>NC_134116.1:1584399-2784399 GCF_040939455.1 Microcebus murinus | reverse complement strand
GGTTATCACAACCTTTCAAACTTGAATAACATGGAATCAAATGTACGCCACATGCAGCAGAAAACCCTAACATCTCTTCAAACTTTCTACAGGCTCTTAGGAGTGAGGGTTTGGAAGGAAGCTTACTATCTCCAGCTCTGAGTTGCAGCTTTTGATGATTTCATTCACTGTAAGTTCTTGTTGCCAATTCATGTACGCTGTCCCTTCTACACACCACCGTAAACGCCAGACACTGCCCTGCCGGGCTCATTTACTCCACACCACGCCCAACAGAAGGCCGCAGACTCTCCAAAGTCCAAGGATAGTGAAAGATATTTACACACCAGCAATACACACATGTGCACACACACACACAATAGTGACACGAATAATACACATACCTGTCCTTAACCCCTTGGGCTCGGTGCTCACGGGCCGCGAAGCCTCGCCCACAGCCGGCGCTCGCAGTCCGCACGGTGGTGAGTGCTGCGCATTGACGACGGTCCGTGTTGCTCTTGTGTGGTGAGGAAAGCTTGAAAGCACCAAAAGCTTGTTTTACATTACAGGCAGCTTTATTTGTAATGTAAGTCAGAATAGGTAACATATGCATGTATGTTTTCATTATGTTATATTTAAAAGTTCACAATTTTATTTTGATAAATGAAAAATTAGAAAAGTCGTATCACGGCTGTTGGCTAAAGTCGATGCTCAGCTGTGCGCCTTCATCTGTGGCTGTCGACTATATCGACGCTGGCCCCGAAGTGGTTAAAAGACATTCAGCCATTCTCCTCTTGGGAACCACCAACCACTATTTTCCAAAGAATTCAGTCGATTCTTTCGACCCCTGTCCTCTGGGCTGTCCACGTCTGCACCACGCCCAAAACATGTCGCTGCTGCATGCAAGGGCTAAATTTCTCAGCCTCCAGCCTCAGGGCCTTGCCTTTCACATTCAAGGGTTTCCCCAAACAGCGAGTGCTTCTCTAATAAAATCCTGGTCCCAGCTGTTAAAAAATATGTTTTTCCTTTCTTTCTTCCTTTTTTTTTCTTTGCACCAATACTGATGTTCAAAGAAAGTATTTCTGATAAAGTTCTAAGAAAAATAAAAGCCGGCACAGTTCATCAGTATCACACATTTTTATTGTTTTCTCCACATGCTCTAGTCCCAGTATGAAGGACCAGAGCGTGGACAGAGGGAACGAAACCTTGACTGATTTCCTTCTCCTGGGACTTTTCCCAGAGCTGCCACACATCAGCATCCTCATCACCTCCATCCTTCTGCTCTATGTCGTCGCCGTCACTGGGAATGCCACCTTGATCCTCTTGATCTGGAGGGACCCCCGCCTCCACACCCCCATGTACATACTACTCAGCCATCTCTCTCTCATTGACTTGGCCTTAATTTCCACCACAGTCCCGAAGATGGCCATCAACTTCTTCTCTGGGAAGAGAAACATCTCAAAGGTTGCCTGTGGAACTCAGATTTTCTTCTTCTTTGCTATTGGGGGTGGTGAGTGTCTCCTTTTGACCATGATGTCCTATGACCGTTACATGGCCATCTGCAACCCACTGAGATATTCGGTTGTCATGAGCCCCAGAATCTGCCTGCAGATGGCCCTAGTGTCATGGGGTGGAGGTGTCCTAAATTCCCTCATCAATACCATATACACCATGCACTTTCCCTTCTGTGGCTCCGGGGAAATCCACCACTTCTTCTGTGAAATGCCTGCTGTCCTGACGCTCTCTTGTGAGGACACTTCCTTATATGAGATGGTGGTGTCTGTCATTTGCATTGTGTTTGTTCTTCTTCCCTTAGGACTGATCATGTCTTCCTACATGCTCATCTTCCTCACAGTCCTCCGCATGAATTCGCCAGAGGGTAGGAGGAAAGCCGTGGCCACCTGTTCCTCTCATTTGGCTGTAGTGAGCCTCTACTATGGACCAGCCATGATCATTTACATGACCCCTCACTCCTTTCACACTTCAGAACAGGATGAAATACTGTCCATGATCAATACCATCTTCACTCCCATGCTCAACCCTCTCATTTATAGCCTGAGGAACAAGGAGGTGCTGGCTGCTCTGAGAAAATCAATGGGTAGAGGATTCATTTTGAGGTAAAAACAAGCAGCCTCCCACAGCTACAGAAACTCTGATCCACAAGATAGATGAGGAGCCACATGTCCATACTTAAGATCGAAGAAGTAAATATTTATCCCCTAAGGTATTTTCTTGACCTTAACTTATATAATAACTTAGCAGAACTGATCTGAGAATCTAAATACCTGAGATACCTGCCAGCTGTGAAAATTAAAAGAAATTATTTATCTTCTTTGTGCCAATTAAGGAATTGAATTTGGCCTTGGAGGTCATTTCCAGATCTAAAATATTTCCTGATTCTGTTCTAAGAGTCTATGACACTGCTAAGGGATATACCAGTTTCAATCTCCAGTTCCTATTTTTTAAAGTATGTTTTGAACTTCATACTTCAAAAATGGCTATAACAATGCCTGTGTCGTAGTAAATATTGAGACTTTAACCACTATTAAGTTGCTCTGGGTTTTTGAGGGTGATGCTGCCCCATCTGTAGTAGAAGCGTAATTACCTACAAACCGTCTATGTCCAATTCATTAATAAAAGGATTCTTAAGGGGAAAACAAAGGACCTGCATATTTTGAACCAACCCATCCTGAGAACCAGTAATGAGAATGTGCTCTTTAGCTCACGCTGCCATCTTCCCTGGGGGATCTCAGGGTCAGCCTCTTATTTTTATAGAACACAGAATGTGTCTCGGTTTGAGCAGCGATGCCTGTAACGAAGCAGCGATGGACGGAGGAGCAAAGAGCAGATGACGGGCACGGCCAGGTGTGCCTGTCACAGCTGTGGGGTGTTGGCGTCTCCAAGTGAGGACGGGCTGCTACTGAGATAATTGTCTCCAGTGGATTCTGAGTTAGAGACACCCCATGAGTAAAACAGTCTGTTCAAGTAAAAAAGTATAAGTCGAAAAATTTGTTGAACCCAAAGCCACGTACTATGTAGATCAATAAAAGAAGCACACTATAGACTAAACAGCTTATGCTTCAGATGATGGTTTGGACATCATGCATACACTAAGTCCCAAGTTCTCAGAGCCAGTCTGATGAAAGCTATTCTGATCTACTCTACTGGTATGCCCACAGGGATAATGCCTTGGGTTCCTTCCTCCTTGTTTTTTTTCCTTCCTCCCTCGTCAGCATTCTCCCAAAGCTAGTGGATAACAAATTGTATTGACTTAACACATGAGATTAGAAATGGATTTAATTTCTCCAAGTACATAAGCCAAGGTAAGACTATGTCCATATATGAGCCTCTTAACTATTGGTTTGAATTTTTAATTTAATGAAGAAGAAAAAAAGGAAGAGAAGTGTTCTCTTCTTTAATAGAGAGAAATGCCCAATTTAACCCACCTACTCTAAAATGTGTTTTGACTATAACTGGAAATGGCCAAGGGAAAGGAGTCAGCAGAAGCCACCACCATTCTTAGTTCAGTGAAGAATGTCTTCGTGGTCCTCAAAACCCCAAAACAGACTATCACCCAAAGGCATTGCAATGGTACAATCAGGACCACTTAGCTGGAATCGTGGTGGCTCGACTCTAATGCTGATCATGGCCATCATTACTTTACCACAATGGTTACAATCACAGCCATTGTCACCAACACCAATCCTTATAGTTGTACAGTGCCCTGCACATTTCAAAGAGTGTAACCATATCTACCTGGCTACCTCAGCTGGTAGAACATAAGATTCTTAATCAAAGAGCTTACATGGACTCTAAGAACTATTATTGCAAACTTGGGCAGTTTTTTAATTTATAGCTATTGTTCTTAAATTAACATTTGTTTGCCACCTACCAGCCATGCAAATTAATGGTTTAGGAAACATCAAACAATCTATGGCCCTCATTTTTGCTACATAGGCTAACAATGACATCTTTTGGTAACACTCCCATTTCTAAATTTTTATTATTCTTTCTTTCTTTCTTTCTTTCTTTCTTTCTTTCTTTCTTTCTTTCTTTCTTTTTTTTTTTGACAGAGTCTCACTTTGTTGTCCAGGCTAGAGTGAGTGCTGTGGTGTCAGCCTAGCTCACAGCAACCTCCAACTCCTGGGCTCAAGGGATCCTGCTGCCTCAGCCAAGTAGCTGGGACTACAGGCATATGCCACCATGCTCAGCTAATTTTTTCTATATATTAGTTGGCCAATTAATTTCTTTCTATTTATAGTAGAGACGGGGTCTCGCTCTTGCTCAGGCTGTTTTCTTTCAAACTCCTGACCTTGAGCAATCCGCCCGCCTCGGCCTCCCAGAGTGCTAGGATTACAGGCGTGAGCCACCGTGCCCGGCCTAAATTTTTATTATTCAATAGTGAAATTTTAGAAACCAAGTTGCAAATAAAAATTACAGAAGATATGTCCATCAGGAAGGACGATTTGATGTCATGGAACTTCCTGCCAAATGCTAAAGCATGTCGTGGTGTGAGACACCTCCATAACAGGATTCCACTGTCCCAGTATCTGATGTTTGGGGCCAGACTGCCTGGCTAAGGGGACAATGAAGCACAAGGACTCCCAGTATCCTGTTCCAGGCTGGCTTGCAAGTTACATTTATTGATCACCCACTGAAAAGCAGGACAGGTTAGGGCTCTTCTATGTGCATTATTTCAGTCGCTCAAAACAATGACAATGCAAGATGGCTATTCTATCCCTTCTAAGTCACAAAGATTTTTAATAATTTGTCCCAGATCACACTGGATTCTGAAGCCAAGCTCTTGTCTGACTCCAAAGACTTTTAACCAGGCCCTTCAATATTGAACTTGAGAAGTGTGAAAAACACAGAATGAGGGTGGTAAATGGTAAAGAAAGAAGGCATTTTTCCAACATTAAAACCCTTCAAACTCCCCATGTTAGTACAACAATGTGCAAGAGCAGTAAGACAAGAAAGACGATGTTCAGCTGAGGTGTGCTCAGTATTCTCAGGTGGGTGGGGGAGAGGACTGTGTGTGTGGCAGACTCTGGGTTGCAAGAGAAGACAGCCTGGCAGAAAATAAAAGAGCCCAACTCAACCAAACCGTCTTTCCAACACACTCCACAATCAGAGAGTTATGTGGGTTAGAATACAAACACCATCTTGGAGTGTGGCGTAACACTCACCAAATTACCTAAGGTGGTAATTCTACTCCTAGTTCCTGGCCATATAAAGAAAAGATAACTTGGACTTAGTCAGTTTACTAAAGGAACAAAAAGAGGTCCATATTGGATGCTTTTTATTTTGTGAATAGCGAGCATGAGAACCAGACTCCTGAGGATCAGGTTGGATGTGACTGAAAGATGTTAAATTATGTGTCTAAGGACAAATGCCCACCCGGCCTCCTCTCCCATATCGCTGCAAAGCCGCTGTTATGGGCCTTAGATCCACAACATACTACACACTAGCATTCACACAAGTGCTTATTTATCTTTTTTTTTTCTATTTTTAAGAATTTGTAAATTGATCTCCATAAACCATGAAATCGTGGTGTTGTAAACTAGAAGGAATTGGGGTCCTGTACGCATTTATAGTATTTTCCCCACCCAATCCTGCACAGCCAATTGCTAATATTTTGTATTGGAAGAACATATAGGTGTGTGAATATTTTTGTGAATTAAGTTACTTACAGAATGGCCTTCAAACAAATTCATTATAATGACAGTCAGAGATTTCAATATTCCACTTAAAATAACGGATGGAACAATGACATAGAAAATCCATAACAAAATGGAAGACTGAACAACACTATAAACAATGACACCAGGAAGACATATACAGAATACTCCATCAAACAACAGTAGAATACATTCTTCTTCAGTGCACAAATAAGATATTCTTCAGAATAGACTATATTTTAGACCACAAAATGAGTTTCAACAAATTTAAGAATATGGAAATCTTACAAAGGATATTTTCCAACCGCAATGAATAAAGCTAGAAATCTTGATAAACTAGATAATTTACAAATATGTGGCAACCAAACACCAAACTCTTAATTAGTAAAACAAATAATAAATCACTAGGAAAATTTTAAAAAATATCTTAAGACAATTAAAATGAAAACACAACATACCCAATTTATAGAGTACAGCAAAAACAGTCTTCAGAAGGAAACTTATTGCTGCAAATGCCTACATTTAAAAATAATAAAGGCGTCAAATCAATAACCTAATTGTATACCTTAGAAAATAGAAAAAAAGCAAACTAAGCCCAAAGCTATCAGAAGAAGAAAATTATAAAGATTACAGCATAAATAGATGAAATAGAGAGTAAAATAAAAATACAGAAAATTAACAAATCTTGGTTATTTGAAAATATCAACAATATTGACAAAATGTTAGCTATATTGACAAAGAAAAAAAAAGATAAGACCCAAATTACTAAAATGAGAAATGAGAAAGGGGCATTACTACCAACTTTATAGAAATAAATGAATTATAAGTGAATACTATAATCAACGTTATATCAACCAGTAGGATAACATAGATGAAATGAGAAAATTTCTAGAAACCCACAAACTACTGAAACTGACTTAAGAAGAAATAGAAAATCTATTTCTACAGACCTACAACAAGTAAGGAAACTTAGTAATCAAAATCCAACAACAAAGAAAAACCCAGGACCAGATGACTTTATTGGTGAATTTTATCAAACATTTAGAGAATAATCAATAACAATCCCTCTTAAACTCTATCCAAAACTTGAAAAGAGGAGAACACTTCCTAATTCATTCTATGAGGCCATCATTATTTTCATACTAAATTCAGACAAAGACAACATAAGAAAAAACTTCTGAATATAGATATAAAAATCCTCAAATAAAAATCCTAACAAACCAAATTTGGTGACATATTTACAGGCTTATACACCATAGCCAAGCAAGATTTATCCCAGGAATGCAACTGTAAGATACTGGGCTATAAGGACAATGGACACCTTCCATCTTCTGTTTACTGCTTGTTTGCTAACCGCAAGGCATTATGAGTACATTATGGGATGCAGAGGAAAAAGACAAAGAACGCAGAAACCGGAGTCTCTCAGCTAGGACCCGGAACAGGTTAGAGCCTATCAGGGGCAGGATGAAGTAAGAATCACTGTGGGGGCGGATGCATGACCAGTGGGTAAACAACTGAGTTATAAAAAGGGGACTAACACACAAAAGAGGGTCCCGGCCCAGAAAAGAGGCCACTGTGCTGGCACTCTGGGGGCTCAGACCCTAGCTCGAGCTAGACAATAAAACTCCTTTTGATAATTACAGCCTCGGTGACTCTGTCTCTCTGTCCTGCAGCCTTGTGAATCTCGAATATAACACAACAGTGACTCAACATAAGAAAACCAATCAATGTAATACACCACATTAATAAAATGAACAAAACCACATGATCATTGCAAATGAGGCAGAAAAAGCATTGGATGAAATCCAACACCTTTTCATGATCCAAAAAAAAAAAAAAGAAAAGAAAAGAAAACATTCTACAAATAGGAATGGAAGGGAGCTTCTTCAATCTCATAAAGGACATTTGTGAAAAACATATAGCTAATATCATACTTAATGGTGAAAAACCAAAAGCTTTCCTTCTCCCAAGACCAAGAACATCCCCTTTTACTAATTCTGTTCAACATTAAAGGAAATTCTAGCCAGACAAATTAGGCAAGAAAAAGAAATAAAAGGCAACCAAATTAGAAAACAAGAGGTAAAACTGCTTTATTTACAGATGACATGATGTGAAATCTAAGAAACTCTAGAAACTAGACACACAGTGTGTGTGTAGTGTTTGTGTGATGTTTGTGTGATGCACAAACATCACACAGAGTTAGAGCTAATAAGTGAAATCAGCAAAGTCAAAATATACAGAATAAATCTACAAAAATTAATTGTATTCTCATATACTAGCAATAAACAATCCAAAAAGGAAATTAAGAAAACAATTTCATTTATAATATCATCAAAAAGAATAAAATACTTTCGAACAAATTTAAGCAGTGAATCATAAGATTTTTACACTGAAACCTTCAAAACATTGCTAACATGAAATTAAAGACCTAAATAAGTGTAAAGACATGTGTGTCTATGAATTTGAAGACTTAGTATCATTAAGATAAAAACACTACCCAAAGCATTATACAGGTTCAATGCAATACTATCAAAATCTCAGTGGCATTTTTTGAAGAAATAAAAATCTCATCCTACAATTCATATAAAATTTCAAGGATTCCAGAAGAGCTAAAATAATCTTGAAAAAGAAGAACGGGTCCTTGCCTGCGAGAGTGGCCACTGCGTTGGTGCTCTGGGGCTTGGACCCTGGCTAGCCAGAAAATAAATCTCCTCTTGTGTGATTGCATCCTCGATGTCTCTGCTTTTCTATCCGGTGGGGCTGTGGAAGGTCGGTCCCTAACATTTGGGGGCTCGTCCGGGATTTGCCTTCCCCACAGACTACCGGATAGAATTCAGGGCTGAGGGAGGAGTGTGAAAATCCACCCCGGACTAGCCGGGTGTGGTGTTGGGCAAGGCACGCGGAATCCCCTTGCAGGACCCCGAATCAGGACGCTGGCACAGGACCTAGGCGGACGCACTGGTGGGTCGCCGGTAGGAGCCAGGCGAGACGTCCTCTGGCCCCGTTTGGACTCCGGAGCTGACCTTGTAGCCAAGGGCTTGGTCAGGAGGAGACTGGGGAGTAGGTCCGGACCAGGTTAGGTTGTCTGTTTACCTCATTGTCCACTTGTCTGTTGTCTGCTTTGTTTGTCGCCAGCTTTCTGTGTGTGTGTGTGAGTGAGTGTGACATCTCTCGTTGGCTTGTTGGAGTCTCTGGGTTCTGTGGTTTCAGCCCGAGAACCCATCAGGGTGGCATGGGTTTTCGGGCTGGGGCCGTGGAATCAGGG
The DNA here is from genome assembly GCF_040939455.1 of Microcebus murinus. Taxonomy (NCBI): domain Eukaryota; kingdom Metazoa; phylum Chordata; class Mammalia; order Primates; family Cheirogaleidae; genus Microcebus; species Microcebus murinus. The sequence continues at coordinate 2,775,480 of NC_134116.1, read as the reverse complement.
GACCCACGAAAAGATCCGCAGGGGCGACTAGAACCTCCAGGTGAGTATTCCCCTGCATGGGCTGGCAGCGCACAGTGGATCTCCTGCCGCCCGTGCCAGGAGTGGCTAGTGCGGGAGGGGCACGGCCGTTACCTCCATAGGGAGTGTGAAATGCTAGGGATTCAGATCCTTGTCCCCAGTGCCCCAACTGCAGAATATTGGTTTGCACATCTGCCTATTACCAACTAGCCATGGGACAGGCTCTAACAACGCCGTTGTCCATCCTGGTGAGCCATTTTAAGGATGTCAGGGCAAGGGCACACAACCTGTCCCTGGAGGTCAAGAAGGGAACGTTTGTTACCCTGTGTGAGGCTGAGTGGCCCACGTTTGGAGTGGGGTGGCCCAGGGAGGGCTCGTTTGATGCCTCCTTGATCGAAAAGGTAAACGGGGTGGTATTTGGCCACCACGGCCACCCTGATCAGATCCCCTATATCGTGGTCTGGCAAGACTTGGTTCTAGACCTGCCACCCTGGCTGAAGGCCCTCCTACCTGCCCCGAGGGGAAAGGCGGAAGTTCTGGCAGTTAAAGAGGACAGAAAGGAGGGGGCACGGAGTCCGAGGTCCGTTGGGATGCCAGTGTTGCTGGACTCCAATCTCCAAAAATCTGAGAGACCTAATTAATCTTTTAGACTCTGTTCTTTTTACTCATCAGCCCACCTGAGATGACTGCCAGCAGCTGCTTAAGGTGCTCTTCACAACGGAGGAAAGAGAAAAGATTCAGGGGGAGGCGCGGAAGCTGGTTCCGGGGGAGGACGGCAGACCTACTACAAACCCGCGAACCATCAACCGAACTTTTCCCCTTAAACAGCCGCTTTGGGACTACGATGAGGCTGAAGGTAGGGACCATCTCCAGGTCTACCGCCAGACTCTGATGGCCGGTCTCCGTATGGCGGTGTGAAAGCCGACCAATTTGGCCAAGGTAGGAGATGTTCGTCAGGGGCCGGAGAGCCCGGCAGCATACTTAGAGAGGATCATGGAGGCCTTCCGGCAGTACACCCCATAGATCCCACAATGGAGGAGAGTAAGGCAGCTGTTATGATGGCGTTTGTCAATCAGGCGGCCCCCAACATTAGGCACAAGGTGCAGAGAATAGATAGATTGGGCGAGAAGACTCTGCAGGACCTGTTAGAAGTGGCGGAGAAAGTCTATAACAATAGAGAGACGCCAGAAGAGAGGTTAGAGAGGACCAGGATAGAAGATAGGAAATTCCAAGCTGGGGAAGCATGGAAAGCAAACAGAGAGATGGCTAAAATCCTGCTAGCCGCCACAAGAGGGGGGCAGATAGGGTCAGAGGATAGGGAAAGGCCCCGGCGGGAAAGGCTAGGAAGGATCAATGTGCCAATTGCAAAGAGCATGGACATTGGGCCTGAGAGTGCCCCAAAAAGAAAGGGAGGTGAAGACTTGGAGGTCCTGAAAAAGTCATGGTTGCAGGACAGGTGACAGACGAATAGGGAAGACAGGGTTTGGTCCCCCTCCCCGAACCTAGGGTAACTTTGCAAGTGGAGGGGAACCCAGTCAGCTTCCTCATAGATACAAGAGCAGAACATTCGGTACTAACGGAAGACACAGGAAAATTGTCCAGTAAGACCAGTTGGGTGCAGGGGGCAACAGGAGCCAAACTATATCGGTGGACCACACAGCGGAGATTGGATTTGGGTTCAGGACAAGTGAGTCACGCCTTTATGGTCATCCCTGAGTGCCCCACACCACTACTGGGAAGAGACATCCTTACCAAGCTTAAGGCTCAAATTCATTTTGAAGAAGAGAGAGTAATAATAACTGATAATAAAGGCAATCTCATCAACAGCCCCTGGGTCACTCAGATCCTGACCCTGACACAGGCAGATAAATATAGACTGTACTAGCCCACAAAAAGCAGAGAGGAAGGCATGGAGCAATGGCTCTGTGAATTTCCCATAGTGTAGGCTGAGACAGGGGGCACAGGATGAGCAAAACACCGGCCGCCTCTTTACGTTGAGTTAAAACCCAGAGCTGAGTCAGACAGTACCCCATGTCCCAGGGAGCCAGAGTGGGAATTACACCCCACATTTGGAGACTCCTGGACAGTGGGATTCTCCGGAAACGCCAGTCTGCCTGGAACACCCCCCTGTTGCCGGTGAAGAAACCGGGGGAAGTCAATGCAAGGGCCCTGGATATCCACCCCACAGTCCCTAACCCCTATACTCAGTTGAGCTCTCTCTCTCCCACGCTGTCTTGGTATACCGTCCTAGACCTAAAGGATGCCTTCTTTAGCCTGGCGGTGGCGACACGCAGCCAGGAGATTTTCGCCTTTGAGTGGCGGGACCACGAGAGAGGAATTCATGGGCAGCTGACTTAGACGAGACTGCCCCAGGGGTTTAAAAACTCGACTACCTGTTCAACGAGGCCCTCCATGATGACCTGGGTGAGTACCGACCTGATCACCCAGAGGTGACTCTGCTGCAGTACGTGGATGACTTGCTGTTAGCTGCACCTAACCCCCGGGCCTGCCTAGAGGGCACCAAAAATTTATTCAAAATATTAGGCGAGTTGGGGTACCAAGCCAGTGCAAAGAAAGTTCAAATTTGCAAGGATGAAGTCACCTATTTGGGATATAAGATAAAAGGTGGCCGAAGGTGGCTAACCGAGGCAATGAAGCAGACTGTGTTGGGGATACCCACTTCAGCTTCGAACCGAGAACTGAGGGAATTCCTGGGGTCGGTGGATTCCTGCCACCTCTGGATTCCAGGGTTTGCGGAAAAGGCTCGACCTCTGTATGAAGGGCGTAAGGCGGGGCGAGCATGGGAGTGGACTGTGCAAATGGAAGACGCTTTTCAGGCCCTGAGGGCAGCCATGCTGGAAGCCCTGGCCCTAGCACTCCCTGATCCTACAAAAGAGTTTCACCTGTTCATAGATGAGAAGAGGGGAATAGCCAAGGGGGTACTCACGCAGGCCCTGGGACCCTGGAAGAGACCGGTGGTGTACTTGTCAAAAAAAAAAAAACTATATTAGATCTGGTGGCAGCGGGGTGGCCAGCGTGCTTGCGAATCATCGCAGCCACGGCCCTGTTGGTCAAAGACGCTGATAAGCTCACCCTAGGGCAGCGGCTGCAGATCACCACGCTGCACGCCATAGAGGGGGTTCTGAAGCAGCCACCGGGACAGTGGATCACAAATGCGAGGCTGTCCCATTACCAAGGACTTTTGCTGGACGCACCCCGCATGGAGTTCTGGACCCCTGCAGCCTTGAATCCGGCTACGCTTCTGCCAACCCCCAATGCAGCCGCACCTGAACATGATTGCCTTGAGATCCTAGCTGAGACCCAGACAACCCATAGAGACTTGAAGGATCGCCCCCTTCCAGGTAGCGACCTGACCTCGTTCACGGACGGAAGCAGTTTCGTCCTGGACGGACGCAGGTACGCAGGGGCGGCCATAGTGGATGACCAAGGTAAACTTGTCTGGGCGGCACGCCTTCTGCAAGGGACATCTGCTCAGAAGGCAGAACTAATAGTGCTGACGGAGGCTCTTAGCCGGGCCCGAGGAAAAAGGCTGACGGTGTACACTGACAGCCGGTATGCCTTTGGGACTGTGCACATACATGGGGCCCTCTACAGAGAAAGGGGCTTCATCACAGCAGAGGGAGAGGAAATTAAGCACAAGCCTGAAATACTCCACCTACTGGAGGCTGTTTTGCTGCCAAAGGCAGTGGCGGTAGTCCATACCCCGGGACACCAGAGCGGGGATTCCGTGGAAGCACGGGGCAATCGGAGAGTGGACGCTGAAGCTAAGAAGGCTGCAGAAGACACTCCGCAGCCAAACATCCTGCACCTTAGCCTGCCACCCCCAGGCATGGGACGGTTGCCTCCTCTGCCATACTGTTCCAGTGTAGATGAGGTCTGGGCCTCAGAGCAGCTACGTGTAAGCAAAAGTGAAGATGGCTGGCTGCGGGACGAAGAGCATTGCCTAATAGTGCCAGAACTCTTAGGATGCCACCTGTTAGAACACCTGCATCAGACCACACATTTAGGGAAGAGAAAGATGCTGCAACTGCTGGACACTGCTCAACTAAGGTTCGAGTCACAAGGACGGGTTCCAGATGACATCGTCAAAAGTTGCCGAGCCTGTCAGGTCATGCAGCTGGGGAGGACCAGAGGGATCCACGCAGGTACGAGGGAAAGGGGGAGGCAGCCAGGACTATTTTGGGAAGTGGATTTCACAGAGATCAAGCCTGGGAAGTATGGGTATCATTATTTACTAGTCATGGTAGATACGTTTTCCAGATGTGTAGAAGCCTTCCCTACAAAGGAGAAACAGCTTTGACAGTAGCTAAGAAAATATTAGAAGAAATGGTCCCCAGGTATGGACTGCCGGAAGGGATAGGATCAGATAATGGACCTGCGTTTGTCTGTCAGGTTAGTCAAGGGCTGGCCCAGGCTATGGGGATAGATTGGAAATTACATTGTGCATATAATCCCCAGAGCTCTGGGCAGGTAGAGCGAATGAATAGAACAATAAAGGAGACCCTGACTAAATTGGCCCTAGAGACTGGCAGAGACTGGGTGACCCTCCTTCCCTTCTCCCTGTTCCGAGCCCGGAACACCCCTTATCACTTGGGTTTAACCCCTTTTGGAAATCATGTATGGCACACCCCCTCCTGTAGTTCCTATGATGAGCCCTGAGGTTCTTCTGGGACATCCCAAAGAAGTGTTACAAGCTGTGCAGGCTCTGCAACATGTCCACAGTCAGGTATGGCCGGCCCTCCGTGCTATCTACCGGCCTGAGGAGGAGGGTGCTGGACACTCGTTTCACCCACACCAGCCAGGGGACTGGGTGTGGGTGAAATGGCATAATAGCAGAACCCTCGAGCCGAGGTGGAAGGGCCCCTATCAAATTATTCTTGTTACCCCACTGCTCTTAAGGTCGATAGAATAGTAGCGACCTGGATACACCACTCCCATGTGAGACCTGCTAATAAAAAAGACCAGGAGCGGTGCCAGGACCAGTGGAAAGCAACTGCAGACCCGAAGAATCCTCTGAAGACCAGACTGACCCGAGTGGCGGTGACAGCCCAGGACTGCTGACACAGACTTGGACTGGGGTTGTGGCATCTAAAGATTGACTGGGTGACAAACATGGACCGGTCGCAGTGGGGGTTGGTTGTTGTGTTTTTGGTCTAATGTTTTTGGGGTAGAGACCTACAGCTGTACTTACCACTCCGAACCCCCACCAACCCCATAACCTTACATGAGTCTAAAGATTACTGTATAATGGTGTTAGTGTTCCCAAAAATAATATACCACACTGAGGAGACAATGTATGAGGACATAGTAGGGCGAAGAGTCACCAACATAATTTTTGAAAGAAAAAGAGAGCCCTTCACAGCCATAACCCTGGCTACTCTTTTTGGCTTAGGGACAATAGGAGCAGGAACTAGTATCTCTTCTCTGGCAATGCAGCAAAGAGGGTTTAATACTCTGAGAGCAGCTGTTAATGAAGATATTGCAAGGATAGAAGATTCAATCTCACACCTAGAAAAGTCACTAACCTCCCTATCCGAGGTAGTGCTCCAGAACCAAAGGGGGTTAGATCTAGTATTCCTCCAGTAAGGAGGACTATGTGCTGCCCTCAAAGAAGAATGTCGTTTCTATGCAGACCATACGGGAGTTGTTAGAGAATCTATAGCTAAGGTCAGGGAAGGGCTTGCCTGCCGCAAACGGGAATATGAACAGCAAGCAGGTTGGTTTGAGTCTTGGTTTAACAGTTCCCCCTGGTTAACAACGCTACTATCCACCCTACTAGGCCCACTCATTATGCTAATCTTAGTCCTTACTTTCGCGCCATGTGTAATTTATAGACTAGTAGCTTTTGTGAAAGAACGGATAAACACTGTCCAGCTACTAGTATTGCAACAACATCAGCAGCTATGGTCAAGTGCTATAGAACTAGAGCACCTAAGAGACCTTGAGGATGAGCAGGAGTGCTCGTCTGCTACCTAGAGAAAGGGGGGAATGTAGGACAGAGGAATTTGTAGGACAGAGGAAGGGCAGAGGAGTTTTTCCAATTGTTGGGAATTTACTTGGGTGGGGCAATGAGCTAACCGCAAACTTTTGCTTCTGGTCATTGCTTGCTTGCTACACCGCTGTATGGGGAATTATGGGATGAGGTCATTGAAGCACGGGCGACTGGCCCATCAGGCAATGGAGGGCAACCAACCCGCCAATTATTTCAAAAGGCAATAGTGGGCAACCAATCATTTTAAAGGTCAACGCATGATCCACACGTAGTCAGCTTGTGCGCAGCTTGTGCACCACGGGGATAAAAGGCATGCCGTTGTTCCGGTCGGGGTCCTTGCCTGCGAGAGTGGCCACTGCGTTGGTGCTCTGGGGCTTGGACCCTGGCTAGCCAGAAAATAAACCTCCTCTTGTGTGATTGCAAAAAGAAAATAAAAAGAAGAAGAAGAACAAAGTTAGAAGACTTAACCTACTTGATTTTAAAACTTACTACAAAGTTACAATAATCAAAACAGTATGATATAAAAAGAATGGAATGTCTTTCACTGCAACTTGGGTGGAACTGGAAGCATAATCTTAAGTCAATTATCTCAGGAACAGAAAAACAGCACAGGCACTCGTTTATAAGTGGGAGCTAAGGGAGAGGTTATCATGGTCATATAGAATAGCATAATAGAATTTGGAGACTCAGAAGCAGGGAAGCTAGAAGGAGATTGAGGTATCAAAAATTACCTATCGAGTACAACGTAGACTACTCAGGTGAAGCGTGCACTGAAAGCCCTGACTTCACCACCGTACAATTCATCCAAGTGAAATCAGAACATCACTTGTACCCCCTTAATCTCTTGAAATTACAAAAGAAAGCATGGTACTTGCATAAGGATAGATATGTAGGCCAATGGAATATAATTGAGATTCCAGAAATAAATCCTCATATCTATAGTCAATTGATTTTCAACAAAGGTGCCAAGATCATTCAATGGGGAAAGAACCATCTCTTCAGCAAATGGTTCTGGGGAAAGTGTATATCCATATGCAAGAACAGAGTTGGACCTTGCTTTACACCATATACAGAAATTAATTCCAAATAGGTCAAGAATCTAGATGTAAGAGCAAAAACTATAAAAATCATAGAACAAAACATAGGGAAAAAATCTTCATGCATTGTATTTGGCAATGATTCTTATCTACGACACCAGGTAACAAAATTAAAAACAGATAAATTAGACTTTGTTAAAATTAAAAACTTTTGTGCCTCAAAGGACACTATCAACAGAGTGAAAAGCAACCCATCAAATGGGAAAAAATATTTGCCAACCATATATATGATAGAAATTAATATCCAGCATAATATATAAAGAACTCTGCAACTCAACAACAACCAAACAACCCAATTTCTTTATTTATTTATTTATTTATTTATTTTTTTTTGAGACAGAGTCTCACTTTGTTGCCCAGGCTAGAGTGAGTGCCGTGGTGTCAGCCTGGCTCACAGCAACCTCAGTCTCCGGGGCTCAGCGATCCTACTGCCTCAGCCTCCCGAGTAGCTGGGACTACAGGCATGCACCACCATGCCCGGCTAATTTTTTGTATATATATTTTTAGTTGGTCAATTAATTTATTTCTATTTTTGGTAGAGATGGGGTCTCGCTCAGGCTGGTTTTGAACTCCTAACCTTGAGCAATCCGCCCGCCTCGGCCTCCCAAAGTGCTAGGATTACAGGCGTGAGCCACCACGCCCGGCTCCAATTTCTTTAAATGGGCAAAAGACTTTAATAGACTTTTCTTCAAAGAATATATATGAACAGTCAATAAGCACATGAAAAGATGCTCAACACCTCTATTCATTAGAGAAATATAAATCAAAACCACAATGAGATACCATTTTATACCTACTAGGATGATCTTAAGTTTTAAAAAAAAAGAAGGAAAATAACAAGTGTTGGCAAGAATGTAGAAAAATTGGAACCCTCATATATGTCTGGTAGTTATGTAAACTGGTACAGCCTCTATGAAAAACAGTTGGGCAGTTCCTCAAAAAGTTAAGCATACAACATCACCAAACAGCAGGCAGGACTTTTCAGCATTCATCCTCCCACAGAAATATTCATTTGAACAACTATCAACACACAAAAATACCTTTACAAGCACTAAGGAATCCAGGTGAGAGGTTACACACCTGTCTATAGCACGTGTTGAAGAAGGTGTAGTGGACTGTTTCACATTACCCACTTCATCTCTCCCCAGATCACAGACAGCACAGTGAGGAGAGAGACAGTCTCCACGCAGAGGAAGGAGGAAGAAGTGAGTACCAGGTTTGCCATGGTCACTAGCACAGGCCCAAGCCAGTGAAACTCAGCGTCAGGCCAGCATCCACATCCCCGAGCTCTAGGCTTACACCCATGGACCAAACCTCCAGGCCCATCCCTGCACCAGGATGCCCTGCAGACTCAGGCTGCAAGTTGCCCTTGAGGCCACAGGCCAGGCCAGTCAGTACACGTACTCAGGCTCCAGAACAGCCCCTATGGATCCAGGCTTCAGGCCCACCCCAGAGCCCTCACAGCCCCAGGCTCCTGTGAACCTGAGTTCAGACCTATCCCAATAGACTCAGGTACCAGGCTGGCGCCCAAACGCCCAGACCACTGCCACAGAACCATGCGTGAGGCCATATCCTAGAGACTCAGGCCCCTGGTCCACCCCCCCATACTCAGGCTCCAGGCCTGTCTTGTAGGCCCAAGTGCTAAGCCCATTATAGCACCAGGCTGATCCCTATGGACTCATGCTCAAGACCCACCCTAGCACCAGTTCAGGGTTCAGGCTGGTCCCTGTGAAACAGGCGCAGGTGATCCCCTGCAGAGCCTAGTAGGTGCTCACAGCGTGGGTGGAGAAAGATTTCTCATGCAGAGATGAAGATATATAAAAGTTAAAAAAAAAGGTTATTTTATCCTTTAGAAGGTCAGAGAGAATGAGAGAGAGGGGGATAGAGAGAGAGAAGGGGGGAAGAGAGCAGGGAGACAGCGTAACATCCAAAGAAAGAGAAGGGAGACACCAATCGAGGACAAGGGCTTGCTCTTTTATGTGGACAAAGAGAAAGAAAAAAAATAGTAATTGTTGTGAAGTAATTAGCAGGCAGGTGCCAGATGTCAGGTTGCCCCTCTTTCTTGTTTTCTCTGCTCCTGGAGACCTGGTTCTCTCTGAGATGTAGTAGGGCATATGCAGGGGATGTGATTGCCCCTGAGATATGGTTTTGGGCAATAAACCAGGGCCAGGAGTTTATCCACTGCTGTCCATTCAGGAGCTTCTCAGAAATGCCCTGAGGCTGTAGAAACAGATTTTAAATGATGTGAGTTGTGAATGCAAAGGGAATTACATTTCCTTTCTGTATGCTGGGCTCCTTTCAGATGCCTGTGAAACACAGTCCCTGCAGGATGCCTGCCAGCTAGGGACAGAAAGAGCTACAGAGCTCATAGGATTGATCTTTGGCTGTGATTAGAAAATTGTGGGATCAGATTTTCCTGTTATTTTAGCAAGGCAGTCCTTACACACCCCAGTGGACTTAGGCGCCAGGCTGGCCCATGTGGACCAAGGACACAGTCTTGCTTCAGTGGACCCAAGCTCTGGAACCACCCCAGTGGATTCCCACTCTAGGCCCAACCCCATGGACCTAGTTGCCAGCTGGCCCCTATGGACCCAGAGGCTACCCTTTCCCACCTGCTGACCAAGGCACCAGGCTGACCTGCTGGGGACACCAGGAATAAGCCCACCTACAGACCCCACCATATGGCCCACCCAGAATCTCTGGACTGACTGACTAGTGAAGGGCTTTCCCTGCCAGTGGGTAAAAACTGGAATAGGCTATTAAAATTCTTTAAATGCAGTAAATCTGCATCTTCAAATGCACAAACACCAATGCATGGCCACAAGAATCATGAATAATTTGGGAATGGGATTAGCAACCTTAAAAAAGGCTGGAGGAAGTAGAGAGGCATTTTTGCCCTTCCATCCCTTCTACCATGTGAAGACACAATGTTTGCAGGGAAGCAGGCTATGGCCCTCACCGGACACTAACCTGCCAGTGCCCTGATCTTAGACTTCCTGGCCTCTAAAATTATGAAAAATAAATTTCTGTTTTTATAAATGACCCACTCTCAGGTATTTTTTATAACAGCACAAATGGACTAAGACATCAATCACAGGGGAAAAAGATAAAAGAATTAATTATGGGACACCCTCAAGTGAGCCAATGTGTGCATTAGGAGAGCTCCAGAAGGAGTGGAGAAAGTGAAATGGGAGAAAAGTTTATTTAAAAATATGACAGGAAACTTCCCAAACCTGGAGTGAGAAACGAATATCCAGCTACATGAATCCCCAGGAAGCCTAAATAGATTAAATATAAAGAGATCTTCATCAAGACACATTAGAATCAAATTCTCAAAAATCAAAGACAAAGAGAATTCTGAATGCAACATGAGATGAGAAACATATGACATACAAAAGAGCCCTAATATGCTATCAGCTGATTTTTCACTTTAAATGAAGTGTTTTTCAAACTGGGGCCCATGGTATCAAGTTGCAGAAGCACAGCTTTGAAGGATTTACATGTGCCAAATGTGTTATACATTTTTTAAAGTTGTTGAGAAAGCTCAGCAGAAAGAAAGGCACGAGTATGCACTCTATTCAAGGAAAAGCTAGACTGAAAATGAAAACCTCCAAGGACAAAATGGGTGTTTCTGTGAGACTCTAGATAAGGAACATTTGTTTTTTTCATGATTTTTTGTTTTGTTTTGTTCTTTTAAATTTGGTATTGATACATAATATTTTTACATATTTATGGGGTAATGTGGTATTTTGTTATATACATGAAATGTATAATTATCAAATCAGGGTCTTTGGGGTACTGATCACCTAAAGTATTTATTATTTCTATGTGCTGGGCACATTTCAAGTTCTCTCTTTTAACTATTTTGAAATATATAATACTCTGCTATTGAACACCAGAACGCATTCCTTCTAACTAACTGCATGTCTTTACCTATTACCAGCTCTCTTCATCCCCCAGCCCGCCCACACACCCTTCCCAGCCTCTGGTATCTATCACTCAACCCTCTACCTCCACTAGATCAACTATTTTGGCTTCCACATAGACGTGAGAACATGCAACGTTTGTCTGTCTGTGCCCGGCTTATTTCACTTAACATAATGACCTCCAGTTCTATCCAAGGGAACAAAAAACAAATGTTTTTTAAGAAAGATCGTTTAATTATCCACACACAAGTGTCAACATGTAGTGAATTCTCTAATTGTGCAGATACCTCAGGAGAGCCTTGGAAGTCTGCACTGGGATACACCAGGTCTCTGATGGTGGCGGATCCCAAGGGCCCACCCTAACAATACCCTCAACAGTGAGATTATCAGCTAGAGGTGATTATCTTGAAGCTGTGCTGTGAACCCAGGTGCCGTTCGTGCTGCCCCCGAGTGTGGCAGGGAGTGTTGAGGATAGGCAGTCTCGAAGTCACCGCATGACTTCTCCAAAAAGCACATGGTTGAGAAGAGTGGGACACATCCACAGGTCTAGGTGGTCAACAGTTTGGTTTATCTTCCATCATTCTGTCCATAAGGAACCTGACAGAAGTAACAGACGCTCTGTTCTCTGTAGACACAATCTAAACCATCCATGGAAAAAAGTAGCTTCACTCCTCTGGGATTTGGTTCTCCCCATTGCTAATTAAAAGTCTTGAGAATTATTTCACACAAATAAACAAAAATAATTATCTCTGCTGCTGCCAATGTGGAGGATATGGAAATCAGCTTTTAGTTCTCTACGTTTCCCTAGGGATAAGCCAGAGCATCAGCAGGTAGATTACAGCATTACTTAAGTCTAACTAAACAGCCTGACATTTGTGTGTGTGTGGGGGGAGAGTCTCACTCTGTTGCCTGGGCTAGAGTGCCGTGGCATCAGCCTCGCTCACAGCAACCTCCAACTCCTGGGCTCAAGTGATCCTCCTACCTCAGCCTCCTGAGTAGCTGGGACTACAGGCATGTGCCACCATGCCCGGCTAATTTTTCCTATATATTTTTACTTAGCCAATTAATTTCTTTCTATTTTTAGTAGAGATGGGGTCTTGCTCTTACTCAGGCTGATTTCAAACTCCTGACCTTGATCGATCTGCCCCCCCACCCGGCCTCCCAGAGTGCTAGGATTACAGGCGTGAGTCACTGCTCCCTGCCAACAGCCTGACATTTTGAACTTTGTTAATAATCAACTGATGATAATCAAGTTAATATTATGTATAGTATTTAAGAAATAAGATGGTAATAAGAATAGAAATAAAGGTTAAAAAATCACCCATTATCCATCATCTCAAGATTCAAATTTTCTTCCATTTATTTTCTGTATGTATAAAATGTATAATTTGTATTTGTAATTATAGGGTTTTTTGGGTTTTTTTTTTTGCCCTGGCTAGAGTGAGTGCCGTGGCATCAGCCTCAAACTGATGTGCCGTGGCAGCAACCTCAAACTCCTGGGCTCAAGCGATCCTTCTGCCTCAGCCTCCCGAGTAGCTGGGACTACAGGCATGCACCACCATGCCCGGCTAATTTTTTGTATATATATTTTTAGTTGGTCAATTAATTTCTTTCTATTTTTAGTAGAGACGGGGTCTCGCTCAGGCTGGTTACGAACTCCCGACCTCAAGCAATCCGCCCACCTCGGCCTCCCAGAGTGCTAGGATTACAGGCGTGAGCCACCGAGCCCGGCCCTGTAATTATACTTTTATATTCTGCTTTATGGTTTTATTATTTTGATAAGATTTCCTCCATGTCACTACATATTTAAAGTATGTATCATTTTCAAAAGGTTAATGATGCTCCATAGGGCAGACCTAATGACATGCCTTTGCCTATTTCCCTACAGCAAGTGTTTTTTGGAGTTTTTCTTCCATTCTGTATTAATGTAGTCTAAGCTACATGGAAGACATTTGCGCATACATCTTTACTATCCTTATTAATAACTGCCTTACATCAATTCCCAAAAATAAACCTACAGGGTCAAAATGCTTTCTAAATATTGTATTATTTTACATAGCTACAAACAAAAGTTTGAATATATACACAATATTTGTATACACACAATTTTTTGTTTAATATTCTTAGAAAAATAAAATAGAATAAACTAGTTCTTAGGAGTGACTCTACCTATAGATTTACTTGAAATATCAGGACTTTGGTATATTCAGATATCTGGCAATCTACTGAACTTGTGGGTTTGATGGATCTGCCAGCTTTAGCTCTTAACCTAGCCAGCTAAAGTCAAAATACACTAATTTCTCTTGAGAACTCCTAATTCTTCCCCAATGGTTTGAGTAAACTGCTTTCACTAGTGGTGGTGATGGTATGTGAGTGTTTTCCTATTGGGTTTTGGAAATGTAAACCCACTAACAAATTCCTAAGACATTCTATACTTGTATATTTGGAAACACATCTCTAACAAATGAGGCTTTGGAGAGTGGCATTCCTTGGTTTAAATCCTGGTTCTGCCACTTACTAATCATGTGGCCTTAGGAAAGTTTCCTAAACTTTCTTGGCCTCCATCTGGCCCAGAGATGTAATAATCAATACTTTATATGGTTGGTGTAAAAATAAAAATTCCCACTTGTGCCAACTAAAATTTTTAATAAAAAGAAATGTAAAAATCCTAGCTTAATGACTGATGCATAGTAAGTGCACAACAAATGGTAAACTATTATTATTGTTAGTATTCAGAATAATAACAGAAGTGCCAAAAGATTTATAATGATGATTTTAAAATATCATATTAACAGAAATATTTCAGTGTGAATGAAAAATACAAGAATCACTGGATTTTATATGACAGTTTTTAATTGCCCACCAGTGAAAAAAAATTCCGGTAGAGATTAATGTGAGGTGGTCCACAGGTTCAGAAACCTGGCGGTGCCAAAATGGAATGAGGACACCTTAAACAGTTACTAGTGTCGACGGAAAAAAGCCAAACTCTGTAAAATAATTTTAAAGAGATTTATTCTGAGCCAAATTTGAGGACCATGACCCGGAGCCACTGCCAAGAGGCCTTGGGCAAGTGGACTCGCTGTGGCTGGGCTACAGTTCAGTTTTATACATTTTCAGAGAGGCAGGGGTTACAGGCAAAGTCACAAATCAATACATGAGAGGCATACATTGGTTTGGCCCAAAAAAGGTGGGACATCTCGAAGCGGGGGGCTTACAGGTTATAGGTGGGTTTAAAGATTCTTTGGCTGGCAATTGGCTGAGAGAGTTAAGTCTTTATCTAGAAGACCAGAAAGGATATGCTTACTTTAAGATAAGGGTATGAGCACTCTGGGAGGTCCAGACAGGAGGACACTTTAAATTTACAATAGGCGCCTGCTAGGATGTTTTAAGATGGTTTAAATTTAAGAATAGGCATCTGCTAGGATGCTTGAGTTAAGACAGGGGCTTCTTATCTTTTAGGTGATGTTAATGCCATACCAGAATCAGGTCAGGAAGTAAACCACTGCTTCCTTTGGTTAACAAAAGCCGCTTAGTGGGAATTTACTGTTTGTCAGCCTAACCATTTGCGAGCCTAACCCAGCTGGCCTCCTTAGGAAGGAGTTTTTAGCAAAAAATTAGAGTTCAGTCCTCAGTTCCCCCTGTTGGCCAAAGATCATTCCATGGAATGCATATGTAGGCCAATAACTAGCATGAGGTCCCACGGTGCTAGGAAGGCTCATTCCTAGAGTTGTCTATCTGGTCGCATGGTGTTGTGAAATAGGTGGTGTTATATCTTAGGGGAGGGACATGACTCCACTTGATTTAATAGCCAATTGTTAAAGGGGGCCAGATAGAGTCAGGCCTCCGGCCTACTCTGAAAAAAAAACATCTTGAACCAGATCTGTTTTGCGAGCTATCATGATCTGGGCCTTTGATTGATTTTTTTCCTTTTCCTGTATCTGGTATAGCATTTACAGGAAACTTAATAAGAGTCATAGGTAGAATCAGAAGGTAACAAGCAGCCTAACCAGCCAAAAAAATCCTTTGCATGCATCATCATATTTTTTTTAATCAGACTTACAATGCGTTTACCCTCTGTATCAACAGTCAATTGAACTTTATGGTAAATTTTATTTGAGGATTACAAAACTGATACCAATTCAGAATCTAATAAATTTAATTTTTCCTCTGGACAATTAGTCTCCATAGGTATAACATCCTGAGGAGGGCATAAATTAAACTTGAGAAACATTTGATCTTTAATATTTTAAAGGCAAAGTTATAAAACTAATTTACCTACAACTTATAGCAAAATATAAGCATTATTAACAATTAAGCTAAGGAGGAAATTTAGTAATTTATAGTAAGGTGGCTGATAAATTACTTATTATATTTCTTTTTGGATAAATCCATAACTGATAAAAATTATACTTAGTAAGTTCTAAGTCTATAGGAAGCAGAGAAAGACTTTTATGATTGGGATGGCTATCTGCAGCATGTGGCCTGAAAAGACGGAGTATCTTATTTAGTATTCCTTTAGGCTTTTGTGTGTCCCTCCTTCATCTGGAGGGTCTAAACTAATTCCATCCCTCAGAATTGGCCCTTACAATCTGGCACGCCCCCTCTTCTGCGATATTCCCTGGGCTTAGAGGGAGGACATTTGAACAGGGCTTTGGCAGATTCTATGGTTTTAAGGTCCCAGAGATCAGGTAAACTTGCTAATTACTTAAAATTTGTCAGGACTCTGGAAAACAAAATAAAAGAGTTAGTAATGTTTTAAATAAAGAGTCTTTATATGAAAATTTAGTTCCGTCTCATGAGGTTTGAATTAGCTATACTCATGGTCATATCAGATTTTTAATTAAAGTCTTGGAATTTCGTTTTCTTTTAGTCCAGTGGTATACATAATCTCCAAAGTTATTAGAAACCAGTATTTAAGTGGATTTGTCAGTCCTTTCCATGGCCTTTACTTGAAGAAGCCAATTTTAGACTTAGCCAGAAAGAATCATTTTCTGAGATGAATCAAAGTAAAATAATAACTTAAAAGATGATAAAACTTGACCAGCCATGGTTACAGAGAGTCCAAATTGGTTATTTTGTGACATATAGCAATTTACCTAATAACCATAATTATTACTGATAACACATACCAAGACATGTCAATATTTTACAATACTAGTATATTAATAATATACTTATAAGTACAGCCCAAAGAAAGTTAAACACCATTTTATATTTGATAATGTTCCCTGGATAGTTTTGACACATTAAAATAAATCTAAAGTCTGTCTTAGACTTTTGGTGATCCTAATGTGTAAAAAGCTAGTTTAAGGTCAAAAGGCTGGATTTAGAATTTAAGTTTTGGAAAGGTTGTCAAATATCAAAGGCTTAAAGCATTTGTGCATATATAATCACAAACCACTATAAAATAATTTAACAAAGAGATAGATATCAAATAAATCTAAAGGTGATAAAGTTATATGGATACAAATCTTAACCCTTTTTTAGTTTTTCTAGTTAGTCAAAACCTAATAAAGAGAGCACAGAGATTATCTGACAAAGTATAAAATGTTTTACCAAAGCATAAAATGCCAATTACCAAAATTAAACAAAAACCTTTTGTACTACACTACCTTTTATATTAAGAGGAAAAAAAAACATGTTATAAAATCAAAATGAGTACACATCATGTTATTTCATTAAGAGTAAATTAATATTGACAGAAATCTTTGTTTTAGCCAAAATTTTTTAATAAATTTTTTATAAACTTCATCCTCACCTGCACGTACCACAAACCATTTACAAAACATACCTTAAAACTTTCGATTTTGTCCTAACATTCCCTTTTTCTAAATAACCATTCATTTTAGGACAAAAATTTCATGCAAGATCCTTTCTTTACATTATTCTTTCTGTTTAACCTTTCTTACCAAAATATATTTCTATATTCATTGTCCCTTTACATCTTTTTCTTACACAAGTGGAATTTTGTATTTTCTTTCTAAATTTATTTTGATTCAGCCCTTATTAGACAAAGTTACACATTTTAATAAGAACATTCTGTTTTATATTCTTTGGTACACCTTATATGTAGAATTACATACAATGACTAGAATTTTTATTTTTAGTAACTTTAAATTTTAGTGAAAACTTTAAAAAGTAGGAAGTCATGAATTGTTTATCCTAAGACACTTGTCATGAAACAAGATTGTAGGTTACTGTAAAATTATAGCCAAATTAATAATTCAAATATATATATATTTTTTTAAGTGCCAAAATCCTATTTTTTTAGAGAAAGGAGACTCAGTGTCTCAAACAAGTATAAGACCTAAATAGACAGACTGCAGTACAAGTTAATAAGGAAGCTGAATCTGTGTCTTTTTTGCAGTTTATTAAAAGATGAATAAAAAATCTTGTTATTCCTATTAATATCATATGACAATCTAGTTTAAAAGAGAAAACCAAATTTCATTGTGTTAGTGTACTAATCATCAAAGTTAATTTTAATAAAATCTTATAAACAAATCAATCTAATTTTAACCTATAAGACTATAAGACTTTTATAAACCTTTTATAACCTTTAACTTTTATATCTACTTAATTTTTAATGATCATTTACATATTGGATAAGTAGTTTCAAAAAACCAATTAAACAAAATAATGGACTTAAACAGAACTCTAGAACAATTGGGCCTGACTTACATTTTATAGGACATTCTACCTCAAAACCACTGAATACACATTCTTCTCATCAACTCATAGGTCATTCTCTAAGATTGACCATATCCTAGGACAAAGCATATCTCAAACAATTTTTTTTTTTTAAAAATAGAAATTATACCGTGTCTTTTTTCAGATCACAATGGAGTAAATGTAGAGATCGACCCTAACAGGAACTCTCATTTTTACACAAAATCATGGAAACTAAACAACCTTCTACTAAATGATCACTTCATAAATGAGGAAATCAAGATGGAAATCAAAAGATTTTTTTTTTTTTAATACAAGTTATCAAACACAAGTTGTCAAAACCTGTGGGACACAGCTAAAGCAGTCCTGAGAGGAAAGTTTGTTTCCATAAATGCCTATAAACAAAATTATCTTTTAACAAACTAATACTTATGCTGTATAACATTTTATTAAAAGAATTTTTGTACAGAGTTGTTCTTCTTTTATCTAGAAGTTTTAATTACAGGTACTAATCATAATGTCAACTCTTAGAAAAACTTAGGAAGTTAAATTAACTTTGAACTATTAGTCACCAATTGTATTAGTATTCCTAAATATAAGGCTATGAAGGTATAAACTTAAACTTATATTTAAGAACTGATGTTCTAGTACTTTACCTTATAAATGACCCATTTCTAAGGGACATATAATGACATTTTATGATTATTTTTTAACTTAACATGACTTTAAGATTTATTTGTATTTATTGCATTTGTATTTACGTAATTCATCTATATTAGCAGCTTACTTAGATCCTAGCTATTAAAAGTTTAAGTTACTTTATTAACCATTTTTATACCCTGTAAATTAGATATATATAACAGAACACGGATTAAAATACAAACTCAAATCTTATCAGAAACAATAAGCATTTAAATAAGACTTGTTATTTTAAACAAAATATAACATCACTTCTAAATTTTGTAAACATAGTAGTCATTTTAGAATATCTTGTTTAAAGGTATTTGCTAATTAGATCCTTCCAAAACATCACATCCCCAAACAAAATCTATTGGCATCATAGGGGAATGTCTCTGGCACCCAAAGTTTGGGAGCAAAGGCCACTGTTCTCCTAAAGGCTTGCTGAAAATCTACTGACATTAAAAGTAATAGGATTAATAAGAGAAGGACTTAAAACTTATACATGGACGTTTTTAGAATGAACACAAAGATGCAGGGGAAATTGTCCATTTTTTATGTTTAAAGTATGGACAGCTGTGTAGAAAGATGATTGGACAAAAAGGATATGAGCTAATTCTAACAGGCTTAGTGGCAGAACCAGCAAGGCATTTTATATTTAGATTTTGCTTGGCCTCTTGAGTGTGCATTTTTCCCTTTTGGGTGTAGGACAAAGCCCTTTCTGGCATGGGGTTTTACAGTAAAACAAAGTAAAAACAAAGTAGGTCAGATAATTGCTTTATGGGCATTTTACATGAATAATTTTAGGTTTTATGGCTAGCTTTAGGGAAGAATTGGCACAAGAGGTGAGCAAGGTCAGAAAATTTTGCTTTTGAAGCCTTTATTTTAAGCTAGTTTTTTTTTTTTTAAATCCCATCAACATAAGATCTCCTGGCTGTAGACTGAGGAAAAAAACTTTCAGCACCATTTGTTAGCACCTCAAACAATGATACAAAGTGGTAACATGCTTTTTACATGAGGTTCAAGATTAAGCTGTTAAAAAAAACAAACTATCTAAATGATCTCAAAACAATGTTTAGTGCATAAACTTTAGCACATTTATAGAGTAAGATTACTTTGAGAGTCTCATGGATTTTAACCATCAGTCACTTTTTATCTTAAATTGCTATATAAAAATTAATAATTTAGAATTTTTTTTTTAGGCAAAAACTCTATTACAGTAACACAATGTAATCATAACCAGCTAGATTGTAAAGAGTAGGACAAAAATGGACAAGACCAAGGTAAAACTAAAGCTTTCAATTTAAGTTCTTTACAACTTTCAGGACAACTTTGAATTCCTAACAGTACTGTTAAATGAGTTGAACACACCTTGTGCACCTCTCTACAGGCATTGAATGAGTGGAGGTAAACTATTTCTGCAGTTAGGATTAAAAGACCAAAACCAAAATGTTTTTTTTTTTTTATACACCTTTAACAATTAAATTTGGATTTTTTTTTTCCTCTACTTGGTGTTTTATTTATTCTAATTTGTTGACTCAGGTACATTTGCATTTTTACCTTAAAGTTAAACACATAAGTATTTTTGTTGGTAACCCAGATTCAGTTAATATCATTTGACCAAATATTAAATTTACTTAACAAAAATCACCCATTACATTTTTATCAAACCTTTACACCTCAAGAACTTAAAAATGTCCAGTAAAAGCCAGGCAAAAACAAATGTATGCTGACAGTTTGAAAGCATTTTTACTATTACTTTACTAATAACACCTTATTTATTAATAATAACACAGCTTATTTACCAACAGTTACTAAATTCACATGAAGCATTTGGGTTTAATTTATGAGCGCTTCCTTAATTTTAAAACAGTCTGAAACCTATAAGCACAAACATGTGATACATGGACAGACATAAAACATACCCAAACATATACACTCTCTCAGACGCATACATACACACAAAGTTCTGATAAATTTTACCTTAGAATGTTAGCCATGAAATGGTA
The DNA here is from genome assembly GCF_040939455.1 of Microcebus murinus. Taxonomy (NCBI): domain Eukaryota; kingdom Metazoa; phylum Chordata; class Mammalia; order Primates; family Cheirogaleidae; genus Microcebus; species Microcebus murinus. The sequence continues at coordinate 2,755,070 of NC_134116.1, read as the reverse complement.
ACACAAACTCACCAGTCTGTAAAAGAAAGCTGGATCTAAATTTCTTCTGATGAGACTGGAACTTGTACACCTGGCAAACTTTAGTTGACCTGATAGGTAACTTAATTAGACCTGTGGATCAAAGTTTTGGGTAAAGCAGTTTCTATGGCAGTTTGATTTTTTTTTCTTCAGTGCAAAATGAGTATTCTGTGTTAGCATTTTAGCTAGAACTGGCTGCAAGGTCTCCAGGCAGCCTTTCAATTGTAAATACCACAAACAATGAGTTATCTTAACATCACTAGAAAAAGTTAGCAGATTTTAGAGTAGCCAGAAAGGAAGAGAGATAGCTTGAGACATTTTAATAGTGGGGGGTCGACCATTTCAGCTCTGAATTTTTCTTGATGTAATTTTGCCCTTTCTTAAAACCTTGTGCACAAGAATTAGCTATAACCAGCTGGAGCCCTAGAAAACCTGGCATGCCTTTGAATCTTTTTGTTTACAAAAATACTTGCAAGTAGAGGTACCACAAACCAACTGGGGTGCCCCCAAAAGAGTCATTTTCCTTGCCTTTCCTCTTCTTTTTTTTTTTTTCTTCAAGGAACCGAACTGCGGTCTAGGGTTTGGTGTCGTGGATCACAGTGTGCTGCTTGTGGGTGGGGCTCCTCAATGTTTCACCATTGAGTCGGTCCCACCCTCTTACGTGTCTCAGTTTCTCTCTTGGGGGTCTAGTACCTCCGAGAGGGCTCAAAACGCTGAGTGATCAGCTCTTATGTGCGTTTCCTGAACGAGCCTTTTTTTAATTAATTTGTTAGGGGGTTCCCTGTGGGGCTACTCACGCCTTGGGGAATCGCCCCAGGCAACTCCCATTCAGGGCCCTGGTCACCCAGAGCTGCCTTAGGTCTGGGAGGAGAAAGCTGCCCCTTTTCTTCGGAGCTGAGAAACTCAGTCTCTCATCTATCTACAAATAGGACAGTTGGGTTCCTTGCCAAATGCGCAGACAAGCCAATTGAAACTAGTTTTGAGAGGAAAAAAAAGGCAACGGAGAAAGCCCTTTAGAGGCTTTCACCTCCAAACCTAAATTAGGATCCCAAACAACAATTCCTAGGAAAAGAACCAGCTCAGAATAAACCAAGACCATCAACCAAAAGTGGGAGGTCCGGATCTCAGGAGGACTTACCAGTCCCGCTGAAGGAGAAGCTCGGAGTCGGAGGCCTAAAAGGGCCGTGCCGGTACCTGGCGCCGAGTCCGCGCTGCTCCTTAGGCGGTCCTGAGTCTTCTCTGAGATCCTGCCGGCTACGCCAAAATTGTCGACGGAAAAAAGCCAAACTCTGTAAAATAATTTTAAAGAGATTTATTCTGAGCCAAATTTGAGGACCATGACCCGGAGCCACTGCCAAGAGGCCTTGGGCAAGTGGACTCGCTGTGGCAGAGAGGCAGGGGTTACAGGCAAAGTCACAAATCAATACATGAGAGGCATACATTGGTTTGGCCCAAAAAAGGTGGGACATCTCGAAGCGGGGGGCTTACAGGTTATAGGTGGGTTTAAAGATTCTTTGGCTGGCAATTGGCTGAGAGAGTTAAGTCTTTATCTAGAAGACCAGAAAGGATATGCTTACTTTAAGATAAGGGTATGAGCACTCTGGGAGGTCCAGACAGGAGGACACTTTAAATTTACAATAGGCGCCTGCTAGGATGTTTTAAGATGGTTTAAATTTAAGAATAGGCATCTGCTAGGATGCTTGAGTTAAGACAGGGGCTTCTTATCTTTTAGGTGATGTTAATGCCATACCAGAATCAGGTCAGGAAGTAAACCACTGCTTCCTTTGGTTAACAAAAGCCGCTTAGTGGGAATTTACTGTTTGTCAGCCTAACCATTTGCGAGCCTAACCCAGCTGGCCTCCTTAGGAAGGAGTTTTTAGCAAAAAATTAGAGTTCAGTCCTCACTAGTAATAAAGAATAATCGGGAACTTATAGCTACCACAAGCTAAATAAACCAAATGGCCATGGAAGAATCTTTTAACTAAAAAAAAAAAAAAAAAAACAAGCAAACAAACAAACAAAAAAACCCCACTACAATTCAAGGGCCCAGAAGTCTTATCAACCAGAAATGTGCCAGGCATTATGCTTTAACCTGGGTGGCCACAACATGCACAGCATGTAGAGCAATTAGAGTTCTGTGGCTGTGGTGTGGGTGGCGGGTGTGTTCAAGTGCAATGGAAAACAGACCTACAAAGACAACGTTTAAAAAATGTGAGTGTTCAATGACAGAAGACAAAAACTGACTTTGTTGCTGCCTCCTAATCCAACCTGTTCTGTTAAGAACCAACCAGTCTGTTCCTGGGTGGCTAAAAGAAAAAGAAAAAAGGAGACAACCAGAGGATGCAAACAAAAGTAACTGAAACACACAGACTGTGGTCAGACACAAGCTCTTCTTTATTGCCAGCCAGGGCAACACTGAATGCAGCACAGGGCCCCTTCCCAGGCAGTCCAGACTTCCACAGGTAGAGTCTGAGTCACACAACCTCGTGGCATATTGTCTTAGGGTTCCTACCGGACCAGAATGGTTTGGGAATATATCCACGCCTCCCTCAATACAAGCCCATCCTCGGAGACACACAATAAGCATTATTGGATGAGCAAAGAGAGAAATCACATATAAAGGGAATCGAGTGCAAAGCAGCAAATGGGGATCTCTGTGACTCAGGTAGCAGGCCACCTTACACATACGTCGGGTACAGGTTAACTATTTGGTGGGACTGGATGTGATGCACACACCAAGCCCCTGGGCACAGGGCACACACGAAGCCCTGTCAGTCTGCTTATCTCTCTGAGGGTCTGTTCCTTGGATCTAGGATTAGATAATGACAATAGAGACTGAAAGTATCTAAGAGCTGAAGATAGAACCAATGGAGATGAGAAGGAATTTGAGGAAATAGAAAAGAAAAAATATATTAAAGGAAAACAGACTTCATGGTCTTGGCTTTAGATATAAAGCATTTTAAGTATAAAGGAAATTGGGTTGAACACAAGACCATACATGTTTAATAAAGAAACTCATATTATCCCATTTCCCACTCTAAATTCATGATGACATCAGTGTGCAACATTCAGCAGTTGTTGATTTTATTTTTTCTGACAGAAGGAAGCCCTGGCCAGGTCTATGCTTGGTGAGGAAGAGAGATTCTTTCTCCCTGGGCTTCGGCTTACACATTTTTCAGGACTGTTTGAGCACTTGGTATCTTGGGGCAGGAGAGGATCTCTGTAAATGAATGTTAGAAGAGAAAAAATGTGGCTATTATCAGATCTTATACAGTCAAAGGAGAATGTTCCATAAGTAGCTTCCAGCTCAGCCAGTGATCAACAAATATGTGTTGAGTGAGTAAAAGCAAAAATGAATGAACAAAGTCTGCAACAACAAAACATGATTACATTTGGTTAAAAAACAAATTCCCTTGGCAGATGTGGGAACCATTAAGGATCAGTGTCCTAGGCAAGATTCTTTCCTTTTGGAGTCTCAATTTCCACCTCTGCAAAATAAGATAATAATATTCACCTCACATCATTGAGACTGTTAATTGAGATTATAAATTCTAAGAGCTTAATCTTATCCTGGGGATTTTTGGATATTCATGTGGTAGTGTGAACTAAAATAAAATCTTAATCCCCCCAGCTGCCTGGATGGACCCTTCTTAGCCAAGGCGATCCCAGAAATATCCTAAAGCTGAGCTGCTGGCTATGAGAAGAGAGGTCAGACATGCCTCACCATGTCCCCTCCCTCCTTGGAGACATCCTTCCAACTCATTAACAGGCCTAACGCTATACAAGACAAAGCTTAAACCACTCCTGTAGGTCATCAACTTACTTACCTGATCCTTGAGTCTGGGTGTCTAGTATATATCTGGTAGCTTGTCTCTGATTAACAGACTTTTTTATCTGAATTTAAAACATTCCAGGCCTTCAGACAAAACTTCATTTCTTTAACCAATTACAAATCAAAGAATCTTTAAACCCATCTGTAACCTCTAATCCCCGACTCCGGAATGTCCTGCCTTTTTAGGCCAAACCAATGTACAACTTCCATGTGTTGTTTTATGACTTTATGTATAATTCCTGCCTCCCTGAAATGTATAAAACCAAGTGCAACCCAACCATGGTGAGACCACTTGCTCAAGGCTTCTTGGGTGTGGCTCTCTGGACCACGGTTTATTCTGCTCAGAATAAACCTTTTTAAATTATTTTACAGAGTTTGGGTTCTTTTCTGTTGACAGCAGCAACAAACATTTGCCTGCCTAATACACAGTTGCCTAAAGAATGAATGAAATAATCAAGTAATGAGATATTGAATATGGGCCATATTTTGTAATCTTTTTTATATTATTCAAAGATAAGGTATAATTTATTGTTCATAAAACAATCAGACAACTGATGTTGACCAATAGGCCAAAGTCATAGTTTTCACTGAATTAATTAGTTGAGTCAATCCAAAATGTCAGTTTATTAGGCCTGTGTAGACATGACCACCAGCCACATTGCGAGCACCTGTGCACATTGACCTGAGCTCGATTTCCAAGTATGAATCTAATGAATGGTGGCTACTTGGTAGAGCAGGGAGGTCCCAGGCTTTGTAGTAACCTAGACTTGGAGTCACATCCCAGATCTGCCTTCTATTTGGCAGATGCTCTTGAGTACTAAGCACTTTTGAACATTTATTGCTTCATGTATAAAATAATGATCTATTACCTACTATTAGGATAAAATGAGATAATGTGCTACATGTCTAACACAAAATGGGAGATAAAAAATATTAATTTACCTTCCATTCTGACTCCTTTCAAATTGAGGAATAAAAATGCATTGGGACAATAGGACCAAAACAAAAAAAGCTATAAGTGAAACCAACTTCAATAGGAAATCTGAAAGAAGGGAAGAAGGGAGGGAGGGAAGGAGAGGGGCGAAGAGAGAACCTCCGTATCTATAATTGCCAGCTGCCAAGCAGTCCCTGGAGGCCAGGATGACGCTGTGTGGATCTGGGGTCTGCCCGCCAGCGCTCCGCGTATGTAATGGTTTAGAGCAATAGCCCAGGGGCCCTGGATCCCCTGGAGACAGAGCATAGCTGTTGAGGACGTATGTACATGATTTTTACAGAAGTCCTCACTTCTCCAGAAACCAAGAGCTTCATCTCAGACCCTGACACTTGTTCGTAATTAGAATTCATTAAAGTCTATATTGTATCTTCTTTCTGAAGTCACTTAATTGCCTGCACAGAAAACCTGGGAAATACTTAGGAGCCAGCACGGAGAGAGTCACTGGCTTTCACTTTGGGAAAATTCATCCGGTACAACTAAAGAGCCTCAGGTGTGTACACAGGTAAGGATCACCCCGCCTCCATTTGTGAGGAGCCCTAAAAGATGAAGGGCCACACTTGTCCTCAATCAGCTCTTTTAGAGACAAATGACTGCCAGGATGTCCTTGTCCCAGTGAACCCATCTCACTTTATATTCATTAACTATGGGGCCTTTGTTCAAGGGCCTCATTAGGGGAAAGGGAGACAAATGTGGTCAGTCATCCTCCACCTTCTTTTTTCTTATTGGTATCTATGCAGTTTCTCTCAATGTTTCCATCTAGGTTTTATTCGAGCAGTATCTATAAATTATGTGGCATGAGGTTAACTGGAATTTACTTAAGAAGTTCTTTTAATTAGACTGCTACTTAGTGACTAGTCACTGGCCAGTTTGGGAGATGTGAGATTTCAGAGAGCAGCTGCAATGTTGTCAAAAGAAGTACTGGCTTTGGGTGAGAGTGAGTTTGAACCCACACTCTGCCTTCTCCGTGGGGAAACCGAGTTCGCCACAGGAAATGAGCAGATGAGGAGGAGGCTTTCTTGACCTTGGCACGATGAACACCTGAGGCCTTTAAGTCTTTGTTGTGAGGAGGGCCGGGGCTGTGCATAGGGGCGTTAAAGAGCATCCCTGCCTCTCCCACCTGATGCCATTATCACTTGCGACAACTAAAGATGTTTTCAGACTCTGACACATGTCCCCTGGTGAGAACACCGGATCACCTGGAGAGCTTGTGAAACAGGACTTCTGAGCCCCAGCCCCAGCATCTGATGTGGTACTATGGGGTGGAGCCCGACAACTGGCACTCTGAGCAAGTGGCTGATGCTGCTGATCCAGGGACATGCTTGGCCTAAGGAGTCCTGGGGGTGCCAGCGGTCGGCACATCTGCTTTCCTCTGCCTGTGGAATCCCTAATTCAGCGGTTCCCACATTTGTCTGCAGATTGGCACCATCTGAAAATCTTTTAAACCTTCCAAAGAGCAAGCTACAGCCCAGACCAACTAAATCACCATTTCTGGGAGTGAGCCACAGACATTAGTATTTTTTGAAACTTCCCAGATCATTCCAATGTGCAGACAGATCTGGGGACCTTAGTTCTAAACACCACGACCTCACCTGTGATTCAAAGGTTTAGGGCTGGGCAATGTAGCCCCGGCACGCTTTTCCTGTGAGTCTCAGCTGCCCGGCCAACTCGTAAGCGCCGCTCAGGAGTGTGTCGTCTCAGTCTCTGCGGTAACACGGGGCAGACTCACGTAGAAAGCATTGTAGTCACAGCATTCCGAGTTGGGAGGAGGACTGAGAATAGGCAGCAGCTCACCCTGATTGCAGGAAAGGTTGACAGAGTGTACTGTGGAAAGAAGAGGCTCTGAGGGGAAAGCGGGAAGCTTTTGGGGGTGCCCGTGTAAAGGAGACAAAGTTCCTGCCTCAGCTTTCACAACCTCTGTGTGGACTTCCGACGCGACCTGCCCCTGCTTCTGAGCCACAGCCTGCAGCCAAGGAAGGACGTGGGAGAAAGGAAAAAGTCAACAAGAGCCCCCTGACGAAGACTGTGGATCAGGACGACATGAGGTGAGTGGGCGAGGGAAGGTGCAGGGGAGGGGAAGGGACTGAACCCCTCCCCCACGCATGCAGTCGTGACTGGCAGTGGGCTGATCATGGAAACTCACAGAAAGGCAATTGCACAACTTCTCCTCTATGAAATGTTCCAACATTTCAAATCTCTGACAATCTGGACATTTGGTTTCTTTCCCTCAAATGATGAGATGCCGTTCACTGTTTTACTACTATGCACACAGTCCCCAGCAAAGCACATGACCACATCATGCTATTAAACTTACACTGCCCTTTTCCATTAATCATACATCTTAAATTGTAAAAAGCAAGGCTGTATAAAAACAAAAATGTCTGTAATACTGTAGGGGAATAAGAAAAATCAAGTCAGTACAGAAAAACCATAGGGGGTTGAAATAAATGACGTGGGCTCAATGTAGCCCACAACACAAACGGTGCCACTGGCACCCAAGACTCTCTTTTGCGTAAATTCATTCGAGCAGTTCTTCAACACCTGTTGTATGACAATTCTGACCTATGCATGCTGGAAGAGATAGGAAGAGAAAAATATATTCTCTTCTTTCGGGGAATAGTATGAAAGAAAATGAATCTCTCTAAATATCATTCGGAGACACGTGCATACATACATGCACACGCAGGCACACACAAAGCTTGCCCGTGCTGCCTGCATTGCAATGCTGAGAAGTGCCAGGAGAGGGGAGAGCGACAGAGCCGAGACGGCAGAGGAAGCGTTCCAGCTCCCGCACCATCCCTGGAGGGCTTGTCGACTTCAGACGGCGATGATGCAGGGCGGCAACAGAGGTAGTAGGGTTTCATAGGCAAACGTGTGTCTTTCATCTACTCATCATACATGTTTCTATGGTCCACCAGCACTGACCAAGGGCCGCCTCGAACCACACTTTGTGGTGGAATACAGCAGAAAGCAGGATGCAGTCCCTGGTCGACAGTCACTTGCAGTCTAGGCAGGGAGATCCAGTGGCAGCAGAGGACCTTCCCAGTCACAACAAACACAACCCCTTCGAGGTTTCAGGAGACAAAACATGTGTAAAGGGGATCTCCACCTGGGAGGGACTAGGAGTGCCTTGCAGGTGAGCGTAAGTGTTGGCTCTATGATTATTTTGCAAAATTAATTTGCTTGAGTGAAGAAAGGAATAGTTCTAACAGGTATTGAACACCTAATATGGAAAAGGCATGACCTCACCATTTTTCTTACAATAACACTGGTAAGTGGGCTTAATAATCCCATTTTATAGAAAGATAAACAGAGGCTTGAAATTATAAAAGGGATAATAGTACTGATGTTAATAGCAGCTGACACTTAAATGTCACATTCCTCATGTCAGACTCTGTCCCAAGCACTCTATGTAATCACTTAATGCTCCCAACAGTCCCAGTGATTTTTGAAATGAGGAATAGCTTGTGCAGGTCACAAAGCTGGGAACAGTGGAGCTGGAGCTGGAGCCCAAGCAGCCTGGCTCAGGACGGGGTACTTAACCACAGTGCTTTAAACTGGATAAAACCAGGAAAGGACATTCGCCAGGCCAGAGTCAAATTATTGCAGATGTTAAACATGTGAGCTTGCCTTGGTGGCGGGGAAGGGAAGTGTCAATGGAAAAGAACCCAAACTCTGTAAAATAATGTAAAGAGCTTTATTCTGAGTCAAGTATGAGTGACCCTGGCCCAGACATATCCAGGGAGCCTTGAGCAAGTGGTCTCACCGTGGTTGGATTACAGTTTGGTTTATATGTTTTACGGAGACAAGAATTAACACATAAAGTCATAAATCAATACATGGAAGGTGTATATTGGTTTGGCCCAAAAAGGCGAGACATCTAGAAGCAGGGGATTATGGGTTTAAATATTCTTTGATTTGTAATTGGTTAAAGAAATGAAGTTTTGCTTGAAATGTTTTAAATTAAGATAACAAAGTCTGCTAATTGGAGACAAGTCACCAGGCCTATACTCAGACTCACTAGATCTGTGGGGTAAACTGAGGACCTGCAGGTGTGGTTGAAGCTCTGTCTTGCACAGCTTTAGGCCTGCTAATGAGTCACAAAGAATATCTCCCAGAAGGGAGGGAACATGACAAGGCATGTGTGACCACCCTTCTCATGGCCAGCAACTCAGCTTTAGGGTATTTCTGGGGCCCCCTTGGCCAAGAGGGGTTCCATTTAGTCAGCTGAGGAGCTGAAGATTTTTAGTCCACAGGAGGGAAAGAAAGGTGTGTGATGCTGGGGCCCCAGTGCAGAGGCTCTGAGCCGGGGTGACTGTGCAGGACACTGGGCAGTGTCTGGAGAGACTGCTTTGCTCCTGGCGTCTAGAGGGCAGCACCCAGGCATGCTGCTGAATACTGGCCATGCCCAGGACGTGCCCAAGCAGAGCAGCTGCACCCAACATGCCAGTCACAGGGCTGCTGAGAAAGCCTGCTCAGGAGAGTCTGGGAAGCAGCTGAGCAGGTTTAGGATTGGACATCTTGGCTAATTTGGGTGGGCTCTGGCCTAAAGGGGTAATTTAGCTGGGCTCTGTGCCCAGGACCTGGCCCTGGTGTAATCAAGGGCAGAGGGAGAGTCTCAGAGGGTGGGAGCCTGATAAAAGGAGGAAGATGGGGCTATACACGTGGGAATTGGTTGCTTTGCATATCACAGGCAGGCTGTCCGGCAGGTTACTTACTTTCTCCAGGAATTCGCTAACCCTGGAGGTGCAGTCCATCCCCAGGTCCAAAAGGCCTCATGATATAAAAGCATCATAAAATACAGAAAAGAGGTGCAGTGTGTGTCATATCTTCAAAAGTTTGAGTTTAGCTGTGTTAATTTCTGTGTTCAGCTCCCGAGGATAGCAGACCCTGCTATACTCCGAAACATGTCTCATTTAGATCCAAGGGGTCTCCGTGCGCAGTGTGAGTGGCTTCAGAACGCTGGGGTCTAAGGCTGTAGATAAGAGGGCCCTGGCATAGCAGGGAGCACCAGGACAAGCACCACGGAGAGCCGCTTCCTGGCACAGCTCCTCGCTGTCCAAAAACAGGACCCGGGACAAGTCCCAGCTTCTAAGCTCCTTTGCACCTTCAACCATAATACGGTAAGATACAGGCAGGGGCTGGTCAGCGGGTCTCCAGCCTGGCTGCACTCCAGAGCAGCCTGGGGCTGTGAAAAGCACAGGCACGCACAGCCCACGCCCAAGGATTAGATTCAGGGAAATAGAAAACGCAGATCACGCTTAGAGCTTGGACAGCCCGGCCACATCTCTGACATGCTTTCAGACACTTGGCTGCCTCTCCCACGCTGTCCCAGCAATGCCACCAGCTTTCACATTCTCCCAGAGTCCCAATTCCTTAATAGAACACTGGGCAGCTCATGGTATTTCCCTCTAATCACTCCATTAAAGTCATCTGCTGCCAGACTCAAGCCCAGAAATACTAGCCAGGATTCAAGGTATTCCCTAGGGTTCTGGACGAGGGACTAGGCTTCCCGCAGACCTCAGTGGCTGGGGAGTCTGCCTGGCAGGCAGGTCTCTCCTGGCTGTCACAAGCCCTCACCCTTCGGGACAGCATAATTGATTCTGACTTGCGCCTCATCCACACCTCCTAAAACTGCCTTTGAGTGGCTTTTTTCCATGATAGCTTAACTCATAGTTCCTTGAGATTTGATTTTCCCTGAATAAATGTAATTTGAGAAGGGAGGACTGCAGGGCGCCAGAGAGTTCGCAAGGGAAACAACTGAATCTGGCCAACCCCCGCCTAACACGGAGTTCATAGATTTATACTTACAGTGAGGCCCAATCTTTTTTTTTATTTCAGCATATTATGGGGGTACAAATTTTAAGGTTTCAAATAATGCCCTTTCCCCCCTGCCCCCACAAGTCTGAGTTTCCAGCGTGACCATCCCCCAGATGGTGCACATCTCACTCATTATGTATGTATACACCCCCCTCCCCGTCCCACCTGCCCAATACCCTATTACTATAGTTCTTATGTGTCCACTTAGGTGCTGCTCAGTTAATACCAATTTGCTGATGAGTACATGTGGTGCTTGTTTTTCCATTCTTGGAATACTTCACTTAGTAGTATGGGTTCCAGCTCTAACCAGGAAAATACAAGATGTGCTATACCACTGTTGTTTCTTACAACTGAGTAGTACTCCATGGTATACATACATCACATTTTATTAATCCACTCTTGGATTGATGGGAACTTGGCTGTTTCCACAGCCTTGCAATTATGAATTGTGCTGCTATAAACATTTGAGTGCAGGTGTCCTTTTTTTGTAGAGTGTCATTGGATCTTTTGGGTAGATGCCCAGTAATGGGATTGCTGAACCAAATAGTAGATCCACTTGTATCGCTTTAAGGTATCTCCATATTGCTTTCCAAAGAGGTTGAACTAGTTTGCAGTCCCACCAGCAGTGTAGGAGTGTTCCTATCTCTCCACAACCACGCCAGCATTTACTGTTTGGGGACTTTGTGATAAAGGCCATTCTCACTGGAGTTAAGTGATATCTCATTGTGGTTTTGATTTGCATTTCCCTGATGATTAGAGATGTTGAGCAATTTTTCATGTTTGTTGGCCATTCTGTCTTCTTTAGAAAAGTTTCTGTTCAAGTCCTTTGGCCACTTTTTGATAGGGTTGTTTGATTTTTTTCTTGCTGATTTTCATGAGTTATAAGTATATTCTAGTTATCAGCCCCTTATCAGATATGTAGGATGCAAAAATTTTCTCGCATCCTACACATCTGATGTTTACTTTCATGGCTATTTCTTTGGTTGTGCAGAAGCTTTTTAATTTGATCATGTCCCATTTATTTATTTTTGTTGCTGCTGTGATTGCCTTTGGGGTCTTCTTCATAAATTCTTTCCCTAGGCCAATGTCTAGGAGAGTGTTTCCAACATTTTCCTCTAGAATTCTAATAGCTTCATACCTTAGGTTTAAGTCTGTTATTCAGCATGAGTTGACTGTTGTGAGAGGTGAAATGTGTGGGTCCTGCTTCAGCCTTCTACAAGTGGTTATCCAGTTTTCCCAGCACCATTTATTGAAAAGGGATTCTTTTCCCCAGCATATATTTTTGTCTGCTTTGTCAAAGATTACATGGCTATGTGAGGATGGTTTCACATCAGGATTCTCAGTTCTGTTCCCCTGGTCAATATTCCCATTTTTGTGCCAATACCCTATTGATTTAATTACTACAGCTTTGTAGTATAGTTTGATATCTGGCATATTAATACCTCCCATTTTGTTTTTGTTGCCTAGAATTGCTTTTGATATGCGGGGTCTTCTTTGGTTCTAAACGAAGCGTAAAATTATTTTTTCTATATCTGTGAAGAATGCTGATGGGATTTTAATAGATATTGCATTGAATCTGTGGATCAGTTTGGGTAGTATAGACATTTTAATGATGTTGAGTCTGCCGATCCATGAGCACGGTATGGATTTCCATCTGTTTACATCCTCTGCTATTTCCTGCCTCAGTGTTTCATAGTTCTCCCTGTAGAGGTCTTTTACCTCCTTGGTTAAGTATATTCCTAGGTACTTTAATTTCTTTGTTGCTATTGTGAAGGGAATTGAGCCTTTGATTTGGTTCTCAATTTGATTGTTGTTGGTGTATATGAATGCCTCTGATTTCTGTGTGTTGATTTTGTATCTTGAGACTTTACTAAATTCATTTATCAGTTCCAGGAGTTTCTTGGTTGAATCTTTGGGGTTTTCTAAATATAATATCATATCATCAGCAAACAGTGAAAGTTTGATCTCTTCTGCCCCTATTTGGATACCTTTAATTCCACTTTCCTGTCTTATTGCTATAGCCAGAACTTCCAGCACTATGTTGAATAGAAGTGGAGATAGTGGGCACCCTTGTCTGGTTCCAGTTCTAAGTGGGAATGATTTCAATTTTTCCCCATTCAGGCGTATGATGTTGGCTATGGGTCTGTCATATATGGCTTGTATCAATTTTAGGTATGTCCCTTCTATGCCTATTTTATTAAGTGTTTGTATCATGAAATGCTATTGAATTTTGTCAAAAGCTTTTTCTGCATCTATTGAGAGAATCATGTGGTCTTTTTTTTGCTTCTGTTTATGTGGTGAATTGCATTTATAGATTTACGTATGTTGAACCATCCCTGCATCCCTGGGATGAAGCCCACTTGGTCGTGATGGATTATTTTTTTGATAAGTGTCTGGATTCGGTTAGCTAAGATTTTGTTGAAAATTTTTGCATCTATATTCATTAGGGATATTGGTCTGTAGTTTTCTTTCTTTGTTGCATTCTTTCCTGGTTTTGGTATCAGAGTAATATTCGCTTCATAAAAGGTGTTGGGGAGGTTTCCATTCTTCTCGATGTTGTGGAATAGTTTCTGCAAGATAGGTACTAGTTCTTCTTTGTAAGTGTGGTAAAATTCAGGTGTGAAGCCATCTGGACCGGGACTTTTCTTTTTAGGGAGATTTTTAATTGCTGTTTCTATTTCAGCTGTTGAGATTGGTCTGTTCAGGGAATCTATTTCTTCCTGGTTGAGCCTAGGGAGGCTGTGTGTTTCTAGAAATTTGTCCACTTCCTCCACATTTTCCAGTTTGTGTGCATAAAGGTTTTTGTAGTATTCATAAATTATATTTTGTATCTCCTTGGGATCAGTTGTGATATCTCCTTTTTTTGTTCCTGATGGAGCTTATTAGAGATTTCTATTTTCTGCTTTAAGTTAGCATAGCCAATGGTGTGTCAATTTTATTTTTTCAAAGAACCAACTTTTTGTTTTATTAATCTCCTGAATAGCTTCCCTGTTTTCAATTTTGTTTAGTTCTGATTTGATCTCATTGATTTCACTCCTTCTGCTGGGTTTGGGGCTGGTCTGTTCTTCTTTTTCCAGATCTTTGAGTGGTTTCATTAGATTGTCTATTTGTGATCTTTTTGACTTTTGGTTATAGGCATTTATGGAAATAAACTTTCCTCTCAGTACTGCTTTAGCTGTGTCCCAGAGGATTTGATAACTTGTCTTTCCATTGTCATTTTGTTCATAGAGTTTATTTACATCTTGATTTCTTCATTAATGAAGTAATCATTTAGTATAAGGTTGTTTAATTTCCATGTGTTTGTGTAGAAATGTGAATTTCTTTTAGGGTTGATTTCTACTTTTATTCCACTGTGATCTGAGAAGATACATGGCATGATTTCTATTTTTTTAAACTTCTTGAGGCTTACTTTGTGTCCTCGGATATGGTCAATCTTAGAGAATGTCCAGTGAGCTGATGAGAAGAACATATTCTCAGTGGATTTGGGGTAGAATGTCCTGTAAATATCAGTCAGACCCAATTGTTCTAGAATTTTGTTTCTTTCTTCTGTTTGATCTAAATAGAATTTTGTTTAATTCCATTATTTCTTTATTAATTTTCTGTTTGGAGGATCTGTCCTGTGAGGCCCAATCTTTATCAAAAAGTTTTTAAGAGATTTTTTTAACTAAGGTAAGACTCAGCTATCATAGAAGTACTGAAATGAAGGTAAGAAAACAATGGTATGAGAATGAGGAGAACATAGTGTCAAAAGTCCCTAAGAGCAATTACCGCACCTGAGCACAAAAGTGCAAGTCCTGGATTCTTGGGAGTTAAGGTGCCAGGAGAAAGGTCATATGCATGTAGCTCCACTTGCAATAAAACCCACTGCGCCAGCCAGACACCACTCTTACCTGCTTCTAAGAGAAATGTATCATGTGGATCATCCAGTAAGTAAGAATTTTGAATCACATAATCCGTGTACTTGTGGACCTAGGCCTCAAGTTAACTATGAGAGTAAATGCTTTTCTGTTTTTTTTTTTATTTTTTCTGTACATATTTTTGTTTAAGTATTGGGAATATTGTTAAATATGCATTTTTTTACATAACATAGGGGTTATAATATGCTTCTGTTCTTTTTTGAGTTTTTTGAGATGGAAACTTAGATTGCTGGTTTTTAGTCTTGCCTCTTTCCTGACATATGCATTCTGAGTTCCAAGTTTCCCTCTGAGCACTGCTTTGGCAGCACACTAGGCTTTTTGCAATAAGATTTCATTGTGAAATAATGTTGACCCTGCAAAAACTTGCAAGAACATCATGAGGAACTTCTGCTGCCCCTTCACCATCCTTCCTAGTTGTTGCCCTTCTGCTGTCTTCATCCATCACCCCTTCTCTGCATCTCTCAGTAAATGTTTCCCTCCCAACAGTGAGGCACAGCAGGAGACAGGCAGGGAGTGCTGGAACCACTCCTTCGCCACTGGCTTTGTCCTCACCAGCCTTTTTAATGACAGCCAGCTGCACCTGTTCCTCTTCAGCATGGTGGTGGTGGTCTACATCCTTGCCATGGCTGGCAACACTGCCATGGTCCTCCTGATCTGGGCCGATGCCCGGCTCCACACACCCATGTACTTCCTCCTCAGCCAGCTGTCCTTTCTGGACATCTTCTTTACTTCTGTCACCGTTCCCAAGATGATAGTTGCCTTTCTCTTTGGCTGGACGAGCATTTCCTTTGGGGGCTGTGGGGCACAAATGTTCTTCTTCATGTTTCTGGGAGCCGCAGAGTGTCTTCTGCTGGCCCTCATGGCCTATGACCGCTACGTGGCCATCTGCAACCCTCTGCGCTACCCGCTGCTCATGAATCGCAGGGTCTGCTTGCTCATGGTTGTGGCCTCCTGGCTGGGGGGGTCCCTCAATGCCTCCATCCAGACCTCGCTGACCCTGCAGTTCCCCTACTGCAGCTCACGGAAGATTGCCCATTTCTTCTGCGAAGTGCCCGCACTGCTGATGCTGGCCTGTGCAGACACAGAGGCCTATGAGCAGGTGCTCTTTGTGACAGGTGTGGTGGTCCTGCTGGTGCCCATTGCCTTCATCACCACTTCCTACGTTCTCATCCTGGCGGCTGTGCTCCAGATGCACTCTGTGGAGGGACGCCGGAAGGCCTTGGCCACCTGTTCCTCACACTTGACAGTCGTCAACCTCTTCTATGGGCCCCTCGTCTATACCTACATGTTACCTACATCCTACCACTCTCCTGGGCAGGACGATGTAGTGTCTGTCTTCTACACTGTTCTCACGCCCTTACTTAATCCCGTCATCTATAGCCTCAGGAACAAGGAAGTGACAGGAGCAATGAGGAAGGTAATGGGAAAGTGTGGGGTCAGAAGGAATGCTTAATGCCAGGAGAGCAGCCTGGGGGACAAACACCTGAGCTGTCAGTTCAGCCATTTGCATTGGGGCAGAAGAAAGGGATAAATCTATTTCAGAAGACTTTCACACACAGGATGTGTCTGTGGCTCCAAGATCCTGTTCTAGGGTTCCCTTTAGGAATGAGAAGTCAAACCCCAAATCTACATGCAGAGAAGTGAAAGGGGCAGCCCCAAATTCCCTCCAGCCATGACCCTTCACCTTCTTCAGGTTGTCCAGATCGTCTGATTCCATGCCTCATTCCCCTGACCCCACATCAACAAACTCTATTTGGACTTCCTCAGCCACCTTGTACAATGCCTGTCATCCCTGTGGGACTGAATATTCAAAGACTTCCATTCTCACCCCCCGTAAAAGCTCTAGGCCTCACAGTGCCCGTGAACTCTGACTATTTCCCCAATCATTTCTTTTTGGCACTTCTCCATTTTCAGCTCAGAAAGCACAGGCTTTCCTCCTGAATGCTGTATTCTCAGCTCCTAAAAGCATCCCTGGCACATGGAGTCAATCAGTAAATACCTGTTGCATGAACAGATGACTGCAGGAACATTTTCTCACCTCATCACAATAGTGTTGGTCCTCTTTCTAGCTCTTCCTTCTTGAAAATCTTTCTTCCCTTGGTGGAAACATAATGTTCCTGGTTTTCCTCCTACTGCTGGCCCACTGCTTCCCATTAAGTAAGGAAGTTCCTTGAAACCTTGCTAGACGCTTCTCTTCTCAGCCCACACTCTCTAGTCACTCCCGTTCACGGTCATGGCTTCAGTTACTACCTGAGGCCAAAGTTACTCATGCATATTTATAGGCCAGCCAGACATCTCTTCCAAGCGCCTCACCACAAACCCAACTCTCCCTTGATACTCCCACTGGATGTTTCAAAGGCACCTCAAATCGATCCTGCAAGGAAACAAAGTCATAATCTCACCTTCAAGCCTGAGCCTCTTCCAGGGCTGGTAACTGAATGAACACCACCCAAGGTCAATGAGTCTCCATCACTGCCCACATCCAATCCCTCACTGTACCCTGCCTTACCTCTCCACAAAGTGACCTCTGGGTGGTTACCACTGCCACCATCATGATCCAAAAATACAGTCAGCCCTTACCTGGATGATGCAGGAGTTTCCCTACAGGCCTTCCTTACTCCTTCCTTGCCCTACCCCCATATACACAACCACAGCTTAATTTGCAAGATGTAGCCAAAGGGGTCTCTAGACACAAATCTAAATACATGCACCAATCCCACCCCTTAACCTCCTCGTAAATCCCTTTAGCAATTCCCATTGCTCTTACCATGTATCACCATCTAACACATGACACAGTTTTAATTACTTATATTGTTTACTGTCTGTCATCTACTACACAGTAAGCTCCATGAGGGCAGGTGTTTTCATCCTTGCACTTGGTACATAGTAGCCATTTGTTAAATATTGAAAAATAACTACATGAATGCTCTTGGAATGAAATACATAATTTCGTTCTTTCATTGCCTACAAAGCCCTGCAGAGTCCAGCCTCTGTGGCCTCATTTCACTCTCCTCCTCCATTCTCTCCCCCTGCTCCTTTCTGCTTCCAGGTTGTTACCAGAACGATTCCTCTACCTGGGATGCTGCTTGCTCCTCCGTGCTTAGTTAACTCCTGCACATCCTCGTGTCCTTTGATCAGGTGTGATCTCTTCAAGGAAGCCTTCTCTGACATCCCAAACTGAATCAGGCTCCTTTGCACATGTCCCCACTTCCTTCGAGGAAGGAAGCCCTTACTTCCTCAATTAAGTCTATCATCTCATGGGACTATGAACCGCCTAAGAGCAGAGAGTCTGTATAACTTTGTTCACAAACATCCCATAGTGCCTAACATGGCATCTGGCATGTTTCAGTGCCCCAGGAAACATCAGAGAACTGAATAGACGAAGGAGAGAGAAGGCAAACAGGCAGGCAAGCAGAAGGGCATCAGGGAGGAAGGGAAAGTTCCTGAACACCATCTTGTAGCTCCAAGCTAGACCATACCTCTAACTTCCCAAGTCTTGGCTTACATAAAGTAACTACCAAAACAAGAGACACCAAAATCACTTTCATTTACCTTAAGATGTCCCCAGAAGTCTTCAAAGGCCAGAAATCTATCTTTAAAGTCATATCTGTACCTTTTTTCCTGCAGCTGAATTAATTTTCTCTAAATCGATTCTTGATAAAACTTGAGAAGAGCCTCGTGAGTGCATTCCCACCAAACACTTCCATTCACACAGGCGAGCGTGACTTACCGTCAACGGGTGACGTGGAGGTCGAGACCTCATAAGCACATGTCCACTGTCTGACTCCAGAGCAGGACTCCCTTCATCACGACCACTCCCCACTCAACCAGCACGAACTTACAACAGCCTTTAACTTCTGAACACGCACCCACACAAAGAAGAAAGCCACGATTTGCAACTATAAATGCTTGTAACCTCATATTCTTGAAACAGGTGGGCAAGCTTTGAAAACTGACAAGTAGGGGACAGTGTCTGCTCACCTCTTCCTGTGGTAGGGGAGTGAGCTGTCTCCTAATATCCTCTTCCCTCTTCTTCTTTACACTCCCGTTTCAACTGAGCAGATATCGCCTGGAATAAAGAATATATTTCTGTTACTGATGATATAATGTATTCTTGAAATTGCTGAGAAAGTAACGTGGACGTTAAGTGTTCTTATCACAAAAATGATAACTACGTGAGGTAACGCATTGGCTAGATTTAACCACTCTACAACGTATACATACTTGAAAACGTCTTGTTGTGCGTGACAAATACATTCAATTTTATGTCAATGTATAAGATAAATACATTTTTTTAAAAAATGAAATTTAAATTTCAGAATGATTCCCCAATTACTCTTTCAGCTAGTTAAACTCTGATCAGTGGACTACACGCACAACTGTGCATGCCTTGCAGCAGGGTTCTTGGAGGTCAGAGTGGGGTCGTGCACCTCTCTACCACTCCCCTTCTTGCTGGCTGACGTGGTCACAGAGGCTGGAGTGTTAGCAGACATCTTGGAACATGAGGTAAAAGCCAAGAATCGAGAGCGCAGAGCAACAATGTGGAAGGAGCCTGAGTACCTGGAACCATGGAGTGAATCACAGTGTAAATAACATGGAGTAAGTTCTGGATTTCCTGCACCTGCACCACTGCCACCACCTCTATGGCCCAAAACACAGTTATTGCTTACCTGATGACAGTCACCTGGATGATGCAGAGATTTCCAAACAGGAAATCCAAACTGCTTCCTTTCAGACCAACGGGTGACAGGTAGAAAGCAAGCCCCCTGTCATGGCATGGGAAGAATCCCTGTTGTCCCATGCCACTGCAATGCCAGGAAAAACTTGCTGAAGAGCAGGTGACGCTCACTGAGAAAGCACATCAGCATGTAGCATGGGGACTATCAGAAGGTCAGCAGCTGTGAGGATTTTATTTATGCATGCAAAAAATGGCCAGCCATGATTACACCTGATTCCTCAAGAAAACAGACATCACAGAATTTCTAGTTTATACAATTTACAATGTAGGCCACTTGCTTTTTTTCTCTTAATAGAACTGCAAACGTGAAAATGGAAAGATTTTAAAACTGAGTCATTGGGGAATATTTTCCAAGTGGCACAGTGAAGCCCAGCGCTACTGGGCATGGGAGAGCCATGAAGCTGAATTCAGGAACAGCTGAAGGGCAGACCTTCAGCACAGGAGAAAACACTTGTGCCTGGGAAGAAAATGAAAAAGAGATGAGAATGAATCAGGAATCAGGAAAAAATGACAAAATTCTGAACAATTACAAAAGCCTTCCCAAGCACATCACACATTATAAACTTGCCCTTCATTTAATTCTACCCTAATCAAAAGTTTTCTTTTTTAAAATTGTTTTTGTGGTCTCATTCTGCTAACTTTATTCTTTATGCACAGTTTGGATAAAGTACAAACTAAAGAAGGCTTCCACTCACCCCATCCTCACTCCACTTTGGGAGCTTTAGAAAGCAATAATAGTTGCTAGTTGATTCCCCAGATTGTAGCATTTCCACAGTAGAGCACAGCTGTGCATTTGATTTCTGGAAGAAAATAAGAGACCCTCTCAGAGGTGACCTTAGAAGAAAGATGAAGAATGAAAGGGGCTAGAGGAGTCTGTAGTTCCAGTTCACACCAGCCTAGGAGTGTCCCCTGCCTACAACATGAAGCAACCCATAAATCACACACAGCCATGATGCGCTTAAATTGGGAGTCAGTCGCCACGGAAAATGGGAACCAAATACATCAGATCTCTGCTGAAATAACTCCAAAAGTCACCTCTGATTAGCTCTTCCCCTAAACTAAGGTTACTGTGACCCTTATGCTAGCTTTTAAAAATCTGTTCAACATACTTCTTAGACCACTAAGGCTGAAATATCCTTTAAGTAACTGATGCAAACAACCTCACAAATATGCATACAAATGTTTGAATGTCACTAATATGGTATATAAATATGTATTCAGAGTAATATTTATATATCAGCCATAATAGTGAGCATACCATTAACAAAAAGAAAAAATAATTCCTGAAGAAACTTCACCTGTTCGTATCATAATACTGAGGCTGTTGGGCTGCAGAAATGTACAGCCCGTGTGGGGGAGAGACGACCGCTCAAAAAGACTCAGAGTCCAGAGACTTGATGCAAAAGCATGAGGTGGATTTATTTTCCCGGGGACGAACAGCACCACCTAGCTAGTGAAGCTGCCGCCCTGACCTTTTTTTCCTTAGGATTTTTATAGACAGAAACCACACGCAGGTGGCTAGGGGTCACAGGGTGGGGGGAAAGTTTCATGGGCTTTGACCTTGCACAAACATGTACCAGATTAGCTAATGTCGGGAACTTCTAATCTTGGTCAGTAATTTCCAAGGACTAACGGCTGGGGAGTTACAGAGTGGCGCCGGCGGGGGAGGGAGTAGGGTTGAGCGAGCGGAGTTTACAGAAGCAGAATGGCAGGTTAGATTTTTCTCCACATTCCCCCCTTTTTCTTTTTGAGAGTTTTAATCTTAAAACTATAGGTTATCATCTATAGCAAGTGGCTGATACTGCTGTTGTAAAACCATTAACCGGACAGTGCTGACCTGTTCTTGGATGAATGTCACTAGTCGGCTTATTTTAGTGACCTTCTATAACTGCTACTGTTATCTCCACACCCTCTGTGAGCTAGAAGAAAGGCCAAGAATGCCAGAGCTCTGAGTTAAGGCGCCAGGTGCTGTGTCTCTAGGACCCCAGTGTTCTGGGCAGCAACCGCACTTTAACTCTCCCGTGTTCGGGACAGCTCCCAACATCTCTCCCTTCCCTTTATAATTAATTGGAGGGTCGCTGGTAAGCTTTTATTTGCAAGTTAGTGGAGTGTATGGCAACTTTAACAGCCAAAATATTCTTAACAATCAGTCACAGTAGCAGAGGTGTAACACACAAAATTAGCAGGAGAAGAACAAAAGCCCCAATAATCATAAAGAATAAGCTTTTAAAATTTCCAAAAGATGGAACATGTCCTAAGAGTTGATTGAGAAAATCTCGGGCTTCTGTAGCAATGCTAGTGTCAAGGGGAGGAGTCTCCAACATGCCTGTTATTTCTTGATGAAGTTGGAGCAAATCTAAAGATGCATTTGCGGAGTGCCAGATTCCTGCCAGGTGATTTTGGACCTTAGCCCAATTATAGTTACTCTCATTATAAGGTTTGGGAGTTACACAGACCCACTGATAATTGTCATGGCAGCGGAGCTGGCTGCGTAGCCAATGCCCTTGTATTTCCTTTCCCAGAATCTGGACCACATCATACAAAGCGTCCAGTCTGTCTTCAATCTTTTTATCAATATGCTCTTGGGTTCCCAATGCCTGAGTGACATTTTTAGAGAGATTATTGACATGATGAGCAGTTTGTATCTCCTGTGTCAACGCCACTGCAGCCGCAGCAGCGGATGCTATTACAGTAACAAGAGCTACAATGCCAGTTATGAGTAGCCCAATAAATCTTTTAGGCCTTAGCAAA
Source organism: Microcebus murinus (assembly GCF_040939455.1). NCBI lineage: Eukaryota > Metazoa > Chordata > Mammalia > Primates > Cheirogaleidae > Microcebus > Microcebus murinus. Next base: position 2,733,003 of record NC_134116.1, on the reverse strand, counting down.
ATAGAGTTTACCTCCTTCCACATTTGCAATCCTTTATCATCATACCATGGACCAGAGACATTAGCTGGGACCACCACAAAAGCAGGGCGGTATAATATAACCATTCTATGAGAATAGGCAAGGGATTCTATACAATTAGTTAGTTGACAATTAAGGCATGATATTTTAAAACCATGAGTGACAATGTGAATATTCACTTTGCCTATTATGAGTACAAAAGGTTCAGGGACACAGGCAGAAATAGTCCTTAGGCGTATTTTTGGTGTAGAGTCCACCACACTCTCTGCAGAGAATTGACCCGTTCCTGCAACAAGTTTCCAGAGACTAGTCTGGTATACCTTTGAAGTAGTTGTCCATAGCCCCTCAACAAAACCCTTGTCTCCCAAATACCCATTGTCAGTTTTCGCTGGGGTCCAATCATATATGCTCTGAGTCGTCCCAAGAATAGGAATCTTAGTCGCAGTTGGTTCACGGCAACGTCTCCAGGGCAACGTCTCCAGTGCAGAGTAGAAGCAACCGGCTCCTTTTCACAGGGAAGTATTCCGGGCAGCGGCGGCAAATCAGAGGGTGCAGAGCCAGAAAATCGCCTGTCTAAACTTAGCATGCTGGATGTGATCATTAGCGGGTGCTCCCAGAGCCCTGGGATCACTGACATAGACAGGAACAACACGCTCTCCCCAACCCACCGGGTGGAGTAGAGGGGGGTCTGGTATATAAGTCCAATAGGTGGCTGCCTGGGTAGGCGTCGATAGCAAGGTTACCATAAGTAAAAACAAGGTCAAAGAATTCAATGGCTGTCCTGTTTCTCCCTGTGAACAATTTCAAGGGTTTTTAACCTGGCGAGTAGGGAATGGGGAACATTAGCATCAGTGTCAGGTGGCATGGACCATAGATTAGACATGAGAGGAGGTGGTGGGGCCCCAAACAAAACTTTAAACAGTGTTATTCCTAGAGGGCCAGGCGTATTGCGAACGCGGAAGAGGGCGAAGGAGAGGAGGACTGTCCAGTCTGCCACGCCAGTCTCTAAGGATAATTTAGTCATGACCTCTTTTAGTGTTCTATTCATTCTTTCTACCTGACCTGAGCTTTTGGGCCTGTAGGCACAATGCAATTTTTAATCCACCCCTAGTATCTTGGCCATTCCCTGACTTACCTGTGCAATGAAGGCTGGGCCGTTATCAGATCCAATTACCTTAGGGATTCTGAACCTGGGGAAGATGTCTTCCAGGACTCGTTTGGCCACCTGTTGCTGTCTCCTTCTTTGTGGGGAAAGCCTCTACCCATCCTGAAAAGGTGTCTATAAAAACTAGAAGATATTTGTATCCATACCGGGTTGGTTTTACTTCTGTGAAATCTATCTCCCAATTGTCCCCAGGATGCTCTCCCCTTAGGCACCGCCGGGGGCTAGCCTGGGATGGGTGAGAGTTTACTAGTTGACAAGCTTTGCATTGGTGAACTACTTCCTCAGTTAAGCGACTGAGTCCCCGGATGTGGTATTTTGTAGACTGGCAATTGGAGCGTAGATGCTTTGCTCCTAAATGAGTAAGACGATGCAATTGCTTTAAGTATGCCTGGGCGGCTTCATTGGGCAGGACAATTTTTCCCTCTCTAGTCTTCTAGACCCCCTGCTGATCTTTAGAGAACTTGGCAGGTTTTTTTGTTAGGCTCTCCTCCTCTTCTGAGGAGTAGTGGGGGAATGTCGGTGAGGCCACCGGGGGACTGGCGGCAAGAATCAGAGTTCCTGACCTTAGAGCCGCTTGTTTTGCTTCAAAGTCAGCTTTTTTATTCCCCTGGGCCACCTTGGAAGTTCCCTTCTGGTGCCCAGAGCAATGAATAATGGCCACCTCCTGGGGGACGTGAATAGCCTCAAGGAGATGTAAAATCTCCTGCTTGTTTTTTATTTCTTTTCCCGCGGAGGTGAGCAAGCCTCTCTGGCGGTATATGGCTCCATGGATGTGGGCTGTTGCAAAAGCATAACGGCTGTCTGTGTAAATGTTGACCCTTTTACCTTCATGGATGCAGCTGCTCCCATCGGTAAACCAGGTGCAGTGTGGGTTGGGTAGCGGCTCATCCCGGAGGCCCTTACGTGGCCCTGTCTCTTCTGCCAGAATGTCATGACAGGAATGAAGGACTTCTCTGTTTTCCGGATGCTCCTCCGGCAACAGTGTGGCCGGGTTGAGAGCCACCGGGGCTCCAAAAGAAACCCGTTCACTGTCCAGCAACAAGCTTTGATAGTGGGTCATCCCGGCGTTGGACATCCACCGGTCGGGGGGTTGCCGGATGATGCTTTCCAGCGCATGGGAGGCTATAACTGTTAGCTTTTGCCCCAGAGTAAGTTTGTCTGCATCTTTTACAAACAGGGCAGTGGCTGCTATGGCCCTTAAACAAGGCGGCCATCCCCTAGCCACTGGGTCTAATTTCTTGGACAGGTAAGCTACTGGTCTTTTTCAAGGCCCTAGGGTCTGAGTCAATACTCCCCGAGCAACCCCCTTCTTCTCATTCTCGGGGGGGAGCAGGGCCTCGGAATCTGAGTGACCGTGTTTTTGCGGGCCTCTGTGAGCCACCTCTGACCCCCTTTTTCTTGGGCTCGGGGAGGGGGGCCGAGTCCCGACTATCTCACTCACTGTCCTCTTGGAGGGCCAGTACTCTGTTCTGTACTTTATTCTGTAGCTTAGGACAGTCTTTTTTCCAATGTCCATCTTCCTTGCAAAAAGCACATTGAGTTGGTCTCAACGGCGGCCTGGCACTCGAGTTCCCCGGCTTTCTATTCTTATGCACTGGCGCTGGCCTATTATCACCTACAGCTGCGGCCAAGATACGTGTTAATCTTTTTTCCTGTCTCTTCTCCCTCTTATCTTCCCTTGCTTCTCTCTCTCTTTCCCTCCTCTGTTCCTTCTCCTCTTCTGTTTCCCTTTTATGATATACTTTCTCTGCTTTTTTAACTAACTCTAGTAGAGTAAAATCCTGCAACCCCTCCAACCTCTGAAGCTTCCCTTTTAATGTCTAGGGCCGACTGGCCTATGAAGGCCATGGCTACCGAGGCCCTTTGTCCTTCAGAGGTTGGATCGAAGGGGGTATACCGTCTGAATGCCTCCCTCAGTCTTTCAAGGAAGACGGACGGGGGCTCAGTTGGTCCTTGAAGAACTTCTCTTACCTTAGCCAAATTGGTGGGGCGTCGTGCCGCCCCTCTGAGGCCTGCCACTAGAGTCTGGCGATAGACGGTCAGTCGCTCCCTACCTTCTGCCGTATTGAAGTCCCAGCCAGGCCGAGTCATAGGAAAAGCGGCATCCATCAAGGGGGGGAGCACAGACTGGCGAGGCGCCGACCGGGGTCCGGCGGCAGCGAGAGAACCGCCGCCGCTCGACTGCACCGCGACCCCGGGGACGGCGGGGGGAGACGGCGGAGACACGGCTAACCGCGCCGACCAGGCCCCGCACCAGGCTCGGGACGCGCTACGCAGCGGGCCACGGGGACCCCGGGGGCGGGCCGGGGAGCTGGGAGGAGGGCGCGCCCCCACCGCCGGAGGCCGCGGGGACGACGGGAGGGAGCTGAGTAGGGCGTCCATCAGGTCCGGGAACATTCTTCCGTGCTTCCAAGATGATTCGTTCCCGTTCCTCTGTGGTGAAAAGGGTCTGGAGCAACTGCTGACAGTCGTCCCAAGTGGGCTGGTGGGAAAACATTAGAGACTCGACCAGCCCAGTCAGACGCTGGGGGTCTTCAGAGAAAGGTGGGTGGTTGGTTTTCCAATTGTAGAGGTCTGCTGTGGAAAAGGGCCAATATTGGAGGGGCTGAAGGGGGACTGCGTCGTCACCCTACCCGGAACTATGGTTGGGAATCGGCACAGGACGAAGGGGACAAGCCACAGTGGAATCTGGGGACGGAGGAAAACCCCTCCTGCTCCTGGTGCCTTGAGCTGGTCCCCCAGCCAAGGGGGCGAGGGTTGGGCGCGCCCTGATCGTGAAGGGGCGACCTGTGGAAGAGGGGGGTAAAGTGGGGGAGAATCAAGGAGGAGGGAATCAGCCTGCGGGTCAGTCAATGGCCGAGACTGCCGGGCTGGATCCGAAGTCGTCTGGGCCACTAGGGCCAGAGGGGAAACCCGCAGTCTTGCCCCAAGGGGGGTTTCTGGGCGAGATCTTGCCACACAACGATGTAGGGGCCCTGATTCGGGTGTCCTTAGGGGTGTGGCGCGAAGATTCTTTTCTTCACTGCAAAAATAACAGAGAGGTTAAAAGTTCCATCTGAGGGCCACCCCACACCGAAGGAGGGCCACTCAGAGGCACAAAACGTCTGCCAGGGGCCCTTCCGGATGATGACGGACAGGTCGTGGGCCCGGTCTCGTACTTCCTTCCAATGTGTCAGGGTGAGGGAGAGAGGAGTACTCTTCCCTTGGCCCATAATTCCTGGATGAGTAAAAAGGAGAACAAAGAAGGAAAGAGCGACAACACAAACCGCAGACAAACACCGAAGCCACTTGCTTCTTTTTTTACACAAACACAAACAAACGACGATACCTTACCCTAGGGTTATCTTTGCCCAATCCTGCAACGACTGGCAGGCAAACAAATGGAGTCGACCAAGGCCACCTGGTCACCCCTAATCCCTGGAGCGTCCTCCAGGGCGACAGTTTTTCTGGGCCACAAAAACCAAAACCTCTATTTGCCCAGAGGAGTTTTCTCCTCACGGAGTCAACACCCTGTCATTCCAAATTCAAACTTCAAAACTGACACATCACATACAACACAGAGACAAACATAAAGGATGACTCCGGAGTCTGCCTACCTCCAAGCCTGGTGCCACCGGTCCCACAAAGGGGGAAAAACATTCCTAGCCTGCTCTCTGCGGTGCTTACCTGAACTTAGGCAGTGGGTGTGGGTGACTATAATTGGTTGCCCCAATTTCCTCCCGTTTTTGAGTGGGCAGAGTAGAAAAAGTAGAATGCTCATTCTGGATCTGAAAACAATAAGCATGAAAGAAAGTAAAAGTATGGCAGTACCCAGCCTGGTGCCACCCCAAATCTGTTTGCAAGCTTTCACTACTGTCTGAAAAACCCTGGAGGTCCAAACTCAGTGGAATTCACTTCTCAGTCAACTGACAACCCCTTCAGAATCTTCCTTAATTCCTGGGGCCTCAACAACAAAGATACAAAGCCAAGGCCTTGCCCTGCCAGGGGCCTTGGCAGGGAGGCGATCAGCCCCACTTCTGGAGTTCTCTGGGTGGGGAGGCCTGCTGGAGCGGCGCAGAGTCAGCACACGCTGCCCCGCAGGCGTGCAGGGCGCCCAGCAGGCTCAGCTGCACTGCCCAGGCCTGCGCTGCCAGTCTTGTGGCAGGCCTAACAGGGAAAGAATTTTAATAACTTGCCAGAGACTGGGAGGCAGTGCAGTGTAGTGCAAAAGACACTGAACTGGGAGTTGGGATTTTTATTCTAGTCCTTGTTCTGTTCTTACCTGGCTGGGTGATAATTTCAGTTTCCAGGCTTCATTTTCCCTATGGGGGATAGGAGTGGTAATGGTGCTCTCCGGGTCCCTTCCAACTCTGACAATCTTGAATTACACAGGAATGCTATAAAATCCCTGTTATAGAATCCAACCCTCAAACAAGAAGAGTCAAAGAAGCTGAGGCACTTGAACCTTGGGCTCTGCCCTGGGGGCTCCGCTTTGTCCCAGCTGCCAGGGCCCCCTGCTATCCACAGCCGACCCTCAGGCCCCACCCACTGTCCTCCCCACCCTGACTTTGGGACCCAGGGAACAATGCCTGCAGTGGCCTCCTTTGTGAAAAGCAGGTATTGGAGCCAGGGATGCCAGGCTGCTGGGCACGCCCGTGTCCTCCCACCCCACTTCCGCCCTAGGGTCTTCCCCGTTTAGTGCGTCCTCCTCCAGCTCACAGCTGATCTCTGGCTCTGCATATCCCACAACATGTCCGCACACGGGGCGATTCGGTCAGCTCTCTCCCGCCCCTCCCTCTTTCGTATAAAACCACTAAAAACAGTTTCAAAATAAAATACAAACAGTGAAAAAGGGCTGATCTGGAGCCAGCTGTTCGCCACGGGACCACGAATCCACATGTCCCTCTCCCACCTGCCCAGAATTGGCCATCCCGCATTCAGAGGCACTGCCTGTCTCCTGCAGGAGAGAAAATGTCCTGGCGACTGTGACCTGGTGCCCCGTCCCCCGCAGACAAAGGTGGGTGTAAGGCTGGTGGCGGCCTCTCTCCCTTCCCTAGAGAAAAAAGAGAATAGGCTCACTGACCAGACTCACCAAAAGCAACTGCCAGGCACCACCAGCCCCTCGCCCTGGAATCTGCAGGCACCACCAGCCCCTCCCCCTGGAATCTGCGGGCACCACCAGCCCCTCCCCCTGGAATCTGCGTGCACCACCAGCCCCTCCCCCTGGAATCTGCGTGTACCACCAGCCCCTCCCCCTGGAATCTGCGTGCACCACCAGCCCCTCCCCCTGGAATCTGCGTGCACCACCAGCCCCTCCCCCTGGAATCCGCAGACATCATCAGCCTCTCCACATCAGCCCCTCCCCGTTGCTCAAGAACAAACAAAGACTACAGTGGGAAAAACTCAGCTCTTCCTGCCAAAAGTCCCTAGCGCGGCCCAAACGGTATAAAAAGTCTCACTCCTTTCAAGCAGATGCGACTTCTCGGCCCCCCTCTCTTGGGACCCAGGAACGTCCTCCGGGAGCACTAAATAAAGCCGAGATGTTTGGCCCCACTCTTTCCCTCTGTTTCTTTTGCCGCTGAAAAACTTTACAGTGGGTAGAGGAACCAAGGCCAGGGCGTCAGTCCCTCGGGCTCCCACGGACCTGGCACTGGACCAAGAACCCCAACTCCAAGTTTGGGGCTTGGCGGAGGCCCTCAGGGCAGGAGGAGCACAGGAAACAGCACTCATCACCTTACTAGTTGCTGTGAGGATGGGACACGCGGGCGCAGCTAACCCAGCCCAGGCAGCACAGCCCTAGGTCCCCCGAGCCCCTGGGCCGCCTCCGGCTGAGGACCCCAGGCTGCTGTAGGGCTCCAAGAGGCTGAAACACGAGTAGGAGAGGGCAGCTGGGCCTGTGGCTTGCGAGGTGCAGGAAACTGGGCCCCGGACCCTACAGACGCCCCTGTGCGCCAGGCCTGGGGCTAACACACAGAGGCCGATTTGGCTTCGCAGAAAACGTGGAGCTCTGCGGAGGGAGCCCAGGCCTCCAGGCTCAGGAGAAAGGATACCTCTCCGGCGCACAGATGGGCTCAGGACCCACACTGCCACTCCCAACCTGCGCGGGGCACGACAGCTGCGGGGCTGCTGGGCACGCGCACGCCAGGCAGACGCTTCCCAGCCTGAGGGCCCCGCAAGAGTGCAGAGCACAGCCGGCCCAGCCCCCGAGGCCTCGGCGCCGCCTCCCTGCAGGCCTCCAGAACGGTTTGGGGCTCCTCAGGCGGGACCTGGGTGGAGAAGGGGTACGCCTACAGATGTGCCACCGGCGTGCCGTGCACACCAGGCACGTTGGCGCGGTCCCAGTCCCGGGCACTTGCCACCAGTGCGTCTGCGAGTTCTGCGCTGCCGCCGGCTACGGGGCAGGGAAAGGCAAGTCCCTGTCTCCTAGCCGTCCTCTTCGTCCTCCTCTTCCTCAGCAGGCCACCCTAACAAAGCCCCTGGAGAAAGTGAGTTGTCACCTGTGCCCCTGGGCAGGCAAGCTGGAAGGCTGGCCCCTCTTCCTCCTCCTTATGGTGCCCAGTGCAAACAGAGACTCTTGCGGCAGCGTATACACCTAGCATCACAGGGGGAAAGAACCGAGTGGCACATGCAAAGTCGGAGAACAGTCTTTATTCCTCCACAGCAGGATCAGCACCCCGAGTGTCACAACTCTCTTCCTGTCTTCCCATGTTCTCCTCTTCTTGCCCCTTATGCTCCTGCTTTTATACCCTTGGTAGGGCTCAAAAAGCAGCAATCAACTACAAGGTTTAACATCCAATCAACAACAAGCTTCAACATCCAATCAACAACAAGCTTTAACATCCAATCAATAATAAGATTTAACAGCCAATCAAAAACAGGGGGATTAAAAAATTACCCAATCAGGATTATGCAAGCAGCGTGGCCGGAAACAGGCTTGCGCCCCGCCTCTCTCTGGCTAGGCCGGTCCAGCAGCGCGCCCTCCGACTGCCTCGCAGCGCTGGTCCGCGCTGATGTGGAGCGACTTGTGCTACAAGGGGCCACTTCCCAGCGACTACATTTTCCGCATCAAGACCACCGAGTCCGGATTAAATTGAATTGCGAGCCTTTATTAGCTGGCCCGCGACCGTTCCCGTGCTGCCAGACGCAATCAGGAGAACGGCCCGGCCACGGTGGCAGAACGCTTGCGTACTACTTTGGTTGGGGCTCCGACAGAGGCGCGAGTGAGGGCATTGTCTTCCACTTTCCTCATGTTCTTCCGGATGGCCGGAGCGCCGGCCTTGAGCCCGCGCCGAGAACCGTCTCAAGGCAAGCTGCTTGCCCGAGTGCCGGCGCGGGTACCTGGGAGCTGCGGGTGCGCGCAGCCTGCAGGGTGTGCGCCCAGGCGCGAGCGGATTGCTTTGCTTTCTTCTCACGATCCGAGTCTCTCGCCGCCGCGCGGTAGGGCGCAAGCAACCAGCACCTTTGGCCTCAACACCTATGGCCCCAGGCCCTGACGCTCCTCGCCAAATGCAAACGTGCTCATGCTCTGCCCCTTCCCAGGGCCAGTGGCGTGCGGCCGCGGGAAGACGCTAGGCGGCGGCGAGCAGGGCGTTGCGGGGTGCCGCGGCCAGGGCGGCCCTGCAGGGCTGTGAGGCCCCGCCGCTCGGGGGTCTGAGTGTTTCCTGCCTGAAGATGCTGGTCCCCAGCCCTGGAGGAGGGCGGGGGCACACGCCCAGGACCCCAAGGCTCCCCATTCCTGCCGAAGATCCTGCGGGCCCTCGCGCGGCCTGCGTCCCGCTGCGCGGCCTGTGCTGGGTCTGCTGGCCCGGCTTCCGCACTGTCGGCCTCAGTCTGCCTTGAATTATTTTATTGATACATAATGGGTGTACGTATTTTCGTGGTACATGGTGCATGTGATAATACATTTGCATAATTGGTAAAGGTTAAATGAGTGTAATTGGGTTGTCTATCGCCTTAAATATTTGTCTTTATGCTATAAACATTTGAATTGTTCTAGCTATTTTACTCAATTGTTGTAAACTGTAGACACTGTAACATTAGGTCTTATTTCTTCTGTCAAAAAATCAATCCATTAATCTCTCTTCATCTCCTCTCCTCCCATCCTTTCTGGCTTCTGGTAACCACCAGTTAACTCTTCATGAGAGCTACTTTTTTAACTTCCAAGTATAAGTGAGAACGTGCAATATTTGTCTTTCTGTTCTTGGCTTATTTCACTTAATATATAATGACCTCCAGTTCCATCCACGTTGCTGCAAAGGACAGGATTTCATTCCTTTTTATAACTTAATTAATAGTGCATTGTATATATACACACCACATTTTATTTAACCATTCATCCACTGATGGGCACTTAGGTTGATTCCATATTTGGTTATTGTAAATAGCACTGCACTAAACATTAGAGTGCAGATATCTCATCGATATACTGATTTCCTGTCTTTTGGATATATGCCCAGTAGTGGCATTGCTGGGTCATATAGTAGATCTATCTTCAGTTTTTTGAGTAACCTCCGTAAAGTTTTTCATAGTCTCTGCACTAATTTACATTCCCATCAACACTGAGCTCACTATATAATTCCCCTCCTGAGAATATATTTTCACAATTGTGAGTGAAGTTGATGGTCATTGAGACAAATAGAAATTGCCTGCCCACATTCTCTTTATAGTCATATTGTCTAATGCACCCAATAAAGTAAGAGCAAGACCTACCTTGGGCAAGAATTCTGTTTTTTCGCTGATGTGTTCCCAATTTTTAGATTATTCCTAGCACACAGTAGTACTCAATAAATAGTTATTGGTTAATTTAAATGGTCTACCTGTGTGGGTTTTTTTTATTTTTTTACCTTTTTAAAGACTAAATTGGGACCAATTCTGAATTATAAACCCCAAGATAATATATATTCTAGAAATGTACAGTTTAAAACGCACACTGCTGCTGTGAAAAACAGTTTAGTGCTTCCTCAAAAAGGTAAACATGGAATTACTTTATAATGCAGCAATTCCATCACTGGATATATGCTCAAAAGAATTGAAAACAGATATTCAAACAGAAACATACACAAATAGTGCACAGCAGTATTATTTACAGTAGCTTTTTTTTTTTTTGACAAGGACACAAATGTAGTTTTATTCATTTAGAACTAATTTTGAGGACTTTACATGGACAGAGAAAGGTTCTATCTCCTTTTTTTCTAATTACAGGGAATATCTTCCATTGGTTGTCCTGAAAAAAATAGAAATACCATAGGGAAGCAACTCAAGTGCCCATCAATCAATGAGTGGCTAAATAAAATGTGATATAGTCATATAATGGAATATTACTCAGCCTTAAAAAGAGTGAAGTATTATTATATTCTACAGCAGTTTTCGAGGATGAACCTTGAAAATGTTATGCTGAGTAAAAGAAGCCAGACACAAAAGATGACGTATTGTAGGATTCCGTTTATACCAAATGTCCAGAATAGGCAAGAAAGAAAATAGGTTGGTGGTTGCCAGGGGCCTAGGATGAGAGGGAATGGGATGTGACTGCTTAATACAGGGTTTCATTTTGGGGAAATGAAAGTTTTGGAACTAGAGAGTGGTTATGATTATACAACATTGTGAATTGACTAAATGCTACTGGGCTGTGTACATTAAAATGGTGAATTTTTGTGCTATGTGTATTTTGTCACAATAAAAAAATGCACTTTGCAATACACTGCTTCATTCAATTCTCACAAGGGATGATACCCAGACCTCAGACTTCAAAACCTAAAATAATACTCCTGCTATGTCCAAATGATGACTTCAACACAAATGCTCATCACTAGACTACACCAGAGGGCAACCTCAACCAGACCCATTCTGTCACCTCCTTGCAGCTCAAAACCTCATGCAGATTCCCACGTCCTAGAGAGGACATCTTGGTCTGGCGTTTACAGCCCTCCTCTGCTGGCTTCTCCCTCCCCATCAGTGACTTAGCAACAGTGCCTTTCACTCCAGCCACACCAGCCCCGCATCACCCCAACACCTCCGTCGTTGCCTGGCTGCACCTTTGCCCCCGGCCTTTTTTCCCTTTGGCTGCATGCTGTGCAATCCATGTCCGTCACATAAATGGAAGCATTCTACCTCCCGGAAGCTGCTTTTACAAGCCCTATACCATGAAAACTCTACATTACAGGATATACTATAACTACAGGTGTATACAGATACGCCTACAATTCCCTGTAATCTCCCCTGCAAGCATATCCAAGTAGATTATACAATGCCTGACTTTTATAGGACATGCATATCCGTATCCGTATCTATATCTCTATCGTATCGCCCCTTGGAGGAATAGAATTGTAGCCTTTTAATCAAACAAAATAATGTTATTTACCCACCTAATAACTTTCAGTGGCTCTCCACTGCCTGTAAAGTGATATCCAAACTCTTCGTAGACTCACAAGACTCTTCCAGACTTGGGCTCTGCCTGCATGTCCCGTCTTGCTCCTACTGGGCACAGTCTCCCTGCACCTCAGTCACCAGTCTTGCCAGGTGTTCATAGACCCACAAACAGGCAATGCCATTTCAGTTTCAGCTCAAGCCTCGTCTCGTAGTGCAGTCTCTCTTGCCCCCACCCCGCCTCCATCACAGGACCACCAGAGAGAATGGAACAGGTCCTCTTTTTTTATTGTGGCAAGAACGCTTAATATGAAATATACCCTTTTCACAAAATTTTAAGTGCACAATGCAATATTGTTAATTTGAGGCATGATGTGCAACAGATCTCTAGAACTTATCCATTTCGCATAACTGAAACTTTTTACCCATTGGCCAACAATTCCCCATTTTTCCCTTCCCCTAGGCCCTAACAATTATCATTCTACTCTCTGTATGACTGTGATTTATTTGTAGATATCACTTACAAGTGAGACGGTGTAGTATTTGTCTTTCTGTGTCCTGTCCTACAGCTTCATTCATATTGGATATGGCAGGGTTTCCTTTTTCAAGGCTGAATAGTCTATACCACATTTTCTGTATCTGTTCTTTCTTAAATTTTTTTGTTTTATTGTGAATTGACAGTTTGCAATTGTATATTTAAAGTATGTTGTGATTTATGAATACAATGTTGAATAAATAAATCAAGCTAATTAATATATCCATCACTTAAAATACTTATGTTTTGTGCTGAGAATATTTGAAATTTACTCTCAGCAATTTTGAAATGTACAATACACTATTAACTATATTCATCACACTGTGCAATAGATCTAAAAAAAACCCACCTTATTCCTCTTGTCTAAGTGAGATTTTGTACCCTTTGACCATTATCTCCCTATTTCGTCCCAAACCTCACCCGCTGTAACCACCATTATATTCTCTGTTTCTATGAATTTGATTGTTTTAAACTTTCACATATAAGTGATAATGTGCAGAATTTGTCTTTCTCTACTTGCCTTGTTTCACTTAGTTCTCCAATTCCATCTATGTTGTCACAGATGATAGAGTTTCTTTCTTTCTTAAGGCCGCGCAATACTCCATTGTGCATACACACCACATTTTCTTCATCCATTCATCTGCTGATGGACACTTGGGTTGATTCCATAACACGGCTATTTTGAGTAGTGCTGCAGTGCACATGGGAGTGTAGACATCTCTTCCACAACCTGATTTCAAATCTTTTGGGTGAATACCCAGAAGCGGGATGGCTGGATCATATGGTAATTCTAATTTTAGTTTTACAAAGAACTCCATACAGTTTTCCAAATGGCTGTACTAATTACATTCCAACCAACAGGGTACCAGGGTTCCCTTTTCTACACACTTCTGACAACACTTGTCATCTTTTGTTGTTTTGATAATAGCCATTCTGATAGGTGTGGGAAGATATCTCACTGTGATTTTAACTTGTATTTCCCTAGAGATTACTGATGTTGAGTTTTTGACCATATATCGGTTGGCTATTGGTATGTCTTCTACTGTGAAATGTCTATTATTCGTTATTCATTTTTCTAATTGTGGTTTTTTGTTTGTTTGTTTTCTTGTTATTGAGTTGTTTGTATGCCCTATGTATTTTGTATATTAACCCCTTATCGGATATATGGCTCCTTTCCCTCCACTGATGGTTTTAGAAAAATAATAAATTCTCCCCTATTCCTCTTCAGAGTCCTGCAAGAACCAAATGATAGAATGAGTGTGAAATCAATTCAATAAGTCAAAAAACGTTTTATAAGTTCAGCAGTGGTTAAGAAAGCAGGTTCTAGACAAGTAGTTCTCAACTAGGGGGCAGTTTTGCCCCAGAAACGTTTGGCACTGTCTGCAGTCACTTGCCATTTTGACAACTTGGAGGAATTGACACTGGCACCTAGCAGGTAGATGCCAAGGATATCACTAGACATATGATCATTCTCAGGATAACCCCCACAGCAAAGATTTATCCTGCCCAAAATATCAATGGTGCCAAGGCTGAGAATCCCTGCTTTGGACCAGATTTCATGGACTAGATCCCAATTTTGCTACTAACTATGTGGCCCTGGGAAAATTATTTAACCTCTTTATGCCTTGTGTTCCTCATCTGTAAAAATTGGATATGAATGCTCATCTCTAAAATAAGGATGTTATTATGGAAATAAAAATGATCCAAATGGGGGAGGATCAAGATGGCGGATGAGAAACACCGCCAGACAGAGTGTCTCTGCAGAAAAGAAAGATTCTAGCAGAAATTAGAAAAAAGAAGCAAGAAGGCGAGCATACAGCGAATGAGGGCCGGAAGGAGGGGTACCTGACTCCGGGAGACTCCCCGGGAGGAGGCTGCGGAGGAGAACTGGAAGCTGAGACTGCCGGAGCAGCCCGGAGACCAGCGGCAAGGGTAGGTGGATAAATCACCTTTCCCCTCCCCTGCATTTGGGACTGCTGGTGAGCTCCCCAGCGGGTGGAGAGACCTGCGGACACCAGCCCAGAGTCAGCCGCCACCAGCTAGCGGTGAGCCTGTAGTGGACACGGCACCAGGCTCCCAAATCCCTCGGGGCACCTCCGTGTGCACAGACCCAAGCCGCGTGGCAGGCACCATATTGCATCCTTCTCCCCTCCGCCAACCCTACCTGCGGCTGCCCAGAGAGACAATACAGCCACCAGCCAGAGGCACCTCCAGGGAACACGACCTTCCCTTTTGGGACCCTATAGCTGACTAAGGGGAACTCATACTGTGAGCTCCCTACCCGCCAGCCCTCCCAGGTGCTGCTGGCACGGTGTTCCCAGAGAACGGTGCCGACTCAGAGGCTGAGAGACACAGACACAGCTTGGGCTTCCTGTGGGTGAATTGGGACCGGAACTCCTCTCCCTGATGGGGATACAGTTTGAACTCTGGGGCCCAGAGGTCAGACCTGCAGACCAGATCCCGTGCACGGAGGTATAGCATTGCCCGGGGCACAGAAGGGATATTTGTGAACAGCCTGCTGAGGTGTGTGTGCTTTCAGGGGCAGATCAGCGTCCTAGAGGGCAACCCTCCCCGCAAAGGGAGGCCGTGCGCCCAGCCCAGGTGGCGTTCCTGCGCAGGGAACCTCCTCACCGGCATCACAATCCAAGGAGGCCTGGTGACGTGTGGTCTGGCCTGCTGGAAGAGGCCCAGGAGTAGCTGCGGAGTTGGGGAGGGTGGAAAGAAGCGAGGCCCCTCCAGAATGTGGGTCTCAGACAGCTCCACCCCCACAAGCAGACTTTCTGGCTGAGCAGGACCATTCCAGCCCCACGCTGACAGCTTTTCCTGGAAGCAGAGAACAGAACTTTGACCCCTGCTAAGGGCACTGGTGGTGCCTGAGGGCAGGTTTACACAACCCAGCTCCGCCCAGAACAAGAGCTGATAACAGGACACAAAAACAACAGCATAGCCTGTTCCTCCAAGCAAGCACCACCTACTGACACGGACAGCATCCTGCACAGCCTTTTCACGGCACCCACTGACTCATTATACAGGGAGTGGTCGAATCTCACCCACAGACACCACCTAACGGCTCAGAAACTAAACAAGGCGTGTGAATACCCAAACAAAAACCTAAAGGAAAGAAACAACAACTGATCAACATGGGAAGAAATCAGCGAAGGAACTCAGGAAATATGAAGACCCAAACAGAAAACACCCCCCCAAAGAGGAGCACCAGCCCCCTAGAAACGGACACCAACCAAAATCAGGCAACCAAAATGACAGAAGAGGAATTTTGTATGTGGATCATAAGAACACTCACCGAACTGCAACAACAACTCGATAACCAACACAAAGAAACCACAAAAAGCCTCCAGGACCTAGAACAAAAGTTCACTAAAGAAATAGACACAATGAAGAAAAGTTTAACCGAACTCCTGGAAATGAAGAATCAATTCAGAGAACTACAAAATACAGTGGAAAGTCTCAAGAACAGGGTAAATCAAACAGAAGAAAGAATCTCAGAGATTGAAGATAACATCCTCCAACTAAATAAAACCATCACAGAGATAGAGCAGAGAAACAAGAGAAAAGGGCAAAGCCTACAAGAGATGTGGGATTATGTGAAGAAACCTAATGTGAGGGTCATAGGGTTACCAGAAGGGGAAGAAGACAACGCTCACGGGTTGGACAAGCTATTTGAAGATATAATAGAGGAAAATTTCCCAGGCCTTGCTCAAAATCTCGATATACAAGTTCAAGAAGCTCAGAGGACCCCTGGGAGATTCAATGCAAACAGGAAGACATCATGACATGCAGTCATCAGACTGACCAAAATATCAACTAAAGAGGCCCTTCTAAGAGCTGTAAGACAACAGAAGCAAGTGACATACAAGAGAAAGCCAATTCGAATAACACCAGACTTCTCTAATGAGACTTTACAAGCAAGGAAAGACTGGGGCCCCACTCTCACTATTCTGAAACAAAACAATGCCCAGCCTAGAATCTTATTCCCTGCAAAACTAAGCTTCATATATGAAGGAGAAATAAAGACATTCTCAGACAAGCAAAGTCTCAGAGAATTCACCAAGACAAGACCAGCCCTACAAGAAGTACTCAAAACAGTGCTACGCACGGAACACCATAATAAAAACTCACGAATATAAAAACAACCAAAACCCAAAGATTAAAGGCCAGATAATACAATGGCTCAAGAGTGAAATCAAAGCAACAACATCCAACCCAACAGAATGAACAGTAATCTACCTTACCTATCAGTTCTCTCAATAAATGTGAATGGCTGAAACTCTCCACTCAAGAGACATAGGCTGGCTGAATGGATAAGAAAATACAGGCCAAGTATATGCTGCCTTCAGGAAACACATATAACCTGCAAGGATGTATATAGACTAAAAGTAAAAGGGTGGAGATCAGTATTCCAGGCAAGTGGAAGCCAAAAGAAGGCTGGTGTGGCAGTTCTAATTTCAGACGATTTAGTTTTTAAACCAACAAAAGTAGTAAAAGACAAAGAGGGTCATTATAGAATGGTGAAGGGCACAGTTCAACAAGAAGAGATAACAATTTTAAATATATATGCACCCAACTTAGGTGCACCCAGTTTCATAAAGCAAACCTTACTGGATCTGAGCAAAAGGATTAATAGCAACTCCATAATCGCCGGAGATTTCAACACCCCACTGACGGCACAAGACAGATCCTCCAAACAGAAAATTAATAAGGAAATAATGGACTTAAACAAAACCCTGGAACAACTGGGTCTGAGTGACATCTACAGGACATTCAACCCAAAATCCACTGAATATACGTTCTTCTCATCAGCTCACGGGACATTCTCTAAGATTGACCATATCCTAGAGATTTACACAAAGTAAATCTGAAGAAATTTAAAAAAATAGAAATCATACCATGTACCTTCTCAGATCTCAGTGGAATAAAAATAGAAATCAACCCTAACAGAAATTCACATTTCTACACAAAAACGTGGAAATTAAACAACCTCCTACTAAATGATTACTTCATAAATGAAGAAATCAAGATGGAAATTAAAAAATTCTATACTCCTACACTGCTGGTGGGACTGCAAATTAGTTCAACCTCTGCAGAAAGCAATATGGAGATACCTTAAAGCAATACAAGTGAATCTACCATTTTATCCAGCAATACCATTGCTGGGCATCTACCCAAAAGATCCAATGACACTCTACAAAAAAGACACCTGCACTCAAATGTTTATAGCAGCACAATTCATAATTGCAAGGAAATTAGCCCAAGTGCCCATCAATCCAAGAATGGATTAATAAAATGTGGTATATGTATACCATGGAGTACTATTCAGCTCTAAGAAACAATGGTGATATAGCACATCTTATATTTTCCTGGTTAGAGCTGGAACCCATACTATTAAGTGAAGTTTCCCAAGAATGGAAAAACAAGCACCACATATGCTCACCAGCAAATTGGTATTAACTGAGCAGCACCTAAGTGGTCACATAGGTACTGCAGTAATAGGGTATTGGGCATGGGGGAGGGGGGCGGGTATATACATATATAATGAGTGAGATGTGCACCATCTAGGGGATGGTCATGCTGGAGACTCAGACTTGTGGGGGGAGGGAGGGAAATGGGCATTTATTGAAACCTTAAAATCTATACCCCCATAATATCCCCAAAAAAAGAAAACATAAAAAAAAATGATCCAAATGAAAACAGGTAAAATCTGTTTATTCAGAGTTTCCTACAGCAAGGGAGTCAGCCACCATGACTTGTACTTCGGAAGAGAGTCAACGCCAGGCAGAAAAGTGAGGAAGCTTTTTGGGAGGAAAATGGAAGGCTTCAGATATGTTCTGATTGGAGCGTGCTGACATGGGGAAGCTGGAGGCAGGCTAACTAGAAGGGAGGCATCCTATATGATTTGGCTTTCTACGGTTGGTCCTAAGTTGAAAGTGGGAGCAAAAATCAGGGAAGCTGTCAGTAGCTAACCAAGTCTTGCATGGGGCCTGTTGCTACAGAAGTTTGGTTTGACTTCTTGGACTGACATTCTGCAGAGTTCTATTTTTGTATACGGTTTGGCCATGGTTTGTAAATTCAGTGTTGCATTACTATAGGTCCTTCACAACGTTTTAGAGAAGATTAAAAAATAAATGCAAAGCATTTGCAAAGTTTTCTGGCACATAAATGTTGATAAATGTGAGCTACTGTCATCACTTGGACCTCAGTTTCTCCATCTGTAAGATGGAATTAGAGAGTATCAGTCTGAATCCAATCAGGAGACAGAAACTACCCAGAGATTTAAACAGGAAAGTTTAATATAAAGTAGTATTAGGTTACCTTGATAAAAGGGTTACTACATAACTCTTGCTACATGTTATCATAGGGCTGAGGGAGACAATCTAAGGCAGGACAAACAAACCTGGAAGGGCTTTCCAAGGCTGAAGTTCAGGAATCATTGGTG
This sequence comes from Microcebus murinus, assembly GCF_040939455.1. Lineage (NCBI taxonomy): Eukaryota > Metazoa > Chordata > Mammalia > Primates > Cheirogaleidae > Microcebus > Microcebus murinus. Next base: position 2,714,493 of record NC_134116.1, on the reverse strand, counting down.
AAGGCATCATTTCCCACCGGATGGAAAAGCAGTCCACCAGGCTGCCAGGCTGAGCTCGTCTGCAGTCACTGGGAACACGGCAGCTGGGGCACAGGAGAGCGACTGCCGATCGAAAGAGCCTGGGCATGCGGAGCGCATTGAGCCATTAGCAGGTGTGTCGTGTTGGGAGGACTGTAGGAATGTGGTCATCAAACTGGAGCAGAAGGACCACCAGATGTCCTCCAAGCCGCATTGCTGACCCCTTCCTTATGGACAGGCCCTCCAGCACCCTCCACTGAGAAAGGTTAGCATCATGTTCACTCTAGAAGGAGAAATAGCAAAACAGATTCTGTCCACCTTCTCAGAGGAGGCATAAAAGAGGTGTTTAGAGATGAAATATTTGGTAACTGGCCCAGGGTACAAATAAAAATTTGTGCATATTTCTTAGGTTGTCATCAGAGAAAAATTTGCCACCCAGTCAAGTCCAAGCTCCTTAAGCCGGCTTGGTTTCACTCCTCAGTGAAACCCAACACATCCTCCAAACCAGGGGACTTCGTGCTTGTGGAAGAGGACCCATGGCTTCCTCTCTTCACACCCTCACGGGGCCCGACATTTAGGATGAGTGTGGAACACAGTGAGTACTCACTACATGTGCATGTAGTCAGGGTGGTTACCTGCACCAGGAATGGCCCCTCCCTAAATCTCCATGACCTCTAAGAAATCTCACTACTCTGGACACTTCTTGTTTTATTGTGCACAGCATGTGACTATAGTTAAGAATAATGTATTATATATTTCAAAATTGCTAAAAGAGTTGGGTTTTTTGGGGGGGGTTGTTTTTTTTCTTTGAGACAGAGTCTCATTCTGTCACCAGGGCTAAAGTACAGTGGTGTCATCATAGCTCACTGCAACCTCAAACTCCTGGGCTTGAGCGATCCTCCTGCCTCAGCCTCCCAAGTAGCTGGGACTACAGGCATGTGCTACCGCACCCAGGTAATTTTTTCTATTTTTTATAAAGAAATAAAAAATCAGGCTTTGCTCAGGCTTGTCTCAAACTCCTGAGCTCAGGCAATCCTCCCTCCTTGGCCTCCCAGAGTGCTAGGATTACAGGTGTGAGCCACTGCACCCAGCTCACTAAAAGAGATATTAAATGTTCTTACAGCAAAAAAATAAGTAGGTGAGCTGATGAATATGTTAATTGGCTTGATTTAATCATTTCACAATGTGTACATATATGTATCAAAATGTCATATTTTAGACCAGGTGCAGTGGCTCATGCCTGTAATCCTACCACTCTGGGAGGCCGAGGCAGGAGGATCATTTGAGCTTAGGAGTTCAACACCAGCCTGAGCAAGAGCAAGACCCTGTCTCTACTAAAAAGGTAGAAAGAAATTAGCTGGACAACTAAAATATATAGAAAAAATTAGCCGGGCATGGTGGCACATGCCTGTAGTCCCAGCTACTTGGGAAGCTGAGGCAGGAGGATCACCTGAGCCCAGTAGTTTGAGGTTGCTGTGAGCTAGGCTGACACCATGGCACTCTAGCCTGGACAACAGAGCAAGATTCTGTCTCAAAAACAAAAAAAAATCATATTTTATCCCATAAATATATATAATTACTATCTGTCAACTAAAAGTAAAATATCAAAAATTTAAAAATCTCTCCTACGCCACCTGTCCTATTCCTGACTTCAGCTGGGCATATGTCCTCCATTGCACCAGGGAAGGAGAGCTTTTCTATCCCTGCATACTCCAAAGAGACTCGGCAGAATTGTCAGTCAAGCAAAACAGTGAATGGCCCCCAAATTCAGGGCAAACAACACTTCTTCATAGGCTACACTAAATGTGCTCCTGAAAGGTGACTCAATACAAGAAATTGTTACAAGAGCCAAGGGTATAAAGGAATCCAATGAATGGAGACACTCCGTACATAATTTACTTCTGCTTAAGGAATTAGATATCATTAATTTTTGTGAAAAAACAATTTATATTTTCCTACATTATATTAAAGTGCAGCATACATGTCCATGAGATTGTTTTGATCTTTCATGCAGAGGTGAGGGACAGAGATATAGAGGTAGCTGTTTTATAAGAATGCCCCTTTTGCTACCCTCCTTTGCTCAAAATTCTCTAGCAGATTCCTACATCCTTCAGAGTAACAGCCCATGATGTTCCAGATGGCCCACGGGGCTCTTCCTCACCAGGCTCGCCTGCGCCACCACGATGCCCAGTTCCATCTCTCCAAAATCTAACTTTGTACCCATGACACTTCTGCAGGTGTGCCTCACTGGGTCTGGACTTGGGGCCATGGCAGTTGCTGGTCCCTCAGCCTAGACTGGTCCTCTCCATGCACCTCAGTGGTTTCCCCTCAGACCCTTGCCCCTCCTTAGTGAGGCTTCCCTGACTCCACGCACAACAGCATGGAGCCGCCCTCTTTCTGCCTGGGACCCTACCCCTCGCGCCGCTGGCTTTCTTGTCTTCCCCGGCACACACCACCTCCACACAGTCCCTTGGTCCCACGCCCACCAGAACGTGAGCTCCACAATGGGGCAGCTGCATTCACTGCTGTATCTCCAGCGCCCAGCCAATGGCTTAGAGTAAGAACTCCAAAAACATTTTTGCTTAACTTGTAGATTTTACATATATATATATATCGAAGAAGAAGAGAAAGAGGGAAAAGATTCAAAAGGAGAGGAAAGAAGAAAAGAAAGAAAGAAAAAGTAGAGACACCAGTGAAATTAAAAGCCTAAATATTAGATGATATTGAGAAATATTGTTAAATTTTAGACAGAGGGAATCCTCCAGCTCTGACAGCAGAGGCACTTGCAGCGCAGGCAGGTGGGAGATCGCAGGAAGGAGATGAGCTGACTGTCCAGAGAGTGGTGGGAGTCGCTGTGCTCTGAAAACAGAGGACACACCGATGGCTGTGCAGCACGAGTGCATGGCAAGACGGGGTGCTGGCCTGGCGTGGTGGCTCACGCCTGTAATCCTAGTACTCTGGGAGGCCGAGGCGGGCGGATTGCTCAAGGTTGGGAGTTCGAAACCAGCCTGAGCAAGACCCCGTCTCTAGTAAAAATAGAAAGAAATTAATTGGCCAACTAAAAATATATATACAAAAAAAAAATTAGCCGAGCATGGTGTCACATGCCTGTAGTCCCAGCTACTTGGGAGGCTGAGGCAGGAGGATCACTTGAGCCCAGGAGTTGGAGGTTGCTGTGAGCTAGGCTGATGCCACGGCACTCACTCGAGCCTGAACAACAAAGTGAGACTCTGTCTCAAAAAAAAAAAAAAAGACGGGGTGCAGGTGGGTGCCCTTGGGCTGCGCATGTGGGAGCCTCGCTCGCAGGCAGCACTGGCTGTTGCCAGCGTCCACTCCAGCAGCTGGGGCCACGGAAATGCCCACGCAGGGCTCCTGCCCTGTGAGCCTGCGAAAACCACCAGGCCGCAGCCTTGCACGCCAGGCCTGCGCACTGTCTCCTGGGCCCGGCTGCGGCTCCTCAAATCCCGGCCCCAGTCCTTGGGCCTGGCCAGGAGTCATCAGTGGGGGCTGCAGATGCTCCGGGCTGTGTTGGGGGATCCTTGGGCTGTGACTTCTCAGACCGAGGATCTTCCGACTGAGGGTGGGGTGTGGGCACAGGTCCTCCGGCCGGGCCAGGGCGGGTCACGGGCCTCAGTCAGCCAGGCTGCTCCGTGTCACTGTGGTTTCTCCTTGAGGACCCCAGCTGGGCCACGGTGGGCAGGTCATGGGTGTCACCCTGAAGACCCTCTCCAGGCAATGAAGGCCCTGACCTCAGCCTCCACAGCTACCTCCTCCAGAGTGCCATAGAGCCTGAGCTGGTCGCTGAGCCTCCAGGCCCAGCCTTTATCCTCACCCTCATCCTCACAGGTGAGACCCACCCTGCGCTCCGTGGGTGTGGGCGTGGGTGTGGTGAGAGCGGGCTTGGAGGGAGGCATGTGGTCCCAGAGCAGGCTGGCACCCTGGTCGTGCTGCTTCGTGGCATAAGAAGCCTTCTGGGTTTCACCTGTATCTTCTGGTGTAGGTGGGCAAGGGCGAGGTGGGCCTCCAGGGCCTGCCACTGGCCAGGATCCCACGAGGTCCTTCCGACTCGCTTGCTCCCTGATAGGAGGCTGGGGGCTGTGGGGGACATTCTCTGTCTTTCTCCTCTCACTGCCATCCCTGCCTCCACCCCAGCCCTCCTGAGCACAGCTTTCTCTGAATGCCAGGCAGTATTATTCAACGCATTCTACAGATTAAGAGGCCAAGATGCAGATACAGTCGTGCTGGTGGTAGGTTGGCTGCAAAGACAGGTTTTGAGTCTGCGCGTGGGGTTTACCCCTGTGGAAGCCTTTTTACCAGAACAGGCAGTTCAAGACCAGTCCTCACAGAGCTGATAGGTTTTGGTCTGCAGACCATTCCATTTTTACAGGGAAGAAAGTTCATGTCTGAAGACAGGAGGGTCCAGTGTGAGAAATGCAGGCGCTAGGAAGGTCACAGGCAGTTTGTCTTGCCTACTCTGCAGAAGGCTTTCTCATTGCACCCGCACCTCGGTCTGGGATTGCTGTGGCCCTGAGTGGCCACCAGCACACATGCAATCGAATTGTCGCTGCCTCCCTTCCCTCTCCTACACATCCCCAGCCCCTCATCGAGGCGGAAATGGTGTTCGGAGGGCAGAGTTGGCTTGAAGTGGAAACAAAAGGAACAAAGAAGAGTCATCCAAATACAAGCGTTCCTCTTTCAACCTTGAACAACTTGCAAAGTACTCTTTCCGCACACTGTCCCCTTAGCCACTGGCTGCTTTCTCCTTGTCTCTCTGAACGTCTAGGGCACAAAAGCTAGGTGACGTATTCAATTCCAGGAAAGCTATGCAAGAACCCCATTTCGATTTGTTTCATCTTATTCTCTTTCTCTCCTTTCCCCTCACTGCTATCTGTACGCACCGGTTACAGTGTATCTAATGTACGTCCTTCCGATCAATTGCCCTACAGTAACTTAATTTCCTATAAAAATATCTAGTATTATTGTGTACATTTTTAATTTACAAAACTGCAGTTATACTGAAATCTCATTGTTTCTTAGTTTTTTATTCAGTGCTTCATCTGAGATCTACTATGTTTCTGCATGTAAATCTAACTCGCTCTTTCTGGCTGCAGTCACAGTTCAGTAGTATGCATCTATCAGCCTTGACTTTCCCTGTCCCCAAGATGGGCATGAAACCCCCACCAAGAACATCCTCGTACCTGTCTCTTGGCAGATCTGTGGGAGGCATTCTTTGGGCTGTATTTTCCAGATGAGATTGTGTGATTTGTATCCAAGGCCAAACTGCAGCAGTCTGCTCCCACCACATCCCTGCCCGCAGTGAAGTCAAACTAAGCTTTAATTTACACTAATCTGATTGTATGCATTTGCATTTCTTTGCTAAAAAGTGAGGCTAAATATCTCTTCATATGATTACTAACTATTTGATGTTTTTCATCTGTGAATTGACTAAAAGTGTCTATTAGAGTTTGGGGGTGAAAAATAACTATAGCTTTATCCCTAATCCAAGTCAGAAGCATGGATGGGGGAAATCAAATATCACCTTTGTACTGATAAGTGTGTTGGACATAGCAGCCTTAAAACTTTGGCCAGTTGCAAATAGTGAATTAGACTTACCCACCAAAGTGCGGGCTAGCTGGGCAAACACAGGGCGCCCAACACAGGGACCAGCTATCATGATTCCTTAGGCCAGGCCAAACAGGAAGAGAACAGAAGGCTTCTGTCCCTAGTTTGATCTGCCAGGCTAGGCAGCTCTCATCCTCTAGGACAGTGTGCATGACGGTCAGAAAGAGGATGTTTTCTGTTTCCCCATGACCCTAAACTGCATCCACATCCTTGACTCGCCATCAAGCTTCATGACTAAGTCTCTTATCCACCACAGGTGGCCTGGCAAGAGAAGTAAAGAGTGGCTGGTAGTGGAAAAGGGCTCAGCGGTTGTCAGGAGATTTCTGCACCTCTGAAACCAATGCATTCCCCACCTCATTCCCCTGGGACCACAGTGGAAGGTCAGTTTGCCCCCATTCCCTCCTACCCTGCCCCCACAGGCTCTAGAAATGGTCAGAATTGATACCAAGCCCCTGTTGTACCTGCCACTTGAAATTTACTCCCTCTTTCATTTCCCACCCCAAATGATCCCTTGGCACATGGCTCAGTTATGCTCACCAGAGACAATGCAATGAAATTAAATGATAGCAAAAGATATGAATATAATTCAGTGTCACCAATGGAAAAAATGTCCCTTATTAGGATAAATACTCAAATAACAATAGAAATCCAAAGAGTCCAAAAATTTTAAGTTAAAATCTAAATAAATTAGATTCCATACATATTGGATATTCTTCTTCCAGCCAGGAGGATCTCTCACGTGTTTGCCGAGGGCTGGGATCCTTTGGCAAGCACCAGGCGAGGACCCCGTGGCTCTGCTCTGCAAGGCTGGGCCTTCAGCGACCACTGGCTGGGCTGTGAGACGCTGCCTTCTTCTGCTCCACCAATCGCTATGGTGCCCAAATGCCGGGGCTTATACCTTGTTCAAGGTTCCTGCCCAGCCCAGACGCTAAAGAGTTCTAAACCCTGAGCTCTTTATTATGCCTGCAGAGCTATGTATTAAAACACAGGAATCGCACAAATACAGACTAGACTAGAAGACTACCATCAGACCAATGGCTTAAATCAGGCTCCCGTATGATGTCCTAGATTGCGTCCACTCTCCCCCATGCCACAGGCCTGCCCTTGTAGGAGCCAAGGGTTGACTAGATGGCAGGACAAGACTGTACATGTTCTGGGCAAGAGCTCTGAAAGCAAGAGACCTGGAAGCTGAACAAGATGGCCTCAGTCTCTTCCCTCAGTTTTACTCAAACCCCTTCCTCCTGCCTCATTCCTGATTCCCACAGTATTAGGATGGTCTGGGTTTTAGTTCCAAGTTCCCCTGGGTATACTTTCCTTTAGTGATCACTCATGTAGACAATATAAGATTCCCACAGTGTTCTGTAACTATCAGCTTCCACCTGAATTCCTCTCCTTCCATGTGAGGCAGATTTCTAAGAGGCCTTTTGTAGAGGGTCTCGTAGTTAACTTGCATGCCTGGGAGCATACTGACATCACCTTCACATAAGTGAAAATCTTGCCTGAGATGGAACATCTGAGGTTCAAAGCTCTCTTCCTTCGTGCTGCCTTCCTGTTCCGTTTTGCTGCTGAAAATCAGACAGAAGTTTGACCCTTTTCCCTTTGTAGGTGACCCCAACCTTCCCTTAGGGAATTTTTAGAGTATTCCCTTTGTCTCTGATGTCATTAAATTTTCCTTAATACATCTATGGTTATCTTTCCCTAAGTATACTTTTCCACAATCTTTTAAAAATCTGAGTTCTTAATTCTTTAATTTTGAGAAATTCACACTATTTATTTCTTCAAGCATTTCCTTTCTGCCGGCCTGCACTCACTGTAGCCAGCTGGACACTCGCACCGGGCTCTTGTCACTCAGGATGTGGAGCTGCTTCTGGCACCGAGCTGGGCTGCCGTATCCTGCTCTGCAGCAGGGACAGGCGGACAGAGACTCCCTGGGCAACAGGGATGAGAGAAATGAGTACTTGTGGAAAGCTCCCAGCCCTGCCCCCTGTGTGGTTCCCGGTCCTCTCTGTTCTGTCACCAGCACTAAACCACCTCTGTCTCCTCAAGGGTTCATTGTCAATTTCTTGAGGGTCTGGCCTCTTCCAACATCCATTCCCTTCTGTGGCACATGTAGGCTACATTTTAGGACAAGGCCAGCTGGTTCCTCATCTTGTCCAGAACTGGAAATGCTTTCTTTTTTCATCTTTATTTGACTTTGAAGAATCGATCTAAAGAGACAGAAATACCTTCCTCTGTGGAGCTTGCTCTTCTCTACTGTTCATCCAAGGTCATAATACTTTATCTGCTTAATTGGGAAGACTTTTAGAGACATCCTGTGAAATAATGTGTACAAAGCACTTAGTAAATTTTAGATAGGTATGTCAATGTAAGGAGTTTTAGGGCACAGAGAGAAGAATGTAACTTTCTCTTCTCTTTCTCTATATTCATGATCTGTCTGAGTGTGTAGGATTGGTGAGAAGATTCAGAGATCTACAGATAATTATACTCTCTTTATAGGACCCAATGAGTCTCACTTGAAAAAATTAGACTCTGTCAGGCAGAAATATCTGATCTGTGGGCCAGCAGGAAAGAGAAAGCGAGAGGCAGGAACAGAACTCCTTCCAAATGAAACCTGCCTACCTGCCCAGGGACTCCCCATGGTAACAAATACTACAGAAGGTTGGAATATATCATTCCCTGATGCAGGAGAACAGACAGACCTGGGAAAACTAGACTAAGACTGTCCTTGTCCAGATGAAGAAGGAGAAAATGGAACAAGCACAACCTTCAGAGGCAGTAGTGGAGGGAACAATATCCAAAGGCCCCCTCTGCACCTCATGTTTTCTTCAACAAGACATGTCCTTGCCTAGCTCCATAAAATCAAGTACAATCTTGTGGGAACAGATTCAAATTCTTCATATGATGGTATCCAAGTGCTGGTTTTACCACAAGATCCCATTCCTGTCTATTTTATTACAACCCAATCACCCACCTTACCTTCATTTGAAGGCAAAGTAGATGTTCCCAAAGAAATGTCCAAAGCAAGAGATGCCCTGTCTGAAAAGTCTTAGGAATAGATACTTGTCCAGAAAAACTCAACTACTGTCCACCAAAACACAATGTGTGCATTATTCTTCCTTGGTGGTATAGCAGTAGGTATTTCTTCACAGTTTGTATTTCTAAGGCTACAACTGGGTGGGCTTTCCAAGAAGAACAATAGAAAATGAATATTGTGGGGCTGAGATGGAAGTGAACAGGTAGGGGGTCTAGATGTTTTCTGACTTCTAATCAATGAGTCAGTTCAATCTTAGAAGCTTGTTTTCATTTCTTTTATGCAAACAGAGAATACCAGTTTACTCTTGGTTTAATTTAGAGAAATGATCCTCAATCTTAAACAGTGGGTGGCAGTAAGGACCGATTCAAGACTTTCTTCTCTCCATTCCATGTGGATGTGAATCAAACATCAGTTAGGAACCAAACTGCTATAGGCTAAGTTCTGAATCACTGGAGGCTCTTAGCCAGTGTTGTAGCAGGAACTGTGGATATCCCTTCCTACAGAAGAACTGGGAACTTTTCAAAGTAGAAATTCACATTGCTCCAATCTTTCTATATGAGAATTTTTAAGTACTTGTAGATATTGGATATTTAGATTACATACCTGCCTTCATCACATTATTACAGAATTCCTCTGTCACATATTTAAAAGGTGTTTCTTTTAATTGTGGTAAAATGTACATAACACAAAATTTATCTTTTTAACCACTTTTAAGTGTGCAGATTAGTGGCATTAAGTATATTCACAATGTTGTACCCTTATCACCATTATTCATTTCCAGAACTTTTCATCATCCCAAACAAGAAACTCTTATGCATTAAGCAATGATTTCCAATTCCCCACTTTCCTAGCCCCTGGCAATGACCATTCTACTTTTTGTATCTATGAACTTGACTTCTCTAGATAGTTATTATAAGTGGAATCATATAATATTTGTCTTTTTGTGTCTGGTTGATCTCACTTACCATAACGTTTTCAAGGTTCATCCATGTTGTAGCATGCATCAGAATTTCATTACTTTCTAAGGCTAAATAAAATCTCATTGTATATATAATACCACATTTTCTTTATCTGTTCATCCATTGATGAACATTTGGGTTGTTTCAACCTTTTAGCTATTGTGAATCATGCTACTGTGAACATGGGCATACACATATCTGTTTGAATCCATGCTTTCAGTTCTTCAGGGTATATAGCCAAAAGTGGAATTGCTAGATCATATGGTAATTCTGTGTTAATTTTTTTAGGAACTAACAAACTGTTTTTCACAGTAGCTGTACCATTTTACATTCCCACCAGCAAAGCACAAGGTTTCCAATTTTTCCACATCGTCGACAACACTGCTATTTTCTATTTTTTTGATAATAGTCATCCAATGAGTGGTATCTCTCTGTGTTTTGGATTCATATTTCCATGATGATTAATAATGAGCATCCTTTCATATGCTTATTGGCCATTTATATATCTTCTTTGCAGAAATATCTATCTAAGCCCTTTGCATATTTTAATTAGGTTGTTTTGTTGTTGGTTGCTGTTGATTTATAGGAGTTATTTGTATATTAATATTATAGATATTAATCCTTTATTTGATATATAATTGGTCAATATTTCTCCTATTCCATAGGTTTCATTTTCACTCTAATGACAGTGTCCTTTGATGCACAAGAGTTTTAAATTTTGATGAAGTCCAATTTATCTATTTTTTTCTTGCCTTCTGTGCATTTGGTATTTGATATCATACCCAAGAAATTGTCAAATCTGATATCATAAAGATGTCCCCCTATGTTTTCTTCTGAGAGGTTTATAATTTTCACTCTTATGTTTAGGTCTTTGCTGCATGTTTAGTTAATTTTTGCATATGGTGTAAAGTATAGGTTCAGCTTTATTCTTTTGCAGATGGATATCCACTTTTCCTGGCGCCATTTGTTGTAAAATGGTTCATTTCCCATTGAATGGTCTTGACATTCTTGTCAAAAATCATTTCTCCATTACTAAGGACACTGAGGCAGGAGGATCACTTGAGCCCAGGAATTCAAGTGAGTGATGATCATGCCACTGCACTCCAGTCTGGGTGACAGAGAAAGACCCTGTCTCTAAACAAAACAAAACAAAACAAACAAAAAACAAAAATCAATTGGTCATGTACCTGGGGGTTTATTTCTGGGCTCTCTGTTCTATTCCATTTGTCTATATGTCTGTCTTTCTGCTAGTATAACACTGTTTTGATTATTGTAGTTTTGAAGTAAGTTTTGAAATCAGGAAGTGTGAGATCTCCAACTTAGTTCTTTTTCAAGATTGTTTTAGCTATTCAGGGTCATTTGAAATTCCATAGAAGAAATATCCTAGCATGATGAAACATCTCAAGACTGAGCCTCAAGAGATAAAAATTTGAATCCATAATAAAATGTGGTATATGTACACCATGGAGTACTATTCAGCTCTAAGAAACAATGGTGATATAGCACACCTTATATTTTCCTGGTTAGAGCTGGAACCCATACTACTAAGTGAAGTATCCCAAGAATGGAAAAACAAGCACCAGATATATTCTCCAGCAAACTGGTATTAACTGAGTAGCACCTAAGTGGACACATAGGTGCTACAGTAATAGGGTATTGGGCAGGTGGGAGGGGGGAGGGGGGCGGGTATATACATACATAGTGAGTGAGATGTGCACCATCTGGGGGATGGTCATGATGGAGACTCAGACTTTTGGGGGGAGGGGGGGAAATGGGCATTTATTGAAACCTTAAAATCTGTACCCCCATAATATGCCAAAATAAAAAAAAATAATTAAAAAAAAAACCAGCTTTTATAATCTCCATTAAAACAAATAAAGTATATGTGTACATGCAAAAAAAAAAAAATTTGAATCCAAGTATTGCCACCTACTCAATAGGTGGCACTGAAGAGTCAATGACTTTTCTGGGCTTCAGTTTCCTCAACTGTAAATGAAAGTAAAAAGCTGACTTTCACATGTGGGATGCTCTGTTGTTATAAACTTCCCCTGACTGCAATTGTTAATGAGGCTGATTCCAAGCAGAGAGATTTTTATATTTCTGCAAAAAACACTATTGGGATTTTGATAGGGATTTCATTGATTTAAATGGTTTTTAACTGTGGGAAACAATACTCCAGAAATTATCCCTAACCAACTAAAACCTTTGTCCCATTCTTCCAAGGACATTTGTGGATGAATCCAGAAGGGAAGTGGAAGCTGGGCTGATATTGACCCTCCTGTGGCCCCACTGTCCATTGCTCCCATTGTGGCCTGCCACTTGCAGTAAATCATTTAACTGCAGTCTTAACAGGCAGGTTTTTCAGGGGATGTTTGTATTTCCACTATTTATTTATTACAAATGGAAACTGCCAGCCTAGAGAAGAGCTGTCCAGTATGGTAGCTATTAGCTACATGTGCCTACTGCTATGAGGAATTGAACTTTTAACTTAATCTTATTTTAATTTAACTGCTTTAAATCTAAATTTAAAAATGAATACTTGATTCAATTATTGGAAGACTTCAGCATATTTGGAACAACTTGGGTCTGTGAATCTCCTTTTCAACTATAAATTTTATGAAATCAAAATACATATCTAGGATTTCCAATTAACTAAGATGTGCTAAAGTGCTGAATTTTGAAGACTTGGCATGCAAAAAATAAAGAGAACTAAAATATGTTAACTATTTCATTAATATTTTTTTATTTGATTACATATTGAAATGGTAATACTTTAGATATATAGGATTAAATAAAATGTATGACTAAAGTTAATTTCACTTGATTCTTTTTACTTTTCCTAATGAGGCTACCAAAAAATGTAAAAGTACAAAATTTGTCATACATTGTATCCCTGTTGGACAATGCTCATTTAGATTACTTTTCAGTAATCCCATTGAGATATTTACCTCAGACATTTTGTGGTTTTCTCTTGTAAAGTGGTATGCTACTTTAAAAGTGGTATGCTACTTCTATATTTATCACTTCTTATATCATTTTTATTTTTTTTTGAAAACTAAATTAAAAGCTCTTCTTTCTTACTACAGGAAAGAAACAAGAAGAGGTTATTGATGTTACTGAATATTAGTCTTTATTAGTCCTTAGTTAGGTTTCTACACAAATATTTTTCTCTTTCAAGGAACATGGTAGTATTACTCTGCCCCATTCCCTTTGAAGTCAGGCATGGCCAGGATATCTATTTCAATCAGTCAGTGCAATGCGACCTGGAGGAACATTTAAGAGCCAGTATGTGATTTGCCATATCCTTTTCTCCACATTCTGATGACTAAGGAAGCTCATGTTGAGATAGAGCTTCTATCAGCTTGTGTCCCTGATGAGACTAGAGGTTCTTGCCACCCCATAGCAACATGGAGAATTTTTATTAGGCTTTCTAAAATCTATTACATATGATGATAATGATAATAATACCAGATTAACAGTAAAACTTTCAAATCATCATTGGAAGGAAACACAAAGAATAATAAATTGTATATTAATTAGGACCACATTTCACTCATACTAAATAGAGAAAAAATATTTCATTTTTATCAAAAAAAATAACAAAGAATAGTATTAGTAATAAAAGCAAGGACATTGGAGTCACATGGACACGGGATAAAATCTTAGTTCCATAGCTAAGTAAATTATCTACACTGTGATCCCTTTTGGCAGACAACATAATTATGAAGAGTGAGACAGAAATTCACAAGTAAACAATTACTATATAGCAACACACGTTTGTATATATGTATGGGTGATCTGGGTTGCCTCCTGGCTTCAGTTACCAATTATAAAGTATGCATCAGGTAGGATGAGTCAGGTTTTGCTGTAATAACAGACCCTCAAGCTTTAGTAGCTTAACACCATGAACATTTTATTTCTTACTCATTCTCTGCTAGGTAGGAGGATAAGTTCTAGTGTTCTGTGCTACTGTAGGCTGACTATGGTTAACAATAAAATATAGTTTCAAATAGCTAGAAGGAGGATATTGAACGTTCCCAACACAAAGAAATGATACATGCTGGAGATAATGGATATGCTAATTATTCACTATACATTATATGTGTCAAAATATTACTATGTGCCCCATGAATATGTACAATTATTGTCAGTTAAAAATTTTTCTTAAATCCTTTAATCATGTCTTTTGCCATATGAGGTAATATTCACAGGTTCTGCAGATTAGGATGTGGACATATATTTGGGGCCACCATTCAACCCCCTATGGTACTTGCTGTGTTATAAAGCAGAGACATAGAACATTTTTGTCATTCCAGAAAGTTCTTTCCCATAGTACTATAGAGGAAGGTTATGAAATAAGAATCAAAACAGTTGATAAATGGTCAGAAATGAGCTAGTGGCTGCTGAATTTACCACAAAGAAAGAAGGCTGTGGTGTAAATGTCAAAGGAGGAAGAATTTTTTTTAATTATTGTTATTTTTGTGGTAAAAACAATTCATAAAATTTACCATCTTAACCATTTTTAAGTGCACAGTACAATAGTGTCAACTATATGCACATTGTTGTGCTACAGATGTAGCACAATTGAAACTCTATACTCATTGAACAATTCCCCTTTAATATCCTTTACGCACTTTGTCCCCTGGTGGCCACTATTCTACTTTCTAAGAGTTTGATTACTTTAGATGCCTGTGTGAGTGGAATCTCTATCCCCTGGCAGCCACTCTTCTACTTTCTAAGAGTTTTACTACTTCAGATGTCTGTGTGAGTGGAATCATGCAGCATTTGTCTTTTTGTGACTGGCTATTTAAGTTAGCATAATATCCTCAAGGTTCATCAAAGTTGTAGCAAATGACAAGATCCCTCTTTCTTAAACCTGATTAACACTCCAGTGTGTGCATATACCACATTTCTTTTATCCATAATCAGTTGATGGACATTTAGTTTGCTTTCAAAGAGGATTAGAGTGTTCACAGCAGCTGGAAGAGTGAGGCCTCAAAATGGCAACAGGGGAACAGGAACAATTCTAGAGGGAGGGGAAGATGGCAGATGAGAAAAAGCGCCAGCCAGAGTGTCTCTACAAGAAAGACAGATTTTAGAAGTGAAAAATAAATAAATAAATAAATAAATAAATAGGCAGACATAGATTGTATGAGGGTGCGAAGGAAGGGTGCCTGAAACTACAGCAGACACCATGGGAACAAGTTGTGGAGAAGAACTGGAAGGAGAAAGGTCCCCAAGAGGCTTGGACACAGTGACAAGTGTAGGTGGAGCAGTGAAAATTCCCCTCCTTTGCATCTCAGACTGCTGGTGGGCTCCTGAGCTGTTGGAGTGATGGGCCAGCACCAGCCCAGAGCCGGCTGTGGCCAATGAACAGTGAGCCTCTTGTGGACAGGGCACCAGGCTCCCACTTCTGTCAGCCACTTCTGGGCCATGGACCTGAGCCAATGGGCAGGGTCCATATTACTTCATTCTCCCATTCCCTTTAGCTACCCATGGCTACCGAGAGAGACAACTTAGCCATGACCCAGAGACATCTTCAGGGAACAGGACCCTTCCCTTTGGGGCCCTACAGTGGACTGAGGGGTACTCAGACTGTGAGCTCCCTACCCGCCAGCCCTCCCAGGTGCTGCTTGCCCAGTGACTCTAGCAGTGCAGGGCAAATCCCGAGGTGGAGAGACACTGATCCAGCTCAGGCACCCTGTGGGTGATTTGAAACCAGCACTCCTCTCCCTGGCAGGGTCAGAGATTGACCTCCAGGGCCCAGGAGATAGGCCTGCAGACCAGATCACGTACACCCAGGTCTCAATCACATTGCCCCAGGCCCTGAAGGGATATTTATGAATGAACCTATCTAGCTGTGTGTGCCTTTAGGTGAAGACTAGTGTGCTTGAGGGGCAACCTTCCTCCCATAGGAGGGCTGTGTGCCCAGCTCAGGCTGCAATATTGGGCAGGAACCATCCCGGCCAGCATCACAGCCAAGGGAGGTCTACTGGCTTAAGGTCCTGCCTGCTGGCAGAGGCCCGGGAGAAACTGTGGAATAGGGGAGGGTGGAAAGGAGTGAGTCCTGCTCCAGACTACAGGTATCAGACAACCCCACCCCCACACACAGAATTTTTGGCTGAGTGGGACTATTTCAGCCCTCCCTTGCAGCTTTGCCCAGAGGCAGAAAACAGAATTTTGGTGCCTGCTAACAGCATTTGTGAAGCTTGAAGGCAGGCTCACCCAACCCAGCTTTGACAAGATTCACTACTTGACTTTCCCCTACTAAAGTGGAGAATAAGGACACACCTGGAAGTTCCAGGGCCCCACCCACCACCAGAGGCACTAGAATGCCTCTCCAGAGGAATAAGAGCTGGTTACAGGACCCAGAAACAACACAGCAGCCTGCTCCTGTAAGCAAGTACCACATACTGACAAAGAGGTAAATTTGCACACTCTTTTATTTCATCTATTGACTCATCATACAGGGTGTGGTCAAATCTCACCCACAAGCACAACCTACTAACTCAGAGACTAAACAGGGTGTGTAATTTTATCCAAATGAAAATTTAAAGGTAAGAAGGAATCACTGATCCAGATGGAAAAGAATCAGGGAAAGAACTCTGGAAATATGACAAATCAAAGAGAAAGCACACCCCCAAAGGGGAACACCAGCTCTCTAGCAATGAACATCCATCAAATTCAGAACACTAAAATGACAGAAGAATTTCAAACATGGATTGTAAGAAAATATGCAAGAGAAAATGGATACCCAACACCAAGAAACCACAAAAAAAATCCAAGACTTAGAGGAAAACTTCACTAAAGAAATTGAAATAGTAAAGAAAAATCAAACAGAACTTCTGGAAATGAAGAATTTATAGAATAAATTAAAAAACAGTGGAAAGCCTCAAGAACAGGATACATCAAACACAAGAAAGAATCTCAGGGATTAAAGATAACACCTTTCAATTAAATAAGTCAATCAAAGAGACTCAGAAGAGAATAAGAGAAAAGAAAACCTATAAGAAATGTGAGAGTATGTTACGACACCTAATGTGAGAATCATAGGCATCCCTGAGGGAGAAGAAGAAAAAACACAAGGCTGGATAATATATTTGAGGATAAAATACAGAAAAATTTCCCAGGCCTTGCTAAAAACCTAGATATCCAGGTACAAGATGCTCCAAGGACTCCTGAGAGATGCATCGCAAACAGGAAGACACCATGACACACAGCCATCAGACTGACCAAAATAACCAACAAAGAGGCCCTCCTATGAGCTGTAAGGTCAAATAAGCAGGTAACCTACAAAGGAAAGCCCATCTAAATAGCAGCAGACTTCTCAACTGAGACCTTACAAGCAAGAAGAGACCAGAGCCCCATTCTCACTCTCCAGAAACAGAATAATGCCCAGCCTAGAATCTTGTAACCTGCAAAACTAAGTTTCATATACAAAGGAGAAATAAAGACCTTCCCAGACAAGCAATTACTGAGAGAATTCATAAAGAGAAGACCTGCCCTCCAGTAAGTACTCAAAACAGCCTTACATATGGATCAGCACAAAAACACTCACCAATGTAAAGTCATCCAAAAGCTAAAGGTCAAAGGCCAAATACCACAATGCCTCAAGACAGAAAACAAAGTAGCAAAGTTCAACTCAACAGGATGAACATAAATCTACTCCACTTATCAATTCTCTCAATAAAAGTGAATGGTTTGAACTGCTCATTAAAGAGACATAGACTGGCCAAATGCATAAATACACACAAGCTAAGTATCTGCTGTCTTCAGAAAACATATCTAACCCAAAATGATGCATTCAGACCCAAGGGGAAAGGTTGGAAAACAATATTTCCAGCAAACAGAAGCCAAAAGAAAGCTGGTGTGGCAGTTCTGATTTCGAATAACTTAGTCTTCAAATCAACAAAAGTAATGAAAGACAAAGAGGGTCACTATATAATGGTTATGGGTACAATTCATCAAACAGACATAACAAGTCTGAATATTTATGCACCTAACTCAGGTGTTGGAGACTGACATTATACTTTCTTGGTTTAAGAATTAAATTTAGTGAGTAATGTACGTGCTCTACCCAGAGCGTTTAAAAGTAATGTGTTCCAGACAGGGTCTTTGTGACAAACAAGGTTGTTGCCTAGATGCATAACAAAAGAACTGAGTTTCTGCACTAAGGCAAGAGCTGCCCAGCCCCATGGCAGTGGGGGTCTGGAGGCCACATGATAAACACATTGTTCCTTGCTGCTTAGCCCCATAAGATGGCTGGTTAGTCAATGACGGGTAAGATCCCTCAAGGGAGGGGTGACCTAAGCCATGCAAAGCTGCAGGGGATTAGCCTAAGAGGAACTGGGGACAAAAATGCCCCCTGGGGCTGCCTTGCCCAACCTTGCTAATCTCGGTCTATGATCTATGCCTAGCGCCTAGGGCAACCACTGGAAACCTTGAGTCAGAGGACATCGATGTCCTTAAGGCTACCTGTTCCAGAATTTATGGCCTTTGCTGTAATGCCCGCATGGTCACATATAAGGAACTAACTTTAATTTTTTAGAGTATAAAAATAAACTGACCCAGTGACCCACTTGACCTATGTAACTGTCTTTGTGTGTGTGTCTGTGTTTTTCTTTTGTGTTCTGTGTTCATCACCTATCCTATAAACGGGCCATGGGACTCAGGTGCACCTAGATTCACACACCAAATTCTACTTGATCTAAACAAAATGATAAACAGCAACACCATAATAGCCAGAGACTTCAACACCTCTCTGACACACAATACAGATCCTCCAAACAGAAAAGTAACAAAGAAACGTGGTCTTAATAGAACTATAGAACAAATGAGCCTGACTGACATTTACAGAATATTCTACCCCCAAACCACTGAATATACATTTTTCTAATCAGCTCATGGGACATTCTCTAAGACTGAACATATCCTAGATCACAAAGCGTGTCTCAAATTTTTTAAAAAAGAAATTATACCATGAATCTTTCCAGACCATGATGCAATGCAATAAAATTAGAAATCAACTCAAACAGAAACTCTCATCGCACTACATGAAGTCATGGAAATTAAACAACCTTCTGCTGAATGATTATTGCATTAAGGATGAAAGCAAGTGGAAATCAAAAGATTCTTTGAACTCAGTGATAAAGAAGACACAAGTTATCAAAATCTGTGGAACACAGCTAAAGCAGTCCTGTGAGAAAAATTTACATACATAAATGCCTACATCCAAAAGACAGAAGGATCACAAATAAACAATATAATAAAACATCTCAGAGAACTTGAAAAGGATGAGCAAACCCACTCCACCCCAGCAGACAAAAAGAAATAACAAAGATCAGAACAGAACTAAATGAAATTGATAACAAAAAACTATACAAAAGATTAATAAAACAAAAAGGTGGTTCTTTGAAAAAGTAAACAAAATTGACATGCCTCATGCTAGATGAATGAGAATCAGAAAACAAAGGACTCTAATAAGCTCCATCAGGAACAAAAAGTAGAAATTACAACTGATGCCATGGAAATGCAAAATATTATGCATGAATACTATAAAAACCCCTGTGCATATAAACTGAAAAATGTGGAGGAAATGGTCAAATTCTTAGGAACACATAGCATCCCTAGGCTCAATCAGGAAGAAATAAAATTCCTGAATGGACAAATAAGAACTGGTGCTTATCTTGCCAAAATTATTCCTCAACATTGAGAAGGAAGAAATCCCTGCCAACATGTTTTATAAAGCCAACATCACCCTGATACCAAAACCAGGAAAGGACATAACCAAAAAAGAAAACTACAGGGCAATATCCCTTATGAATATAGATGTAAAAATTCTCAACAAATCCTAGCAATTCTCAACAAAATCCTAGCAAACCTAATTCAGATGCTTATCAAAAATATAGTTAATCAAAACTAAGTAGGCTTGATCCCATAAATGCAGGGATGGTTCAACATATACAACTCTATAAATGTAATTCACCACATAAATAGAAGAAAAAACAAATAACATATGATTCTCTCAATAGACATGAAAAAAGCACTTGACAAAATTCAGCACACTTTTATGATAAGAACATTTAATAAAATAGGCACAGACAGGACTTACCTTAAAATTATACAAGCCATATATGACAAACCCATAGCCAGCATCATACTGAAAGGGGAAAAACTGAAAGCATTCCCACTTAGAACTGGAATCAGACAAGTTTGCCCTCTATCACCGTTTTATTCAACACAGCACTGGAAGTCCTAGCCAGAGCAAGCAGACAAGAGAAGGAAATCAACGGCATCCAAATGGGGTCAGAAGAGGTCAAAATATCTCTCTTTGCTGACAATATGATCTTATATCTAGAAAACCCTGAAGATTCTGCCATGAGACTACTGGAATTGATAAATAAATTCAGCAAAGTCTCAGGATACAAAATCAATGTACACAAGTCAGTATCATTCCTATACGCCAACAACAGTCAAACTGACTGAACCAAATCAAAGATGTAATATCCTTCACAATAGCAACAAAGAAAATAAAATACTTAGGAATATATTTAATTAATGAGGTAAAAGACCTCTACAAGGAGAACTACAAAACACTGAAGAAGGAAATAGCAGAGAATGTAAACAAGTGGAAAACCTTACCATGCTCATGGGTGGGCAGAATCAACATTGTTAAAATGTCTATATTAGCAAAAGTGATCTTCAGATTCAATGCAATCCTTATTAAAATACCAAGATCATTTGTCACAAATATAGAAAAAATAATTCCATGCTTCATATGGAAACAGAGAAGATCCTGTATAGCAAAAGCAATATTAAGCAAAAATAACAAATTAGGATACATCAATTTACCAGACTTTAAGCTATACTACAAGGCTATAGTAACTAGAATAGCATTGTACTGGCACAAGAACAGAGACATAGACCAATGGAACAGCACTGAGAACCCATATATAAAATCATCCTTATATAATCATCTAATTTTTAACAAAGCAGACAAAAACTGGGGAAAAGAATCCTTATTCAATAAATGGTGCTGGGAAAATTGGATGGCCATATGTAGAAGACTGAAACAGGACCCACAACTTTCACCTCTCACAAAAATCAACTCACAGGTGACTTAAACATAAAGCATGAAAGTATTACAATTCTAGAAGAGGATCTTGGGAAAAACTCTTATAGACATTGGCCTAGGCAAAGAAGACCCCAAAGGCAATCACAGCAACAATAAAAATAAATAAATGGGACATGATCAAATTAACAAGCTTCTGCACAGCCAAGGAAATTATCATGAGAGTAAACAGAAAACTTACAGAATGGGAGAAAATATTCATATGTTATACACTTGATAAAGAGCTGATAACTAGAATCAATACAGAACTCAGGAAAATCAGCAAGAAAAAAATCAAACAACCCTATCAAAATTAGGCAAAGGACATTAACAGAAACTTTTCCAAAGAATACAGAATAATGGCCAAAAAACATATGAAAAAATGCTCAATATCTTTAATCATCAGGGAAATCCGAATCAAAATCACAATGAGATATCAGTTATCTTCAGCGAGAATGGCCTTTATCAAGAAGTCCCAAAACAGTAAATGTTGGCGTGGATGTGGGGAGACAGGAACACTCCCACACTACTGGTGGAACCGCAAACTAGCACAACCTCCATGGAAAGTAATATGGAAATACCTCAAATACCTAAAAGTGGAACTATCATTTGATCCAGCAATTCCATTACTAGGCATCTATTCAAAAGGACAAAAGACAGTCTATAAAAAAGACATCCACACTCGAATGTTTATAGCAGCACAATTCATAATTGCAAAGATGTGGAAAAAACCCAAATGTCCATCAATACATGAGTGGATTAATCAAATGTGGTATATGTACACCATGGAGTTCTACTCAGCCACAAAAAACAATGGTGATCTAGCACCTCTTGTATTATGCTGGATAGAGCTAGAATCTATTCTACTAAGTAAAGTATCCCAAGAATGGAAAAACAAGCACCACATGCACTCGCCATCAAATTGATAAATAACTGATTAACACTTAAGTGCACATATAGTAATAGCATTCATCAAGTGTCAGGCAGATGGAAGGGGGTATAGGTATATTCACATCTAATGGTCACACTGGGGGATGGACGTGCTTGAAGCCGTGACTTGGATGGGACAAAGGTAATATATGTAAGTTTAACTTTTGTACCCCCATAATATGATGAAATTTAAAAAAATAAATAAAATGAATAGAAAAAGAAAATTTGGTTTATATACACAGTGGAATATTATTCAGCCATAAAAGGAAGGAAGTCCTATATTTTATGACAATATGAATGAACCTGGACGACCTAGTCACAGAAACACAAATACTGCATGATATCACTCATATGTGGAATCTTAAAAAGTTTACCTTATAATAGTAGAGAATAAAATGTTGGTTACTGGAGACAGGGTTGGAGGGTGGTGGAGATGTTGGTCAAAGGACACAAATTTCAGTTAGAGGAATAAGTTCAGGGGATCTATCGTAAAACATGTTGACCACAGTTAATAATATATTGTATTCTTGAAAACTGCTAAGAAGTGGATGTAAAGTGTTCTTACTATGAAAATGATAACTATGTGAGGTAATTCATATGTTAATTAGCTACATTTAGTCGTTCCACAATGTATATATACTTCAAAACATGTACACAATAGATACACACAATTTTATCTGTCAATTAAAAAAATTTAAGGAGGGGGGGAGGGGGCAGGGGCAAGTTATGTAACCCTAACAATATTTGTACCCACAGAATTTGAGAAAAAAATAAAATAAAATTATATATTTAAAAAAAGAAAGAAAAAAATTTAAGTATTAGAAAAAGGAAGAGATGGTTTTGTCAAAAATGGTGGACTAGGGATGACCTCCCTGCTCTTTGCTCTTGGAGTGGGAGGTGAAGAAGGTGGCCTGAATCACTTGAGTGGGTAGTTCTCCTACAGGATCAGCTTCACAGAACTACAGGGAAGCTTCGAGGGGCAGCAGCGCTGGGAAAAGGAAGAAAGTGACTCAGTGGATTTATTCTGAAGTTCCGAGAATCCGGGTGGTACTGCGGGGATTGGAGTGTAAGCTGGCCGTGCTTAGCGGCCAGCCAAATGGCTGTGTGAACCTTGCTACAGGAAAACAACTTCTCCCTCACCAACCTCCATGCCCACGCAAGCAGAGAAATGCCTGAAGACAGCGTGAAGAGGTAACACGGACGGGCAGGCAGGTTGGAGAGGAGGCAGGATCAGAAAGTAATTTGAAATCTCCAGGGCACCGTGTAAGGTCGCCATTGCGGGGAGAACTATAAACACTAGAGGCTTACACCTTGCATGTGAAGGGACAGAAAAGTGAGACAGATTGCTCATTTGACTGAGTTGCTGGGTGGACTCGGGCAGCGGCCCAAGCGCTGCAAGGGAGGGAGCAGAAGAGGGGAGTGAGAGCCGTCCTCCCAGAACGTCCCGGGGTCTCCAGAGACCCAAGCTCCACTGCTGCAGGACACGCCGATAGTTCCATCCCCTCGGCAACCTGCCCACGGGCCCCAGCCTCCACGGATCCTGCGCTGGGATTTCCGGTGCCTTGGACTGCGGGTGAGCGCTGATAGTTCTCGCCCCTCGGTGGAACTTGTCCACAGCTCCCAGTCCCTTGGGCTCTGCCGGTGAAGGGACAGAGGGCGGGGTGAGAGCCATCCTCCATGGATCCTCTGCAGGGATCCCCAGTGGCCCAAGCCCCACGGCTGCGGATACGTGCCGATAATCTCTGCACCTGGGCGGAACTTGTCGGGGTTCCCAGCCCTGTGAGCCCTACCGGTGAAGGGACAGAAGGCAGGGCGAGAGCCATCCTCTGCGGACCATCCCCAGGGGTCTCAAGCGGCCCAAGCCCAACAGTCCCAAGGACATAGAGATAGGTTTTCGCCCCTCCCAGGAACTTGTCCACGGTTTCCAACCACCTGAGCTCTGCCGGTGAAGGGACAGAAGGAAGGGTGAGAGCCATCCTCTGCAGACGTTCCCCAGAGTTCCTCAGCGACCCAAGCCCAGCCTCTGCAGGGACGTACTGAGAGTTTTCACCCCTCGGAGAAACTTGTCTGCAGTTCCCAGCCCCTTGAATTCTCCCAGTGAAGGGACAGAAGGTGGAGTGAGAGCCATCCTCTGCGGACCCTCCACAGGGGTCTCCAAAGTCACACACCCCGCTGAAGCGGGGACCCACAGATAGTTTTTGCCCCTTCATGGAACTTGTCAGTGGTTCCCAGCCGCTTGAGCTCTGCCAGTAAAGGGACAGAAGGCGTAGTGAGAGCCATCTTCTGCAGACCTTCCTCAGGGGCCTCCAGCGGCCCAACCACACCGCTGCAAGGACCCACCGATAGTTTTCAATCCCCAGCAGAACTTGTCTGCAGACCCTAGTCGCTTGAGCTCCGCCGGTGAAGGGACAGAGCCGGGGGTGAGAGCCATCCTCTGCAGTCCCTCTCCAGGGATCTCCAGCGATCCAAGCCCTGCCGCCAGGGACGGAGACGTGTGGATAGTTTTCACCCCTCAGCGAAGCTTATCCGTGGTCCCTAGCCATTTGAGCTCTGCCAGTGAAGGAGCAGAAGCAGAGGGAAGAGAGCCATCCTCCATGAACCCTTCCCAGGGGTCTCCAGCAGCCCAAGAACTGCCACCGGGGTGCAGAAAGTTTTCATCCCTCAGTGGAACTAGTCTACAGACTCCAGCTGCTTGAGCTCTGCCTGGGAAGGGACATAAGAGAGGGAGAGTGCCATCTTCCATGGATCCTCCCCAGGGGTCTGCAGTGGCTAAAGCTCCACTGGTGACACACGGAAAAGGGATAGTCGTCACCCCTCAGTGGAGATTCTCAGTGGTCCCTGGCAGCTCAAGCACTGCTGATCTTAGCTCATAATCCATTCACTGCATTTCCGATCCTCAATAAAGCATCCAGATGAGAAAGAACCAGAGAAAGTTTACAGGAAACATGAAGGACCAGAGAGAAAAGTCACTTCCAAAGCAAAATACTCATTTTCCATCGTCTGACACCAACTTACATGACATGAGTAAACTGACAGAGGAAGATTTCCGAATATGGATTGCTACAAAACTGAATGGAATTGAAGAGAAAATAGAATTACAACATAGAGAAACCACAAGAACAATACAAGAAATGAATGAAAGATTCTCCAAAGAAATTGAGACTATCAAGAAAAACCAAACAGAAATCCTGGCAATGAAGGAAACAATCAAGGATCTTAATAATTCAGTGGAAAGCCTAAAGAACAGGATGGACCGTGCAGAAGAAAGAATCTCAGAACTTGAAGATTATGCCTATGCTTTAAACAAATCAGAGGAAGAAAGGGAACACAGAAACAAGAAACAAGACCAAAGTTTACAGGAAATATGGGATTATGTTAAAAAACCAAATATCAGACTGATTGGGATTCCGGAAGGGGAAGAGGAACGTTCACAAGGGCTGTAAAACTTATTTCACGGAATATGCCAGGCCTGGCCAGAAATAGTGACATGCAAATACAAGAACCACACAGAACTCTGGGGAGACTCAATGTGAAAAGGCATTCACCTCGCCACGTGGTTTTTAGGCTGACCAAAGTAAACGTGAAAGAAACAATTCTCCGAGCAGCGAGATGAAAGCAGCAAATGACCTATAAAGGTAAGCCTATCAGACTAACAGCAGGCTTCTCATCTGAAACCTTACAAGCCAGGAGGGATTGGGTACCTATCCTTAATCTTCTAAAACAGAACAAAGCCCAGCCTAGAATTCTTTATCTGGAAAAATTATGTTTCATCTATGAGGGAGAAATAAAGTCCTTCTCAGACAAACAATCACTGAAGGAATTTGCAAAGACCAGACTACCCCTACAGGAAGTTCTTAGACCTGCATTTCCAACCGAGCAAGGCAGTAGACACTCCTCAAAGTGAAATCATCAAAGAATTAAAGTTTAGATCTCGAACTAAAGGATGGCCCAAGGAGTAAGACAAAGCAACAAGACTCCACCCAACAATATGAATGGTAATCGTCCTCCAATTTCAATCCTCTCAATAAATGTAAATGGCTTAAACTGTCCTCTGAAGAGACATAGACTGGCAGAGTGGATAAAATTGCACAAACCTAGCATCTGTTGTCTACAGGAAACACATCTAACCCACAAAGATGCCCTCCAGCTGAAGGTCAAGGGATGGAAAACTATCATCCAGTCAAACAGAAGTCAAAAGAAAGCTGGAGTAGCTACACTATTTGCAGATAATATAAGCTTTAAAATAGCAAAAGTAAAAAAGGATAAAGATGGCCATTATATAATGGTGAAAGGGAAGATCCAACAAGAAGATTTAACAATTCTTAATGTCTACGCACCCAATACAGGAGCAACTAATTACTTAAAGCAAACCTTGTCTAATATAAACATCTTGTTACATAACACTACCATAGTAGCAGGGGACTTCAACACCCCATAAATGATCTGGATAGTCCCTCCAAACAGAAAATAAGCAAAGATATAATCAACCTGAATAAAGCCCTTGATCAAAAAGGCCTGACAGATCTCTATAGAGCATTCTACCCAAACAAACTTGAATTTACATTCTTTTCAGCAGC
Organism: Microcebus murinus; assembly: GCF_040939455.1. NCBI lineage: Eukaryota > Metazoa > Chordata > Mammalia > Primates > Cheirogaleidae > Microcebus > Microcebus murinus. Next base: position 2,688,243 of record NC_134116.1, on the reverse strand, counting down.
CCATGGATCCTACTCCAAAATTGATCACATCCTAGGCTGCAAATCAGATCCCAAAAAATTCAAGAAAATAGATATTATACCTTGTATCTTCTCTGACCATAATGGTATAAAATTACAGTTCAATTCCAATAGAAACACTCAATCCCTCACAAAATCATGGAAACTAAACAATCTATTATTGAAAAATTATTGGGTAAAGGAAGAAATTCAGAGGGAAATCGAGAATTTCTTCGAACAAAATGATAACAGCGATACCTCTTACCAAAACCTGTGGGATACAGCAAAAGCTTACCAAAGAGGAAAAATAATAGCAATTAACACTCACATTCAAAAAACAGAAAGCTTAGATACTGACAACCTAATGAATAAGCTCAAGGAATTGGAAAAAGAAGAGCAAACAATTTCCAATCCTAATAAAAGAAAAGAAATAACAAAGATCAAAGCAGAACTGAATGAAATGTAGAACAAAAGAACTATACTAAAAATCAACAAAACCAGAAGCTGGTTTTTTAAAAAGATAAACAAAATCGATGCCCCTCTTGCTAGATTGACAAGGACCCAAAGGGAAAGGACTGTAATAAACTCAATAAGAAATGAAAAAGGAGAGATCACAACAGATACCAAAGAAATATAAAACATTATTTTTTTTTTTTTTTTGAGGCAGAGTCTCGCTTTCTTGCCTAGGCTAGAGTGAGTGCCGTGGCATCAGCCTAGCTCACAGCAACCTCAAACTCCCGGGCTCAAGTGATCCTCCTGCCCCAGCCTCCCGAGTAGCTGGGACTACAGGCACGAGCCACCATGCCCGGCTGATTTTTATATTATATATATTAGTTGGCCAATTAATTTCTTTCTATTTTTATGGTAGAGACGGGGTCTCGCTCAGGCTGGTTTTGAACTCCTGACCTTGAGCGATCCGCCCGCCTCGGCCTCCCAGAGTGCTAGGATTACAGGCGTGAGCCACCGCGCCCGGCCTATTTTTGATTATTATAAAAAACTATATGCCAAAAAACTACAGAACGAAGATGAAATTGACAAATTCTTGGATTCATACAACCTCCCTAAGATCACGCAGGAGGCAACAGAATTCCTAAATAGACCAATCTCAAGCTCAGTAATTGAAGCAGTAATTAAAAACCTGCCCAAACGGAAAAGTCCTGGGCCAGATGGCTACACCGCAGAGTTCTACCAAACATACAAAGAGGAACTCATACCTATACTACAGAAACTATTCCACAACATTGAGAAGGATGGTATCCTTCCTAACTCATTCTATGAAGCCAATATCACCTTGATACCAAAGCCAGGAAAGGACACAACAAAAAAAGAAAATTACAGAACAATATCCCTCATGAATACAAATGCAAAAATCCTAAATGAAATTTTGGCGAATAGGATTCAGCAGCACATCAAAAAAATAATTCACCATGACCAGGTAGGCTTTATTCCAGAGATGCAAGGATGGTTCAACATACGCAAGTCTATAAATGCAATTCACTTCATAAATAAAATCAAGAACAAAGACCATATGATTCTGTCAATAGATGCAGAAAAAGCTTTTGACAAGGTCCAACACACCTTTATGATAAAAACTCTTAACAAAATAGGCATAGATGGCTCATACCTTAAACTTATCAAATCCATCTATGACAAACCCACTGCTAGTATCATCCTAAATGGAGAAAAATTAAAATCCTTCCCCCTTCAATCCGGAACTAGACAGGGGTGCCCACTATCTCCTCTCCTATTTAACATAGTGCTCAAAGTCCTAGCGATAGCAACTAGACAGGAGAGGGGTATTAAGGGCATTCAAGTGGGGGCAGATGAAATCAAACTCTCGCTCTTCGCCGATGATATGATATTATACATAGAAAACCCCATGGACTCTTCCAAGAGACTCCTAGACTTGATAACTGGATTTGGTAGAGTGTCTGGTTATAAAATCAATATACACAAATCAGAAGCATTCATATATGCCAAGAACCATCAAACAAAAACTCAAATAAAAAACGCAATACCAAAAGAAAATTAAATATCTAGGAGTATTCTTAACAGAAGATATAAAAGAGTTACATAAGGAGAACTATGAAACACTAAAAAAAGGAATTGCAGAAGATTTAAACAGATGGAACAATCTACCTTGTTCATGGATTGGTAGAATCAATATAGTTAAAATGTCAATATTACCTAAAGTGATCTACAGAATCAATGCAATCCCCATGAAAATACCATCAGCATTCTTTACAGATCTAGAAAAAATAATTCTTCACTTCGTATGGAATCAGAAAAAACCTCCTATAACCAAAGCAATCTTAAATAGAAAGGACAAACTGGGAGGCATCAGTCTTCCTGACTTCAAACTGTACTATAAAGCAATAATAGTTAAATCAGCCTGGTGCTGGCACAAGAACAGAAGCATAGATATCTGGAATAGATCTGAGATACCAGAGATGAAACCATCAGTATACGGCAATCTAATCTTTGATAAAGCTGAAAAAATATACATTGGGGAAAAGAATCTCTCTTCAACATATGGTGCTGGGAAAACTGGTTAGCTACATGCAGAAGAGCAAATCAGGACCCCTACCTCTCACCTCTCACAAAAATTCACTCAAGATGGATAACAGACTTAAACTTAAGACATGAAACCTTAAGAATCCTAGAGGAAGATGTTGGGAAAACCCTATCAGACATTGGCCTAGGCAAAGAATTTTTGAGGAAGACCCCCAAGGCAATCACCACAGCATCAAAAATAAACAAATGGGATCTGATCAAATTAAAAAGTTACTGTACAGCCAAGGAAACCATCAATAGAGCAAATAGACAACCTACAGAGTGGGAGAAAATATTAGAGAAATGCAAATCAAAACCACAATGAGATACCACCCAACCCCAGTAAGAATGGCCTATATCAAGAAATCCCAAAACAACAAATGCTGGCGAGGATGCAGAGAGACAGGAACACTCCTACACTGCTGGTGGGACTGCAAATTAGTTCAACCTTTGTGGAAAAGAATTTGGAGATACCTCAAACAGCTAGAAATAGAAATACCATTTGACCCTGCAATAGCATTGTTGGGCATCTACCCAAAAGAGCATAAGACATTCTATTATAAAGACATCTGCACACGAATGTTTATTGCAGCACAATTCACTATTGCACGATCATGGAAGCAGCCCAGGTGCCCATCAATTCATGAGTGGATAATTAAAATGTGGTATATGCTCACAATGGAATATTACTCAATCCTAAGAAATGACAGTGAGCTAGCTCCATTTATGCTATCCTAGATTAAACTTAAGCCTTTTATCCAAAGTGAGGCAACACAAGACTTGGAAAATGGGCTCCACATCTACTCACTATCAAATTGGTACTGATTGATTTAAACTTCGATTTTCAAATGGTGGCAATACCTACCAGAGATTCGGTGGGGGGGGGGGACCCAATCTTAGGGATGGGACGAGCATTCTGGAGGGGGAGGGCATAACTCTAACCCTTCTTAGGGAGAGGCAAAGATATATAATGTAACCAAAATGTTAAACAAAACAAACAAAAACTTTCTAGCAGGTGGTGGGCAGGCAGGAGTGGGGAGGAGGAAAGGGATGTATGCTTCCATAATGTGTACGATGCACACCACCGGGGGATTGGACATTTCGGGGGGAGGGAGGGGGCAAGAGCAATATTTGTAACCCTAACAATATTTGTCCTCCATAATATGATGAAATAAAAATCATGTTCTAATAAAAAAAAGAAAAGAAAATAGAAAAAGGAAGAATTCTAACACTCTTATGATCAAAGGTAGAAGGAATCTTTAATTCATTCAACACATACTGAAAATGCATTCATGTCCTAGGCACAGTGCTAGGGATTGGGGGATACATGGATCACGCATGTGCACAAGGGCGCCATCCTCTCAAAGTGTCCATTCTCAACGAGGTGTGGCTATCTCTGGAAATACTCTGAGGTGCCAGAATTGCTCTAGATGCATTGAATACTTGGTGGGTGTTGGTAGGGTGGGGTGTTGGAGGTCAAAGAGTTAAGTACCTAGGCACCCTCTCCTCAGAGTGGCATAGATTAGGTAAGAGAGAGACAGCCACAGTAACAAGTCTTGAATGGAGTGGCATGAACATCAAAGAAGCAGGAAAACAGGGACTCCCACTCCGCCCAGTTTTCCCAATTCTGAGAACTGTGGAAATAGCTCAGGAGACTGTCTGGTCATGTGATCTCTAAGTCGCAGGGATCTCATTGGCCAAGGCTCCAAGAGGGTGGGGAAAGTGGGAGGTGGGGACCAATGGACAGGCCGACCGAATAGTAGAAGCCCCGCCTCCCACGCCTGCGCAGTTCCCTCCGGCCTAACCGTGAGAAGAGTACTCCGGGTCGCAGGGCACCAGGTAGGGACTCGCTGACCAGCCCTGGCTGCCTTGCCTGCCCCACCTTCCCTGGGGACATGGCTGCCTCTCAAGCTGCTCCCACACACCCACAACGCCCTGCGGAAAGGAGTGGCTGGGCCAGAAGCTCTCTCGGCCCACGAAACCAGGCTGTGTTTCCTGGTCCAGGTGCCTCCAGAGGCCAAGTGCGCAGCCTGGCCGGCGTCTGAGGGCGGGGAAGGCTGCTCATGCGGGAGGGCGAGCCTGGACGCGCACCTCTCGCCGCCTTAGCTGACTGGCTCCGCTCTTCCGCAGACAGGGCACCATCCCAGCCTCAGCCATGCGCCCCACGGCGCCGAACAGCCTCCTGCTGGCCTGCAGCCTTGCTGTCGTTCCCTTCTTCGTAGGTGAGAGTGAGACACGGGGTCCTCCCGCGTTCCCACCTTCCAGCGTCATTCCCACCTACACTTCTGCATTCCCGAATCCTTGCCCGAATTTCACCCATATTACTGAATTCTCGCCTTCTCACTCTACCCCATTCCATGCTGTATTCCTGCAGTTCCGCCCTCATTCTCCTGTTCCCAACCCCAGGCACCCTGTATTCCCAGCAGTAGCCCTCCTTGCATTCCATATACTTGCAACGTCAACTACCCTTGCTGGGCACTGCGCTCAGCAGGCACCGGCAGGGAATGAGCAGTCGTTGTTCCTGTCCCCATAACGCTTACAGTCTACTGGCCAGTGCTGGGGACCAAGTCCTGAGCGTCATCTCCACATCAAATACTTACTGGCCCTGGCCTGGGGAAAGCAGCTGAGCCCATTTGTGCCTCTGCATCCTTATTAGAGAACTAGGAATATTGGTTCCTTCCTCTTGGCGTTGTGAGAAATAAGTGAGCTGGTGAAAGGTTGACACAGTGCCTGACACTTAATAATCTCTTATTGAGAGGTAGCTTTTCGTTTGTTTTTCTCCAGAGACCACTGGAAGAACGACGGAGGATAAAAATGCTCACCAGTGAACCATGAATCATGGGCCCTTGTCCAAGTCGTTCTACTTCTTCCCAGAATTCCCTGAGGGTTAAAGGGGACTGTAGGACAGCCTCTAACTACCTGTGGTTGTTCACCAGATGCAGAATGTTCTGGATCTGCTTATGGAGAGGAGTCATTCAGTCATTGCTTCAAAATCCTTTTACTGTTTCCCCCATTGTTGCCAGGGACTCTAGGGGTCGCCTCCCAAGTCAGCCTCCCTGATCACCCAGACAGTCCATTAATTCAGTGTCCAGGGGCTACAACTGTCCAAACTCACCCCCTGGCACCTTTCCTTTTTCTCCCAGCCTCTCAAGTTCCCATCTTTCCTTTGACAGGAAAACAAAGGGCAGACTGGAAATAGACTTGCCAGCTACCCTTTCCCCCTGCCCCATAGTGGTGGATTGGTATGACTAAGAAACTGAATTTTTAATTATATTTATTTTAATTAATTTAAATAGATGCATTTGACAAGGTAGCTTCAGAGTGGAGTGGAGTGTGAAAAAGTTTGGAAAGAGAAAGGGGGATATAGGACATTTTGCTGAGAAATTATGAATTGGAAAGTCTCTTTAATGTTAATTATGGGAGTTTTTGTTGTCATGCTTTTTTATTACATTTTTAAATTACTTATTTAAGTATTAAGTATTTTAAGTTTTTTTAAATTACTTTTGGCTCTCTGGGGTTTTTAATTCTTTTGGACTGTGTTTCATCAAACAAGACTCTCTAGGGAGAGCAGGCCAGGTTAGCCCTGGATTTCTAATGGTTGTAGTGCCTGGAGAGCCATCTGGCCATCTCTAGACTTTGCTTGTCCATCTCTTGATGACAGCACATGGCTCCCAGTCCCCAGCATTGCCCCGTGGCCCCTGCTCCTGTCTAGGGGGGAGGGCAGCTAACCTCCCATTTGCACGGCCCATGGGGACATGGCACAATATTTAAAAGGAATATATCAAGATTAAAAAAATGTTAAAACATTTTTCATCCTCTTACCTGTACAAATATACCTTCAGATGACCTAAAAGGCTTGGAATTTTCACACTCCTCACAGTTTCATGCCAGAGAATGGCAGCATTGAGAGACCCTGATCCTGTCCCCAGACCATCTCCTTTCCCCACTCTACCTTCCCCTTCCCTATGAAGGGCATTATGATTATGTGTGTGGACATACAAGTCCAGAGGTCCAAGATCCCCACTCCTGCCACCTCTGAGAACTGCTCGGTTACCCCCTCAGTCAGTTTGAGCAACAAATTCCAGGATTCTTGGTAGCCAGGCAAGATGGGGAGAGGGTGTATGGTTTTGGGTAGACATGTATCCTCAGTGTCACATCTTACTTACCTTATGTGGGGCAGTGGAGTCAAAGAAGAGTGAGGGGAGGTCCTCCCCAAGCCCTGGTTCTGGGGAGGTAAACAAATTGAAACTACCTTTTGGTAGCCCCAGAAGAATTCTGTAGATGCATACCGTCGCTTTTATTCCATTTTCCCCCTTGTCTTTAACTTTCCACAGGTTTCTACTTATCCATTAATAGCTCCCTCCAGGAACTCCCTCCTTCTCTGCCCCAGGACATCTTTCACTGCAGCAGCCAAGCCCAGTCTTTGCCCGTGACCATAGGTGACAGTGGGGACACTTGAATGGGGGCAGGAGTCAGTCAATTTAGTTCACTAAGACATTGTTAGCCTCAGAGGCAGAGAGTATGGGAGGGGCTAAGGTTCCTTCTTGTCAGCTGGGGCCCCTTCTTTGAGCATCCTGTGTGCCATCTCTTGTGACCTTTACTTGTAAGACCAAAATATTCTGTGCAAGTGCTTGAAAGTAGACCTATTTTTGGCTTCCACTCAGAAATGTCATCTTTTCAGTGAGGCCTGCCCTGACAACCCTACTCTGTACTTCATATCCTGTTTTGTTTCTCTTTGTAGTATTTATCATCATCTGACATACTGTATCTTTCTCTCCTTTGTTAATATCTGCTTCCCCCATCAGAAAGTAAGCTCCTTAAGGGCAGGTATTTTTGTGGTAACTCCAACATTATTGGATAACTTCAGAAGTGTCACCTGGGGAATGCAGCTGTGAGGATCAGGGAGGAGGATGGAGTAGGTCTAGGGGCTGTTCTATGAATGCTGGGTACATTGGCCTACCAGTGGCAAATAGCCAGCCAGTTTTTCTGTCTTTTTTTTTTTCCTAACAGTCTCCTGGGAGATTAAAATGAGTGACTTAGAGGAGAAAGATGTTGATGAATTCAGCTCCAGTGGTTTTAAGTGCCCAACCTGCTTTGCAGTGCAGGGAAGAAAATGTGATACACAACTCAAATGGTGTGCAGCAGATAAAATAAACTGTGTTGAATTCTCTGGCATCATAAGCACAGGTACTTTTCTAGGATGCAATATTCTGTAGACACAGAACAACTGGTACTCTTTCACAAGCTTATGGGACATGTGTTCCAAGAGTGGAGTTGAAGAAACCAGCTTTTGTCCAAATCTCTTAGAAATGGGGACCTAGGAGTATCCTGAATCTGCAAATATGTCCAATTGGCTTTCTCACATTCATTTATGAATTGATACACACACTTACTGAAGACTCTCTGCTACCTTTGAGGAAGTTGATTCAACATATTAGATGAATCCTCATCCTCTGTAAACTTTGATTAGTGTTTTTTAAAACACAGGGACAATTGGTGCTTTTTTTTTTTTCTTTCTGGGTTTTTTAATTTTCAAAGTAAAAGCTTTGGAGAGAGGCAATGACTAAGCTTAAACTTTCTTCAAAGGGATCGTAAAGCATACTTTACTATGTTTGCATTGAGAAAATCCAATACAAAATTCTAAATTAATTGAAGACATTTAAATTAAGAAGAGCAGTGGGCTAAGTCCCATGAAGATTGAGTTGTGTCCATAGCTCTTCTTTACCTCCTGCTGACTCTGAGGAGCTCTTCCTTCCTGAAAATTCATCATCAGTGAGGTAATTATAGAGATTAGCCATGTTAGTTGGTCTCTTGGATTCTTATGTTTTTACTTTCCATAATTTGAATAACAGAATGATTCTTTCCTTTAAAATAGCAATTACTAGATTGTTATTAGCACCCAGAGGAGGTGAGATGAGGTCATCAAGAGCATAGAGTGTGTGCCATGTGAAAGGGTGTATCTGAAGACACTTTGAAAGGCAGGGAACACAATCAAAATGGTAGCTTTTCTAAGGCTATTGTTATTTCTTAAAAGATGACTCATGGCCCAGCACAGTGGCTAATGCCTGTAATCTTAGCACTCTGGAAGGCTAGTTGGGAGGATTTCTTGAGGCCAGGAGTTTGAAACCAGTCTGAGTGAGAGGGAGACGTTGTCTCTACAAAAAATACAAAATTAGCCTGCTGTGGTGGTACACACCTGTAGTCCCAGATACTTGGGAGGCTGAGGCAGGAGGATCACTTGAGCCCTGGAGTTTGAAGTTGCAGTGAGCTATGATGATGCCACTGCACTCTAGCCCAGGGGACAAAGCAAGACACTGCCTCAAAAAAATAAATAAATAAAGATAACTCAAACCAAGAATAAGGGATTAGATTTATGTAGTTGAATTCACATTAAATTCACAAAACGTGTACATAAATGAAACACAGAGATACCAGTTTCCTGAGTATCAGTAGCATATAAGATGTTCCTAACAAAGCCATTAGGACTAAAATGTCTATAAAAGTATAAGGTAGATCTTCAAGTCATAATATGGGTCAGAAAAAAAGCTCACTTAAATAATACCAATTTGGATTGATGTAGGTTTTGAGGGGATTTAAGGATTTGGAGGCCCTGTGTTTGGAGGACACCATTCCAGCCCATTGCCTCTGCTAGAGAGGCATGTTGGGTGATGCACAAGAGTGTGGCCTGATGTATGTCCTCCTCCAGCCCAGTCTGGATGAGTAAAAGGAGGTATATAAATGAGGAGAGTGGAAGTCTCATGTGTGGTTTCTTGCAGGTGTTCGTGACGTAGCTATTGAAATGAAGAAATGCATAGAAGCACACCTATGCAAAGAGGTGATAACTTCTTATATGGGTTTTCCAATTGCTAACGAGAGTAGAAATTGCAAATCAGCCATAAGAAATGGGGCCAGAGTGAGACCCCCAACTCCCATCTTCTTTGTTCTCCTCCTGGGGAGGCTACTTCATTAAGCTCCTGCAAGAGCCCAGCCACCTCCATTTATGAATTAAACATGCATTTTTGTTTATGTATTCTTTCGCGACTATTAATTTATCCATTCACTTGTCTACTTAGTTATTCATTCAGCAGGGTGTATTTGTTGTGTACCCAGCCTCACACAAAGCGGGTCAGGGCCAAAGTCAATCAGCATTGGGTCCTTGCCTTTAAGGTTCCAAAGCATTTAGAGAATGAGGACGTGAACAGATGAAATGCTTAGAAAGCAACATAATGAGTATGATAAGAGCTGTAGAGCTCTGCTCAAGTAGCCCCTGATGATTGGTTTGGACTCAGGGCAGAAGTGAGAGATTGGATTTGATTAGGGAAGGTTAAGGTTATAGATGAACTTTTAGGAGATCTGAACTACATGACAGCAGAGATAGTGTAGAGATGGGACAGTAGGCAGAGGCTAAGGTGCAGTACCTGAAGTTAACAGTGGAAGGAGTCTGGATGAGGAGAGTATCAAGAAATATATGAGTCTTGCTGGAAGCATCTTTCTGTGAGTGATGGAAGGTGCCACACATGGGTGAACACAATGGACTCACTGAGCTGAGTACAGGCCTGCTCTGTGGCAGAAAACATTGACTTCATTCCACTTGAGATAAGATACGAAAGGTGTCTGGTTTTCACCCCTGACTGCTCATCAGAATCACCTGTGACCTTTAAATAAGAATGTTTATCCCAGGTCTACTGCCAGAGATTGAGATTTAATTGATCTGGGTTAAACCTTGGACATTCTTGTCCATTGTTTTGTTTTAATTCTCCCCCCATCCTGCTGGAGTGATTTTAATTTTTATCCACTATTTTTTTAAAAAATAACTAAACTATGATTAAAAAACCAAAACTGTCACTTTGCATAAAGTGAAAGACCTCCAGTCAAGCCAAACAACAATTGCATATAGAACAGAAGAATTTTCGAATGATATTAAATATTGACTGATACAAAGTTTGAAAAATTACAAGTACTCTTGTTTAGCTGTAGTCATACAGTATAGGAACACTGACCAAATTAATATGTTTTTTCTCAAAGGATTTAAAAATTAATGAAGAAATGTCAATTCATGACCAAAAAAAATCAAACTCATGGCATAAATACATTTTAATCTCTTACATCTCTCAAAGAAAAGCTTCACCTAAATGGGATTAAATTTGTTTCTATCATGACAAATGGTACTCCAGCTATAATAGGTCAAATATTAGGATTTATTGAAATTTTAAAAGGAGAGAAATGTTTTTCTTATAGCTTCATTCTGCTGAAAATTTTGGTTCTCAATTCTCTTAAGTAGAGTCTATGAAAAATGTCATGGATAGAGTTTATTAAATCATTTGGTTTATATGTACAAGTGTCATAAATCATCATCAGTTTGTGGAATCATTAAATGAAATAGAAGATAGTGAATTTAATGATGTTTTGGTTTTTGCCAATGCTTATCGGATGAACCATAGAAGATTTTTACAAGTATTTCCTATACTGCTAACTCCAATTCAAGATTTTCTTCAAACAAAAGGAATACTTGCCAAACATTTAATAGTCAAAGACCAAAATGGGCCATGCAATTCACATTTTCTCATTGATATTATACTTTATATACACATGAGCTAAATTTTAACCTTCAGATGAAAGCTGATTTGTGATCTTGCTAAATAGATAAAATTTATATTGAAATTGAAATTTTTATGAAACAAATCAATAATTATTTTTGCATACTTTTAACATGAATCACATGTAGCAGATTTTCATTGTCATCAACAGTGTTCTGTAAACTGGCTGTAAAAACTACAAAAACATTACAATACTTTGTCGATATTGATAAATTTAGACTTTTCAGTTTTTGCAATAGCCCTTTCACTATGATGTTAAGAATACTGAGAGAATATAAGAGTTAGTGAAATTACTTAATTTGGATGAATTTATTTTTAAACTCGATATTCTTTTGCTTTAAAGTCAAATCAAGACAGTGTCATCACCAAGATGGCAGAGTAGTAGATACCAGCCTTCATTTCTTCTCCTTCCACCCCAAATCATGGCTATCCACAGTCAAAATAGGCCTCAGTAATGTTAAAAGCCAATTAAAGAATCTGCAGTAGCACAGTAGAGCAAAAAAAATGGAGACTACCCACACAGAAAGGATCAGTGGTGAGACTGGCATACCTCAGATGCCAGGAGACGGCTAGGAATGGAGAAGGAAAGGTTAAGACTATCAGGATCAGCCCCGTGACAGGAACCACTGGGATGGATCCTCAGCAGCGTGCTCCTCAGAGGACACTGGTATCTTGTGCCACTGAAGTAATCAACAACCATTCCAGAACACTGGGGAATCCCAGACAGGGAGATGCAGCTAAACCCTCCCCACAAACAGCAGCTGCTGTTGAGCCACTTCAGGAAAGGAGCTGCCACCTCTCTCAATCCCATACATGCCCTGAACTGCAAGCTGCAGCTGCCCCGCGAGTGCCCACACTCCAGACCTGTGCTTTGTGGCTCCACTGTGCCCGCCTGCATCCCAGATGCTGGAGCCATCACCACGATGAGCGAATGTGCACTCCAGTATCTAGAGCCAAGATCTCTCTGAGCCAGCCTGTGCTCCCAGCACCAGCTCGGTCACCACAGGGAGCTAGGCCTCATCCCAACTCAGCGTGTGTCTGTGCTGCTGGGCCGTGTTGACCAATACCAAACCCTAACCACCCTGAACTCGGAAGTTACCGGCAAGTTGCTGGCACAGGACCTCCTGAAGGTGAATGAATTACTAAGCCGAATGCCTTACAAACTGCTCTTACCTTTCTTTGATAACAGCTTATAATTAGCCTTTGTGGCCTGACCACAAGAGAAGGCTGGTCACATACAGCTGTTTCCTAACGGGATTTTTAAACATGTAAAAATGTTACCATTGCTCCATTAAGGGTCCCCTTCCCACTTGAGAGGGGACCCCTACTCTGTGGAGTAGGATCAGTTGTCTGTGTTCATCTCAATAAACCTCTTGTTGCTAGTTGGCTTGCTCCTGAATTTTACCATGTAAAGCCAAGAACCCACTTGGCAAAGTTCACGGGGCTTTCCTACCTTCATTGGGACACCCCCTACATAAATATGGACTGCCTGAAAAAGAGTTTAGAATAATTCTTTTAAGAAAGCTCACCAAATTTCATCAAAATAAAGAGAAACAGTTCAATGAAATCAGGAATACAATAAATGAACAAAATTAGAAATTTAACAGAGATTGAAATTATAAAAAATACATTTGGAACTAATATTAAATAGTAAGCCCTCAACGAATGTTAAGAATTTTTATCATTATTGAAATTCAATCCCTTCTCAGGAGAAAAAGAAGAAATTTATTCTTACCCATTGATAAGCAGAGTACTGCAAGGAACCATGTGTCAACTCTGGACATACGGCAACTGAAAACAATATGCAAATACTTGGAAGTTCTATGTCCAAAATGTGTGCATATTCCTTGCTGTATAGTGTTCCATTAAAGAATAAGAGCAGTTATCCTTCACAGTTCCAGAGTAGGTAAGAGGGTTGGGATTAAGATATCACCACAGATATGCGTTTTCTGCTTTGGAAAAACCAGCTTCTTCCATCACAGTGATGGAAGAAGCTTGGCTAAAAGAATGTTCCCCTTTTCATCTGGCTCAGAGGCCAAGTAAAATAAATTTCTTTGTATTCCCCTGACCTATTCAAGCAAGCAGAAATCCCCCACGTTCAGGCAAAGGGCCAAAAAAATTCATGAGTTTCAGGGTATTGCTTGAGACCACTTTTCTTAGATGGCCAAGGGCAAGGGAACTCTTTCAGCTGGTGTCTGCTCATGGATCTCTGCTCCTCCCATGCAGTGAACATGTGTTAGTCAGGGAAAGCTGACAGGTATAGCCCAAACCCTTCTTATTTCAGTGGGCTAACACAGCAAGAGTTTCTTTGTTGTCCACACCAGGGTCCACATTGGGCATTCCTGGTTGAGACAACTATTTGGGGTGGATCTCCTCTGAGGAGCAACTTCTTGAGTACTGAGATTCAGCCCTCCTCTGGCACACGAAGTGCACCCCACACAGTCACCGGATGCAGACGCAGCACAACAGGTCATGCCTGAAAGGGCTCCGTGGGCTGGGCCTGGACAGGGCTCTCCCTTTGACCCATATGGAAGTGCACAGAGACCTGAGAGGTGCGGTCTAGCTGTGTGCCCAGGTATTTGGAGGCTCCAGGGGTCCATTTGAGCACAGCGCAGGGTTACCTAGTTGTGGTATTGGCACCGTAAGGACACGGTGGAAACATTTGACCCCTGAGAGGGCCCTTCCTCTCCTGGGCCCTGGCCTCTTTGCAGGCATAGTATGAGGTGTGCTGCGGCTGCCACGATCCAAGCCCTGCCACGTGACACAGAGCCTATGCGCCCCCAGTGCGCGCAGTCACCTTTTAACCTTGACATTTAAAACTACCTTCACAGGCTCATGCCTGTAATCCTAGCACTCTGGGAAACTGAGGCAGGTGGATTGCTCAAGGTCAGGAGTTAGAAACCAGCCTGCACAAGAGCGAGAACCCGTCTCTACTATAAATAGAAAGAAATTAATTGGCCAACTAATATATATAGAAAAAATTAGCCGGGCATGGTGGTACATGCCTGTAGTCCCAGCTAATTGGGAAGCTGGGGCAATAGGATGGTTTGAGCCCAGGAGTTTGAGGTTGCTGTGAGCGAGGCTGACACCACAGCACTCACTCTAGCCTGGGCAACAAAGTGAGACTCTGTTTCAAAAAAAAAAAAAAAAAACTACCTTGGGGGGAGGATCAAGATGGTGGACGAGAAACACTGCCAGACACAGTGTCTCTGCAAAAAGACAGATTCTAGCAGAAATTAGAAAAAAGAAGCAAGAAGATGAGCATACAGCCGACGAAGGGCGGAAGGAGGGGTACCTGAGAACCCAAGAAACTCCACAGGAGGAGGCTGCAGAAGAGAACTGGAAGCTGAGACCACCAGAGCAGCCCGGAGACCAGCAGGAAGGGTAGGTGGATTTGCCGTTTCCCCTCCCCTGCATTTGGGACTGCTGGTGGGCTCCCCAGCGGGTGGAGAGACCTGCGGACACCAGCCCAGAGTCAACTGCCGCCAGCTAGCGGTGAGCCTGTAGCAGACACGGCAACAGGCTTCCAACTCCCTCTGGGCACCTCCATGTGCACAGACCCGAGCCACGAGGCTGGCGCCATATTGCCACCTCCTCCCCTCCACGGACCCTACCCGCGGCTGCCCAGAGACACATACAGCCACCAGCCAGAGGCACCTCCAGGGAAAGGGACCTTCCCTTTTGGGACCCTACAGCTGACTAAGGGGAACTCAGACTGTGAGCTTCCTACCCGCCAGCCCTCCCAGGTGCAGCTGGCATGGTGATCCCAGGACAACGGGGCAGACCCTGAGGCTGAGAGACATAGACCCAGTTTGAGTTCCCTGTGGGTAAATTGGGACAGGCACTCCTCTCCCTTGTGGGGATACAGTTTGAACCCTTGGACCCAGAGGTCGGACCTGCAGACCAGATCCCCTGCACCGAGGTCTAGTATTGCCCGGGGCACAGAAGGGATATACGTGAACAGCCTACTGAGGTGTGTGTGCCTTAGAGGAAGATCAGTGTCCTAGAGGGCAACCCTCCTCCCAAAAGGAGGCTGTGTTCCCAGCCCAGGTGGCGTTCCTGCGCAGGGAACCTCCCTGCCGGCATCACAGTCCGGGGGATCCTGGTGGCGTGTGGTCTGGCCTGCTGGCAGAGGCCCAGGAGTAGCTGCGGAGTTGGGGAGGGTGGAAAGAAGCCAGGCCCGCTCCAGATTGCAGGTCTCAGAGAGTCCCATCCCACATGAAGACTTTCTGGCTGAGCGGGACCATTCCAGCCCCTCTCTGACAGCTTTCCCTGGAAGCAGAGAACAGAACTATGACCCCTGCTAACGGCATTGGTGGTGCCTGAGGGCAGGCTTACCGAACCCAGCTCCGGCCAGAACAAGAGCTGATAACAGGACACAAAAACAACAGCATAGCCTGTTCCTCCAAGCAAGCGCCACCTACTGACACGGAGGGGATCCTGCACAGCCTTTTCACGGCACCCACTGACTCATTATACAGGGAGTGGTTGAATCTCACCCACAGACACCACCTAACGGCTCAGAATTAAACAAGGCGTGTGAATACCCAAACAAAAACCTAAAGGAAAGAAACAACAACTGATCAACATGGGAAGAAATCAGCGAAGGAACTCAGGAAATATGAAGACCCAAACAGAAAACACCCCCCCAAAGATGAGGACCAGCCCCCTAGAAACGGACACCGACCAAAATCAGGCAACCAAAATGACAGAAGAGAAATTTCATATGTGAATCATAAGAACACTCACACACCTGCGAGAACAACTCAATCACCAACACAAAGAAACCACAAAAAACCTCCAGGACCTAGAACAAAAGTTCACTAAAGAAATAGACACAATGAAGGAAAGTTTAACCGAACTTCTGGAAATGAAGAATCAATTCAGGGAACTACAAAATACAGTGGAAAGTCTCAAGAACAGGATAGATCAAACAGAAGAAAGAATCTCAGAGCTTGAAGATAACACCCTCCAATTAAATAAATCAGTAACAGAAATAGAGCAGAGAAACAAGAGAAAAGGGCAAAGCCTACAAGAGCTGTGGGATTATGTGAAGAAACCTAATGTGAGGGTCATAGGGTTACCAGAAGGGGAAGAAGACGACACTCAAAGGTTGGACAAGCTGTTTGAAGACATAATACAGGAAAATTTCCCAGGCCTTGCTCAAAATCTTGATATACAAGTTAAAGAAGCACAGAAGATCCCTGGGAGATTCAATGCAAACAGGAAGACGTCACGACATGCAGTTATCAGACTGACCAAAGTATCAACTAAAGAGGCCCTTCTAAGAGCTATAAGACAACAGAAGCAAGTAACATACAAGGGAAAGCCAATTCGAATAACATCAGACTTCTCTAATGAGACTTTACAAGCAAGGAGAGGCTGGGGCCCCATTCTCACTCTTTTGAAACAAAACAATGCCCAGCCTAGAATATTATTCCCTGCAAAACTAAGCTTCCAATGTGAAGGAGAAATAAAAACATTCTCAGACAAGTAAAGGCTCAGAGAATTCACCAAGACAAGACCAGCCCTACAAGAAGTACTTAAAACAGCGTTACGCACGGAACATCATAATAATAACCAACGAATATAAACACAACCAAAACCCAACGATATTAAAGGCCAGATATTACAGTAGCTCAAGACAGAAATCATAGCAACAATATCCAACCCAACAGAATGATCAGTAATCAACCTTACCTATCAGTTCTCTCAAGAAATGTGAATGGCTTAAACTCTCCACTCAAGAGACATAGGCTGGCTGAATGGATAAGAAAATACAGGCCAAGTCTATGCTGTCTTCAGGACACACATCTAACCTGCAAGAATGCATATAGACTAAAAATAAAGGGTGGATATCACTATTCCAAGCAAATGGAAGCCAAAAGAAGGCTGGCGTGGCAGTTCTAATTTCAGACAATTTAGTTTTTAAACCAACAAAAGTAGTGAAAGACAAAGAGGGTCATTATATAATGGTGAAGGGCACAGTTCAACAAGAAGAGATAACAATTTTAAATATATATGCACCCAACTTAGGTGCACCCAGATTCATAAAGCAAACCTTACTGGAGCTAAGCAAATGGATTAATAGCAACTCCATAATCACCGGAGATTTCAACACCCCACTGACGGCACGAGACAGATCCTCCAAACAGAAAATTAATAAAGAAATAATGGACTTAAAAAAAACTCTAGAACAATTGGGTCTGACTGACATTTACAGAACATTCTATCCAAAATCCACTGAATATACGTTCTTCTCATCAGCTCACGGGACATTCTCTAAGATTGACCATATCCTAGGACACAAAGAAAATCTCAAGAAATTTAAAAAAATAGAAATCATACCATGTACCTTCTCAGATCACAGTGGAATAAAAGTAGAAATCAACCTTAACAGAAACTCTACACAAAAACGTAGAAATTAAACAACCTCCTACGAAATGATTACTTCATAAATGAAGAAATCAAGACGGAAATAAAAAAATTCTATGAAGAAAACGACAATGGAGAGACAAGTATTCAACTCCTCTGGGACACAGCTAAAGCAGTTCTGAGAGGAAAGTTTATCTCCATAAATGCCTATAACCAAAAGACAAGAAGATCACAAATAGACAATCTAATGAAACGAATGAAAGAGCTGGAAAAAGAAGAACAGACCAACCCCAAACCCAGCAGAAGAAGTGAAATCAACAAGATCAAATCAGAACTAAACGAAATTGAAAACAGGGAAGCTATTAAGGAGATTAACAAAACAAAAAGTTGGTTCTTTGAAAAAATAAACAAAATTGATACACCACTGGCTAAGCTAACGAAAAGCTGAAAAGAGAAATCTCTAATAAGCTCCATCAGGAATAAAAAAGGAGATATTACAACTGATCCCAAAGAGATACAAGATATAATTTATGAGTACTACAAAAACCTTTATGCACACAAACTGGAAAATGTGGAGGAAATGGACAAATTTCCAGAAACACACAGCCTCCCTAGGCTCAACCAGGAAGAAATAGATTCCCTGAACAGACCAATCTCAACAGCTGAAATAGAAACAGCAATTAAAAATCTCCCTACAAAGAAAAGTCCCGGTTCAGGTGGCTTCACACCTGAATTTTACCACACTTACAAAGAAGAACTAGTACCTATCTTGCAGAAACTATTCCACAACATCGAGAAGAACGGAAACTTCCCCGACACCTTTTATGAAGCGAATATAACTCTGATACCAAAACCAGGAAAGGATGCAACAAAAAAAACTACAGACCAATATCCCTAATGAATATAGATGCAAAAATTTTCAATAAAATCTTAGCTAACCGAATCCAGACGCTTATCAAAAAAATAATCCACCACGACCAAGTGGGCTTCATCCCAGGGATGCAGGGATGGTTCAACATACGTAAATCTATAAATGCAATTCACCACATAAACAGAAGCAAAAACAAAGACCACATGATTCTTTCAATAAATGCAGAAAAAGCTTTTGACAAAATTCAACACCCTTTCATGATACGAACACTTAAGAAAATAGGCATAGAAGGGACATACCTAAAAATGATACAAGCCATATATGACAGACCCATAGCCAACATCATACTGAATGGGGAAAAATTGAAATCATTCCCACTTAGAACTGGAACCAGACAAGGCTGCCCACTATCTCCACTTCTGTTCAACATACTGCTGGAAGTCATGGCTACAGCAATCAGACAGGAAAATGGAATCAGGGGTATCCAAATAGGGGCAGAAGAGATCAAACTTTCACTGTTTGCTGATGATATGATATTGTATCTAGAAAACCCCAAAGATTTAACCAAGAAACTCCTGGAACTGATCAATGAATTTAGTAAAGTCTCAGGATACAAAATCTATACACAGAAATCAGAAGCATTCATATACGCCAACAACAATCTAATTGAGAACCAAATCAAAGACTCAATTCCCTTCACAATAGCAACAAAGAAATTAAAGTACCTAGGAGTATACTTAACCAAGGACATAAAAGACCTCTACAGGAGAACTATGAAACACTGAGGAAGGAAATAGCAGAGGATGTAAACAGATGGAAATCCATACCATGCTCTTGGATCGGCAGACTCAACATCATTAAAATGTCTATACTATCCAAACTGATCTACAGATTCAATGCAATACCTATTAAAATCCCATCAGCATTCTTCACAGATATAGAAAAAATAATTTTACACTTTGTATGGAACCAAAGAAGACCCCGAATATCAAGAGCAATTCTAGGCAACAAAAACAAAATGGGAGGCATTAATATGCCAGATATCAAACTATACTACAAAGCTGTAGTAATTAAAACAATATGGTATTGGCACAAAAATAGGAATATTGACCAGTGGAACAGATGTGAGAATCCTGATATAAAACCATCCTCATATAGCCATCTAATCTTTGACAAAGCAGACAAAAACATACGCTGGGGAAAAGAATCCCTCTTCAATAAATGGTGCTGAGAAAACTGGATAGCCACCTGTAGAAGGCTAAAACAGGACCCACACCTTTCACCTCTCACAAAAACCAACTCACGCTGGATAACAGACTTAAACCTAAAGTATGAAACTATTAGAACTCTAGAGGAAAAAGTTGGAAACACTCTCCTAGACATCGGCCTGGGCAAAGAGTTTATGAAGTCCCCAAAGGCAATCACAGCAGCAACAAAAATAAATAAATGGGACATGATCAAACTACAAAGCTTCTGCACAGCCAAAGAAATAGTCATGAAAGTAAACAGACAACCTACAGAATGGGAGAAAATTTTTGCATCCTATGCATCCAATAAGGGACTGATAACTAGAATATACTTAGAACTCATGAAAATCAAGAAGAAAAAATCAAATAACCCCATTAAAAAGTGAGCAAAGGACTTGAACAGAAATTTTTCTAAAGAAGACAGAGGAATGGCCAACAAAGATATGAAAAAATGCTCAACATCTCTAATCATCAGGGAAATGCAAATCAAAACCACAATGAGATATCACTTAACCCTAGTGAGAATGGCCTTTATCAAAAAATCTCCAAACAATAAATGCTGGCGTGGCTGCGGAGAGAGAGGAACACTCCTACACTGCTGGTGGGACTGCAAACTAGTTCAACCTCTGCGGAAAGCAATATGGAGATACCTTAAAGCGATACAAGTGAATCTACCATTTGATCCAGCAATCCCATTGCTGGGCATCTACCCAAATGATCCAATGACACTCTAGAAAAAAGACACCTGCACTCGAATGTTTATAGCAGCACAATTCATAATTGCAAGGCTGTGGAAACAGCCCAAGTGCCCATCAATCCAAGAATGGATTAATAAAATGTGGTATATGTATACCATGGAGTACTATTCAGCTCTAAGAAACAATGGTGATATAGCACATCTTATATTTTCCTGGTTAGAGCTGGAACCCATACTACTAAGTGAATTATCCCAAGAATGGAAAAACAAGCACCAGATATATTCTCCAGCAAACTGGTATTAACTGAGTAGCACCTAAGTGGACACATAGGTACTACAGTAATAGGGTATTGGGCAGGTGGGAGGGGGAGGGGGGCGGGTATATACATACATAATGAGTGAGATGTGCACCATCTGGGGGATGGTCATGATGGAGACTCAGACTTTTGGGGGGAGGGGGGAATGGGCATTTATTGAAACCTTAAAATCTGTATCCCCATAATATGCGGAAATAAAAAAAAAATTAAAAAAAAAAAAAACCAAACTGTAACTCAGCCACAGGGAGCCACTTGCTCAATGCTTCTTTAGAGTGGCTCCGGGTCATGGTCCTCAAATTTGGCTCAGAATAAATCTCTTTAAAATTATTTTACAGAGTTTGGCTCCTTTTCTGTTAATACTGTGCAGACCTCTAAGCCAGGGGTGAGGAATATTTTCATGTTGAAAGGCCACATTAATTTAGCTGTAATTGAATAAAGGCCACCCATATTCAACGAACTTCAAGTAGATAAACTTAAACATGTACATTATTTTGTAAAAATCTAACTAGTATGTACTTGATAATTTCAAAATATGAAAATTATTTGTTAATTGTAAAGTTAGTTAACCTTTCGATGACTTTGTTGTGTTTGCTTTTTGTTGAAAAACATTTGAATATCTGGCTGAAGCATGGAGGTCTGCAGTTTCGGTTGATCCTCTAGGTGGGTGTCGGTCATTTGTGAACTGAAGGGAGCCTTGATTTGCGTCAGGTAGGAGAATGTAGATTGACAGTAGTAAGTGGTTGAAAAGAAAGAAAGCATTTTTCAAGGAAGGTTGCTGAAGGCATGGGTATTCTGCATTTTTCCATATTTCAACTGGATCTTTCTTAGCATCAAACATGACTTTAAAATGTCATCTACTGGGGAAGAGGATCAAGATGGCGGACAAGAAACACCGCTAGACAGAGTGTCTCTACAGAAAAGACAGATTCTAGCAGAAATTAGAAAAAAGAAGCAAGAAGACGAGCACACAGTGGACGAGGGCCATAAGGAGGGGTACCTGAGACCCTGGGAGACTCCACGGGAGGAGGCTGTGGAGGAAAACTGGAAGCTGAGACTGCCGGAGCAGCCCGGAGACCAGCGGGAAGGGTAGGTGGATGAGTCACCTTTCCCCTCTCCTGCATCTGGGACTGCTGGTGGGCTCCCCAGCGGGTGGAAAGACCTGTGGACACCAGCTCAGAGACGGCCGCTACCAGCTAGCGGTGAGCCTGTACCGGACGCAGCACCAGGCTCCCAACTCCCTCAGGCACCTCCGTGTGCACAGACCCTAGCAGCGTGGCAGGTGCTATATTGCCTCCTCCTCACCTCCGCCGACCCTACCTGCGGCTGCCCAGAGAGACAATATAGCCACCAGCCAGAGGTACCTCCAGGGAACGGGATCTTCCCATTTGGGACCATACAGCTGACTATGGGGAACTCATACTGTGAGCTCCCTACCCGCCAGCCCTCCCAGGTGCTGCTGGCACAGTGATCCCAGGAGAACGGTGCAGACCCTGAGGCTGAGAGACATAGACCCAGCTTGGGTTCCCTGTGGGTGAATTGGGACTGGCACTCCTCTGCCTGGTGGGGATACAGTTTGAACTCTGGGACCCAGAGGTCAAACCTGCAGACCAGATCCCGTGCGCCGAGGTCTCACATTGCCCGGGGCACAGAAGGGATATACGTGAACAGCCTACTGAAGTGTGTGTGCCTTCAGAGGCAGATCAGCGTCATAGAGGACAACCCTCCTCCCCAAAGGAGGCTGTGCGACCAGCCTAGGTGGCGTTCCTGCACAGGGAACCTCCCTGCCGGCATCACAGTCCGGGGAGGCCTGGTAATGTGTGGTCTGGCCTACTGGCAGAGGCCCAGGAGTAGCTGCAGAGTTGGGGGGGATGGAAAGAAGCAAGGCCAGCTCCAGACTGTGGGTCTCAGACAGCCCCACCCCCACACACAGACTCTCTGACTGAGCGGGGCCATTCCAGCCCCTCCCTGACAGCTTTACCTAGAAGGAGAGAACAGAACTTTGACCCCTGCTAACTGCATTGGTGGTGCCTGAGGGCAGGCTTACCCAACCCAGCTCTCCCCAGACTCTCTCCTAGACCAGCCCTCACTGAGGGGGAGAAAAGGACACACCTGGAAGTCCCAGGGCCCCACCGACCACCTGAGGCACTAGAGTGCCTCCCTACAGGAACAAGAGCTGATAACAGAACATAAAAACAGCACCATAGCCTGTTCCTCCAAGCAAGCGCCACCTACTGACAGGGACGGCATCCTGCACAGCCTTTTCACGGCACCTGCTGACTCATTATATAGGGAGTGGACGAATCTCACCCACAGACACCACCTAACGGCTCAGAAAGTAAGCAAGGCGTGTGAATATCCAAACAGTAACCTAAAGGAAAGAAACAACGACTGATTGACATGGAAAGAAATCAGCGAAGGAACTCAGGAAATATGAAGAATCAAACGGAAAACACACCCCCAAAGAGGAGCACCAGCCCCCTAGAAATGGACACCAACTAAAATCAGGCAACCAAAATGACAGAAGAGAAATTTCATATGTGGATCATAAGAACACTCAAACACCTGCGAGAACAACTCAATCACCAACACAAAGAAACCACAAAAAGCCTCCAGGACCTAGAAGAAAAGTTCACTAAAGAAATAGACACAATGAAGGAAAGTTTAACTGGACTTCTGGAAATGAAGAATCAATTCAGGGAACTACAAAATACAGTGGAAAGTCTCAAGAACAGGATAGATCAAACAGAAGAAAGAATCTCAGAGATTGAAGATAACACCCTCCAACTAAATAAAACCATCACAGAGATAGAGCAGAGAAACAAGAGAAAAGAGCAAAGCCTACAAGAGCTGTGGGATTATGTGAAGAAACCTAATGTGAGGTTCATAGGGTTACCAGAAGGGGAAAAAGACAACACTCAAGGGTTGGACAAGCTATTTGAAGATATAATAGAGGAAAATTTCCCAGGCCATGCGCAAAATCTCAATATAAAAGTTCAAGAAACTCAGAGATTCAATGCAAACAGAAAGACGTCATGACATGCAATCATAAGACTGACCAAAATATCAACTAAAGAGGCCCTTCTAAGAGCTGTAAGATGAAAGAAGCAAGTAACATACAAGGGAAATCCAATTCGAATAACACCAGACTTCCCTAATGTAACTTTACAAGCAAGGAAAGACTGGGGCCCCATCTCACCCTTCTGAAACAAAACAATGCCCAGCCTAGAATCTTATTCCCTGCAAAACTAAGCTTCATATATGAAGGAGAAATAAAGACATTCTCAGACAAGCAAAGTCTCAGAGAATTCACCAAGACAAGACCAGCTCTACAAGAAGTACTCAAAACAGTGTTACACATGGAACACCATAATAAAAACTCACGAATATAAAAACAACCAAAACCCAAAGATTAAAGGCCAGATATTACAATGGCTCAAGAGAGAAATCAAAGCAACAACATCCAACCCAACAAAAGGAACAGTAATCTACCTTACCTATCAGTTCTCTCAATAAATGTGAATGGCTTAAACTCTCCACTCAAGAGACATAGGCTGGCTGAATGGATAAGAAAATACAGGGCAAGTATAAGTTGTCTTCAGCAAACACATCTAACCTGCAAGGATGCATATAGACTAAAAGTAAAAGGGTGGAGATCAGTATTCCAGGCAAGTGGAAGCCAAAAGAAGGCTGGTGTGGCAGTTCTAATTTCAGACGATTTAGTTTTTAAACCAACAAAAAGTAGTGAAAGACAAAGAGGGTCATTATATAATTGTGAAGGGCACAGTTCAACAAGAAGAGATAACAATTTTAAATACATATGCACCCAACTTAGGTGCACCCAGATTCATAAAGCAAACCTTACTGGATCTAAGCAAATGGATTAATAGCAACTCCATAATCACCAGAGATTTCAACAAACCACTGACGGCACAAGACAGATCCTCCAAACAGAAAATTAATAAAGAAATAATGGACTTAAAAAAAACTCTAGAACAATTGGGTCTGACTGACATTTAGAGGACATTCTACCCCATATCCACTGAATATACGTTCTTCCCATCAGCTCATGGGACATTCTCTAAGATTGACCATATCCTAGGACACAAAATAAATCTCAAGAAATTTAAAAGAGTGGAAATCATACCATGTACCTTCTCAGATCACAGTGGAATAAAAGTAGAAATCAGGACTGAAGCAAGATGGGTCCAAGTCAGAGTGGTGGCCATGGTCCTGGAGGCGGCAAGATGGATGACAAGGACAAGAAAAAGAAATATGAACCTCCTGTCCCAACTAGAGTGGGGGAAAAGAAGAAGAAAACAAAAGTACCAGATGCTGCCAGTAAACTGCCACTGGTGACACCTCACACTCAGTGCCGGTTAAAATTATTAAAGTTGGAGAGAATTAAAGACTATCTTCTCATGGAGGAAGAATTCATTAGAAATCAGGAACAAATGAAACCATTAGAAGAAAAGCAAGAGGAGGAAAAATCAAAAGTGGATGATCTGAGGGGGACCCCAATGTCAGTAGGAACCTTGGAAGAGATCATCGATGACAATCATGCCATCGTGTCTACATCTGTGCGCTCAGAACACTATGTCAGCATTCTTTCATTTGTAGATAAGGACCTGCTGGAACCAGGCAGCTCGGTCCTGCTCAACCACAAGGTGCATGCTGTGATAGGGGTGCTGATGGATGACACAGATCCCCTGGTCACAGTGATGAAGGTAGAAAAGGCCCCTCAGGAGACCTATGCTGATATTGGGGGATTGGACAACCAAATCAAGGAAATTAAGGAATCTGTGGAGCTTCCTCCCACCCATCCTGAATATTATGAAGAGATGGGTATAAAGCCCCCTAAGGGAGTCATTCTCTATGGTCCACCTGGCACAGGTAAAACCTTGTTAGCCAAAGCAGTAGCAAACCAGACCTCGGCCACTTTCTTGAGAGTGGTTGGCTCTGAACTCATTCAGAAATACCTAGGTGATGGGCCCAAACTCGTACGGGAATCGTTTCGAGTGGCTGAAGAACATGCACCTTCCATCGTATTTATTGATGAAATTGATGCCATTGGGACAAAAAGATATGACTCAAATTCTGGTGGTGAGAGGGAAATTCAGTGAACAATGTTGGAACTGTTGAACCAGTTGGATGGATTTGATTCGAGAGGAGATGTGAAAGTTATTATGACCACAAACCGAATAGAAACTTTGGATCCAGCACTTATCAGACCAGGCCGCATCGACAGAAAGATCGAATTCCCCCTGCCCGATGAAAAGACTAAGAAACGCATCTTTCAGATTCACACAAGCAGGATGACGCTGGCTGATGATGTAACTCTGGATGACTTGATCATGGCTAAAGATGATCTTTCTGGTGCTGACATTAAGGCAATCTGTACAGAAGTTGGTCTGATGGCCTTAAGAGAATGTAGAATGACAGTAACAAATGAAGACTTCAAAAAGTCTAAAGAAAATGTTCTGTATAAAAAACAAGAAGGCACCCCGAGGGGCTCTATCTCTAGTGAACCAGAGTTGCCATCAGGAAAATGGGAGTTTTCCTGACCTGAGAGGGATGAGGTTGGGGAAATTGCCCAGAGGGATCCATGTTCCAGTTGATTGTTACTAGCAAACATCCTGTGTGTCTTGGAGTATGATGTGTAAAAGCTGTCCCTTAGGCAGCCTTCGTCTCCTGTAACTGTGTAGCACTGTGCTTCCCAATAAATCAGGCCCTTTCACAAAAAAAAAAAAAAAAGTAGAAATCAACCCTAACAGAAACTCACATTTCTACACAAAAACGTGGAATCTAAACAACCTCCTACTAAATGATTACTTCATAAATGAAGAAATCAAGACGGAAATAAAAAAATTCTATGAAGAAAATGACAATGGAGAGACAAGTTATCAACTCCTCTGGGACACAGCTAAAGCAGCTCTAAGAGAAAAGTTTATCTCCATAAATGCCTATAATCAAAAGTGAAAAAGATCACAAGTAGACAATCTAAGGAAACCACTGAAAGAGCTGGAAAAAGAAGAACAGACCAACTCCAAACCCAGCAGAAGAAGTGAAATAAATAAGAACTAATCAGAACTAAACGAAATTGAAAACAGGGAAGCTATTCAGGAGATTAATAAAACAAAAAGTTAGTTCTTTGAAAAAATAAACAAAATTGACACGCCATTGGCTAAGCTAAGGAAAAGCAGAAAAGGGAAATCTCTAATAAGCTCCATCAGGAATAAAAAAGGAGATATCACAACTGATCCCAAAGAGATACAAGATATAATTTATGAATACTACAAAAATCTTTATGCACACAAACTGGAAAATGTGGAGGAAATGGACAAATTTCTAGAAACACACAGCCTCCCTAGGCTCAACCAGGAAGAAATAGATTCCCTGAACAGACCAATCTCAATAGCTGAAATAGAAAGAGCAATTAAAAATCTCCCTAAAAAGAAAGGTCCCGATGGTTTCACACCGAATTTTACCACACTTACAAAGAAGAACTAGTACCTATCTTGCAGAAACTATTCCACAACATCGAGAAGAACGGAAACCTCCCCAACACCTTTTATGAAGCAAATATTACTCTGATACCAAAACCAGGAAAGGATGCAACAAAAAAAGAAAACTACAGACCAATATCCCTAATGAATATAGATGCAAAAATTTTCAACAAAATCTTAGCTAACCGAATCCAGACGCTTATCAAAAAAATAATCCATCACGACCAAGTGGGCTTCATCCCAGGGATGCAGGGATGGTTCAACATACGTAAATCTATAAATGCAATCCACCACATAAACAGAAGCAAAAACAAAAAACCACATAATTCTCTCAATAGATGCAGACAAAGCTTTGGACAAAATTCAACACCCTTTCATGAACACTTAAGAAAATAGGCATAGAAGGGACATACCTAAAAATGATACAAGCCATATATGACAGACCCATAGCCAACATCATACTGAATGGGGAAAAATTGAAATCATTCCCACTTAGAACTGGAACCAGACAAGTCTGCCCACTATCTCCACTTCTATTCAACATAGTGCTGGAAGTTCTGGCTACAGCAATCAGACAGAAAAATGGAATTAAAGGTATCCAAATAGGGGCAGAAGAGATCAAACTCTCACTGTTTGCTGAGGATACGATATTATATCTAGAAAACCCCAAAGATTCAACCAAGGAACTCCTGGAACTGATCAATGAATTTAGTAAAGTCTCAGGATACAAAATCAATACACAGAAATCAGAGGCATTCATATATGCCAACAACAATCTAATTGAGAACCAAATTAAAGACTCAATACCCTTCACACTAGTAACAAAGAAATTAAAGTACCTAGGAGTACACTTAACCAAGGAGGTAAAAGACCTCTACAGGGAGAACTATGAAACACTGAGGAAGGAAATAGCAGAGGATGTAAACAGATGGAAATCCATTCCATGCTCATGGATCGGCAGACTCAACATCATTAAAATGTCTATACTACCCAAACTGATCTACAGATTCAATGCAATACCTATTAAAATCCCATCAGCATTCTTCACAGATATAGAAAAAATAATTTTTACGCTTCGTATGGAACCAAAGAAGACCCCGAATATCAAGAGCAATTCTAGGCAACAAAAACAAAATGGGAGGCATTAATATGCCAGATATCAAACTATACTACAAAGCTGTAGTAATTAAAACAATCTGGTATTGGCACAAAAATAGGAATATTGACCAGTAGAACAGCTCTGAGAATCCTGATGTAAAACCATCCCCATATAGCCATCTAATCTTTGACAAAGCAGACAAAAACATACGCTGGGGAAAAGAATCCCTTTTCAATAAATGGTGCTGGGAAAACTGGATAGCCACTTGTAGAAGGCTAAAGCAGGACCCACACCTTTCACCTCTCACAAAAAGCAACTCACGCTGGATAATAGACTTAAACCTAAGGTATGAAACTATTAGAATTCTAGAGGAAAATGTTGGAAACACTCTCCTAGACATCGGCCTAGGCAAAGAGTTGATGAAGAAGTCCCCAAAGGTAATCACAGCAGCAACAAAAATAAATAAATGGGACATGATCAAACTACAAAGCCTCTGCACAGCCAAAGAAATAGTCATGAAAGTAAACAGACAACCTACAGAATGGGAGAAAATTTTTGCATCCTATGCATCCGATAAGGGGCTGACAACTAGAATATACTTAGAACTCACGAAAATCAGCAAGAAAAAATCAAGTAACCCTATTAAAAAGTGGGCAAAGGACTTGAACAGAAACTTTTCTAAAGAAGACAGAAGAATGGCCAACAAACATATGAAAAAATGGTCAACATCTCTAATCATCAGGGAAATGCAAATCAAAACCACAATGAAATCAAAACCACCACTTAACCCCAATGAGAATGGCCTTTATCAAAAAATCTCCAAGCCGGGCGCGGTGGCTCACGCCTGTAATCCCAGCACTCTGGGAGGCTGAGGCGGGCAGATTGCTCGAGGTCAGGAGTTCGAAACCAGCCTGAGCAAGAGCGAGACCCCGTTTCTACTATAAATAGAAAGAAATTAATTGGCCAACTAATATATATATAAAATTAGCCGGGCATGGTGGCGCATGCCTGTAGTCCCAGCTACTCGGGAGGCTGAGGCAGCAGGATTGCTTGAGCCCAGGAGTTTGAGGTTGCTGTGAGCTAGGCTGACGCCACGGCACTCACTCTATCCTGGGCAACAAGCGAGACTCTGTCTCAAAAAAAAAAAAAAAAAAAATCTCCAAACAATAAATGCTGGCGTGGCTGCGGAGAGAGAGGAACACTCCTACACTGCTGGTGGGACTGCAAACTAGTTCAACCTCTGTGGAAAGCAATATGGAGATACCTTAAAGCGATACAAGTGAATCTACCATTTGATCCAGCAATCCCATTTCTGGGCATCTACGCAAAAGATCCAATGACACTCTACAAAAGTTATACCTGCACTCAAATGTTTATAGCAGCACAATTCATAATTGCAAGGCTGTGGAAACAGCCCAAGTGCCCATCAATCCAGGAATGGATTAATAAAATGTGGTATATGTATACCATGAAGTGCTATTCAGCTCTAAGAAACAATGGTGATATAGCACATCTTATATTTTCCTGGTTAGAGCTGGAACCCATACTACTAAGTGAAGTTTCTCAAGAATGGAAAAACAAGCACCCCATATACTCAACAGCAAACTGGTATTAACTGAGCAGCACCTAAGTGGACAGATATGTCCTACAGTAATAGTGTATTTGGCAGGTGGGAGGGGGGAGGGGGGCGGGTATATACATACATAGTGAGTGAGATGTGCACCATCTGGAGGATGGTCATGCTGGAGACTCAGACTTGTGGGGGAGTGGGGAATGGGCATTTATTGAAACCTTAAAATCTGTTCCCCCATAATATGCCAACAAAAAAAAAATTTTGGTCATGGAAAAAAAGCATAAATTTGGAACTTAAATCATAATAAAAAATAAGACACTATAAAATTGACACATTTGAAAGAGTGACATAGATTTTCTAGAAATAAAAAGTCAATAGATAGACTAAATAGAAAATAAGATACAACTGAATAATCAGTGAACAAAGAGTTAATTTCGAGAGCATTACTCAGAATACAGTACTGAGATATAAAGGTTTAGAAAGTAGGTAGGAGAAATTAAGAGACACTAAGGTTAGAAATGAGGCCACCAGTATAGTAGGGGTTGCAGAAAGAGGTGATTGAAAGAAAAAAGGAGAAGTTACATTTGTTGAGGTAATTGCTGAGAGCTTTCCAGAATTTATGAAAGATATGAATCCTTAAAGAAACACTGAGTTATCATAATAGAATTATTAATTTAATCTCTGCTTAATCAACTATATATGTTACTAATTTCAACCTAATCACTTAAATAATAAATATTGATTATATTTAAAAAAATGTCATCTACTGAGAGGTCAATCAATTCCATCTGTAGTTCTTTAGATACCTTGGTGATATCAACTAGGTGAGCCTGAAATGTTATTTTGAGTGTGATGTCATGGTTGTCAAAGTGAACCTTTCATTGTATTCTCCAACTGATAGGTCTATAACAGCTGTGGATTCTTCAAATGATTTGTATATATCACCCTGCTCAGCAATTATGGGGTCCAAAGCCATGAGAGGGGCACAAAGCCTCATGTGTAGCAAAATGCTGTATATTTTGAGCATCCGAGTGCAGATGGGTGGAGGTGAAAAAGCGTTCACCCCTAGGTAGTGGAGAGCCTTGGGTCTTATAGAGGTTTTCTCCGGGGGGAGTAAGTAAGTGGGCCAGAACAGCTGCTTGCTTTAAAGTCTTTCTCAAACAACCAGTTCCTAGGACCCCTGCCCCAGTCACACCCACCTTTCAGCTCTGCTGCCGTCCTTATCAGGAGAGCCAGCGAGAGCTAAGCCTGGTCCCTGTGGGGCGGGGAAGGAGTGCTGGCTGCGGCTGGTTGCCAGACCTGCAACACCCCGGGACCCTCCAGACTCCCGTGGCTGTTGTTTTACAGGCCTGAATTTTTCATTAACCACATTCTGTCGTAGACATACTTTTCGGGTTCCCACCTGGAACAAACCTAACATCAATGACCTTTGCTAACTGAGGAAAATGTTCATCTGGAATTTCCTTTTGAAGAAGAAATGCTTTGGAAAAGGATAGCTTTTTTCAAAATGCTTGGATTTTTGCTACATATCATATATAGATTTAGTTTTACCTCACAAAAAAAATTCAAGTCATTTTGATTTGACATGATATCACACAGAAATGCTGCATTCTCATAGAAATCTTCTTTCAATAATTCACATTGCTGACTCTGTTCTTCATAAAATTTAATTCTCTGTTCTCACAGAGATAAAATTTTAGCTAACACCTGTCCCTGCTACAGCCAACCCACTTTAGAAAGATATGGCAAATCCACACTGAATACCTCATATTTCAACTTTAGCATATTATGAAACTGATGATGCCATGTTGCATTTGCACGAATATAGTTGTTAATAGCAATACTAATAACTGATTGCAAAGTGTCACTTAAGATAATAGCTTTACCATAGTGATTTTGCTGATGCAAGATACAATGAAAAGAAATGAGAGCACCTGGATCTGTTGATACTGTTTTTAATCTGTGCAATAAACCTTTCGTGTTTTCCTGTCACGGAAGGTGCACCATCTGTACGTACCCTCACTAAACTTACCAAATTCAGTCCAACTTCACGATATTTATCTTGAAAAATTGCTGAAGATATCTATTCCCAGTGTTCTGTTCACAAGAGTGCCCAAAGTGAGTAACTCTTCATAGCAAAGAATTTTCTGTTATTACCCAAATGAAGTATAAAACGTGCCCTGAGTCAGTAGTTTCAGCTGATTCACCCAAAGTGATTAAGTAATATATATACATTTTCCTTTTGAAGCATTGCATGAAGTTGTTCTGTTAACTTGAAGGCTATTTCATGTTGCCAATCAGTTATGGTTCTCCTTTGAAGAGGCAGTTGCTTGTTCTTTGAAAGATTATCACTGTCTAAGCATCGTACAACTTCGACAGTGCATTCTTTCACAATTTCTGTATCACTGAATGGCTTCTCTTTTTTCCCAGTATATGAGTGACTTTATAAGTTGCCTTAGTGGCATTATTTCCAGGTCTTATTGCTGCTTGAAAGAATTGTCTTTGTTTTTGTCTTTTATCTTTTAATTTCTGCAAGACAACCTTTCATGCCTCTCCCACTATTTAAAATATCTGTGGTCCTTATGAGTGTTACAGTGCTGATGAGCATTGAGTTTCTTTATTGTTGATATTGCAGAATCACAAAGCAAGCAAATCATCTCACCTTTAGTGGAAACAAGATAATATTGCAATTCCCAATCCTCATTTAAAAAATCTGTTTTCTTCCTTCAGTATTCTCTTGTTCTTTGACATGATGGGCTATTAAGCAGACAGAATTAAAAAATACTGTTGAGCTGTGCAACTATTCACAAATTCTGCTTCAAACAGAAATGCAGTGCACCATTGTCAAAAGCTGATAACAGATCAGCGACTCCTCCATAATTCCCATAAACTCACACCAACCAGCCTCATGCAGTAGTGGCGCCAGTCAGACATGGGAAGTTAGAACTAAATCAAGAGCGTAGCAGCTGTCCATTTAGCCCTTACGGCTTACCAATGTCCTGATTGTGCCAGTCAATCTGGGAGGATTATTTCGTTGAAACTTATTATATTCTTTGGTATTTTAAATATGTTCATTTTTAAAATAAAATAAAAATATAAAAGACAAACAAAATGTATTAATAAAAATAAAAGGATTTGTTCTGTAAAATTTGGATTTGGTCAAAAGGCCACACTTAAGGACCTAGAAGGTCACATATGGCCTTAAGGCTGCAGGTTCCCCACCCTTGCTCTAGTCTCTCTCTAACTTTGTCAGCTGGCTACACACTTACCTATAAGTTCAAAGAGTCACACAGGGTGGAGGAACCATGGAATAGAAGGAGCGTGGCCCCTTCCTTACTCTTGGAGGAGAGCTTCCCAGGACAGCTGCCCAACCAGGAACATATATATGAACTTTTAATTAAGGAGAATTGAACTCCCATTGCATGGGTTTTTTTATTAAGATCTATTTGTTGTAACAGCACAACCTAGCCTATTATTTTAAAAAGTAGCTGGGCATAGTGGCTTACACCTGTAATGCCAGCACTTTGGGAAGCTGAGACAAGAGGATCGTCTAAGCCCCGGAGTTTGAGGCTGCAGTGAGCTATGATCACGCCACTGCACAGCCCGGGCAACAAAGCAAGACCCTGTCTCTAAATTTAAAAAAAGAGAGAGGAAGAATAAAAAGTAATAGTAACTGTACAGAGGAGAAACCTGGCAGACGCCAACCATGACCAAGCTCAGCATCACCAATAATATGGTGCATGCACACTGTGTACCGCCTGGCACCGAGGAAGGGCGCGTCATTGCTTTTGTATTCTTGCCAGAAATGGATGACCTCAATCTTATCACAAGAAAAGCTCAAATTGAGAGAGATATTTTACAAAATAACTGGCCAATATTAATTATCAAGTTCTTGAAAGACAGATTCCAGAACTGTCACAGATTGAAGGAGACTGAGGAGACATGATAATTAGATGCAAAGACTTGGATCCTGGACCAGAAAAAGGACGTTAGTAAAAATTGATGAAAAGCAAATGAGGTCGTTAGTTAATGGTATTTTTTCGAGGCTTATTTCCTGGTTTCAGTAGCTGTCTTGTGACGGTGCACGATGTGAGCATGACGAGGAGCTGGGTGAGGAGGGTACTGGGATTCTCTGCACTATTTTTACAACTTTTCGATAAGTCTAGAATTACACTTCAAAATAAAAACTAAAATAAATTAGTAAGAGGTGAATGTGGCAATGAGATGGCCTTTATGTTGGCTTTGCTTTTGACGCATTATCAGCAATCCTGGATAGTACAGACACACATCGGTTTACACCTTTAAAATTATTATAGCAAACCCCGTTCCTCTAAGTCCAGCTCAAGGTCCACCTTACTGACTAAACCTAGACCTCTGCGCACATTAGACTGAATGGCTTTCTTGCTCCCCGGGTATTTGAAATGGAGTCGCCAACTCTGGGTTTGACGGGAAGTTCTCAGAACGGAGGGACTAGGGTTCCGTAGACACACCCCATTCCGCCAGGGCAACGGGAAGCCTCCTCGGGCCTGCTGGGTGCCCGATGGCTCGATCATGGCCCTGCCTGGGGAAGTTTGGCGGTGGGAGGGGGCTGGTCTTCAGCTGCTTCTCCGCACCCTCTCTGGACCCCCATGGTGACAGGACCCTGAGATGCTGCCCCTGTTTCCTGGCTCACTGTGAGCCTCTGACCACAGCCAGGACCACTGTTGAAGAGCCAGGTACCCGCACGCGCACCCCGCGTGCGCAGGGCTGAAAGCAGAAGACGCCCAAGGCCAACAGGCGGCTTTTCAGAACCAAGATGAGCCGGGAGCGGGATGTCTTCGGAGCCCACAGGCAAACTGCGCCCGCCACGGCGAGGCCTCCCCAGCGCGGGGGCGAGGAGGCGCTCGAGAGGCGCGGGAACCCACCCCCAGGCAACGGGACAGCACGGGCAGCGAGAGAACCAGCGCTTTAATGACGGAGAGCAGGCAGCCGCGGCGCGACCCGAGGCCTCTGCCCGCCGCGCCGAGCGGGCGGCGTGCGGGGCGGGCGGGGCGGGCGGGGCGGGCGGGCGGCCGGCGCTTGCGCGGGGCTCAGAGCAGCAGGCCCAGCAGGGCCAGGCCAGCCAGCACCAGGAAGGCGAGGGAGGCGAGGGAGGCGGGCGACGTGGCGGGCGACGTGGTGGGCGACGTTGTGGGCGACGTGGCGGGCGAGGCGGCACACTCGACCTTCCGGAAGATGACGCCTCCGAGGGTCGTGTTTCCAGCGGACAGCGCGCGGCAGGCGGAGTCACTGAGGTCCGAACAGCCTTTCAGCGCCAGGCGCTGCGACGCGGTGCCTGTGGACACAGGGGCGCGGTGAGGGCTCCCGCGCCCTTTGCCGCCTCCGCCTGCTCCCGGCTCCCCGCGGCCGCCCGGCCACCCGCAGGAGCGGGTCGGCCGCGAAGCCGCGCGGGAGGCGCCGGGGCAGGAACCCCAGCAGCGGCCGCAGCGGCGGGGCCGCCGGGCTCGGCAGGCAGCCGGCCCCAGTCCCGGAAGGCGGCCCCTGGCCGCGGCCTCGCCTGCCCGGCAGGGCGCTCAGCGCGCGCCCTCTCTCGCCCCAGCGGCCCGCGAGAGGCGGAGCGGTGCGGCCGAGCTCTGCGCTGCGCCCTGGCTCCGCTGCGTCCTGGCGTGCCCCCGGTGGCCGGCTTTCTAGGAAAAGGCCTAGGGCGTTTGCCAGGAAGGTGTGGCTGTGCTGGCAGCTTCCTGTCCCTGCGCTTGCCGCGGCCCTGCCGTGCTGTGGCCGCAGTCGGGCAGCCCGGGGACAGGCAGCCCGCAGAGGACGAGGGACTCACGGAGGCGAAGTGACTCCACGTGACGCTTGCCAGAGGCAGGGCTGTCATTTGAGTTCAAAGCTAACTCTAAACTTGCTCTGGAAAGAAGTGAGAAACCTCCAAATCCCAGATAAGAAAGCAATTCCTTGCTGTTCTATAGCACGCGTTCGTGCTGTGGCTCGAGCTAGAGTGGATGAGGAAGATGTGTTCCTTGGCACATCTGTACAGTATTGAAAAATGATCCTAGGCAAAGACAGACAAGAAAAACGCTACACTGATGATGGCTTTGATCTGTCCAGCTTTCAGCTTTAGTTAAACCCTATGGGGGGCAAAATACCCCCATCCTTTACACCAGAAGACACCTGAGAACAGGTGAGCAGAGAGAAGAGGTCCTTCTGACGCCATTTTCCTAGCACACAGCTTTAGAACCAAAATAATAGCAGTGTAGACATCCAGAAGTTTTAAAAGTAAAAAGAGCCTTGAATGCTTATTACTAAAGGAAAGAAGCCACTCTGAAAGAACCACGCACGGACCATGCCGGTGTGGAAACGCGAGCTGTGGAGGCAGGGGAGGGTCAGTCAGTGCCTGCCAGGGCTTGGGGCAGAGAAAAGTGAGTAGGCGAGGCACGGAGGATTTTTAGGGCAGTGAAAATACTCTGCATGACACCATCGCAAAGGTGGATACAGTGCATCATGCATTGTCCAGACTCAGAATGCACGACCCCAGAGTGAGCCGGGCGCACACCGCGAGCGATTCTGGTGCTCCTGCCCCACGGGCGGGGATTATGTATGCAGGACGGGGCAGCTGGGAACTCTCTGTGCCTTCTGCTCGAGTTTGCTGTGATCAAAAACTGCTCTAAAAAATAAGGTTCATTTTAAGAAAAAAGTAAAAAGAAGTTCAGGATAAGCATGGTGCTTGGCCACACTGAAAAATCCATAATTACAATTAAGCATTGATTTCTGATACTATTAATTGACGTTTAACAAAAAGTGAAATGAAATCGTACCTGGGTGTTGGGGCCCTTAAACTCTTATTATTCTGAGGCACATTTTGGCAGAGAATGACTACTGTTCATTTTAGCTCCGTGCCTGTTTCTTTCTTTCTGGGCCACCACTGTTCTGCACTTCCCAGCCTCCCTTGCAGTCCAGGGTGGCTGCAGGACTGGGTCCAGCCCACAGAATGCTACTTCCAGGAGTAACCTGCAAAAACCTTCCTGCTTTCCTCCACCTGTCCCCCCACCGCTGGGGGCACAGCGAGTGCAGCAGAGTGGCTGCCAGTCTGGGGTGAGAGGGCCAGAGCTGCAAGACAGATGGAGCCCATGCTCTGGAATCTACAGCAAATTGCTCCATGAGCAAGAAATGAACATCTATTGCATTGAGCTGTAGGATTTGGGAGGTTGTTCTTTAGCAGTGATTAATGTACCCTAACTAATAAATGTGTTGTTCTTTAACTATTCAGGAAAATGTTAGAAATTTGTGTTTTTTAATGGTTAATATCAAAGTGCTTTCATAGAAAAAGACAATTGGTTATACTTCAAAGCCCAATGGGGCTCTTTTTCCCAAACTGCCATAAGCCAGCACCTCTCAGTGGGTGACTGAGAAGAAAAGTATAGGTATAAAAGGAATTAAAAGTCACACCCACCCACCCACCCACAGAGTGCTGGCACCCAATGAAGAAGTAAATGTCAGGAGGGGCTTGAGCACAAGCCACAGGGGAACGGGGTTCCAGAGGAGCACAGCCCAGGAGAAATGGCTCTGGACTAAGAAGGCAGAAATAACAACCAGCTCAAGGCTATATTAGCGGCCTCCTTATTTCAAAGGCATTCTGGCCCTTACCCGCCTTGTCCCACCGCCCTCCCCAGCCCTTATGTGTTAGCCCGGAACTTATGACCCAAGGCTTGACATGTTTTCAACTCAAGTCCCATAAAGGAGTTGGAACTCCAAGACATACCATTGGTAAATTCTGCAACTAGAGAGACACAGCGTTCTCCTTCATAACATCTGTGGATGCGCTCCACACAGGCAGTCTCGTTGGGTCCGTAACAAGCAGGGCACTCTATGTTGCTGGTAACGTTTCTCAGTGGAGGGTCTGGGTAGAGTGAGAATCATTACTCAGGACAATGTTGTCACACAAAACACAGCACCGCCCTGGGGAGGGACACAGTGAGCAAGAAGCCGCCAGAGGGATCCTGAGAAGGGAGCGTTTGCATCTTGGGGATCTCAGATCCTGCCTTGAAGACATTGTGCCCCCAAATATTTACTGCACACAACCCTACAGATCTGCCGTATATGGGATAGCCCTTATAGGCCATCCAGTTTTCAAGAACAATGATCCACAAGTGTGTTGTGGTATAGACTGAGAGATAAAGGTAAGAGTTTGAGCTAAAACCAACCTGCAGGTTAGCCAGCTATTCTGAACATTAGCCAGCAGGTGTGCGACTGTACTAGATCTTGCTCTGAACAAAGGAGCCCAGGCCGCTATTTAATATTGCAATTAGCAGGAAAAAACCTATATTGCGATTAGCAGGAAAAAACTTATATTGAGACCTAGCTCTGCTCTTAATTAACTGTGCTTTATGACCACGGCCAACAAACTTTGCCTTTTTGGCCACATTTTTTCTTCTTCAAAAAGAGAGCTTTGGTCTAGATCAGCAGTTTTCAAATTGTGGTCCAGGAAGCCCTGAATCCCGGAGACCCTTTCAGGGAGTCCATAAGGCCAGAATAATTTCTATAACAATACTAAGATGTTATCTGCTCTTTCACTCTCATGAGCTTACAATGGAGTTGTCCAGAGGCTGATGAGCAGGACTGCAGCAGACCAAATGCATAAGCAAATGTGAGAATCCTGCTGCCTTCTGGTAAGCCAGCAACCAAAGAGCTTCGTAAAAATATGTGATAACAATGCCACACTTCTTACTAAATAATTATTTTTGTTTTGCAAAATACAGTTATTTCTATATAAAATGTTAACATTTAATGAGTTTATTTTTGTTATTTTGAGAGAACTAATTAAGATTTCTAAATTTTCTTAGCTTTAATGTCTAAAACAGTAAATATGGATAGAGTCCACATACACAAAAGTTCTTTGGGTTCCTCAATAATTTTTAAAACTTGAAGTATTAATAGAGGGCCTGAGAGCTGACGAGCAGTGACTGCCCCCACAAGATCTGGAGCACTTGTAACATCTGCCTTTGCTAAAGAAGAAGCCGAGCTTGGAGGGAGTGGTGGTCTGTCCCGTCCATGATCGCTGGGAGTCAGATGTTAATGTTACCCAGATACACACTGAAGGGCCTGGACTTGAGATGTCCGCCTAAAGGCAGAAGCACAGGTGGAAAAGGAAGGGGCACCCCACCCACATGCCGGCACCCACCCAGGTCCTCGCTGGTGCTGTTGCACCCCCCTCCTTGGCAGCACTGGCTTGCAAAATGGAAGCTTTCGTTGTCAGATGTGTGGACGGCAAAGGCCATAACTGTGTTTGTCTCCTCGCTGCAGTTCTCCGCGGAGCAGGACATGGCCTGGTATAAGCGTATGGCTGCCCCTACACAAAAGCAAAAGACCGTCAGACCCTCCAGTGGAGGCTGGGGGCGCTGCACAGCAGCTGCCTCACACGGAGGCAGGAAATGCAGCCTCAGTTCAATGCAGTCTGGGAGACACTGGAGAGAGTTTCTTGAAAAAAGAAAAATTCTTCTCCAGCAGGTGGCTCGTTCCTTCGGCAGGAAACTATCCGACACACAGGTTAAACGCAGGCAGAAGGCTGACAGGGAGCTTGGGTGGGTGGCTCAGGCTGACAGCCCCTGAGCCCATCAATCAGTCCTAACATCTCCAAAAATAGTCAAAGAGACACGATGGGCCTCCCACCGTACCACCTATGTGCTTCTGCCTGAAAATTGAACCTGAATCCAGTCAAGCTTCTAGCCAAAGTTGTCTAACATGGTAGCCACTAGCTACATGTGCATACTTAAGTGTAAATCTGACTAATTATAATTAAATAAAATTTAGAATTAAGCTCCTTAGTCATACTAGATACACTTCAAGTGCTCAATAGCCACACGTGGCTGCTGTCCAGGACAGTGTGGATGCAGACATTTCTGTCATTGAAGGAAGTATCACTGGCAGCACTGGTCCAGTTTCCAGGAAATACCAGGAATAGGGGAGCAGGTCCGACGACACCGCAAGGAGGCAATCAAGGAAAGCCAGCATGTGGGGCAGCTGCAGGACAGACGCCGGCTCTCTGACAAATCAGTGGGACTGAACATAAAGGTGACGGGAGCTGTTATGCACTTGGACTCGACAGACCTCACAGAAAAAGGCACTATGGGGAGTTTATTTGGATCCTAATCCCAAAACATCAACTATATCCTGACATCTTTGAAACAATTGAGAAATTTTTAAGATGGCTTGGGTATTAGAAGAAATTAAAGAATTAAAGTTAATTTTCTTAGGTATGATAATAGTATGCATCTTGGTCCATTTTGTGTTGCTATAACAGAGTATCATAGGCTGGGTAATTTATAAAGAAAAGAAATTGGCCAGGCACGGTGGCTCACGCCTATAGTCCTAGCACTCTGGGAGGCCGAGGTGGGAGAATCACTTGAGCTCAGGACTTCCAGACCAGCCTGATCAAGAGTGAGACCCCGTCTGTTCTAAAAATGAAAAAAATTAGCCCTTGGGCAACAGAGTAGAGACTGTAGAGAGAGAGAGAGAGAGAGAGAGAGAGAGAAAGATGTTTATTTCTTACAGTTTTGGAGGCTGAGAAGTACAATATCAAAATGCCAGCCTCTGATGAGGGTCTTCGTGCCTCATTTCCCCATGGCCAAAGGGCAAGAGAGGACGAGAGTGAGCAAGGACATGAAGGTCCAGACTCGCCCACCAGGGACCCACCGGTGCAGTAGCAGTGTTAACCCATTCTTAAGGGCGGCCCCTCATGGCCTAATCCTTCTTAATGGTCCGCTCTTAAAACCATCACAGCAGCAATTAAGTTTCAACATTAATTTTTGGAGGGAACAGTCAAACTTTAGCAGTATAGTTAACTAAAAGAAAAAAAAATTTTGAGGCAGAGTCTCACTCTGCCACCTAGGCTAGAGTGCAGTGGGGTCGTCACACTCACTGCAACCGCCAACTCCTGGGCTCAAGCGATCCTCCCACCTCAGCCTCCCAGAGTGCTGAGATTACAGATGTGAGTCACCGCATCCAGCCAAAAATAATTTTTTTTCTTATCCGAAATGAATAGTGAAATATTTATGGGGAAAATGACAAATGGCATGATGATACACACATATATATAGTGTGATTATATATACATATATATCTAATTACTTCAAAATAACATGGACAAAAAAATAGCAGAACCCTGGTAATTGCTAACATAGGCAGTGGTTACATGGAAGTGCATTAGACTCTTCTTCCTTGAACATGACCGTTAGAAAAAAATAAGAAGAAAGCTAAGAGCGCCGAGAGAGAGGATGCGATCGAAGCGCACTGTGGGCAAGTCGTGAACGACAGTCTGTTTAACCCAGAAGAGGAGGAGACAGAGGCAGACCACGGGAAGCAAGCACCCACGCGACTGCTGCCTGCCAGTTTAGCTGAGCGCCGCCGCGTCTCATGCCCTCTGGCCCATCTGTCTGCGGTGCGGCTTCAGTCAAGGCCAGCAATAGCCAAGACACCCAGGGGCCTGGCTGCTTGCCTGGCTCTGTCCTTGCATTCTTGTCAGACTTCATTTGTCTCAGCCACGCATTGCTCCTCCCGGGAGCCACCTTCCTGACCCTCTCTCTGCTTGCACAGCCCGGCCCCGTCTCAGCCTTCCTTTCTTCCTCGGCCACCCTCTCCAGCGCCCGCCCAGTGTGAGTCCCAGGGGTGAGGGTGACATGCACGACCAGGCTCACCTAGAG
Organism: Microcebus murinus; assembly: GCF_040939455.1. Taxonomy (NCBI): domain Eukaryota; kingdom Metazoa; phylum Chordata; class Mammalia; order Primates; family Cheirogaleidae; genus Microcebus; species Microcebus murinus. The sequence continues at coordinate 2,646,739 of NC_134116.1, read as the reverse complement.
AGGAGTTGACTGTGGAGCTGACACAGCTGTTGTTGGCACTCAAGGGACATTCAAAGACAGCGGCGTCAACACAGGAGTTGTTCCATGAATGACACTGCAGGCAGCTGGTGGATTCTAGGAAGACATCATGTTCAACAGAGGTCACCGTTCTGCAGACACTTACAGAGCAGACTCTGGGCAAAGTACCACGCCCACCTCGCGGTAAAAGATGTGGACAAGACGGCATCCCTGCCCCCTGGGGGGCTCCAAAATGGTGCTATCAGTTTCTCCCCACTGTCCACCCTTCCCCACTGGGAAGACACACCCATGACCAACAGCGCGGAGTGGCCCACTGAAGGAGGGTGCACCGACGGCCTCCCCTCCCCGACTGCACGCTAACGGGAGAGGCCACGTGAGAGCCGCCAGGCTCTAAGAGCAGGAAGACTCCGGCGGGATACAGAAAAGGGTCCTCAACCCCAAAGGGCCACAGCTTCTCTCACCTACAGCTGCCACAGCGAGCGCGGCGATGACAGCAGCAACAAGGATGCCCTTCATGGCGCTAGCGCTGGCTTCTCCAGGGATGGGCCACAGAGCCTCAAGCCTAAAGAGACACAAGGAAGGCAGCCCCGGGGCGTTGGAGGGCCGCCCGTCATACCACGAGCCTAGTGCTCAGTCCATCCCTGTGACAGGAAGAATCAGGATCCTAAACTGGGAGCACAAAGCTGTGACACAGACCCCACCGCCCTAACAGAGGTCCGGTGTTCCTAATCTCAAACGCCTGTGGAGGCGTCTGCACACAGACATGGAACAGGGCGTTGCCTGTGGAGCGCTTCTGGGGCAACATGGGCGGCAGCAGGTGAGGTCCAAGAGAAAAGACCTGGGCTGGATCCCTGCCCGCCTCTCCCCTCCCAGAGCTCGGTGCCGCCTCCAGCTGGCATCTCACTGCACTCACAGTGTGCATTGGGGCTTCCACTGCTGCCGCCGCCGCCCCCGTGGGCAGAGCCCTGCTGAGCATTGCTTGGCCTGAGCATTCTGCCGATGCTGACCCAGAGTCCGCCCTCCCCGGCAAGCAGTGCTGCTACTCAGCATCACAAGGGAAATCAAGTCCTTGAAGGGTTAATTAATACACTCAAAGTCAAGGTCTTTTTCCTGGGAGATGCTAGAGCCGGGGTTAGGCCAAGGCCCCACGGCCCGCCACCCCACACTGCCTTCCAACAGACGACAGCTCCGCTGGGCCTGGACGCACTCGGCCGGCCGCGCTGACTCAGAAGCCCCGTGCTTCTGATCAGTGTGTCACGAATCTCTGCGCCTCCTGGTCCTTGCCTGCTTTGAAGATCGCAGTGGTTTAGCTACACTCATTAGGGTCCTACATCAGAGCTCCCAGAGTCTCAGCTGGCCTTTGCGGTGACGTGACAGCACAGAGAGCAGGTGTCTGGCTCTACACTGAACTTTCTTGGTCATTACTTCATTCACCCTATAAATGGCAGCCACGTTTATTGGGGTTAAATTTATTGAAGTTAAATAAAATGAAACTTTTTGTTTCTTAGTCTCACTGGCCACATTCCAAGCGTGCACAGACACATGTGGCCAGTAGCTGCTGTACTGGCCACTGCAGGCACATGACATTTTCATCACTGCAGAAAGTCCCGCTCGACAACACTGCTTTAATAAAGGCTGTTGGCCCACTCCACAGGTGAGGAAACTGCTACCTGGAGGGATAGTAACAGTTGCCAAAGCACACCCAGCTTGTAAGGCCAGAACCGGAACTCCGCTCGGGGCTCTTCCGGCTCCGAAGCCTAGTTGCACCATACTAGCTGCTGCTTCCTGGGCAGGCCGGGCCCTCCCTGGCAGCTGCAGCCCCTCCTCCCACCTCTCCACACACGCCCCACGTCACACACACACACACCACACACCCCACACACCACACACACCCCACGTCACACACACACACACCACACACTCCACACACCACACACACCCCACATCACACACACGCCCCACGTCACACACACACACACCACACACCCCACACACCACACACACCCCACATCACACACACGCCCCACGTCACACACACACACACCACACACTCCACACACCACACACACCCCACATCACACACACGCCCCACGTCACACACACACACACCACACACTCCACAAACCACACACACCCCACATCACACACACGCCCCACGTCACACACACACACACCACACACTCCACACACCACACACACCCCACGTCACACACACACACACCACACACTCCACACACCACACACACCCCACATCACACACACGGCCCACGTCACACACACATCCCACGCCACACACGCACACACACACCCCACATCACACACACCCCACATCACACACACACACACCACACACTCCACACACCACACACACCCCACATCACACACACCCCACATCACACACACGCCCCACGTCACACACACACACACCACACACTCCACACACCACACACACCCCACATCACACACGCACACACACCCCACATCACACACACACCCCACATCACACACACCCCACATCACACACACCCCACATCACACACACACACACCACACACACCCCACACACCACACACACCCCACATCACACACACGCCCCACGTCACACACACACACCACACACTCCACACACCACACACACCCCACGTCACACACACACACACCACACACTCCACACACCACACACACCCCACATCACACACACGGCCCACGTCACACACACACCCCACGCCACACACGCACACACACACCCCACATCACACACACCCCACATCACACACACACACACCACACACTCCACACACCACACACACCCCACATCACACACACCCCACATCACACACACGCCCCACGTCACACACACACACACCACACACTCCACACACCACACACACCCCACATCACACACACCCCACATCACACACTCCACACACCACACACGCACACACACACCCCACATCACACACACCCCACATCACACACACCCCACATCACACACACCCCACATCACACACTCCACACACCACACACGCCCCACATCACACACACACACACCACACACTCCACACACCACACACACCCCACATCACACACACCCCACATCACACACACGCCCCACGTCACACACACACACCACACACTCCACACACCACACACACCCCACATCACACACGCACACACACCCCACATCACACACACACCCCACATCACACACACCCCCCACATCACACACACGCCCCACGTCACACACACACACCACACACTCCACACACCACACACACCCCACATCACACACGCACACACACAGCCCACATCACACACACGCCCCACGTCACACACACACCCCACGTCACACACACACACACCACACACTCCACACACCACACACACCCCACATCACACACGCACACACACACCCCACATCACACACACCCCCCACATCACACACACGCCCCACGTCACACACACACACACCACACACTCCACACACCACACACACCCCACATCACACACACACACACACAGCCCACATCACACACACGCCCCACGTCACACACACGCCCCACGTCACACACACACCCCACACATAAAACACACACACACACCCCACATCACACACACACACCCCACATCACACACACACACCCCACACATAAAACACACACACACACCCCACACATAAAACACACACACACACCCCACATCACACACACACACACACACCCCATGTCACACACACACCCCATGTCACACACACACCCCATATCACACACACACACCCCACATCACACACACACCCCACACATAAAACACACACACACACCCCACATCACACACACACACACCACACATCACACACACGCCCCACGTCACACACACACACACCACACACTCCACACACCACACACACCCCACATCACACACACACCCCACACATAAAACACACACACACATCACACACACACCCCACACATAAAACACACACACACACCCCACATCACACACACACACACCCCACATCACACACACACCCCATGTCACACACACACACCCTATGTCACACACACACACCCCACATCACACACACACCCCACATCACACACACCCCCCGTGTCACACACACACCCCATGTCACACACACACACCCCACATCACACACACACCCCATGTCACACACACACCCCACATCACACACACACCCCACATCACACACACACACACACCCCACATCACACACACACCCCATGTCACACACACACACCCCATGTCACACACACACACCCCACATCACACACACACCCCACATCACACACACACACCACATCACACACACACCCCATGTCACACACACACACCCCACATCACACACACACCCCACATCACACACACACACACCACATCACACACACACACCCCACATCACACACACACACCCCACATCAGACACACACCCCACATCACACACACGCCCCATGTCACACACACACACACACCACATCACACACATGCACACCCACTGCATACCCACCACACGCAATGTACCTCAAAGGCCCCGTGCCATGCCGCCCTGTGACACCGCGTGTCTCGGCGGGCACCGGGGAAGGAAGAGAGGCCAGTCCCCCGGGACGGCCACACACCATCCCAGCAGCCGCGTCTGGAGACGTGCGCGGAAGAATAGCGCGTCTGGTTTGGCGCTCGCCGCAGCCGTGCTGTCAGCGCTCAGAGCCTGTCCCCTCCGCACAGCGGGAGTGTTGGGCTGGGCCCGGACTGAGGGCGCCTCCAGCCGGCGAGTGTGAGGAGGAAGGCGAGAGGGAGAGGCCTGGCAGCACAGCAAGCACAGTGCCCCGCCCTGCAGTGCAGACCGATGCCGCGCCTCGCTTTCACAGGGAAATGACAGAGGCCCAGAGAGGTCAGGGCCCGGCCCAGGGGCACACAGCAGGGAAACAGAGCCTAAGGTGACCCCACAGCAGGACCCAGGGCCCTGCTCGCCACCTCTGTGGGTAAAAGGGAACTGGGGTTCAAGGCGGGGGTCTCTATACATAACATGAAAAGAAATAGCATCTATATACCTCTTTGCAAAGTTCTTCCCACTTGCAAAGTTCTATTGTTGAATCTTTTCAGCAGCCTGGCAGGGTCCTACCACAGTTGCTCTCATCTGACACTCAGGGAGGCCAGGGGTCAGACTGCGGACACAGTGTCACACTGGGTGAAAGACAGCACACTCAGAATAACACACAGAACACGCATGCACACGCAGACAACACAGAGAGCCACAGATGCGCCATGTCCCCACCCACACCCTCCTGCACTCTGGCCTTGTCTCTCCTGGCGTGCAACTGCAGAGGCCAGTGCTGAGGGAGCCGGAGACAGGTGGCGTCCTGGGCCCCAGCCAGGGCAGGGGCTGGGCTAGCCCCGAACGTCTCGCCTCAGCTCGTCCCGGGGCTCCGGTCCCATACTCGCGGTCCCCTCACCTCTGGACCTGGTAGAGACTGTCGAGCAGAAGGCGGGTCCTGCAGAGGCTGGGAGCAGGTGTGCGAGAGGCCTTATATAGCAGGTGGCCACACCGTCAGGGACACAGCTGCCTTCTGGGGAGGGACCTCTGGGTCACACGAGCCAATGTTTCTGGCTGTCAAACTGTGCCCTGCCCATCACAGGGCTGCAGGCAGCTTAAGCGTTTGGCAGCCACGCAGTGTCCTCTCCGCGGCCTCTAGGAACTGGGAGCGTCTTTGGGGAAAGCCTTGAGCAAGGTGTACCCGAGAGCCAGGTATCATCCAGCACCAGCTATGGCCACTGAATCAACTCCAGGAGCTGTTAATGACAAATGTCGCCTCATCCCCACCTGGCAAAACAGTCACCATGATCGTCCATCCCACTCACAGATGAGAAAGCCCAGGCACAGAGGCTCCCCGCGGTGCACAGCTGGGCAGCACCAGCTGGGGCTCAGCGCCAGGCCACGCGGGCTCTGAGGCTTGGGAAGGACGCTCAGACAGCCCCTGGGGCCGAGTCTGAACCTCAGCCAGGGTGAGTGCAGACCCTGTGCAAGCAGCCTCGTGTGAGAAGAGGGCCCGCACTCTGGGGGCGCGGCAGACCGCTCGGCGAGAGCCCCGCGTGGCCACCCGACGCCCCTCGGGCTCTTCATGCTGCCGCGCGGGTGCTCCTGGCTTGGAGCGTGGCCTTCGGCTCTCCTCCTCCTCATCCTCCTGTCCCAGCGCCGGCTCTCACACACGCGGGGCTGGGACAGCCCAGCCGAGGACGCGGGGCCGGGCACGCACCACACTCACCCACAGCCTGCGAGTCAGCCTTGGAGCCGCTCTCTTGGAAATACCCCGGCTGCTTGCTGCCCCAGCCTTTGGCTCAGCTCTAATCTCCCTGAACTCATGTATTCACTCAACAAACATCCCCGAGCTCCCTCCACGTGTTAGGCCCGCTGTAGGGGTTTGGGAGGCCCTGTGAGCAAAAAGACAGAGACCTTGCCTCCCTGGGGTGACTCTGTCGTGGGCAGGTGTGACAGATAAGCGAGTTACAGGAGGGCAGGCCTCGGCGACTGCCCTGACGAAGACACACAGGGCGGTGGGCCATGGTTCTGGGAGATGAAGGGTTCCCACAAGACACAGTCCTTTTTATAAGCAGAGGTTCTGGCCGCCTCGGTTTCCCCTCTTCCCCATCTGCCCTCAGGCTGCTTGCCACAGCACTCTCTAGACAAAAGCCCTCCTGCCCTGCGGGGTCCCACTGCTCGCACCGGGCACTGGTCAGCCACCTGGGCTCTAGCCACCAGGCGGGGTGGGCAGCTGGGCGCCACAAGGGGGTGCCGCGGGGGCGCCTTTGAGACAGCAGCCCGAGACAGCAGCCCAAGCCGGCCTTGGTCAGGCCAAGGACTGAAGCAGGAAAACAGGCTCATCAATGTTAATTCCTCTCAGAAAGCACCAGATACCCAGGAAAATGGACCAACGGCGACCAGGAAGGTATGGGTCCGGATCCAGACTTTGTCCCTCATATCACTTAGGCCACTCATTAACCCCACTCGCTGGGCCCAACCTCCTTGTCTGTAAAATGGACACATCAGTCCTGAAGAAACGCTGCTGATTATTTATCCATGCCTAGAGTCCCCACGGCATCCCACTGTGCGTTCCCAACACTGTCCTGGGTGTCTGGCCCTGGGAGGTGACCAGCGCACGTGGCCTCAACAGGGCCAGCCTTGGCAGCCATGCTGCAGGCAATGGCAGCCCTGCCCAGCTGTGCAGGCTATGGGGCTGCTCGCAGCCGTGGCCCTCCCTCCTGAGGCCCTGGACAGTGTGTGGATGGGTGTCATCGTCTCCCTGGACCGCCGAGGAACTGGGGCCCAGAGAAGCCTTCCCTCTAGGCTTCCAGACACCTGCCATCAGGATGGGCCGGGTCAGGCGCAAGGTGTCGGTGCACACTGGGAGGACCCCTCTGCAGCAGCCGCTCCGCAGCAGCCAGGCGGCCCAGAGGCCCAGGAGACGCCGAGTGTCCGCAGGCAGCCGACTGTCGCGCCCAGGCTAAGGAGCACCCGGACGCCTCCTGCAGCCTGGTCCCATTGCCCTTTGCATGAGGACGGTTCCTTATCCTACAGCCTGCTTGGCCAAGGAGAGCCTGGAGCTCAGCTGAGCCCCAGAAAGCCACCTGGGGTATAAACCTGGTCCCACTGTGGGAAATGGGCTTTTCCAGGGGGTTCCTCTGGCACCGGCAGAGCTTGGAGGTGAGTTCCAGAGAGGCCCTCTCGTGTGGCGTAGACGTGCAGAGGTGTGTCCGGCGGGGGCAGAGGAGGCGGGCGGCAGTGCTGCCTCCAGCAGGGCCCACACCAGGGGCTCGGCAAAGGGCCTGGCCGGCCGCCCCGCCGCGCCTGTTCTCCGCCCGTGAGCTCCTGGGAACTTTCACTGACTGACTTATTCCTCCACCTTGGAAATGTGACAGTACGCTACAATAATGAGATTACTGCCTCCACGTCCCTGCCCTTCAGTCACAGAGGAAATGTGCATGCCCTGAATGACAAACTTCACAGCGGTCTGTGCCCTTGTGTAAGAAGAAGACCCCCTGAGACTTCAGTTCTCCGCCTTTCAAATGGGAAGAACACCGCCACCCATTTGCAAGGTGGTCTCAGGAGTAAGAGAACCGCACAGGCAGGCATTCAGCATGCAGCCCCGCTGCCATAGAAAGCCTCAGAAACAGTGGCTGCTGCTGTTGCTGCCATGGCTCCCTGGGCCACACCGGTGACATCGCAGGCTGGGGACACTCGCAACTGTGCAGGGCAGTGGTCTAAGGTGAGTCCCCAGCCTCAGAGTGAACTTCTGCCACCTCACTGTGTGAACTTGGAAGATCACACACAGAGTCTCAGTTTTCTGTAAGTTGTACCAGAAAAAAACCCATCAACTTACATTCCTTCATTTTTACCACTCCTTCGAATAAAGTAATTCGATACCAAAAAGATTAAGAGAGAAAGCTTATGATGCTCTTTGCACAGTGCATAGAGTATTATAAATTTGGCTCAAGGAAATTTGCTATTATTATCATTAACTCAATCCCTGATCATTTAGCTGGGCTTCCTTCATGGCAGGTAACAGGTGTAGGATGGAATCAGCTAATCATCTCAGGAAATTTTCAATATAACCATTTCCCTTAAAACTCCAGTCTCTAAATATAGGGCATATTTGAAGAATTATTGCATCTAGCATTAGAAAGCCAGTTTGTCTGAATGACTATTAATACTGATATGCATCTTCCCTCAGGCTAGTGAAGAAAGACAAAAATAAAACAACAGACAGGCCTGGCTGGACTCCTGTTTACACCAGTTGTTAACTGTGACTTTGGCTCTCAGAATCTCTGTCAAAACAAAGGGACAATGCCTATTTTTCAGAATGACTGACACATACAGAGTACTCAGAAATGACTGCTCTCTTCCTCCTTGTCTTTTTTCTGACAGCTGAGCCTTAAATTTACTCATTTGTTCAACAAAATGTGTGTGTGCTTTCATGCCAGGCACTCGCACAAAGTTGAACGAGATAGATGACTGTCTTGCCCTCCCTGTGATTTTAAGCTAATAACAACAACTGCAAGCAAACAAGTAAAACGACTTTTAAAAACAGCAAGTAAACAGACAGACAATTGCCAGTTGAAGTGTTCTGACTGAAAGAAAACAAAAGCAGAGGCAGGACAGGACAGGTGGCGGCGGAGGCGGCAGAGTCTGTTGAGGGGAGACAGCCCTGGCGAGGGGACCGGGCGGGACGAGGCGGCTAGACGACTCCAGAGAGAGAACACGCCTCGGAGTAAAGAAGGCTCCTCCTCGGTGGAGAAGGTGTGTATTGCTGAAGGAACTGAACGAAGGTTATTGCAGAGTTACCAGCTTGCTAAAGAATTACAGGGTCAGTATTCACACCCTTCCTGCTGAGCACATTTCAATATTCTATGCATGTTCTTCTCACAAGCAGCTTAGATGACGTGCAAAGAGCTCCAGACTTGTTCAGAACCTTGTTCTCCATGAGTCACAATTTCCTTGCCTACAAAATGGTGTGATTTAAAATTAGTAATACCTATCTGCGGGAAAATGAATGGTGACTCCTCCCCTCTCACTTATGAAATAGAATGGGAAATAATTATTGGCAAATTGGTTCCACTGTTCTCAAAAAAGTGTGATATGTGAGCCAGGCTCAGGAATCAGTTCAATATCCCCGAGTGGCTGTGCCAAGGTCATTTTTTCATGCGGAGTAAAGTCAAAGTCATGCTGAGGGGAAGAAGAGGCTTTCTTGAGGTAAGACTGAATTACAACGTTGTGAGAAGACTCTTAACACTCACTTTTGCTTTCTAGGGGATGGCTGATGTCATCGCCAGGCATCCCCACCGTTGCGCGGTCTGAAATGCATCCAGCTGCCCTCCAGCTTCCTTCCACCCTTCGCAACTGGAAACCCTGGGCATAGATCAGTATCCCTTAGCAGCTGGTCAGGGCCTGAGATGACGGCGTTGATGAGGCTCCGAAAGGGAGTGAGGGATGGGGCTCTGTGTCCACGGGGTGCTGAGCCGTCTTCCTGGGCATGGGAGAGCAGAGACAAGACTGAGGCCTCAAAGACAGAGACAGAGGGAGGAGAATGGGGGAGGGGGAAGGAGAGAGAGAGCACCAGAAGAAAGAGTGATCATCCAGAACCTTCCTTCCCTCCTCCTGCCCCTCTGTGAGAACCGTGACAGGAGCTGCATCTCCACCAAGTGCTTGTGCTTGGTCCACAGGCAGGTGCAGAAGCCTGGCCCACTTCAGAGGGGTGTAACAGCCACCTTCCAATCACTCTCACGGTGAAGACAGGTGGTGGTACTGTTTTCATTTGTGTGTTTTCTTTAATAATACTCACTTCTCAAAATAAAATTTGGAAGCCCTATGGCAGTCTAAGTATTTGCTTGGAAACTACTGAAACATACAGTTTATTCTTTTAAGTTTGGCATAAAGGCAATGGCTGGAATGAAGAAGCATGAGGATTGGCAGGACTGAAGGAAGAAAAAGCAAGCATAAGGGCAGCTGACACTAGACAACGTGTGAGGGTGTCTCTTGCATCCTGCTTCTAAGGCTGGGTCTATTTGCTCACAGACACAAGGACAGGCCTCCCATATCTTTATGACCCATTCAAATAACATACTCCTTTAGAAACTACAGTGTTGTTTCAGGAAATATTACATAAGTTATCAAACTGTGAGGGCCTGTGTGCTGTTGGTGGCAATGAGGGCATATGAAATAAAGGGCTGGTTTCTATTTCTGGTTCTTATAGGTTATGTGACCTTGACCAAAATCTGTCTCCTTTTTATACCCCAGGAAAGACATAAATCCAGAATTCAGCTTAATATCAGAATCAACTCCTTTGAGGCTTCAGTCCTCAGAGTTCAAGTCTCTTTTCAGAGTCCAAATATGGTGGTTGAACTTGGACAGCATAGCCTTTGTGTACACCATGTGTGAATCCCTCACATACAACCTTTCAAAACTGTCTCGTGGGTTCAAATGTGCTTGAAATATTCATAGTGGAAGAATAGACAAAATGCCTGTCAAATGCATTTTATCTCCAAAAAATGCATATTTTAAAAAGTGGGCTTTGCTTTTTGGGGATTCTTTTTCCCATGTCCTAAGGTGAAAAGTTATTGATATGTGATCTTTTTTACTTTTTAATATAGATGTTTAGAGCTATAGATTTTCCTGTAAGTACTGCTTTAGCTATATTCCATACATTTTAGTACATTGTGTGTTCATGTTCATTCATCTTGAAGTATTTTCTAGTTTCTCTTTTTATTTCTTCTTTGATCCATTGATTATTAGTGTTACTCAGGTTTCTCCGGAGAAACAGAAGCAGCTATCCAGTGTCATGACAATTATATATATTATATACATAAAGCATATATAGTATATGTAAAAATTAATTTGTTCATATATAAAATTCATTGTTGGATATGACACCAAAAGTATAGGCAACAAAAGTAAAAATAGATAAATTGGACTACATCAAAATTATAAACTTATGTGCATCAAAGGACATAATGAACAGAGTGAAAAGGCAACTTATGGAATGGGAAAAAAATTTACAAATCATATATCTGATAAGGGGTTAATAATTGGAATATATAAAAAATCCCGGCCGGGTGCAGTGGCTTACGCCTGTAATCCTAGCTCTCTGGGAGGCCGAGGCGGGCGGATTGCTCCAGGTCAGGAGTTCGAAACCAGCCTGAGCAAGAGCGAGACCCCGTCTCTACTATAAATAGAAAGAAATTAATTGGCCAACTAATATATATATACAAAATATTAGCCGGGCATGGTGGCGAATGCCTGTAATCCCAGCTACTTGGGAGGCTGAGGCAGGAGGATTGCTTGAGCCAGGAGTTTGAGGTTGCTGTGAGCTAGACTGACGCCACGGCACTCACTCTAGCCTGGGCAATAAAGTGAGACTCTGTCTCAAAAAAAAAAAAAAAAAAAACAATCCCTACAACTCAACAACAAAAGATAAGCCAATTTTAAGCAATTATTAAATGACTTGAATAGACATTTCTCCCAAAAAGGTATATGAATGGCCAATAAGTACATAAAAAGATGCTCAACATCACTAATCATTAGGGAAATGCAAATCAAAACCACAACAAGATATCACCTCATGCTGATTAAGATGATTACTATAAAAATAAAAACAAAAAAATAACAATATTGGCTAGGATGTAGAGAAAACTGTACACTATTGATGGGAATGCAAAATACAATATGATAGTTCCTAAAAAAATTAAATATAGATTTATCCAGCAATTCCACTTCTAAATATACACCCCAAAGAATCAAAAGCAGCATCTTTAAGAGATATTTGTACACCTGTGTACACAGCAACATTATCATGATAGCCAAAATGTGGAAGCAACCCAAGTGTTCATTGATAGATGAATGAATTTTTAAAATGTGGTATATACGTACAATGGAATATTATTCAACCTTAGCAAGGAAGGAAATTCTGACACATGCTACAACATGGATGAAACTTGAGGACATCTGCTAAGTGAAATAAGGTAGTACACACAAAAAAACAAATGCTATATATTTCCAGTTATATGAGGTATCTAAAATAGTCAAATTCATAGAGACTGAAGGTAGAATGTTGGTGGTCAGGGGCTTGGGATGAGGGAGAGTGGAGAGCTGTTATTTAATGGATACAGAGTTTCAGTTTTAAAAGATAAAGAGTTCTAGAAATTGGTTGCACATATGAATGTTTAACACTACCAGATTGTACACTTAAAAATAGTTAAGGTGGTAAAATTTATGTTATATGTATTTTACTACAATGAAAAATCATACAAACAACAAACAACAAAATACCTAGGAATAAATTCAACCAAGGAGATGCAAGACTTATATACTAATATTTGCAAAAAAGAAATAAAAGAAAGCCTAAATAAATAGAAAGAAATCCTGTGTTTATAGATTGGAAGACTTAAAATTGTTATAGTAGTAATACTCTTAATTGATCTATAGATTTAATGCAATTTCTATCAAAATGCCAACTCCCTTGTGTGCATAAATGTATAAGATAATCCTAAAATACACATCAAATGCAAGCAACCCCAGAAAGCCAAAACAATGTCTAAAAAAAATGGAAGAATTCATACTTCCTTATTTCAAAACTTACTACAGTAATCAAAATAGTGTGATAATGGAGTAAAGACAGATATATAGATCAATCAAATAAAACTGATAGTAATAAACCCATATACCTGTAGTCAGTTGATTTTCAACAAGAGTGTCAAAACTATTCCATGGGGAAAGAACAGTCTTTTCAACAAATGGTAGTGGGACTACTGAATATGCACATTCAAAATGAATTCAGACCCATGTCTCATATAATATATAAAAATTAACACAAAATTAATCAAAGACTTACATATAAGAGCTAAAACTAGAAAAAAAAGGAAATATAAATATAAATCTTCATGGCCCCAGATTAGGCAAGGGTTTGTTAAATATGACATGAAAAGCACAAGCAACATAGGAAAACATATGTCAGTTAGACTTCATCAAAATTTAAAACTTTCTACATCCAAGGATATCATTAAGAAACTGAAAAGGCAACCCACAGAAGGGGATACAATATTTGCAAATCACATATCAGATAAGGGTCCAGTATCCAGAATATATAAAGAATGCCTATAACTCAACGATAAGAAGAAGAATAACTCAATTTAAAACTTGGCAAAAACTTGAATAGATATTTCTCCAGAGAAAAAACACAAATAGCCAAGAAGCACGTGAAAAGGTACTTAACATTATTAGTCATCAGAAAAACACAAATTAAAACCACAATGAGATACCACTTCACTCCCACTAAGATGAATAAAATAAAAAATAATAAAGTAGAGAAGATAGCAAATGTTAGAAAGAATTTGGAGAAATTGGAACCTTCACATAATGTTGAGAATGTAAAATGGTGCAGCCACGGTGGAAACAGTTTGACAGTTCCTCAAAAAGAGTTGCCACATGACCTACGTGTATACCCAAGATAATCGAAAACAAGTGTTCGTGCAAGAACTTTTACATGAATAATCATAGCAGCATTTTTTGTAATACCCAAAACATGAAAACAGCCCAAATATCTATCAACTGATGAATGGATAAAGAAAATGTGGTATATATTATGGGATGTTGTACAGACATAAAAAGGAATGAAATTCTGCAAAAATAAATAAATGGGATCTGATCAAATTAAAAAAACTTCTTCACAGCCAAAGAAATTGTCCAGAGAGCAAACAGACAACCCACAGAATGGGAGAAAATTTTCGCAAGCTACACATCTGATAAAGGGCTGATAACTAGAATTTATTTAGAAAATCAGCAAGGAAAAATCAAATAGTCCTATCAAAAAGTGGGCAAAGGACTTGAACAGAATTTTTTCAAAAGAAGACAGAATAAAGGCTAACAAACATATGAAAAAATGCTCAACATCTCTAATCATCAGGGAAATGCAAATCAAAACCACAAGAGATATCACTTATCTCCAGTAAGAATGGCCTTTATCAAAAAGTCCCCAAACAATAAATGTTGGCGTGGATGCAGAGAGATAGGAACACTCCTACACTGCTGGTGGGACTGCAAACTGGTTCAGCCTCTGTGGAAAGCAATATGGAGATACCTTAAAGCGATACAAGTAGATCTACCATTTGATCCAGCAATTCCACTACTGGGCATCTACCCAAAAGATCAAATGACACTCTACAGATAGGACACCTGCACTCGAATGTTTATAGCAGCACAGTTCACAATCGCAAAGTTGTGGAAACAACCCAAGTGCCCATCAATACATGAGTGGATTAATAAAATGTGGTATATGTATACCATGGAGTACTATTCAGTTTTAAGAAACAATGGTGATATAGCACCTCTTGTATTTTCCTGTATAGAGCTGGAACCCATTCTACTAAGTGAAGTATCTCAAGAATGGAAAAACAGGCTGGGTGCAGTGGCTCACGCCTGTAATCCTAGCACTCTGGGAGGCCGAGACGGGAGGATTGCTCCAGGTCAGGAGTTCGAAAACAGCCTGAGCAAGAGCAAGACCCCGTCTCTACTATAAATAGAAAGAAATTAATTGGCCAACTAATATCTATAGAAAAATTATCCGGGCATGGTGGCACATGCCTGTAGTCCCAGCTACTTGGGAGGCTGAGGCAGCAGGATCGCTTGAGTCCAGGAGTTTGAGGTTGCTGTGAGCTAGGCTGATGCCGTGGCACTCACTCTAGCCTGGGCAACGAAGTGAGACTCTGTCTCAAAAAAAAAAAAAAAAAAAGAATGGAAAAACAAGCACCACATGTACTCACCAGCAAATTGGTATTAACTGATCAACACCTAAGTGGACATATAGGAGTAACATTTATCGGGTGTTGGGTGGGTGGGAGGGGGAGGAGGGGATGGGCATATACAACATAATGAGTGAGATGTGCACTGTCTAGGGGATGGTCATGCTTGAAGCTCTGACTCGAGGGGGGAAGGGGGCATGGGCAATATATGTAACCTTAACATTTGTACCCCCATAATATGCTGAAATTTTAAAAAATGGGAAAAAAAAGGAATGAAGTTCTAAAACATGAAGTTCTAAAAAAAAGGAATGAAGTTCTAAAAAAAGGAATGAAGTTCTAAATGCTACGACATGGATGAACCTTGAAAATGTTATGCTAAGTGAAACAAGCCAGTCACAAGGAAGCACATAGTGTATGCTTCAATTTATATGCAATGTCCAGAATGAGCAAATCTATAGAGACAGGAAGATTAGTGGTCACCTAGAGTTGAGGATTTGGAGGTTAATGGCTAAGTAATATGGGGTTTCATTTTGGAATAATGAAAATGTTCTAACTAATTGTGGCAATGGTTGCACAACTCTGCCAATATACTAAAAATGATTGAATTGCACATTATAAATGAGTGAGTTGTATATGCAATTTATTGAATTGCATCTTTATTGAATTGTATGTATCACAATAAAGCTATTGAAAAAGAGTAGGATTTACATCAATAAGTCAACAGAATACTCAATTACATCTTTATGTTCATGGTACTGGGTCAGGCACCAGACAGTCTGTATCCAGTGGTGACTATTAGCATATTTTTGAGTGTCTTTCTCCAGGAATATTCACTCTTTGTTAGTTGAGAGCCTGGTCTCTCTCTCTCTGTCTCTCTCTCTCTCTGTCTCTCTCTCTCTCTCTGT
Source organism: Microcebus murinus (assembly GCF_040939455.1). Classification (NCBI taxonomy): domain Eukaryota; kingdom Metazoa; phylum Chordata; class Mammalia; order Primates; family Cheirogaleidae; genus Microcebus; species Microcebus murinus. Next base: position 2,630,516 of record NC_134116.1, on the reverse strand, counting down.
CTCTCTCTCTCTGTCTCACACACACACACACACACACAGTAACCCGGCAGCCAAGGAGATAGTGGGCTGTAACGTGCGTGGGTGAACAATGCCGACCTCACCGTGCAAATCAGTGGCGCTGGACGCCGTGGAGTGAGCCTGTGCACTGTGCCGCCATTGCATTCAAAGTGACTGAGCGAGTAGAGCAACAAATCTGCACTAAATTTTGCATTAAGCTCGAACAATCCTCCGAAGAAACTATTCGGATGATTCAGAAGGCTTTCAGGGACGATGCAATGAGTACAGCACAAATAAAAGTGTGGCACAAAAGTTTCAAAGATGGTCAAGAATCTGTTGAAAGTGATCCATATTCTGGAAGGCTGCAACCAGAACACCTAAGAACGCTGAATGTGTGCGGGTCAGGGTCGGAGACGCTGGGAGAGCCGTGTGATGTCCCCAGGTGCCTCCTTCAAAGGGAATGAGGCGCCATTGTCCTGTGTCTGATGCTTCTTGTATCTTCTTCAATAAATGTCTCTATTTTTCATATTACATGGCTGGATACTTTCCAGACAGACCGTGCGCGCGCACGGAGAGAGGGTGTGTGTACCCTTGGTAAATAACTAGCAGCAATCTTCTAAGGAAAGTGTTGCTATCATTTCCATTAGCACAAATAAGCAACACGAAGCTCACAAGATGAAGTAAATTGCTCAAACGTAAATAATACAAAGGTGTGGAGGGGACAATGGAGGGAAGGAGCCAGTATCCTGGAGAGTAATAAAAAGTGTGGAACTTCTCTCCTGAGGCTGGTGGGGACTGCTTAGGAACAGGAGGAGGAGGAAGGAGTATCACCCCGTCTCTGCTTGTAGTCTATCCACCATGCTGATGCACTTCGGGGATATTTTTCTGTCAAGGAAATTGTAAGAGAGTTCTGAGATATTGAATCTCTGAAGAGAAATCAGATGCTCATGGTAACCGGGTAAGAGGCAGGTCCTCGGTCAGATAATGTCAGCCCCGGGCCCGTCCTCATCTCAGCCTCCCGGCCCGTCACACTCGGAAAGATGTGAGCAGAGCGCGCAGAGCTCTGTGCCCTCAAAGATGGCAGATAGCTGCTGCCGCGCCCGCCGTGCGGCGCTGCACCCTGCTGTGACATCAGCGTCGCTGCCACTGCCATGGGGTGACAAGCCCAGTCTGCAGGGGCTGGACCAACAGGGCTGGACCAGCTCACATTAGACATGACCCCTCCAGTCAGCGCAGAGCTCTCAGGCTGTTTTCACCCCAGCCAACTGTGACGGGTTTACAGGACGAGCCGACCGCATGCACACGCATAGCTCACGTGAACGTCTCACTAAGGAACACTTAGCTCTCACTACACGCAACTCGATCTTCTGTTCTGTCTTCTCATCTTTGTTTGTTCCCCCATAACAGAGACAGGATGGAAAGTGTTACTATCATTTCCATTAGCACAAATAAGCAACACGAAGCTCACAAGATGAAGTAAATTGCTCAAACGTAAATAATACAAAGGTGTGGAGGGGACAATGGAGGGAAGAAACCAGTATCCTGGAGAGTAATAAAAGGTGTGGACACGTTTCAGTGACCCCTATGTGTTTTTTAAATCCTCTCCTTTAACTAACTACTCGACCTTCCCAGTCGTTTCCCAGCAATGGTGGGTTTTCTGCGCGAGCAAGGCCTGGGGCAGACTTCCTGGCTCACTGTTCCCGGGCCTCAGCCGGCTCCTCCTAGGTGCACCATGGCCACCCGAGACACGCGGCACCCCATTAGAGGAAAGCCCAGGGTCTCTACAGTCGGGGAGACAGATTTCAGGCAGCTTGTCCTGTTCTCTTGACAAGATGTTTTCCGTATTAAAAGCTCCTTTCTTCCTCGGCAATCCTCCTTGTCTCAATAACTGGATCTCTGTGCAGGGAGCAGCGGGACAGAGGCCGACAGCATGGGGCTCCGCCAGGCCTCTCCAGGAGCCGCCACCATGCTGAGGGACATGCAGGACTGTCCCGGCCCGTGGGACCTTCTGTTACTCGCGGGGGCGAGGGGGACCGTGCCTGAAAGAGATGGGCGAGAGAAAGAAACGAGACCAAGCGAATGGTTGTCAAGGTCTACTTTACTTGGATTTTTAGTAGGTTTTATATACAGAAAACAAGGAAGTAGAAACAGAAAAATAGAGTGGGGGGATGATGAGGCTTGGGTGTGGGCTAATCAGCCCCAATCAGCATCTCAATGGCACCGAAAGCTGTAATGCATTCTTCTCAGAACTATAGCTGGAGGGCTGGGTGCTATTTTCATCTTAGGCTATTTTTTGTGAGTAGGACAAGTCAGGACAAGTCAGGACAAGTCGTTGGAATGTGGAGGGTCTTAGTCTCCAACATCTCCCCCTATCTTTATTAATATGAGGGAGATTTACACAGGTTGGTGGAGGGCCTGTCTTAGGCTACGCGATGGGCTTCCGCGACCAGCATCCCAAATATAAGATCGGGCGATCGAAATGTCGGTGAGGCCTCTGTCTTAGGCTATGTAGGTGGCATCCAGCTCCGGCACTTCTGATTATGAAGTGTGCCCCCGGGCATGGACCTACAATATTCCCGTCATGGAGTTACCTCACTGCTGGTGGGGGTGTGCACCTGGTACGCAGCATCGCGATAATCCCGTCATGGGCATCTCCACAGCTTTTGGAACCAACTGTGTTCCATGTCTGAGAAATTTAGACCTTCAGTGGGTGTGTTGGGAGACTCCTCATGGAGGTCTTCTCTGGAGCCTCTTAGTTCTAGCCGTTGGTAAAACACGGAGACTGATTTTTGTGTGGCTGCATCTACCTGCGACTTGACAAAGTTGGTTAGTTTTTTGAATGCCCAAGGCCCAAAAGTGAGAAGCAACAAGAAACCTACAAACGGCCCTAAGACACTGGGAAGCAATGTGGATAGCCAGGGGGATGTGGAAAACCAATTTTGATACCATGCCTCACTTTGTTCCCTCTGTTTCTTTCTATTTTCAAGGCTTTGTCTAACTCTCTCAATGCTATCTTCTACCAGGCCTGTTTTGTCTGTGTAGAAGCAGCATTCTTCTTTGAGTGCTGCGCACAAACCTCCCTCTTGGAGGAACACTAAATCTAAGCCTCTTCTATTTTGTAACACTACCTCAGAGGGACTCCTTAAGATATTTTAGACCTTGCTGTAGCTCTTGGAGGTCATTATCAATGGCTACAGAGAGCTGTAGGTATTGTTGATTGGAGGTGACTAGAGAGGCTATGCCTGTTCCAGCCCCTGTGGCACCGAGGCCTAGAACAACTGCGAGTGTTATGGCCGTGATGGGTTCTCTCTTTACCTGGGGCATTGTGGTGCCTCACTCCCAAAACTGAAGTAACTCATTAGCAGGATGTACAGTGAGTCTGGGAAAGAGCATGACTAATACACAATACTCTCTATGCTCAAGAAACGTTGCAGAGACTACATACGGGGTAAGGCCGGAGGAACAAGCAAAATAAGAGGTGTTAAATGCCTGAATATACTGAAAAGTGGAGTTGACAGTAATTGACTGATTACATATTTTTTCTAAGGGTGCGGGAGGGAGCATTCTTGGGCTAAGAAGGCAAAGACCTAGGCCTGTGACTTGGCTGAGCGTCAGGCCATCATGGGTCTCTAGACCCCATCTGGGTCTGCTGGTGTCATTAGTAAATAATGGCTCACCAAAAGTAGCGACGCCTTCATAGAAGGGAGGCCAGGGGGAGTAGCATACCCAACACTCTTGATATTCTGAATTATTGGGCTCTCAGAAGGTCCTGATAGAGGCGTTGACTAAGGAGAGAATTAGTTCTGCAGAGGAAGGGGGCCCCTCGGGCAGGGTAGGTTGGTATAGGGAGGTGCTGAACAGAGGAGGGGACACAGTTGGGGAGGAGGGTAGGTCCCTGGAGGGACTGTGAGGTCGAGGTGGGTGAAGGTTGTTATTAGGGCCTAATGCGACTGTAGGACCTCTGGGGAGGCTTTTAATTAACTTGATTTTAAATGTGAGACCAATATCTCTCCCAGATATGTAAAGTCTGAGCCCCCATTCAAATCCCCTGGACTGGTCCCAAGGGACCTTTTTTCCAGCTTCGGTGAATGAAATTAACAGGGGGTTGCACCATTGGTTGCTACACTCTTTCTTAAAGGGGACCGGACCGCTGTTGAGGTGGTATGGGGAAGGGGATTTTCTTTTAACTGTTATATAGTCCCAGGAGGAGGAGGGGCTCCAGTAGGTATCGCCCGTAGTCTCACAGCCCCAGGAGGCACAAAAGAAGTCAGGGGCATAGCCACATGCTTCAGCAAGAGAGCGGTCTCGATGAGCCCCAGGACAAGCATATATAGGGGCCATGGTTAGATAAGTCCTTCGAACCCAAGAGCTACAACCTGGCCGAGAACTGGTGTCTCGTTCTCCCGTGTTAATGGGTTTTACCTGTGGTGCAAAATGTGAGGGCGTGCCCCAATAGTCATGAGCTCTAAGGGCCAACACGCATAGGTCGACTTCTAGTGGATCCCATGGTGTAGTGGCGGAGAGGTGCGAGGAGGAATTGGCAACATCTCCTGCCTCATTAATTATTTGCCATGTATAGTTGTAGACCTGGTGGATGTTGGCTGCGGCGGTGTTCTTGACCGTGGCCAGAACCAGGCACAGGAGGGGCAGCACCTTTTCTCGGGGAGTCATTGTATTTCTGGAAGAGAACAGAATTAAGAATTCTTCTCAGGGGATTCCCTGGGCGGGTTATATAACTTAATCGCTCTCCCTGGTAGCCATCTGGCGTTTCCTGCCTGGGTATCGTAGATGCAGGCATGTCCTTTTCCCCATATGAGGACAGGGTCAGGCCCCAGCCATTTGCCTATAAGCGGCTCCTTCCATAAGGCCTGTGCATAAGTATCTGTGGTGGATGGGTGCCAAAGGCGGCCGGCAGCTGTTTTGCCGGCAGTGTCAAAGGTGAGAAAATTTAAAATGAACAGGGCATGATTAAGCAGGGTTTTGGAATTACCTGTCAAAGGGTACAAAATTCCTCCTCCCGATTGTAGTTTGGAGAGCGTATTTTTTAACGTCTGATGAGCTCTCTTTACAATACCTTGGCCCTGAGGGTTATATGGAATGCCTGTAATATGCTTGATGCCTAGCTGAGCACAAAAGCTTTTGAAGTTGGAGCTGACATATCTTGGGCCATTGTCAGTCTTAATAACTTTAGGCTGAGGGAGGGAGGTGAGACAGGCTATAATATGACTAATAACGTGGTGGGTGGCCTCGCCTGTTTGTAGGGAAGCAAAGCTAAATCCACTGCAAGTATCTATAGAGACATGTACATATTTAAGCTTTCTGAAAGAGGGGTAATGAGTGACATCCATCTGCCAGAGATCCCCAGGGATCAGGCCGCGAGGGTTGACTCCTAGGAGTGGCTCAGGGAGAAGGGTAAAACAAGCCCTGCATTGGCGGACGATTTCTCTGGCCTGTTCTCTAGTAATGGAGAATTTAAGCCTGAGGGTATGGGCATTGAGATGGTGTAAATCATGAGCCTGGCGTGCAGCGCAGACAGGATCAACAGTGATATTGTGAACAGCACCTGCAACGCGAGTGGCCTGATCAACAAGATTATTTTCAGCTACTAGAGGCCCAGGAAGGCCAGTGTGGGCGCGAATATGGCCTATAAAAAAGGGCGCAGAACGGGAGTGAATGAGTCCTTGTAGTTGCTGGAACATTTGAGTGGTATTGTTGGAGGGCCGAATATGAGGCACAGTTTCCAAAGTGGCGACAGCATGAGCAACATAAGAACTATCAGTATACAAGTTAAATGGTGACTGATCTACGTTTTTGAAGACTGCAACTAAGGCTGCTAACTCAACGAGTTGAGCAGAGGAGAATCTGGTGGGAAAACTGCGGACCTGGCCATTAATGCTATAGACCGCGGTGCCTGAGGAGGATCCGTCGGTAAAGACTAAGATGGCTCCTGGAATGGGGGAGACTCTTGTTTTCTTGGGAAATATTACAGGTGTCCGATAGAGGAACTGAATTAATTTATCAGGGGGGTAATGATTATCTAGTTTGCCCTGGAAAGACGTACAGTTAACCGCCCAATCATCATCATTTTGTATTAGCCACTGAATTTGAGAAGCATTGTAAGGGAGTATTATGATATCTGGATCCTTTCCAAAGAGCTTAAGGGAGTTTTCTCGCCCCAATCGAATAATTTTAGCTACTAAGTAAGGGTAGGTGGGAAGGACTTTAGGGGAGGAAGCCGATAGGTGAACCCAAAAAAGAGGCTTGCCCTGCCAAAAGAGTCCCGTGGGCAAAAAGGGGGTGGGGAGGACAATGAAGTACAAGGGGGAATCTGGGGAGAAGTAGCCAATGGCCTGGGCATTTATGGCCTGCTCGACCAAATTAAGCGCTTGCTGCCCTTCTTTAGTTAGGGAGCGGGGAGAGGTTGGGTCAGTATCTCCCTGCAGGATGTCAAATAGGGGTTTTAACTGTCCTGTGGTGAGTTTTAAATATGGGCAAAGCCAATTAATGTCGCCTAGAAGACGCTGAAAATCATTAAGGCATTGAAGAGAGTCTTTCCTGATCTGTACTTTTTGGGAGAGGACTTTATTGAGGAATAATTCAAAACCTAGGAACAGGTGAGGGGGACAGACCTGAATCTTTTCGGGGGACAAGCGGAGGCCTCAAGCTTGTAAGGCCGAGACAACCTGCATAGTAACTTGATGTAAGTTTGCCTCGTCGGCTCTGGCAAAAAGAATGTCATCCATATAATGAATTATATATATTTGAGGATGTTGAATTCTAAAAGAATCAATTGTCTGAGCTACATATTTTTGGCAAAGGGTAGGGCTGTTGGCCATGCCTTGAGGCAATAGTTGCCACTGGAAACGTGGGGAGGGTCCTATACAATTTACTACCAGAAGACTGAAGGCGAAGCGCTTACAGTCATCTGGGTGCAATGGTATGGAGAAAAAGCAGTCTTTCAGGTCAATGACTATCTTATAGTAGCCTCTGGGGATAGCTACGGGCGAAGGCAAACCAGGCTGGAGTGCCCCCATGGGAACCATAGTTTGATTAACAGCCCGCAAGTCTTGTAGCAGCCGCCACTTGCCAGTCCTTTTTTGAATGACAAAAATGGGGGTGTTCTATGGTGAAGTAGAGGGCTCTATGTGTCCAGCAGCTAATTGTTCCTGCACCAATGCTGTAGCTGCTGCTAGCTTGTTAGATGGGAGGGGCCACTGATCGATCCAGACAGGGGAGTCACTTTTCCAAGTGATTTTATCTGCCTGAAGTGCAGGGGGATCAATGGCCCTTACAAAAAATGTTCTTTGAACCCTAGTCCTGATCTGTCTGACTTAGGGGAGGTGCTCAGGGGTGCTCTTAGTCCCTAACCCTCCTTGCCTAAGCCCTGTCCTGAGAGGAATCCCTGTTTAAGCATTTGGCTGGCTACAACTTCATTGGGGCTGCACATAATGACATTCATTTGTGCAAGGATATCACGCCCCCATAAGTTAACAGGCAGGTTTGGGACTACAAAGGGTTGGGTGGTGTCTTTGTTTCCCTCAGGGTCTTCCCATATTAAAATTTTTGAGCTCTGGAGAGTATTATTAGACTGTCCTATACCTTGTAAGTGCATAAGGGAAGGCTGCAGTGGCCATGATTGGGGCCAGGCATCCTGGGCAATAACTGTGGAATTGGCGCCAGAATCAAGAAGGCCTTCAAAAAGTTTACCATCTAACTTTAACCGCAGGGTGGGTCGTTTTTTGGTGATAGCTTGGACCCAATAAAGATCAGAAGAGCCAGGGCAGGAAGCACCTCGGTTAGAGGCGATGGCTGGGAAGGATGTATTAAGGGGCAAGGGCAACGCCTGAGCTAAACGCTGTCCCTTAGAGACACACACAGGGCCGGTAAGCACGCTGGCTAAGATGTTAATCTCCCCGGTAAAGTCACTATCTACTATGGAAGGGTGGACTATGAGCCCTGCAAGAGTGGAGGAGGCTCGGCCCAGAATAAAAAAGAACATATTAGCCGGTGGGGGTCCAAATGAGCCAGTAGGCAAAATTTGAACACCATCTTCAGGTTTTAATATTGTGTCGGAGGAGGCACACAAGTCCACTCCTGCGCTCCCTGTGGTCGCTCGGAGGAGTCTAGGGGCTGGGGATCCTCTTGTCGGCTGTTCCCCGAGGCCGACTGAAATTGAATAGGACAAGGGGCCCGGGGCTGGCCCCTCAGGCCGTTTCCCAAAAGGTGTGGCAAGGGATTTCCAAGGACATCGGTCTTAGAACGGCACTCACTAGCCCAATGGTATCCCCTCTTGCAGTGAGGACAGATGGAGGGGGGCCGAGTTGGCATGCCTGGTGGTCCACTGAGGTTAGGGGCAGCAGAGGAGGTGGCTAAGGGACACTGTCTCACAAAGTGTCCTGGCTGACCGCACTTAAAACAGTCCCTCTGTGCCGCGGTCCCTTGGATGGCGGCCCCAACCGCAAGCTGCACGGCCTGCGACACCTTATGGGCGAAGGGGTCAGCATCATTACACATTCTAATCATGTCATTAAGGTCTTTATTTTTGAGTTTGCCCCTGAGGATGGCCCTGCAAGCGCTGTTAGCATTTTCATAGGCCAATTGTTTAATAAGTTTATTATCGCCATCCTCCTGTCCGAGGGTCCTCTCAGCAGATTCTAAAAGCCTACCTACAAATTCACTAAAGCCCTCTTGAGCTCCCTGGGTGATTTTTGTCAGGGGAGTGAGAACAGATCCCGTAGAGGGAAGTGCTCGCCAGGCGCCGAAAGCGGCTGCGGCGGTCTGAGACAAAAGCCCAATAGGGAGTCCCCTTTGGCGCTGTTCAGTGGCAAACTTCCCTTGTCCGCTAAGTTTTTCAAGGGTCCAAGAGGCAGAATTGGGGTTCTTTAAATTATTAGTAGCCATAGTTTGACAGCGGTCGAGAAAATCGGCTTTCCACGAGAGGAACTGTCCGCGTGAAAGGACTGCCTGAACCAGCCTGGTCCATTCTCCGGGGAGCAAGTAGCCGCCTCCCGAGGCTGCCTCTAGGAGGGAGTAGGTAAAGGGTGCATTGGGCCCATACGCCCTAACAGCAGAATTTAATTCTTTTAAAGTCTTAAGTTTTAGTCTGCGGAACTCAGTAGGCTCTGCAGTGGGCCCCGGGACTGCCTCCTCTGGGGGGTCATCACTATCACTTTCCCTTTCTCTCCCTTCCGTATCCTCATTATCTGAATCTTGGGGTGGGGACTAGCTCGAAGAAGGGGCGGTAAGGTCTCCTCGCCTATTAGATCTGGTAACTACCGGGAATGCTAGGGCTTTATGGGAGGATTTTAAGGATTTTTTATGTAAGGTGACGTGAGACTGGGCGGTCTCATGACATGGGTGGCTAATGAAAACCGAATCTTTAACCCTTTGACTTAAGTCCTCTTTGGTACGCAAAAGTAAGGGCATTGTAAGGGGAGGCATTAACGAAGGTGCGCAAATTTGGGGCGCGTAAGGAGGAGGCCATTCGGGATTGTGATATCGGGCCGCTTCCTCTCTGAGGGTTGCCTCTTCTGCGGGGTCGAGGGACTCTTGGAGGGGTTGTTTTTTGAACACCGGGTAATTAAATGCATGAGGGGCTGTACCCTCGGGTAAGGGAGGATAGAGGGTCTTGGTGTCTGGCCTACTAATCGGGGGCTCCTCTCTAGATGTTTGGAGCTCAACTGAGGGGTCCTGAGGGGGCATATTAATACAAACTGAGGGGCAAGGGGAAGGACATGTTGGTCTCTTGAAATTATTAGGAGAAGCTGGCCCTTCGGCCGTCTTTAAAGACGTTCTCGAAGCTGACCGCGACACAGGTCGGAGGCAGAATTCTGCTACTGAGAGCAGCTGCTTTTTATTGGGATCTGAAACTGCCCCTTCAACAATATCTCTGATTAGTCCCCAGTACGAAAAAACAGATACAGGGATGGCATCTGGGCCCTGACTTAGAAGTAAATCGTTTAAATCTCTACCTACTTTTTGCCATTTGTGTGGGTGAATCTCAGGTCCACCAATAATAAACCAAGGGCAAGCACGATCAATGAACACAAAAAACTTTACTAGATCCTTTTTCTTAACTCTAATTCCTCTCTCTCTGAGTGAGGCCTTAAGATCCTTGATAAAAACGGCCTCTTTAGACAATGAATGGCCCATCTCGATGGGGTGACAATGTAAAAATTTACTCACCAAACCGTCGACTATGTGAGCAGCAGAACGAGGGTCTCTGTAGGGTTTCCTTCGCCGAAGAGCACTCCACGGCGTCACCCGACAAAGGTCCGTACCTCGAGCCCCACGTTGGGCGCCACTTGTCCCGGCCCGCGGGACCTTCTGTTACTCGCGGGGGCGAGGGGGACCGTGCCTGAAAGAGATGGGCGAGAGAAAGAAACGAGACCAAGCGAATGGTTGTCAAGGTCTACTTTACTTGGATTTTTAGTAGGTTTTATATACAGAAAACAAGGAAGTAGAAACAGAAAAATAGAGTGGGGGGATGATGAGGCTTGGGTGTGGGCTAATCAGCCCCAATCAGCATCTCAATGGCACCGAAAGCTGTAATGCATTCTTCTCAGAACTATAGCTGGAGGGCTGGGTGCTATTTTCATCTTAGGCTATTTTTCGTGAGTAGGACAAGTCAGGACAAGTCAGGACAAGTCGTTGGAATGTGGAGGGTCTTAGTCTCCAACACAGGACAGTTCTGCGAGGCCCTGCCAAGGACTGCCCTGTCCCCAACGTGCAGAGGGCCACAGGAGGCCGCGGTGTGCATGGAAATGTGCACTGTGAGAAACTGAGGCCCGGGGAATGCAGGGCAGGGAAAAATTCCTTCTTTATCTTTTTGGGGTTTCTGGCTGGGACTGACATAAGACAGAGATTAACAGGAGAAAAGCATGCAGATTGTATTGAGTAGGGTTTTTTTGGAGACAGGGGCTATGTTACCCAGGTTGATCTTGAACTCCTGGGCTCAAGCCACCCTCACAACTCAGCGTACTGAGTAGCTGAACGTACATGTGCATGCCACGGCACCTGGCCACTTGTTTTTTTAAAAAACAGTATCAGATTTATGGACAAATTGAGAGGAGGTAATTTTTACACATACACAGGAGGCTTCCCAAACGGTGAAGACCCAAAGAAGTGGCTGGGCCTAAGTGCTTATATACTAAGTTGAACAAAAAGTGGCAATTTTGGAAAAGTAACTAAAATATATGGGGAAGACAAAAGGATGATAAGAGTTACTTTGATGGCCCGGCGCAGCGGCTCATGCCTGTAATCCTAGCACTCTGGGAGGCTGAGGCGGGAGGATTGCTTGAAGGCAGGAGTTCGAAACTAGCCTGAGGAAGAGCGAGACCCTGTCTCTACTATAAATAGAAAGAAATTAATTGGCCAACTAATATATATAGAAAAAATTATCTGGGCATGGTGGCGCATGCCTATAGTCCCAGCTACTCAGGAGGCTGAGGCAGGAGGATCCCTTGAGCCCAGGAGATTGAGGTTGCTGTGAGCTAGGCTGACGCCATGGCACTCACTCTAGCCTGGGCAACAAAGCGAGACTCTGTCTCAAAAACAAAAAAAAAGTTACTTTGACAAGATCTGTTTGTACACATTTCTTTCAGCTCAACTCTTGGTCCCTGGTGATAAGAACATTTTTCTCCTCCTGGTAGAGGGAGGGCATCCTTCAAGCGGGAGTTTATCTGAGCACCATTCTTGCATCTGTTTTTATGTGTCTTTAGCTAACAATCATCACTGTGCCAAAGTGGCATGTCTGGGTGGCGTGGAGGAAGCAGGTGGAGACCTGAGACCGCAGAGCAGCCAGTGTGGCCCCGGAGGCAGAGACCGCAGTGACCAGCCACAAACTGAGGAACGCCAGCCCCCAGGGGCCAGGCAGGCGTGGGGCAGGCCCTTCCCTAGAGCCTGCAGGGTGAGTGCGGCCTCCAGCGTCTCGGCTCAGCCAAGCGAAGGAGCTTCAGACTGCTGGCCTCCAGAACTGCGAGGAATAAATGTATATTGTTTTGAACTGCCAAGGGCATGGTAATTTGTTACAGTAGCCACAGGAAGCTAATAAAGGAAGTGTTAACTATAAAATGCATATTTTGGCCGGGCGCTGTGGCGCACGCCTGTAATCCTAGCTCTTGGGAGGCCGAGGCGGGCGGATTGCTCAAGGTCAGGAGTTCAAAACCAGCCTGAGCAAGAGCGAGACCCCGTCTCTACTATAAATAGAAAGAAATTAATTGGCCAACTGATATATCTCTACTATAAATAGAAAGAAATTAATTGGCCAACTGATATATATATAAAAAAATTAGCCGGGCATGGTGGCGCATGCCTGTAGTCCCAGCTACTCGGGAGGCTGAGGCAGGAGGATCGCTTGAGCCCAGGAGTTTGAGGTTGCTGTGAGCTAGGCTGACGCCACGGCACTCACTCTAGCCTGGAAAACAAAGTGAGACTCTGTCTCAAAAAAAAAAAAAAAAAAAATGCATATTTTATTACTACTACTAGTATCTATTTATAAAGTATAGAACTCTGAAACTCATGGAATTATAAGAATTGTACAAGAAAATGTTGGAAAAACTCTTATAGACATTGGCCTAGGCAAAGAATTTTTGGAGAAGACCCCAAAGGCAATCACAGTATCAACAAAAATAAATAAATGGGACCTGATCAAATTAAAAAGCTTCTGCACAACCAAGGAAACTAACATGACAGCAAACAGACAACCTGAAGAATGGGAGAAAATATTTGCATGTTACACATCCGATAAAGGGCTGACAACTAGAATCAACATATAACTCAGGAAAATCAGCAAGAAAAAAATCAAACGACCCTATCAAAGGGTGGGCAAAGGACATGAACAGAAACTTCTCAAAAGAAGACAGACTAATGGCCAACAAACACATAAAAAAAATGCTCAACATCTCTTATCAGGGAAATGTAAATAAAAACCACAATGAGAAATCACTTGTCTCCAGTGAGAATGGCCTTTATCAAATCCCCAAACAATAAATGTTGGCGTGGATGCAGAGAGATAGGAACACTCCTACACTGCTGGTGGGACTGCAAAGTAGTTCAACCTCTGTGGAAAGCAATATGGAGATACCTCAAAGAGATACAAGTAGATCTACCATTTGATCCAGCAATCCTATTAGTGGGCACCTACCCAAAAGAACAAAAGACATTCTATAAAAAGACATCTGCACTCAAATGTTTATAGCAGCACAATTCACAATTGCAAAGATGTAGAAACAACCCAAGTGCCCATCAATACATGAGTGGATTAATAAAATGCGGTATATGTATACCATGGAGTTCTACTCAGCCACAAAAAACAATGCTGACCTAGTACCTCTTGTATTATCCTTGATGGAGCAGGAACCCATTCTACTAAGTGAAGTATCTCAAGAATGGAGAAACAAGCACTACATGTACTCACCATCAAATTGGTATTAACTGATCAACACTTAAGTGCACATATAGTAATAACATTCATCGGGTGTTGGGCACATGGGGGGGAGGGGTGATGGGCATATGCACACCTAATGGGTACAGTCACACCATCTGGGGGATGGACATGCTTAAAGCTCTGACTGGGGTGGGGCAAAGGCAATATATGTAACCCTAAACATTTGTACCCCCATAATATGCTGAAATAAAAAATGTTTAAAGAAAAACAGGAAAAGAAAATGCAATTTAAAAATCAATAAATAAAAGGTGAATAACAGGCAAAAAAAAAAAAAAGTACAGAACTCTTTCTGCATAAGTAAAATGAGGGGTAATAACAGTGGGAACTAACACCCAATGTACCAAATAATAGCAGATAAAATGAGAACCTGAGCTAAAAGAAGGACAATGTTCAAGGCTGTGTTTCACAGGGATGAATGAGCCAAGTCCTTAGAAAAGGAGAGCCCATCACCCAGACTCCATGTCCCTGGCAAAGATTTCCTCCTGACCATACTCTATCCAGGTTCCTCTGAGTTCTGTTCTCAACTAGACCTCAACATTGGCCAGGCACAGTGGCTCACACCTGTAATCCCAGCACTTTGTGAGGCTGAGGTGGGAGGATTGCTTGATGCTAGGAGTTTGAGACCAGCCCAGGCAACGTAGTGAGACCCTGTCTTTAAAAAAATAAATAAATAAAATAAATAAAATATGTCCTTACAACTTTATCTTTGCCACCCCCACTTCCTGGGAACTGGATCTTCCAAGGCCCCTGAGGATAATAAAATACTGAGAGGAGCTCCAAGGCATTTAACACCACTAACAGGTCAGGTCCTCATAGAATATTGACCAGGCTTTGGGCTGCATCATGCTGACCTAGTGAGATGCCAAAAAGAACATAATTAGGGAGAGACAATGTGTCACTAAAAAAAAAAAAAAACTACAAGAAAGTAAAATCTTCTGGAAGTATCAAGCGCCGATCACCGAAGGGCAGGGGCACTGGGAAGCTCTGCATCAGCTGGGGCCGCGCACCGACCTCAGAACCCCGCGAGAGCCGCCAGCTCAGCACCGGCCACATGACTGCCGCTGGCAGGATGCTGTTGCTGCTTTAAAAGTTCTGGTAGGATTACAGAGCCATGAGAAGTGAAGCTCCCAAGACCCAATGAAGACAAGCCCTAAGAAAAAGTAGGACTAAAAGGAAGACAAGAGAAGGGAAACTGCTGTCAATCCCCGACCTTGGAGCGTGAGACGTGGTGCTTGTGTCCATGTGCTGATGGACTTCGCAGTCGTGCGGGACCACGCGTGCCGTCTCTGGGCACTAAGAAGGTCAAAGAGTTATATATTTGGCTTGGGATTCTAATGAAATATTTAGAGGTGTTTATATTTTGGGGAAATGTAATTATTAAAACTGTATGCAGATATTTAGAGGATCATTGATGGCTCACTGCAGTAGAAAGGCCAGTTGTTCGATGTCAGTAAGAGAAGTGAGATGGCTGTGAGACCTCAGGCATGACAGAGCCGCACTCTGGCAGGTGTGAGGTGCCACACACAACTGTGCTTTTGCCTAAAGGCCAAGAGGAAGGAAGGTTCCAGAGGTCTAAAGGAAGCAGATAGGTGGGGAAGCTTGCCCATGCTTCGCACCACACCACCCAATGGCTTTAGTGGCTGGGCGGAAAGAGTTCCAAACCAGAGTCCGTCCTTCCCTGGTGGGGCAGGAGGGAGGGAACACTGGTTTCCTTTCTCTCTCTGGGCAGAGCGAGCAGGGAGAGGTTCGCACGTTCCAGGTGCCGTCCCTCCTCCTTGCCACTAACTTTAAACTCCACATGGCAACTTCTCAAAGATGTGCTCTTCCTGGGGCAGAAGAAGGCAGGGCGCAGTGAGAGTTCAAAGGGCAGGCAGTGGGTGGCAGGGAGCTGGGCAGCAGCTGGCCGTAGCTTCAGAAAGCCAGTCTGACACTGGGTGTGGCCACAGTGCACTCAGTCTCTGAGAACACTCCTCTATCGCTCTAGGTTTGGCCTTAACACCTAGGTTTGGGTGACTCCTGCCCACCCCCAGCCCTCCACTCAGGGCGACTAGGACAGTCCCCCATGTCCCACACAAAGGGGTGACATAAGGAAGACCTGGCTGTTCTCCGCCATGTCATCCAGGGATCCCACACCCCGGATGTCACTGGATGTCGCTCAGCAGCTGACTGTGGACATTCTCCAGGGATTTTCAGGCACTCTAGAAAACTTGAAAAAAGACATTTCCCCCAGACTTGGTCAGGCTTTTGACTCACTTGTATGGCCTTAGAATCCCCACTGGTCCTCCCTGGGCCTCAGCCTCATGGTTTATAAAACAAAGTGGTTACCCCAATAATCCCCACAGCCCTCCCAGTGCTGCTGCCTGGGGAGAGGGTGCACAGGTTCTGAAATTGTGTCCCTCACTCAGAACTCACGCAGGGAGCCCCAGGGATTAGAATGCACAGCCCTTAAGGAGCTGAAAATTTAACAGGAGAGTCAGAGATGTGACGTGTGATCCTATAATCTTAGAGAATGCACGTGTCATTGTGCATTTATTCAAACCATAGAATGCAAAACACCAAGAGTGAACTGTAATGAAAACCATGGACTTTTAGTTATACTCAGGTGATAAAAGTATTTGAAGTGGTTTCATCAATTATAAGGAAAATGCCAGGGGACGTGGACAATGGGGAAGGTTACGCACATGTAGGGCAGGGAGTATATGGGAAACCTCTGTACCTGCCTCTCAATTTTTCAACAAAACTAAAACTGTTCTGAAAAAAAAATAAGTGTTTGGTCAGGTGTGGTGGCATGCTCCTATAGGCCCAGCTACTTGGGAGGCTGGGAAAGAAGGATCCCTTGAGCCCAGCAGTTTGAGGCCAGCCTGGGCAACATAGCAAGACCCTATTTCAATAAAAAATAAATAAATAAGTAATGTAAAAAAAATTATCACAATATATGTGGAAGTCCAATTCCTTTTAGTTTTGCTAAAACTCTCAAACGTCAACAGGCGTCTGGGACGGGAGGGTTCTGGCGGTCTGAGACTCGTAGTGGGATTCGTGGTTAATCTCCCACAGCCTTCCTGGTGTTGTACTCGTCAACCAAATCCCTGGGCTCCGTCTTTCCAAACTGTCAGCTGTGGGGGTGTCTCCGCAGGCAGAAACCTCCCCATCTCCTGCACGGGCACGGCCACCCTGCCTTGAGCTCTCACCCCAACAGGCCCTTTGGAGACACAGGGCCCCAAACCCGCGCTCGCCACCGAGCCGCGTGCCACAGTCCGCTCCTCACTCCCTGCGGCCCTGTGCCCCAAGGCCCACGTTCCTGCAGGCCCTCCAGGGTCTTCGCTGCCAGCGACCAGCAAGGTCCGGCTGGTGGTAGGCGCAGGTGGGATGCTGAAGGTGAGATGGAAGAAAAAGCCAAATTCTCTTCTCGCCTCTCCACTTGGAGAGGCGTCTCCAGCGGTGGCTCCATCTCCTTGCCAACGTCTGCCTCACTTGCTAACTCTAATTGTAGAAACAATTTAAAACAAACGCAAGCTGTCGTGCCCTCTCATAGAGATTTCCTTGCAGACGCACAAAGGCGGCTGCTCTAAAGATGGGGAACGCCAGCTTCCCAGAGTCTGGAAGCTGTGAAGGGGCAGAGCTAGGACTCGGAATCCAGGATTCTGAATCCAACCCCCTTCCATGTGGATGTCATCTGCTTACCGCGGACACCAAGGGCAAGCAGAGGAGCAGGTTAATAATTGATAGCATTTCCCTGTACAGTTATAATGGAGTTACTGTGACAATCGGGGCCCAGCCCACGGAAAGCCGCCCATAGGAATTCCGGGCAACAGCTCTGCATGGCATGCGGTGCCCTGGGTGAAATGGGGGCTGTGGCCAGGGATGGGGGCGGGGCTGCCAGTTCTCACAGCTGCTCTTGGAATGGGGCTGCTGCTGGCTGGATTTGACATCTACAACCTGGAAAAATCACCATCACACAAACCACACACAGGGACACAGCCCAGAAAACCAAGCCTTCTCCCAGGCAGTCCTCTTAACCATAGTGATTTCTACTGGTTTCCAGTAAGCTATGAGATCCGTCCAAAGCAACCTTTAATGAATAACAACTGCAGAACCAAAGCTGAAGAACCGCCCTCACAGGAGACTCGGAGTCACCCCTTCCTCAGGGCTGTGCCTCCCCCCTGGCCTCTCTGCCCCGACCGCCATCCCTGTAACTCCGTCTTCACCAGGATGCCAACAGGTAATGGAAGCTCAGTATGATGCCACATAAGCTCAAGCTCTCCCACTTGTCTCTCAGACCTGCTTATTCTCCTGTGCCCTTCCCACTGTAGGTGTGGTGCCATGCTCCCGCCAGTCGCCAGGCCAGAAACCAGGGTCATCATGAATTCCTCCCTCTTTAAATGATCCTTCTTGCTTCTTGAATAGAGTGAATTTTTTTAATTGACAAATAAGGAATAAGTTCAGGAGATCTATTGTACAGCATGGTGACCATAGTTAATAACAATGTACTGTATATGTGAAAATTGCTAAAAGTAGACTTTAAATCACTATGTAAAATAATTGTATGAGATAATGGATATGTGAATTAGCTTGATTCAGTCATTCCACAATGTATTCCTATATCAAAACATCATATTGTACTCTGAGGGACTCCCATGGGATGCTTCACCTGTCACTGTGGACCTCCAGCTTGGAGTTTCCAAGGAGGAGGGGCTCCTGCTTCCACTCCCAGGTGAGTCTGATCCAGGCCAGCACACAGCAGTGCTCTCGTGAGGTGGACGCACCTGAGACACACAGGGACAGCCCAGAACCTGAGAGGCGGAGGGTCCCCGTTCTTGGCCCAGTCCCTGACGATGCCTGGGGCACACGCAGCCCCACAGAGCCAGTGGCCAGTGGCTGTGAGGACAGCAGGACACCCTTTGCTGAAGGCTCATGCAGAGCAGGCTGGACTCCATGAGTCTGCCTTGGTGCTTTGTGAACTGTGGAGAGCCATGCAAGCAGAGGAACAGTTTAGCAGGTGCCTCATGATGACGATGACAGGAGAGGCTGATGTGGTATCCCCTCTGGCTTTGGCCATGGGGAGCAGGAGGCAGATATTGTCGAGCAGATGAGAAAGCTTTCTGGAATGCTAAATGCATGCATACCACAATGCTCGTGCTACGTGAGCTCTGCAGTGCACCCATGGTCCACATGCCCTCCATGGACTCCCATGCCTTCACAGGCAGGCAGCGGAGTGCAGGAGGCCAAGCAGAAGAGGCAGTGTGAAGGAGGCAGGACAGAGGAGGCAGGTAAAAGGGCACACATTGTACTGCTCCAGTGCTGACTGTGTGCTTTCTCTGAGCTTCCATTTCCTCTTTTGTAAGAAGAACATCGGCACCTGCCCAGAAGTGCTACCTTACCTACCTCTGTGCTTAGCAGGCCGCAGGACACACCTGTAAAGCAATAAGGGACCTGGTTTTATAGTTCATAACTCACTCCAGCCCAAAGCCTCCCATGCTAACGATATTGTGCAACACCTCGTTACTGTCTGGAAAAGCAATTCACAGGTAACATCATCCACCTACAAACATTATAAATTTAAACAGATCAATGCCCTGAACATTTTTTATGTAATGGACAATGTTAGAAATGTATAATAAAATATGGGTGTTTCAGTACAGAAATGCTTGGGCACTACTAAAGTAAAAGAAATAGCAAAGAGAAAAGATGACTGGATTTAAGAGATTGATTTAGGACTAGTATTATACATTGGCATTTTGAAATAAGGACTAAATATTGTATAGCAGTGTATATACATAGAGTCCTAGCAAATCTGAGAGCAATAAAGGCTGATTGGGGCAGGTGTGATGATTTGATCCCTCAAATGACCATGAATGGTATTGCTATGGATGGTGGTGTTTTCCAAAGTGAATGACTCTTAGTTAAGTTTGCAGCAAAAAAATTAAATCTTCTCCATGTATATGTGATAGTTGTATTCTTGGAAAATTCAGTCCAAAAGCCATGCCCTCAAATGCTTTGTATTTTACATGTAAAACTGAGTTAGGTTCTAGGTCCCAGTAATTACAGTTCTTTCTGCTGTCATGCACTGCCACACAGTGCTTTGCTATAATCAGGCTGCAGAATTCACTGGGGCCCCCAGCCCTGCCCAGGCTCTCAGCCCCAAAACTGACAGCAAAGGCTGTTAGCAGTTGCCACAGCTTTGCAGGACCTGCATGCGACTGTGAGCCCTTTACCTGGAGGTAAAGGTCTTGGTTGTGGGGAGAAAAAGCTACACTGTCCCCCTCCCTTGAGACTGGCACAGAGAACAGGAGAGCTTCACAGAGAGGAAAGGGAAAAATTCTAAAAGCTCCATCCACTCCCCTCCTGCTCTCCTTCCTGGGAGCCTAAGAAAACCCAGGGCCCCAGGGGCTGGCTGGGTGCCCACAGCCCTTGTTGTCCTGTGCAAGAGGGAGTCAGGGATCTGGGGAAGCTTCCGGGACAATGTGAACAGGGCGGGGCAGGGAGGGACGGGTGAAGGCCCTGCCTGGCACCAGGGAGGGGTGGGTGCAGTATGCGGAAGGAGAGGGCAGGAGGCCTGAGACCAGCGCTGGGACGCGCTGCGAGGCGGGCTCCGCTTGGACAGGCACAGCTTCCCGTGCGAGGCAGCCTGCGGCCGGGCTGGGCCCTGTGTGTGACTCACAGTCAGGCCCTGGGAGCAGCCCCACTCCATCCTCGACACATGCAGGCCAGGGGACACTCCCTCTGAGAAGCCCTTCTCCGCTGTGCTCCGGCGCCTCTGTAACCAGGGCCCTTCTGTTGCTCCTGCGACGTCTCGGCTTCTCCAGTTCACTGGCCATCGTTTTCTTCTAGTCATCTTTCTTAATTTCTGGAGCAATGGAGTCATTGGAGGCTGCTTGGTTTCCAGGCATGTTTGCTCCAGGCTTGGAGCTTTGTTGGGTCCCCAAATGACTTGCAGAACTCTACTGTGATAGAGGGTGTGGCAATAAAAACTCTTGTTGAGATGTCTGTGCCATTTGAGCCTCTGCCTTGGACCTGAAGACAGTGAAGCCAAGCGTGCAGAACCTGCCCTCTTTGCTGAAGTCTGGGCCGCGGTGTGCCAGCACATGCACGGGGCAGACAGCGCCCCAGAGCACTCCTCCTCCGTCCCACAGGGGAGGTTCTTCCCGGTCAGGTGCAATGTGGCGCACAGTTTTCGCTGTTTTGACTCTGCACGACTGGGCAGCATCTTCCACCATCAATCTTCACGCTGCCGTTCGGGGTGCACCATTGCTGGAGAGCCGGAATCAATTATAAACTTCTCACTGACATGGGTGTCCACCTGGGCCTTGAGAACCCTACGGGATTGAGAAACTTTTTGTTGTTCAGGACTGTCCCCAAAATTGCAGGATGTCTAGCATCCCTGTTCTGTGTTCATGAAATGGCACAAACCACCACTACCACATTTAATAATTGTAACAATCCTAAACACAGCCATAAATTGCCTAAATAGTCCCAAGGGGATTGTACTTCCTTGTTCAGAATTACTCGCTTATCGCTGAAGAGTTTGGTTAATGGGAAGATCAGTGTTGACTGGAATAAACAGGGAGCATGCTGGACCCCGCAGCACAAACCTGCAATCCCAGCCACGCTGGAAATCGAGGTGGGAGGATCCCCTGTGCCCAGGAGCTCCAGACCAGCCTGGGCAACAGAGCGAGACTCTATTTCTAAATAAATAGATAAATAGATGGATAGATAGATACAAAGATTAAAAGACAGCAACCATCAGACCTCATTGGTGAGTAAAGGGGTCTGTCTATATTACACAGCCCCAAAGGGTATGCCAATAGTTTTATAAGCATGTCCTGGTGTAACCCATGTGACTACATGGGTTAGGCAACCACTCCCCAAGTTCCAGTGGCCTAACACAGCAACAGATTTCTCCCTCACGCTTCACGTCTGGACGCACTCACCATCCTTATGACTCAAAGTCTCTTGCCGACAGCGGCTTTACTTTCACATTCGAGTTCCCTTTCGCAGCTGCGGCAGGAAGGGAATGCTGTGAACCACTGGCTTCTAAAGCTTCCACTGAAAAGTGACAGACATCTATCAAAGTCATTTTGCTGTGCGTGGAGGGTGAGGAAGTCCAATCCAACATGTACCCAGGAGAGGAAAGAAACGGAAATATTTAGTGAGTGGCCCTAATGACTACTCACATGGATTCAAACTCAGCTCCTCACTAAATGCACAACATGTATGTGTTACTTAGCCTTTCTGGATCTCAGTTTCATCGCTGGTAGCAAAAATTATAGTAGCTGCTACTGCTTATTGATCATGTACTGTGTGCACTAAACATTTGACCTTCCACTGGATTGGCAGAAAATCTAGGAGGTAGATGCTGTCATGTGGAAAATAATATCTTCCTTATGGTCATGTTATGAGAACCAAATGAGATGATGAACGCAAACAATAGTTGGTGCTTTAATAATGTGAAAGATATGGTAAGAGGTGGGGAAGACATAGGGTGGGAGGCTCAGGAAAAGAAGTGAAAGACAGGACATAACCTTGGGAAGATAGGATAAGTGTGCAGAAAACTCTAAGACACACTCCCTGCTGAGGGAACTGAGGAGGAATAAAAACAAGTTTTGAGGAAGCAGAGAAGAAGAGGGCACACCAAGCTGGAGGAAATATAAGCTGGGGCACAGAAACAGGTCAAGATTCTAGGATCTGGGGGCAGGCCCCCCAAGCCATGTGCTGGTGAGGGCATGGCAGAACTTTCTGGAGTTTCCCAGTTATTCTCTGCAATCTTGGCACACATGCTATGAGTCCTTGTCTTAATGGATCTGTATTCTCCACTCACTTGTAATTAGATTCAGCTGGCGCCGGCCTTAGCTCTTATCTAATCCAATCCCCCCTTTTCAGATGAGGAATCTGAGGCTCAGAGAAGATGCAAAATTTGGTGGAAGCTGAATGAAAGTTGATCTGTGTTTCCCAATTCCCTCTATCGCCCATTGTCCCCTGCCAACTGCCAACATCCAGAGAGACAGCAAAGGTCTGGCGTTGCCCTGGCTGCTGTCCCGCCTCCCCAGTTCTGAGAGGAATGGCTGAGGGCTTGCTCTTGCATCGCAGCAGGGCTGGGAGGAGGCACTGCTGCTCCATCCAGAGACTCACTGGCCTTCCCTGGGGCAGGCGAGACTCTCCTGCCTCATGACGTCAGTCTGGATCGAATGGCTGGCTCTGCTCAACGGAACGTGCAAAGGGATGTGTCTCTTGGCAGCAGAGGCCTTGAGGACCATGGCTCCTGTATGCTGGCTGTGCTCTCTTTTCATTCTACTGTGATAGCTAGCGATTCTTCATACAGAGTCTTCCCCGTCAGCTGGGTCCGAGGTTAAGACGGTACAGAGCAGAAATACAGCTGACTCGGATATCATAAGCAAGAATAAATCTTTGATGTTGTAACTTCTGGCAACTCAAGGTCACTTGTTATATGGCAGCATCACCAAGCCTGTTCTGACACACCGGACATCACAGCTACGGTCTCTCACGTGCTGTCTGCACTCCTGGAAAAAATCCATGAAGGTTCCCTGCTAAAACATCTATTATACCTAGCACAAAAGCAGAAGATACTCAGCCCGCCATGCATCCGTGCAGGACTCCGGCCCTCACACACTCCAGAAGGTCCGCAGGCTCGCACCTGGCTTTGCTCCAGCCTTAGTCTGTGCACGGCCGCTGCCACGATGCTAGGTGCTGCTCTCCACCTTACCGGAGCCGGCCACCGCGGCCCTCAAGGCCTATGTGCCCAGCCCCAGCCCCAGCCCCAGATCCAGCCCCATGGTCACTGTCTAGACAGTTTGCTGCTATTGTCATGGGCCTCAAGAGACAGTCGAGGAGCCTGGCGTTCGCTGAGTGGCATGCCTTACCAAGCCATATACAGGTGCCTGGGACTTGGGTAAAGGGATGTGTAAAGGGACGAATGCACTTATTGGCTATGATGTGGTTCTAGAACCCAAACTCACTGATGCTGTTTGCACGCATGCAGAGGATTAAATGATTTTGCAAGTGCAGTTTGAATCCTAGAGGTTGTTAAGGACAAAGCAGGACCTCATAAGGAAATCTACCCCTATGTCGTCCAAGAACCTAGATCAACTTTAAGTGGATTAGGGGTCTGCACTCCAGAGGAACTGGGCCTTGACCAAGTGTAAAACCCCATGACAGGCTTCCCAAGGACTCATTGGCATTGCTGCTTGACTATAAACAATCACTTGGGCTGTCCCAGAAAGTCTAGGGACGAAAAAAGAGAGACAAAAATAAATTTAAAAATCAAACCAAAAAAATCATGTGGAAATACAAATAATAACCTATTACTTCATTTGAACAAGTTTTCCTTTATTGAGTACCAAACCATGTAATGGTAACTTGGACTTTAATAAAAGGGAAATGAGTTTGAACTGAAAAGAAAGTAGAAGATATGCTCTACCCCCTAAAACCTCAAGATGTAGGACATAGACGCAGCGTGGAAATAGCTGAAAGGCGAGGGCAGCACACAGCTGGACAGGCTTGCCCATCAGTTCCCAAGGCCCCTGGGCTATTGAGAGAGGATCTTATGCAGAAGGGAGTCTCTTGTGAGAAAGGTTAGAAGAGTGAAGGATGTCACATCCCATTTTCTCATTCTAAAGAGGAGGGCAGAAAGGATGAGAATGCAGGACAAGGGAAAACTGTTCCCTAATCACTACCATCCTTTGCAAGTCCTATTGCCACCTACCATGATGACAGGCAGGTGGACGCAGCCAAAGAGATGGAGAGACCTGAGGTGTCAAGTCATCGGCCTCTGGTCTGGGATCACCCACCACTGTCACAGCTCCTGGCAGGCTGCCACACAGGACAACAGGGCCTCCTGGAGTGTCTGAGGGTTCCGCCCCACGTGGACAAGGGGCAGATGGTGTTTGCGTGTCTTTCAAGGACAGACCTGTGTTATGCAAAGGTGGAGGAGGAAATGGAGACTCCATAAACACATTCAGTCCCTCTTTATGGCACCCATCTACACACCTGGCTGCTGACCAACTCACCACAATTCCTTGCTTCCTGGACGTGTAAAATGGGTGGAGAATGACTTGGGTCAGAGCACAGGAGCCAGGGAAGAGCCTGGAGGAGAGAGACTCAGGCTGGGCATGGAGTGGCGCCCACAGCAGAGACCATACTGCGAAAGGCAACTACTGTGCAGCTCCCTTCAGCTCCAGGACCCTCAAGAACTTGCCAGTATCTCCTGTGCTCCTACAGGAACCTGGCTTCCAGCGTTCTTGCACAGACTCTAGACCACAGTGCGAGAACAGTAGCTCTGAGCGCCTAGAACGGTGGCCGGCACAGCTGCTGCAGCTGCTGCTACTGCCATGCCCTGACTGCCACTTCTGTGGAGCACTGATGTGCTAGGGCTGTCCCGCCCTGAGGCTTGGGGGTGGCCAAGTTCAGGCGGGGCACAGGCTGCTGGGCTGAGGAAGTCCCACTTCCAGGAGCCTGTAAGGAAAGAGAAGAGACAGCAGCGGTGTGCGGAGTTACCAGACCAAGCACTGCGCTGGGACTCGGATCCCAAACCCAAGTCCCAGCTCTCTGGCTTCACCCAAGGGGTGGAGACTGAACAGCCACAGCTGGGGCCAATTGTGGTCACCCCTGAGGCCGGCATTTGCTTAGCTGATAAACTGGGGGATGTCAAAAGACAAAATTACAGCACACTTAAAGGTCTTAATTGGCTTTTATTTGCAGTCAGGCAGCACCTCATTCTATAAAAAAGAATGGATGTTCCCACGAGCTGAGCAGAGGAGTTTGGCTTTGTAGACAGAAAGGGGCTGAGGAAAGCAGGACAGAGAACAAAACGCAGATGGGTTGTTTCAAAGTTACTTTCCTTATAAAGGTTGAAGCAGAGGGGACTTCCATATCATGCCAGCTGAAAGTGGAATGTTTGAGAGTTTGGCTGCTATCTTTCTTTCTCTTCATTTCTTGGAAGATCAGAAAAACAGTTCAGCGAGAGGAACTCCAGCATGAGTGACTCCCTTCCCATCTGGTCCGTGGGGCCCACACGCCGGTCCCCTGCACCTTCTCTGCGCAGGGCCGGAGCCAGGAGGGTGCAGCAGAGGGCCCAGGAGCGAGGAGCAGAGCTGCAGTGCTGGACAGGTGGCGCCTGTGCGGCATGGCCGACTCCCCGCACCCTGGGAAGGGGGGGCCCTGGGGGCCAGGGTTGCCGTGCATGAGGTCAGAGTGCAGTCTGGGCTCCAACTGGGCTACTCCCTGAGACAGCCCGCCAGGGCGGCCCCAGACTCCAGAGACGGGATCCAGCTGCCATGGGACTGTGAAAGGAGATGAGCAAAGGAGGGAAAATGTCCCTGATGCTTCTCATTACCAGCTTCAAAGCACTTTTCCCCACTCACTAATTTACAGGACCATGAAGTGCCTTCTGACTCTCATATAAGCATATAAGGGGCCAGGTTAGGATGGGGTAGGGAACTAAATTGTGACTCAAAAGAAAGTTAGGGTGGAGATATGAAAGTTTTTCAGGCAAGGGAATAAGCTTAGAAGTAAAAAATAAAAGGCTGTGTGTTCTCTGAGGGGACTGAAAATAAAATATAAAATAAAAATAAAATAAAATATAAATAATAAAATAAAATAAAACGTCTGTAGGGAGGCTATGAATAGACCAGTTTGGACAGGCTGGCGGAAGTGTGAAGGTGAGAAGCAGGAAGGCAGCTTGGATTCAAACTACGAAGGTAACTGCAATAGACCGAGCATCTGTGTCCCCCAAATTCACATGTAGAAACACTAACCCATGCCTGATGGCATTAGGAGGTAGGGCCTTCGGGTGATTAGGTCATGGGGGTGGAACCCTCACGAACGGGATTAGTGCCCTAATAAAAGGGACCCCACACATCTCCCCTCCTCTCTTTCCACCATGTGAGGATACAATGAAGGGCTGACAGTTGGCAACCCAAAGAGGGCACTCACTAGAACTTTACCACGCTGGCACCCTAATTCTGGACTTCCAGTCTCCAAAATTGTGAGAAATGAATTTCTTGCTCATTAGCCATCTGGTCTATAATACTTTGTTATAGCAACTTGAACTCAGACAGTAACTGTCTTAGTTTCCCAGGGTTTACAAAGCACCCCCAACTGGATGTCTTAAACAACAGCAATGTGCTCTCTCATGATTCGGAAGACTGAAAGTCTAAAATCAAAGTGTTGGCAAGGTTGGTTCCTTCTGGCGTCTCCAGGGAAGAATCTGTCCCGTGCCTCTCCTGGCTACTGGTGCCTCTCCACAGTCCTTGGCAGTCCTTGGCTTGTAGACACATCACTCCAATGGGGCTCTTCCTGTGCATGTCTCTCCTCTGAGAAGGACGCCAGCCAAACTGGACTGGGGCCCACCCTACTCCAGTACAACCTCATGTTAACTTAGCTAACAACATCAGCAATGACCCTATTTCCAAATAAGGTCACATTCTGAGTTACCAGGGGTTAGGAGTTAACATGTCTTTTCTTGGAGGATTCCACCCACAATAGTACCATAAGCTCCTGCGTCTCCTAGTCTCTATATTCCAGCTCATCCTCTCAGGACCAGTAACTCTGTCCTTGCAAGTGCCTGTCCACTGGCCAGCCCCACTCCCTTCCAGGCAGCAGCCATTCCGGCATGAAAGTGCTCCATCCGCACCTCCGAAACAGCGCTGCTTCTCGTATTGGTATTCCTCTCAGTTACTTCATATTCTTGAACTTTAATGTCCCCTTCTTCCTTAGATCAAGCAAGACCTCTAATAGGTAGAAAGATACAAAATAACAGTAGTAGCCAAGATTTACCAGGCCCGCAAAATCATTTAATCCTCATAGCAGGCTGGGCACAGGGGCTCATGCCTGTAATCCCAGCATTTGGGAGGCTGGTGCGGAAAGATTGCTTGAGCCCAGGAGTTTGAGGCCAGCTTGGATAACATATCAAGACCCTGGTTCAACAGCAAAAAATCCTCACAGCAATGTGAGGGAGATATCATTATCATTTTAAAGACAAGGAAATTGAGGTACAGAGAGCTGAAATAACATACCCAAGTTGGGAGAGCTAGTAGCAGGAGGGGTGGGAGTCTGAGCTCAGAAAGGGGTGGATCTAGGGTTCATACGCAGAACAGATTCACTAAACCATCTCCCTGCAGCTTGGGGGTAGCTGTTTTCTCAGGAAAGCTACCCACAAAACGTTCTGGCTGAGAGGCCAACAATAGGACCTCGAAGCCACTGGAGTGAAAAGTAACTTCCACCTTTTGTTTATATACATCTATAGTCTTAAGTTTTTGTTTTAACTAACATGTATTCTTTATAATAATCTTTATCCATCAAGAGGGTTTTTAAAAAGCAAGCAATGCATTAAAATGTTTAAGAAAAAACTATTATTTTTCTTAACTAAGAAACTTTTTCATAACTAAGCTGAGTTTATTAATATTAATGTCAATCATTGACATACATTTAATTATTAATTAGTATCCAACTAACATTAAATTAAATTAATACTAACTGGATATTAAATCAACTTAACATGGCCAGCGATGGGTTCTTGAGCAGGAGAGCAGCCCGGGGAAAGAGGAGACCCAATGGTTGTGCAAGTGTAGGACAGGGAGTGTTGGGTAGAGTCTGGCCAGGACAAACAGGTGGAGCTGGGAGATAACCTTCCTCCAGGTTACTGTGGCCAGGTGTTGGGCTACTCTTGGAAGCTGGAGTCTCATTTTCAGTCTTAAAAGCAGAACAAGAAAAGCACCAAAACTGTAAATGTCACTGGTAAATATCTTTCTATTAAACACATCATTTGCAGGTGTTGCCCTTGAATCTTTCTTCTTTATTGACTGATGTGGTCTTTCAAGGAAGGAACATGCTCCTGCTCTGCCAATAAACTCAGTCCTCATAAATAAAGAATTTTTAGATTTCATCTATTCTAACTTTTTACTTTAAAAGCATAATAAATGCTGGAATAAACATGGGTTTTCATTGCAGAAGGATGGTTTAGATGGTCAACAGTTTTTCCTCTAAAGCCTTCAGTATGGATTCACTCCAGAGGTTTCCTATTAAAATTGCACCATCCTGAATTCTAGGTGCTCTGAGCCTACTCACTTGGGAGGAATCATCTTCCAGTGAAGACATTGAGCTATGGATGTGGTTCTCAGGGGAAAAATGTACCACCTAGCATTTCCTTTATGTATCTCCTGACACTATTTTTTTTTCCAGCAAGAATACTGTTGTTGCAGATGAATTAAACCTTTTTCAATCGGCTGTTCAATTCCTATGTCAAAAGCAGGTGTGGATATGGTTGTGTGACTTGCATTAGTTATATATGGACCAAGAAGTCAAAGAAATTAAGTGATGTTTGTGTTTTTGTAAATAATCCCTTCACTTATTTGGGCACAAATTTCAAAAATGAAAAACTATTTTTAAAAAGTTAAACAATTTGATAGATAATATAACCACTTCTAACATGATGGATTTTTTTCATCTATACATTTTTGTCACATTTATTTGTTATTTTTGCTGAGACTATCTTGGCAACTATGACTTGGGTTTTGAAGTGAACAGATATAAGTCAGGGTGAAGGCTGCAAGAAAATTAGCAGAAAATCTCAGTGAATGATTGATTCAAAGCTTGGAGCTTGACAGTCTGAGTGAACATTCGTGCCTTGACAGACACAGAAATCAAGAGAAGGGGATGGTTTGGCTGAGAGTATTGGTAATACTCATCTTGCTGCCAAGTTACGGACATCAGCTCAAGAAAGGCTCAGCCAATGGCATGGATGTGAGGAGAGAGGAACACTCCTACACTGCTGGTGGGACTGCAAACTAGTTCAACCTCTGTGGAAAGCAATATGGAGATACCTCAAAGCGATACAAGTGGATCTACCATTTGATCCAGCAATTCCACTACTGGGCATCTACCCAAAAGATCAAAAGTCACTTTATGAAAAAGACACCTGCACTTGAATGTTTATAGCAGCACAATTCACAATCGCAAAGCTGTGGAAACAACCCAAGTGCCCATCAATTCATGATTGGATTAATAAAATGTGGTGTATGTATACCATGGAGTACTACTAAGCTTTAAGAAACAATGGTGATTGGTGCACTATGGCGGATAAGAAACACCGCCAGACAGAGTGTCTCTGCAGAAAAGATAGATTCTAGCAGAAATCAGAAGAAAGAAGCAAGAAGACGAGCCTACATCGGATGAGGGTCGGAAGGAGGAGTACCTGAGACCACGGGAGACTCCACGGGAGGAGGTCACGGAGGAGAACTGGAAGCTGGGACTGCCAGAGCAGCCCGGAGACCAACGGGAAGTATCGGCTGTTTCCCCTCCCCTGCATCCCAGATGCTGGTGGGCTCCCCAGCGAGTGGAGAGACCTGCGGACACCAGTCCAGCGATGGCCGTTGCCAGTGAGCAGTAAGCCAGTGGCGGACGCAGCACCGGGCTCCCAACTCCCTCGGGGCACCTCTGTGTGCACAGACCCGAGCCATGCAGCAGACGCCATATTGCCTCCTCCCCCTCTCCCCCGACCCTACCCGCAGCTGCCCAGAGAGACAGAGAGACAATACAGCCACCAGCCAGAGGTACCTACAGGGAATGGGACCCTCCCTTTTGGGACCCTACAGTTGACTAAGGGGAACTCAGACTGTGAGCTCCCTACCTGCCAGCCCTCCCAGGTGCTGCTGGCACGGTGATCCCAGGAGAACAGGGCAGACTCTGAGGTTGAGAGACATAGGCGCAGCTTGGGCTCCCTGTGGGTGAATTGGGACTGGCACTGCTCTCCCTGGTGGGGATATAGTTTGAACTCTGGGACCCAGAGGTCAGACCTGCAGACCACATCCCCTGCACCGAGGCCTCACATTGCCTGGGGCACAGAAGGGATATTTATGAACAGCCTACTGCGGTGTGTGTGCCTTCAGGGGCAGTTCAGCATCCTAGAGGGCAACCCTCCCCCCAAAGGGAGGCCCTGCGCCCAGCCCAGCTGGTGTTCCCGCGTAGGGAATCTCCCTGCAGGTAGCACAGCCCGGGGAGGAGTGGTGGCATGTGGTCTGGCCTCCGGGCAGAGGCCTAGCAGTAGCTGTGGAGTTGGGGACGGTGGAAAGAAGCCAGGCCCACTCCAGACTGCGAGTCTCAGACAGCCCCATCCCCACACGCAGACTCTCTGACTGAGCTGGGCCATTCCAGCCCCGACCTGAAAGATTTGCCTGGAAACAGAGAACAGGACTTTCACCCCTGCTAACGACATTGGTGTTGCCTGAGGGCAGGCTTACCCAACCCAGCTCTGCCCAGACTCTCTCCTAGACCAGCCCTCACTGAAGGGAGAAAAGGACACACCTGGAAGTCCCAGGGCCCCACCCACCATCTGAGGCACTAGAGTTCTCTCTACAGGAACAAGAGCTGATAACAGGACATAAAAACAACAGCATAGCCTGTTTCTCCAAACAAGCGCCACCTACTGACAGGGAGAGCATCCTGCAAAACCTTATCAGGACAGGGAGTGGACAAATCTCATCCACAGACACTACCTTCCGGCTCAGAAACTAAACAAGGTGTGTGAATACCCAAACAAAAACCTAAAGAAAAGAAACAACAACTGATCGATATGGGAAGAAATCAGCGAAGGAACTCAGGAAATATGAAGAACCAAACAGAAAACTCTTCCCCAAAGAGGAGCCCCAGCACCCTAGAAACGGGCAACAACCAAAATCAGGCAACCAATATGACAGAAGAGGAATTTCATCTGTGGATCAGAAGAACACTCACCAAGATGCAACAACAACTCAATAACCAACACAAAGAAACCACAAAAAGCCTCCAGGATATGGAAAAACAAATGGATACAATGAAGAAAAGTTTAACCGAACTCCTGGAAATGAAGAATCAATTCAAGGAACTACAAAATACAGTGGAAAGTCTCAAGAACAGGGTAGATCAAACAGAAGAAAGAATCTCAGATATTGAAGATAACACCCTCCAATTAAATAAATCAGTCACAGAAATAGAGCAGAGAAACAAGAGAAAAGAGCAAAGCCTACAAGACCTGTGGGATTATGTGAAGAAACCTAACGTGAGGGTCATAGGGTTACCAGAAGGGGAAGAAGATAACACTCAAGGGTTGGACAAGCTGTTTGAAGATATAATAGAGGAAAATTTCCCAGGCCTTGCTCAAAATCTTGATATACAAGTTCAAGAAGCTCAGAGGATGCCTGGGAGATTCAATGGAAACAGGAAGATGTCACGACATGCAGTCATCAGACTGACCAAAGTATCAACTAAAGAGGCCCTTCTAAGAGCTGTAAGACAAAGGAAGCAAGTAACATACAAAGGAAAGCCAATTTGAATAACATCAGACTTCTCTAATGAGACTTTACAAGCAAGGAGAGACTGGGGCCCCATTCTCACTCTTTTGAAACAAAACAATGCCCAGCCTAGAATATTATTCCCTGCAAAACTAAGCTTCGTATATGAAGGAGAAATAAAAACATTCTCAGACAAGCAATGGCTCAGAGAATTCACCAAGACAAGACCAGCCCTACAAGAAGTACTTAAAACAGAGTTATGCACGGAACATCATAATAATAACCCACGAATATAAAAACAACCAAAACCCAAAGATATTAAAGGCCAGATATTACAATGGCTCCAGACAGAAATCATAGCAACAACATCCAACCCAACAGAATGATCAGTAATCTACCTTACCTATCAGTTCTCTCAATAAATGTGAATGGCTTAAACTCTCCACTCAAGAGACATAGGCTGGCTAAATGGATAAGAAAATACAGGCCAAGTATACGCTGCCTTCAGGAAACACATCTAACCTGCAAGGATGCATATAGACTAAAAATAAAAGGGTGGAGATAATTATTCCAAGCAAATAGAAGCCAAAAGAAGGCTGGTGTGGCAGTTCTAATTTCAGACGATTTAGTTTTTAAACCAACAAAAGTAGTAAAAGACAAAGAGGGTCATTATAGAATGGTGAAGGGCACAGTCCAACAAGAAGAGATAACAATTTTAAATATATATGCACCCAACTTAGGTGCACCCAGATTCATAAAGCAAACCTTACTGGAGCTAAGCAAATGGATTAGTAGCAACTCCATAATCGCCGGAGATTTCAACACCCCACTGACAGCACGAGACAGATCCTCCAAACAGAAAATTAATAAAGAAATAATGGACTTAAACAAAACTCTAGAACAATTGGGTCTGACTGACATTTACAGAACATTCTACCCCAAATCCACTGAATATACGTTCTTTTCATCAGCACACGGAATATTCTCTAAGATTGACCATATCCTAGGACGCAAAGTAAACCTCAAGAAATTTAAAAAAATAGGAATCATACCATGTATCTTCTCAGATCACAGTGGAATAAAAGTAGAAATCAACCGTAACAGAAACTCACATTTTTACGCAAAAAACGTGGAAATTAAACAACCTCCTACGAAATGATTACTTCATAAATGAAGAAATCAAGACGGAAATAAAAAAATTCTATGAAGAAAATGACAATGGAGAGACAAGTATTCAACTCCTCTGGGACACAGCTAAAGCAGTCTGAGAGGAAAGTTTATCTCCATAAATGCCTATATCCAAAAGTCAAAAAGATCACAAATAGACAATCTAATGAATGACTCAAAGAGCTCGAAAAAGAAGAACAGACCAGCCCCAAACCCAGCAGAAGAAGTGAAATCAACAAGATCAAATCAGAACTAAACGAAATTGAAAATAGGGAAGCTATTCAGGAGATTAACAAAACAAAAAGTTGGTTCTTTGAAAAAATAAACAAAATTGATACACCACTGGCTAAGCTAACGAAAAGCTGAAAAGAGAAATCTCTAATAAGCTCCATCAGGAATAAAAAAGGAGATATCACAACTGATCCCAAAGAGATACAAGATATAATTTATGAGTACTACAAAAATCTTTATGCACAAAAACTGGAAAATGTAGAGGAAATGGACAAATTTCTAGAAACACATAGCCTCCCTAGGCTCAATCAGGAAGAAATAGATTCCCTGAACAGACCAATCTCAACTGCTGAAATAGATACAGCAATTAAAAATCTCCCTAAAAAGAAAAGTCCTGGGCCAGATTGTTTCACACCCGAATTTTACCACACTTACAAAAAAGAACTAGTACCTATCTTGCAGAAACTATTCCACAACATCGAGAAGAACGGAAACCTCCCCGACACATTTTATGAAGCGAATATTTCTCTGATACCAAAACCAGGAAAGGATGCAACAAATAAAGAAAGCTACAGACCAAAATCCCTAATGAATATAGATGCAAAAATTTTCAACAAAATCTTAGCTAACCGAATCCAGACGCATATTAAAAAAATAATCCATCACGACCAAGTGGGCTTCATCCCAGGGATGCAGGGATGGTTCAACATACGTAAATCTATAAATGCAATTCACCACCTAAACAGAAGCAAAAACAAAGACCACATGATTCTTTCAATAGATGCAGAAAAAGCTTTGGACAAAATTCAACACCTTTTCATGATACGAACACTTAAGAAAATAGGCATACAAGGGACATACCTAAAAATGATACAAGCCATATATGACAGACCCATAGCCAACATTATACTGAATGGGGAAAAACTGAAAGCATTCCCACTTAGAAGTGGAACCAGACAAGGCTGCCCACTATCTCCACTTCTATTCAACATAGTGCTGGAAGTCCTGGCTACAGCAATCAGACAGGAAAGTGGAATTAAAGGTATCCAAATAGGAGCAGAAGAGATCAAACTCTCACTGTTTGCTGATGATATGATATTATATTTAGAAAACCCCAAAGATTCAACCAAGAAACTCCTGGAACTGATCAATGAATTTAGTAAAGTCTCAGGATACAAAATCAATACACAGAAATCAGAGGCATTCATATATACACCAACAACAATCTAATGGAGAACCAAATTAAAGACTCAATACCCTTCACAATAGCAACAAAGAAATTAAAGTACCTAGGAGTATACTTAACCAAGGAGGTAAAAGACCTCTACAGAACTATGAAACACTGAGGAAGGAAATAGCAGAGGATGTAAACAGATGGAAATCCATTCCATGCTCATGGATCGGCAGACTCAACATCATTAAAATGTCTATACTACCCAAACTGATCTACAGATTCAATGCAATACCTATTAAAATCCCATCAGCATTCTTCACAGATATAGAAAAAATAATTTTTACGCTTCGTATGGAACCAAAGACGACCCCGAATATCAAGAGCAATTCTAGGCAACAAAAACAAAATGGGAGGTATTAATATGCCAGATATCAAACTATACTACAAAGCTGTAGTAATTAAAACAATCTGGTATTGGCACAAAAATAGGAATATTGACCAGTGGAACAACTCTGAGAATCCTGATATAAAACCATCTCCATATAACCATCTAATCTTTGACAAAGCAGACAAAAACATATGCTGGGGAAAAGAATCCCTTTTCAATAAATGGTGCTGGGGAAACTGGATAGCCACTTGTAGAAGGCTAAAGCAGGACCCACACCTTTCACCTCTCACAAAAATCAACTCACGCTGGATAATAGACTTAAACCTAAGGTATGAAACTATTAGAATTCTAGAGGAAAATGTTGGAAACACTCTCCTAGACATCGGCCTAGGCAAAGAGTTTATGAAGAAGTCCCCAAAGGCAATCACAGCAGCAACAAAAATAAATAAATGGGACATGATCAAACTACAAAGCCTCTGCACAGCCAAAGAAATAGTCATGAAAGTAAACAGACAACCTACAGAATGGGAGAAAATTTTTGCATCCTACGTATCCGATAAAGGGCTGATAACTAGAATATACTTAGAACTCACGAAAATCAGCAAGAAAAAATCAAATAACCCTATTAAAAAGTGGGCAAAAGACTTGAACAGAAACTTTTCTAAAGAAGACAGAAGAATGGCAAACAAACATATGAAAAATGCTCATCATCTCTAATCATCAGGGAAATGCAAATCAAAACTTAACTCCAGTGAGAATGGCCTTTATCAAAAAGTCTCCAAATAACAAATGTTGGTGTGGATGTGGAGAGAGAGGAGCAATCCTACACTGCTGGTGAGACTGCAAACTAGTTCAACCTCTGTGGAAAGCAATATGGAGATACCTTAAAGCGATACAAGTGAATCTACCATTTGATCCAGCAATCCCATTGCTGGGCATCTACCCAAATGATCCAATGACACTCTACAAAAAAGACACCTGCACTCGAATGTTTATAGCACATAATTCATAATTGCAAGGCTGTGGAAACAGCCCAAGTGCCCATCAATCCAAGAATGGATTAATAAAATGTGGTATATGTATACCATGGAGTACCATTCAGCTCTAAGAAACAACGGTGATATAGCACATCTTATATTTTCCTGGTTAGAGCTGGAACCCATACTACTAAGTGAAGTATCCCAAGAATGGAAAAACAAGCACCAGATATATTCTCCAGCAAACTGGTATTAACTGAGTAGCACCTAAGTGGACACATAGGTACTACAGTAATAGGGTATTGGGCAGGTGGGAGGGGCGAGGGGGGCAGGTATGTATATACATAAGGAGTGAGATGTGCACCATCTGGGGGATGGTCATGCTGGAAACTCAGTCTTGTGGGGGGGGGTAAGGCATTTATTGAAACCTTAAAATCTGTACCCCCATAATATGCCGAAATAAAAAAATAAATAATAATAATAAAAAAATAGAAACAATGGTGATTATAGCACCTCTTGTATACTCCTGGATAGAACTGGAACCCATTCTACTAAGTGAAGTATCTCAAGAATGGAAAAACTAGCACCACATGTATTCACCAGCAATTCACCAGTATTAACGGATCAACACCTCAGTGGACATACAGGAGTAACATGTATTGGGTGTAGGGAGGGTGAGAGGGGAGGAGGGGATGGGTATATACAACCACAACGAGTAAGATGTGCACCGTCTGGGGGATGGACACGCTTGAAGCTCTGACTCAAGGGGGGAGGGGGACATGGGCAATATATGTAACCTTAACACTTGTATCCACATAATATGCTAAAATAAAAATAAATAAATAAATAAAAACATATTAATCAAGAAAAAAGAAAAAGAAGAAAGGGTCAGCCAAAACGGAAGTGTGTGGCATGGCCCTGGGGCCTCTGCCAACCCCAAGGCCGGACGCAGCAGGTGGGGACAGGCCTCATACAGGACAGCCAGGGAGAGCAGGCCTGGCCAGCAGGCCA
This sequence comes from Microcebus murinus, assembly GCF_040939455.1. NCBI lineage: Eukaryota > Metazoa > Chordata > Mammalia > Primates > Cheirogaleidae > Microcebus > Microcebus murinus. The sequence continues at coordinate 2,593,846 of NC_134116.1, read as the reverse complement.
GCTGAGGAACAGCCAAAGGGCAAAGGTTTATGTTGAGTTCTCAAACCTGAAAGGCAGGTTTAGACAGTCTTTGCCAAACAACCTGCACTCCCTCTTATCTTAGAATAATTAGTTTATTGATGCCATGTGTTTAGGAAGATTCAGGTGGCTCCAAGACATGTCCCCAGGACAACTGATCTGAGTAGGATTTTTTAGGAATTAGCTGGAGGCCTAGGTGGAGTGTCAGTGCTCACCATAAATTGACATTATCTGGGGATCTTTAAACTTGGGATTCTGGTCTACCCTGCTGGGAGAAGCGCCCTAGCATCTTATTTTTTATATCTTCCCCAGAAATTCGCATGCAGTCTGTGGTGGGAACTATTGAATGGAGAGCCCAGAGGGGGACCACAACCACCTAATACAGGGGTCAGCAAACCACACCCCGCTGCTGGTGCCTGTTTTTATGAATAAAGTTTTATTGGAACATAGACACACTCATGCGTTTTCTTATTGTCCGTAGCTGTTTTAGTCCGTAAACTGCAGAGCTGACTGGATTCAACAGAGACTGTACAGGCCACATGCTTAAAATATTTGCTGTGTCATCCTTTAAGAAAAAGTTTGCTAACCCCTGGCCTACTAAAAACCTCAAGATAAACATAAGCTTATTCCTGCTCCTCTATTTTAATAGCTTTACATTATTTAGGATAGGCCACCTTATGCTCCGGTAACAAATTCTCCTCAAAACAGTACTGGCTTCTTCGTCCCTGGCGCTGGGCGTGCACTGGGTCCTCTCTCCACTGCTCCATCTCCAGGAGGCCCAGGTGTCTCTGCTGCAGCTCCTGCTGCCCTGGGACCTGCAGGTACTGGGAGACCCGTGGGAGGACACCGGGACACCCGGAAGCTGAGAAATGGTGAGTGTAGCCGGGTGTCCCGAGAGGGCGGAGTTGAAGGAGGGTCGGAATCTGGGGAGGATCCCCTCTGGGTGTGCGGGCTCATGCGTGGGAGGAACTGGGGTCCCAGTCCCCAGCCGCTCCTTTCTCCTATTAGAAATTAACCTGAGGAAGAGTGAAAACATAAAAGAGTTTATTTTAGCAAATGGTAATTTGTGAATCTAGAAGCCCCCAACCATGCTTTGTGGTCTTGGGGCCGCTGGAGGGGCTTGAAGGAAAGGCATTTATAAGGTGTGTGAGGAAATGAACCAAGTTCATTAACCAGGTACAGTTATGTAGTCACTTTTTTTGGACTATCCGGATGGCTATCTTCCAGTATGTCATCCGAGTTTCATTGGCAGTTTGTAGTTATTTGCCTAACTTTTGTTTTCCTCTAAGTTGTAATTTACAGAAAATGCATTGGAGCTAGAATTACGGTTTTCTGAAGTAGGAACCCAAGGCACTACAGCCACCTAAGTCTATTTAATTATTTTAACCCTATTTAATTATTTGAACACTCCCTACAGGGACTGGTTTTCTTTGCATTTTCCAAATGTATGGCAAGCAGAGTCTCATATCCAAGGCACAAACTCAGTTTGCTCAGCCTGACTGTTCTAGGGCCTGTTGGAAATTCTAAATTTCCAGTTCCTTCCCTGCATTCCAAATGCCTACTACTGCCCTCCAACTCATAGCATTATCAATTATTTGTCCTTTATTTTTCTAACACAGTATTTGAATAGTTGGTCATTTTTTTCACAGAGCTGTGGGTGACTTTCAAAAATATTTGTTTTCTGTTTCTGAACATTTCGCATGAGAGGAAAGCAAAGAGTAATCACCTGATATTTCCCTATAAAACACCTTTGTGCTCCTCCTTTAATCTTTCCTAGCACACACCTTACCAGCTTATCCTTAGGTGGAGGTTACCCCTTGGAAACTTCACAGGGTTAAGTCTCCTCAGCTCCCCTCCTGTCTTTTCCTGGTCCTGGTTTCACAGCTGTCTGGGCATGACCCAAGATGCCCACAGCAGCCATGTCTCCTGGGGCGTCTAGTGACTGTCAGCCTGGCCATCTCTCAGGACAGCCTGGAGTGCGGGGTGGAGCCTCTCTAGGGAGCCGCTGGATGGTCTGGTGCTGAGACGAACCACCTACTCTACCCTTCGTCTAAACAGCTAACTTTCTGGGACATTAAGGTTTTCTCTCCCCAACCTGAGCACCCATTCCTTGGAGACACATTGATGCTCAACCCACAGGATGCCAGTGTTGAGGTGAAAGGGCACAAGTGACTCCTGCCCTTTGGATTCTTTCACACTTGTGAATGGAGGATACAGCACACCACAGGACAAACAAGACATCCGCCCAATGAGGCAGTGCGGGAACCTGCAACCAGTCTGCGCTGGCTCCCGGAGGCAGAGTGTGTCTCCTGGGCTGGTGTTTAACCCTTCAGTGAGCAGGGTGGGCTGGGGGGTGTCCCAAGTGATAGGATGGCCTAACTTGACACTGGAGTCACACACGCCTGTGCTGCAGCCAGCACCCTGCCCCTGGATTTGTCACTTCAAAAGATTTACTCATTAACTGCAAAATGTATTTTATCAGTACAACTTGGAAGATAATAAACTGTTTCCAATGAGGCAAGAAAGGTGGCTTTCAGGAAACAAAGAATCTAGTCTTATTTTCCATTTGTTGAAAATTCTTATTTATCTTTTTCTTTTCTAGAGTGAGTGTTGTAAGCTTCTGAGCTCTGTTCTATTCTGGGGTGATTTCAAACAGAATCCCAGGGCTTTTCTTTGGTAATACTAGCGGGAAGAAGAAATGGGGAAAATATCTTTGCCATATGGCTGCAGAAAAATGAATACATTTCCACAAGAAAGTGTGGTAGATAAATTGGCAAATTATAAATATTCAGCAAAACATCAGTTCCTCTCTTATGCAGGGTGGAGAATTTTTTACAGTGGATGACTCTTTTATAACCTGTTATCTGGATGAGAGTGTTTATAGCTATAGTTTATGGGATAGGAATGGCAGTTACTAAAAATGTTCACATATGATGAATTGTTTAGTAAATGATTTGTTATAGAAATCATAATTAAGTGACATAATTATTGTCTGAACGGGATTGATACTTTTGCTCTTCCTGTTAAGATGTGAGATGTAAGTGCCTTATAATTTTCTTCCCTTCTATAAATATAAACACTGAGTTTGAGTGATTTCACTGGATTCTTCAAACATTGGCTGCTTTCATATTTAAAACTAAGTGAATAACCATAACTGGGAAGCAGAGACCTGGGCTCAGCGACTCCAAGTAAAGGTCAATCCTGATCCAGCGAAAGGACATCCCTAAAGGCCTAGTCAGTTCTTCCTGGGAGCCTCCCTCCAAGTGCCCCGCCTGTCCACACCACCCCCTCCAGGTGCCCCGCCTGTCCACACCACCCCCTCCAGGTGCCCCGCCTGTCCACACCACCCCCTCCAGGTGCCCCGCCTGTCCACACCACCCCCTCCAGGTGCCCCGCCTGTCCACACCACCCCCTCCAGGTGCCCCGCCTGTCCACACCACCCCCTCCAGGTGCCCCGCCTGTCCACACCACCCCCTCCAGGTGCCCCGCCTGTCCACACCACCCCCTCCAGGTGCCCCGCCTGTCCACACCACCCCCTCCAGGTGCCCCACCTGTCCACACCACCCTGGAAGGAGCCCTCATGCCCTGGGGGCCACTGCGGCTGAACCCGGGGCCCACAGGCAGCTGTGGGCGGCTTGGGGTGGAAGTGGGGTCTGATGCCCTTTCTGAGGGTGTACTTGTTATTGTCCTGGGCTGATTCTAGACATTTTCAAATAAAATGAATTCAAATTTAGGTTAAAAGTAACTTTATTTTAAAACACTATTTCAATAGAGTAAAAGCACCAACTATAAAATCTGCAGACATTGCAGAGGCTAGGTAGACAACAGCTTATTTCCACAGGGAAGAACAAACAAGATTAGAAAGAATGTAGAAGGGGAGGGCAGGATGGAGGTGGCAAAATCACATTCTAATATATATTTTTTCTTTCTTTCTTTCTTTCTTTCTTTCTTTCTTTCTTTCTTTCTTTCTTTCTTTCTTTCTTTCTTTCTTTCTTTCTTTCTTTCTTATTTATTGAGACAGAGTCTCGCTCTGTTGTCCGGGCTAGAATGATGTAGCATCAGCCTAGCTCACGGCAACCTCAAACTCCTGGGCTCAAGTGATACTCCTGCCTCAGCCTCCCTAGTAGCTGGGACTACAGGCATGCACTACCACACTCAGCTAATTTTTTCTATATATTTTTAGTTGTCCAGCTAATTTCTTTCTAATTTTGGGGGGCTAATTTTTTCTATTTTTGGTAGAGACAGGGTCTCACTCTTGCTTGGGTTGGTCTTGAACTCCTGACCTCAAACAATCTGTGAGCCACCGTGCCCAGCCAAAATCACATTCTAGATCGGAGAATGTTTCACCCTGCTGTCAGCCTGCTCTTAGGAGGGCCACAGAGAGGGGTTTTATGTTGGCTCAGGCTCAGGGCAAAGTTCAGGGGACTGGGAGAATGAAAGAAACTTAAGCAAAGTGTGGTTAACACATACTTTGTTCTGACCACTGAAGATAAAACTGTTCAACCAGTCTGGGAGAGGTGGCTCACCCCTGTAATCCCAGCACTCTGGGAGGCCAGGGTAGGCAGATCATTTGAGCTCAGGAGTTTGAGACCAGCCTGAGCAAGAGTGAGACCCCATCTCTACTAAAAAAAAATAGAAAGAAATTAGCTGGACAACTAAAAGTATATAGAAAAAATTAGCCGGGCATGGTGGCACGTGCCTGTAATCCCAGCTACTCGTGAGGCTGAGGCAGGAGGATCGCTTGAGCCCAGGAGTTGGAGGTTGCTGTGAGCTAGGCTGACGCCACGGCACTCTAGCCCGGGCAACAGAGTGAGACTCTTATCTCAAAAAGGATAAAAACATTTTTAAAAAAACTGTTCGACTAATTGTTTATGAGGCAGAAATATGAATTTGCAGAGTCTGTGTCTGGCCTTGTGACAGGTGACAAAAGAGCGTCATCTAAGTCATAGTGGGAAGGGCCTTTGTGTGCAGTTGGCTGCTCCTGCAGAACATAAAGGATGTGGGATCTCTTTACTTACAGCTGTTTAGCAGGACATCCATCCCACCGTCCTGTTACTTCCCTTGCCCTATACATCTCCTTCACTTGGCTGTTCCTGAGCTGTAGCCTTTATAATAAATTGTTAATCATTAAAAAAATTGTATTGGCTTAACAAATACTTATTTGTTTCTCAAAGTACATATCAAATGAGCTGTTATGAGGAGTTGGGCTCGGGGGTCTGTTCCACAATGTCACCCAGGGTCCCTTCTGGATGGAGACCCGTACTATAGCTGACCCTTCTGGAACAAGCGGCCTCATATCTGCCCAGGAAGGGAAAAGAGCACATGGACATCTCACATCCCTTCTGAGTGTACATCTTGCCCCTGAAGAGGCAGATGTCACTTCCCCTCTCAGTCCATTGGTCACAACTTGTCGCACTGGCCTCACTTCATTGCAAAGCGGGCTGGAAGTGAAGCTCCCAGAAGGACACAAGAACAGATACCAGTGGGCGTTAGTAACATCTACTTGGCAATAGCTTTCAATAGGTTCATATGTCACTGCGTCACCTCTGCATTGTGGCACTCTTCCTCTGAGCCCATAAGCCTACGGTCCCCAACCCCGGGCCATGGGCTGCTCCCCGTCCTGGCCTGTTAGGGATGGGGCTGCAGAGCTCTTGTGGGGAGGGGTGGGGGTGCACAGCAGGAGGTGAGCGGCAGGTGAGGAAAGTGTATTTCCAGCTGGCTCCCATCATTCCTGTCACCACCTGAGCTGCCTCCCACCCCTCCCAGATGCCACCCTGACCTCTCCCTACACTGATCCATGGAAAGACTGATCCCTGGTGCCAAAAAGTTTGGGGACTGCTGCTATAAGGGACTCTGTAGCCCTCTCTCACACTCCCCCCAGTGGCCACACCCCTACTCTTAGCCAGACAGACGATATGCTAGACATGGAAAAGTAGAGGGTGTCTGTTCTGTGTAACACAGTCAAAAGTTTAGGGCTCCTAAGGCTCTGAATACCTGATTGTTCTGCCTTGACTCTGTTGTCCTGTGACCCGCATAACCACAGGAGATTCTGGGGCGAACTGTGTGGAGTGACAGCTGGGGCTGCAATGGCGACTACATCAGCACAAACGGCAGGTATGCAAGAAGTGCTCAGAAACATGCCGATCACTCCTTCAGTCCAGCAAGGACCCCTGGAGGTGACTCTTTCCCCAGGACAGCCATCATTCCTGCAGCCTGCCAGGACAACCAAGACCCACACTCTCTGCTCCTCCTCCCAACTCTCTGAGGCAGAAGCTCTACTCCAGCCTTTACAAACCAGGCTTCCTCTCTTCCCTGCTCCCAGGCAAAGGACTCTCTTCTGTCCACCTAAATAACTAGCAGAGCAGGAAGCTCTCTAAAAGAAACAAAATTTGTTCAGGAGTAGACATTGCAATGGGAATGTGCCTGTAAATTATGAATACGTTCATGGAGGTAAAGGAAGACAAAGGCCAAAATAAAAAAAAAATTAAAAAATAAAAAATAAATAAAAAATAAAAAAAAATGAGGTGGCTTAAATAATTGTTTTGAGATAATCATCCTTGGCTACAAGGAGCAATAACAAGGATGGCGCCAGTCCAAGTTTGGACAGGCAATTGCTGGGCAGATGTCCTCACAAGAGTATACTTTTGTGTCAGCCTGCAATAGTCTTTGTGCAAAGTTGTGGTTTTTGCAGGGTCTTTTGTGACAATTGTTATCAAGTATTCATGCACGAGAACCCTTCCTTCATGGCCTTCTTTAGCTTTGTTTGTCAGGGTCTTTAACACAAGTGACTCCATTTTGATTCTGACAATGTCCACATTTCCTGAAAGAAGCAGGAGGTCAGCATGTCTCATCCTGCCCCCAGCTTCTTCCCCTTGAGGATAACAAACTCCAGGCCAATATGGCTGCAATGTAGGGCTCCCTTCCTCCTCACAGACCCCACTCATGGAATAGAGGCTGGCCCTTGAAAAGTCTGCAAACAACGAAAATACTGGGTCCCCAGTCACCATGGCCCCAGCACGTAGGCAGCAGTTCCACGCCGAGAGGGGCGGCCTGAGAGGCTCTGGGGCTGCTGCCCGCCACTCTGCTTGGTGCTCAGCCCCTAAAGTGGCAGTGCCCCTCGGGAGATGTGTGCCGTTTGCCTCACCCCAGCACCAGAGCCAAAGCTCAGAGATTTTCCCCGGGGGAAAAGCAGGCCATAGAACAGAAAGCTCCAAATTTCTCCCCAAAGGGACAAACTTCATTATAAAGGAGTGTGGGATGTTCATGTCTAAATGTGCTCTAAAAACGGTGGTGAAAAACAGTGGAGTTTGTGATGAAAGGCAATTGAGAAGCGACTGATAGACTCACCAGAGATTGCTATGGATGGAATGCTTGTGTCCCTCCAAACTTTGTATGTTGAAATCCTAACCCCAATATGATGGCTTTAGAAGGTGGAGCCTCCGGGAGGTGATTAGGTCATGAGGAAGGAGCCCTCATGAACGGGACTAGTGCCCTTATAGGAGGGCCCCAGAGAATACTCATGCGCTCTTTCTACCCTGAGAGGACACAATGGAAAGTCAACAGTCTACAACCTGAAGAGGGTCTCACCAGAGCCCAACCATGCCGGCCTCCTGATCTTGGACTTCCAGTCTCTAGAACTGTAAAAAGTAAATTTATGTTTTTAGTAAGCCCTCCAGGTTATAGTATTTTATTACAACATCCCAAGCTAAGACAAAAATATATGCCAAACTGTAGGCTGCTTGGTTTGCTAGAAAGAAACAAGAAAAGAGACAGCTGCAAAGAGCCCTCCTGGAGACAGACCAAATTTCAAACACTGAATTTGGGAACTATCCCTTCAAAGGAGCCTGAATTTGATGAGATATGTCCATAAGGCAATTTATGCCCAGATTTGTGCCCAATTATTAAAAACAACTGAGTCATCAGCCTGCAGGGAGCTTAATAGCTGGGTGAGGTCAGGAAAAGACAGTCAGAAAGACTTACGCCACAACCACTATAACCGCCCTGCAGAAGGGCGTCGCCCAGGCGACTGGGCGTGCCAGAGCTGTGTCCTCCAGCAGCACCAGAGGCTTCCTCTGTCACAGGTGGGCAAGGGCGAGGTGGTAGTGGGAGAACAGACTTCATGAAAATAAGCCAGACAATCACTGCACGAGTAAGCAGGCAAATAACAGCAATCCCTTAGGGAGGTGCCCAGAGGTGCTATAGTATATTATATGAAATGTCTAGTTTCCAACAGAAGTTCTGGGAAATGCAAAGAAACAGGAAAGTATGGCTCATAAACCCAAGAAAGGCAGGCAACAGAAACCGCCTGTATAAATGATATATTAGTCAATATTATCTAGGAGAGAGAGAGATTTTAAATGATTGGCTGACGGAATTGTGGAGGCTTGGCAAGTCCAAAATGTGCAAGGTAGGCTAGGAAGAGTACCAGGGGTACCTAGGGAAGAGTTGCAGTTTGAGTCTAAAGGTAATCTGCTGGCAGACGTCTCCCTTCTTCCAGAGAGGTTGGTCTTTTTCTGTTAAGGCTTTCAACTAATTTGATGAGGCCCACTGACATCATGAAAGGTAATCTGCCTTACTTAGTCTGCAGAAAATATTAGTCTTGTGGATATAGAAAATGTGGTATATGAGGGCTGTCTGGAAAGTATCCAGCCATTGTCAATACTATTTTTCATCTTACATGGCTGGATACTTTCTAGACAGCGCGTGCGTGCGCGCGCACACACACACACACACACACACACACACACCCCATGGAATATTACTTAGCCATCAAAAAGAGTGAAATAATGTCTTTTGCAGCAACTCGGATAGAACTAGAGGCCATTATTCTAAGTGAAATAACCCAGGAACAAAAAAACAAATACCACATGTTCTCACTTATAAGTGCAAGTGAAGCAATGGGATCACACAGAGTGATGTAGTGGACATTGGAGACTCAGAAGGGAGAGGGTGCAGGGGGTGTGCATAAAATATTACCTACCGGGTATAATGTACACTATTCAGGTGACAGGTGTATTAAAAGCCTAGACTTCTCCACTATGCAATTCATCCAAGTAACAACAACAATAAAAACTTGTACCCCTAAATCTATTTAACTAAAAATAAAACAAAATAAGTATTAACTTCATCTAAATATAATATCACAGAAATATCTAGAATAATGTTTGACCAAATATCTGGGTATCATGACCTAGCTAAGTTGACACATAAAAGTAACTGTCACAAGTGACAAGATGTCAGATTTAACAAAGTCTTTCCAAATAATCTTATCAATATATAGAAGTTATACAAAAGAACCAAATGTAAATTCTGGAGTTGAAAAGTACAATAATTGAAATGAAAAATTTGGTAGAGGAGTTCAACAGTAGACTTGAACTTACAGAAGAAAGAATTAACAGACTTGAAGATAGGTTGATAGAGATTTCACAATCTGAAGAACAGACAGAATAAAGGATGAAGGAAAATGAACAGAGGAACAGAGAAATGTGGGGCACCAGTAAGTACATACACACAATGTGACAAACACGTAATGGAAGTGCCAGGAGAAGAGAAGAGAGATAAAGAAGCAGCAAAAAATATTCAAAGAGATAATTATTGAAAACTTCCTAAATTTATTGGAACACACACAAGAAGTTCAACAAAGCCCCTCTTCTCTGTGTTTCCAGCCTGTCAGCCTATCCTACACATTTTGGACTTGGAAAAATGATTATAAATTTAAAAATCAATAGTTTGGGGCCTCCTTGCAGAATATTTATGCTGGTTGTCCTGCAAAAGCTTGGCCCTCAGATTTTCTTTAACCTTAATTGGTAGAAGTTGGAAAATGTTACTTAAATACTATGAGAAGTTTTCTGCTGTGGCAGACCTGAGACTTCTCAGTTCTTTGTTTTGTGACAGTTACTGGAATGGTTGCTGCAGAAAAAATGTGGAAGGAAGCTCTCATTGAGTAGCCCCCTTCTTCTGACTGAGCCGGTGAGGTTTGGAAACATTAAGGTTATTCTTTGTACTATAAAATTCTATGGGATTTGGCAAATGCTTAATGTTTTGTATTCACCATTACATATCACACAGAAATTTTACTGGGCCGTAAAATTCCCTGTGCCTCACCTGTTCAACCTTCACTTTCTCCTCTGGAAACCATGGCAACTACAAATCTGTTTAAGGCCTTTAAAGTTTTACCTTTTCATATAATTGAAATAACATATTAATGTAGCTTTTCCTGACTAGTTTCTTTCACTAAATATATACTAAAGATTCTTTCACTTAAATATACATTTAAGATTCTTACACTCATTCTCATGACTTGATACTACATTTCCTTTTATTACGAATAAATAGTTAATCCATTGGATGCAATACAGTTTGTTTATTTACCTATTGGAGGACATCTTGCTTGCTTCCATTTTTGGTGATTATGAATAAATCCTCTACAAAAATTCATATGAAGCTTTTTGAGAGGATACAAATTTTCATATCAGTTGGGTAAATACCTAGGAGTGTGATTGCTGGATTATATGATAAGATTATGTTTAGTTCACAAAAGAGTGCAAAATTGTCTTCGAACCTGTTGTACCATTTGGCATTCCCACTAGTTTTTGTTTCACATATTTTGACACTATGTTATTAGGCACATGCATGTTTGAGACTGTTACAATTTCTTTGAGAACAGACCCCATTTTCATTATGTAGTACCCTTCTTTATCCTTGATAATTTTTATTTTTTTGAATTCTCATTTGGGTGAAATTAATGTAATACCCCAAATTTTCTTTGATTAACATTAACATACTCTTTCTCCATCCCTTAACCTTTAACCTATTATAATCTTTATATTTAAAGTAGGCTTCTTGCTCCTGTGTCATATAAAACAAATAAAATGTATATGCTTTTCACTTATTAAAAACAAAAGGAGGCTTCTTGTAGACAACACATGTTTGAGTCTTGTTTCTTGTTATCTTAAAGATAATTTCTGTCATTTAATTGGTATATTGAGATTATTTACTTTAAAGTGATTATTGATATAGCTAGATTAATATCAACCTTGTTTGTAAATTTTTTCTACTCATTGCCAAAGGCTTCTTTTTATGCCCTCTCTGGCTTTGAGCATTTGAAATGATATCATTTTGTCTCGTCTTTTAGTATAACAATTATACTTTCTTTAAAAAATTTAGTTGATGCCATAGAATATATAATATACATGTTAATCTAATCCAAGTATATCTTCAAATAACACTATCCCTCTTCCTGTGCAGTGCAGGTATTTTATAACACAGTTATTCATAGCTCAATTATCTAATACATTGTTATTCTTATTGCTTTAAACAAATGATCATCCTTAAGATCAATTATGAAATAAAATATTCTTTTAATTTCATGTATTGCTCCTACAGTGTTCTTTCTTTATGTAGATCTAGGTTTCCCTATCCTTCATTACCCTATATCATTTTCCTTTTCAGTTCTTATAGGGAAGGTCTGCTGATGATGAATCCCCTGGCTTTGTCTGAGAAAGTCTTCATTTCTCTTTCACTTTTGAAAAATAATTTTGTTAACAGTATTCTAGGAGATTTTTCTTTCAAAGCTTTAAATATTTTGCTCCATTCTATTTACTTGAGTGGTTTCTGATGAGAATGCTCCTGTAATGCTTACCCTTGTTCCTCTATAGGCAGGGAGGGTTTGGTTTTCTTTTGTTTTCTGTCTTTGTTTAAGATTTTATCTTCTTTGTTTTTCTGCAATTTGAATATGTTGCCGAAAATAGTTATTTTGGGTATTTATTCTCCTTTATGTTCTCCAAGATTCTTGGATTCATGATGTGACATCTGTTGTTAATTTTGGAAAGCTCTAGGCTATTATTACTTCAAATATTTCCTTGGCATCTTTCTTCTTTTTCTGGTATTCCAGTTATGCCTATGCTACACCTTTTGATATTATCTCACAGTTCTTGGGTGCTCTGAGTATTTTTTCAATTTCCTTTTTTTTTTCCATTTCAATTTAGAAAATTCCTATTGACCTACCTTCGAGATCACATTTCCTTAGCTATGTCAAGACTACTAATGAGCCATTTTTCATTTGTTACAAAGCTTTAATTTCTATAGCATGTCCCAAAAGTCTCCATACAAAGAAAAAAATTGTAAAATTTTGTAATGAATATTTTCTAAATAAAGGTATATTTAGCTACAATTTCTCATTTTCCCTGTGTATGGTGACTTATGGGACACCCTGTAGTATTTCCTTTTTATTCTTACTTAGAGTTTCCCTCTTTCTGCTTGCGTTACTTATCCGTTCTTGAATGCTGTCTACATTTTGCATTAGAGGCCTTAACATATTAATTATAGTTTTTAAAATTCCTGATGATTCCAACATGAGTCTGGTTTGGGTGCTAATTTTGCCTCTGTAGACTGTGTTTTTCTTGCCTTTAGGCATGACTTGTGATATTTGGAAGAAAGCTGAAAATGTTTTATTCAGTAATAGGAACTGAGATGAACAGGCTTTTAGTATGAGGATTTGTTATAATCTGGTTAATATTTGAGCTTCGTTTAATGCCTTCTGCATTTAAAGACAGTAGAGGCTTCCGATCCCCTGGTTTCCTTGGTTTTGTGTCCTCTGTGTTAGCTTTGGGCTTCCCTCGTCAGACTCCTTCTCAGAGACTGTGTGCTGCGTCTTGTTCAGTTGTAATCTGTTACTGTACTGGCGCCCTGGCAGTGAAGCGCTGAGGTGAGAGGAGGAGGAACATTCTATAATCTTCCAATTCAATTTTAGTCCTTCAGTGGGTCTGTGACCTGATGTTCACAAATGCTTCTTTTATAGCTTCAACCCTCAACCCCTCAGGCGAGACAGGAAGGCAAGAGGGCCCTGGAGTGGGAGAAATGCTCTTCACTCCGATGTGATAAGCTCTGGTATCGTCTTTTTCCTGGAGAGGCGGCTACCATGGAACATGTTCTGGGCATGTTTCGCAGTAATTACTCTGCCCCTCCTGCTGCCAGAGCCATAAGGGAAACTTTCTTGGATCTTCACCATAAGAACCTGGTAGGGTTCCTGGAAATAAAACCCACAGGTGAGCTGGGCATGGTGGCTCATACCTGTAATCCTAGCACTCTGGGAGGCTGAGGCGGGCGAATTGCTCAAGGTCAGAAGTTCAAAACCAGCCTGAACAAAAGTGAGACCTTGTCTCTACTAAAAACAGAAAGAAATTAATTGGACAACTAAAAAATATCTATATATCTATATAGATATAGATATAAATTAGCCGGGCATGGTGGTGCATGCCTGTATGCCTGTAGTCCCAGCTACTCGGGAGGCTGAGGCAGAAGGATTGCTTCAGCCCAGGAGTTTGAGGTTGCTGTGAGCGAGGCTGCCGCCACGGCACTCAACCCCGGGCAACAGAGTGAGAATCTGTCTAAAAAAACAAAAATAAAAACCCCATAGGTGTAGGGGGCCCTAACACCACAGCCCCAGGACTTTCTCCCTCCAGTCCCCAGCGGCCCACACTTAGCCATTAGTAATTCGTCAAAATTACCAGTTCATGGCTCCAGTGCCTTCTAGGTGGGCAGAGCTCGGCTGTGCTTTCTAGATTTGCCTGTCTCACTAGATCTGGGAGTGGCAGTTTGATTCAAAACTCAGTTCGCTGATGGGTCTAAGAAAAGTCATTGATTTTCAGTCTGTCCAGCTTTTTCTTGGTATAAGGACAGCAGTGACAACTTCTAAGCTCTTTACGTGTCTGACTTGGAAACAGAAGTCTCCTAGACGGGGATCTTATAACAGCACATTTCTATAGGTTTGTGGGGTTTTGTTTGTTTACTTACTTAATGAAGCAATATGATTCCAAGAATTTCATTAATATATCCATTTATTTTGCAAAATTTTAGGTTTCTTCTAAATAAGAATATACTTTTTGGAGGAACAATCCTAAGATTAATCTATTCCCCAGGGCTGGCTCTTTTTAACAGCGCACACCAGGTGGCACAGCACGCAGGAAGGCGGCGCTCCCTGCAGGCAGGGCTGCTCCCTGCAGGCAGGGCTCTGGAGAGGGTGTGGGCCTCGCTGCTCCAAGTCCGCCCAGCAACCAGAGGCTCGGCATGGAGGGGCTCAGGCCCCACCCCAGCCTCGCTACATCAGAAACTACATGTCAGTCATGTCCCAATGTGATTCATGAAAATGGTAGCCTCAAAGGCACAGACTGAAGCCACCTAACTCCTGTGCAATGTATAGGGCTTCTTTGGGGCCTAAAGACCCCCCTCGGTAATGGTCCATTTATGAGGCAACTTAGGAAATATTAATTGGGCCTGATACACGCAGGATACCAAGAAATTACTGTTAATTTCATCTGGTGTGATAATGGCACTGTGCTTATATTCATAGGCCCCTATTTCGTAAACACACATCCTAAAAACAGAAAGGGCAAACTCTAGCTTGTGTCAGCTCTTTTGGGAATGTTCATGGCCATAGTTTTTCCCATCTGTGGCCAGAAATATCCCAGACTCCTTCTTCCAGGACACATGGTAGAGGCGCCCTTTGAACCACCCCTTTGAAGCTAGGCCAGATGACTTGCTTTGGCCAATGAAAGGTTAGTGAAGGGCTCAGTCTTAGAAGGGAGTGCGCTGTTTGCCACATCCCTTCCACCCACCTGGAGGATGTGCTTCTCAGACTCCAGCATACAACGGATTCCCCCCAGGGTTTGTTAGATGCCAGGGCCACCCCAGAACTTCTAATGCAGTGTGTCTGGGGAGAAGTGCGGGTGGGGCTGAGATTTTGCATTTCTAACAAGTTCCAGGTGACGCTTATGTTGCTGATCTAAAGGATACAGTTTAAGAACCAAAGTTCAAGAAGGGCCCTTCTCTGTGCTGAAGTCTCTGAATGATGCCTCCCTACTGAATCACGTTAAACATGAAGGTTTGGTGGGATTTGCACTGTGGGATATTGGTGTTCATAATCGAAAGAGCATATTCCACATAGAAGAATACATCTCTCACAACCCACAAATCCTCAAGAAAATAGTTTTGATTAGAGAGAGCCATGTTTAGGTTTGACTGGGCTCCAGGCACACAATTCCCCATGGAATTAATGGTGAGGAGCTGTTGGGAGGCCCACAGCCATGCCCCAAGGCACCCCATGCCTTGGTCCTCTTCCATCTGATACACAGCGTAACTACTTCCAAGGAGAAATTCAAGGATCTCCTAGGAAGGCAATCTCTTTCCCCTATGCCTTCCATAGTCTCTGTCTATGTCTTGAGTTCACTCACAGGACCTTGCTTCCTATTATTGGGTGTCACTCTATGTAGTCAACAGAGGATGGGGCATATCTGAAACAACATTGCTTGATTTCCCTGACATTAGAGCCATGAATCTCTGGCCTGCAGATGGCTGAAGAATTCGGGCAGCACCAGGAACAGCCCCACACCTAAGAACCTTGAGACAGGTCAAGATAGAGAAGACCTGCAACTCCAGCTTGGGCTGTTAGAGTCCAGGTACTTCTGAGCACCATTTGTGCTACTAGCTAGGACCCTCTTCTTATCTCTCAGATCCCTCCCTCCAGCTGAGTGCATATACCTTCATGCCCCTTTTCCTCTCTGCTGCTCCACTTTCACCACTTCATCACTTTCTCCCTTTTTTTTTTTTTTTTTTTTTTTTTTTTTTAGGGACAGGGTCTTGCTTTGTCACCCAGGCTGGAATGCACTGTTCTGATCATGGAACTCCTGGGCTCAAGGGATCCTCCCACCTCAGCCTTCTGAATAGGTGGGACTATAGACACTTGCCACCACACCAGCTATTGTTTTTTAACTTTTTGCAGAGATAGGATCTTGCTACAATGCCCAGACTAGTCTCAGACTCCTGGCCTCAAGCAATACTCCAGCCTCAGCCTCTCAAAGTGCTTGGATTACAGACGTGAGCCACTGAGCGCAGCATCTGATTCTTTCGGTTTCTCTAGCTTCTGGCTTTTTTCTCTCACCCCTCCATTTATGCTTCCAAATCAATTTGCCTGTCTTTCTGATTCTGCCTTTTTCCTCTGTCACATTCTCTCTGGATGTGTCTTTAAAATATATATTTGAGAAAGAAAACAATTCAGAAAAAAATAAAAAGCATACCCAAGGTGGCAAATGAACTAAATATGTGGTTGTATTTTTTTAACTTGAGTTTGTTTTTGTTGGTACAATGAAAACATAGCTCCCTTCCTTCTAAGAGACCATCCTAAGGCTAGGCACCCATGGTCCCTACTACTAAATGCAACTATTTGAGAGAGAGGGAGGGGTTTGTGATTGGAGGCTTCTGAAATCCTGTCAAGTGAAAGAGGGGATCAGGTAAAAGGGGCACAGGTCAGCTGAAGAAAGGTCAGATGTGAGAACAAGAGCTGTCAGACACTCTGGGGCACAAGGGCAGGTGGGCTCCTGGTCACTCTCTCCAACTAAGTGGGAGGCTGAAACCACACAGCAACACTGAGGTTAGATGGAGGGAAGGTGACATTAACCATAGCCTCTTCTCCCCTAAACAGCAGGAGTCCTGGGAACTCACACAGCTCCATGAGCCTTCTGGCCCCTGCTGCTTCCCCAGCCCCCAGCCCTGTACGAATCCCTGCTTCACCTCCAGTGCGGGGCAGCTCCGACACAACTGAGATTCCCTTGTGCTGGGTGTGCAGAGAACCCTGCCTCCTCTGTGTTACTACAGAAATCATAGGGAGAGCGGGTAAAGGACAGGGTGGTCAAGAAGCTTGTGAGATGAGGCAGCAGTGAGGAAGAAGGCATTTGCCTTCTCTTCTGAACTCCATGGTCCTGCTCCTCCACTCCACCCTAGAACTAGAATGTTCCTCTTCTCTAAATGAGAAGAAACTCATTTTGACACACCCCCTTCCTCCCAGCTATGTTTGAATACATCAACTAGTTTATCTGCACTGTGTGGTGATCTGGTGTTTATCTGCACCTGCTGTTCTGGGAAGGAGAAGCCACCGCCCACACTCTGAGACCACTGACCACGGCGGTCATCACCTCACACCCAAAGCAGAAACATCCAGCCACCCTCCACTGCTTCTGGGCTAGACCCCAGCTAGCCCTAGACTCACTGGAATTCTTATATTCCAACTCCTAATCTCTCTGCAAACACATGGACCATTTCACATTATCCAACAGAACTCCTTACACGGCCCAACCTCCACTGCCAGCTGTATAATTTTAGGGCTTTAGATAACCTGAGAGGTTCCTGCAGATTGGAATACTGAGGCCTGGAGGAGCTGAGTGACCTGTCCACGTGCATACAGCCCCTCATGACAGGCACAGGCCAAGGACAACCCTCTGGTCAGTGTAGTCAGTGCTTTCAACAGCTGGCCTCAGAGTCAACCCATGTTTACTCTCTAAAAGGAGGGTGACCACGTGTCCTGGATCACCTGATACAGCCCCAAGTTACACCTGCCCTCTTTCACACTTCAGGGTACAGAGTTGGGCCATATATCACGAATGGTCCCTGTACACATGTCTATGGCACTGCTATGCATTGAGTGAGATGGAGTCAGGGATGACACCTCGCCTTTCTTCTGGGGGCTTAGGACCAACAGGAGACATATGTCTATGACACTGAGTCAGTTCTTCAGTATGCCAAAAAGAGCTATAGGGAACTTTGGGATGATAGGGATTAATTCAGACTGGGACAGAGAGCTGGAGAACCATAAAGACCTTTGGCCAAAAGTCCATGTGAGCTGGGCATGGTGGCACATGCCTGTAGTCCCAGCTACTCAGGAGGCTGAGGCAGGAGGATCACTTGAGCCCAGGAGTTGGAGGCTGCAGTGAGCTAGGCTGATGCTATGGCACTCTAGCTGGGCAACAGAGCAAGACTATGTCTCAAAAAGAAAAAGAAAATGAAAGTGTCTATGAGCTGGGCCTCAAACCACAGGCAGAAGTTCAACAGACAAAGGAAAGAACTTGTGCCAGGGGAAGCACAAAGCAGAAGTCAGTGGACAGATGTTTGGTGATAAGTGCCACATCCCAGGCCCTGAGAACACCAAAGTGAGTGAGCTGAGGCCCTGGCTGAAAAAGCTCGGGACAGAGTTTGGAAGAGTGGGAGGACTGGGAGCCAGGGGCCCCCAGGACAGGGGAGAAGGAGTTCCCGCCACCACCTCTGCAGTCTGAGACCAAGGGCTAGTGCAGAGCTTCAGAGTCAGTCTCCTGCCGGAGGGCCCTGTGCTGTTCCCAACCTCCCAGCTCTCTCCTTGACTGCAGCCCTCTTTAGTCACCTATTTTTCACTGTCCGGCACTGCTACCTGCTCACACTGCATTCCAGGGTCTTCCTGGAAGACTCACCGATGGCATTTCAGTTCGTGATGTTCCTAACAAGCCCTATCAGTGTTTTATATGCTGAAAGATCCTGGTGAATACTTCTTAGTAACCTAAGAAAATTTACTGGCCATTTCACCAGCCAAAAATTTCATTCTCCAACCAGTGAAATGGTCCTCGGCTCCCTGTCCCAGGACAGGAGTGTGGTGCAGCCTGAGGCTTGGGAGTGGCGGGCAGGCGTGGGGTGGGGACACAGGAGGCTGCAGCAAGGGAGAGGAAAAGACACTCGGAGGCAAAGGTGAGCTCTGACAACAGGGCGCAACAAGATAGGGAACGTCTGATCTCAAAGGACGAGTGAGCTGCATCGCAGACTTGGGCCCTCTTTCGCACACAGTGGAGCGATTCTGAGGATGCAAGAGGCCCGTGAGAGGACACACGGAGCTCCTCCCCACCCCTCCAGGAGCAGTTTCTCGGGCTCCTGCGAAAGCGTGCATGAGGCCGACCCCAAGGCCTGGAGCGCACGCACAGCGCTGGGGGCGGGAGGCACTCCGCCTGCTTTCCGGTGGCTGCTGCCCCCTGCTGACAGAGCTGGACCTTGACAGCACGAGGCCACCCCCCTCTGTGCAGAGAGCAGTTGATATCAGGCCCATAAACATGTATGCTTATGAGTCAATTAAAAAGTCAAAAACTGAAAATTTTTAAAGGACTGGTTGAAGTTGTTAGGCTTCTCAAAATCACATCCAGACGAGGAGGAAAACACAACCCTTTTATAAAGAGTCTCCTTGTCTAGCACAAGATGGGATGAGGCCTCCTTAGGTTAAGCAACCCAAAGTGGCAGAGAAGCACCAAGAGCCACTGTGACTAAGAGCCGCTGATACACACCATGCCATGCACATCCACACTGTCCCATTTTATAGGTGATAAAAATGAAGTGCAGGGAAATGCAAGAACTCTCCTGGAGGCATGCAGATGCAATCCTGGCACTGTGTGTTACCAGACGCTGACCTAATCGCTGTACCAATACAATCACCTGGTGTAGGTGGGGCTAAGGAGAGAGGCAAGAAGCAAAAGCACCTTTACTCAGCATCCACTAGGTGCAAGGCACATGCCAGCTGTCTAGGAGACTGAGGCCCCAGCCCCTCACTTGGGGAGTGGGCAGAACTCAACCAGCCAATGCAACATGTGACAGACATGTCATGGTACGGGAATGGGGGCAAAGTCCCACATCCCCCACACCTTGACCATCTCTTGCTCACCTTAAAAAAAAAAACAAAAACAAAAAAAACCCCTTGAGATCCTCTTTGCTGGGAAAAGGAGCTGAGAAGTGATGTTCCTCTTCCCAGCAAAACTATATCCACTCCCTCCACTTTCTCATCTCCTGTTCCTGTGAGCTCCTCCACTCCAGGGCGCAAGAGCTTGGACTCCAGACTCCAAGTGTCTGGTGGGAGCATTAAGAACACCGGCCACGTGGCCTCATACCATACCAAGAGCACATAGTCTGGCTTGCTCCCTCCAGCCCTCCACCTCCCTCCCCTGACCACCCCATTTAAAGAATCCCCACCTTGCCCTGCTCTTCCCTCCCCCGGCCTCTGCTCACCCTCACCCACTACCTTCTGTGAGAAGCTGGGGCAGGCTCATTTCCCCATCTGTGGAAAGAGAACCATAGTGCTAACCCATATGGCTGTGAGGATTCAGGGGGTGTGTGCCCCTGGTACATGAGGTCGCAGGATGAGCACAAGCCGTGTTGCTAGGGTGCGAGTGAGCCCACACTTGCTGAGGCTTCTGTTTTCTTCCACTTGAAGGAAGCACCACTGGCTCGAACCCTCCTGGTCTCTCTCCAACCCTGCCTAGTCCGGAGGGTGGCTGTGTGAGGAGAAGCTGTGTGCACAGCCCAGGCCTTCTTTTCTGGGGCTTCTCCGCCCAGGAGCCTTCCAGGTCCCGCCATCCATGGGCTGGGAGGGAAGTGCAGCACCTCGGTATCATCTCAGAAAGCCACTCATTACTACAACGTTATAGTCATTATAATATTAAATACTGGAAATTAGCTAAGTAGATTTTGGGTGTTCTTACCACAAAAAAGGGGGGAGGTAACTATGCAAAAAGATGGAGATGCTAATGTCTAGACTACAGTAACGATTTCATTATGTTTATCAAAACATCATTTTGTACACCTTAAATATATACAATTTTTGAAAACGTTCTTAAAGCCCACTTGTCCAGAAACATGAGCCATACATTCTCACAGCAGCTTGTCTGGTAATAAAGGAGATATTTTGTCATCCATCTGCCAGGTCAGGGAAGGCAGTCTCAGAAACTGGACAGAGCCTGTCAAAGGGCACACAGTGAGCGCTCAAGACATAGTGGCTTGCAATGGCCTCTCTGGTGTCCAAGGCTATCAAGGTCACTGCTCTCCTTGTGTCCCTCCGATCCTTGGCCTTTACGCTGCTCCTTCTTGGCCTCCAAAGTTTTTGGTCCTCCTCCCTGGCAGCATCTTCTCCTTCCCTTGGCTAGACTGCTCAGCCCTGTTCTGAATACTGGCATGCCCCAACTGCAGCTCAAGCCAAACAAAGACTTTTGCTCTGAGGCTCCTGAAGTCCACATCCCTCCCCCATCTTCCACCTGTGGGTCCAAATGTACTTAAACCTCTTCCAGACCCCAACCGGTCAAGCTGTGACTTGGCAGTTGCCTTTAATCCACATTTTAATTTCTTATACACAACAGATAACTCTTATGTCCTAAATACTACAGGAGACAAAAATCATTGTCAGAACTTATGTATGTTTGCTTGATAAATCTAGCATCCCTTCTTTTGTCCCTCCTCTTCATTCAAGCTCACATCCAGACACATCAAGATCCTCACCCCCTGGCACCCTCACCTCCTGGCTCCAGCAGCAACCTGCAGGCCCCTCTGCGCCAAGCCCACTCTGGCACCCACCAGCTCACGCACCATGAGACCCAGACTCCTCCCAGCTTGTCTGCGTTTGCCCTGTGCATGAGCGCCCGGCCATGTGGCCTCACGACACCCCAAGAGCACATAGAGCTTGGCTCGCTCCATCTGGCCCTTCATCTCCCTCCCCTGACCACCCCATTTAAAGAGCCCCCACTTTGCCCTGCTCTTCCCTCCCCAACCCCTGCCTCACCCTTACACCTTTCTCTTTCCTCCAACAGGGACAGTGAATGTTGCTGTTACATAAACTACTTTATTTAAATAAAACCAGGGCAGACCCTTTCCCCCACACACTAGCACGTGCGCACACTCGTGGCCACCTCAAACCCCAAGGTTCTCATTGTGACCATACCCCTCACTTGTAGACGCCTGTGCAGAGTGCAGAGGTTCACTCCTCTAGTGGTTGCTGGCAGTGGGACGCAGGCCTAGCTAGGCAAGAGCTCTCTGCTCTCCAGGGTGGGACAAGAGGAAGAACCAACTTTTCCAAGGCACCCAAATCTGGTGTGGCTTCCCTGCACACAGCCTCGGAGCACTGCCAGGCAGCTGGAGCAGCTCGTGTAGAGGGCAGGACCCCTCGCCCCAGACCAATCACTCCCTGCACCGGAGGAGGTAAGAGGCTTGCCAGCCAAGCTTGAGCACTCCCCAAGGTATCCTGGAGTAGGCATTGTGTGCTTTGGGGAAGAGCAATAGAGCACCAAATTCCCCAACCCCAGCCTACAGGAGGGTGCTAAGATTCAGCTTAGGATCCTCTACCCAGAAAAAGTAAATGTAACTCAGTAGCAAGAGTGTAAGGGGATGGGAATGACAGGGGCTTAAGCCTTCGGGACTTCATCACATCTTCCCGCAACATAGACCCTGTTAGGGACCCACTAGCACCTAGGCAATGTTAGGGACTAGCCCAGGAGCCAGTCTGGAGTTGGTGATATTCCCTATGTCGACAATGGGGCTGGGTCTCTCTCTAACACCCACATCCTGCGAGTGCTGCTTTGGGACACGCTCAGCAGAGTGGCGCAGGTCATGAAGGGGAGTGTTGCAAGGGAGGACGGTGTCTTCCGGAGGCACAGAGACATCTTGCAGTTACACGCCGGCAAGCTGGAACAGGTCAGAGGTGCAGGGCTGCCAGAGGGTTCAGCAGCATCCCTAGCGTGCCCTCCAGAGTTGCCTGGGGAAAGTGGGTGGGCTAGGAGCCCGCAGGAGGGGTGCCTGTCCCTCCACTCAGACTAGGCACCAGGCCTGGAGCTCATTTTCTCTCATGAGCTTCCCTGTGCCATCTAGACCAGGTTCCCTGAGGGGAAAAGCCAAACAGATGGACGGAGAGGGTCAGATAGAAAGAGGACAGCAAAGGGTCCATACCCTACAGACTGAGGGGCCTGCAGCAGGCGCGAGAGGAGAGCGCCAGAGAACAGCCTTCTGAATGGGGAAGGTGAAGGAGAGCTGCCTTCTGAGGGGCGAGGGGCGGCCGTGAGAAAGCCAGGGCAGACACAGGCGCAGACACAGCTAACCTCTCCCAGGAAAGCACTGGAGAAGGGGACCTCAGGGAAGACAGGCACCCAGAGAAGAGGGGTGAGAAGTCCGTGGGCCCTGATCAGCCCGTGGGGAAGTCAAGCCAGTAGCTGTGGCCACTGGGCTACAGGCTGATGCTGCGCTGGTGGCGACCCCCACGGACCGCACCGTCGCTGCCTCGGCGTCCCCCACTCCGGGGTCCCAGCTCCTGGCCGTCTAGACTGGCGTGGTCCGAGAGGCCACGTAAGTGCTCCACCGAGTCGCACTTCTGCAGGTCAGAGGCCACAGTGCGCAGGCTCAGCAGGCTCAGAGTGTCTGTGTCGGGGGCAAGGCCAGGCCCCAGGCTGCTGCCTTCTTCTAGGCCTCCACCCTCGGCCCCTTCAATCCCGCTGTCCCCGTCCTCTGTGTCTTCAGGTCCTGCTTCAGCCCCCACGGGGGAGGAACGCCTCGGGCCTGGGGGGTAAGAAGGCAGGCCCCGGCGCCGCGCGTGGATCTGCTCGCTAATCTGCTCCAGGTTACGCAGGGCAACTGAGTAGCGGGTCTTGGCCTGGGCTACTTGCTGCTCCAATTCTGTCACCTTGGCTTTGTGTTCCTGCAGAGAGCAAGACAGAGCAAGGTGATCCACCAGGTGTCCGCGCCTGAGGCAGTGCTCCGCGTTGAGGTCCAAGGCCTCATCTCCCAGAGCCCCTGGCCAGCTGCACGCAGCACCCACCGCAGACCTGCAGCACCTGACAGCCCCACTGCTCCTTGGCTGTCCTTCCCAGCAATCGCACCCTGCTCTTGACTTGAGTCCCTCTTTCTAGGACCTTCCTCCCAGGACTTCGTCTCCACCAGCTCCTCCTTCTCCTCTCCCCATTGTTCCTTCTCATCATCTGACTGGCTCTTCTCCCTATCCCTGGTTTCCTCCATTCTCACTTTTTCTCTTGTTTACCACCCTTCCTCAACTATGTTCTCTGCCAGCACCAGCCCCGAGCCCTGCCTCCCACTCCTACAGGGCCACACGTCCCCACCACTGGCTGGCCTAGTAGAGACATTGCCCTGCCCACCCCACCAGGACGGCCCAGACAGGCAGATCAGCATCCCTCTACTCGCCCTCACTTGCCATGCCTGCCCCTTCTATACCCCCACCAGCCCGTTCTTCCCTCTCTCCCACTCAGCTACCTCCAAGATCTGGCTGAACTGGGCCTTGAGCTCGAAGTAGGGGCGGCTCTTGCCAATGGCCCGCCGGAGGGTCTTCTGCAGGGATTGGACCCGAGCTTCAGCCTGTTGGCACAGCCGTGTCACCCGCTGATGTTCCCGCTCTCCTCGAAGCCGCTCTTCCTCTGCCTCATTCACCTGGCCAACGGGGTCACACACCACTGAGGTAGGCCCCACAGTGCAGTCCCTGGCATTCACCCCAAGCTGCTCATCTGAGAGCTACCCTGGGAGAACCTGAACAGAAGCATCCTCTGCAAACCTCCCACCATGTGCAAAGCCCAAGACACTCAGGAACAGTGGGTCAGTGAGCCTCAAGAGAGCTTCTCTCCCTCATTTGGACCTGCTGCCTGACCTCCTGGCCTTTCAGGACCATGTCTGAAGCACATGCCTCTGTAGTCACCTCTTCCCCATGCACTTGCCTACTGTCACCTGTACCACCTGCCACTCAGCTTTGCTTCTGCCAGGAAAGGGTTGCTGGAGCCCTCTCAACCACTCATGAGCATCACAGGAATGTCTGTCTGTGAGCACATCACATCTGCAGCAGCCATTGTCCTGGTGCCAGCATTGTCCTCAGTGCCGGCAGCTAGGGGCCAGGGACAGGAGGAACCCATGTGGGGAGCCACAGCTGTGTACTGGGTTCTCTGGGTTTCCACCCCTCATATGTGCTTCTACCACAGGGTGTTGCACAGTCGGCCCGCTTGTCCTGGTAGCTGTGGTGTCTGGAGGGCCTCACCTGCTTCTGCTCAGGGGTAGCTCTGGACTGTGCACCAGCCCCTAACACTGCTCTACACAGTTTCAACACCCCTTCTCCGATGCTCCGTGCTCTCATTTGCATGAGCTCCAGAGTAGAAGTAGAGGGCCTGTTCTGCACAAGGGACACACAAAGAATCACAAGACATGACCTCCTCGCACCAGGAGCTGACACTTGCCCTGTTCAAGCTGTAAGTGGCAGATTGAGCCATTACCAGAAATCCTCCCACTCCTCAGTCCCCTTTCAGGAGCTTGGAAATGATACATAAATTATACTTCAAAAATCAAGGTACGGTGGCAGGGCTCAAAAGCAGGAAAGAGAAAACATGCTGAAAACAGAACCAAAGAGTCACACAACTGAATATAACAAATGTGAATGTTGAATCCCAGGGTATCCTCCAGGGATATAAACTGTTTGGGCTGGTCTCACACCTGGAGGTAAAGGTTTGAGAAGATCCCAGGATGACATTCTAAGTCAGAGGGAAATGGAATGTGGGAAGCACTGGAGGCCACACAAGGCAGAAAGCTAGGAATAGCTTTGGCCTGAAACAGACCCAGAGCTGGGGGAAGGCTGGAGTGGAGGAGAGGGAGGAAGAAAAAGGTGAGGCAATGAAGAGACAGTAAAAGAAGTACAAGGACCAGCAAAGGGGACCTGCCAGCACCGCCCAGCTCACCTTGCAGGTGGCATGATTGAGCATCTCCTGCCACGTGGGGTCCAGCCGGTTCTTGTCAGCCATGACACCCTGCTCGGCCACAAACACCATCTCCCGTGCAGCATTGTGCATGCTCACAGCCCGCTCGTACCGCAGTGCAGCCTTCTGTGTCTCCTGCTGAGCCTGGGGGGAGAGGGCCATCAGCACCGGAGCCCTGAAGGGTCTCCAGCTGCCCATGGAGACAGGCGTGAGGACGAGCAGAAAAAGGCCCACTCGCAACATCAGCTCCATTTCCCAAACCGTGCTAAGGATTAATGCCAAGGAAGCAATATCCTATAAAGACTATTTCATACAGATATGGAGGAAAATAAATAAATATACAAATAAATATTTAAAAGAATGATACTGCCAGTGGAGAGTGGATATGTGAAATTCAGCACTCTCAAAGGCTGCTGGCCTTTTGCCCCAGGGAGAACAAGGGAAAATCTGAACCATTTGAGTTGGAAGGGTTAGTGACATGGACCTGGTGTCACAGAAAATATGACCCTGAGACCATCAATTCCATATCCAGTGGGTATGCTGAAGGAAATACTCAGACACATGCTCGGAGACATTCAACACAACCATACTAAACAGGCAAAAGACTAAATAGAAACCTAACTTTTCAGTTACAGGACACTGCTTAAATGAGTAATAGTACATCTAACATAAGGAAATATTAATCAGTCCTTCAAAATGATGGCATGGATGTACATTCATTGATATGGAACCATGTCATAATGCTAAGTAAAACAAAGGACCGAAAATAGCACATATTGTATAATCCCATTTTGGCAAAATAAACACCAATTTTTTTTTAAATACATGTTCATCTGTGCTGTATCAGTCATATTTTTTATTTTCTATTTTTTTTAGGATGCTTTGACATCTTGGAGGGCCTTGCTGGCCAAAGAGAGCTAGCTAATTCCTAGAGATAAGAAACTCTCCTGTAAGTGTGACTTTCACATGCAAGTCAACCAGTCCAAACCCCAGATGCCCAGATACCTCCATTATCTAACTCACACACCAAACTAGTAACTCCCTGCCCCAAATCATCCCAGAACCAGGTAACTAGACAACTAGAAACCACCCCTTTCCAATCCTAAACTTACCTAAACTTGCCTACCCTGCCTCAACCATTTCTTTCCACAAAAAAACACAGTGACAATTCTGGGATATGCTCTCTCCTTCACTTCTTCTGCCCCTTGACTGGCCCTGGTTGCTCCCTAGTGTGGCCCTGCATGACATGGCATGTCCCCTCCTCTTGGGAATAACTCTTCTTTCAAGGGAGTTATCCCCAAGTCTAGCACCTTACCATACTGGATTAAAACAAATCCCAGGTACAAAAAAAGCATGAAATGTGCATGGTATGATTGTAGGCAATTTTGGTTTTCTTCTTCTTTTTATTACAGTGTTCCAATGTTAACACATATTACTTGTGTAAACAAAATGGCTGGGGTCAGGGGCTGTTGGTTAGCTAAGAAAAGATGCAGATAAGAGAGACATGAATGAAAGGGAAGAGAAGAGAAAGAAGAAATGAGAGAAGACAAAAATGGTAAGATATTAAAGCTGACAAATCTGATACACCCTAAAGCCTGGTTCCTTACACACAGAAGAACACTTAAACATCAGCAGGCATAAACTGGACTCTCTGGAGCACACCCCCAAACTCCCCACCACAAGCCCAGGGCCTATGGGGGTAAAGAAACCTTCTCAGCCTACAGAGCTACTTCAGAGCAGCCAGGTCTGGCCTGGTTCTCTGCCCTTAGGTCTGGTATTTTGTCTCCCACTCCATACAGAGACAGAAGAGTTCGAGGTCAGGCTCTGGCGCAGCCTTCCCTGAACACAGGACAGCCAGCCATACCTCCTTAGCCAGCCGCCGAGCCTCATAGTAGGGCCGGGCCTTCTCGATGCAGCTCCCCAAGTGAGAGCCCTGTGTGTTGAGCTTCCTTGCTGACTCCTGCAGGATCCTCCGATAGGTGGTCCTGGCCTCCTGGCAAAGGGACGGGGCAGAGGAAAGGCACATGTGTGGGGTGGGTCCCAGGAGTGGGTCCCAGTCCCTCTTGTTCCTGAAGCATGCCCCTCCCCCTGCCGCTGTCTCAATTTGAGAAAGAGACAGATGGAGAGACCTCCAGAGACCAGCCCAAGGGTGTGAGGAAAAGGAGGATACTCACATCCAGCTGCAGCTCCACCTGGTTGATCTCCTCACTGGCCTGATTCAAGTGTTCCAGCTCCTCCTGCCTCAGAGAGGAGTAGGGAGTTAGTGCAGTGGAAGGAAGGAACCTGAAGCGAACTGTGCAGGGCGGAAGTGATTCACAGAGAGAGGAAGCCCCACCTGCCCACAGAAAGGAGGAAAGGGAGGGAAGGGGAGAGGGGAGAGGGGAAAGGAAAGGAAAGGAGAAAGAAGAAAGAGGAAAAGGAAAGGGAAAGGGAAAAGGAAAGGGAAGAAATGAAGGAGGAGATGGTTGAATGCCTCCTAGTATATCAGAGACCTAATATACACAATCTCATGTAATCCTCACTTTACTTTGTATTGGGTAGTAAAACTACAATTTTAAGGATGAGGAAATTGAGGTTCAGAGAATGCAACACTAAGACGCACGCAGCCAGTGGTGGTGAACCCTCACTTTCCCCATCAGATCGCACCACTTTCTCCAGCTGGGCGAGTTTCCTCAGGCCTGAGGGCTGCTCTCCCTCAGAAGAGGACAGCTGCCTGGGCCAGGGCAAGGCTACTCACCCAGCACACATTTACTGCACACTCATCACCTCTCAGTACTGTGAACCCTAGAATTCAGGACACAGAGAGGTGGCAGCTCCCAGCCGCTAAGGAAGCCCAGAAAATAAGCAACAGCCCCTGGGCAGCATGTGGAGCCTTGTGAGAGGTGGACGAGGGTACCCTCCAGGGAGGCAGGGTCACCCTACCTGAGGAGCAGAAGGTCAGCAGGATGACCAGAACACTTGCTCCTCAGCTGGGACTTAATAGACACAAAAGTGCCACTGAAGGGGAGGGAACCAGGGGACCAAAGGGGAGCAGATGCCCTGGGCAAGTAAGTTGGCAGGTTAAGGAAACAAGTGAGGCTGGGGCACCAAGGGAAGAGACACCGGACCTTTTCCAGTGGCAAAACGGTCCCTCAGAGCTTGGTGCCACTTAGTCTGTGGTTTAGGAAGGCAGACCTGAGCGATATGAGTAAAGCTTGGAGGAGCTGATAGGGAGATGAAAGAAGCAGCTGTCCGTAGTATTCCAGGTGGGAGAGGGCAGATCCCAAGGAAATGCAGTACACAGAATCACAAGGGCTAGGTGGATAATCAAGGCCAAGATCAGGGAAGACTGCAGGCTCTGAGAAGCCTCTCAGCCTGCTTGGGCAATTGGTGATGCTGACCCAGGTCCCCACACAGTAGATCCTGTGAGAGGGAGGGAGAGTCTTGGGGAGAAGCCACCAGAGATGCTGGTTTACATATCTCACTGGCCCTGGGCTGGAGAAAGAAGCAATGGAACCATCCCAGGGCTTTCTGTGAAGTGGCAGAGAGCTGGGAGGTGTGTTAGCCTCAAGTCATCCTTTCCTGCTGGAGGAAACACACAAGTTCCTGGAGCCCCTGGCAAGATGAGGGTGTTCCTGAGCAGCACTGCAGTTCTGCACCAAGGAAATACCTGGTGCTCAGCTACAGGATCCACCTTCACAAACCCTGCAGTCTCTAGACAGTACTGAGACCTAGCTCAGCATCTGCCTGATGCCCAGATGTAACTGTCCTGGGCAGCAACTGCTGTCACTTCCCCATTCATGAGGCTGTGACACCAGCTCCTGCTCACCTAACTTGGCCCTTCCAGCACCCAGGTGAAAGGTCAGGCTGCCATGCATGATCTCTCTTTTAGTCCTTTTACTTCTATACTCCCCTGACTCCTTGCCTTGATCTTGAAAAGATTTGGGTCAGCAAGTGAGAACACAGGGAACCAGTCAGATGTGTTAATTACAATAAAAGGAAGAACACAAAGGTAGAAACTTACAATGGAAGCAGAAACAAAGATATGGAAATACGCAAACCTACAACAGTGTAGACCCTGCCTCAGGAAGGCCACAAATTTGGCTCTAAACTTTCTTGAACAGAGCTGCTCAACAGAACTATAACATGAGCCACACATGGAATTTTTAATTTCCTAGCAGCCACATTTTTAAAAAGCAATGCCTGAAATTATAATATATTTCATTTAACCCAATCTATCCAAAATATTATCACTTCAACATGTAATCAACAAATAATAATATTAACCAGGCTTTTCCTTTGTTTTAAAAAAAAAAAAAAAAACATTAAAAAACTAAATCTTCAAAATCCACATGTACTTGACCCTTAGGACAAATCTCAACTTAGTAGCATTTGACTCCCAGTGTGGGTCTAGAAGTTGGTGCCTATGCGGAACATTAGTCACACAAACCAGTGTCCATAAAATAACAATAAACCACTCTAGAACTACAGGTAGCCAACACAGCTCAGAGGACCCCAGAGGAGTCCTCTGCCTGGGGGCAATGCCACGCCACTAATAACACAGAACCAAGTTTCACAGAGCCTTCCTAACAGGGGCATCACTATCAGCTGCTGGGATCGCCCTAAAGGGCCCCCAAAATGCAATTCCTCACCCTGTAAGGACAAGAGGCCACCTCTCTTCCTATGGGCCAAGCTTCCTGTAGCTGGACTTGGCCCACAGGAGGTTTCAGGCTATCTGGAAGAGGAGGTGACCAGACCTTTCAGCAGCTCCCACTGGGAGCAGACAAGAAACAATGAGGCAGTAGGAATTAGTGACAGAGTATGGTTTGGATCCAGGATCTGACTTTTGATCTTGCTTTCCCACCACTGTGACCACCCTCCTGGGACTGAGGACATCCCTGGAAGAACACCTCAGAAAAGAAAGGAGTGCTGACCTAGGAAAACCACAGCCCAGGTAGGAAAGGGATGGGACTCAGGAATGCTATAAACATTAATTCCAGGGGAGAAGGGAAGGAGCTGGGTAAAGGCTAACCTACGTCATTCACACAGGTAAATGAAGGTCTAAGACTGGATCCCCACTGAGTTGCATGGCCCAGAGTGCTCTTAGTCCCCAACTCCCAGCCCTGACAGATAAAGGAGTGAATGGCTTAGTGTTAAGTCATCCCCACTGGAAAAAGGATGGGCTCTTGCTATTGACAAGTGGTGGGAGCAGGCACTGTCTTTCTATATGGAAACTCACATCCTAATAGCACCTTCAGCAATTAAAATGCCTTCTGTTGCTGAGGCCTGCTCCTTAGACTCAAAATGCTCTAAAAGGACAAGGAGATGCCTGGGGAGCAGAGCAGCCCGGCAGGCAGGGTAAGCACAGGAGGCAGAGGGGACAGCCAGGCTAGGGCACACCCAGGGCAAGGCTGAGCGGGAAACCACCAAGGACCCAGGGCCCTGTATTGTACAGTCAGTTACATTCCATTTGGCCTGCTCCACCAGGGACTCCTGGCACTCAGCTGAAATGGAATTTGGGCAAGACAAAGTCTGAGTCAGCAGGTATCATCCATCAGTGAGCCAGCAGCCAGCGGGGAGGGTGACCTTCCCAGAGCACACCGGGCACATTCCCAAGATGCCAGGACACTGAGTCAAATGCATAGGCAACTCAGGCTATAGATGCTCTCACGCACCTCCTGTGGACTATCCAAAGAGTCAGGCTGACGGTCAGTCAGTGGGCCAGAATCATGACCATCCTGCAAAAGCTAAACCCACACTTTCAGATGAGGATACAGAAGCTGCAAAATCACCCTGAAGAGTATGGAAAGAAGCAGGTAAGTGATTATGTCCACATATCTGAGGAAAGAATGCACCCATCACAAAGAAGGCTAGAAAAAGTCATAGAGAAGTAGACACAGGCCCATCTAGCACAACCCTCCTTTCCTCTTTCCATCTCTCCATGGGACCCTCTCTCAGAAAGCTGAGGACCAAGCCGGGTGTGGCAGCTCACGTCTGGAATCCCAGCACTTTGGGAAGGTGAGGTGGATCACTTGAGTGCAGGAGTTCGAAACCAGCCTGGGCAACACAGTGAGATCCTGTCTCTACGAAAAAAAAAAAATTTAGCTGGGTGTGGTGGCGCATGCCTGTAGTCCCAGCTACTCGAGAGGCTGAGGCAGGAGGATCACTTGAGCCCAAGAGTTTGAGGTTGCAGTGAGCTATGACTGTGCCATCGCACTCCAACCTGGACAAGAGAGACACCCTGTCTCAAAAAAATTAATTAATTAATTAAAAATAAAAAAAGAAAAGCAAGCAAGCAAGCAGAGGACCAGCCTGGAGATCTGGAGAACTCCACTGAGGTCATGACATGGAGACACAGCCAGTGGCCTTCTCTGGAGGACAGTACACCCCAGGTTGGTATCAGCTGGCCTCCTTCCAACTTCCAGTAGGATCCCACCAGACAAGGGGCATGAGCTGCCTGCCTGCCAAGGAACCCCAGTCCCATATCAGATAGAGCCTCACCCTGAGGGCAGCCATTTCTGGGGGCTTCAGAAAATACCAAACAAGGCCCCTGGCCCAGGGAATTCAGCCTTAGCTGTGTGTTAGAATCACTTCTCACCCCATCCATACTGAGAGAATCCACATGTCTGGTGAGGCTCAGGAAAGGGTGTTTTTAAAGTTCCTTGGGGCCGGGCGCGGTGGCTCACGCCTATAATTCTAGCACTCTGGGAGGCCGAGGCTGGCGGATTGCTCGAGGTCAGGAGTTCGAAACCAGCCTGAGCAAGAGCGAGACCCCGTCTCTACTATAAATAGAAAGAAATTAATTGGCCAACTAATATATATAGAAAAAATTAGCCGGGCATGGTGGCACATGCCTGTAGTCCCAGCTACTCCGGAGGCTGAGGCAGCAGGATTGCTTGAGCCCAGGAGTTTGAGGTTGCTGTGAGCTAGGCTGATGCCATGGCACTCACTCTAGTCTGGGCAACAAAGCTAGACTCTAGCAAAAAAAAAAAAAAAAAAAAAAGCTCCTTGGTAGGGTTTTTTTTTTTTTTTTTGAGACAGAGTCTTGCTCTGTCACCCCAGGTAGAGTGTGATGGCATCATGGTAGCTCACTGCAACCTCAAACTCCTGGGCTCAAAGGATCCTACTGCCTTAGCCTCCTGGGTAGCTGGGACTACAGGTGTGTGCTACCACTCCTGGCTGATTTTTCTACTTTTTGTAGCGGTGAGGTCTTGCTCTTTCTCAGGCTGGTCTCAAACTCCTAACCTTAAGCGATCTTTCTGCCTCGGCCTCTAGAGTGCTAGGATTACAGGCATGAGCCACCACACCCAGCTGGTTTTGAAAGATCTGTAGCAGAGACCCAGTAACTGCACTGAGAATCCAGAGAAATGAATACCCATTGAAAGCACTGAAACACATCATCCGAGCAATGTGGTGTGGTGCACCATCAATACTAAAAAGGACCTTAGCTGAGCATGGTGATGCACACTACCAAAAAGGGAAAAAAAAAAAAAAAAGACACGCCCAATCTCCTTCTCATCCAGGAGAGAAACCCAAACACAGAAGGGCAAAATGCCACTGGCCTGCTCCGTTAAGAGTGCCCCTCATACATGGCTGCCCCTCCCACATGGTAAGACGACACTAACTCCCTGGCGAGGCTGGAGCACTAGCCAGCCACACCATGCCTGTGCCATCAAGTGAGGAAGGCCATGACAAACTTTCCCGCTGCTGTGGAATGCAACCCACAGCATTCCACAATGTGCCACACAGTTTAGCAAGAGACTAGGGTCTGGTTTATCCTTCTTGCACTAGTAACACTACAAAGTTCACTGGAGGTGAAGTGAATCTTATGTTTCCTCAGTATTCTCTGACCCTCACAGAGCTTGTCTGATAGAACTGTCTGTGATGACAGAAATATTCTATTTCTGCACTGTCAGTACAGCACTTGGAGAACTGCATTTTTTATTTTAATCAATTGTATTTAACTAGATACATGCAGCCAGTGGCTACATTATTAGACACTGCAGTGCAAGAATCACTCTTCATACTACTGCCTTTGCAGTAGTTGGAAAAATAGACAGGAGCAGGAAAGGCTGAGCCAAGAAACCACAGTGGATTCTTCTCTGGAGAAACCGCCTCTGAGCAGGGCAAGGAATGCTGCAGAAGTACATGAAGTGCACACACCCCTCCTTCCCAAGTAACAGAGAGAGAGCTTTTCCCCAAAGAAAAGAATTGTAGGCCTGTGTCAGAGCAGAGTGAGAATGAGTTGTGCAAATAAATCATCTAGACCAACTGCTTACTTCACAGATGAAGAAACTGAGGCTCAGAGAAGTAACTTCCATAATAAAAAAATCACAAATCATGGGGCTGGAAGTTGCTTAAATCTCAGCCCAAGGTTTGTTTGTTTTTGTTTTTTTTTACAACTTATTTCCTCAGTGGACAATAAATCTGTAGAATTAGCAGAAGAAATTGGCTATTTCCAATGCAATGCCTATGAGGCAAAGCAGAAATAAATTACTGACTCATGCCAGAAATGAATAGCTCACTACTGCTCCATTATAAGCATGGACACAACTGAAGAGGAGCCCCCCACACACATCCTGGGAACTCTCACAAAGAGGGATGGAACGATGCTTGGACTGGCTTTGATTTCCTCCCAACTCACTAGGGTAATCCAATAAAAACTTGTTGACAGAAAAATCTAGGAATTTGAGCCCTGGGATGCACTTGCTCACCTACAGAGGCATGGTGAGTCACATCCACATCAGTCTTGGAGATGTGACCAGAGCAAATGGCAGACTCAGGCCCCAAACACAGTAGAATCCTGGTTGTCACCTACCCAAGGAGCTTCCCCAGGAAGCCCTTCTTGGCCAATGCCCTGAAACACTGCAACCAGGCTTTGACCGGCCAAGTAGTCTTCCACATGATGATGGTCTTCTTTACTTACTGCACCAAGGTCTCCTAAACAAAGATCTGCCTGTCCTACTAACCAGGCTGTAAACACTCCAAGGCAATAAACCACTCTTCCATTTTCTTTGGCATACCCACCATCCTGAGAGCAGTGTATTATTAAGAACTGACCACAACTAATACAAATCCTTGAACATATGGGATTTCCTTATAGGCCTAAAGCTGACACCACATTTTTAACACTTGAAAGTCGCACTGCTAACAGGAGTAAACAACCGTGGAAGGAACTACTAAAAAGGTGAGAAAGGAGCAAAGAGTCCCTTAATAAGACTCAAAAATGTCTCCCAATCTCAAAATCACCTCCTCTGACCTCATATTCACAAAGCTAGCAGCCCCTCTGCTTATTTGGAAAGCAGCACATTTCTACCCTCCACTGACCTAAAGTGTGCCTCCTGCACCTACTGCCAATTTGGTGCTTCACTTCTTCAGGGACACATCCCAGCAACACACCCCAGGTACTCAGGTCAGGTCTTTCTCTGCATTCCATGAGCACTTTAAACACACAACTCTCTTGGCACTTATCACACTATACTGCAATGATTTGTTGACAAACTTGTTTTCCTTTCCTGCCCCAGTACACAAGGAAGAAAGAAAGCTGGAATCTGGGTTGCTCTTCTCCACCTCCACTCAGTCTTCTCACCTGTATTCTAGGATCCAGTTCTTCCTCCTCTCTAGGAGACAATTTGGCCTCACTGTTGCTGTTTCCACCTCCTCCGTGCTCCTCTGCGACTGGGCTCCTTGGGACTTCATCCTCTACAACTTGAGGCCGCAGCTCACCCTGTGGGGTCTCCCGGCCCCCTGGAACTTGTCTGAGCTCAGCCATGTTGACTGGGAGTGGGCAGAGCCCTATGCACAAGAGAGGACTGACATGCTGGGACCAGGGCCCCAGCTTGGGGGCTTCCTGGGTTCTGGATGGCAAGAACGGTTTCTCTTCTCAAAAGGCAGAAAAAGAGGGCACAGGGAGAACCTCACACTCAGTTAGAGGCTGAGTTGTTAGATTCAAGTTGTCAGTGGGGTTCCTAGAGCTAAAACCTTGTCTGTACAAAAGTTCTTCCCTGACAGCCACAGGAAATCCACCAAGAGAGGCCCAGAGCAAGGGCTCTGAGGCAGAGGGCAAAGGCAGCCTAGACCCTGGGCCGAGGCCTGCAAAGAGGAGCACCATTCAGGGGGTGGAAGCAGGAACCTCCAGGCTGTGGTGGCAGCTGTAGAGAGTAGGCTGGGCCCAAGCAGAGGCTGCGGAACAAGCGTCTCTGGAGAGCTGCGGAGTAAACAATGGCCAAATATACGGTCATGTCATTATCAGAACCTCAGACACCAGCACTTTCCCACCTTTCTGCCTCCCAAGGACTGCACTCTCTTCCTCCACCCCGTATTCTGACCAGTTCCCACCTCAACTTTTCTCAGCGCTCAAGGACTTTGGATTCCACTCTTTCCCCGTTCCAGCTCCTCTCGCCTCAGCCCCTCCCAATCCAGAGCTCTCTAGACTTCCCTCCGCGCTCCTGGCCTTCCCTTCATCCCCCTTTCTCTCTGGCCCGTCCTACTCCACTCCCGCCCGGCTTTGCAATTCACCTTGTAACCCCCAGCCCCGCCCCACCTCCTCTCTCGCCACCCTATGGACAGTCTAAGCCTCGCATTCCCGACCCCACACTTTTCTGCAACCCCAAGGACTCTGCCCCCAGCCATCCTACACCTCCAGGTGCAAAAGACCCTTCACAGCCTTACCTCAGTTTACCTCCCCATACGCGGAGCTCCTAGATTGCAAACAATCTTCCCCCTCCCTCCCTGCAACAAGCCGGTCCAACCAAAAGCTACTCTGCCCAGCGGAAGCGGAATTACCTCACGAGATGGCAACACTTCCCTCTCCCGCGCTCTCGCCCGCCGGGCCGCGCCGGGATTCCGCGCCCCGCCCGGCCTTCAGTGTCCGTACAGAATGGTGCCCCACAGTGCTCAGGCGCGCCTTCCTTTGGCGCCAGCCATCCTCCACCAAGGCTGAGTGAAGGCGAAACACGAGCATATGCTGCTAAGAAAAGCTAGGGAGGTTGATGGCGCTCTAGAGTTCCTAGTGAGCAGAGAAGCGCTGGGGATGAAATGAGATCAGACAACTGCCTCAGAGAGAGCACTGCCATCCTGCTGTACGGAGCCGCTCCGCCGGCTGCCGGAAAGGCACTTCCGGCCTTGCCCGCGGAGGTGGGCACGACACCGGAAGTGAGCTTGCGGGCCGTCGGCCGGGCGCTCTGGGCTGCTGGAGGTGGGGGCGTGGTGGATTCCGCCTTTGAGACGCAAGGTGGAGTCCCAGAAGCGGCTTTTCTCACTCCAGTGAAGCCAGCTGAACCCTGAAAACAGCATGTAAGCGGACAGCTTGGATGGGTAGATCCCTCTCCTTAGAGGCTGTGGCCGCGGGGCTGCCGCTCCTGCCGCCCTGAACATGGTTTCAGTGAGGTCACCGTTTACACTGTGAATACTAATTAGGAACTTAGCTTTAACTCTGTACACTCGTGCACTCAGTGCTCAAACACCCTCGAAGAGGAGTGTTTATCGTTACCTAACTCCGCGAGCGACTGGGCTGTCACCTCCAGGCGTCGCCAGGCAGGGCAGGGGCCTGGGCCTAAGGGCAGGGGCTGGGATGTTTTGTTTTTACAAAAGGCCAAACTTAGTGAGGGCGGACTCAGGGTTTGCACCGGGGCTGGAGAAGGCAAAAGGACTGAATTCCCTCCTCTCTTTGGATCCTGTGGAAGATAAGCACAGCGGGACTTTAATTAAAACGGTAAAAACGGATTTTATACAGTAAAGGAAAGTCAAGGAAAGCTGAGCTCCATTCCATTTGTTTAGAGGTGATTGGGCATTTTAGAGGAAGAAAGAGGGTGAGAAAGTGAACGGGCTCGGTAGAGTCGGAGAGAGAAGTGAAAACTTACATAGGATTGGTTAGGCTTAGGGTAAATGAGATTAGGCCAGAGATGTCTGCTAGCTGGCAGTTATCTAAGATAATGTGTTATTCTGCCACTGAGTCTGGGAGATAGAGTCCTATGTACATCTTAAAGGGATGAAGGAAGAATTCATAATTGTAAACACTTAGTAAATGCTCTTAAGAAAGAGAGGTCAGAGGCTGGGCGTAGTGGCTCATGCCTGTAATCCTAGCACTCTGGGAGGCCGAGACGGGAGGATTGCTCAAGGTCAGGAGTTCGAAACCAGCCTGAGCAAGAGCGAGACCCGTCTCTACTATAAATAGAAAGAAATTAATTGGCCAACTAATATATATAGAAAAAATTAGCCGGGCATGGTGGCGCATGCCTGTAGTCCCAGCTACTCGGGAGGCTGATGCAGTAGGATTGCTTGAGCCCAGGAGTTTGAGGTTGCTGTGTAGCTGGCTGACGCCAAGGCACTCACTCTAGCCTGGGCAACAGAGTGAGACTCTGTCTCAAAAAAAAAAAAAAAAAAAAAGAATGAGAAGTCAGGAGCCTATCATCAAGTGTTGGCTGGAACAAACTAAGTTCTGGCAGCATTGAACTTTCTCGGGCAGGCATTTTAATGTGTGTGGGGGGTGCCGGTGGGAATAATAGGGACATGACCTTTTGCGGGTAGAAGGCATGCTATTGTTCAGTTATCTCTTAGCGCAGAGGTTAAGATGGAGTTGTCATGTGCCAAGAGTTTGGCAGTTCTCAGTCCCTGCCATCCCCTTATCCAATGAATAACCACATTTAAAAAAAAAAAAAAAAGGATGTGGTGGCTCAGGCACATAATCCTAGCACTCTGGGAGGCCGAGGTCAGGAGTTTGAAACCAGCCTGAGCAAGAGTGAGACCCGTCTCTACTAAAATAGAAAGAAATTAATTGGCCAACTAAAAATAGAAAAAATTAACAGGGCATGGTGGCACATGCCTGTAGTCTCAGCTACTCGGGAGGCTGAAGCAGGAGGATTGCTTGAGTCAAGGAGTTTGAGGTTGCTGTGAGATAGGCTGATGCCATGGCACTCTAGCCTGGGCAACAGAGTGAGACTCTTCCTCAGAAAACAGCAACAACAAAAAAAAATGAGGTCTGCAAGGTGGCTCATGCCTGTAATCCCTGTAACTTTGGGAGGCCAGTACAGGAGGATTGCTTGAGGCCAAGAGCTCAAGACCAGCCCCGGCAACATAGTGACACCCTGTCTCTATAAAAAATAAAAAATGTATCCAGGTGTGGTGTTGTACACCTGCAATCCCAGCTACTTGGGAGGTCGGGGCTGGAGGATCCCTTGAGCCCATTCGAGGGCAACCTGGGCAACATAATGAGACCCCATCTCTACAAAAACTTTAAAAAATTAACCAGGCATGGTGGCACATGTCTGTTGTCCTAGCTACTCAAGAAGCTGAGGTGGGAATATCACTTGAGCCCACGAGTTTGAAGTTGCAGTGTGCTATGAACATACCACTGCACTCCAGCCTGAGTGACAGAGTGAGACCCTGTCCCTAAAAAAAAAACCCCAAAAATTGAATAGAGCCAAATATAGTCTTTAAAAGAAGTGATTTAAAAGACAGATTTTTTCCCCATATAATTGGAAGTCTTATTTTTAAAATTCCAAAATTGACTTTTCTCATTTAAGTTCGAGGGACCCCTAAGTGACATTGTCTAATTGGACAGCTCTGATACATGATAATGCCTCAGTCTTCAACCATGTTCTTTTTTGTTATTAAAGTGCCATACACAAACTATGCAAATTAAACAAATATAGAAGTCTTAAACATTATTTATTCTCTACCAGTCACTTTTATTTTTTTCTCTTACCGAATCTGCTTTAATCTTGGATAGTCGCTTTAAGTTTGTAGAACCAGAATTTCACTGTAATAACCCCATTTTACCCAATGTCTTCTGTCTATCCTAGCCTGAATTCTCCAACCCCAGCTTTGTGCTGTAGCAGTATTGTAGCAAATGACGTTTATCTGAGGCGTGATTATTGCTAATTGAAAACTTTTCCCAATACCCTGCCATGATGACTTGAAATATAGTTGGCATTGGCAATTTTTGACAGTCTCTATAGAGACTGAAATAAAAGAAAAATAAAATGAAATAAAGAATTCTCCAACCTTTCCTATTCAGCACTACTCCAATACCTATCATTACCTTGTAACCCATCCCGCAGATCCTTCTGTGTGTGCAGTCCTTCACGGTCACAAACTGCTTCTACTTGACACAGACCTTTGTTGGATTTGGTGGGGGAATATCATGAATACATATAATGCCCAGATCCCTAGATCACATCCTGAGGTTCAGCAGCCCTTTTAAGTCTCTAATGGGCTCTCCCAAGATTAACCCTAACCCACTGAGACCAAATGTGATTCTGTCACATGTAGACTGTGATACAATCCCCTAAGAATTTTTCTGCTGGGTTTGGATAATGTTTCAGGTATAATGAGGTTGAAGGATACTGTGCATTGATTTAACTTAGGCTTGTTTTTGTGAAGCCAGCATAAACATGATGAACTAAAACTTTTTTCTAGAGTACAACTGTGCAATAGACCTTTCTGCAATGGAGGAAATGTTTTGTATCAGCTATGTGCAGTATGGTATAGTCTCTAGCCACATGTGGCCATTGAGCTAGTGTGATGAAGCAACTATATTTAATTTTAGTTAAAAGCTGTATATGGCTAGTGGTTCCATTATTGGCACATTTAAACAGCCTGTCTTTCCTATGTAAATGTTTTCTGGGTACATGTTGAACTTTGACAACTTCAAACCAAAACAAACAAATGCCCATCAGTCTCCACTGCCATTTGCATTATATCCACTTCCTCGCCTACCATTTACCTCTGCAGTCTGTCTTCTGCTGCTGCCACTCCATAGAAATTGCAGACATAAGGTCATCTATGCTCTCAATATTGCAAAGTCATTGACGTCTGACCACTGGGTCATTTCTCTTTTCTTTCTTATCCTGTAGCTTCTGTGTCACCCTTGTCCCGAGTTTCCTCTTATTTCTCTGGCCTGTTGATGCATTCCTGTATGCAGTATGATTTTACTGGGTGTCTATTATATGCCAGAATTTCAAGTGATTATGAGAAAAAGAACACTGTCCCAATTCCCATGTAGCTTGTAGTCTGTAATGCTCATTTTATAAACTGGTGACATTCAAACATTGTAACACAACCCAGATATATATTATACCTTGCAACCTAATATACATAAGTGTGTAAATATATTCATTAAAAAGTTTCAGGAAAAGATCTTTACCCAAATTGTATGCAAAACATATTCATATTTTTATACTATTTTTTAATGCTGGTGGAGACCTCTTTTGTTGATTTCACAGCCCACCCACAGTTTGAAAACCACCTGCTAAATGTCAGTGTGCCCCAGGGCCTGCTGTTAGCTTCTGACTATTTCATGCTGCCTACTTTCCCAGAGTGGCCTTACCCTAGTGCATGGCTCCAGCCTCTATCCATGTGCATGGCTCCTTCCTTGGAGCTCTGTCCCCACAGACTCCCAGCAGATCACATTATCCAGCAGCCTCCCAGACACAACTGGCCTCAGTGTTTCCTCTCATGGGTCCAAATCTGATCTCATCCCCTTTTCCCAAATCCAGCTCCTTTGACATTTACTATGTTGGTAAATGGTTCTAGGATCCACCCACTTACCCTAGGGAGAAACCTAGACGTAAATGCATTCCCTCCTCCCCAACCTCTTTTCATTGCAGTAAGTATCTAGAGAGCCCTCCCCTCCATCTCATTGCCACTGCTTCAGTTTAGACCCTCTCACTTGCATCAGAGACAACATACCTCAGGAGTCTTCTAAATCAGCTTAGTTCAATAGCACCTTCAGCAAGGATGGAAATTGCTGTATGTGCCCTGTCCAAAATGGTAGCCACTAGCCATGTATAGCTCTTGAGCACTTAAAATGTGGCTAGTGTGATTGAGGAACTAAATCTTTAAGTTTAAAATAGCCATATATGGGTGGTGACTAATGTATTAGACTGTACAGGTCTAAATGATCCTGCCACAACTGTATCTGGCACAAACAGAAAACCAACCAACCCCTATTGACTAAATGAATGAAATATAAAAATATGAAAGCCATAAAAAGATGTTAACACCATTAATTACTGTGTAATGTCACAAATCAACTCCATTCCTTAGTTAAATAATTTTTCATAAATTTTTACATGTAACTTTTAATTTCCTCATGTAAGTACCCTAAATTGCCTTCATCATTAAAAACTACTTTTTTTTGGTTTCTTTTTTTCTAATAACAGAAACTGCCTTTTTGTATTCTTTAACTTTTTTCCTCCCGTCAGTCACACCACCATCAATTGCTGATTAAACATTAGTTGACTGATATATAGTGACACAAAGCAGATGAGTGGTTGCCTGGGGAGGTGGAAGGGATCACAAAATGGCATGAAGAAACTTGTGTGTAGTGGATATATTCTCTATCTTGATTGTAGTGAGGATTTCCTAGGTGTATATATACATGTCAGAACTTTTCAAATTGTACATTTCAATATGCAATTTTGTATGCCAATTATACTGCCATAAAACTATTTATTTAAAATCCAGTTAGGCCGGATGTGGTGGCTCACGCCTGTACTCATAACACTTCGGGAGCCTGAGGAGGGATGATTGCTTGAGGCCAGGAGTTCAAAACCAGCCTGGGCAACACACAAGACTCCATCTCTACAAAAAATAAGGAAAATTAGTCTGGCATCATGGCACGTGCCTGTAGTCTTAGCTACTCAGGAGGCTGAGGCAGGAGGATCCCCTGATTCAAGGTTGCAGTGAGCTGCAATCATGCCACTGCACTCCAGCCTGGATGACAACGCGAGACCCCATCTCTAATAATAATAATGATGATAATAATAACAACAACAGCAGCAAACACTTGTTCGGCATATGCCTTGTGCCAGGTACTGTTCTGAGTGGTTTATATCTATTCGTTTGATCCTCATAACAATCAACTTAGGTAAATTGTATCTCCATTGTACAGTTGAGAAAATTAAAGACAAGGAGATTAAATAATTTGTCCAAAGTCATATTGCTGGTAAGTGGCAGAACCAGTCTTTGGACTCAGATTATGTAGGCCCTTAGAGACAACAGTGTACTGCCTCAGTTAAAAGCTTTATGAATAAAGTAAGATTATTGAAAGTCTTTATTAGAACACATGTTAAGTTTAAATGTATCTATGTACATTTTAAATGCCCTAATTTGTGAAAACAACAAAAACCAAAATATTTTCTAAAGATGTTACATGCTTGTTTTCTAAAGATGTTACATGTGATACCATTATTATTTATACTACTGCTCTTACTCTTTAAAGTGGTTTCAATTATAAAAACTGATTTCTTAGGAGTGGTGGCACACACCTGTAGTCCCACTTATTCAGGTGGCTAAGGCAGGAAGATCACTTGAGCCCAGGAGTTCAAGCAGACAGTGAGCTATGCTTGTACCACTGCATTCCAGCCTGGGTGAAAATGAGACCTTGTCTATAAATCTAAAAAAAGAAAAAAAAATTAAAAATTAAATAAAAACTGATTTTATCCTACCTTGTATTTCACTTTGAAACTATTTTTTACCATGAAAATTCTGCTTCATGATTTTAAGCTCATTTAGTGGTTACTATGTGAACCGTTAAGCCTAGATATGAATTTTGAACATAATTTTTATCTAACATAAATTTTTAAAAAATTTCATCATTAAGACTAGGACATGAGGAACTAGAATAAAGTTGGTATTTTAAAAAAAGTTGATCTTTAAATATCCTCTCAACAAATATTCTATTTTTGTGCTGTACCATGTTTATCTAGTTTACTATAGCTCTTCAAAGTTACTTGTGTAAATGTTAAAATAAGTAGCAGTCTCAACATGGGTACCCACCATCTTGTCTTGTCTCACAGCTGCCCAGGATGTGCGTTCTGTTTGTTTGTAAGTCCTTATTAAATGTTTCTTTCTGAGAGAAAAAAAAAATGGCCAGTCGCCATGGCTCCCACCTGTAATCTTAGCATTGTGGGAGGCTGAGGCAGGAGGATTGCTTGAGCTCAGGATTAGAGACAAGCCTGAGCAAGAGCAAGACCCATCTCTACTAAAAATAGAAAAATTAGCCAGGCATTGTATCTGTGGTGTGCCTGTAGACCCAGCAACTCAGAAGGCTGAGGTGGGACGATCACTTAAGCCCAGGAGTTTGAGGTTGAGTGAGCTAGGCTGAAGCCACTGCACACCACCCAGATGAATGAGACTGTTTTTTAAAAAAAGAAAAGTAGCAGTCTCTGATGGCTTCAGTGCCTGAGACCTTGAAGTTAACCAGAATGTAAGCAGCACAAATTCCAATCATTTTTTATTAAAATTACTGTTTAAATAAATTTAAAAGGCATTAAATCCTGTGTCAAGCCATTAAAATTAATGTATGTTATTGCTGCAATTTGTAAGTTTTCACTTGTTTTCCTCTTTCCTGAAATCCATTTTGATCTGGCTTTATGATTTGTTTGCAACTTGAAATTAATAAAAATCCTCATGCCTTAAAAAAAGAAAATCTGCAATTCGGGATTTAGGCAACACAGCCTTTTCTATTCTCATTCTAAATTGTTAAATTCACTTTTCTGTACTTGGTTCTTTCTACTATTGGAAAACTATGTCAGGTGACATCAGTGGAGTTATATGGGGAAGCACCAGAAGGTATTGTGCTCTAGAGCTGTGGTCCCCAACCCCTGGACTAAGGATTGGTACCAGTTGGAGGCCTATTAGGAACTGGGCTACACAGCAGGAGGTGAGTGAGCAGAGCTTCATCTGTATTTACAGCCACTCCCCATCACTTACATCACCGCCTGATCCTGTCAGATCAGCTACAGCATTAGATTCTCACAGGAATGTGAACCCTACTGTAAACTGCACATGCGAGGGATCTAGGTTGTGCGCTCCATCAACAGAAAAAAATTCCAAACTGTGTAATATAATTTTAAAGAGAATTATTCTGAGCCAAATTTGAGGACCATTACCCAAAGCCATGCCCAAGAAGCCTGGAGCAAGTGGACTCCCTGTGGCTGGGTTACAGTTTGGTTTTATACATTTCAGGGAGACAGGGGTTATAGGTGAAGTCATAAATCAATACATGGGAGGCATACATTGGTTTGGCCGAAAAGGTGGGCCATCTTGAAGCAGGGAGATTACAGGTTATAGGTTGGTTTAAAAATTCTTTGACTCATAATTGGTTAAAGACACGAAGCTTTGTCTAAAAGCTTAGAA
Source organism: Microcebus murinus (assembly GCF_040939455.1). Classification (NCBI taxonomy): domain Eukaryota; kingdom Metazoa; phylum Chordata; class Mammalia; order Primates; family Cheirogaleidae; genus Microcebus; species Microcebus murinus. The sequence goes on along the minus strand of NC_134116.1, from coordinate 2,549,372 downwards.
TGTTTTAAGATAAGAAGCTGTTAATCAGAGACAAGCCACTGGATATATATCTGTTGTGTAAATTGAGGACCTGCAGGTTTGTCTTGCATACCCTTAGGCCTGCTAATGGGTTACATAGGATGTCCCCAAGAAGGGAGGGGGGCATGAGGAAGCATGTGTGACCTCCACATGGCAGGCAGTTTAGTTTTAGTATATTCCCTTGGCCAAGACGGGGTCCATTCAGTCAGCCAGTTGGGGGGTGAGCCTTCGGATTTTATTTTAGTTCACAGGGCCTTATGAGAATCCAATGCCTGATGATCTGAGGTGGAGTTAAGGTGGTGATGCTAGTGCTGGCGAGCAGCTGCAAATACAGAGCATCGTTAGCAGAGAGGTTTGACTGCACAGAGACTATGGTAAATCAGTTGCTTGCAAACTCATATCAAAACTCTGTCAGTGAGTGGCAAGTGACAATTAAGCTGCATCTGGTGACAGGCTTTATAGTGCCAAGTGAGCATCTTCAATTGTATAGCTACATCTGATGGCAGGCTTTAAGTCAGAATCTGACACTTACTTTAGTCTGTGTGTGGCCCACCCATTATTTTATTTACCACTTCTGTCTGTGCCTCTTTCCTGCACTGTGCACTTGTCTTAGTCACAGTTTTGTGAGCCTACAAGCTAACTCTAGCAAAATTAGTGAAAAAACAAACATAGCTAGAGAGCTTCTTTGAAAAGGGGGAATGACCCAATGATGAGACAGCAGAAGACTATAAGACTGCCGCATTTAAAAGAAAATACCAAGAGTCCTACTTAAATTACAGGTGTAATTTGCAACAGATGATTCACATTCTCCACACCAACTTTGTATAATATGTGGCAACCGGCTATCAAGTGAAGCCATGGTACCTTCAAATCAGCTTTGACACATGGAGACCAAGCACTCTGCATTAAAAGACAAACCTTTGGAGTTTTTCAAAAGAAAATAAAAAGACATGAACATGAAAAACAGAAGCAGTTATTGAAGGCCACCACTTCATCAATTGTTTCTGCACTGAGAACGTCATTCTTAGCAGCTAACCGAATTGCTAAAGCTTGGAAGCCCTTTAATATTGGTGAAGAGTTGATCCTGCCTGCTGCTAAGTACATTTGCCATGAACTTTTAGGAGAGGCTGCAGTTCCAAAGGTGGCACATGTTCCTCTTCTGGCTAGCACTCTAACTAGATGAAATGATGAAATAGCAGTGGATATTGAGGCACAGTTGTCAGGATTAATAAGTCACTGTGATACATAATCCAGGTTAATGAGTCTACTAATGTTGACAACAAGGCAACAGTGGTTGTTTTGTGTGATACAGTTTCTAGGAGGATGTGCAGGAGAATAAGTTATGTGTGCTCTTGTTGCCAGCCAACACCATAGCTACAGAGCTATTCAAGTCTTAGAATGGTTACATATCAGGAAAACTGCATTGGTCATTTCATGTCGGTATATGTCCGGATGGACGGTGCCGTGACTGGACAGCTTTCTGGTTTCACTACTCAGGTCAAGGAGGTCGCTTCTGAATGCCTATGCACTGTGTCATCCATAGAGAAATGCTGGCTAGCTGAAACATGTCACCTGAACTAAACAACGTTTTGCAGGATGTGATTAAAATTATCAACCACATTAAAGTATGTGCCCTTAACTCCTGTCTGTTTGCACAGCTCTGTGAGGAGATGGACACAGAGCACACATGTCTTCTCCTATACACAGAAGTGAGATGGCTTCTAAAGGTGGATCACTGGCCAGCGTTTCTGAGTTATAAGAGCTGCTCCAGAGATTTCTTTTACAAAAACAGTTAACCTCTGGCAGCACAATTCAGTGACACAGAATGGGTCACAAAACTTGCTTGTGTGACATACTCAACCTGCTCAACAAAATCTGTCACTTTAGAGGTTCAAGTCACCAAAGTGGCTGCATTCAAAGCCAAACTGGAATTATGGCAGCGACGACTGAGCATTGGGATTTTTGACATGTTTCAAACATTAGCAGAGATTTTGAAAGAGACAGAGCCAGAGCCTTCTTTCTCCCAGCTGGTGCATGATCACCTATCTCAGCTTTCAAAAAAGTTTAAGCTCTACTTCTCAACCACAAAAGACTCCCAAACTGGGAAGGAATGGATCCGTGACCCATTTATGAATAAGCCAGTTGAATTGACTTTGTCTATATTAGGATCAACTGCTTAAGATCTCAAATGATGGTGGCCTTAAAAGTATGTTTGAGACAACTTCAAATCTTCATATGTTCTGGATTAAAGTCAAGGCGGAATATCCTGAGATTGTCATATAAGCACTGAAAAGCCTGCTTCCATTTCCAACGTCCTATCTTTGTGAAGCAGGGTTTTCTACAGTGACAGCAGCCAAAATAAGATTACGGATGGCCTGGACATAAGCAACACACTTGCAGTGTCACTGTCTCCCATCATCCCGACATGGCACTGTCTAGTTGTAGGAAAACAAGCTCAGTGCTCCCACTGATTCTACATTATGGTGAATTGTATAATTATTTCATTATATATTATAATGCAATTGTAATAGAAATGAAGTGTACAACAACTATAATGCACTTGAATCATCCCCAAACCATCCCTGCCCCCCATCCATGTAAACATTGTGTGCCATGAAACTGGTCCCTGTTGCCAAAGAGGTCAGGGACTCCTGCTCTACAGGCCAACATTTTTGTTATATATGGAACTGAAATTAGAACATTTGAAGAATGGAAAACATTTTATTTAGTAATATAACAGCAAAATGAATGAAATCAAAATAGTTTTCCAGTCCTTATACCACTAGTAACACAAATCTGATTTTCAATCTTTTTTTTTTTAATGACAGGGTCTCACTCTGTGGCCCAGGCTGATCCACCTCAGCTTCCCAAAGTGCTGGGATTACAGGTGTGAGCCACCTCACCCAGCCTGATTTTCAACATTTTGAAAATAACCAGTGGGCTCACATTTCAAACAAAGAATTTGAAATAGTGGTCTATACTCTTAGCCCTACTGCAATGTAAAGCATGTACTGTGTGCCTGTTCTGCATACCTTCAACTTTTACTTCCCCTCCTTTCTGTCTCTGTCTCTCTTCATAAACTACTGATAGTGCCCACTGGCCAAACCTAACAGCCTTGATACTATTTGACTTACTCCAGCAGGGACACTGCCTGCCAGTTCCTCACACGGGATTCAAAACCTTGACCCTGTTGTGACTCTTCTCCTCCCCAAAGCTTTATTAGTTGCCCTTTCTGTAGCTGTCTGCTTTTGGAGACTGGTGATCTAGGGTCCTCCCTTCAGCCCTGTCTCATCTACCTACAGCCTCTTGGAAATGTCTCAAGCTTCACTTATTCACCTCTAACTTCAGTCTTTACAAACCCTGATGCACCATGGCTCCTCCCCTCCCCACGGAGGGAGGCCCACATTCCTGGATGTGGGGCAGATGCTCTACTCTACTGTAAAGGCACGTGATGCACAAGTGATGTTCTATTCATCTCTGTGTTCCCATTACCCAGCCAGACCTTAATCAAAGATTGTGGAAAGGGTGGATTCCTAACTTTCGTCCAAAACCTTTTGAGGAACCTCTTTCAACACCTCTACCCCCTCCACTTCCTAGAACTCTTGCCCTACCCTACTCCACATCCTCCACAGGATTCTGAGCCTCCTTTATTTATTCTATCTTCAGTCTGGACTGAGAGCATGCCCACTTCTTTCCTGTTCATCTAATGATCCCTCTGTCCAACCCAATCTCATCCCCTATATTGGCAGAAAGCTCCCCAGGGGATGGGGGTGTGTGTAAATCATTGTTACTTCTCTCCACAGACCCTGATACAAAATCTTGGTTATTTGACATTGAGTCAATGAAGTTTGCTGATGACCCAGGCCAAATTATCCTATTCTTCTCCTTCTACCTTTATACCACTTTATGCTTTGCACATGATGAGATTGCTAGGGTCTATTGGAGTTTGCCCTCCCTCAGCATGTCCTCAAAGAACTCAGTCTCCATTTTGTCTCCAACACTGAGCCATTTTCTTATACATAGCAAGTATTCAGAAATGTGCACTCAGACACTTACCCTGCCCTCAAGCTTACAATTTAAAAGGGGAAATAAATATGCATATTATTCTAGAGTACACAGTGAAGGATGTAAATACAGATAAAGTGTCTTGTGCATCTTGTGGCCTGCAAACAACATGTTTTCTATAAATACTTATGGAATTTCTGGATGAGCAATTCTAGTGGTCTTCAGAAAGATATAATTTCACTTTGAGGACGGGATGGCTTTTGAATAGAGCTCTAAAGCATATGTAGGACTTTGGCAGAAAAGGAGAGATAGAGGAATAAAAAGAATGTATTCCAGGCTGAGAGAAATTCCCCACCTGTTTGGGGAATTGGAGAGAATAGACTGGAAAGGAAGGTTGCAAAAGGTGGAAGAAGGTCTTGGATATTACACCAGGAGAGTAAACTTCATTTGTCAGTAAATATAAATTTTTGACAGTTTTTGAGCAGGAATATGACAATCAGAGCTTTACTTAGGGAGATTCATCTGGAAGTCCATGGCTGTATTCCTGACACTACCTGGTATATAGTAGACCTTCATAAATATTTTGAATGTTTAGAACCACATTAGGAGTTGTCATTTATTGATGTAGATTTGTATGAAAATAAAACCATTTGGATCTGGATCTGAGATATATATTTTTTTTTTCAGCTTTTTTTTTTTTTTGAGACAGAGTCTCACTTTGTTGCCTAGGCTAGAGTGAGTGCCATGGCGTCAGCCTAGCTCACAGCAACCTCAGACTCCTGGGCTCAAGCGATCCTTCTGTCTCAGCCTCCCAAGTAGCTGGGACTACAGGCATGCGCCACCATGCCCGGCTAATTTTTTCTATATATATTAGTTGGCCAATTAGTTTCTTTCTATTTATAGTAGAGACGGGGTCTCGCTCTTGCTCAGGCTGGTTTTGAACTCCCGACCTCGAGCAATCCGCCCGCCTCGGCCTCCCAGAGAGCTAGGATTACAGGCGTGAGCCACCGCGCCCGGCCATGGATCTGAGATATATATTTTAAATTTTATTTCTATTTCTTTATTTTGAGACAGGGTCTTGCTCTGTTGCCTGGTCATTAGGGCAATGGTGTCATAGCTCTCTGCACTCTCAAATGCCGGTTCACACAGTCATCCTACCTCAGCCCCGCAAAGTGCTTAGGATTACAGGCGTGAGCTCGGCCCAGGAGCTGGTATTTTCTAGTTGATAAATAAGCACATAAGTTCATACTTCACCTTTCTCTCGTATGCTCAGTTTGTATTCCTGTTCCACTTATTATCATCCCCCACTGTGATAACTCCCATAACATAGGAAACAAAAGTCCACTTTCCTATATTTCCCCCATTATTTGAATGCTTCCCTAGAATAGAAAGTCATGTAATCTAGCCCTCTTTCACATGACAGTTTGTCAAAATTTGTGTACAGTCAGTATGTACACAAAAAAGGTTTCTCTTTTCCAGGATAAATATCCCCAGCCCCTTCAATTATGTGATCTGTCTATCACCATCCTAGACATGTCTCTGGAATTAGCCAAGTGTAGCAGTGTCCCTTAAAAACATGACATCAGTACTGAGCGATGAGTCCAGAAATGTCTGGAAGTAATCTATTTCTCTGTCCTGATCTACTTAACTGGACATCTGCTACACAACACTACCTTATCTATGTATGGTACTTCATAATTTTTTTAAAAACATACTTCAGGCACATTTTCTTTTTCCACATCTCTCACTTCTATCCCTTCCTAGTTCAGTCCCTCCTCACCCCAGGCCTGAATCATGTGTCTTCTTTTTTAGTTTCATTGCCTGCTGATGCCAGACCTTGTTCTCCTTGTGCCATGTTGTCATATGCAAGTTAGCAAACACTCACTGAGCATCTGTGGTGTGCATGCCCTGTGATCATGCTTCAGAGGATGTTCCTGAATAGGACGTGGCCTGACCCATAAACTATGGGGAGCATTGTTCATCCAACTACAACACCACAACAATGTGTAGGGGGTGGCAATGCAGTATGGATATAGCTTCAGGACTGAGGATGGAGAGAGGCATTCCAGAATAGGTTTGTGGAGATGGCATTTGACTAACCTTTTACAAATTGGTGGAATTAGAACAGCAGTTTTCCAGGCCAAGCACGACAGGCCTAAGTGTACACTGATTTAGAAGACCCCTGAACAGAGCTCTAGATATGTAACAAGATGAATGGTACTAAATGACCTCAAAAAGAAGATTAGAGCAAATAAAATGAAGGACCTTGAGGACCATGCTTGGGTGGCTGTTCTCATGATAGAGGGCTACTGCATTTGGTCAAGCTCCCAAAGGCATTTCCAGAAAACACCACTATAGCACTCCCAGTGGAAAACGACATAAAAGTCAACATTTGGACAAGGAGTTCAACCAACAAGCTCTTGGAGAGGCAGCTGGCAAGCAGACCAGGAGTCCCCCTATCCCTGGCAGTGCAACCTTAGGTGAGTCATTAACTTGTGGGCTCCTCGTCTGAAATATGGGAAAAATGTCCCCTGGCAGGGTTCTGAGGATTAAAGTAGATAATAGCTATAAGTCTGGCCTCGCTGTAAGAAGTTACTAGCTTACAGCTGGGCCGGGTTGGGGCCGGCCGTGGCGCAGGCAGCGCGCGAGCGTGCGCCAGCAGCGGGGATCCGGCCTCAGCGCGCTCGCAGACTGCGGGGCCGGTGGCGGGGTGCCGGGGTGGGCGGCGGCCGAAGGGGCGGTCAGGGATTGGTTAAGCTCGGGAGGAGGGTGGGGCCTGGCTCGGGCAAGAGGCGGGACTGCAGGAGCCTCGGCCCTCGCTGCTGGCCTCGCCCCCTTTCTGGAACTCCAGCCGCAGCCCGAGGGCCGTCGCCGTGCGCCCCCGCGCCTCCCCGCCTGCCCGCAGCGCGCGGGGAGCCGCCCGGAGCGGGACGGCCGCCCGAGGGCCCGCGCGCCGCCAGCCCTTTCCTCCTTCGCCGCCGCTGAGCGGCTCCCGCGCGGCATCAGAGGACCCAGTCGGCGACCGGTGAGGGGACCGACGGGCCGGGAGGGCCAGGGTGGCGCAGGACAGCGGTCCTGAGCTGGGGCCGAGCTGTCCCCGCGCCGCCGGCGGCCGTGTGCCGCGGTCGGGAACGCAGCCCGGCAGCGCGTGACGCGAAGACGCGGCGGAGCGAGCGACCCGCTGGGACACGGCCCGGCCGCGCGGCCGCTCCTCCCAGCGCTGCCTCCGCCGGTCCTCCCGGGTGACCTTCGGGGCTGGCGGCTCCAAGACGGATACAAGGGCAGCGCCAGGCACCGGGCTCGGCGTTCCATGCCCCCCACTTCCCACCACGGTTTTGGTGTCCTGCTTGGCCGCTAGGTGGGCTGGCGCCTGGGCGAGGGACGGGGTGCCCCGGCGCGAGAAGGGGTCGCCCACGGGGGCCTGCCCGCAGCTCCTCCCGCGCGCCGACCAGCGCTCCAGGATTGGCTGCGCTGTGGGGAAGCAGGCCTGGAGGTCGACCTGCTTAGGTGCGACAGTACTCATCCGCGAGGAGTGGGGTCAGCTCCTATTAAGTACCACGCACCAAGTATTAAAGTGAGTACTCGGCCCCCCCTTACTCTTACAGCTCACAGTCGCGGAAGTGGGGCTGCCGAAGGCCCGCAGCGTAAGGAGGGAAAGGGCTTGCAGGCCGTGTAGTATGCTGGGAGTTGGGGACAGGAGTGAGGCCCCTTATTCAGAGTCGCTCTAAAGGATTGTCCTGAGGAGAGTAAATCTTAAGCACTGGACAACCGCAGTTCTCAAACTTACCAATATTTTGGCCCTCTCTCTTTTCATATGAAACATTATATAACAGCTTCCTTTACTAGAGTTTTCCCAGGCAAGGGGACACCCTCAGTCTCCTGTCCAAGGTCAGACACCTAGTGATGGGAAGAACCAGAATTTGGATGCTTGCCTCTCTGGTTCCTCTAAACAGATGGCAGTTTGACTCTATAAAGCAAAGCAGAGTATTTGCAGTTTACGCAGTAGGAGAGTTATGGAAGATAAGGTGACCTAGAGAGAGGCTTCCTCTTCCAGAAACCTTACCTTTGGGTGAACCGAATTCCGGACTAATATGCCATTTTAGAAATGCATTGTGTATGCCTGATGAATGAGTGGTCAGTTAGGAAAAAAGGCATTGAGTACCTATGTGTGTCCAACTCCTTGCTACGCCCAGGGAGGGTGCAAAAGACCTTAACATCCTTTTTATCCCTGATCTGGAATGCTCTAGCCACTGAGTTTTACCCATGTGTCAAAGGGACAGAGGATAAACTCCATGTATGTTCTCTCCCGACCTACATCCATACCTTTTCCATACTTCACAGGAAAATATTTGTGAAACCAAAACTTCCAGAAGAATGTATTTAGATCCTGATCAGAGTTGAGCCCATGGGGTGGGAGCGAGCTGTCCTATTTCCACCAGCTCCTTAAACATGCCAGACTGGATCTGAAGCTGGAAGAAGCAACTTCTTTTGAAGTACTGGACCTTGTTTCTGCTATGGGGGAGAAGAAAGCAAGGTGTTTATTCTGGTGCTTTGAATTCCATTCCCCATCCTCACCTCCTAGAGTAGGGCTTAAATCTTTCCAGAGTGTATGGGAATCAGTGTTTCTGTTACTTTTTTTTTTTTAAGATTCTGTCTTAGAATCTCGCACTGTTGCCTGGGATGGAGTGCAGTGGTGCCATCACAGCTCACTGCTACATCAAACTCTGGGCTCAAGCGCGCGGTCTTCTGCATCAGCCTCCTGAGTAGCTGGGACTATTAGTGTGCACCACCATGCCTAATTTTTTCTATTTTTCACAGAGAAGGGGTCTCACTCTTGCTCAGGCTGGTCTTGAATTCTTGATATCCTCCCACCTTAGCCTCCCAGAGTGCTAAGATTACAGGGGTGAGTTACTACTGCATCTGGCCTGTTACTTTTACTGATTGATTCAGAATAAAGCTGAGTAATGGCATGAGAGGGGACATGTAGGGTGGTAGGGGGAGCCTTTTAGAGACAGCATCATTTGAGAAAGTCCTGAGTAAAGGAGGGAAAGAGCTTTCTCGGTGGAAGGACTTGGAGTGGAAAGGCCCCAGGGTAGACTCCTCAGGGCCAGGGAAATTTTTCTACTCCATACCCTTCCCGAGTGGGGAGTAGATGATTTGTTTCTATCTGGTCTGGATTTCAAGATGTCTTGGGGTGACACAATTCTGGAGACAAGAGCATCACTCAGCTCTCAAGGGACAAGGATTCAAGGAGAAGGGAGCAGAAGAATCACCTCTCCTGATACAGCTACCCCCAGTTCCTGCCTACTCTTCTAATAGAGATAGTTCTGTTTCCTGGGCCAGGGCCTAAGATTGACACAGTGTGCACAGACTAATCCCCAGGGCCCCAAGCAGTGGTCCCTGGGGCCAGCATTCCTCCCCTTTGGACCCTGGCTACTCAGTACTTCCCACTGAACCACATAGCCAGGCCTGGCCCTGTTGCTCAGTGAGCTGGGGCCTCTGGGAAGGGGTGGGGACTGCCCGGAGAGAGTGAGAGGCTACCAGGCTTGCTGCCTCCTCCTGTCCTCAGATCCGCCTGTGCACTTGTGCTGGACAACCCACATGGGAAACTCAGGTCACATGGGGGTAAATGATAACACCCACCTTAAAGGACCAGTGGGAGGATGAAAGGGGGATGTACATACAAACATATGAGAATTGTCACATATTGATGCTAGTAGCAACTGAGATGGTTCCACCCACAGAGTAGCAGTGAGAGAAGGTGTTGCATAAGTCCAGACCCCAAGTCCCAACCAGGTGTAGATTGGCAGTACAGATATCTACTTTCCAAAAGAGCAGGTAGACTCCTCTGGAGGGGGTGGCTAGGGGCTGGGGTCTTGGGAAATGAAAAGAAGGGTCTCCTGCATGTTTACTAGGGCTCAGAGGGTCAGGGAGAGTGATCTACCTTTTCCCCACCAAAGCCCTCCAGGGGCTGTCAGGTGGGCCAGCCTCCCTTTGTATACTGTTCCAGAATTTGCAAAGGCTATTTGGACAAGCACTATCCAATAGAACTAAAATATGAACCACATTTGTAATTTTAGATTTTCTTAAAAAATGGGTAATATTTAATTTTTAACCTAATATATCCAAAATATTGTCATTTCAACATATAATCAACATTAAATATTAATTAAATATTTTACATTTTTTTAATACTAAGTCTTTAAAATGAGGAATGGACTAACCCTTACAACACATCTTAATTTGGACCAGCCACGTTTCAAGGGTTCAGTTGCCACTTATGAGTCTTGGCTACTATAGTGGACAGAACAGTTCTGAACAGTTCCCCATAGCACCATTCCCTGGTGCCCAGACTGGTTTTACCCAGCTGTGGCTTCAAGATGGAGGAATTCTAAGATGACTGCTTGCTTCTCGTGAATCACGACTTTCTGGGGTCTCTCATCACACCCCACAAATGCTGGCATGGCAGATTAGATAACCAGGGATGAAAAATCTCTCACAGTAGATTGTTAAAAAAATGTTCTAAATCCTGATTAATTCTAACACTCCTGATATATAATTTGTGACCAGTTAGATATAGTATGAAATACCTACAATATCCATTAAGACACAAAAAAATAGGCCGGGCCCAGTGGCTCACGCCTGTAATCCTAGCACTCTGGGAGGCCAAGGCGGGCAGATCGCTCAAGGTCAGGAGTTTGAAACCAGCCTGAGCAAGAGCAAGACCCCGTCTCTACTAAAACCAGAAAGAAATTAATTGGCCAACTAAAAATATATAGAAAAATTAACCAGGCATGGTGGCACATGCCTGTAGTCCCAGCTACTAGGCTGAGGCAGGATTGCTTGAGCCCAGGTGTTTGAGGCTGCTGTGAGCTAGGCTGACACCATGGCACTCTAGCCTGAGCAACAGAGTGAGACTCTGTCTCCAAAAAAAAAAAAGAAACAAAAAATAAAGTGATATATGAAACTCAGAAGTTTATCTTGAATCTATTTTAAATGTTAATTTTTCCATTAGCTTACCTTACTTAGTACTTGTTTTTTGTAAGCATTAAGTGTGTGAAAGGTACTTCAATGGTTGGGATTTTCACTAATTCACATAATTATTGCCTTCATTCTTTCCAAGCTTTCCTATACTTATTTTTTTCCAAAGTAAAATAAAGTTGGTGGTATAACAACTTCAAAACTCACATTAGGCCGGGCGCGGTGGCTCACGCCTGTAATCCTAGCTCTCTGGGAGGCCGAGGCGGGCGGATTGCTCGAGGTCAGGAGTTCGAAACCAGCCTGAGCAAGAGCGAGACCCCGTCTCTACTATAAATAGAAAGAAATTAATTGGCCAACTAATATATACAAAAAATTAGCTGGGCATGGTGGCGAATGCCTGTAGTCCCAGCTACTTGGGAGGCTGAGGCAGGAGGATTGCTTGAGCCAGGAGTTTGAGGTTGCTGTGAGCTAGGCTGACGCCACGGCACTCACTCTAGCCTGGGCAACAAAGCGAGACTCTGTCTCAAAAAAAAAAAAAAAAAAAAAACTCACATTAAATCAGGAGAGTGAGTAGGACAGCCTAGATATCACTGTTTATTGGCCCATAATTACTTTTTCTTTCAGGTTTCCACCTCAGTCACAGAACCTTTTTGCTGCCAGGGCAAGCTCCAGCATGAGGTGAGAAAGAGAAGAGAGACTTGAAGGGCCCAGCCTGACATTCAAGCACCATACCTGCATCCTAGTCAGAGTCTCTCTTACCCCTACCCATAATGGGAGGAAGTAGTATCTTTGTTTAGGTGCCATTTATGTGTGTATGTTCATGTTTGTGCATTTGTCTTAACCTTCCTTGGGCATATGCCCTGGGACAGTGGCCTGTGGGAGGGTGAGCGCCCAGAAACATGGTCTCCAGACACCCCCAGAGGAGGTGGAACACTCACTGGGGAATAAGCATTACTTTCTCAGGCAGTTGGGATCAGCCACTGAGTCTCCAGGAAAGGTTTTATTCTCATAGGGACAAACATTCCTGTGAACTGATGTCCAACTGAAATGAGCAGCCCAAGTGTCTGGGCTGAAGGTTTCATCTGGAGGAACCAAGGGACTCCCTCTAAAATCTGCTCTTGAGTCTGCAGAAGCACTCCTGTCCCTGCTTGCAGATTTTGCTTAAAAATCATCCTCTTTGAATAATGTCTGGGATTTAGACAAAAAAACAAAAATAGAGTGCTATCACAGATGAAATAAGAATGGCAAAATAGTGAGTGATTTGATACTATTCTCCCTAGTTTAGTCTTTTATATTTGAAAATGTCCCTTAAAAAACACCCTCCTCGGCCAGGTGTGGTGGCTCACGCCTGTAATCCTAGCACTCTGGGAGGCCAGGGCGGGAGGATTGCTCGAAGTCAGGAGTTTGAGACCAGCCTGAGCAAGAGCAAGAACCTGTCTATACTAAAGATAGAAAGAAATCAATTGGCCAACTAAAAATATATAGAAAAAATTAACCAGGCATGATGTCATATGACTGTTGTCCCAGCTACTAGGGAGGCTGAGGCAGGAGGATTGCTTGAGCCCAGGAGTTTGAGGTTGCTGTGAGCTAGGCTGATGCCACAGCACTCTAGTACAGAGTGAGACGCTGTCTCAAACAAACAAACAAAAACAAAACACCCTCCTCCAAGAAACACTTTTCTCTCTCTCCCTATTTCTGTCCTACTCAGCTGAAATTCACATTTTCTGGCTGGGCAGAATGGCTCACACTTGTAATCTCAGCAGTTTAGGAAGCTGATACAGCAGCTCAGGATTTTGAGGCTGCAGTGAGCTATGATCACACTATTGCACTCCACCCTGGGCAAGAAAGTGAGACTCTGTCTCTAGAAAAAAAAAATAAATTCAGTTTCCCTCTTATTCACCCTACAGGACACAGCACATCTTGTTACAGAGGCACAAGAGGAAAGCATCCTTGCAGGCCATGTTTGCCCAGCGTGGAGGACAGCAGACTCTCCAGAGCCCACTCCTGCAGGTTTGCCGTTCTCAAGGCTTTTCCCACTCATCCCTATTTGCATCCAAAAGATGAGGATCCTGACTATGGGGGTATTTTATAGCTAAATTTTTGAGTATTTATGGTGAGAATTCATCTGCTAATAAGAAAATGCTGACCATTTTGCTTCCTCTCCCCCATCTGTTAGGTGACAGGGGCTCTAACAACTATATCTAATCTCCACTGTCCCACTCACTGAATTGGGCTGGGGACAGATCCATGGACCTTGAGGGAAGTAGTCACTGGTGAGGCCATACAGATGAGGAGGGCGTCAACATTTTTACTCTTAACGAGAGGGCATTTGAGGTTCTGTGCACATACTACAAAGGCAGACCCTGCTCCCAGTCAGCTGCCTGGAGTAACTTGTCAGAAGGATTCAAGGATACTACTTGAGATAAACAAGATAGCAGAGTAGATCTGGTCTTCATAAAGGAGTTTCTCTGCCAGTCCAGATACTCAGATCCTTGGGGCTAGAGCAGTGAAGAAAGTATGCGAATGTTAGCAAACAATTTGGATACCCTGAGCATTAGGAACGATGTCCCTTCCTTTCCCTAGCCCTTCCCAAAAATGTGAAAGGCAATTCTTGGATACTGCTAGCAACTTCAGATGATAGTTTTTTGTGAATTACGTACAGTTGAACGGCTTTTGATAATTCACCAAATGGGTCTTTGGTTGCTTTCTCAACTTTAGGGCTGTGTACTGGTATGGGGTAATTGTTTATCTGGTGTTGTCCAAAGCCAAAGAACAATATTTTGGGGTTTTACAAACATCTTTGTTTTCCCAGGCCCCAGCCCTTCAGTGACGCCATAGTCTGAGCCTTTCGCCCAGACTCTTGCGGCCCCCACCATCCCACCACCACCCCCTCCCCCCGCCTGTTTGTGCTTCATCGCATTGCCCTTTTTATCCTCTAGCCCAAGTCTGGCTGGGTTCTCAATAGCGACTCAGGAAACCTGGGAGTTAGAAAGTGGCGTTTGTCTAAGCCCAGGGATGTCTTCTCACTGACCCATCCCTCCTTGGTCATTTCCTAATGCATTCCCAGGTGGGGGTCCCCAGTCTATGGCCAGAAAACAGGCTGGGCACTCCCTTCCCTCCCAAGCAGTGTTGGTGTTTCCCACGCTGAATGTAAGCTCCCCTCTGGATCCATTCCTGCCTTGTTCTCCAGGACACCTGCAGTCTGTGCTCCTGCCCTTGCAGGTAGTAGGTACAAAGACACCCCCTATCTATTACTGGGACTCCTATGGCTTTGCTTCATCTTGGAGAAGGGAATCCAGAGATGGACTACTTGAGTAAGTCAGAGGAAATAGGGAGTTCACTTTCTTCCTTCCTTCCCTAAGACAGAGCTGCTGCAGCTGTTGCTGAGACTCACAGTGCAGGGTGAACCTGGCCACAGCCCGCCTCTGGAACAGCTGTAACGTCTGCCTATGAGAGAAGAAATCCTGGAAGCCAGACCAGTTTTCAGGGCTTCTCCCTTTTCTCTGTTACCTTTCCCTTTACAGTCTTTAAGAAAAGTAAACATTAGCAGCAGTGGGAGGAGGTGGCCCCCAAAGTGTGAGTGGCACACTTCCCTGTGAGCCGCCCTCACCATGTTCTCCGCACCGGGGGCGGTGACGTCAGGAAGGCCCTACGCGTGCAGCGAGTGCGGCAAGAGTTTCCGCTACAGCTCCGTGCTGCTGCGGCACGAGCGTGCCCACGTCGGCGACGGCAGCGTCCACTGCCTGGAGTGTGGCGAGCGCTGCGCGCGGGCTGCCGACCTCCGGGCGCACAGGCGCACGCATGCGGGCCAGACCCTCTACATCTGCGGCGAGTGCGGCCTGAGCTTCAGCCACAGCGGCCGCCTGGACCTACACATGGGCATTCATCGGTGTCTGCGCAGCCGCACCTGCCTCTGCCGCATATGTGGCCGCCACCTCCCACACCTCCTGGCGCTACTAGTGCACCGGCGTCACCGACACCCGCCCGAACGGCCCCGCCGCTGCCCGCTGTGCGCCCGCGCCTTCCGACAGAGCGCGCTGGCATTCCACCAGGCGCGGGCGCACGCCCCGGGGACACCCTCCGCCCCTGCCGACCCGCCCCACCGCTGCAAACAGTGCCCACGGGCCTTCCGCAGCAGCACAGGGCTGCGGAGTCACGCGCGTGTCCACATGGTCCAGAGCCCCACACGCCAGCTACCCCTTGAGCCGGACACACACCAGTGTGGCGTGTGTGGCAAGAGCTTCAGCAAGAGCTCAACGCTAACGCGACACCTGCAGACGCACTCGGGGGAGAAACCCTTCAAGTGTCCAGCGTGCGGCAAGGGCTTCTTGGAGAGTGCCACGCTGGTGCGCCACCAGCGCACGCACACGGGAGAGAAGCCGTATGCATGCGGCGACTGCGGACGCTGCTTCAGCGAGAGCTCCACATTACTGCGCCATCGGCGCAGCCACCAGGGGGAGCGGCCACACGCGTGCGCCACTTGTGGCAAGGGCTTCGGGCAGCGCTCTGACCTGGTGGTGCACCAGCGCATCCACACTGGTGAGAAGCCCTTCCCGTGCCCCGAGTGCAGCCGCCGCTTCAGCGACCGCTCGGACCTCACCAAGCACCGGCGCACGCACACGGGCGAGAAGCCCTACCGCTGTGAACTGTGCGGCAAGCGGTTCACGTGCGTGTCCAACCTCAACGTGCATCGACGCAACCATGCTGGCCACAAGCCACACAAATGCCCCGAGTGTGGCAAGGCCTTCAGCGTCGCCTCCAAGCTCGCACTACATCGCAAGACGCACCTGGGCGAGCGGCCAGCGAAGTGTGCCGAGTGTGGCAAATGCTTCAGCCACAGCCGTTCGCTGTCCCAGCATCAGCGGGCCCATACACGTGCCCGTACCGCTGCTGCCGCCACCCAGGCCGCAGCGGGGGCTGCCCTCGTCTTCGCTGGGCCAACTGAACAGGAAAAGCCAGGGCTCTTTATGTCCCAGTTGAGAGAGACTTGCTGAGGCGCTTCTCTGAAGGAGGTTGGGCAAACACCCACATCATGCCACAGAGACGGGGAGGTGGGATGGGGCAACTCGCAGATGCAAGTTTGGGAAAGGATAGTGTTGTGACCTGCGGCTTTTCTAGTTTCTGTTGGTGGTCCTTCACCTGCCGTGTCTCTTCACCCTCCCTGTCAGCTCTTGTCCCATCCTTAGTCCTTGCATTGTCCAGCTGGCTTCTCTTCCTCCTGAGTGTAGATGCAGGTACGTAGGGGGATTTCTCAGACTCCCTGTGTGCAAGAGCGCCCAGGTATTGATCTGTCCCATTACTGCTACCATGATCTCTGGTGTTTTCTTTGCCGTTTCTCTGCCTGTGTCCTGTCTTCTCTTGTCCCATCTCTTTATCCCAGCCTGCACCTCTCCTGTGTTTCTTCCCAATTCTTTCACTGTCCTGTCCCCTAATGATCACTGATTTGGCCAGTCACATGTCGCTGGCCCTGTGGTCATCTTGCCTCTTGGTTCCACCCATTAACCTTTCTCCCTCTGCTTCTGAGCCATGTAGGTGTGGAGGTGGGAGGTTATCAGGCAGGGAGGATGTATACACGCCTACCATGCCTGCCACCTGGCAGAGGGGGCCTGCCCATGTGAATGTGGACAGGTCCCTCAGCATGGCCATTCATCTGTCCCCAGGGCAGATCAAGGTGCCTCTCAGGACAGTGTTCTCCAGCCAGGTTGGGGACATTTGCCCTGAGACCCAGGCCAAAACCCCATGTCTACAGAGCTAGGCACCACCAAATGGAGCATCAGTATGTCTCCAAATCTAGCTTGGAGCCCTTGGGAAACAGATTCCACACAAGGGAGTGGGCAGGATTGAAAATCCCCCTGGAATTGGCCAACAACCTTTTTGCTTAAGGCTGGTGAAATAAAGAGTTGTTTGGGTTCTGGATGCTAAGAACTCCCTTTGTCAAGCCTAAGGCTGCTGTCTTGACAGACTTTGGGAGTGATTCAAGAGCCAGGTCCTGTTACAGTTCCAAAGTCTCGTGCCCCTTCCCAAGGCAGCTCAGTGATCTTGCATGTAGGACCTCGAGATTCTATACTAGAAGGCAAGACTTCGGGGCCGACAGGTTTGGCTTCCTCAACTATTGGCCAAGTACAAGATGGCCTAGGATCAGCATTTCTGCTCCAGCCTGTCTGCCTGGGTGACCCAGGACTCTCCAGACTGTCACAGCCTGCTCTACTTGAATGTGAGGGTGGGTGTCCTACTCCACAGGAAAGGGCTCAAAGTGCCAAAGTGAGCCTGGAAAGAAATTGGGCCCTCAGGGTCAGAGCAGGTAAGGGCCTCCAGAGGGAGGAACAGGGCCTGCACCTATGCTGCCTTCTAGCACATTCTAGCAGAGCCTGCTTTCAAAGAGCTCCAAGAGTCCTGCACTTCAGATGCCAAAATACTTGCTCTGCCCACACATGCCCACATAAAACACTGTTTATTCTGTCCTTTGGAAAGACTAAAGTAGTCCAGCTCCCCTAGATCCCAGTTTTGCCCCCAGCCTGTACTCCCCATCACCCTAGTTCCAGGGGACCACACATCTGGGCTCTCTCCTTGCTCCTTTTCTGTCCCTGGGGTCTGGCTCCCCAAAGCCAAAGCCACAAAAGAGCTTATTGCTGAGGGAGTAGGGTTGCAGCCTGAGGCGATAGAGAGGGCCGGGACCCCTTGGGCTCCGGGGCACAGATGCTGGGACAAGGCTCCAAAGGGCCACTGGGTGACTCTTGAGCAGGGAGCAGGGCCGGGTGACTTTTGCCACGGTGGGCTGCGACACTGTCTGGCTTCTCAAAGCACTTGCCGCAGAACTCACAGGGGAAGCGCAAGGCAGCCACTGTCTCTGCGTGCTTGCGCCGGTGCCAGTTCAGGGAAGCCTTCTGGCGGCAGGTGAACCCGCATATTTCACACCTGGAGCCAGGGACAGAGGGAAGGAAGAGGCCTCGGCCCATCTTGACTTCCCCAGGAGTTCCTTCTGCTTCCCACTGCCTGGGTGTCCTGCCTGCCTTGCTGACAGACCCCACTTCCTCCCCTCTGGCCTCTGGTCCCTGGCCCTCAGACCCCCACTCCCGCACTCACTGCAGGGGTTTTTCTCCAGTGTGGATGCGCCTGTGGATGACAAGGTTGCTGCTAGTGCGGAAAGACCGGGCGCAGAACTCACAGATGTAGTCCCGGGTGTCTGCAGGCACATGAAGGACACTCCAGTATCCATCCCCAGCCTGTGGCCCCTCCTCAGCCCACCCACCCACCATCCCCACAGGAGAGCACCAGTACTAGGTGTCAGGAGGCCTGGGTTCTAATTAGTTGTCCAAATCACAGAGCCTGTCTGGACCTCCTTCACCTGACAGGGTCATGACAATTGAGATATGAACACAGAGAATGTGATATCCAACCAAAAGACTCATTATTGTCACCCCACCCCTGCCCAAACCATTGAACTCCCAGTGGATGTGTACCTTCCCTCATCTGAGTCTCTAAGCTAGTTCTCTGCCATAGGAGACACAAAGAATAGAGAGGTGGGTCCTTATGTGTGGACTGAAGGTACCAGGCACAGCCAACAAGAAACCTGGAGTCAGGGACAGGAATTAAGAATGAAGTCCAAGGCCCAAGGACAGTCCCTAGCACCTGGAATCATTCACCCATTCTGTCTTGCCTATCCCACTGTCCCAGCCCCCATCAGTGGCCTGTGGAACTCTCTGTCTGTAGGTAGCCAGTCTCCTCTCCTCTTTCCCTGAACCTGTCTTCCCTACTAGTTCCAACAGCAACAGCCTGTTGCCCGTGGTCACTGCAGCACTAGCAGATCTTATAAGCTGCTGTGGTTTTTCTCCTACACCATCAGACCTCAGTGCCTACAGTAGAGAAGTTGTCTTTGCTTCTCATGGTGCCCTTTATACCTCCACCACCACCACCTCTCTGAAGACCCTGCCATCAGACTCCCCCCCAACACACACACTCTCACATCTGCAGCCTCTCATCCCTGGTCCCCATTACTCCTGGTCGATCCACACAGCTCTGGCTCCAGGCCCTCTACTCCTGTTTGCCACTACTCCTCCTGTTGCTTAGCCCCCAGCCTGCTGTTCCCTGACTCACTGACCTCATTCCCCACCACCCTCAGCCACCACTCCCAGGTCACACCCAAGCACAGCACCACCTTGGAAACTGCACTTTCAAGCATTCTTGTTCCAGCCAGGGCATCCTATCTTGGCCTGCTATAATAATCCCAGGGCCAGTGCACCGGCCCCACTGCTTTCCCTGCCCCCCCGTCCCCACTCAGGTCCATTTCCAAGGCTGTCTCTGTGGCTTTCCTTCACTCACACTACCAATCTGCCTGCCCCTCTCTCTCCCTCAGCTGTACCTGCTTGGTTAAAGCCCAACGCAGGATAAACACCATCCTTGGTCTTGCTCCAGGCCTGCCCGTGTGTGCCGAAGGGGTATAAACTCCCCCTTGGCCTCTCCTTTCATCTACAACCACAAGTTTTAAGGGGTTGCTCTGCATCTGCATTTTCATGGTCAGTTCATTCTTCTACTTTCTAGAATCCAGAAGACATTTCATATCACCTTCTCTTTTCACTGGCCTCCGACACCCCCACCCCACCATCCTCACTCAGCAATGCTCTCATTTTTAAGTCACCAAGAAGACAGAACGAACTGAAGAGAACACCACATCCTCTGCCCACCAAATCCATTAGACAACTTGCATCTGTGCCTACAAACGTAAATACTCAAACTGCACTCCTGGGGCTGCTCTCCGCCATGGCCCTTAACCACTTCGGTACGAGCGTCAACTATAGTCGACAGCCACGGATGAACTCGCACTGCCAAGTGTCAACTTTAGCCGACAGCCGTGATATGACTTTTCTAATTTTTCATTTATCAAAATAAAATTGTGAACATTTAAAAACAATGTAATGAAAACATATGTATGTGACCTATTCTGATTTACATTACAAGTAAAGCTGCCTGTAAAGTAAAACAAGCTTTCAGTGCTTTCAAGCTTTCCTCATCACACAAGAGCAAAACGGATTCGTTGTCAATGCACAGCACAAAAAACTATCGTGCAGACTGTGAGTGCCGGCTCTGGCCAAGGTTTTGAGGCCAGTGAGCACCTTACCGAAGTGGTTAAGAAGCACCCCATTTCATTTGAGGTCCCCCATCCCACCATCAGCCTTCCCTCTGTATGGAATCATTCTCACCTCTGTGCCCCAAACCCACAGGCTTTCAGCCAAGAACCATTTCTCTGCTCATCTTCACAGCAAAACCCCACAAAGAATTGTCCAGATTTACTGTCTCCACTTCCTCAGCTCCACTCTGTCATGAACCCACTTCATTTGTGGCAGTCACCCCCTTCCCCCATGGTTTGACTGCACCTCATCTGTGCCATCCTATCATCTGGTCATAGATGGCTTCCCCACTGCAACCTCTGGTGGCCTATTCTCATTCTCACCTTAATTGGCTTATGGTACTGGCACTGGTTCCTCCCTCCCCCTTGGAGTACCTTCTTCCCC
The DNA here is from genome assembly GCF_040939455.1 of Microcebus murinus. Classification (NCBI taxonomy): domain Eukaryota; kingdom Metazoa; phylum Chordata; class Mammalia; order Primates; family Cheirogaleidae; genus Microcebus; species Microcebus murinus. Next base: position 2,528,859 of record NC_134116.1, on the reverse strand, counting down.
CTATTCCTCAGATACACTCTTTACCTTCCTCACCGCCCACCTGGGCTGCCCTGCAATGGTGGGTGTGCTGCACGCAGACCTCTTCTCTACCTACCCTCACTCCTTCTGTGTAGGGACACTCCAGCCCCATGGCTCCAAGTAACACCCGTATGCTCATGACACACACATTTACATTTTTGCCCAACAATTCCCCTGCCGTGATTCCAGATTCAAATCTCCTGGGATTTCTAATTAGCATATTTCAAATCAAGTTTCCCTCTCCCCAAGTCCACTTCCCCCTTATTTTCAGGAAATCACATCTTCTGCCCAGTTGCTCAGGCTAGAATCCTCCAAGTCACCCCTGACTCCTCCCTGTCAGCCACACCATGAGTGGCCAGATTCCATCTTCCTGGCTCTAACTGCACACATGTAAGCCTCCAGCTACTTCTCACTGACTTGACTGCTACTAGCAAATCCAGGCTGCCATCACTGTCTGCATGCACATCTCTGTAGTCTCCTCACAGTTGAGCCCCTGGTTCTGTCCACCTGCAGTCCCCCTATTCTTTACACAGCAGCCACAGTGATTTTTTTCAAGTCAACCATGTCCCTCTGCTGCTCAAGACCCTATGATGATGCCCATCTCCCTTGAAGCAGGAGCCAAGCCATCCTGGGAGTGGTCTCAGAGGTCCCTACCACCTATGTGACCTCTCTTCCTTCCTTTCTCACCTCCTGGCCTCCTCCCTGTTCCTGGAACATGCTATGCAGACGCCACCTCAGGGCTTTCCCACACGTGCTGCCCGCAAACTATAGGGTACAGGTCTCCATTCCTCACTTCACTTAGGTCTTTGCTCAAACCATCTTCTCTTTCTACAACAGCAACTCCTCCCTCACACTCTCTTCCTTTCCCGATTTCACATCTCTTCCTAGCCCTATATCACTAGAGTGGACATCTCACAAGGGTTAGGCTGCCTGCTTTGTTCACTGCTGCACCGAGCATCTAGAACAGTCTCAAGCAAGTAGGTGCTCAAAACACAGGGAATACAGGATGAGTGAGTGAGAGTCATCCCTCAGAGGGAGGTGAAAGGCCCCAAAGACTGAGGTAATGGAACCCACAGAGCGAGAGGTGGCAGGACCCACACAGGGGAGAGTGAAGGGCCCCAGGGAGGAAGAGGTGAAGAGCCCCGCAGAGGAAAACGTGAAGAAATCCATGGAGGAGGAGGTGTACCCACGGAGGAAGGTGGAATTCTACCACTCACCACTGTGCAGCTTCATGTGCTCCTTCAAGTGTTTCTTAAAGTTGAAAGATTTCCCGCAGCCCAGCTCTGGGCAAGAGAAGGACTTCTGGTGGATGTGCTGGTACTTCTTGTGGTGCTAGGGGAAGAAATGGATGTCAGGGACAGAAGAGACAAAAGGATAGCTGCCTTCCCCAGGGACAGTGACTAAGCTGACCCGGCAGGCAGGCTCCTCTGCCCCCGTCTGTTCCCTGGGCCCCAGCAGTTTCCCCTCTCATGGCCCATTCATGTCATCCTGGCCCAGGTCCTCACCTATACCAGGAACACCACATCTATCCTGTCCTGACTAGTGAACTCTGCCCTCACCCTTTTCTGCTCTGGACCGCTATTATCTCACCTCCCTGTCACACCCTCACCCTGCAATGTCCTACAATGTTTTCTGTACAAAGTGCCCCTCTGGGTGACACTCCTGGTTCACGTACCCATGGATTAACTGTCTGCCAGAGAGGGGAAAGTAGTCTGGGTGATTGTGAATATCCTCTTTAGTGTCAGTATTAATATACAACACTATCGCCCAGACTATCTACTTTTTACTAATAACTCACTATAGGAATACATTTTTATATATGTATATACATATACACACACACATATATATACACATACATATACACACACATACATACATATATAGATAGATAGATAAATAAATGTATGATTTTCTTTTAAATCTGCTTTGGAAAAACACACACACAGCCTCTCAACTTAAAATACTTTTTTTTAAGGTAATAGGTTCTTCAATCTTAATTCTCTAATGCAGAAGAAGTATTTCTTTTTATTTAACCTAATTTGCTATGCTGGCTCACTAAATTGCATGAGCTGTCCCCTTTTTCATAATCCCATTTTTCCATAGTTAAATCTCTGGGGGCTGCCTCAGTCTCCTCCAGTGTGTTCGATTTGCCCCTGCCAAATGCTCTTCTCAGCCCAGAGCTTCACTGTCTGTCACTCCAGGACTTGATTCCTTTCTGTGGTTTTCTGCAGGCGGCGCTGCCCCATGCTGTCCACTTGCACCTCCTCAGTTCTGTGGCCCTCCCCAGCCTCAGGACTTGCCCTGCCAAGGGCTCTAGCTCACTGAAAGGCTTGGGCCCTTCCTGCTCCATGCCTCAAATGTGTCATGCTGGGGACAGGACCATCTCCTCAAATGTGTCAGGCTGGGGACAGGACCATCTCCCAGGCCTTCCTGCTCTTGGACTACCCACTCAAGCTGGCATGGTGAGGCGGCCTGAGTGTGGACTCTGGAGCCACGCCACCAGGTTCAGAACCCTGGCACTGCCACACACTAGCTGAGGAGCCTTGGGCAATGCTTAACCTTTCTGTGCCTAAGTTTCTCTATCTGCAAAGTGGGAATAATATCAGCACCTACTCCATAGGGATACTGTGAGGATCAAGAGACTTAATACATGTCAAGTGCCTAGAATTGTCTTTAGCATCCCATGGGAGCCTGATGAATGCCATTATCATCTCCTTGGAGGGTCCACGCAACAAGCAGCAGCAGGCAGTGGCTCTGTGCACCTGAGGCTTGGTTCTCTGCCTCAACTACCAGTCGTTATTGGTTTAATGGTTATTTATTATAGGAAAGCTCTGCATGTCCACTCTAACCCTCCTCTGCCTGGCTCTGAGCCCCCGCCATCACTAGGCTCCTTTTCCTCAGCTTCTCCTTCAGCCCCTCTCCCCTATCCTAGCAGCTACACAGGCCCCACCCTGTGCCCCTCACATTCAAATACTGCCGGTTGGAAAAGATCCTTCCACAGCCAGGGAAGTCACAAGGCATCAGCTCTCTTTTGGCAGCTTTCCTGGGGAGGAGAATGGAGAGGAGCAGAATGACTTTGGTCTACTCTCCTCTGCCTCTCTCCTCTTGCCCCACCCCTGAAGTCCCATGTCCCCAAGTCCTACCTAATTCTCTTGGAGCCAATCTGTGCAGTGTCCTCATCCCAGGCTGGAGTTGGAACAGACTGGGCCTGACTCCCAGTGCTACAAAGAGGCAGCAAAGGAGCAGAGGGCCTTGAGGGAGGGCCACATCCCAGGGAACTCCAGCCCTCTCTGTCTCAGCCATCAAGTTACCTGGCCAAGAGCTCAGTCTGCTGGGCTGCTCGAGAGGTCCCAGTGAGCTCCAGCTGTCCCTCAACTTCCACAGGCAGAAGAGCCCTGGAACCTAATGAGGATGCTGACAAGGATGGCACAGCAAGAGGAGTGGAGAGAGCTTCAGGGACTGGTGGTGTCTCCCCTTCCTTAGGTGTGTGGGTGACAGGGGAAGGGGGTGGTCTAGGAGCATCTGGTTCACTGCTGAAAGGAAAACAAAGAGGAGGAGGGCATTATCTCTTTGGGAACCCAGCCAGCCCCCAGCTGAACCCTAGCTGCTAACCTGAAAAGATCCCAAACTTGGAACAACCCAACCCCCACCCATGCTCTGCACTCACACCTGCTTTTAGCCTTCAGTCTCCTCCAGTCTGATCTCACCCCTGTTACCCCTCAGTTCAAAGCCTGCAGTTCTTTCCACCTTCCTCCAAACCAACCCTGCCTTCCCCACCAACAAACCCATCCCTCCAGTCTGCAAAGCCCTGAACTGCCAGGCTAGCCACCTCCTCCCTCTCTGGCTCTGCTCAGCACCCTCCCTCAACCCCAACTTGCTCATCTGGAGAGGAGCTGTAGGTCCATAAGCTGGCATCACTGAGCATCTCCTCTTCATCCTCTTCTTCCTCACCTTCTTCCTCTCCTGGAGATGGGAAGGTCTCTGGTGGGGGTCCCACCCCCCTGCAGGCCCAAAGAAGGCAAGCCTGAGGTCCTACTCCCTCACCCCCACTATCCATACAGGTCCACCCTGTCCCTCCTACCTGCATCCTCACCTGGGCAACCTGGCCTCTGGAGTCCTCTCATCATGCTCAGATTCCAAACCTGTTGGCACAGGCAGGGTCAAAGGGGAAGGAACTCTGGGCTCAAGGGATGAGGACAGGGAGCGTTCTAATGTCTGAAGTGATGGGAGACTCTTAAAAAGGAGGGGAGGAGGGGGGCAAAGGCTACTGGAGTGGAAGAGGGTTTTTTAGTTCAGAGATGATACAGTCACATGGTTCAAAAAAATAAAAGTATAAAGTGAAAAGTCTCCTTTCTAACACTGTCCTTCTATCACCGAGTTCTTCCCACAGGCAACCTGGTTTCCTATGTGCCCTTTCAGAGATCTTTTAGATACATTCACAACTACATACAAATACATATTCTTTTCCCTCTTATTTTTATTTTCCACCAATGATAGCATATCATACACCCTATTTTGTGTTTTGTTTTTTACACCTAACAATATATTTGAGGATATATTTTCTTGTCAGCATAGAGTTTTTCCATTGAGAAAGGATCATTTTTAGAGAGCACGGCTCTGAGCTACAGAAAATAGGAAATCTTTTTCTCCCTTTTTTCCACAACCCTTCTTTTCCCCAGCCTACCTGTAGGCTCCTGTTCACTCCTGGCCTTTGGGCACCAACTTCTCCTGGCAGTATGTGGAAGGGGGGCTGGCTTGGGTGCCTCTGTAGGTGTAGGGCTCAAAGAGGGTCCCCAGGAGAAGGTATGGCCTGCTGAGCACTCCCACACAAGCCCACCATCTTGGCCCCCGGGCCCCCGAAGCCCAGGCACCAGGCTGCACTCTCGGCTGTGGGCATGAGACAAAAGCACCAGATACTGCAGACTGTTGGGAGGCAAAGGCTCAGGACCTGGAAGGGTGGGGGAAGCAGTCAGGCTGAGCTGAGAGGCCTCTCCTCTCACCCTGAAAAGCCATACCCAATAGCCCTGACCCTCCAAACTCCTGGGCAATCTCAGCTCTAGTCCTTTATTATTCTTCAAAGCCCAGACCCCCCAAGGTCCTGATATATTGCTTCCTTCCCCAGAGGTTGCCCTCATCAAACTACTCAGGGCTCCCCAACTCACCCCTCCATTCCCAAACTCACTCAGGGCTCCCCTTGATCCAACCCACTCGGAGAGAGTGTTTCTGGGTCTCCCTGTTGCCCCTCTTCCCTCTGGCTCCTATCCTCAGCCATCCCCTGCCTACCTGCACAGAGGATGCAGCCTGAAGAAGTGTATCTGCCAGCAGAAGAAGAGGCAGGTCAGCTTAGGGCCCAGGTGGCCACCACCCTCTGCCCTGGCCACTCACACATGTGAGGGGCCAGCCCTAATGGCGCCCTATTCGCTTAGACCACGAAGAGGGGAATAGGATCCTGGAAGGCCACAAACCACATAGGCCCTCCTGCTGAAGTGAAAAAGGAGCTGTGGCAGCACTTGGCCCTGGAGAGGGGGCTAAGAGCTGCTGCCTGGGTCCCCTCCCCAGAACCCCCACCCGGGCCCCTAACCGGTCCAACAGGAACTTGGCCAGCTGTGAGTGCAGGGAGAAGCCCAGCCGCTCCTTGAGAAGGCACCACTGCTCCATATGGCCGCCCAGGCGGATGCGGCATTTGCTGCGGCGCGCATCCAGCTGCCGCCGCTTCTCCCTCCGCCTATGAGACAAGTCCGCTGCCGGGGAGGAAGCCATGTGCACCAGGGCCTGGAGGGGTGGGAGAGACATATGTGTCACCAGGGCCCACACCTCTAGGGACTCAGTTTTCTCATCAGTGAATTGGGGAGGGACTAAACTAGGTTAATAGCAGCAGCAGGTATGGGGCCAAACCACCCCTTCTCATATTACAAGGTGTGTAAGCTGAGCGCCTACACAGGTCGTCAGGTGGGAGGTAGGTGGACGGAATCAAGTCAGAACAAAGGCCTGGGCCCTCCAGCCCAAGAAAGGGGATGTGAGACTTTCGTGGGGAAATTTCAACTGGGCTGGGGACACAGACACTTCATCTTGATAGGGCATAGGCCTTCACCGGTTTATAGAGGAAGGAGGGAGCGTGCCCCGGTGAGGAACTGGGAGTGCTCTTCATAGTTGTGTCCAGCCGGGGCGGGGTCGGGGCAGAGGTCTGAGGGTGCCCGCCACCCCAGCTTGGGCCGACCCACGTACCACTCACACAATGCACAGAACCGACCAATCCCCAAGGCAGCTCCCAATCCGTCCAGACGCCCGGCCGCCACGCAGCCCCACCCCGGGCCTACACCACCCAGGCCTTACCTGCGCGCCCCGACCCGCCCTCACCCTGACTGCGCCTGCGCCTGCGCCTCCCCGGGCTCGCGCGCAGGCCCGGAGAGCAGCAGGAGGACCCGGGCCCACCTCGCGCGCGCCGCCGCCGTTTCTCTTTTAAGAAGAAACCGTCCCCTCCTGCGTCGGCGGCTCCAGCCCGGAACTGGGGCCCGGGACGGGGGGAGGGGCAGTTGGCGCCCGGCTCGCGCTTGCGCAGTGGCCGTCCGCGCAACGCCTGCCGGGAAGCCCGGTTCCTCCGTTTGAGCTGCCTGCGGGTGTCGCAGAGCCGTGGGGCGTTGTGGTTGGGTTGGTTTTGAAACAGGAGGCCTGGAGGGAAGGTAGGGTCAAGCCCTCCTATGCGCCCACCCCAGCCCCTCCAGCTCGTCCAGGGACGCTGCGTCCTCAGTTCCCAGGTTGCACTCACCTTTGCCTCCCTTCACTTGCGAGCAAACGTAACCGCAGCGTCAGCCGCCTCAAAAGCCGGCTAGAGCCTTCGCTGTGCCGCAGAGGCCCCACCTGCTGTGATCCTTAGTCTCTGTGGGCATCAAAATTCGTCCGAAAAGTTGCCTAGGTTCTCTGTGGGCTCCTTCTGACTTCTCACTCCCTTCTCTTCAAATGGCTGCAATGGAGCTTCCCTCTTCCCCAGGCCGCTGCAATGGCGCTTCTCAAGAGCGCTTGCGACCGCGATGTTGCTAAATGCAGTGGTTGGTTCTCTCTGCTTCTCTTCCCTAAACAGCTTGTGAGTATGTGGAGTTCTTCCTCCTCATCCTTATGGCCCGCCACACTTTTTCCCCCCAGTCTGACATCTGTGACTTCGCTAGCTCCTGGTTTTACTCCCTTCTCGCTGGCTTCTTTCATTTTTTGAATCCTCCCGTTCTGTCCCACCAAAGGGTGAAATGTACTCAGGCCCAGGATCTGGACCAAGTATTCTCTCTTCTGGATATGTTCTCTTCTTGGATGGTCTAATCAAGTTCCATGGCTTTAAGTACACTGAGGGCTCCCAGCTTTATATTTCCAGCCTAGCCCTCTTTCAGCTCCAGATACACACACATATATATAAAGCCGCTCGGCTATATTTCCATGGTTAACTGAGTTAATACACTTAATACACGTAAAGAACTGAGGATAGTGCCTGGCATGTAGACAACACTGGTACGTGCTAGGTGATATTTTTTCAAACATGACTGTGGCAAACATGTAAAACTTAATAATGCCTGTCCCCTCTCCCATCTCAGAAAACAACATCATCATCTACCCACTTGCTCAGACCAAAAACCTGGGAATCAGCCTTAACTCTTTTTCTTTTGTGACACCCAAACCACATACATCAGTAAGTGCTGTTGGTCATATCTCCAAAAATATATCTTGACTGCATTCACTTTTGACCCTTCCACTGCTAAAACCCTACTCAAAGCCACCTGTATTTATTTTCTGTGGTTGGTGTAACAAATCACCACAAACTTGGTGGCTGAAAACAAGGAAATATTCTCTCATAGTTCCAGAAGCCAGAAGTCCAGTATCAAGGTGTGGGCAGGGCCACATGCCTTATAAGCATTCTAGGGAAGAATCCTTTTCTTGTTTCTTCTAGCTGCTTCTTGTGGTTGCTGGCATTCCCTGCTTGTGGCCACATCACTTCAATCTTTGTGTCTGTGGTCACATTGCCTCCATCTCTTCTGTGTCAAATCTCCCTTTGCTTCTCTTACAAGGATGCTTGTGAATGCATTTAAGAGTCCATTTGAATAATCCAAATAATTTCCTCATCTCCGTATCCTAGAACAATTACATCTGCAAAGTGTTTGCCATATAAAGTAATCTTCACAGGTTCCAGGGATTAGGCCATGGATTCTTTTCCAGGACCTTGTTGTAGCCTGGCATATCATTATGTCTCACCTGGTCTATGGCCACTTCTTCCAAAAAGATCTGCCTCCTACCTTACCTTCTACCCTCACAAAGCAGGGAAAGTGACCCAGAAGAACAAATTTATTGCTTAAAACCTTTTGGTGGTCTCTAGTGCAATTCAAAACCCTTACCATGGCCTCAAGGCCCTGTGTGATCTGTCCCTTGGCTGCTTCTCTGGCATCTTCCCCCACCTTTCCCTCCTTTGTCTACTCTGTAATAGCCCTTCCCACCTTTTTGCTATTTCCTCAGTGGGTCAAGCATGCTGGAGGGAGTTCCTTTCTCTCTGGAGCACTCACCCCCCCCTCCAGCTTTTCCCTTGGTTGCTTCCTTCTCATCATGTAAACCTCAGCTCTAAGATCACCCACACAGAAAGGTCCCTTTCCTCAGCCATTTTCTACCCACCGTGCCCTATTCTGTTTTCTTCATAGCACTCATTCCCTGAAATCATTTTAGGGAGCTATTTGTGTGTTGTTGGTATATGATAGGTGTTGACATGCCCAGCCTTCTCCTCTGCAGCCTAAACATCCCAAATGACATGGTGTCCAAACATGAACCACCATTAGGATGACCCCAGCATGTCCTGTCCATGTTCCTCTTGATCTGTGGTACCAATGACTCAATGTACTTGTCTGACTAGTTTAAGGTAGGAAGGAAGATCCCCCACCTTGTTCCACATACTTACTCATTAATGAAGGTATAACTTTGACATCAAAAGAACAGAACTCAAGGTTACTCAGCCCTTGGGTTAGCTTTGGGAGCAACCAGCAAGTCTCTGGGGTTCTCAGGGAGGAGGAATTGTAGCTGCAGTGACTCTCTGACAGGGGTGCAACAGTAGCCATATAAGACCTGACCATTACGCTGGGGGAGGCTGAGGCGACTGGGGATGGTAAGAGTTGAGGTCATGGCAAAGGCAGCTGGTGCTTTAGGACCAAGGAAACCTAGTAGGGCAGGAGCTATTTGGCCTATCTTAAAAGTTTTTTGATGGTGTATACTTATTATATTTTTCAGTTGTAAGATTCCATTTGGTCCTTCTTTATATCTGCTATTTTTGCTGAGACTTTATATTACTTCTTAATTTGCTGCGGCTATTGTTTGTTTAAGTATGGTAGTAATTGCTTATTGAAGTATTTGATCCTGGATGCTTTAAAGTCTTTGTCAGCTAGGCTAACATCTCTATTATCTTGGTTTTGGCACCTATCGATTGTCTTTTTTCATTCTGTTTGAGGTCTTCCACAATCTTTGTGTGACAAGTGATTTTCTATTTAAACTTGGATATTTTTTATACTGTTAGGAATCTCTGGATCTTATTTACATGTTCTGTTTGAACTGGCTTCTTTGACACCACTCTACCAGTGTGAAAATCTTCACAGTAGGTGTCCACTGACACCACTAAACAGGGATGGGAGGGACATTTCATTACTTCCAGGTGGCTGTGGAAGTCAGGTCTTCCCCCATGGTTTCCACTGATACTGTAGGATTGGTGACTTATCACCAGCCAGCACAGATGAAAGGCTCATGAATATAAAGGTTATTAAGTATGAAATGTCTGATTTCCTTAAGTACTACATTTGACGGTTGATATCCCCTACATTTCACTTTGACACTTCTTGTTTTATTTTTATTGTGAAGGTACATCCTCAGTCTTTCAAATGCATGTTTTGGCTTGTGATTTTCTTACACATTGTTTTAGAGCAATTTTTGTGAAATGTGGATAAGTTAAAAAATTCATATTATTTTCGAATATGAGTTCTATCATAGAACCAATGCTGCACAGACAGTTGGAAGTATCAATGAAGTGTTTGGGAAGGATGTGGCTAATAAACACAACAGTACCACAGTGGTTTGAGAAGTTCTGTTCTGGTGATTTTAATCTTGAAAATGAGCCACGTGGGTGACCTGAGACCAAAGTGGATAATGATGAGCTGAAAGCTATAGTGGAAGCAAATCCATCTCAACCTAGCAGGAAGGTTTGATGGTACTATTACAACAATATTGGACCATACTTGGCCTTCTCTGACTCTACTGAGACAGAGTAGGGATGGGACTTGGCCCCAACTCCACTGACATATTTTCACATCTGCTAACCACAAGACCTTGCACCACCCAGCTCAGCTATTTGAAGAAGCTAAGATATGCAACTTTTCATCATAAATCTTACCTAAGGCAGTCAACCATACCATCCGCATGTACAAGACCAGAACAACAACTGATTATGACCACTTGCTTCATTATACTACTAAACTCCCTGCCCCAGGACAGGCTTATCTGCCTTTTTTTGATCATGGGATGTATGTACTAACATGATTTCTTACTGAGCTTCCCCCACACTTGTATTGATGCTCTTTTAACTCCTGCATGGTCTCCTTTGTGCTATAGAATAAGCCCCAATAAAACCTTGTCGGGGAAAATTCTTGGCTTCATGTAGATTTCTGTTGCTTGTGAGCTTAAGAACCCCAGTAAATACAGATACAGGCTGCTATCAAAAAAAAAAAAAAAAAAAAAGAACCCCAGTAAGTAACACTACCACAGCAGTTCTGAGACACCTCATTAAAGACTTATGAGGGTACAAGTCTAAGATTTCCACTTAGCCTCTGCTCGTCTAAGTGGGTGAGACCATAGTTTCGTTTTGCTTTTCCTGTTATATTTGACTATAGTGGAGTGTTTGTTGTCTAAAAGTTTTCTGTCTTGGTAGGTTGACACTTTCCTCATCCTTTATATTGAGAGTTGGCTGTTATTTTTTTTATTATTTATTTACTGTCTGTGCTCATTGGAATTTCTCATTTGCTGGCTTCTTTAGCTCCAAATCTGGGATATATGAGGCAAAAAGAAAACTCATGGGACTAACCTAACCACCATATTGTTCTTTGGGTCCTGTGGTCGTTGGCCAGTCTACCTTCTCTCCATCTTTCACAGCCTTATGTTTTTTTTTTAAAACATATATGCCTAGGATTTTTAGTTGTACTTATAGAGAAGAGTAGAGCAAAGTATGTCTATTTCATCCTTCTAGAAGTGGAAGTTTTGCAGTGTAATTTATTTGCTTATTTATATTTATTATTTCTAAACCATCTCTTGAATGAGTTCATCTAGGGAGTAAGTATAGATAAAAAAGAGGCTAGTGAATTGAACTATATAGGACATTTATGTTGTTTAAATATAATGAAGGCAGCAAAAGCTGAGAACCAATATTATCCCACCCTCAGTTAGTAGGCTGGAGTAAATACAGTACAGATTTTGTAAGAAGATAAGAATAACTTGAAATCCCAGTGATTTTCCAAGCAACTGTGAACTTGTCCCTATTTTCTTTTCTTTTTAAAAAAATTTTTTGAAATAGTTTTGAATGTAAAGAAAAGAGAGGGTATCATTATGATTTGGTGGTAACTTCTCTTTGAGAGGTATTCATAGTGTTAGGCAGCATATAAAGCAGGATTTGTTGTTAATTTGTTGGGAGAGTTCTCTCTCTCCGTATACTGAATAATCTCATCACAAGAACTTAGTACTTCTTTTCCCTGTTCCTTTGGACAGTGTATCTGCCTATATTGAGACATCCTTTTTTTTAAGCGGCAATCACAAGGAATTTCCCAATTAAGCTTGCAGTGAATGATGGAGGGACTCTGCTCCTGATGATTTGGAATAAAGCTGCCTGTGGGTCAGGAAGCCAGCTGCACTTTGAACTTCATCGATTACTGCTTTCCTTTATCCCAAACACTAGCCAGTGGCAGATCCTGCAGCAGCCTGCACTTATTTCCTCAGTTGGACCTGAAGGGGAGCCCGACCTGGGAGATCAGATTATCTAAAGAGCAGAGGAGTATGGCACAGCAGGGGGCCAGTACCCAGAGAGGAGGACTTCAGATTCAAGGTAATTATAACATTCTGTAAAGTTGGTATTGTCAGGGAGACCAGGCTCCAGCTCCTCCAACCTTTTCATTTTAGCGATGCAGAAACTGAATCTCAGAAGTGAACAAGGAATTAATCAGGGTATTGGACTGTGTTCTCTACAGAGCATTCAGAGTGATTTTTAAAAATCAATTCAGATCATGTTGCTCCCCTGCTCAGAGTTTTCCAATTGCTTCCTAAGTCTGCCAGAAGAACTCTACAAGGTCCAGTGTGACGTGTCTTCTACCTGCCTATTCTGCCTCACCTTCCTCCACTCAAGCCAGAGGGGCCTATCTGTTCTAAGTGTAGCCAAGCTTCGGTCTGTCACAAGGCCTGTGGACTTGCTGCTGCCCGTGGCTGGAAGAGAAAGTTTGTCCAGACTTTTTCTCAATTGGCTTATTTGTCAATTAAGACAAATTAATTTGTAAATTAATTCAGTTTAAGCATCACCTTTTGAGATGCTTTTTTTAACCCCAGTTTACTAATAGCCTCCTATGACATCTCCATCTTCTTACCATTTTTTCTTTGTTATTCCTGTCATTTTTTAAAATGTTTTTTGTGTTTTTGTTTTCTTGTTTGTTTTTTTCTTTGCTTCCACAACTGGAATGGAAGCTTATAAGAATAGGGATGTTCAGGCCGGCCTCGATGGCTCATGCCTGTAATCCTAGCACTTAGGGAGGCCCTGGCAGGAGGATCACTTGAGCCCAGGAGTTTGAGGTTGCTGTGAGCGAGGCTGACCCCATAGCACTCTAGTCAGAGCTATACTCTGTCTCAAAAAAAAAAAAAAAAAAAGGGATGTTGCCTTTTCATTCATTGCTGTTAGTTGCACAATATGTGTACCATAAATATAGATTGAATAAATACAATGAAGGTATAGAGAACCAAAAGCTGAGAACCAATATTGTCCCACCCTCAGTTAGTGAGCTGGAGTGAATACAGTACAGATTTTGCAAGAAGATAAGAATAACTTGGAAATCGCAGTGATTTTCTAAGCAACCATAGACTTGTTCGTATTTCCTTTTTTAAAATTATTTTAAGGCCAGGCATGGTGGCTCACTCCTGTAATCCTAGAACTTTGGGAGGCTGAGGCAAGAGGATCACTTGAGGTCCGGAGTTTGAGACCATCCTGAGCAAAAGCGAGACCCCATCTCTATAAAAAATAGAAAAATTAGCCTAGTGGTGGTGTGTACCTGTAGTCCCAGCTACTCCAGAGGCTGAGGCAGGAGGATCATTTTAACCCAGAATTTGAGGTTGCAGTGAGCTATGATGATAAGGTTGCAGTGAGCTATACTGCACTCTAGTAGCCTGGGCAACAGAATGAGACCCTGTCTCAAGAAAAAAAACTAGAATTGTTTTGAAATAGTTTCATATTTAAAAAAAAGTTACGGCCGGGCGCGGTGGCTCACGCCTGTAATCCTGGCACTCTGGGAGGCTGAGGCAGGCAGATAGCTCGAGGTCAGGAGTTCAAAACTAGCCTGAGAAAGAGTGAGACCTCATCTCTAGTTAAATAGAAAGAAATTAATTGGCCAACTAATATATATAGAAAAAATTAGCCAGGCATGGTGGTGCATGCCTGTAGTCCCAGCTACTCATGAGGCTGAGACTCTGTCTCAAATAAAATAAAATAAAATAAAATAAAATATAAAGAAAAGTTACAGCCAGTGCGGTGGCTCATGCCTGTAATCCTAGCACTCTGGGAGGCTGAGGTGGGAGGATCACTTAAGGTCAGGAGTTCAAAACCAGCCTGAGTGAGACCCCGTCTCTACTATAAATAGAAAGAAATTAATTGACCAACTAAAAATATATATATAAAAAAATTAGCCGGGCATGGTGGCTCGAGGTCAGGAGTTCGAAACTAGCCTGAGCAAGAGCGAGACCTCGTCTCTAGTTAAATAGAAAGAAATTAATTGGCCAACTAATATATATAGAAAAAATTAGCCAGGCATGGTGGTGCATGCCTGTAGTCCCAGCTACTCGGGAGGGTGAGACAGTAGGATCTCTTGAGCCCAGGAGATTGAGGTTGCTGTGAGCTAGGCTGATGCCACGGCATTCACTCCAGCCTGAGCAACAAAGTGAGACTCTGTCTCAAAAAAAAAGAAAGAAAGAAAAGTTAGGATAGTACATATATACATGAATAACCTTCAGCCACATTACCTAAATGTTTACTCCATTTGCCTTATTATTTTCCCTCTCTACTTATACTCTATATATGTATTGTTTTTCTGAGTCACTTGCAAGTAAATTGCAGAAATGATGCTTCATTACACCTAAATATCTCATTGTCTATTTTCATTTTTAAAAAATGCTCTTGGCTGAACGTGATGGATCATGCTTGCAATCTCAGCACTTTGGGGAGGGCAAGGTAGGAGGATAGCTTGGGGCCAATTTGAGACCAGCTTAGGCAGCACAGCAAGACCCCATGTCTATATAAAAAAAACCTAGCTGGGCATACTGGTCTGTGCCCATAGTCCTACCTAGCTACTCAGGAGGCTGAAGTGGAAGGATCATGTGAGCCCAGGAGTTCACGCCTGCAGTGAATGTACTATGATGAGCCACTGCACTCCAGCCTGGGCAAGAGAGCTAGACCCTGTCTCAAAAAACAGACACCAAACAAACAAAACAAAACATTCTCTTAGTCACACTGCAACCATCAAAAGAAAAAAATTAACATTGATACACTATGTAATCAATAGACCCCATTAAAACTTTTGTCTAAAGCACCACCAATGTGTTTTATAGCCAACACCAACACTAAAACAAACCAAAAAAAGCAGGATTGTTAGAGTCTGAGCTACAAAGCTCTACTAGCACCCCCACCCCCAGCCCTACCCCACCATTTGTGGAAAAATTATCTTCCATGAAACCAGTCTCTAGTGCTAAAAATACTGGGGACCACTGGAAAATCCTAGTTCCTCTGTCCCATAGTTCTTGGTTACTCTTAGACAACAAAAAGTCCTTTCCTCACTTTGAGAGCCAAGAACATTCTTGGTTCTTTAAGTTTGGTCCTGTTCAAAATAATAAAATTAAACTACTTCCAATGCCCAGCTCTTCAATAACACTTTTCAATAAAATCCTCTAGGCCCAGCGCAGTGGCTCACGCCTGTAATCCTAGCACTCTGGGAGGCCAAGGCAGCAGGATAGCTCAAGGTCAGGAGTTTGAAACCAACCTGAGCAAGAGCGAGACCCCGTCTCTACTAAAAAATAGAAAGAAATTAATTGGCCAACTAAAAATATATAGAAAAAATCAGCAGGACATGGTGGTACATGCCTGTAGTCCCAGCTATTCAGGAGGCTGAGGCAGAAGGATTGCTTGAGCCCAGGAGTTTAAGGTTGCTGTGAGCAAGGCTGACACCACAGCACTCTAGCCCAGACAACAGAGTGAGATTCTGTCTCAAAAAAAAAAAAATCCTCTTTATCTAGAAGGCCTGAGACAGAAGGAAAGGAGTAGCCTTATAACAGCACCTGCACAAAATAAGCTGAGGAAACTATTTGATTGCTGAAGGCGTGAGTTGGGTAGAACTTTTGTTGTACGGTCTGCCTCTGGTTATGCCAACCTTCTCTCGGGACTATGAAAACACTCAACGTGATGCCAGCCCCTTGGCCCTCTCCATGGGAAAACCCAAGTCTGCTACTACACCTGTTGAGGTGAAGCTGAGCTCTCAGAATTAAGATGACTACAACACCCAGCGTTTCAGGTTTATTAACTGATGTCTTGATATCCTGAAGACAAATGATTTCAGACTAGAAAACAGAAAACTGCTTTCTGGGTATACACTGGAAAAAGGAAGATCTGAAAGCTGCTTGGTGGCAAGAGAGGAATGGATTGGTTTAAGTGAGGAGCATATGATAAATTTGTTGGAGAGAAGTGAAGTGGTTCACATTTTCACTGAGACTTTTATAAAGCTATATTACCTTGGAGGGCTTTAAGGGGATGACAACAGAATGAACAATGAAATGGGGGTGGTCATTGGGAGTGGCTACGAGGAGCGGTCTCCAGCCTTTTTTTTTTTTTTTTTTGTTTTGTTTCAAAAATTTTAATTTATTGAGATCGATGCTTCTCAAATTTTTTTTTAATTTTTTTTTATTTTGGCATATTATGGGGGTACAGATTTTAAGGTTTCAATAAATGCCCATTTCCCCCCCTCTCCCCAAAAGTCTGAGTCTCCATCATGACCATCCCCCAGATGGTGCACATCTCACTCATTATGTATGTATATACCCGCCCCCCTCCCCCCTCCCACCTCCCCAATACCCTATTACTGTAGCATCTATGTGGCCACTTAGGTGCTACTCAGTTAATACCAGTTTTCTGGAGAATATATCTGGTGCTTGTTTTTCCATTCTTGGGATACTTCACTTAGTAGTATGGGTTCCAGCTCTAACCAGGAAAATATAAGGTGTGCTATATCACCATTGTTTCTTAGAGCTGAATAGTACTCCATGGTATACATATACCACATTTTATTAATCCATTCTTGGATTGATGGGCACTTGGGCTGTTTCCACAGCCTTGCAATTATGAATTGTGCTGCTATAAACATTTGAGTGCAGGTGTCTTTTTTGTAGAGTGTCACTGGATCATTTGGGTAGATGCCCAGCAATGGGATTGCTGGATCAAATGGTAGATTCACTTGTATCGCTTTAAGGTATCTCCATATTGCTTTCCACAGAGGTTGAACTAGTTTGCAGTCCCACCAGCAGTGTAGGAGTGTTCCTCTCTCTCCACAACCACGCCAGCATTTATTGTTTGGAGATTTTTTCATAAAGGCCATTCTCACTGGGGTTAAGTGATATCTCATTGTGGTTTTGATTTGCATTTCCCTGATGATTAGAGATGTTGGGGATGAACTACAAAGCTTCTGCACAGCCAAAGAAATAGTCATGAAAGTAAACAGACAACCTACAGAATGGGAGAAAATTTTTGCATCCTATGCATCCGATAAGGGACTGATAACTAGAATATACTTAGAACTCACGAAAATTAGGAAGAAAAAATCAAATAACCCCATTAAAAAGTGGGCAAAGGACTTGAACAGAAATTTTTCTAAAGAAGACAGAAGAATGGCCAACAAACATATGAAGAAAGGTCTCCAGCCTTTTTAACAGAAGGAACTGGTTTCATGGAACAGTTTTCCCAGGGGCAGGGGCCAGGGGCTGCTCGCCGCCTCGGCTCCATCTCAGATCATCAGGGGTTGGATTCTCATGGGGAGCTGCAACCTGGATCCCTCCCATGCGCAGTTTGCAGTGGGGTTTGGGCTCCTGTGAGGGTCTGATGCCCGAGGATCTGGTAGGGGGTGGGGCTTAGGCGGTGACAGGAGCAATGGAGAGCGGCTGTGGGTGCAGGTGGGCTTCATGGGCTTGCCTGCAGCTTGCCTCCTGCTGTGCTGCCCCGGTTCAGTGCTAGTTGGTCGTCTGTGGTCTGGGTGTTGGGGACTGAAGGCTTAGAAGAAATGTCACTTACCCTGCCACGTGCACCACTACAGTTCAAGATGGAGAGAGGAGGAATGGCAGAGCACTGTGGGAGGCTGTTTAGACTTTTCTCTTTTTCTAACTAGAGCATCTACACCTCCTGAGTCCCCCCCCCAGCAAGCATCATATTATATATTGGGGCTTAGGACATGGCAGATGTGATGCTTTGTGGGTCCCCAAGGCTCTCCAAGGCTGCCACTAGCTGGGGGTCTGGGCCTTGCTGGTCCATCAAAGCTCTATAAATTTATCTTGGGGGTTTCTCACTGTCTTGGGGAGAGTATATTTCTGGAGGGCAGGAGAGGGGAAAGGCGAAGCAGAGTGGAGAAACAACTAGGAGACTTAAAGGAAGGGCCCTGTGGCACTGAAGAGACATGGGGCAAAAGGTCCAAGAGCAATAAGAAAATACCCCTCTAAATTAAAGTCAGATGACCCTGTTCCAACTCTTCCTCTTCATCATTGTCCCCTCCTACACCCCATAACTCCTGTCCTGTCCTATCCTGGTACCACTTCCTCCTCAGCTCACCCCTACTTCTTGTCCTGCCCATGCTATCCCCTTTGTGCAACTTAACTCCCTGCAATACAGTCAGAAGATCCCTTAATACAAGTCCAAGAGCATTTTTATCTCATATATATGCAACTACTTCCAGGAAGTGAAACACCGAGAAGGCAGACCAGTGGCACTAGGACCAGAGCAAGGGCGAGGAGCAATTAGGACAGGACAGGCAGGCCCTGCAGAACCATATCACAACTAGATACAACCTGCCTATGAGCAACAATGGTTGGGCAGATCCCCTGGAGCTATAGTTCTAGAAGGCCTGCTAGCCTCCTGAGAGATGGCCAACATGGAAGCAGGATAATAAAGATGATTTTTCACAAATCAACAAGATGTGTACAATTGGTCTAAGTTTTAAACAATTGTAGTTACTGTTGAGTTTTCTCAATATCTATATGCTTCAATTAGCACAGCCTTAATAATTTGTCCTTTAATAAATAGGATATTCTCCATGGAAGTCAATTTGGAGAACTCCCATTACTGAGTCAGCCTTGGACAAAGGCCCACTCAGCTACACATGTTCACTCTGGAAGTGAACTCACTCTAGATGTGTGCTAATTTTAGATACAGTTCACATCTCCATAGCTTAAGTATCACACATGCTGGAGTTTAAACAGAGGATTCAAAATAAATGATAGCACAGTGATTGTAAAGATGGAGAATCTATATGAGTTAGTTAAATTATGTCATTCTACAAATTCCACATAGCCACTTGCTTGAAAACCAAAGCAGTGAAACAAAGTGTGAACTGCTAAGTACAAATTTTACTATATGCATGAACTATTTTATTGGATTTGAAAGTTTTTAAATTTAAAAATTAAAATATTTTTAAAACTAAAGGATGAATCTAAAAGATAAAACATCACATCAGTATTACAATTCAGTCAAATGTCACTCTCTTTAAAGTTTTCTCCAGTCTGGCTCAGGAAGTCCTGCCCAGGCAATCCTAAAAACTGTGTCTTCTTGCTACCTGGCAACGTTTCAGCACTTCTCAGAGTATTCTGTTATTTTGAGGTTTTGCTTTCTGACTCACACTGCTTGTCTTTCTAGTTCATTGCCTCTGGTCCACTTTTGATCCCACTGATGATTTGTGGGTCCCCCAGGCTCTCCAAGGCTGCACTAGCTGGGGGTCTGGGCTTTACTGACCTATCAAAGCTCTATAAGTTTATCTTGGGGGTTTCTCACTGTCTTGAGGAGAGTATATTTCTGGAGGGCAGGAGAGGGGAAAGGCGAAGCAGAGTAGAGAAACAACTAGGAGGCTTAAGGGAAGGGCCCTGTGGCACTGAAGAGACATGGGGCAAAAGGTCCAAGAGCAATAAGAAAATACCCCTCTATTTTCCAGCATGTCACCTAGTCACTGATCTATTCCACCTCTGTCCTCCCTCCCCTCTTGCCCAGTTTCCAATCCAAGCTCTATCACTGTAGTCACCCCTTAGCACATATCCTCATTCTTCTTGCTCCCTCCAAAAAGCTTTGCTGCTATCCTTGTGGGTGCACTGTCTCCCATCTAAGGCCAACTCTTTGCTGGACACAACTGTCCCCTGCCCCACCTCAGCCATATCCATGTTCTCTATCATCAATTTTCTCTGGTCTTCAGGGGTTCTTATATTTTTATTTTTTTTTCTTTTTTTTTTTATCTTGGAAAGCTAGATTTATTCAGGGGTTCTTAATCCAGGATCCCAGTGGATAGAATTCAGAGACCCATGAATTTGGTTGAGAAATAATTTGTCTTTTTCTTCACTAATCTCTAGCTGAAATTGAGTATTTCCTTTCATTGAGGCAGTAAACCATAGCAGCATTAGCAGGACCAACCTACAGTCATGAATAAAAATCACAGATATTTTCTTATCACATTACAGTTGTTGCAGATATTTCAGAATGTCATTTGTATTCATTGCTAATTCAAAATGAAGGTTATTAAAAGTGCTTCTATATCTTATTTAATATGTTAATAAATAAGTACACATACTACTATATCACCTATTCTTTTAATATTTTGATAATTTTCAACATAGTTTCCTTTATAATCCTGTGTATTTTCTCTTGTATATTTATTTTTTTTTCTTTTCTTTTTTAGGCCCCTGCATACTTGGAGATCTCTTGTATATTTAAAACGTTATGAGTGAACTTTCCTCAACATGATAAAGGGCATTCATGAAAAGCCTACAGCTAACATCATACTCAATGGGGAAATAGTGAAAGCTTTCCCTTGAAGAGGAGGAACAAGACAAGGCTGCCTACTTTCAGTATGGCTATTCAAAATTTTAATGGAAATGCTAGCCAAAACAAATAAGATAGGCAAAAAAAAAAAAAAAAAAAAAAAAAAAGAAAAGAAAAGAAAAGAAAAGAAAAGAAAAGAAAAGAAAAGAAAAGAAAAGTCATCCACCTGGAAAGGAAGAATTGAAACTCTATTCACAGATGACATAATCCTGTATATAGAAAAATCCCAAAGACTGCACACACATGCAAACTACTAAAGCTAATAAATGAGTTTAGCAAAATTGCAGGGTACAGGATCTACACACAAAATTCAGTTGTTTCTATATACCAGCAATGAACAATCCAAAAAGGAAATTAAGGAAACAGTTCCATTTACAACAATATCCCAAAGAATCAAATACCATAAACTTAACCAAGAAACTGAAAGGTTTATACATTTAAAACTATAAAACATTTCTGAAAGAAATTAAAGATGTATTTCCATGTTCATGGCCTGGAAGGTATTAATATTGTTTAGAGTCAATCACTACTACCCAAAGTGATGTACAGATTCAATGTAATCTTTATCAAAATTCCAATGTCCCCACCTTTTTTTTTTTGCAGAAATGGAAAAGTCAGTCCTCAAATTAATCAAATTCATAAGGGCCCCTGAATAGCTGGAACAATCCTGAAGAAAAAGAACAAAGTTGGAGGGCTTACACTTTCTGATTTTAAAACTTACAACGAAGCTACAACAAAATTCATCAGAACAGTGTAGTACTGGCATAAAGACAGATGTGTGATTGGGTCAGCCAAGCAGAACCAATCAATAGCTCCACTCCAGTGGATCTAGTCTCCAGGCCAGCCTACCTGCTCACCCAGGCATCAGGCCAGCCAGCCCAAGGACTCTAGCAACAAGCCACCCATGGACTATACTATAATTCCTGGATGGGCTGATTGGTAAAGGACATTTCCAGACAAAGCCAGTATGCAAAGACTGGACTAAGTACCTGCTCCTTCCAATGTGCAGTTGCCATGTATTAGAGTGTAAATTTTTTCTTTTTTTTGTGATCAAAGTTAAGTTGTTATCAGCGTAAAATGGCATGTTATAAGATGTTTTTGTAAGCTTCATGGTAGCCACAAAGCAAAACCTATAGTAGATATACAAAAAATTAAAAGTAAAAAAATCATAGCATATCACTAATCACAAAGGAAGAAAGAAACAGAGGAAAAAAGAAGAATCAAAGGATCTACAGAACAACCTGAAAACAACAACATGGCAGTAGTCAGTCCTTACCTACCAATAATTACCTTGAATGTGAATGGATTAAAATTTCCAATCAAAAGACATGAGTGACTAAATGGATTTTTTTAAAAAAAGATCCAACTATATATTGCCAACAAGGGACTCACTTCACCTCTAAGGACACACATAGACCAAAAGTAAAAAGATGGAAAAATACTCCATGCAAGTAGAAACCAAAGGAGAGCAGAAGTGGCTATACTTATATCAGATAAAATGAACTTTAAGTCAAAATTGTAAAAAGAGATAAGATATATGAAGATATAATGATAAGGGGTTAATTCAGCAAGAGGATATAATTATTGTACACATATCATCCAACTTTGGAGCACCTAAATATATAAAGCAAATATTAATAGATCTGAAGGGAAAGATAGGGTACAATTCAATAATAGTAGGGGACTTCAATACCCCACTTTAAGCAATGGAAAGATCATCCAAACATAAAATCAATAAGGAAACATTAAACTAAATTCTAGATCAAATGAACCTAACAGACATACATAGAATAGTCCACCCAACAGCAGTAGAATACATGTTAATACTTCTTAAATGCACGTGGAATATTCTCCAGGATAGATCACGTTAGGTCACAAAACAAGTCGTAACAAATTTAAGAAGATTGGAATCAGGCTGGGTGCAGTAGCTCACACCTGTAGTCCCAGTACTTTGAGAGGCTGAGGCAGGAAGATCACTTGAGGCCAGGAGTTGGAGACCAGCCTGGGCAACATAGTGAGACCCCGTCTCTACAAAGAAATTTAGGCCGGGCATGGTGGCTCACGCCTATAATCCTAGCACTCTGGGAGGCCAAGGCTGGAGGATTGCTCAAGGTCAGGAGTTTGAAACCAACCTGAGCAGCAGCGAGACACTGTGTCTACTAAAAATAGAAAGAAATTAATTGGCCAACTAAAAATACATAGAAAAAATTAGCCGGGCATGGTGGCACATGCCTGTAGTCCCAGCTACTTGGGAGGCTGAGTCAAGAGGATTGCTTGAGTCCCGGAGTTTGAGGTTGCTGTGAGCTAGGCTTACGCCATGGCACTCTAGCTGGGGCAACAAAGTGAGACTCTGCCTCAAAAAAAAACAAAACAAAAAAAAAAACAAAGAAATTTAAAAAATAAGCCAAGGCTGCAGTGAGCTATGATCATGCCACTGCAATCCAGCCTCAGCAACAGAGTGAGACCTTGTCTCAAAAGAAAAAAAAAATTGAAATCATATCAAGTATCTTCTCTGATAACAATGGTATAAAAGCAGAAATCCATACCAGGAGGGACTTTAGAAAAATTCACAAATATATGGAAATTAAACAACATGCTCCTAAACAAATCATGAGTCAATAAAGAAATTAAAAGGAAAATTAAAAAATATCTGGAGACAAAAGAAAATGGAAACACAACTTTGGGGCTGGTTAGACATGGTGGCTCATATCTGTAATCCCGGCACTTTGGGAGGCTGAAAGGGGAGAATTACTTGAGGCCAGGAGTTCAAGACCAGCTTGGGCAACATAGCAAGATCCCATCGCTACAAACAATTTAAAAATTAGCTGGCTAGGGTGGTGCACATCTGTAGTGCCAGCTACTGAGGAGGCTGAGGCAGGACAATTGCTTGAGCCCAGGAGTTGGAGGTTGCTGTGAGCTATGGTGAAGCTCTAGCACTCTAGCCCTGGCAACAGAGTGAGACCCTGTCTCAAAAACAAAACAACAAAATAATTTTGTCCCTCTATCCTGCTACCCTAAGTTTATAAAAAAAAATAATAACTTTGGGGATGCAGCAAAAGCAGTTGTAAGAAGGAATTGTATAGCAAAACAGAAGAAAGATCTTAAACAACCTAATGTAAACCTCAATGAACTAGAAGAGGAAGAACAACCTAAGCCCAAAGTTAGTAAAAAGAAAGAAATAACAAAGATTAGAGGAGAGATAAATGAAATAGGGACTAGAAAAACAATAGTAAAATAAAAAAAAAAAACAACGAGATGTTTTGAATAGATTAACAAAATTAACAAACCTTTTAACTACACTAAGGGAAAAAAACAAAATGCAAATAAATTAAATCAGAAATGAAAAAGAAATACAAGTGATACCACAGAAATACAAAGGATCATATTAGATTACTATGAACAATTGTATACCAACAAATTGGTAACCTAGAAGAAGTGGATAAATTCCTACACATATACAACCTACCAACACTGAATCATGAAGAAATAGAAAATCTAAATATCTGATTATCAGGTGCCTCAGGGGGAAAAAAATCTAAATAGACCAATAATGAATAAGTCTGAATTAATAATAAAAAGAAACTAATCAAAGAAAAGCCCAGGGCCCAATGGCCTCATTGCTGAATTTTACCAAATATTTATTTATTTTTAAAAATCTTTTGTAGAGAGATGTCTTGCTGGGTTGCCCAGGCTGATCTTGAACTCCTGGTCTCAAGTGATCTTCCTGTCTCAGCCTCCCAAATTGCTGGGATTACAAGTGTGAACTACAACATTTAAAGAATACCATTGCTTCTCAAACTCTTCCCAACAATTGAATAGGAAATACTTCCAAATTTATTTTATTTATTTATTTTTTGAGATATGGTTTTGCTCTTTCTCCTGGGCTGGAGTGTGGTGTCATCATCATAGCTCACTGCAACCTCAAACTCCTGGGCTCAAGTGATCCTCTTGCCTCAACCTGCCAAGTATCTGGGACCACAGGCATGCGCCCCGCTGTTTTGTAGAAATGGGGTCTTATTCTTACTCAGGCTGATCTCAAACTCCTGGCTTCCAGCAATCCTTCCACCTCAGCCTCCCAAAGTGCTAGGATAACAGGCATTAGCCACTGCACCTGGCCCCAAATTCATTTTATGAAGCCATAATTACACTTATACAAAATTCAGAAAAAAGATACTACAAAAAAGGAAATCACAGGCTAATATCCCTGTGAACATAGATGCAAAAATCCTGAACAAAATACTAGCAAACAGAACTCAAAAGCACATTAAAAAGATCATTCACCATATTCAAGTGGGATTTATCCCTGGAATGCAAGGATGACTTAACATACACCTATATATAAATGTGCTATACCACATTAACAGAATGAAATACAAAAACCATAAATAGTCTCAACAGATGCAGAAAAAGAAATTTAAAAAATTCAACAACCTTTCATGATAAAAACTCTCGCATAGAAGGAATGTACCTTGACACAATAAAAGTTATATGGTGAATCCCTCATCATACTCATAGTGAAAAGTTAATAGCTTTTCCCCTAAAATAGGAACAACACACAGACACCCATTCCCATCACTTCTATTCAACATAGTACTGGAAGTCATAATACATGAAGGAAGCAAAAGGTGTCCAAATTGGAAAGGAAGAAGTTAAATTGTCCCTGTTTGCAGATGACATGATCTTATATATAGAAAACCCTAAGGACTACAACAAAAAACTGTTATAATTAATAAACAAATTCAGTAAAATTAGAGGATACAAAATCAATATACAAAAATCAATAGCACCCCTTGGTGTTTCTGTTAATGCTAATTTTTTTAGTTTCATATTTCTCCATTAGGACTTGAAAGGCTCTGAGCTTTTCTTACTGATTGCATCCTATCAGTGGAATTCAAATGGATCTGAATTTTTTACTTGTTGAAATCAATGAAACTTAAATAAAAACTGAGAGGTTGTCTTGCAATAAAAAACAAAAACTGTTGAGAATGTCTTCAAAATAAATCCTACGATGATAAAATGCACTGCTTAGAAGTACAAAAACAATCAGGATTGCTATACAGTAACAGTGAACTATCTGGAAAAGAAATCAAGAAAACAATCTCATTTACAATAGCTACAGAAAAATAAAATACTTAGGAATAAATTTAACCAAGCAGGTGAAAGATCTCCCCTGAAAACTTCAAAACATTGATGAAAGAAACTGAAGACAACACAAGTACATGGAAAGATATTCCATATTCATGGATTAGGAGAATTAATATTATTTAAATGGCCATACTACCCAAAGCAATCTACAGATTAATGCAATCCCTATCAAAATTTCAATAACATTTTTCACAGAAATAAACAATCCTAAAATTTGCACAGAACTGAAAAGACTCAGAATAGCCAAAGCAATCCGGAGCAAAAAGAATAAAGCTGGAGGAATCATACTGCTCAAAACAAACAGCCGATGGAACAGAATAGAGTCCAGAAATAGTTCCACGCATTTATAGCCAACTGATTTTCCACAAAGGTGCCAAGCATACACAATGAGGAAAAGACAGTCTCTTCAAAAAATAGTGGTGGGAAAACTGAAGAATGAAATTAGACCCTTATCTCATACCATATACAAAAATCAACTCAAAATTGATTAAACACTTAAATTTAAGGCCTGAAACTGTAAAACTACAATAAGAAAATATAAGGAAAAAGCTCCAGGACATTGGTCTGGGTAATAATTTCTTGGATATGACTCTAAAAGCAAAAATAGATAAAAAGGATTGCATCAAACTAAAAAGCTTCTGCACAGCCAAGGAAACAATTGTAACAGAGAAAAGAAACAGCTCAAAGATTGGGGAAAATATTTGCTAATGATATGTTGGATAAGGGTTTAATATCCAAAATATATAAAGGAACTCAAACTATTCAATGACAAGAAAACAAATAGCCCAATTAAATAAAGGGCAAAGGACCGGAATAGACAGTTTAAAAAAAAAGACATACAATGGCCAACAAATACATGAAAAAATGCTTAATATCACTGATCATCAGGGAAATGCAAATTAAAATCACAATGAGATGTTACCTTCCATCTGTTAGAATGGCTACGATAGAAAAGATGAAAGACAGCAAGTACAGGTGAGCATGCAGAGAAAAGGGAACTCTTCCACACTGTTGTTGAGAATGTAAGTTAGCACAGCTATTATGGAAAACAGTATGGCGATTCCTCAAAAAACTAAAAATATAATTACCATATGATCCAGCAATCCCACTACTGGGTATATATCCAAAGCAATTGAAATAAGTATGTCAAAGAGATGTCTGCACTCCCATGTTTATTGCAGCATTATTCACAATAAACAAGATATAGAAACAACTAAAATGCTTATTGAGGATGAATGGTTAAAAAATGTGGCATATATATGCAATGGAATACTATTCAGCTTTAAAAAAAGAATAAAATTCTGTTATTTGTGACAACATAGGTGAATCTAGAGGAACTTATGCTATACAAGGTAAGCTAGTCGCAGAAAGACAAATACTTTATGATTTTACTTATATGCAGAATCTAAGAAAGTCAAACTGATAGACATAGAGAGTAGAATGGGTGTTATCAGACGCTGGGAGCCGGGAGGTGTGGATGGGAAAAGGGGAGATGTTGCTCAAAGGGCATAACATTTCTGTTTGAGAAGAGGAATGATTTCTGGTGACTGCACAGCATGGTGACTATGGCTAATAATGTATTAATATATTTCACGATTGCTACAGAAGTGGATTTTTTCTATTGTTCTTGTATTATTATCTTAATATGTTACTTTTTTCTTACCATTTTTAGTAATTTAACCTGACACTGTGAACATATACAAGTGGATTTTAAGTGTTCTCTCCAGAACGAAATAAGTATGTTATGTGATGGATGTGTTAATTGGCCTTATTTGATCATTCTGCAATATATGTATGTATTGAAACATCACATGGTACCCCTTATTTATATATAAACAATTATTACTTGTCAATTAAAAATAATTTATTAAAGAAAAAAAAAGTAAAGCTTGGAAATTGACAAAAGAGATTGTTACTAGGTGTCCTTTCCAGAGTGGTTGGCATTGTCTAGCAGACCTTTGAGAGATTACCTATTTCCATTGGCATGTGCACTTCTGACTTTTATTGACTTGGCTATTTTACAAGTCAGTAGGGGTAGAGGTTAACTTGTAGAAAACTGATAGAATGAAATGGGTTCTGTTGGAGAAAAGGCCAAGGATTTCTGTTCATAGCAATACAAATAAAATTTGTCAAGAGATCCAACTGATTTCTTTGTAGTAAAGAAAAGATAACCCCAAAGTACAAATCACAACTTCAAACATCACTGTTTATTACCATTGGGATATTAACCTTTCACCTGTTAGCAACCTCTTTTCAGCATTCCTTTGGTTGAATGATTATTTAAAAATATCTCTTGAAATTCTCCTTTGCATTGGTTGTAACATTATTCAGGTCACTCATTAACAAACTCTCTCCTTGGCCAAACTTTAGTCAGGCTCCTCTGATCCCTGTTTTAGACTAGGCCTCCACCTTGGACCCCAACCTGTCTTTGGCCTGTCCAGCCCAGTCTTAGCAAAAAGTCCTGCTAAGTCAGTTTAGTGTGAATCCCCTCACACTTGACATCTGATCAAGTCCCTCATTTCTCACCTTTGCTGTCTAAGTCCTTGGCCTCCTTTTTAGGAAGAATCCCCTACCCTTGATGTGTCCTCTTAGTAATTTTCCATCCATGACCCCCAACCCTCTCCTTGGCTTTAAATCCCTAGCTGTCTTTGTTGTGTTTGGAGTTGAACCCAATCTCTCTCCCCTTTTGCGATAACCGTTACAATAGTTTGAATAAAATTCTCCCTTGCTGTTTTAGCAAGTGTCAGAATAATTCTGTTTAATCATTATTGAACAAATTCCTTAGACATGTGCATTTTATATTTGCATGAGTCATACCTTTCCGATTTTGAAAAATATTTTAGGAAAAGTCACCTTAGTGAGGCCTTACTTAGCTGCCCAAAGTAGCTGCGCCCTACCCCAAAGTAGGTTGGGGTCCAAGAACTCCTCCGCCATTTTATTGCCTTGCTTTTGTTTTTTTCCTCATCGTCTGCGTGTATTTGTGCTGGTCGGTGTCCCCTCACGGGCAAGTCACCTTAGCGGGGCAGGGGCTCTGTCCCTTTGCCGCGCGTTCGCAGCGGACGCTCCGTCAAGGCTCCACGACTGAAGGAAGGAAGGGGCGGTATCTGGCCTCGGGGACGCACAGGCCGCCCGCCCCGCGCGCTCTGCAGGGCTGAGCCCCGGTGTCCCCGCGCCCGAGTTAGCCGTCGCGGGGCCGCGGCCAGGACTTCGCTCCCTGCCTCCAGGTCCGCGTCAGGCCCTGCGGCGGGACACGCGGCCGCCGCCTCGTCCCGCAAGTCTCCGACGGACGACGTTGACGCGGCGGGTGGAGGACGCGGGGCGGACCTTGAGGGAAGGGCCCCTGTAACAGTGATGAGAATGAAGAAAAGCATTTCTAAGAAAGTGTTCCTGGGGGAAAACGACAACAACAACGATCATTGTCACTCACTCCGCGGCAGGAGCTTTTCCAGCTGCTTCCCAGGTAGCGACCCAACCCGCCCATCCTCGCTGCGGCCGGCGCCCGCGGTCTCTGGGCCGAGACAGCGGCGCGGTGCCGCCAGGGCTCCAGCGGAACGCAGCGGCGAAGTTCTGCCACGGGCAGGCTGCTGGCGGACGTAAGTACCAGTGCTAGGGAGCATAGGCCAGGCCCAGGTGTCAGGATGGCCGAGTGGTCTAAGGCGCCAGACTCAAGGTGTGTTCCTTGCCTGTGGGTGTTCTGGTCTCCAGATGGAGGCGTGGGTTCGAATCCCACTTCTGACACGTTCTCTTTATTTTCCATCCCTTAAGAAATTCCAGAACATTCTCAGAGGCCGCTGGTATTTAATTCTCTTCTCCAGGAAGACGACCAAAACTAGATTCTGCCTGACCCTGCTTTCTCCAGGAAGATGACCACAACTAGATTCTGCCTGACCCTGCTGTTCTCTGCCCTGAGTTTGCCTGCGACAGGTAGACTGCCTCGCTGGGAGAATCAGACGCTTAGAGCGGCCTCACGAACACCGCGGTGAAGAGCCGTCTGATAGCGCTGTCGCGTAGGATATGCGTCACAGACACTCATTTACTATAGTATGTCGCCAAGGAGGCTTCCATGTCTTCCCTGGTGGTCTAGTGGTTAGGATTCGGCGCTCTCACCGCCGCGGCCCGGGTTCGATTCCCGGTCAGGGAAGGGTAGCTTAGTCTTTTTTTGTCCCTTCAAACCTCTAATACACAAAGCAGAATGACCCTCTTTCACTCAGAAAGAAAAAATGTAACCCTGGCTTGGGCGAAGCAAACGCATTGCATGTAAACAAAATGTTTGTATCCCCATAATATCCTGAGTTAAAAAAAAATAAAAAACAATGTAATTAATAACAGAAAAGTGAAAAAAAAGTCAAAGCAGAGAGTAGTTACCAGAAATGAGCCTCACAATGGCTTATGAGCGCCAGCTGTGTGCCAGGCATTGACCTTTACCTACGATATTATAATTAAGAAAGAAAAACGACGCAGGCAGCGCGAAACGATCCAAAAAGATCGCGCCGGGGCTTCCGGAAGTGCCTGGTCTCAAAATTATGCCTCGGAATTTTGAAGGTGTCCTTAGATGTCCGAATGTCATTAGAATGGCACCTGTTGCCTAGAGGGGCTGGTAAGGAAGAGTCTTCTCTCCTCACATGGCTTGGGTAATTGTTGCTATGGAAAGAAGTCAGGTAATTTTTCCTCTAATATCTACGTTTTTAGTTTGAAAATAAATAGAAATAATTGAAATAGTGCCGCTATGACCCCTAGTGTTTTCTGTACCTAGAGTCAATAGATTCAACAACATTGATTAATATTTTTTCACATTCTCTCTCTCTCTAGAAAGTGATACATAGATAGATATACACAGGTATAGATTCTCCTGCCCCACCCATTTCAAAGTTGCAGATATGACATTACTCTACATGACACCTAAGAAAATTGACATTATCATATGCCAGTCCACATTCAAATTTCCCCCAATTGTCCCTAAAATATGTTTTATAGCTACTTTTTTTTATTCTAGCAATTTACATTGCCCATTTTTTAAAATTGGGAAGGCTGTGGAAAACAATTAATAATTTATTTTAATAATTACAAACATTTAAATAGCATTTAAGATCTGTCTTCTAACATGTTTGTAAAATTCTGAGCCTATAAGCCTTTTTTGTTGTTTTCCAAATTATTCATTTCTCCCTGGGCACCTTTTCTAGACCTGCTGCCCAGGGCTGAGTTGTCATCTACTCTCCCTCCCTCTTATTAATAGTTGTAACCCAGCTTCTCAGAATGAGGGAAGGCAGGAGGTCAAAGTGTTTTGTCTACGTTTTGCTGTGTCCAAGCAACCGGTGGCCAGCTGGCCTGCATGGGGGCCAGCAGCTCGCTTACTGGTCGGGAGCAGGAGCTGAGTCCCTATGGTGCAGCTCCTTTCTAGCGGCAGGTAAGCTGTTGTCTTTTCTAAGCCTCAGTTTTCTCATCCATAAAACTGGCCAAAAAATGAAGAAGAAAGAATAAAACTTTAACTTCTAAGTTTCAGTTTAAAATTTTCCCTGATCGTCAAACTGAATTGAAAACTATCTACACATATGTAAGAACAAAAGGAGAAAAAGCTGCAAGGAAGCACATCAACATACTGTGTGATTTCCTATAGTGGTAGGACTATACAAAATTTTAGTTTTCTTTGCTGTAATTTCATGCATATACTGAATTTTCTACCACAAGTATATAAAACTTATTAGTAAAAAATAATACACTTTACTTGAAAAACTACTCACAGATTACACAAAAATTAACTCAAAGTAAATCACAGATTTAAATGTAACACATAAAACTATAAAACTTTCACAAAAACATACGATAAATCTTCAGGACCTTGGGCTTAGTGAAGAATTAGACATGTCACCAAAAGCATGATCCATAAAAGAAAGCATTGTTAAATTGGATCTCACCAAAATTAAAAATTTGTTCTGTGAAAGACCTTGTTAAGAGGATGAAAAGACAAACTATAGACAGAAATGAGTTACAAACCACATTTTTATTGGTAAGCAAACCAAAAAATATTTTATTAGAACCTGGTTCTTTCTCAATTGATTCCTATCACATGGGTTTACATAGGCAGCTATAAAAGGCAAACATAAACATACTTTCTTAAAGATTCACTATACGCTGTTTTCTCTCAATGAATGGAAAGGGCAGACCACGTATCTGATGAAGGACTCATATCTAGGATATATTGAGAAATTTCAAAGCTCAACATTAAAAATCAAACAACCCAATTGGCAAATGAACCAAAGACATTTCATCAAAGAAATACATGAAAAGACATTCAACATTGTTGAAGTACAAATTAAAACTACAATGAGATATCAGTACATACTTATGAGGATGACTAAGATAAAAAAAATACTAATAACATCAAATGCTGGTGAGGGTACCGAGAAACTGGATCACTTACACATTTCTGGTAGTAATATAAAATGGTACGGCCATTCTAGAAAGAGAATGAAAATTTTTTACAAATCTAAATACATACTTACCATATAATCCAATAATTACACTCCTAGGCATTTATCTCAGAGAAATGAAAACTTAAGTTCACATAAGAACCTATACACAAATGTTCACAGCACTGTTATTTAATATTTGTAACAGCCAAAACCTGGAAACATCCCAAAGGCCCTCGAAGACTGAATGGCTAAATAAACTGTGGCACCGCCACACTGTAGAATGCTACTCAGCAATAAAAACAGCTTGAAGAAGCCTCAGGGTGTATTCATATGGGGTGAAAAAGTCAATCTCAATAGGTCATATACTGTATGATTCCACTTATATAACATTCTATAAATGACAAAATTATGATATTGGAAAACACATTAGGGGTTGCCAGGGCTTGGGAATATTGAGGGGTAGGGAGTGTGGGGAGAGTATAAAGGGACAGGTAGCACAAAGTAAATCTTTGTGCTGGTGGACTAGTTCTATACCCTCAATCCACATATGTGAGAAAATGACGTACAACTATACACAAACATTGCACCAGTGTCACATTTGGGGTTTTGTTATTGTAATATAATTAAGTAAAATGTTACTATTGGCAGAAATTGGGTGAAGGATACACTGGGACTTACATGTACCCTCTTTGGAACTACCAGTGAATCTGTACGTTTTTGTTTTTTTTTTTTACGAGACAGGGTCTTGCTCTGTTGCCCAGACTGGAGTGCAGTGGTATGATCATATCTCACAGCAGCCTTGAACTCCTGGACTCAAGGGATCCTCCTATCTCAGCTTCTGGAATGGCTAGGACTATAGATACGTGCCCATGCCTGGTTAATTTTTAAAAACTTTTTGTAGCAACAGGGATCTCACTTTGTAGCCCAGGCTGGTCTCAAACTCCTGACCTCAAATCATCCTCCTTTTTGGGCTCCCAAATTTCTGGAATTACAGGCGTGAGCCACCATGCCTGGCCTATGATTATTTTTTCAAAGAAATTACCTGTTCCCTACATGATGGGCAACATTAACCCCAGCAGGTTTACTCCAGGAAGAAGCACACTTCTGGTACCCCAAGATTCTTCCTGTTTTACTCCCAACACATATAATCATCTGTCACTTGTCACACTTATATGGACATATGTCCTAGTCCTGAAGCTTGCATCCAACTTCACCAAGGGCAGGATTTGGGCCGTGTTCACCAGATTTCAGAACCACTGTCAGGGTGGTTGTTTAATTCACATGAGCATCATATATGCAGTGAGATAGAGTAGGGTTATGAGACCGGGGATACCACTGGCCTCTGTGGGGCTGGGTTGCAAGTTGGAAGGAGACAGAAAACATCTTCAGCAGAGAAGTAGTTGGGGTCTGGATGAGTCAGTGCTAAGAGAGGCAATTTGCCATGTGGCCTGAATATCCCTACACATGTCTTCTGGTTATGCCCTGAAGGCAAGGCCCTTGCTGCTCTTTGCTGGGGCCATTTCTCAGGGTTATGTATTAATGAGCAACCTTGAGGGATAAAGGAATGTCTTTCCCCTCAAACAAAAGCAGGCTTGCCTACTGCTTGCTTTACACTTGGTAAATTCTCTAAGCTCAGTGTTCTTCAACTCCAATGCAAGCCCAGTGCAGGTCCAGTGTCCACCTGGGCCCCTCTGCATTGTCCTCTTGGGACTTGAGGACATGGGGTGCTCATGCTCCTTGCTGTGCCATGAGTAATAAGTCCTTTGTCTCTAATTCACAAGTCTGGTGTTCTTTGTCAGTATCCATGAAACCGTGGCAGGCTCACTTTTAGCTTGCAAGTAGGACAAACCCCACCAGAGGAGGGCTCCTGGGCAGCATGTCCCTCTATCCCAGCCTAAGGCTCTAAAGATAATGGCACTATCTCAGCGGGTTCTGAAGGCCTTCCTCAAGGCACTTTGTTGACTTTGGTGATGAACTGTCCCCTCACTTCATAGCCACTTGGCCTCTTCCTGTGGGTCTCTGGGTGATTAGCTCACACCCTTGAGTGGTCCCTTAGGGCCAGAGTTTAGGCTGATCACTGCCATATGATGGGCCTCTCTAGACCTGCCCAGTCATCTTATTATCTGTCTGCTTGAAAGATCTCATCAGTATGGACTCTGACGGTCTGAGTCCTCACCCGCTCAGGCTCCAGGCCAAGAAGATCCAGGGGTATGGGCGAAGGGATGGGGCAGACCACACAACCTTGAACTGTGCATCCTGAGAACGTTTATTTACTAAAACAGTCAACATGGCCATTGCTGAATGTCTCCAAAGTTAATCACTATTTCTTTCAGGACACAAAAAAGAGTAAGACAGAGAGCACCTAAGCTGAGATGACACTAAATAATTTGAAGTTAGGTTTAGATTTTTACCACTTTGGATCAGCATTTGTGACCTCAGGCAAGTTATTTGATCTCTTTGAGAATCAGCTCTCCTCAACGAAGTGATATTAGAACGTGTACATGGGGTTGCTGCGATAACACGGAGCAGCGTTGAGCATGTTGCTGCCCATACAGAACCTCCATCTGCATAGAGTGAGTCCTCACTTAATGCTGTTGATAGGTTCTTGCAAGCTTCGACTTTGAGCAAAACGACATGTAACAACACCAATTTTACCATAGGCTAATTGATATAAACAAGAGTTAAGTTTCTAAGGTGCATTTCTGTTCACAAAAACATCACCAAACTTCTAAATGAAGACTTCAAAACACTTCTAATATTAAACATGAAAATAAATGTGAACTATACATTTAAGAAAAATTATTTTAAAAACCTAAGATAATTATTCACCTGTTTATCCAGGGTCTTGGGTGGCTGGAGCCTGTCCTGACAGCTCAGGGTGCAGGTGGGGACCAGCCCTGGACTGGCTGCACTTTCATTGCAGGGCACACTCACACACCACACCCAGACTGGGGCAGTGTAGACATCCCAACTCCATTACAGTGCATGTCTTTGGGATTAGGGAGGAAACTGGAGTACCCAGAAAAAACCCATGCACACAGTGGCCCTACTGGGAATCTATTTTTTTTCTCACCAACATTGTAATAAAAGGATGTTGAACAAAACAACATGATTCAAGGACCTGCTGTAAGTAAATTGCCAACTTCTCTTAAAATTCCTAGTCATAAGATTTGGGAGAGTAGAGATGGGAAGAGAGCTAGGGCTGGGCCAGACTCAAGGAGTAATAGAAGAGTGAAGGACTCCAGATGAGGGCCTTGGAAGGGAAGGGCTCCCAAGTCCTCAGCACTCAACTCTGAAATTATTCAGGTGCCACCCAGAATATAGATAAAACATTTAATGATAGGCTTAAATTCAAGGAATGCTTTGTTATTTTAATCACTGCATCGCATGTTCTTGTTATTGAGATATTGCTAATGAATCCGAGGTGGACAACTATTTCAGGGACTCCATCCCTTGGCCTTAGTGGCATCTCTTGGTTTAGCATCATTGGGCAAAGGTGGAGGTAAAGTGAGATAGTGGGTTTCCAATATTGCTGGGGGACCAAGGTGACTGGAATCACCCCAGTTCCTAGGTGTCATGAAATTGCTCATAGCTCATTTTTGGAGTGAGACGCTTTTGAGTCTCTGGAATCCTTTGTCAAAGCCAAGCCCACAGCCTCTTGGATGCTCCTCACAGCCCTGGGGCCTGATCTGATGGCCGTGTTCCTCCAGCTGTGGGGCAGGGCAGTGTGCTTGCCAGCAAAGTGGACCCACCCTTCTGGCCTGCAGAGTGCCTGGGCGTAGTCCACGTACTGGTAGGGCGTGAAGAAAGCAAAGCTGCCCAGAATAGGGGTCCTGGCTCCAGCACTTGATCGTGGAGTAGGGGCACATGGCCCGGAGTTCCTCTTTGGGGTGGTCATGAACTGCGGCCAAGTCCTCCAGGATGACATCCACCACCTGGGCATGGTCCATGGCAGCAAAGAGCATGGCATCACCATCCACAGTATAGGAGGCCAGGATGACACCCGTGCCATTGGGGAAGATGTGGTTGGGGTAGAAGATAAAGTGGAAAGGCCGGTCTGTGCTGGACTTGCCACTGAAGATGCTGTCGTGCTCCCGGAAACGTCGCCTGCAGGCCAGGATCACTTTGGTGGCACTGCTGCAGTGGACTGAACGCAGCGCATCCTTCTTGCCTGGGGAGAGGGGTGGTCAGAAACGCAGGAGCCGGGATCATGGTCAGACGCGCCCGGTGCCGCAGAGGGTCGGGCGTTCTGTAGGTGATGTGGACTTGATTGCCAGATGTTTCCACCTCCTCTGGTGGCCAGTGGAGGTGGACTGTCCCTGGCAGGAGGGAACCATGCAGGGTGTGGGGGAGCTGGTCAAAGCCCCCTATGATTTCAGCAAACCTGAGAGTAAACAGGCAAAGGAGAGCAGGAAACAGGTTGATGGGCAAGCCTTACAGAAGCTGAGTCTTCTGATGGGCTTGCTCTAGCGGTGTGTGCCAGGGAGACATGCAGTTGGCAAAAGGAAGGCACACCAGGCAGGGTGGCTGAAACTCCAGGAGATAGGGCAGGGTGCCCATTTGGGCTGACAATTCAAAAAATGCATCTCCTCAGGGCAGGTACAGACCCTTCCTCTTAGCTACTTCCCTCCTGCTGTCTCAGTGGCCACCTCCACGTGGGATGCCTGGCATTGGGCTGGCAAAGACCCAAAGTGTTCTTAGGGCCATGTTTAGTCCCTTCCATAATGCCCTGGGGGAGAGCCCAGGACAGGGTGGCCCTCAAAGAATGCAGTCTTAGCACCATTAAGATCCTCCATCTGTTTTAAGACCCTCTTGCCTTCCATTCTTCCCCTGTGTTGGCTCTTGGCTTGGATCTAAACTGAGCAGCCCTCAATACAAAGGCTGAGGGGAAGTGGGAGAGTGCAACGAGGGGGCGAAGAGGCCTGGACGCCCCGATAACTAAATCTCTTAGAGCTTATATGCCCAGATGTCCTCTTGTAAATGTCTGTGGCCTGTCCTGTCTGAGTCGGGTCACAGAACCTCAAGGGAGAGTAAATCCAAGTTATTTTATCTTGGCAGCCACAGATTGCATGGTCAGTGACAAGGACTGCAGTGGTTGCGGGCTGGGGTTAGCATCCCTGACATCTTTCTGGACTGGTGAGACAGGAGGTGCCCATGCAGGGACCCTGAAGCAGAGCTGAGGCCACAGTCTGTGTTACTGAGAACGAGCGAGGCCCAGAGCCAAGCAGATCTGCAGCTTCCTGATGACACCTCAGCCAAAGGTTCTCAAAGTGGGGTTCCAGGCAGGCCTCAGCATCATCACCAGGAACATGTCAGAAATGCATGTTTCTGACATGCCCCAGCCCAGATTTGCTTCCTCTGGGGGTAAGATCCAGCCGTCTATGCTTAACAAGTACTCCTCCTTCCCTGGTGATTCTGGAGCTCACTGTAGTTTGAAATCCCTGCCTTGTCCTTCTCTCACTCCCATTTCTTTTGGGATTTTCACCTGATTTATCTAGTCCATCCTTCTACCACTGTCCTCATTGGTAAATGGCTGACCCATGCGCATTGTCCCCATGCATTTCCCACTGGGGCTCCTGGAAGGAGATGATGCCACGCAGGGTTTCAGTGAAGGCCTCGTAGTAGCTGGTGTCCGTGTTCAGCAGGCCCCCAATCATCTGCACAGCCTTGAGGCTCAGGTTCCCCACCTTGAGCAGGTACTCCTGGGATCGTGTGCAGGGAGAAAGGACAGGCAGGTTAGGATGTCCAGGGAGCCCTCGTTTATCTCCCATTTATAAGCAAGAACATGTGGTGTTTGTTTTTCCATTCCTGAGTGATTATAAAGCAGTGTCATGGACATTGAAAACCAAGAAGAGGGGAGAGTGGGAGGGGTGAGGAATAAAAATCTACCTGTCAGGTACAATGTACACTATTCAGGTGACAAGTACACTGAAAGCCTTGACTATATAGCATTATACAATTCATCCATGTAACGAAAAACACTTGTACCCCTCAATCTATTGAAATAATAAAAAAAGAATGTCCAGGGAGCCAACATGAGAGCCCTTGCTCCCCACCTGGGGAACAGATTGGGACAGTGTGGAATGGCAGATGCCCACCAAGCTGGGCCCTTAGGGGCTTCAAGAAGCTGCTTTGCACA
Organism: Microcebus murinus; assembly: GCF_040939455.1. NCBI lineage: Eukaryota > Metazoa > Chordata > Mammalia > Primates > Cheirogaleidae > Microcebus > Microcebus murinus. The sequence goes on along the minus strand of NC_134116.1, from coordinate 2,490,788 downwards.
CAGGACTCTGAAGACAGTGCTCAAAATTCTCTCCCCAGTCCTAATAATGGGCAAAACAGCTATACTCCCCACCTACACGCACTCTTCTGAGCCCTCCTCTTATATAACAGAATACTAGTTTTACAGATGGGGAAACTGAGGCCTAGTCTTCATGTCCATCTGCAAGTGTGGGGCCCAGCCTGGCTTCTCTGATCTGCCTTGTAATGCCAAGCCAGGAGGAATCTTGGCACCAGGTGTTTCTTCTCAGCCTGCCTTGACCCCCACCATTACTTTACTATCCTGGCCACCCCACCAGCAAGTGACTCTGAGGTTCTGCTGCTGGTGCATCCACTGACAATGGCTGCAGCCTGCGCTTTGCTCCTGCTCCCTTCTCCTAGGCAAGGCCAGGATGGACACAACAGAGATGGCTGGGAGAGCTTCCATGTGGTTCACCAGGGCTAAGGAGTGTCCAGGAACAATGGATCCCCTTGTCACCAATACAGGCAGTCCTGGAGGCTGGGCACCTGGGAAGCAGATCTGAAAAGGGCCACCAGGATGGCTGGGCACTGCAGGCCCTGCACCAGGCTGGGAAAAAGGCCTTCATCAAACATACTTTTTTTTTTTTAAGTAGAGATGGGGTCTTGCTATGTTGCCCAGGCTGGCCTCAAATTATTGGTCTCAAGCAAACCTCCCACCTTGGCCTCCTAAAGTGCTGGGATTACAGGCGTGACCCGCTGTGCCTGTCCCAAACATGCTTATTTAAACCAGAGATGAGACCGCAGGGCCCATCATCCGAGGAACAGGAACATCAGAAAGTGTGGGAGACATGCTGGTCTATAAGACTGCTCCCTTATTTTCTCTACTTCTACTTATGTATGTGTCCAAGCTTGCTTTATATGAGTCCTGGGTTCCAAGCCTGTGTCCTGCAACTAGCCTGGTTTGTCTCTGTGGTGGCAACTTCCCCTCGACTCTTGGACACTGGGCACGTAAAGTGGGAGCCAGGGCTCCCCTGTCAGCCTTGGCGATCCTAGAGGTGGAAATCTGCCTCCTTGTCCTGTGTTGGGGACATTTCTGTAGGCCTCTGAGGCCACTGTGAATGGTGTGGGTGCCAGAGGGCCTGGCCCTGGTGAGCTGTTGAGTGAGGCTGCACGAAGGTGTAAGAGCCGGGCAAGTCGGCCCTGCGCTGCAGCACGACAGCACTCTGGCAGGGCAGGACACCTGGGCTGGACCAGTGGTGCCACACCCTGGCACTCCCGTTTGCTCCCGCCCTACTAGGGGTGAGTTGGCCACCATGCGTTAGCCTTCCATGCTCGCACCCCACTGCTGGTCAGTGAGGCCTCCTGAGGGATCAGTGCCACGAACTCAGGGAGTGATGCAGGCTGCACATCTACTCGAAGCGCCTGCCCTCGCCTCAGCCCAACATGGGACTGGCTGGTGAGCCTGCCCCCACACTGGATGCCCTCAGTCCTCCTCTGGGGTTGGCAGAATGTTTGTTTGCAATGCAGCGCCTAACTCATTGCAGCCATGGGAAGATAGGGTGAAGACAGAGACTGTGTTGAAGAGTCTCCGAGATGTGCATGGCAGGCTACCAGGTTTCCAAGCCCCAGAGAGATGTCATGGAGCCATTTCCTAGAGATGGACAAGGTTCATCAAGGTTAAAGAGTCTGCCGGACGTGAGCCTGCATTTCTGCCCCTGACTCCTGAAGTACTTCTGTTCTCTTTTGGCTTAGCTCCTGGAAGAGACACACCACACCGTCCCTCTGGGAGCCTATTGAAGGTGCGTGTTTTGTTGTGGTCTTGTGTTGCTTTTGAAGCTATCATATGTGTTATGGGCTGAATTGTGTCTCCCCAATATTCATATGTTGAAGCCTTAACCCCCAGTATCTCAGACCATGACTGTATCTGGAGATAGGGCCTTTAAAGAGATAACAAAGTTAAAATGAGGTCATAAGGGTGGGCACTAATCCAGTCTGACTGATGTCCTTATAAAAGGAGATTTGAACATACAGAAAAGCACTGGGATGTGTGTGCACACAGCAAAGACCATGTAAGACACAGCAGGAAGGCGACCGTCTGCAAGCCTAAGAGAGAGGACTCAGGAGGAAACCAAACCTACTGACCCCTTAATCTGCGATGTCCAGCCTCCAGAACAATTTCTGTTGTTTAAGCTGCCCAGCCTATAGCATTTTGTTCTGACAGCCCTACCTGACTCGCATAGTCTGTTCCTCTGCAGCTCTCGTCCAGGTCGGGAAGAAGAGTGGGGCTGGTTCTCACTCAACTCTTTCAGGTCAGAATCACCTCCATATCCTTTTAAAAAATAAGTATTCATTTTTCATGTGTATCCACACAGGCAATGCATGAATGAAGGTACTCCTGTCTCCAATCTCAGGATTTGTATTTAATTCGGACTACCTTTCTCCCTTCATTTATGATAGAAAAGGTATAGTGGCATTACAGAAAATGAAAGCACAGGGGACCAACCCTCCTTCTCTTAGGTATAATTGCTCACTCTCCTACCCATGTCACCCATCACCATTGACAGCTTGCTGCCATCCCTTCAATTCTTGCACAGAATGTATGAGACAACTGCACAGTCTGCTGTCTTCTCCATCTTGAACCAGAAATCAATCCCTCTGCACAGAGTCTGGCTCATAGCGAATACTCAGCACATCTGCGGATTACAACGGTGGGGGATGGACCGATGGGTGGGAAGGTGGGCAGACAAATAAATGAGTGAGTGGATAGACAGAGGGAGGGATGCATGGGCAGATACTCTGGGGGTTCCTGTGCTGTTTCCCTTCAACCTCTGCATTTCATAAGGATCTAGGCCTGGGGGCAGTGTTCAATCCAGGCTCTTCCTGGCCCTTCAGTCTGCCTTTTCTCTGTCTCTGGCCACTCTGCCAGAGGCCACTCTGCCTCCTCTACTTACTTTTCCAGCCTCCTTCTGAGAACCTGTGTCTGGCTCTCTAATACCTTTTACTGCACACACACACACACACACACACACACACACACACACACACCAGAATTTAGCCTTTCCCCCTCTCCAAATTCATCCATATCTTCTTTCTTCAAGGAATGGGAGTTGGGGCTTATCCCCTCTCTCCTGCCGTGAATCAGGAAAGTGGAATCTGACCCACCCTGAAGTCATTAGGTCCTTTTCTCTTTGATCCTTTGTGACGTTTGGGTTTTAAGAACTAAAGAGCTATATCACTAGAAAATGGAGTTTGAGATCATGAGCAATTCCATCCCCTAAAGAAACCAGAAGATACATGGCTGGGGCTCCTGGGAAACACAAGTGCTTGGAACTGTTTTCCTGAGAGTGGGAGGAGGTTTGCAGGGAGCTACTCTGCCCTGGAGAGATGGCCCAGTAGGGCAGAGGACCCCTCCCTCGCTGCAGAGGACAGCAGAACGAAGCATCTTCGAGCTCAAGGAACTGTCAAAACAACCCAGTACAGCCCTGATTTCACACAGGAGAAACCAAATCTAGGGTGCCTGTGGTGGCCCTGGTGCCACACAGGTATTGACACTTACTATCTGCAAGTGAAGTCAACACCAGACTCACTGCCCTAGTATCCCTCCCTTTACCCTGTACCCTCGTGAGCTCATCAACTACCTCCTTTACAGAGCTGCTGCCTTCTGTCTCTGGGCTGGGGGCACTGCTGAGCAGCCCAGACGCCTGCTCTGTGAGTCACGGACAAGGTCTGTCCTGTCCAGCCTGATTAGACCCCATGTTGGTATAGTCACAGCACATTGCAAGTGCTTAGTGAAACATTGTTGGATGTATGAATAAATGCGAGTGAGGAGTAGATATGGAAATCACACATCTTAGATCTTCAACTTCAAGACATTCTGTCCCTGTGCCTTCTCCAAAATACACCAGATAGAGGGGTAGATTTGAGGTCTCCTTACCTGAGTCCCCTTGTCCAGAGTTTCCAGCTCCCTCAGTGCTGCTTTCCTAGGGCCTCTCACATCAGCCCCCCAGCCTTCCTCACTGAGCCTCCCTCCCTGACGTGCAGGCCTGAGGGGCTCTCCTCCCTCCCCCGCACGGCCGCTGGCCCCTCCTCTGCCTTGGCGGTCCCTAGAGTAAGGGCTCTGAATGCACACTGGGCTGTGGCAGCTCCTTGGTTTAAACCCCCTTTGCTCCTGGAGGTCTCCTTTGCCATCTTCTCTGCTAAAGGTCTACTTTTATGAAATTATGCCTTTACTATTCTGCCAGCCTGTGAACTACATGATTTCAGAGAACTTGTTTCATTACCTAGGATGTCTAGTGGAGCGATGGGTGTGGAGTGGTGCTCAGTGAATGCTCCCTCGATGAATGCAGACTGAGGTGTGGGGCTATGCGCCCACACGGTCCTCCAGAGGACTGACTGGCCACCTGCTTTTCCCAAGTGAGGCAGCTTCTTACTCTCCTTCACCTCTTTTTAGGCCCTGCTGTTCACAAAGGGCCCCTTTCACTCCTTCCTCCTCCACTTCAAGATGTTCAGGACAGAGACTTCTCCACCTGAGCTTTAACTTGGAATGTGGCCGCCACGGTTCCTGCCCTCCCCACTCCCTGGCACATTTGCTCTCCACGCACACCTCCAGTTTCCAGGACGCTGACCTGTGCTCCCCATAGCCTTCCTGGGAGTGCCACCCTGCTCTGTCTCGCAGGGTAGTGAGGGTTTAGGGTTGCCCGAATGCAGTGGGGTGGCACACAGGCCAACTGAGGCTGGACTGGAGAGAAGGGGTAGACTTGCCAGGGTGGAAAGTGGAGGTTAGTGAAGGGAGTAAATGCACCAATGCCTAACAACCTCCTTCTCGCACACAGCCCTGCTTTCTGACCTCTGAAATCCAGAGGCATGAAGGGGAGCTTCAAGCTCCCACTCAAGCTTGGGAGTATTTAGCCAAGTGCCAGCCAAGCTGTTCGACAGGCCCTTTCTAATCTCCTCCCAAAGTGCTCCAAACTCCACCACCTTCTCATGCACAGTAACTAGACTAGTCAGATCTTCAAAGTGCTGGAGATCTTCAGAGATAGGCATAGTGCCAGCTTGGGGTGAGGGTCAGCCCAGCTGGCCTTATTCTCTTTTTATCCCTCTTCTTTTCCAAAAAAGCCACTCCACCTCTTATTCTAATGGACTTCATTCATTCAGCACATTTTTATTGAACCCCCTGCGTGAACTTGGCACAACTCCAGGTGCTTGGGACCCCTTAGGGAATAAAACACACAGAAATTCCACAAGAAGTTTTCACACTTCCACAAGTGGATATGCAAAGGGCCAAAAAGCACATGAATGGGCATCACCATTGGTCATCAGAGACATGCAGATTAAAACTGCAATGAGATTCCTCTTCTACCCATTAGCCATTACCGAATGGCTAAGACTAAAAGGCTGACAGCAGGAAGTACTGGCTAGCATGTGGGGCAACTGGAACTTTCACACAGTGTTGGTGGGTATATAATTTGGTACTATCACTTTGGAAAACTATTTGTCACTACTCCCAGTGCTATATATATGTAAACCCTATGAAATTCTACTCCTGAGTATATATCCATGAATGAATGCATATAGTCATCAAAGACATGGACAAAAATATTCATAATGGCCCCAAACTCAAACCCACATGGAAAAACTGAAGGATATTTACATATTGCCACCCAGCAAAAATAAAGCAGTCAAATGAAACAACAAACTATTGATACACACCATGACTTGAATGCACCAGATGTCAGTTTCATTTCTTTTGATTCTGTGGCCCTGCCATCGTTCCCCACAGGGGCACAGCTGGGCACATCCTCAGAAGCCAAGCAGAGCTGGACGCACTCTCAGTTCTGACATGGGATGTGTGTAAATATACTTGAATTTGTTTATCAATGTGGGTTCAAGTTTGGGGCCATTATGAACATTCTTGTATATGTCTTTTGTGGACATATGCATTCATTTGTAGGTGTATGCCCAGGAGTGGAATTTCCAGATTATAGGGTATACATATTGGGTGTTCAATAAAGATGTGGTGAATGAATGAAAAAATGAGTAAATGAAGTCCATCAGAGGAGTCTGGGCTGACCCTTACCACTGGCTGACACCCCAAAGATCCCCAAGCATAATGTTCAGTAAAAGAAACCAAAGAAATGATAATACTATATTATTCCAATTATGTGATGTTTAAAACAGGTAGAACTAACCAATAGGAATAAAAGTGTTAATAGGTGTTATATCTTGGAAGTATTGCCTAAAATAGAGCCCAGGAGAATCTTCAGGGAGTGATGGGAATGTTTTATATCTTCATCTGGATGGTGGTCACACAAGCATATAAATGCCTGACTTCATCAATAAAGATGTCTGTACTATACTATATATGAGTTGTACTTCTTTAAAAATTAAAAAAAAAATTCTGACCACAAAAATGTACCCATGCAATTAGAATTGCTTTTTTCCAGGTTACAAAGGAAAAAAAAGGGAGAGGGAAAGAGAACAGTGGAGAAGAGGGAAAATTAAAAACAGTAACTACACAGTATGTCAAATGATGCACAGCTCTCTGGAGAAAGTAAAATGAGCACTGGACACAGGGAAAGCTGGGCAGGGCTTTGGTGCCTCCAGAAAAATGGAGAGCAGGAGGCCATGTGTGAGGCCGTTGGGGGTTGGGCTAGTATCTGCCAAGAGCTGTTTTGTGCCATCCCTCACCTGCGCTGCTCCTAGGACCTTACTGAGGCCTGAGAGGCCCTAATGGACATGTGACATTCCAAGCAAAACACTGCCAAACTTCCATAGAAGGAAGCCCAACAAAGTTCTGATTTTTGTTCATGTTTTAAAAAACATATCCAGTGTTGAATTGTTGGGGAACCGTCAGCCTTTTTTGGAGATGCCCTTGTGTCGCCACGGCCCAGGCTGTGGGGTTGACTTCATTCTTGCTATGCCAGTTCTAGTTATTTCACTCACTCCCACCCACATGCATGGAAGCAGGTCCTCTTACTACTGCTTTTCTCTGAGGAAAGCAAGACTCGCAGGAGTCAGGGATCAAATGGTATGTACGTGTCGGAACCGAGGTGAGTCCGCTCTGCCTGGCTCCTGAGGACATGCCAAGTTCTTCCCCCTGGGGAGAATGCTGGCATGCCACAGGACCAGAAGAAATAAAAAATAAGTTAACATCTGGATTAACCCCTGGTGCTGAGGTAACAGCACAGGCATGCACACAGACACCACGCAGAGGCCCAGAGAGCAGACCAGCTTTCAGAGTCGAGTGGTGGGTTGGCCGAGGACACCCTCCCAGGGAAACGCATTGGGAGTGCAGGTCAGGGCTGCCAGACCCCTCGCTGCTCGTGGTGTTGGTGTGAGGACTGCTAGGACCTGGCCTTGTCAGGTCTTCTGGACCTGTGCCCAGTGTACTCAGAGTCAGGAGACAGACCCCCAGGCTGCCCTGGATGTAGCCAAGGGAGGACCTGGAAAGGGCACAACCAGGTTCTTGGGAGCCCATCCTGTGGGGTCTTGTCCTGGAGGTGACCTGATGGGTATAATCCATGGAGGCTGTGTCTCTGGGCGCCTGTCGTGGGGGGAGACTGTCCTGAGGGAAGACTGTCCTGGGAGAGACTGTCCTGGGAGAGACTGTCCTGGGGGAGACTGTCCTGGGGGAGACTGTCCTGGGGGAGACTGTCCTGGGGGAGACTGTCCTGGGAGAGACTGTCCTGGGGGAGACTGTCCTGGGAGAGACTGTCCTGGGAGAGACTGTCCTGAGGGGAGACTGTCCTGATGGAAGACTGTCCTGGGAGAGACTGTCCTGGGGGAGACTGTCCTGGGAGAGACTGTCCTGGGGGAGACTGTCCTGGGAGAGACTGTCCTGGGAGAGACTGTCCTGGGGGAGACTGTCCTGGGAGAGACTGTCCTGGGGGAGACTGTCCTGGGAGAGACTGTCCTGGGAGAGACTGTCCTGGGAGAGACTGTCCTGGGGGAGACTGTCCTGGGAGAGACTGTCCTGGGGGAGACTGTCCTGGGAGAGACTGTCCTGGGAGAGACTGTCCTGAGGGGAGACTGTCCTGGGGGAGACTGTCCTGGTTGAGACTGTCCTGGGGGAGACTGTCCTGGGAGAGACTGTCCTGGGGGAGACTGTCCTGGCGGAGACTGTCCTGAGGGAAGACTGTCCTGGGAGAGACTGTCCTGGGGGAGACTGTCCTGGGAGAGACTGTCCTGGGGGAGACTGTCCTGGGGGAGACTGTCCTGGGAGAGACTGTCCTGGAGGAGACTGTCCTGGGGGAGACTGTCCTGAGGGAAGACTGTCCTGGGAGAGACTGTCCTGGGGGAGACTGTCCTGGGGGAGACTGTCCTGGGGGAGACTGTCCTGGGAGAGACTGTCCTGGGAGAGACTGTCCTGGGGGAGACTGTCCTGGGAGAGACTGTCCTGGGGGGAGACTGTCCTGGGGGAGACTGTCCTGGGGGGAGACTGTCCTGGGAGAGACTGTCCTGGGGGAGACTGTCCTGGGGGAGACTGTCCTGGGAGAGACTGTCCTGGGAGAGACTGTCCTGGGGGAGACTGTCCTGGGAGAGACTGTCCTGGGAGAGACTGTCCTGGGGGGAGACTGTCCTGGGGGAGACTGTCCTGGGGGGAGACTGTCCTGGGAGAGACTGTCCTGGGGGAGACTGCCCTGGGGGAGACTGTCCTGGGGGAGACTGTCCTGGGGGAGACTGTCCTGGGGGAGACTGTCCTGAGGGAAGACTGTCCTGGGAGAGACTGTCCTGGGGGAGACTGTCCTGGGGGAGACTGTCCTGGGGGAGACTGTCCTGAGGGGAGACTGTCCTGGAGGAGACTGTCCTGAGGGGAGACTGTCCTGGGAGAGACTGTCCTGGGGGAGACTGTCCTGGGGGAGACTGTCCTGGGGAAGACTGTCCTGAGGGAGACTGTCCTGGGGGAGACTGTCCTGAGGGGAGACTGTCCTGGGAGAGACTGTCCTGGGGGAGACTGTCCTGGGGGAGACTGTTCTGGGGGAGACTGTCCTGGGGGAGACTGTCCTGGGAGAGACTGTCCTGGGGAAGACTGTCCTGGGAGAGACTGTCCTGGGGGAGACTGTCCTGGGGGAGACTGTCCTGGGGGAGACTGTCCTGAGGGGAGACTGTCCTGGGAGAGACTGTCCTGGGGGAGACTGTCCTGGGGGAGACTGTTCTGGGGGAGACTGTCCTGGGGGAGACTGTCCTGAGGGGAGACTATCCTTAGGGAGAATGTCCTGGAGGAGACTGTCCTGGCGGAGACTGTCCTGGGGGGAGACTGTCCTGGGAGAGACTGTCCTGAGGGGAGACTGTCCTGGGGGAGACTGTCCTGGGGGGAGACTGTCCTGGAGGAGACTGTCCTGGAGGAGACTGTCCTGGGGGGAGACTGTCCTGAGGGGAGACTGTCCTAGGAGAGACTGTCCTGGGGGAGACTGTCCTGGGAGAGACTGTCCTGGGGGAGACTGTCCTGGGGGAGACTGTCCTGGGGGGAGACTGTCCTGGGAGAGACTGTCCTGGGAGAGACTGTCCTGGGGGGAGACTGTCCTGGGAGAGACTGTCCTGGGGGAGACTGTCCTGGGGGAGACTGTTCTGGGGGAGACTGTCCTGGGGGAGACTGTCCTGGGGGAGACTGTCCAGGGGAAGACTGTCCTGGGAGAGACTGTCCTGGGAGAGACTGTCCTGGGGGGAGACTGTCCTGGGAGAGACTGTCCTGGGAGAGACTGTCCTGAGGGGAGACTGTCCTGGGGGAGACTGTCCTGGGGGGAGACTGTCCTGGAGGAGACTGTCCTGGAGGAGACTGTCCTGGGGGGAGACTGTCCTGAGGGGAGACTGTCCTAGGAGAGACTGTCCTGGGGGAGACTGTCCTGGGAGAGACTGTCCTGGGGGAGACTGTCCTGGGGGAGACTGTCCTGGGAGAGACTGTCCTGGGGGAGACTGTCTTGGGGGAGACTGTCCTGGGGGAGACTGTCCTGAGGGGAGACTGTCCTGGGGGAGACTGTCCTGGGGGGAGACTGTCCTGGAGGAGACTGTCCTGGAGGAGACTGTCCTGGGGGGAGACTGTCCTGAGGGGAGACTGTCCTAGGAGAGACTGTCCTGGGGGAGACTGTCCTGGGAGAGACTGTCCTGGGGGAGACTGTCCTGGGGGAGACTGTCCTGGGGGGAGACTGTCCTGGGAGAGACTGTCCTGGGAGAGACTGTCCTGGGGGGAGACTGTCCTGGGAGAGACTGTCCTGGGGGAGACTGTCCTGGGGGAGACTGTTCTGGGGGAGACTGTCCTGGGGGAGACTGTCCTGGGGGAGACTGTCCAGGGGAAGACTGTCCTGGGAGAGACTGTCCTGGGAGAGACTGTCCTGGGGGGAGACTGTCCTGGGAGAGACTGTCCTGGGGGAGACTGTCCTGGGGGAGACTGTCCTGAGGGGAGACTGTCCTGGGGGGAGACTGTCCTGGGAGAGACTGTCCTGGGGGAGACTGTCCTGGGGGAGATTGTCCTGGGAGAGACTGTCCTGGGAGAGACTGTCCTGGGGGAGACTGTCCTGGGAGGAGACTGTCCTGGTTGAGACTGTGCTGGGGGAGATTGTCCTGGGGGAGACTGTCCTGAGGGGAGACTGTCCTGGGGGGAGACTGTCCTGAAGGGAGACTGTCCTGGGGGAGACTGTCTTGGGGGATACTGTCCTGGGGGAGACTGTCCTGGGGGGAGACTGTCCTGAAGGGAGACTGTCCTGGGGGAGACTGTCTTGGGGGATACTGTCCTGGGGGAGACTGTCCTGGGGGGAGACTGTCCTGGGGGATACTGTCCTGGGGGAGACTGTCCTGGGGGGAGACTGTCCTGAAGGGAGACTGTCCTGGGGGAGACTGTCCTGGGGGGATACTGTCCTGGGGGGAGACTGTCCTGGGGGAGACTGTCCTGGGGGAGACTGTCCTGGGGGAGACTGTCCTGAGGGGAGACTGTCCTGGGGGAGACTGTCCTTGGGGAGACTGTCCTGAGGGGAGACTGTCCTGAGGGGAGACTGTCCTGAGGGGAGACTGTCCTGGGGGAGACTGTCCTGAGGGGAGACTGTCCTGGGGGGAGACTGTCCTGGGGGAGACTGTCCTGGGGGAGACTGTCCTGAGGGGAGACTGTCCTGAAGGGAGACTGTCCTGGGGGAGACTGTCCTGGCGGAGACTGTCCTGGGGGAGACTGTCTTGGGGGATACTGTCCTGGGGGAGACTGTCCTGGCGGAGACTGTCCTGGAGGAGACTGTCCTGAGGGGAGACTGTCTTGGTTGAGACTGTGCTGGAGGAGACTGTCCTGGGGGAGACTGTCCTGGAGGAGACTCTCCTGGGGGAGACTGTCCTGGGGGATACTGTCTTGGTTGAGACTGTGCTGGAGGAGACTGTCCTGGGGGAGACTGTCCTGAGGGGAGACTGTCTTGGTTGAGACTGTGCTGGAGGAGACTGTCCTGGGGGAGACTGTCCTGGGGGAGACTGTGCTGGGGGAGACTGTCCTGGGGGAGACTGTCCTGGGGGAGACTGTCCTGGGGGAGACTGTTCTGGGGGAGACTGTCCTGGTTGAGACTGTGCTGGGGGAGACTGTCCTGGGGGGAGACTGTCCTGGGGGAGACTGTCCTGGGGGAGACTGTCCTGGGGGAGACTGTCCTGAGGGGAGACTGTCCTGGGGGAGACTGTCCTGAGGGGAGACTGTCCTGGGGGAGACTATCCTTAGGGAGACTGTCCTGGGGGAGACTGTCCTGGGGGGAGACTGTCCTGGGGGAGACTGTCCTGGGGGAGACTGTCCTGAGGGGAGACTGTCCTGGCGGAGACTGTCCTGGGGGAGACTGTCCTGAGGGAGACTGTCCTGGGGGAGACTGTCCTGGGAGAGACTGTCCTGGTTGAGACTGTGCTGGGGGAGACTGTCCTGGGGGAGACTGTCCTGGGGGAGACTTTCCTGGGGGAAACTGTCCTGGGAGAGACTGTCCTGGTTGAGACTGTGCTGGGGGAGACTGTCCTGGGGGAGACTGTCCTGGGGGAGACTGTCCTGGGGGAGACTGTCCTGGAGGAGACTGTCCTGAGGGGAGACTGTCCTGGGGGAGACTGTCCTGGGAGAGACTGTTCTGGGGGAGACTGTCCTGAGGGGAGACTGTCTTGGTTGAGACTGTGCTGGAGGAGACTGTCCTGGGGAAGACTGTCCTGGGGGAGACTGTCCTGTGGGAGACTGTGCTGGGGGAGACTGTCCTGGAGGAGACTGTCCTGGGGGAGACTGTCCTGGGGGATACTGTCTTGGTTGAGACTGTGCTGGAGGAGACTGTCCGGGGGAAGACTGTCCTGGGGGAGACTGTCCTGTGGGAGACTGTGCTGGGGGAGACTGTCCAGGAGGAGACTGTCCTGGGGGAGACTGTCCTGAGGGGAGACTGTCTTGGTTGAGACTGTGCTGGAGGAGACTGTCCTGGGGGAGACTGTCCTGGGGGAGACTGTGCTGGGGGAGACTGTCCTGGGAGAGACTGTCCTGGGGGAGACTGTCCTGGGGGAGACTGTCCTGGGAGAGACTGTCCTGGGAGAGACTGTCCTGGGGGAGACTGTCCTGGGGGAGACTGTTCTGGGGGAGACTGTCCTGGTTGAGACTGTGCTGGGGGAGACTGTCCTGGGAGAGACTGTCCTGGGGGGAGACTGTCCTGGGGGAGACTGTCCTGGGGGAGACTGTCCTGAGGGGAGACTGTCCTGGGGGAGACTGTCCTGAGGGGAGACTGTCCTGGGGGAGACTATCCTTAGGGAGAATGTCCTGGAGGAGACTGTCCTGGCGGAGACTATCCTGGGGGAGACTGTCCTGAGGGAGACTGTCCTGGGGGAGACTGTCCTGGTTGAGACTGTGCTGGGGGAGACTGTCCTGGGGGAGACTGTCCTGGGGGAGACTGTCCTGGGGGAGACTGTCCTGGGAGAGACTGTCCTGGTTGAGACTGTGCTGGGGGAGACTGTGCTGGGGGAGACTGTCCTGGGGGAGACTATCCTTAGGGAGAATGTCCTGGGGGAGACTGTCCTGGGGGAGACTGTCCTGGGGGAGACTGTCCTGGGAGAGTCTGTCCTGGTTGAGACTGTGCTGGGGGAGACTGTGCTGGGGGAGACTGTCCTGGGGGAGACTGTCCTGGGGGAGACTGTCCTGGAGGAGACTGTCCTGAGGGGAGACTGTCCTGGGGGAGACTGTCCTGGGAGAGACTGTTCTGGGGGAGATTGTCCTGGGGGAGACTGTCCTGGGGGAGACTGTCCTGGGAGAGACTGTCCTGGGGGGAGACTGTCCTGGAGGAGACTGTCCTGGGGGAGACTGTCCCGAGGGGAGACTGTCCTGGGGGGAGACTGTCCTGATGGGAGACTGTCCTGGGTGAGACTGTCCTGGGGGGAGACTGTCCTGGAGGAGACTGTCCTGAGGGGAGACTGTCCTTGGGGAGACTGTCCTCGGGGGAGACTGTCCTGGGGGAGACTGTCCTGGGGGAGATTGTCCTGGGGGAGACTGTCCTGGGGGGAGACTCTCCTGGAGGAGACTGTCCTGGGGGACACTGTCCTGGGGGAGACTGTCCTGGGGGAGACTGTCCTGGGGGGAGACTGCCCTGGGGGAGACTGTCCTGGGGGAGACTCTCCTGTAGGAGACTGTCCTGGGGGGAGACTGTCCTGGGGGAGACTGTCCTCGGGGAGACTGTCCTGGGGGAGACTGTCCTGGAGGAGACTGTCCTTAGGCAGAATGTCCTGGGGGGAGACTGTCCTGAGGGGAGACTGTCCTCGGGGAGACTGTCCTGAGGGGAGACTGTCCTGGCGGAGAGTGTCCTGGGGGAGACTGTCCTGAGGGGAGACTGTCCTGGGGGAGACTGTCCTTAGGGAGAATGTCCTGGAGGAGACTGTCCTGGGAGAGACTGTCCTGGGGGAGACTGTCCTGAGAGGAGACTGTGCTGAGGGGAGACTGTCCTGAGGGGAGACTGTCCTGGGGGGAGACTGTCCTGAGGGGAGACTGTCCTGAGGGGAGACTGTCCTTAGGGAGACTGTCCTGGGGGGAGACAGTCCTGCGGGGATACTGTCCTGAGGGGAGACTCTCCTGGGGGAGACTGTCCTGGGGGAGACTGTCCTGGAGGAGACTGTCCTGGGGGAGACTGTCCTGAGGGGAGACTGTCCTGGGGGGAGACTGTCCTGATGGGAGACTGTCCTGGGGGAGACTGTCCTGGGGGGAGACTGTCCTGGAGGAGACTGTCCTGAGGGGAGACTGTCCTTGGGGAGACTGTCCTGGGGGGAGACTTTCCTGGGGGGAGACTCTCCTGGAGGAGACTGTCCTGGAGGAGACTGTCCTGAGGGGAGACTGTCCTGGGGGAGACTGTCCTGGGGGGAGACTGTCCTGGGGGAGATTGTCCTGGGGGAGACTGTCCTGGAGGAGACTGTCCTGAGGGGAGACTGTCCTGGGGGAGATTGTCCTGGGGGAGACTGTCCTGGGGGAGACTCTCCTGGGGGAGACTGTCCTGGGGGAGACTGTCCTGGGGGAGACTGTCCTGGGGGAGACTGTCCTGAGGGGAGACTGTCCTGGGGGGAGACTGTCCTGATGGGAGACTGTCCTGGGGGAGACTGTCCTGGGGGAGATTGTCCTGGGGGGAGACTGTCCTGGAGGAGACTGTCCTGGGGGGAGACTGTCCTGGAGGAGACTGTCCTGGGGGAGACTGTCCTGGGGGGAGACTGCCCTGGGGGAGACTGTCCTGGGGGAGACTCTCCTGTAGGAGACTGTCCTGGGGGGAGACTGTCCTGGGGGAGACTGTCCTCGGGGAGACTGTCCTGGGGGAGACTCTCCTGGAGGAGACTGTCCTTAGGGAGAATGTCCTGGGGGAGTCTCTCGTGGAGGAGACTGTCACTGAGGGAGACTGTCCTGGAGGAGACTGACCTGAGGGAGAGTGTCCTGGGGGGAGACTGTCCTGCGGGGAGACTGTCCTGGGGGAGACTGTCCTCGGGGAGACTGTCCTGGGGGAGACTCTCCTGGAGGAGACTGTCCTTAGGGAGAATGTCCTGGGGGAGTCTCTCGTGGAGGAGACTGTCACTGAGGGAGACTGTCCTGGAGGAGACTGACCTGAGGGAGACTGTCCTGGGGGAGACTGTCCTGGGGGAGACTGTCCTGGGGGAGACTGTCCTCGGGGAGACTGTCCTGGGGGAGACTCTCCTGGAGGAGACTGTCCTTAGGGAGAATGTCCTGGGGGAGTCTCTCGTGGAGGAGACTGTCACTGAGGGAGACTGTCCTGGAGGAGACTGACCTGAGGGAGAGTGTCCTGGGGGGAGACTGTCCTGGGGGGAGACTGTCCTGGGGGAGACTGTGCTTAGGGACAATGTCCAGGAGGAGACTGTCCTTGAGGGAGATTGTCCTGGAGGAGACTTTCCTGGGGGAGAGTGTCTTGGGGTCCTCTCCTGGAGGAACTTACCTTATAGGAGTCTGCCCTTGGGGGGTCTGTCCTGGGGCAGTTTGTCCTGTGAAAGCTTGTCCTGGGGAGGCATCTCTTGTGCTGGGGGGCCTGTCTGGAGAAGGTGAACTATCCTTAGGAAGTCTGTCCTGGGGGCCTGTCCTGAGACGTATGTCCTGGGGACATGTCAAGAGATGTCTGTCGTGGGGGCCTGTCCTGAGACAGTCTGTCCGGGAGGCCTGTCCTGAAACCTCTGCCCTGTGGCCTGTCCTGAGATGTCTGTCCTGGGGGCCTGTCGTGAGACAGTCTGTCCTGGGGTCTGTCCTGAGACGTCTCTCCTGGGGGTCTGTACTGAGACAGTCTGTCTTGGGGGCCTGTCCTGAGACCTCTGCCCTGGGGGCCTGTCCTGAGATGTCTGTCCTAAGGGCCTGTCCTGAGACCTCTGTCCCAGGGGCCTGTCCTGAGACATTCTGTCCTGGGGGCCTGTACTAACACATCTGTCCTGTGTGCCTGTCTTCAGACGTCTGTCCTGGGGGCCGTCCTGAGACATCTGTCGTGGGTGCCTGTCCTGAGACAGTCTGTCCTGGAGTTTTGTCCTGATGTGTGTCCTGGGGGCCTGTCCTGAGGTGTCTGTCCTGGGGGCCTGTCCTGAGACAGTCTGTCCTGGGGACCTGTCCTGAGACAGTCTGTCCTGGGGGTCTGTCTTGAGACAGTCTGTCCTGGGGGCCTGTCCTGAGACAGTCTGTCCTGGGGGTCTGTTTTGAGACAGTCTGTCCTGGGGGCCTGTCCTGAGGTGTCTGTCCTGGGGGCCTGTCCTGAGACAGTCTGTCCTGGGGACCTGTCCTGAGACAGTCTGTCCTGGGGGTCTGTCTTGAGACAGTCTGTCCTGGGGGCCTGTCCTGAGACTGTCGGTCCTGGGAGCCTTTCCTGAGACGTCTGTCCTGGGGGTCTCTCCTGAGATGTCTCTCCTGGGGGCCTGTCCTGAGACAGTCCGCCCTGGGGGCATGTCCTGAGACGTCTGTCCTGGGGGTCTGTCCTGAGACTGTCCGGCCTGGGGGCCTGTCCTGAGACAGTCCTTCCTGGGGGCCTGTCCTGAGACAGTCCGTCCTGGGGGCCTGTCCTGAGACAGTCCTTCCTGGGGGCCTGTCCTGAGACTGTCCGTCCTGGGGGCCTGTCCTGAGACAGTCTGTCCTGGGGGCCTGTCCTGAGACAGTCTGTCCTGGGGGTCTGTCCTGAGACAGTCTGTCCTGGGGGCCTGTCCTGAGACAGTCTGTCCTGGGGGCCTGTCCTGAGACCGTCTGTCCTGAGTTGTCTGTCCTGGGGTCTGTCCTGAGATGTCTGTCCTGGGGGCCTGTCCTGAGATGTCTGTCCTGGGGTCTGTCCTGAGACGTGTGTCCTAGGTGCCTGTCCTTAGACAGTCCGTCCTGGGGGCCTGTCCTGAGACTGTCTGTCCTGGGGGCATGTCCTGAGACAGTCTGTCCTGGGGGCCTGTCCTGAGACTGTCCGTCCTGGGAGCCTGTCCTGAGACGTCTGTCCTGGGGGTCTCTCCTGAGATGTCTCTCCTGGGGGCCTGTCCTGAGACAGTCCGTCCTGGGGGCATGTCCTGAGACGTCTGTCCTGGGGGTCTGTCCTGAGACTGTCCGGCCTGGGGGCCTGTCCTGAGACAGTCCGTCCTGGGGGCCTGTCCTGAGACAGTCCGTCCTGGGGGCCTGTCCTGAGACAGTCCTTCCTGGGGGCCTGTCCTGAGACTGTCCGTCCTGGGGGCCTGTCCTGAGACAGTCCGTCCTGGGGGCCTGTCCTGAGACTGTCCGTCCTGGGGGCCTGTCCTGAGACAGTCCGTCCTGGGGGCCTGTCCTGAGACAGTCTGGCCTTGGGGCCTGTCCTGAGACCTCTGCTCTGGGGGCCTGTCCTGAGACGTCTGTCCTCGGGGCCTGTCCTGAGACGTCTGTCCTTGGGGCCTGTACTAAGACATCCGTCCTGGGTGCCTGTCCTGAGACAGTGCGTCCTGGGGGCCTGTCCTGAGATGTCTGTCCTTCAGGCCTGTTCTGAGACAGTCCATCCTGGGGGCCTGTCCTGAGATGTCTGTCCTGGGGGTCTGCCTTGAGACAGTCTGTCCATGGGCCTGTCCTGAGACCTCTGTCCTGGGGGTCTGTCCTGAGACTTCTGTCCTGGGGGCATGTCCTGAGACCTCTGTCCTGGGGGTCTGTCCTGAGACTTCTGTCCTGGGGGTCTGTCCTGAGACAGTCCGTCCTGGGGGCCTGTCCTGAGATGTCTGTCCTGGGGGCCTGTCCTGAGACGTCTGTCCTAGGGGTCTGTCCTGAGACGTCTGTCCTGGGGGTCTGTCTTGAGACACTCTGTCCTGGAGGCCTGTCCTGAGACAGTCCATCCTGGGGGCCTGTCCTGAGATGTCTGTCCTGGGGACCTGTCTTGAGACAGTCTGTCCTGGGGGCCTGTCCTGAGACCTCTTGCATGGGGCCTGTGCTAAGACGTCTGTCCTGGGGGCCTGTCCTGAGATGTCTGTCCTTGGGGCCCATCCTGAGACCTCTGCCCTGGGGCCTGTCCTGAGACGTTTGTCCTGGGGGCCTGTCCTGAGATGTCTGTCCTGGGGGCCTGTCCTGGGACAGTCTGTCCTGGGGGTCTGTCCTGAGACCTCTGTCCTGGGGGCCTGTCGTGAGACAGTCTGTCCTGGGGGCCTGTCCTGAGACAGTCTGTCCTGGGGACCTGTCCTGAGACTGTCCGTCCTGGGAGCCTGTCCTGAGACGTCTGTCCTGGGGGTCTCTCCTGAGACGTCTGTCCTGGGGGCCTGTCCTGAGACAGTCCGTCCTGGGGGCATGTCCTGAGACATCTGTCCTGGGGGTCTGTCCTGAGACAGTCCGGCCTGGGGGCCTGTCCTGAGACAGTCCGTCCTGGGGGCCTGTCCTGAGACAGTCCGTCCTGGTGGCCTGTCCTGAGTCAGTCCGTCCTGGGGGCCTGTCCTGAGACAGTCCGTCTTGGGAACCTGTCCTGAGACAGTCTGGCCTTGGGGCCTGTCCTGAGACCTCTGCCCTGGAGGCCTGTCCTGAGACGTCTGTCCTGTGGGTCTGTCCTGAGATGTCCGTCCTTGGTGTCTGTCCTGAGACAGTCTGGCCTTGGGGCCTGTCCTGAGACCTCTGCCCTGGGGGCCTGTCCTGAGATGTCTGTCCTGGGGGCCTGTCCTGAGACGTCTGTCCTGGGGGTCTGTCCTGAGACGTCTGTCCTGGGGGTCTGTCTTGAGACAGTCCATCCTGGGGGCCTGTCCTGAGATGTCTGTCCTGGGGACCTGTCTTGAGACAGTCTGTGCTGGGGGCCTGTCCTGAGACCTCTTGCATGGGGCCTGTGCTAAGACGTCTGTCCTGGGGGCCTGTCCTGAGATGTCTGTCCTGGGAGCCTGTCCTGAGACAGTCTGTCCTTGGGGCCCATCCTGAGACCTCTGCCCTGGGGCCTTTCCTGAGACGTCTGTCCTGGGGGCCTGTCCTGAGATGTCTGTCCTGGGGGCCTGTCCTGGGACAGTCTGTCCTGGGGGTCTGTCCTGAGACCTCTGTCCTGGGGGCCTGTCGTGAGACAGTCTGTCCTGGGGGTCTGTCCTGAGACATCTGTCCTGGCGACCTGTCCTTAGACAGTCTGTCCTGAGGTTCTGTCCTGGGGGCCTGTCCTGAGATGTCTGTCCTCCGGGCCTGTCCTGAGACAGTCTGTCCTGGGGACCTGTCCTGAGACTGTCCGTCCTGGGAGCCTGTGCTGAGACGTCTGTCCTGGGGGTCTCTCCTGAGACGTCTGTCCTGGGGGCCTGTCCTGAGACAGTCCGTCCTGGGGGCATGTCCTGAGACATCTGTCCTGGGGGTCTGTCCTGAGACAGTCCGGCCTGGGGGCCTGTCCTGAGACAGTCTGTCCTCGGGGCCTGTCCTGAGACAGTCCATCCTGGGGGTCTGTCCTGAGACAGTCTGGCCTGGGGCCTGTCCTGAGACCTCTGCCCTGGGGGCCTGTCCTCAGACGTCTGTCCTGTGGGTCTGTCCTGAGATATCCGTCCTGGGCGCCTGTCCTGAGACAGTCTGTCCTTGGGGCCTGTCCTGAGACCTCTGCCCTGGGGGCCTGTCCTGAGACGTCTGTCCTCGGGGCCTGTCCTGAGACGTCTGTCCTCGGGGCCTGTACTCAGACGTCTGTCCTGGGTGCCTGTCCTGAGACAGTCCGTCCTGGGGGCCTGTCCTGAGACTGTCCGTCCTGGGGGCCTGTCCTGAGACAGTCCGTCCTGGGGGCCTGTCCTGAGACAGTCCGTCCTGGGGGCCTGTCCTGAGACAGTCCGTCCTGGGGGCCTGTCCTGAGAGAGTCTGGCCTTGGGGCCTGTCCTGAGACCTCTGCCCTGGGGGCCTGTCCTGAGACGTCTGTCCTCGGGGCCTGTCCTGAGACGTCTGTCCTTGGGGCCTGTACTAAGACATCTGTCCTGGGTGCCTGTCCTGAGACAGTCCGTCCTGGGGGCCTGTCCTGAGGTGTCTGTCCTGGGGGTCTGCCTTGAGACAGTCTGTCCATGGGCCTGTCCTGAGACCTCTGTCTTGGGGGTCTGTCCTGAGACTTCTGTCCTGGGGGCATGTCCTGAGACCTCTGTCCTGGGGGTCTGTCCTGAGACTTCTGTCCTGGGGGTCTGTCCTGAGACAGTCCGTCCTGGGGGCCTGTCCTGAGATGTCTGTCCTGGGGGCCTGTCCTGAGACGTCTGTCCTGGGGGTCTGTCCTGAGATGTCTGTCCTGGGGGTCTGTCATGAGACAGTCTGTTCTGGAGGCCTGTCCTGAGACAGTCCATCCTGGGGGCCTGTCCTGAGACCTCTTGCATGGGGCCTGTGCTAAGACGTCTGTCCTGGGGGCCTGTCCTGAGATGTCTGTCCTCCGGGCCTGTCCTGAGACAGTCTGTCCTGGGGACCTGTCCTGAGACAGTCTGTCCTGGGGGTTTGTCCTGAGACCTCTGTCCTGAGGACCTGTCCTGAGACAGTCTGTCCTGGGGGTCTGTCCTCAGACGTCTGCCCTGGGGGCCTGTCCTGAGACAGTCTGTCCTGGGGGCCTGTCCTGAGACCTGTGTCCTGGGGGCCTGTCCTCAGACGTCTGTCCTGGGGACCTGTCCTGGACAGTCTGTCCTGGGGGCCTGTCCTGAGACCTCTGCCCTGGGGCATGTCCTGAGTCGTCTGTCCTGGGGATCTGTCCTGAGATGTCTCTCCTGGGGTCTGTCCTGAGACGTGTGTCCTAGGTGCCTGCCCTGAGACAGTCTGTCCTGGGGTTCTGTCCTGAGACAGTGTGTCCTGGGGTCTGTCCTAAGACCACTGTCCTGGGGGTCTGTCCTGAGACAGTCTGTCCTGGGGTCCTGTCCTGAGACCTCTGTCCTGGGGTCCTGTCTTGAGACAGTCTGTCCTGGGGGCTGTCCTGAGACCTCTGTCCTGGGCGCCTGTCCTGAGACAGTCTTTCCTGGGGGCCTCTCCTGTCCTCTGTCCTGGGGGGCCTGTCCTGAGATGTCTCTCCTGGGGGCCTGTCCTGAGACGTCTGTCCTGGGGGCCTGTCATAAGACAGTCTGTCCTAGGGGCCTGTCCTGAGACGTCTGTCCTGGGGGCCTGTCATAAGACAGTCTGTCCTAGGGGCCTGTCCTCTGTCCTGGGCGCCTGTCCTGAGACAGTCTTTCCTGGGGGCCTCTCCTGTCCTCTGTCCTGGGGGCCTGTCCTGAGACAGTCTGTCCTTGGGGCCTGTCCTGAGACCTCTGCCCTGGGGCCTGTCCTGAGATGTCTGTCCTGGGAGCCTGTCCTGAGACAGTCTGTCCTTGGGGCCTGTCCTGAGACCTCTGCCCTGGGGCCTGTCCTCAGACGTCTGTCCTGGAGGCCTGTCCTGAGACAGTCCGTCCTGGGGGCCTCTCCTGAGACTTCTGTCCTGGGGGCATGTCCTGAGACAGTCTGTCCTGGAGGCCTGTCTTGAGACAGTCTGTCCTGGGTGTCTGTCCTGAGATGTCTGTTCTGGGGGCCTGTCATGAGACAGTCTGTCCTGGAGGCCTGTCTTGAGACAGTCTGTCCTGGGGGCCTGTTCTGAGATGTCTGTCCTGGGGGCCTGTCTTGAGACAGTCTGTGTTGGGGGCCTGTCCTGGGACCTCTTGCATGGGGCCTGTGCTAAGACGTCTGTCCTGGGGGCCTGTCCTGAGATGTCTCTCCTGGGAGCCTGTCCTGAGACAGTCTGTCCTTGGGGCCCATCCTGAGACCTCTGCCCTGGGGCCTGTCCTGAGACAGTCTGTCCTGGGGGTCTGTCCTGAGACGTCTGTCCTGGGGACCTGTCCTTAGACAGTCTGTCCTGGGGTTCTGTCCTGAGATGTCTGTCCTGGGGGCCTGTCCTGAGATGTCTGTCCTGGCGGCCTGTCCTGAGACAGTCTGTCCTGGGGTTCTGTCCTGAGACGTGTGTCCTGGGGACCTGTCCTGCGACAGTCTGTCCTAGGGACCTATCCTGAGACCTCTGTCCTGGGGGCCTGTCCTCAGACGTCTGTCCTGGGGGCCTGTCTTTGGACAGTCTGTCCTGTGGGTCTGTCCTGAGATGTCCGTCCTGGGCGCCTGTCCTGAGACGTCTGTCCTGGGGGCCTGTCCTGAGACAGTATGTCCTGGGGTTCTGTCCTGAGACGTGTGTCCTGGGGGCCTGTCCTGAGATGTCTGTCTTGTAGACCTGTCCTGAGACTGTCTGTCCTTGGGGACTGTCCTGAGACAGTTTGTCCTGGGGGCCTGTCCTGAGACAGTCCGTCCTGGGGGCCTGTCCTGAGATGTCTGTCCTGTGGGCCTGTCTTGAGACAGTCTGTCCTGGGGGCCTGTCCTGAGATGTCTGTCCTGGGGGCCTGTCCTGAGACAGTCTGTCCTGGGAACCTGTCCTGAGACAGTCTGTCCTGGTTGTCTGTCCTTAGACCTTTGTCCTGGGGGTCTGTCCTCAGACGTTTGTCCTGGGGGCCTGTCCTGAGACAGTCTGTCCTAGGGACCTGTCCTGAGACCTGTGTCCTGGGGGCCTGTCCTCAGACGTCTGTCCTGGGGACCTGTCCTGAGACAGTCCATCCTGGGGGCCTGTCCTGAGACAGTCCGTCCTGGGGTCTGTCCTGAGACGTCTGTCCTGGGGGACTGTCCTGAGACAGTCTGTCCTGGGGGCCTGTCCTGATACAGTCCGTCCTGGGGTCTGTCCTGAGACATCTGTCCTGGGGGCCTGTCCTGAGACAGTCTGTCCTGGGGGCCTGTCCTGAGACAGTCCGTCCTGGGGGCCTGTCCTGAGACAGTCCGTCCTGGGGGCCTGTCCTGAGACAGTCTGTCCTGGGGGCCTGTCCTGAGACAGTCCGTCCTGGGGGCATGTCCTGAGACGTCTGTCCTGAGGGTCTGTCCTGAGATAGTCCGTCCTGGGGGCCTGTCCTGAGACGCCTGTCCTGGGTGCCTGTCCTGAGACAGTCCGACCTGGGGGCCTGTCCTGAGACAGTCCGTCCTGGGGGCATGTTCTTAGACGTCTGTCCTGGGGGCCTGTCCTGAGACAGTCTGTCCTGGGGGTCTGTCCTGAGACGTCTGTCCTGGGGGTCTGTCCTGAGACGTCTGTCCTGGGGGCCTGTCCTGAGACAGTCCGTCCTGGGGGCATGTCCTGAGACGTCTGTCCTGGGGGCCTGTCCTGAGACAGTCTGTCCTGGGGGCATGTCCTGAGACATCTGTCCTGGGGGTCTGTCCTGAGATAGTCCGTCCTGGGGGCCTGTCCTGAGACGTCTGTCCTGGGGGCCTGTCCTGAGACAGTCCGTCCTGGGGGTCTGTCCTGAGACGTCAGTCCTGGGGGTCTGCCCTGAGATGTCTGTCCTGGGGGCCTGTCCTGATACGTCTCTCCTGGGGGCCTGTCCTGAGACAGTCTGTCCTGGGGGTCTGTCCTGAGACGTCAGTCCTGGGGGTCTGTCCTGAGACGTCTGTCCTGGGGGCCTGTCCTGAGACAGTCCGTCCTGGGGGCATGTCCTGAGACGTCTGTCCTGGGGGCCTGTCCTGAGACAGTCTGTCCTGGGGGTCTGTCCTGAGACGTCTGTCCTGGGGGTCTGTCCTGAGACGTCTGTCCTGAAACAGTCTGTCCTCGGGGCCTGTCCTGAGACAGTCTGTCCTCGGGACCTGTCCTCAGACAGTCTGTCCTGGGGGCCTGTCCTGAGACAGTCTGTCCTGGGGGCCTGTCCTCAGACGTCTGTCCTGGGGACCTCTCCTGAGACAGTCCGTCCTGGGGGCCTGTCCTGAGACAGTCTGTCCTGAGTCGTCTGTCCTGGGGATCTGTCCTGAGATACCTGTCCTGGGGTGTGTCCTGATACGTGTGTCCTAGGTGCCTGTCCTGAGACAGTCTGTCCTCAGGGTCTGTCCTGAGACAATGTGTCCTGGGGGCTGTCCTGAGACCACTGTCCTGGGGGCGTGTCCTGAGACAGTCTGTCCTGGGGTCCTGTCCTGAGACCTGTGTCCTGGGAGTCTGTCCTGGGACAGTCTGTCCTGGGGGCCTGTCCTGAGTCGTCTGTCCTGGTTGCCTGTCCTGAGACAGTCTTTCCTGGGGTTCTGTCCTGAGACGTCTGTCCTGGGGGCCTGTCCTCAGACGTCTTTTCTGGGGGCCTTTCCTGAGACAGTCTGTCCTGGGCCCTGTCCTGAGTCGTCTGCTCTGGGGATCTGTCCTGCAGAGCCCATCTTGGGTAAGTCTGTCCTAGGTAGGACTGACCTAGTGGACCCTATCCTGCTTGCTGTCTGTTGGGAGGGGAGGGAGCTCAGGGAAGGAGACTACCTGCAAAGCCTGGGGTGATGACGGCTTGTCCACATAGCACCCCAGGCCTGAGCCTGTTCACCTAGGTGCACATGGGAAGGGAATGACAGTGGGGCAGGAAGAATCCAGGAGCTAGAAGGAGCAAGATATTGAGCCAGTGAGGGGCGATACCCTGAGCTAGGGTCCTGCCATCAGCTCTTGGGGGCCTTTCGCCAGCCCTGGCCATCGCCCTCTTCTATTTTCTTTTTTTTTTTTTCCTTTTTTTTTATTTCAGCATATTATGGGGGTACAGATTTTAAGGTTTCAATAAATGCCCATTCCCCCGCCCCCCACAAGTCTGAGTCTCCAGCATGACCATCCCCCAGAGGGTGTACATCTCACTCATTATATATGTATATACCCGCCCCCTCCCCCCTCCCCCCTGCCCAATACCCTACTACTGTAGTACCTATGTGACCACTTCGGTGCTGTTCAGTTAATACCAATTTGCTGGTGAGTATATGTGGTGCTTGTTTTCCCATTCTTGGGAAACTTCAATTAATAGTATGGGTTCCAGCTCAAACCAAGAAAATATAAGATGTGCTATGTCACCATTGTTTCTTAGAGCTGAATAGTACTCCATGGTATACATATACCACATTTTATTCATCCATTCTTGGATTGATGGGCACTTGGGCTGTTTCCACAGCCTTGCAATTATGAATTGTGCTGCTATAAACATTTGAGTGCAGGTGTCTTTTTTGTGGAGTGTCATTGGATCTTTTGCGTAGATGCCCAGCAATGGGATTGCTGGATCAAATGGTAGACTCACTTGTATCGCTTTAAGGTATCTCCATATTGCTTTCCACAGAGGTTGAACTAGTTTGCAGTCCCACCAGCAGTGTAGGAGAGTTCCTCTCTCTCCGCATCCACGCCAGCATTTATTGTTTGGAGACTTTTTGATAAAGGCCATTCTCATTGGAGTTAAATGATATCTCATTGTGGTTTTGATTTGCATTTCCCTGATGATTAGAGATGTTGAGCATTTCTTCATATGTTTGTTGGCCATTCTTCTGTCTTCTTTAGAAAAATTTCTGTTCAAGTCCTTTGCCCACTTTTTAATGGGGTTATTTGATTTTTTCTTCCTGATTTTCGTGAGTTCTAAGTATATTCTAGTTATCAGTCCCTTATCGGATGCGTAGGATGCAAAAATTTTCTCCCATTCTGTAGGTTGTCTGTTTACTTTCATGACTATTTCTTTGGCTGTGCAGAAGCTTTGTAGTTTGATCATGTCCCATTTATTTATTTTTGTTGCTGCTGTGATTGCCTTTGGGGACTTCTTCATAAACTCTTTGCCCGGGCCGATGTCTAGGAGAGTGTTTCCAACTTTTTCCTCTAGAGTTCTAATAGTTTCATACCTTAGGTTTAAATCTGTTATCCAGTGAGTTGATTTTTGTGAGAGGTGAAAGGTGTGGGTCCTGTTTTAGCCTTCTACAGGTGGCTATCCAGTTTTCCCAGCACCATTTATTGAAGAGAGATTCTTTTCCCCAGCGTATGTTTTTGTCTGCTTTGTCAAAGATGAGATGGCTATATGAGGATGGTTTTATATCAGGATTCTCACATCTGTTCCACTGGTCCATATTCCTATTTTTGTGCCAATACCATATTGATTTAATTACTACAGCTTTGTAGTAGAGTTTGATATCTGGCATATTAATGCCTCCCATTTTGTTTTTGTTGCCTAGAATTGCTCTTGATATTCGGGGTCTTCTTTGGTTCCATACGAAGCATAAAATTATTTTTTCTATATCTGTGAAGAATGCTGATGGAATTTTAATAGGTATTGCATTGAATCTGTAGATCAGTTTGGGTAGTATAGACATTTTGATGATATTGAGTCTGCCGATCCACGGGCATAGTATGGATTTGCATCTGTTTACATCCTCTGCTGTTTCCTTCCTCAGTGTTTCATAGTTCTCCCTATAGAGGTCTTTTACGTCCTTGGTTAAGTATATTCCTAGGTACTTTAATTTCTTTGTTGCGATTGTGAAGGGAATTGAGTCTTTGATTTGGTTCTCAATTAGATTGTTGTTGGCGTATATGAATGCCTCTGATTTCTGTGTATTGATTTTGTATCCTGAGACTTTACTAAATTCATTGATCAGTTCCAGGAGTTTCTTGGTTGAATCTTTGGGGTTTTCTAGATATAATATCATATCATCAGCAAACAGTGAACATTTGATCTCTTCTGCCCCTATTTGGATACCTTTAATTCCATTTTCCTGTCTGATTGCTGTAGCCAAGACTTCCAGCACTATGTTGAACAGAAGTGGAGATAGTGGGCAGCCTTGTCTGGTTCCAGTTCTAAGTGGGAATGATTTCAATTTTTCCCCATTCAGTATGATGTTGGCTATGTGTCTGTCATATGTGGCTTGTATCATTTTTAGGTATGTCCCTTGTATGCCTATTTTCTTAAGTGTTCATATCATGAAAGGGTGTTGAATTTTGTCAAAAGCTTTTTCTGCATCTTTTGAAAGAATCATGTGGTCTTTGTTTTTGCTTCTGTTTATGTGGTGAATTGCATTTATAGATTTACGTATGTTGAACCATCCCTGCATCCCTGAGATGAAGCCCACTTGGTCGTGATGGATTATTTTTTTGATAAGCGTCTGGATTCGGTTAGCTAAGATTTTGTTGAAAATATTTGCATGTATATTCATTAGGGATATTGGTCTGTAGTTTTCTTTTTTTGTTGCATCCTTTCCTGGTTTTGGTATCAGAGAAATATTCGCTTCATAAAAGGTGTCGGGGAGGTGTCTGTTCTTCTCGATGTTGTGGAATAGTTTCTGCAAGATAGGTACTAGTTCTTCTTTGTAAGTGTGGTAAAATTTGGGTGTGAAGCCATCTGGACCGGGACTTTTCTTTTTAGGGAAATTTTTAATTGCTGTTTCTATTTCAGCTGTTGAGATTGGTCTGTTCAGGGAATCTATTTCTTCCTGGTTGAGCCTAGGGAGGCTGTGTGTTTCTAGAAATTTGTCCATTTCCTCCACATTTTCCAGTTTTTGTGAATAAAGATTTTTGTACTATTCATAAATTATATCTTGTATCTCTTTGGGATCAGTTGTGATATCTCCTTTTTTATTCCCGATGGAGCTTATTAGAGATTTCTCTTTTCTGCTTTTCGTTAGCTTAGCCAATGGTGTATCAATTTTGTTTATTTTTTCCAAGAATCAACTTTTCGTTTTATTAATCTCCTGAATAGCTTCCCTGTTTTCAATTTCGTTTAGTTCTGATTTGATCATGTTGATTTTACTTCTTCTGTTGGTTTTGTGGTTGGTCTATTCTACTTTTTCCAGCTCTTTGAGTCGTTTAATTACAATGACTATTTGTGATCTTTTTGTCTTTTGGTTATAGGCATTTATGGAGATAAACTTTCCTCTCAGAACTGCTTTAGTTGTGTCCCAGAGGAGTTGATAACTTGTCTCTCCATTGTCGTTTTCTTCATAGAATTTTTTTTTATTTTTTATTTCAGCATATTATGGGGGTACAGATTTTAAGGTTTCAATAAATGCCCATTTCCCCCACTCCCCCAAAAGTCTGAGTCTTCATCATGACCATCCCCTAGATGGTGCACATCTCACTCATTATGTATGTATATACCCACCCCCCTCCCCCTCCCCCCTGCCCAATACCCTATTACTCTAGTACTTATGTGTCCACTTAGGTGCTATTCAGTTAATACCAGTTTGCTGGAGAATATATCTGGTGCTTGTTTTTCCATTCTTGGGATACTTCACTTAGTAGTATGGGTTCCAGCTCTAACCAGGAAAATATAAGATGTGCTATATCACCATTGTTTCTTAGAGCTGAATAGTACTCCATGGTATACATATACCACATTTTATTAATCCATTCTTGGATTGATGGGCACTTGGGCTGTTTCCACAGCCTTGCAATTATGAATTGTGCTGCTATAAACATTTGAGTGCAGGTACAACTTTTGTAGAGTGTCATTGGATCATTTGGGTAGATGCCCAGAAATGGGATTGCTGGATCAAATGGTAGATCCACTTGTATCGCTTTAAGGTATCTCCATATTGCTTTCCACAGAGGTTGAACTAGTTTGCAGTCCCACCAGCAGTGTAGGAGTGTTCCTCTCTCTCTGCAACCACGCCAGCATTTATTGTTTGGAGATTTTTTGGTAAAGGCCATTCTCACTGGGGTTAAGTGATATCTCATTGTGGTTTTGATTTGCATTTCCCTGATGATTAGAGATGTTGAGCATTTCTTCATATGTTTGTTGGCCATTCTTCTGTCTTCTTTAGAAAAATTTCTGTTCAAGTCCTTTGCCCACTTTTCAATGGGGTTATTTGATTTTTTCTTCCTAATTTTCGTGAGTTCTAAGTATATTCTAGTTATCAGTCCCTTATCGGATGTGTAGGATGCAAAAATTTTCTCCCATTCTGTAGGTTGTCTGTTTACTTTCATGACTATTTCTTTGGCTGTGCAGAAGCTTTGTAGTTTGATCATGTCCCATTTATTTATTTTTGTTGCTGCTGTGATTGCCTTTGGGGACTTCTTCATAAACTCTTTGCCCAGGCCGATGTCTAGGAGAGTGTTTCCAACTTTTTCCTCTAGAGTTCTAATAGTTTCATATCTTAGGTTTAAATCTGTTATCCAGTGAGTTGATTTTTGTGAGAGGTGAAAGGTGTGGGTCCTGTTTTAGCCTTCTACAGGTGGCTATCCAGTTTTCCCAGCACCATTTATTGAAAAGGGATTCTTTTCCCCAGCGTATGTGTTTGTCTGCTTTGTCAAAGATGAGATGGCTATATGAGGATGGTTTTATATCAGGATTCTCACATCTGTTCCACTGGTCCATATTCCTATTTTTGTGCCAATACCATATTGATTTAATTACTACAGCTTTGTAGTAGAGTTTGATATCTGGCATATTAATGCCTCCCATTTTGTTTTTGTTGCCTAGAATTGCTCTTGATATTCGGGGTCTTCTTTGGTTTCATACGAAGCATAAAATTATTTTTTCCATATCTGTGAAGAATGCTGATGGAATTTTAATAGGTATTGCATTGAATCTGTAGATCAGTTTGGGTAGTATAGACATTTTGATGATGTTGAGTCTGCCAATCCGCGAGCATGGTATGGATTTGCATCTGTTTACATCCTCTGCTATTTCCTTCCTCAGTGTTTCATAGTTCTCCCTATAGAGGTCTTTTACGTCCTTGGTTAAGTATATTCCTAGGTACTTTAATTTCTTTGTTGCGATTGTGAAGGGAATTGAGTCTTTGATTTGGTTTTCAATTAGATTGTTGTTGGCGTATATGAATGCCTCTGATTTCTGTGTATTGATTTTGTATCCTGAGACTTTACTAAATTCATTGATCAGTTCCAGGAGTTTCTTGGTTGAATCCTTGGGGTTTTCTAGATACAATATCATATCATCAGCAAACAGTGAAAGTTTGGTCTCTTCTGCCCCTATTTGGATACCTTTAATTCCATTTTCCTGTCTGATTGCTGTAGCCAAGACTTCCAGTACTGTGTGGAACAGAAGTGGAGATAGTGGGCAGCCTTGTCTGGTTCCGGATCTAAGTGGGAATGAATTCAATTTTTCCCCATTCAGTATGATGTTGGCTATGTGTCTGTCATATGTGGCTTGTATCATTTTTAGGTATGTCCCTTGTATGCCTATTTTCTTAAGTGTTCGTATCATGAAAGGGTGTTGAATTTTGTCAAAAGCTTTCTCTGCATCTATTGAAAGAATCATGTGGTGTTTGTTTTTGCTTCTGTTTATGTGGTGAATTGCATTTATAGATTTACGTATGTTGAACCATCCCTGCATCCCTGGGATGAAGCCCACTTGGTCGTGGTGGATTATTTTTTTGATAAGTGTCTGGATTCGGTTAGCTAAGATTTTGTTGAAAATATTTGCATGTATATTCATTAGGGATATTGGTCTGTAGTTTTCTTTTTTTTTTTTTTTGCATCCTTTCCTGGTTTTGGGATCAGAGTAATATTCGCTTCATAAAAGGTGTCGGGGAGGTTTCCGTTCTTCTCGATGTTGTGGAATAGTTTCTGCAAGATAGGTACTAGTTCTTCTTTGTAAGTGTGGTAAAATTCAGGTGTGAAGCCATCTGGACCGGGACTTTTCTTTTTAGGGAGATTTTTAATTGCTGTTTCTATTTCAGCTGTTGAGATTGGTCTGTTCAGGGAATCTATTTTTTCCTGGTTGAGCCTAGGGAGGCTGTGTGTTTCTAGAAATTTGTCCATTTCCTCCACATTTTCCAGTTTGTGTGCATAAAGATTTTGGTAGTATTCATAAATTGTATCTTGTATCTCTTTGGAATCAGTTGTGATATCTCCTTTTTTGTTCCTGATGGAGCTTATTAGAGATTTCTCTTTTCTGCTTTTCGTTAGCTTAGCCAATAGTGTGTCAATTTTGTTTATTTTTTCAAAGAACAAACTTTTTGTTTTATTAATCTCCTGAATAGCTTCCCTGTTTTCAATTTCGTTTAGTTCTGATTTGATCTTGTTGATTTCACTTCTTCTGCTGGGTTTGGGGTTGGTCTGTTCTTCTTTTTCTAGCTCTTTGAGTCATGTTGTTAGATTGTCTATTTGTGATCTTTTTGACTTTTGGTTATAGGCATTTTGGGAGATACTTTCCTCTCAGAACTGCTTTAGCTGTGTCCCCGAGGATTTGATAACTTGTCTCTCTATTGTCAGTTTCTTCATGGAATTCTTTTATTTCCATCTTGATTTCTTCATTTATGAAGTAATCATTTAGTAGGAGGTTGTTTAATTTCCACATTTTTGTGTAGAAATGTGAGTTTCTGTTAGGGTTGATTTCTGCTTTTATTCCACTGTGATCTGAGAAGGTACATGGTATGATTTCTATTTGTTTAAGTTTCTTGAGATTTACTTTGTGTCCTAGGACATGGTCAATCTTAAGAAAGTCCCGTGAGCTGATTAGAAGGATGTATATTCAGTGGATTTTGGGTAGAATGTCCTGTAATTGTCAGTCAGACCTAATTGTTCTAGAGTTTTGTTTAAGTCTATTTTATCTTTATTAATTTTCTGTGTGTGGGATCTCTCTTGTGCCGTCAGTGGGTGTTGAAATTTCCGGTGATTATGGAGTTGCTATTAATCCATTTGCTTAGATCCAGTAAGGTTTGCTTTCAGAAACTGGGTGCACCTAAGTCGGGTGCATATGTATTTAAAATTGTTATCTCTTCCACAGATGTAGCCAATCAAAAAAAAGGAAAAAAAAATAAAAAAAAAAATAAAATTGTTATCTCTTCTTTTTTTTTTTTAATTTTTTTTTTATTTTGGCATATTATGGGGGTACAGATTTTAAGGTTTCAATAAATGCCCATTTCCCCCCCTCACCCCAAAAGTCTGAGTCTCCATCATGACCATCCCCCAGATGGTGCACATCTCACTCATTATGTATGTATATACCCGCCCCCCTCCCCCCTCCCACCTCCCCAATACCCTATTACTGTAGCACCTATGTGTCCACTTAGGTGCTACTCAGTTAATACCAGTTTTCTGGAGAATATATCTGGTGCTTGTTTTTCCATTCTTGGGATACTTCACTTAGTAGTATGGGTTCCAGCTCTAACCAGGAAAATATAAGGTGTGCTATATCACCATTGTTTCTTAGAGCTGAATAGTACTCCATGGTATACATATACCACATTTTATTAATCCATTCTTGGATTGATGGGCACTTGGGCTGTTTCCACAGCCTTGCAATTATGAATTGTGCTGCTATAAACATTCGAGTGCAGGTGTCTTTTTTTGTAGAGTGTCACTGGATCATTTGGGTAGATGCCCAGCAATGGGATTGCTGGATCAAATGGTAGATCCACTTGTATCGCTTTAAGGTATCTCCATATTGCTTTCCACAGAGGTTGAACTAGTTTGCAGTCCCACCAGCAGTGTAGGAGTGTTCCTCTCTCTCCGCAACCACGCCAGCATTTATTGTTTGGAGATTTTTTGATAAAGGCCATTCTCACTGGGGTTAAGTGATATCTCATTGTGGTTTTGATTTGCATTTCCCTGATGATTAGAGATGTTGAGCATTTCTTCATATGTTTGTTGGCCATTCTTCTGTCTTCTTTAGAAAAATTTCTGTTCAAGTCCTTTGCCCACTTTTTAATGGGGTTATTTGATTTTTTCTTCCTAATTTTCGTGAGTTCCAAGTATATTCTAGTTATCAGTCCCTTATTGGATGTGTAGGATGCAAAAATTTTCTCCCATTCTGTAGGTTGTCTGTTTACTTTCATGACTATTTCTTTGGCTGTGCAGAAGCTTTGTAGTTTGATCATGTCCCATTTATTTATTTTTGTAGCTGCTGTGATTGCCTTTGGGGACTTCTTCATAAACTCTTTGCCCAGGCCGATGTCTAGGAGAGTGTTTCCAACTTTTTCCTCTAGAGTTCTAATAGTTTCATATCTTAGGTTTAAGTCTGTTATCCAGCGTGAGTTGGTTTTTGTGAGAGGTGAAAGGTGTGGGTCCTGTTTTAGCCTTCTACAGGTGGCTATCCAGTTTTCCCAGCACCATTTATTGAAGAGAGATTCTTTTCCCCAGCGTATGTTTTTGTCTGCTTTGTCAAAGATGAGATGGCTATATGAGGATGGTTTTATATCAGGATTCTCACATCTGTTCCACTGGTCCATATTCCTGTTTTTGTGCCAATACCATATTGTTTTAATTACTACAGCTTTGTAGTATAGTTTGATATCTGGCATATTAATGCCTCCCATTTTGTTTTTGTTGCCTAGAATTGCTCTTGATATTTGGGGTCTTCTTTGGTTCCATATGAAGTGTAAAATTATTTTTTCTCTATCTGTGAAGAATGCTGTTGGGATTTTAGTAGGTATTGCATTGAATCTGTAGATCAGTTTGGGTAGTATAGACATTTTGATGATATTGAGTCTGCCGATCCACGAGCATGGTATGGATTTGCATCTGTTTACATCCTCTGCTGTTTCCTTCCTCAGTGTTTCATAGTTCTCCCTGTAGAGGTCTTTTACCTCTTTGGTTAAATATATTCCTAGGTACTTTAATTTCTTTGTTGCTATAGTGAAGGGAATTGAGTCTTTGATTTGGTTTTCAATTAGATTGTTGTTGGCGTATATGAATGCCTCTTATTTCTGTGTATTGATTTTGTATCCTGAGACTTTACCAAATTCATTGATTAGTTCCAGGAGTTTCTTGGTTGAATCATTGGGGTTTTCTAGATACAATATCATATCATCAGCAAACAGTGAACGTTTGATCTCTTCTGCCCCTATTTGGATACCTTTGATTCCATTTTCCTGTCTGATTGCTGTAGCCAAGACTTCCAGCACTGTGTTGAACAGAAGTGGAGATAGTGGGCAGCCTTGTCTGGTTCCAGTTCTAAGTGGGAATGATTTCAATCTTTCCCCATTCAGTATGATGTTGGCTATGGGTCTGTCATATATGGCTTGTATCATTTTTAGGTATGTCCCTTCTTGATGAAGTGTGCCCTTCACCATTATATAATGACCCTCTTTGGCTTTCACTACTTTTGTTGGCTTAAAAACTAAATCCTTTGAAATTAGAACTGCCATGCCAGCCCTCTTTGGCTTCCACTTGCCTGGAATACTAATCTCAACCCTTTTACTTTTATTCTATATGCATCCTTGCAGGTTAGATGTGTTTCCTGAAGACAGCATATACTTGGCCTGTATTTTCTTATACATTCAGCAAGCCTATGTCTCTTGAATGGAGAGCTTAAGCCATTCACATTTATTGAGAGAACTGATAAATAAGGTAGATTATTGTTCATTCTGTTGGGTTGGATGTTGTTGCTTTGATTTCCCTCTTGAGCCATTGTATTATCTGGCCTTTAATCTTTGGGTTTTGGTTGTTTTTATATTTGTGAGTTTTTATTATGGTGCTCCGTGTATAACACTGTTTTGAGTACTTCTTGTAGGGATGGTCTTGTATGGTGAATTCTCTGAGACTTTGCTTGTCTGAGAATGTCTTTATTTCTCCTTCATATACGAAGCTTAGGTTTGCAGGGAATAAGATTCTAGGCTGGGCATTGTTTTGTTTCAGAAGAGTGAGAATGGGGCCCCACTCTCTCCTTGCTTGTAAAGTCTCAGTAGAGAAGTCTAGTGTTATTTGAATTGGGTTTCCCTTGTATGTTACTTGCTTGTTTCCTCTTACAGCTCTTAGAAGGGCCTCTTTAGTTGATATTTTGGTCAGTCTGATGACTGCAGTTGTGACTGCTTCTTGTTTGCATTGAATCTCCCAGCTTCTTGAATGTGTACATCTCTGAGCTTCTGGAACTTGTATATCGAGATTTTGAGCAAGGCCTGGGAGAATTTCCTCTATTATATCTTCAAATAGCTTGTCCAACCCTTGAGTGTTGTCTTCTTCCCCTTCTGGTAACTCTATGACCCTCACATTAGGTTTCTTCACATAATCCCACATCTCTTGTAGGCTTTACTCTTTTCTCTTGTTTCTCTGCTCTATCTTTTTGACGGTTTTATTTAGTTGGAGAGTGTTATCTTCAATCTCTGAGATTCTTTCCTCTGTTTGATCTACCCTTTTCTTGAGACTTTCCACTGTATTTTGTAGTTGCCTGACTTGATTCTTCATTTCCAAGAGTTTGGTTAAACTTTTCTTTATTGTTTCTATTTTTTTAGTGAACTTTTGTTCTAGGTCCTGGAGGCTTTTTGTCATTTCTTTGTGTTGGTTGTTGAGTTTTTCATGCAGGTCGGTAAGTGTTTTTATGATCCACATATGAAATTCCTCTTTTGTCATTTTTGTTGCCTGATTTTGGTTGGTGTCCATTTCTAGGGGGCTGGTGCTCCTCTTTGGGGGTGTGTTTTCCATTTGGTTCTTCATATTTCCTGAGTTCTTTCGCTGATTTCTTCCCATGTTGAATAGTTGTTGTTTCTTTCCTTTAGGTTTTTGTTTGGGTATTCACACACCTTGTTTTGTTTCTGATCCAGTAGGTGGTGTCTGTGTGTGAGATTTGACCACTCCCTGTGTAATGAGTCAGTAGGTGCAGTGAAAAAGCTTTGCAGGATGTCCTCCCTGTCAGTAGGTGTCGCTTGCTTGGAGGAACAGGCTATGCTGTTGTTTTTGTGTCCTGTTATCAACTCTTGTTCCTGTAGGGAGGCACTCTAGTGCCTCAGGTGGTCGTTGGGCCCTGGGACTTCCAGGTGTGTCCTTTTCTCCCCCTCAGTAAGTACTGTTCTAGGAGAGAGTCTGGGTGGAGCTGGGTTGGGTAAGCCTGCCCTAGTCACCACGAATGCAGTTAGCAGGGGTCAAAGTTCTGTTCTCTGCTTCCAGGAAAAGATGTCAGGGAGGGGCTGGAATATCCCCGCTCAGCCAGAAAGTCTGTATGTGATGGTGGGGCTGTCTGAGTCCCGCAGTGTGGAGCAGGCCTGGCTTCTTTCCACCCTCCCCAACTCCGCAGCTACTCCTGGGCCTCTGCCAGCAAGCCAGACCACACGCTACCAGGCCTCCCCAGACTGTGATGCTGGCGGGGAGGTTCCCTGCGCAGGAACGCCACCTGAGCTGGGCGTACAGCCTCCTTTCGGGAGGAGTGTTGCCTTCTAGGATGCTGATCTGCCCCTGAAGGCACACACCTCACTAGGCTGTTCACATATATCCCGTCTGTGCCCCAGGCAATGTGAGACCTCGGTGCACGGGATCTGGTCTGCAGGTCTGACCTCTGTGTCCCAGAGTTCAAACTGTATCCTCACCAGGGAGATGAGTGCCGGTCCCAATTCACCCGCCGGGGCCCAAGCTGGGTCTATGTCTCTCAGCCTCAAGTTCTACACCGTTCTCTTGGGATCACCGTGCCAGCATCACCTGGGAGGGCTGGCGGGTATGGAGCTCACAGTCTGAATTCCCGTTAGTCAGCTGTAGGGTCCCAAAAGGGAAGGTCCCGTTCCCTGGAGATGCCTCTGGCTGGTGGCTATATTGTCTCTTTGGGCAGCCGCGGGTAGGGTCAGCCTAGGGGAGGAGGAGGCAATATGGTGCCTGCCGCGGGGCTCGGTCCATGCACACAGAGGTGCCCGAGGGAGTTGGGAGCCTGGTGCTGCATCCGCTACAGGCTCACCACTTGCTGGCTGCGGCCCTCTCTGGGCTGGTGTCTGCAGGTCTCTCCATCCGCTGGGGAGCCCACCAGCAGTCCCAGATGCAGGGGAGGGGAAACGGCACATCCACCTACCCTCCAGCGGTCTCAGCTTCCAGTTCTCCTCTGCAACCTCCTCCCTTGGAGTTTCCTGGGGTCTCAGGTACCCCTCCTTCTGGCCCTGATCTGCTGTATGCTCTTCCTCTTGCTTCTTTTTTCTAATTTCTGCTACAATTTGTCTTTTCTGCAGAGACACTTTGTCTGGCGGTGTTTCTCATCCTCCATCTTGATCCGTGAATTGCATTTATATATTTGCATATGTTGAACTATCCTTGTATCTCTGGGATAAAGCCCACCTGGTCATGATGAATTATTTTTTTGATGTGCTGTTGAATTTGGTTTGCTAAGATCTTGTTGAAGATTTTTGCATCTATATTCATGAGTGATACTTGTTTGTGTTTTTGTTGTTGTTATTGTTGTTGTTATTCTGTCCTTTCCTGGCTTTGGTATCAAGGTGATATTGGCTTCGTAGAATGAGTTGGGTAGGATTCTGTCCTTCTCAATATTGCAGAATAATTTCTGTAGTATAGGTATGAATTCTTCTTTGTAGGTTTGGTAAAATTCAGTCGTGAACCCGTCTGGTCCAGGCCTTTTTTTTTTTTTTTTTTGGAAGATTTTTAATTTCTGCTTCAATCTCTGTGCTTGATCTTGGTCTGTTTAGGAATTCTATGTCTTCCTGATTGAGCCTAGAAAGGTTGTGTGTTTCAAAGAATTTGTCCATTTCCTCCACATTTTGTAGCTTTGGAGCATATAGATTTTTACAGTATTCAACTATAATGTTTTTTATTTTTGTGATGTATGTAGTGCCCTCTCCTTTTTCATTTCTAATTCAGCTTATCAGAGTCCTTTCCTTTTTAGTTCTTGTCAATCTAGGAAGAGGGCTGTCAATTTTGTTTATCTTTTTGAAAAACCAACTTTTGGTTTTATTAATCTTCTATATAGTTCGTTTATTCTTGATTTTATTTAGTTCTTCTCTGATAGTAGTTATTTCTTTACCTTTGCTAGGTTTAGGATTGATTTGTTCTTCTTTTTCCAGTTCCTTGAGATGGTTTATTAGTTTGCTGATTTGTGAACTTTCTGACTTTTGGATGTGAGTATTTAATGCTATGAGTTTCCTCTCAGGAAAGCCTTTGCTGTGTCCCACATATTTTCATAACTTGTGTCCCTGTTTTCATTTAGTTTGAAGAACCTTTTGATTTCCATCTGGATCTCTTCCTTGACCCAGTAGTCATTCAGCAATAGATTGTTTAATTTCCATGACTTTGTGAAGTGGTGAGTGTTCCTCTTGGAATTGATCTCTAATTTTATTTCACTGTAGTCTGAGAAGATACATAGTATAATTTCTATTTTTTTAAATTTCTTGAGATCTGATTTGTGGTCTAGGATGTGATCGATTTTAGAGAAAGTTCCATGGACTGATGAGACAATTGTATATTCAGCTTTATTTGGGTGGAATGTTCTGTAGATGTCTGTTAGACCCATTTGTTCTAGAACTCTGTTTAAGTCCATTGTTTCTTTGCTTATTTTCTGCTTGGAGGATCTGTCTAGTTGAGTCAGTGAGGTGTTGAAATTCCAGCTACTATGGCATTACTTTTTATCATGTTATTTAGATCAAACAGGGTTTGCTTTATGTTTCTGGGGACTACTGTGTTGAGTTCATAAATAATAAGAATTATTAAATCTTATTGTTGGATTTTTCCCTCCACCACTATATAGCGACCATCTTTGTCTTTCTTAACTTTTGCTGTTTTAAAGTTTATGTTATCTGATGTAAGAATAGCTACCCCAGCTTTCTTTTGGTTTCCATTTGCTTGGAAGATTGTTTTACAACCCTTGACCTTGAGTCTGAAAGTGTCTTTGTGGGTTAGAAGAGTTTCCTAGACACAGTAGATACTTGGCTTGTGTTTTTTTATGGATTTGGCCAGTCTATGTCTCTTCAGTGGACAGTTCAAGCCATTCACATTTATTGAGAGAATTGATATTTGGGGAAGATTTCTGTTCATAATGTTGGATAAATTCTTACTGTTTTTTTTTTTTTTTTTTACCTCTGAAGCCATTGTGGAATCAGTGTTCTGGAATTTAACTATTGAGTGATTTTTCATTGGTGGGTGTCTTTTACACTATTCAATGTATAACACAGGTCTTAGTACTTTGTGCAGGGCAGGTCTGGCCTTTGCAAATTCCATCAGTGATTGATTTTCTGGGAAAGTCTTTATTTCTCCCTCATAGATGAAGCTTAGTTTGGCCAGGTAAAGAATTCTAAGTTGGCCATTATTCTGTTTCAGAAGATTGGGGATGGGTTCTCGGTTCCTTTCGGCTTATATGGTTTCAGTTGAGAAATCTGTAGTTACTCTGACAGGTTTTCCTTTGTAGATTATCTGCTGTTTTTGTATTACTGCTGGAAGGATTGCCTCTTTCATGCTTACTTTGGCCAGGCTAATAACTATTTGTCATGATGTTTGCCTTTGCACATTGAATCTCCCAGGAGTTCTGTGTGCTTTTTGTACCTGAATATCTAGATTTCTGACAAGACCAGGCAGGTTTTCCTCAATTATTCCAAGAAATAGATTTTCCAGCCCTTGTATATCTTCTTCTTCTCTCTCCAGGATGTCTATAATTCTTATGTTTGGTTTCTTTACATATCCCACATTTCTTGTATGCTTTGTTCAAGTCTCTTGCTTCTGTGTTCTTTTTCTTCATCTGATTTATTTAGCACATAGGCATTATCTTCAGGTTCTGAGATTCTTTCTCTGCATGATCAAACCTATTCTTAAGGCCTTTCATTGTGTTTTGTAGTTCTTTGAATGCCTGTTTCATTTCTAGTATTTCTTTTTGGTTCTTTCATAATACATCAATTTCTTTAGATAATCTTTCATTCATTTTTTATATTGTTCTTGTGCTTTCTTTGTGTTGGGTTTCTATTTTCTCTTCAATTACATTGAGTTTTCTTACAATCCATATTTGGAATTCTTCCTCTGTCATTTTAATCATTTTGTTTAAGTTGGTATCCATTGTTGGGGATCTAATGGTTTCTTTGGGGGTTGACTGTTCTCTCTGATCTTTCATGGTTCCTGCATTCTTTCCCTGATTCTTTCTCATCAGGCTTCTTGGTCATGAACTGGGGGTGCTGGGACTGGTTTATGCCCCTATCACAAAGTCCTGAAGGGTCTTTCCTTGACAGTTATGGGGAGAGGCACCCTGATCCTGTATTGCTTTAGGGGTATTTTAGCAAGTTGGGTTACCTCTGACATTTTGTCTTCACCTCTTGCCAATGGAGACTAGTGAGCTTGATCTCCAAGCTTGAGCTCCAAGCTAATGGATTGCTCATGTGGATATGACTCCACCGCCCTCTAATAGCTTGAGATGGAAGGCAAAGTGTGAAGCTATTGGGATACACTCTCTGTTGTTGATTGTAGCTTTCATTGAGGATCCAGTTATCGAGGTAATCTGATGTCTCTGTGGTAGGCTCTGGTCCCCTGGATGGTGTATACAAATGCCCCAATCTTTGGGAGGGGCCTTGCCACTCCCAAGAGTTGCTTGGACCCTATTTACCCTTAAGGTGGTGTTAGGAGCAAGATAAATCACAGTTGGAGCATGCAAGTCTGGGTGTGTGTGCTTCTATGGTTGCTTTTCCTGCTGCTTGGGGGAGTTGCTACTTCAGAGCTCTTTCACCACACTTGGAAGGCTGCTCCTGATGGGAGAGTGCAATTACTAAGGTCTCTGGCCAGCTTTTTTCTTCCCTGGCCACAAACCCCAATGCTGATGGCTGCCTGAATCCAGAAAGCAAGCCCTGGAGTTATATTTTTATTAGATGACCTAAGCCAGTCTGGTGGGCAGAATCAACAGGCTGCCAACTGCTTTTTAGCATTGAAGTCCCGCAGATTCACTCCAATTGCACAGAGAAAGCAGCTTTTCTAGATTCTCCCCACCTCCAAGGGAGGAGTCCGTTGTGCCTAGCATGAAATTTCCCAGGCTGGGGCGAAGGGTGTTGACTGAAACTGCTGCACACAGCAGGGTCTCCAGTCTGGGGATCCCAAAGATGGCGGGCGCTCACTCCTTGGGAACTAGTGTTGGAGGCGACCACTCAGGAATTGGCAGAAGCCAGTCTGATTAGCTGAATCAACAGGCTGCCTGCTGTCACCTCTGCATCACAGTCCCACAGTCTTGCATCGGTCTGGCAAAGAGCCTGCTCTTTTTGTCCTATCCTGAGTTGGCTGAATTGCTAGCAATTTCCAGCGGCAGAGCCCCCTTTTCGGTATTCACCTCCTGTGCTCTGGTCTCGCTGCTCACCAGAGGCGAGGTGCCTATCTCCAAACTCCCTCTCATGGTCCTAGTCACAGGAGTGACCACTCAGACCAGTCCCTCCCCTGCCCAGTGCAGTCTCAGCACAGAGCACCAAGGAGTTCAAAATGTTTCCCACTATCATCTCCTCTCCACAGAACCTGATATGCCATGCCATGATTTTGCACTGACTTCAGGCGCGCCCCTGTCTGACTGGGTGTGGAGTCTGTGGGGGAGCCAGGTGTCCTCCTGTGCCTCAGATCACATGGCACTGGCTGCCCAGGGAGGCACGGCCCTCCCACACTGCTCTCTATTCCCTATTGTATTTCTTGCATTCTCTAGTCTTTGTAGACTTACCTCCCTTTCACCTTTTTTCCTGTGCTGCATGCCCCACGCTGTTTCTCTGCAGATTCACAACGCTGTTTCTCAGGGGTGGGCAAGTCAGTGATCCACTCATATGCAAGAGTTCTTACCTCTTTCTCTGGGAGCAGTGAGCCTGGAGGCCACCACTAATCCTCCATTTCCCCTCAACCCCACCATACTTAACATTTACTTGTTTATTACAAAGGATGCAACCCAGGAACAGCCATAAGGAAGAGATGCACAGGACAAGGTAGGGGGAGGGTATGGGGAAGGTTTCTCCCCAAACTTCTGTAGCTATCACTGAACACTAGAATGTTTCAAATCCCTGGAGAGGTTGCCCAGAATATGGAACTTTCAGTGCTAAAACTGCAAAAGTCAGTCCAGAGCAAACCAAGACAGTTGCTCATCCTGGTTTTCTGTCATGCATGCTCACTGTATATGCCCCCTTCATTTTCTTCACCCTTTTCCAAATATCCCCTGCCCAATTTTCATTCCCTTACCCATAGAAAGCTTCCATGTTTCCTCCAGGCACAACACCCTCCCAGCACCTCCATGTATTCACCAACTCAGAAAGTCTCTGAACTTCATCATTTAGAGATTCTATTACATAGGCATGATTAAAATTAAAGTATTGGCTGTTGGTGATTGAACTCAACCTTCAGCCCCTCCTGGCTTCCTGGAGGTATGGGTTGGGGGCTGAAAGTTCCAACCTTCTAATCACATAGTTGGTTCCTCTGGTAACCAGCCCCTGTTTTCCAAGAGCCATCTCATTAGCATAAACTCAGATATGGTTGAAACAGGCATGTTATACATAACAAAATTCATTTCTCTTTCCTGAGTCTCTTAGACTCAGGAAATTTCAAGTGTTTCAGAAGCTCTGTGCCAGGAGCTGGGGACAGAGACCCTATATATATATTTCTTATTATGTCATGGGTCCTGTTCCAGCCTTGTACACCATGGCTCAGTCCCATCTCCTTTGCTAGCCTCAATCTAGGAAGAATGATGATCAGATCTCCCTGCTCAGAGCCTCAATATCTCATCACAGTCTT
The DNA here is from genome assembly GCF_040939455.1 of Microcebus murinus. Classification (NCBI taxonomy): domain Eukaryota; kingdom Metazoa; phylum Chordata; class Mammalia; order Primates; family Cheirogaleidae; genus Microcebus; species Microcebus murinus. The sequence goes on along the minus strand of NC_134116.1, from coordinate 2,448,835 downwards.
CACCAGGCCCTGGGTTCGAGCTTCGATTCCACATGAGGTTAGGTGTACTTAACTGGCGTTGAGTTTCTCCTATGTCTAAGATTTTAACGTGGTGTCCTGCTTTCTACTGATCCTTCTGCCTACTTTTTCCCTTGCTATTTAGTTTTTTGATGGATACAGCCAATATAGCCTTTTTTTCAGATGATCCCTTTTATTTAGAAGCCTTGTATCTCTTTGTTTTGATCAAAAGTCACATAGCTCTACATTAGCTTATTAAAGAAAGTTTGACCTCCATAGGCACCACCATCATGCAGTAGCCTTTCTGTCCATGTCCCTGCACCTGCTTTGGTGCCTTCTGTTGGTTGTCCACACTGCAGTCAGAATAAGCTTGTTAAAATGCAAACCTCATTAAGTTATGCTTTGCCTATAATATTTTTTTGATTTTTCACTGTTCTTAGGATAAAGACAGGCCTCCTTAATGGGGCCTTCGAGGCTGTGCATGGTTGTATTTTTAAAATAACAAATAAATATATTGCCAGCTTGGAGAGATCTGGGGACCTGATGCTGTCATTATCCTTTCTCTACAAATGTTGCTGCCCCCATCAGAGTCCTTGGCATTTAATTTACCCATTCCATTGCTTCTCGGCCTTTGTTAGCATTTGAATATATCCTACTTGTCATCAGTCCTTCAAGGTTAACTGCCGAGGCTGACTCCCTTCACAGTGACCATGACAGTCAAAATAGATTTTTCTGGGTTCTGAGAATGTGGTTTGTATATGTCTCTCATCCACTGAAACCATAATTGTAAATGAAATATTAGTATATTTAAGTTCCATTGTTTTCCTCTATAGGATCAACACTGAATGTTTTTGCACATATGTTTTGGTTCTTGATGCACTAATAAGAGACTTCACAATGGAAATGAAATCTACTCTATGCTAAGAAGTCTATGGCTGTACAACTTTCCAGAGGGATCTATGTCTGTTCAACACATCAACCCTAATCACATTCAGGTTCATAGGGTTTGCGTATTTCTGCATTGCAGCTGTTGTAACAGTTTCTCACAGATGGTCAAAGACATACTCCAAAGTCTATCTAGATCCTCATGGTACCAGTGGCCAGTATGATGTCTTCTTGAACTTCATTTAAACAACATTATCTGGCTTCATTTGATCCACACTGTGTCTATGGGATTCATTTGTTCACTGGTGTAGCAACAGTGCATTCGTTTTCATTGTGCACGATATGCCACAATTTATTTATCTGTTCTACCGTTGATGGACATTTGGGTTGTTTCCAAGATTTGGCTTTTGAGAATAATGCTGCCAAGAATATTCTGGCACATGCCTTTTCGTAGGTACAATATCCCATATCACCTGTATTTTAAAGCCTAAATAATAAAGGCCCATCCTCCATGTCTCACTTTATTGTTTGTTTTAGGAACAAAAAAATCTTCATGTGAATATATTAGAGGAGTTGCCACCTGGGTCTTTACCACTCATTAAATTCTACAAGTTCACTAGCTATTTGGGAAAAAATAAAGTTAGGTCACTAGCATGTGATAGATTTTAGGATAAATTCCACATAAATAAATTTTTGAAATTACTTTTATTGTAAAACAATACGTGGACAGGTAAATCAACATATAACTTAATATATTTATACCAGGTGCCACCTCTGTAACTTTCTTTGTAGCTTTATTGCCCAAATGAGCATCCCTGGATCCTAAAATTTAGTCTTATCTTACATGATTTTACAATTCAAAATCTCTTTTAAGTGTCTCTTAATTTTCATATTCCCCCTCCCTCTCTTTTTTCTCCTTATACTTTACTGTTAAAGGGCCAGGTCATTAGAGTTGTGTTTCATCAATGGCATTTGTTATGGCACAGTAAGGAGGACCATTGGGACCACTTTGGTAGGTAAAAGGATCATGGCAAGGAAGTCTTGCAGTGGGAGAGATGGGGCTCAATTTCAAACACGGCACAGGCAAATGGGAATTGACAGCCACGGAGCAGACTAGGGATCACTGCGTGGAAAATTACTAAGAGGAAACAGGAGTAGGGGGATTTTGGCTAACTCTACCTAACAGGATTCCTGATGAAATCAGGACAGGGTAATCAGACATGACTTAGGGGATAGTGGAGGATGAGGAACCTGATCAGATAGATGTTGAGGGTGGGAGTTCTTGCTAACACGAGTTAGAAGTGCTCTTTGAAAAAACTGGACTTTGCCAGGAAGTGCACAGATGGCCTTGGAGAAGGTTCAGGAGCCTGACTAAAGTTTGGCCAAGCAAAGAATCTTTGTCACCCTCATGGTCTCCATGTTGCTGTTTTTGTGTTCATTGTGCTTTTTAGCCTGCTCTCTGTCCTTGAAGTTTCCTGCAAGCTGGTTCAGAGGCTTGATTAGACCCAGGTTCAGGCCCTTTGACAGGAATCTAGAAGCACCTCATGTCTAATTTGTCTTTTTGTGATATTAGCAGCTATTGATGCTCAATACAAAAATCTGCTAAGTCCATTAATTTATTAGAGGTTACAAACTTTAATATTCTAAATTTATCATTTTCTTTTTTTTTATTAGCTAAAATGCCTTTTAAAAAAATATAACACAAGTGAATGGGAATGGAATGCTTTTATCAAGGGACATTTCCACTTCTCTATTATTTGTTTATTCATCAGTATAAATCACACATGAAAAGCAGATTAAATGCCTAACTTTCTTCTCTTATTTACTAACATTTAAGATAATAAATTTGTCCTATAGTATTCTCTAAAGGTATCCAATTACTTTTTTTGGTACCTTTATGAACTCATTTTTAAGCATATATAATGAGTTTTAGTCCATTACAATGTTTATACTTATTGAAGCTCTAATTTTTCCATCTTTGGCCAGTGGAGCTCTTTTAAGTAGATTCCCAAGTCCTTTGGTCATGACTCTACTGGTCCTTCTAGTTTCCTGGCCATCTGGTATGACATAATGTTTTGGGCTCATTTTGTATATTTCTGGTGCCAGACCTGGAAGCAACCATTTGTCCAAGTCTCTGTTTTTTCTTTTACCAGAAAATGATGTTTCAAAACCACAATCTGTTCTCAGGAATAGGAATGCTCAATACTATTAGGTTGCTCATTATTTCTAAGCTTTTTCAATGAACAGAGCTGGGATGGATATATATATATATATAAAATTATTTTTTAAACACTTCAGTATGGCACTCACTGGCTGCGAAACCTTGCCCACAGCCGGCACTCACAGTCCTCACGATAGTTTGTGCTGTGCATTGATGACGAACCCGTTTTGCTCTTGTGTGATGAGGAAAGCTTGAAAGCACTGAAAGCTTATTTTATTTTACAGGCAGCTTTACTTTTAATGTAAATCAGAATAGGTAACATATGCATGTATGTTTTAATTATGTTATATTTAAATGTTTACAATTTTATTTTGATAAATGAAAATTTAGAAAAGTCATATTACGGCTGTCGGCTAAAGTCGTCACGTGCATTCATCTGTGGCTATCCACTATAGTCAAAGCTCTTGACCCTGGTACCAAAGTGGTTAGACACCTCATGAATTCATACCTCAAATTCAATTCAGGTGTTTAAGCTGAATCTTTTCTGTATTTCATCTTTATCTCTTTTCTTCAACAGTGAGAATCTTGGTTCTCGAGGAAATAGGGAATAACAGAATTAAAACATTTTATTATTATTCATTTGCTTTTTCCTACATCACTCACAGTGTCAACAAAAACAAAACAATACTCACACTACCATCAACTATATCATGACTAAAAATAGGCTAAAAATTTTTTTGTGTTTGTTCTCCTCATTATCCTTATACCCTCATCCCCTATTTAAAAAACATTTGTGCTAACATCTGCATGGTCAAACCATATAGTCATTGAAAACTATATTTCCATCTTTCAACCTTCACTTGGTGTCAGCTTTACTAGTAACTCGTATTTCATGCTCACCACCGTTCTGTCAGTGTCTCTTGTCATTTCTGTTTGCCTTAAGCTCATTTTCTACAAGAAAGGGCTCATTTCCACAATAAATGAGGTTATGGAGCTTCCATAAGCTCATTTCCACAAGAAAGGGCTCACGGGGACATGCTTCTTTGAGTTCTTACATGATGATAACAGCTTGCCAATTCCCTTTTGTCATAACTTAGATTAGTTTTGCTGGTTTTAAAATCACTGATCCATATTTTATTGCCTTGGGTATCTTAAATATATTACTCAGTTTTCTTTTAGCATTAAATATTGCTATCCAATTTTTGGTAATCTAATTTTTTTCCCTTACAATTCACTTGATTTTTTTTACCTAGGTGCCCAAATGATTTTTTTTTCTTTTAAGTACAACAACTTTACTAGTGTGTGTATTATTACTCATTCTAGATTGACATACTTAGGTATGTTGTGGCCTCTTTCAAAATGTAGATTCAAATCTTTTTTGGTTTTCTTTCTTGAAAATTTTCCTACAGTTTTAGAATTTATTATGTTCCTTGCCTTATTTTTCTTTATGAGAGACTCCTATTAATCATATAGTAGATTTTCCCTATCTATAATATCCTAACTTTTTTTACCTTATCTTGAACGCTTTTCATCTCTTTCTTCATTTCTTGATTTTTAAGATTTTCTTCCTTTTCATCTTCTATTTCTCTTAAAGCATTTTATGTTATGTTCATTTATTCTTGTATTCTAGCTTAGTATTCATTTATGTTATGACATTTTCATTTATTCTAATTCCTTCTTGAATAAAAACCTCACTTGTGAGTTTTGCTATTTTTTATTGCTGTTGTTCTTTTATGTCATATTATTTTCTTAATGTCTTTTGGTTCATTTTGAAACCATAGGTTACAGTTTTGACATGTTTTGTAGGCATGTTTTTCTGGCATGTTTTTATTTTTTTAATTTTTTAATTTTTTTTTATTTTTTTATTTTTTATTTTTTTGTAATCAGCAAAAGTTTTATTGACTAGCTCGAGCTAGGGTCCGAGTCTCAGAGCACCAATGCAGTGGCCTCTATTCTGACAAGGACCCCTTCTTGGGCTACAGGTATCTCTTAAATACCTTTTCTTTTCTTCCCTCCTCCCCCAATTTTCCCCAGCATTTTATTGCATCCCTTTTCTGGTTGGCTCTGGTTGGCCCCGGGCTGTCAGTTGACTGGTTCTAGAACCAGGGCTTTTTCTCTGAATTTTATTTCAGCCTTTTGTTGCATTATCTTGGCTCCCCCAAGGCTTTCCATCCTCTTATCAGGAAATGACCTGTGGTCACCACCCTTTGGGGGCCCAGCACCCGCTGAAGCCTATATGGCTTCACTCAAACTATACATATTGCAAGCTAGCTTAGGGAACAGAAGCTAGAAGCTGTTAGCCTTACTTTTTCTACAGTTTCTATTTCCTACAATTTAAATCCAGTTCTGACTCTACCCTCAAACCTCACCAAGACCTTGCTTTTTGTTTGTTTGTTTGTTTTTGTTTTTGAGACAGAGTCTCCATTTGTTACCCAGCCTAGAGTGAGTGCCATGGCGTCAGCCTAGCTCACAGCAACCTCAAACTCCTGGGCTCAAGCGATCCTCCTGCCTCAGCCTCCCGAGTAGCTGGGACTACAGGCATGCGCCACCACGTCCGGCTAATTTTTTCTATATATATTAGTTGGCCAATTAATTTCTTTCTCTTTATGGCCGGGCGCTGTGGCTCACGCCTGTAATCCTAGCTCTTGGGAGGCCAAGGCGGGCGGATTGCTCAAGGTCAGGAGTTCAGAACCAGCCTGAGCAAGAGCGAGACCCCATCTCTACTATAAATAGAAAGAAATTAATTGGCCAACTGATATATATATAAAAAAATTAGCCGGGCATGGCGGCGCATGCCTGTAGTCCCAGCTACTCGGGAGGCTGAGGAAGAAGGATCGCTCGAGCCCAGGAGTTTGAGGTTGCTGTGAGCTAGGCTGACGCCACGGCACTCACTCTAAACTGGGCAACAAGCGAGACTCTGTCTCAAAAAAAAAAAAAAAAAAAAATTTCTTTCTCTTTATAGTAGAGACGGCGTCTCATAGTAGAGACGGCGTCTCGCTCTTGCTCAGGCTGGTTTCCAACTCCTGACCTTGAGCAATCGGCCCGCCTCGGCCTCCCAGAGTGCTAGGATTACAGACATGAGCTTGCTTTTTTAACCACTTAGTGCCTCCTCCCCAAGCCAGAGGACACATCTCTAAGGGCTGTTTTTCTTGCCATTAGAATACCTCCTTCTCACAGGTAGAAACTCTCCCACACAGGAAAGACTGCCTCATCTGAGCAAGAAACCCCACCCTGAACAAACACCCCGGGGCTCAACACACCCAAATCTACCCATATCCCCAACCACACCCCCTTAAAGGAGGTCTGTATCGCCTAGCAAAGACCCCACTCGGAGACAATCCTTTAATTTGGAAGGAAACCCCTTCCCTTCCTGAAACCCTCTCTCAATCTTGAGGATGCCCTCCCCTAAATATTTCAGGACAGGACAGACTAAAAGCCAAGCCCAATGCAAAATGAAAACCTGGGGCCCTTTGTTAAAAGATTGTTTTCAAGAATGAGACAGCAGAGCATTAAACCGAGTCCTGGGACCCCCTCCTGTGCGACTGCACTGGTGGCTTGCCAGTGAAGCCGCCCCTGCTTCAGAGATACCCTTTCACCGAAGGGAGAAGCCGCCTCAGTCAGAATTTGTAAATCCTTATGTGGGGGGTTGACGACAAAACTTCTTGAGACTGTCATTCAAGAACACACCGTGGGACAACCTCTGTGAAAGTAGAATCACTTTCCTTGGCCCCTGCGGAAACTCCTCTCTAACCCCTCCAAGCAACTGGGTGGTCCTCGAGACCCAGCCTGGACTCCACCTCCCGAAGTGTGGGCCTCACCGCGTGAGGCCCATTGCCGGGGCAACCGACGCCGTGAGCGGTGCATTGTGGTCTGCAACAAAAAAAATGGCATGTTTTTATTGTGTGTGGAGATTTTATTCCACTTTTTTTCTCTTTTTTTCTTCATTATATGAAATTTGACATTGATTTGTTTCTATTATTCATTTTCCTGTAAAATTAGTTTTCCTGTATATTTAGAAGGAGGCATGGTTCAGGATAGCTTTTCTAGCTTCATGGAGTGCCCTCCTCTACTGTTTTAGGGAGTGTTAAAGAAAGTGGGGGCCTGCTTTGTGGGGTTCCTGATTATCCCTGTCTGCTCTTTCATAGTGGGATCAATAGTGGATTGGACAATTCCCATTGTTATCTAAGAGGAAACAGGAGTAGGGGGATTTTGGTTAACTTTACCTAACAGGATTCTTGATAAAAGCAGGACAGGGTAATCAGACATGACCTTTATCTGCTTCCCACCTTTATCTGTTGGTCTCAAATTAGCCTGCTGAACTTTCCAGTGAATACCATATTCACTGGAAATTGTGAATTTTGTGGTTCTTCTGTTTTCAGGTTGTCAAACACTCCCTTGCCATTACATTTTTTTTGTGACTTGGTATTTTGTCCTCATCTGCTGGTATTTTGGGTTTGGGGGTATACCTCACCACCTAATTTTATTATTAATATTGTGCATGGGATTTTGTTATTTGGTGGCTCTGTCTTGTTTCTATGAGGAGACTTGAGTAAAAGTAGAAACTATACCAACATCCACTTCCCAGAATCCTCCAGGCTAGGAAAAAAAAAAAAACAGAAAGAAAAAGGAAACCCAAAGTATAAAAGTATTAGTTGAAAATATATGTGAATTGTTTAATAATTTCGAGGTGTGAAGCCTGTTCTAAATATAATATTAGAGCCAAACACTAAAGAAATAAAAAGGGAAAAATTAATATATAAAAAATAGAAAATAGAAATCTGTATACAAAAACGAGCATAAACAATTAAAAAACAAAGCACAAACAGGAGGAAATATGCAACTTACAACTAACGGGTAATACTCTTAACATGTGTTTCACAGATTAATAAAATGAACTTCTGGACATTGTGAAAAATGGCAGAGTAGGGGTGCCCTCCTAGCTCTCTGCTCCCAGAGCGAAAAGTGAAGAAAGTGGACAACCACATGTGAGCGATCTGCACTTCCACAGGACCAGCTTTGCAAGCCTGCAGGCATCCACCAGGAAACAGAAGGATAAGACAGTCTACAGCCTAAAGCAAAGGTGAATCGGTTATTTTTCCGCAAAACCCAGGGAATCAGAGATACACAACAGGGAGGGAGCGAGACGTAGTTTAAGCTGCTGCCAGCTGGCAGTGGCATCAGCCCTGCCTGGAGCTGAGAGACACCCCCCCTACACCGAGCTCCACTTCCACATAGGCCGGGAAGTGCCTAAAGTTGGTGGGAAGTGGTAGCGCCGGACAAAGCCGTGTGGAGAGGAGACTAGAGCAGGGAACACTCTGAGTTCTCCAGACCACACAGCTGAGGCAGTTTCAGGTGGGGGTAAGTCTGAACTCTGCATGCCAAGAACCAGAGCCCACTCTGGCATCTCCCTGCAAAACACTCCCAGGTCCAGGTTAATTGAATATAGATGAAGTTTTGGATAGCGCTGAGAGGTCAGAGTGCACAAAGTTAGATTCCTTGATCCATCGGACCCCCCTCCCTCTGCTTCTCCAACACCACTTCCATCCCCCCATTCCAGCGCTGACTTGGACTCGGTGTTCGGAGGGGAGGAGCGGAGAGAGTGCTGGTACGCGCCTCTGCTCCACCAATCTGATATTGGATAGTTTCTCACTGCACAAGTGGCACTGACTAACTCTGTGCTCAGAAAATGCAGCCCACCTGGGCAGGGCCAAGTCTTAAAGGAGGCTGCCTTAGGTGGATATAAGGCAGAGAGACTTTATGACACACACCCACACACTCCTGCGACCTGGGACCATGCTCTTGGCTCCAAAGTTTCTGTCCCCACCTTGGGTGGAGCCAAGATAGAAACTGTTTCCGTTCCTGCCGCTTATCTCCATCTGTGTAATTAAAGAGGCAGAAGACGGGGATTGGTGGCCCCGGCTGCCCCACCAGTCAGTTTCTGGACAGAGTAATCTCAAACTCTATCATAGTTCCTCCCTCTTTAATCTAAGGGTTGAGAATGATCTTGCACTCACAAGAATTATCTAAGCCCCCAATCTCTGAGCAAGGGGCCTAAACCTATTAATCTCAATAGACATAAGGTGAAGACATTAGACCAAAGACTACCAAACAGAATGAAAATCCTCTAAGTCACTACAGGACTGGACCATATATGCCCAGCCCTGCCAGAGATCAATCCTTAGGAACACCAGAATTTAGCCAATAACCCAGCCCTAGCACCTCTGGTCCTTGACAAAACATCCAGATGAGAAAGAATCAGCAGAAGATCACAGGAAACATGAAGGAGAAGAGAGAAAAGTCACCTCCAAAAGATAATACTTGATCCCCATCAAACGCCCCCACTTACATCATACGATTAAACTGACGGAAGAAGAATTTTGAATATGGATTTTGAATATGGATTTTCAGAAAGCTCAACAGAATTGAGGAGAAAATAGAATCACAACACAGAGAAACCTCAAGAACAATACAGGAAATGAATGAAAGATTCTCCAAAGAAATTGAAATTATTTAGAATAACGAAGCAGAAATCTTGGCAATGAAGTAAACAATCAAGGACCTCCATAATACAGTAGAAAGCACCAAAAACAGGATGGACCATGCAGAGGAAAGAATCTCAGAGCTTGAAGATTATGCCTATACACTAAACAAATCAGACAAAGAAAGGGAACACAGAAACAAGAAACAAGACCAAATCTTACAAGAAGTATGGGATTATGTAAAAAAGCTGAACCTCAGGGTGATCGGGTTTCTGGAAGAGGAAGAGGAACAATCACAAGGGCTGGAAAACTTATTTCATGGAATACTAGAGGAAAACATGCCGGGCCTGGCCAGAAATCTTGATATCCAAATATAAGAAGCACACAGAACTCCTAGGAGACTCGACATGGAAAGGCAATCATCTCGTCACATGGTCATTAGGTTGACCAAAGTAAATGTGAAAGAAGCCATACTCCGTTCAGCGAGACAAAAACAACAATTAACCTATAAAGGAAAACCTATCAGACTAACAGCAGACTTCTCATCTGAAACCTTACAAGCTAGGAGGGATTGGATGCCTATCCTTAACCTACTAAAACAGAACAATGCCAAACCTAGAATTCTTTATCCGGAAAAATTAAGTTTCATCTATGAAGGAGAAATAAAGTCCTTCTCAGACAAGCAATCACTGAAGGAATATGCAAAGTCCAAACCAGCCCTACAGGAAGTTCTCAGACCCGCATTTCTAACTGAATAGAGCAATAGACACTCCTCAAAGTAAAATCTTTAAAGAATTAAAGTTTAGATCCTGATCTACATAATGGCACAAGGAGTAAGACAAAGCCATAAGTCTTCGCTGAACAATATGAATGGAAATCTTCCTTCAATTTCAATCCTTTCAATAAATGTAAATGGTTTAAACTGTCCTCTGAAGAGGCATAGACTGGCAGAGTGGATATAAAACTCCACAAGCCTAGCATCTGCTGTCTACAGGAAACACATCTAACTCACAAAGATGCTTTCCGGCTGAAGATCAAGGGATGGAAAGCTAGCATCCAGTCAAACAGAAGTCAAAAGAAAGCTGGGGTAGCTATACTATTTGCAAATATAAGCTTTAAAATAACAAAAGTAAAAAAGAATAAAGAGGGCAATTTTATAATGGTGAAAGGGAAGATCCAACAAGAAGATTTAACAATTCTGAATATCTGTGCACCCAAGGCAGGGGCACCCAATTACATAAAACAAATCTTGTCTAATCTAAACACCATGTTACATAACACTGCCATAGTAGCAGGGGACTTCAACACTCCATCAAATGATCTGGATAGATCCTCCAAACAGAAAATAAGCAAATAATGGACCTGAACAGAGCTCTTGATCAAAAAGATCTGACAGATCTCTATAGAACATTCCACCCAAATAAAGTTAAATTTACATTCTTCTCAGCAGCCCATGGATCCTTCTCCAAAATTGATCACATCCTAGGCCACAAATCAGATCTGAAAAAAATTCAAGAAAATAAAAATTATACCTTGTATCTTCTCTGACCATAATGGTATAAAATTACAGTTCAATTCCAACAGAAACATTCACCGCCTAACAAAATCATGGAAACTAAACAATCTATTATTGAAAAATTATTGGGTCAAGAAAGAAATTCAGAGGGAAATCAAGAATTTCTTTGAACAAAATGATAATGGTGATACTTGTTACCAAAAACCTGTGGGATACAGCAAATCTTACCTGAGAGGAAAACTAATAGCAATTAACGCTCACATCCAAAAAACACAATGCTTAGATACTGACAACCTAATGAATAAGCTCAGGGAACTGGAAAAGGAAGAGCAAACAACTTCCAATCCTAGTAGAAGAAAAGAAATAACAAAGATAAAAGCGGAACTGAATGCATTGGAGAACAAGAGAACTATACTAAAGATCAACAAAACCAGAAGCTGGTTTTTAGAAAAGATAAACAAAATTGATAGCCCTCTTGCTAGATTGACAAGGACTCAAAGGGAAAAGACTCTAATAAACTCAATAAGAAATGAAAAAGGAGAGATCACAACATACACCACAGAAATACAAAACATTATATTTGATTACTATAAAAATCTATATGCCCCAAAACTACAGAACGAAGATGAAATGGACAAATTCCTGGATACATACAACCTCCCTAAGTTCACCCAGGAGGTAACAGATCTCCTGAATAGACCAATCTCAAGCTCTGCAATTGAAGCAGTAATTAAAAACCTCCCCAAATGGAAAAGTCCTGGACCCGATGGCTACACTTCAGAGTTCTACCAAACATACAAAGATGAACCCCTACCTATACTACAGAAACTATTCAACACCATTGAGAAAGATGGTATCCTTCCTAACTCATTCTATGAATCCAATATCACCTTGATACCAAAGCCAGGAAAGGAGGTAACAAAAAAATAAAATTACAGACCAATATCCCTCATGAATACAGATGCAAAAATCCTAAATAAAATTCTAGCAAATAGAATTCAGCAGCACATCAAAAAATAATTCACCATGACCGGGCAGGCTTTATTCTAGGCATGCAAGGCTGCTTTAACATATGCAAGTATATAAACGCAATTCACTTCATAAATAAAATCAAGAACAAAGACCATATGATTCTGACAATAGATGCAGAAAAAGCATTTGATAAAGTCAAAGACACCTTTATGATAAAAACTCTTAACAAAATAGACACAGACGGTTCATACCTTAAACTTATCAAATCCATTTATGACAAAACCACTGCTAATATCATACTAAATGGGGAAAAATTGAAATCATTTCCTCTTCAAACCAGAACTAGACAAGGATGCCCACTGTCTCCTCTTCTATTCAACACAGTCCTCGAAGTCCTAGCTATAGCAATCAGACAAGAGAGAGGTATTAAGGGCATCCAAGTGGGGGCAGATGTGATCAAACTTTCGTTCTTCGCTGATGATATGATATTATACCTAGAAAACCCCACGGATTCATCCAAGAGACTCCTATATTTAATAAAAACATTTGGTAAAGTTTCAGGTTATAAAATCAATATACACAAATCAGAAGCATTCATATATGTCAAGAACCATCAAGCAGAAACTCAAATCAAAAATGCAATACCCTTTACTATAGCTCCAAGGAAAATTAAATATCTAGGAGTATACTTAACAAAAGATACGAAAGATTTATACAAGGAGAACTACGAAACACTAAAAAAAGAAATTGCAAATGATTTGAATGGATGGAAAATCTTCTTTGTTCATGGATTGGTAGAATCAATATAGTTAAAATGTCAATATTATCTAAAGTTATCTACAGAATTAATGCAATCCCCATCAAAATATCACCATTATTCTTTACAGATCTAGAAAATATAATTCTGCACTTTGTATGGAACCAGAAGAAACCTTGTATAGCCAAAGCAATCTTAAGTAAGAAGAACAAACTGGGAGGCATCAGTCTTTCTGACTTCAAGCTGTACTATAAAGCAATAATAGTTAAATTAGCCTGGTATTGGCACAAGAACAGAAGTATGGATATCTGGAATAGATCTGGGATACCAGAGATGAAACCATCAGTATACGGCAACCTAATCTTTGATAAAGCTGACAAAGATATACAATGGGGAAAAGAATCCCTCTTCAATAAATGGTGCTGGGAAAACTGGTTAGCTACATGCAGAAGATTGAAACAGGACCCCAACCTCTCACCTCTCACAAAAATTCCCTCAAGAAGGATAACAGACTTAAACCTAAGGCATGAAACCTTAAGAATCCTAGAAGAAGACGTTGGCAAAACCTTATTAGACATTGGTCTAGGCAAAGAATTTTTGAGGAAGACCCCCAAGGCATTCACTGCTGCATCAAAAATAAACAAATGGGATCTGATAAAATCAAAAAGTTTCTGCACAGCCAAGGAAACCATCATTAGAGCAAATAGACAACCCACAGAGTGGGACCAAATATTTGCTCTCTACACCTCTGATAAAGGTCTAATAACAAGAATCTATCTAGAACTTAAAAGAATTAAGAAAAAATAAAACAATCGCATCAAGAAATGGGCAACAGAAATGAACAGAAACCTCTCCAAAGAAGACAGAATAATGGCCTGCAAACATATAAAAAAATGCTCAACATCTCTAATCATCAGAGAAATGCAAATCAAAACCACAATGAGATACCATCTAACACCAGTGAGAATGGCCAATATCAAGAAATCCCCAAACAACAAATGCTGGCGAGGATGCGGAGAGACAGGAACACTCCTACACTGCTGGTGGGACTGCAAATTAGTGCAACCTCTGTGTAAAAGAATTTGGAGATACCTCAAACAGCTAGATATAGAAATACCATTCGACCCAGCAATAGCATTGTTGGGCATCCACCCAAAAGAGCATAAGACATTCAACTATGAAGACATCTGCACCTGAGTGTTTAAGGCAGCACAATTCACTATTGCAAGATCATGAAAACAACCCAAGTGTCTGTCAATTAATGAGTGGATAATTAAAATTTGGTATATGTTCACAATGGAATACTACTCAATTCTAAGAAATGATAGTGAGCTAGCACCGTTTATGCTATCCTGGATTAAGCTTAAGCCCATTATCCAAAGTGAGGTGACACAAGATCAAGAAAATGGGCTCAACATCTACTTGCCATCAAATTGGTACTGACTGATTAAAACTATGGTGCTCAAATGGTGGTAGTGCTCATCAGGGTTGGGGGAGGGGGCGATACACATCTTAGGGTTGTGGCGAGCATTGTGTGTGTGTGGGGGGAGGGAATACCTCTAACCCTTCATAGGGAAAGGCAAAGATATACGATGTAACCCAAAGATCAAAAAAGGAAAAAAAAAAAAAGAAAACTTTTATCGGGTGGTGGGCAGATGGGAGGGGGGAGGAGGGGAAGGATATATATTTACAAAATAGGTGCGATGTGCACCACTGGGTTTAGGACACGCATGATGTTTTGGTAAGGTGGGGGGCAGGGCGAGGAATGGCAGGGGCAATATATGTAATCCTAACAATATTTGTACCCCCATAATATGATAAAAGAAAAAAAGAAAGAAACATAAAATGAACTTCTAATTCGTAAAAGAAGAAATATTAATAAAATGGGTGATAAACAGAGAAATGCAAGTTGAAATAACATACTATTTTAAGACTATCAAATTTGCAAAGTTAAAACAAATAAATTGGAATCACTTTTCTGGAGGGTGATTTGCTAATATACGTTAAGTCATTTAAAAAAACACCTATTCTCCCACTGAGCAATTACACTTCTAGGAATTTATCCTGGGAAAATAATCATTTAAGTGTTGCAAACCAGTATGTGTAAAGGAGGTTCATGAGAGCCTTGTTATGTATAAGAGAAACGCAGGTAAAAATATCTAAATGTGATTCACCCATTAAGGGATTTGTTAAATTAATCATTGTAAATTGAAATAATAGGATACTTTTCAGTCATTAAAAATGAAGATTTAAAACTAAATTTATTGCCATGGGAGCAGTGAATAACATCTTAGGTGAAAAATGAAACAATTTAAAGACAGAAGTCATAATGTGCTAATATGAACTTTTTTAAAAAAGGAAATATAGGTATGTGGTTGTGTCAAAGTACAGGAAAACTTTGTTCAGATAATTGCTGAAATATTGATGCTGGTTACCTAGGGGGTGGGGCTACAGGGGCAGTTGATGAGCACTGTCTCCTTAACTGCTTTCTGCCTTGCCTGCAATACTGTTTTTTAATGAACATGTATTATATTTATAATCTGAAAAAATATTTCATTAAAATTTACAAGATGATATTCTCTAATTATAAAACTGCCTTTTATGACAGCTTTTTTATTCTCTCATTCTCTTCAATGATCTGTCTTAAGGTATTTTTGTGCAAACAATGGAAGCCAAAGGTCTTGCTGAGGTTACCTTCAGTTTGCATCAACTCGCCCCAGGTCTAAACTGGGAAACTGCTGAAGACAGAGCTCTCTGTGGCTGCTAACTGCCAGTTTTCTTCAGGAAGGCTTACAATTTATTAGCATAAAGACAGAGGATAGAGTTGTTAATAATATGCATGTATGAGATACTATTATCAATATCACTAGCCTTATACTTGAGTGTACATCCATTAATATTATAGAAATACTGTTATCTCGATCAATCCTAATGTGATCACCTAAATAAATTCCCACCTCTGCAACTAATTATGCTCTTGTCCTAAGAAGTGAGGGTGACTGTTAATTTAGTACCAAGAGATTTATTACTTTTAGGCATTCTTCAGGGATCATTTCTGTTCTACCAAAGAGAAAGTTTGATCTCTTTAAGTTCAAATTACACAGACTTGGGTATTGAACAAAAATCACAGTTGAAAAGGGGAAAAATATCTTCCTAGGATAAGATGGGAAGTAGGGGGTTGAAGGATCTTGTTTCCATGTTGGGGAAGTGTATTTATGGAGTTAAAAATGCCCAGCTTCCCACAAGCCCAAACCAGACTCCTGCCACTTGCCCCTGGCTCTGGAAGCCAGCACTCTGTGAGTAGCTTCTCCAGCTGGGAGTGCAGACTGCACTCCTGGGGAGGAGTGTTGCGGGCAGCCGCGGGATTGCCTCAGTGAGCTGTGGGATTGCCTTGGCAAGCTCTCACTAGCAGATGTCTCTTGAGATCCTCCCTGGAGAGTGCAATAGGAATCTTTTTTAAAAAATGTTTCCTTTGAGTGATAATGAAAGCAGTCAAGAGGGGATTTACAGTGGAAGGATCACACTGCAAAGAGCAGGATGATCAGAAAATCTCAAGATGGTAAAACTCTTGGGCACATTGGTGGCTTGGCAACCAAATTGTATTTATTTACCTTCCTATGCATAGATGTGTACACAGACATGTATCTATGTATAGACACGTACATACATACATAAGTTTGCTATTTATTTTGAAAATATTTTAGAGTTTCAGAAAAGTTACAAAAACAGTAAAGAGTATACCCTTCACTCAGCTTCTCCTAAGGCTAACATTTTACATAATCATACTATAGTTTTCAAAACCAGGAAACTAACATTGATACAAACAACACAATTAACTAAACTACAGGCTTTACTCAAATTTCACCAGCTTCTTTACTAATGTCCAGTATAGTATCCCACATTGATAGCCATTATATTCTTAGTCTCTTTTCATCTGTGCTATTTCCTTAGTCTTTCCTTGTCTTTTTTGGCCTTGACGCTTATTAAGAGTTCTGCACAGTTGCCTTGCTGAATGGTTTGTTGGCTGTGCACTCATTATTAGATAGAGGACATTTATTTTTGGCAAGAATGCCACAGAAGTGATGTTCTGTGCTCCCTAGAGTGTCACATCTGGGGGTATATGCTGTTAATTCATCTTGTTAGTGATAATCTTAATCTATTGATTAGCAAACACACATTTTGAGTTAAGAGATGGTGGAGGCAAAACATGCTACAACCACTAGAATGTTCCAGCCTGGGTGAGGGGCTGGCTTGATGCAAAACACTGGTTTTGGCTTCATCAATCCTGGGCTATAAGTGTTTCTCAAACAATTTCGACCCTGTTATAATAAAACAACAATAACAAGAATGATAAAAACATTAATAACATGAATAAATGACACTGAGCTGGATGCTGCACTAAATGTTTTCCATTTAATATTGTTTTCTGTTACTTCTTACAACAAACCTATGAGATAAATACTATTATTGTGTTCACAATTTTTACGTAAAGAAATTGAGACCCAATGAGATGAAGAGACTTACCCAAGGTCACAAAGTTCCTAAGAGGCCGTGTCAGGATTCAAGTCTGGGCTACCTGGTTCCTGTCTATTCACCACACAGCATGTGGCCTCTCACCAGCCCAAGGGCCATGGGAGTAATCCCAGTCCACTCATACTGATGTACCACACACACTACAGGCATTGTACACACACACACTACACGCCATACATTCCACACACATCACACATATACCACACACTACACCCTCCACCCCACAACACACCACACATTCTGATCTCTGCCCACCCTAGACCCAATCTGCTCCTCCAATGACCACCTTCCTTGTGTCAGCTAATGGCACACTTCCAGTTTTGCTCAAGTCGAAAACCAGAAACCATCTAGGACTCCTTTCTTGCACTCACGTCAGCAAATGCCATCAGATCTACCTTCAAAGTATATCCCAATCCAACCATTTCTCAGCACCTCCACCTCTACCCTCAGCCCATGTCTGGATATCTCTGCAGCCTTCCAGCTTCTCTTCTTTTCTCCCTGCATCTGGCCTTGCCCATTTTTGTCTATTGCCAACACAGAAGCTGGAGACCTCATCGCTGTCATGTCTTTACTGAAAGGTAAGGGCGCTACATGCTATGGGCTGTAGAACTCTCAATTACATATGAATTTAAGAGAAATAAATACTTTTTCAGTATAAGGGACATATGCTAAAAAATGGATGAATTCTTTATATTCATTTCAACTCTTTTCATCTGCTATGTCAGTATTGAAAACATGGAAAAGAATAACTTACTCCTCTGTTCATGGTTTGTTTAGTGCCTTTCTCCATTGTTATTTGTATTTGTATTATATGTGCTTAATTTTACATAGTATATACTATATGTCATCACACATAAATATGGAGTACATTAATATAAGCATGTACATTGTATTCTTGATATTCATCATTGTGATGGTTATCTACTTGACTGGGCCAAGGGGTGCCTAGATCAAACATTATTCTGGGTATATCTGTGAGGATGTTTCCAGATGACATTAGCCTTTGAATTGTTGGAGTCAGTAAGATGGATTGCTTTCTGCTTTGTGGGAGGGCATCATCCAATCAGTTGAAGGCCTGCCTAGAACAAAAGGTGGATGAAGGAGGAATTCACCCCTTTTGCTTCCTGCCCCACCTGCATGAACTAAGGTATTTGCTCTTTCCTTTCCCTTGGACTGGGACTTGCACCATAGGCTACCCCGGTTCTCAGGCCTTTGGACTTGGACTGGAATTACACCACTGGCTTTCCTGGGTCTTCAGCTTGTAGACAGCACATTGTGAGATTTCTTAGCCTCCATAATCTTTTGAGCCAATTATTCATAATAAATTTCTCTATATGTCTCCTATTATTTCTGTTTCTCTGGATATCCCTGACTCACCCAACCATACATACATTTATGGTCCCCATGGACAACAGTAATTCTTAACTTTATGCAGGATATTAAATCCTCAGCCATACATAGTGCACCTAATCAATTCTATCTTCATCAGCACACATATTACCTCCAGCATCATTGCTTAACCTATGAGCTTCAAGAAACCAGCAATATCTTGAGTAATGCCCCTCCTTTTATCCTGGGTTCATTAATTATGGGGGGGGTGGGGTTCTGGCTTGAAACTACCCGGTACCTGGTTCTTGAGGGCTATCTCACCTAAAATCCCTGAAATTAAAGACAATTTCAATATATATATATTTCAAAGAATTCTGGCTTAATGGGCTGCATTTTTTCCAGTTCCTATTATGAACTTCGACCACTGCCTTTCTACCCAAAGTTTGAAATTCTTTTCAAAAGATTTGACTTGAAATTTTAAAATGTAGCTTAATTCAAGGCAACATACTGAAAAGTCTAGATGAGCTCTGTAAATACTTAGACTTGGTCCTGACTCTTTTATTAACTTTTAATAGAATACATATGCAAGTATCCACATTGCAGTGAGAATTCTCTCTAGATTAAGGTCCAGAAGAAGCAGATATCAAGCACACTACATATGTATACACATTACATATGTAATGTAACTCATTACAACTCATCTCTCTGACCTTATTTCTTTGACTCTCCTCACTCAGCTGCAGCCATATGGTTCCTCAAAGGTGGAGCAAACTTGCTCCCACATCAGAGCGTTTGCATATGCTATTCTTTCTGCTTCAAATATTTCTCCTCTTGAATTCTGCGTGGGGAATTTTCTCTACAAATTTTTTGGTGTTTCCCTAAAATACAGCCTTCTCACTGAGACCTTCCCTGACCAAATTATTTAAAACTGGACTCACAATAGTCTTCTCCCAATTATTTATCTCTGTTGCTTGCTTTATTTTTTCTCCATAGCACTTTCCACATTGATATACCGTATATTTCACTTGTTTATTTGTTTCTTTTACTGGAATTTAAGCATCATGAAGGCAAGAGTGTTTTTCTTTGTCTCTTTTTTTCATTGTTCTAACAGCAGTGTCTAGAGCAGCAACTGTCACAGAGTGGACACTCATTAAACACTTATTGAACGACTAAATGAATGAATGAGACACTGGTTCTGGGGAACAAAGCTAGCTAGGAAACACTGCCCTACCTTATACAAAAAGCACCCCCCCCCCCCCCCCCCCCCCCCCCGTCTTCCCAGGGCTCATCTTCTATCCCCTTCTAATTTGCTTGTGGAACTTAAATGTGCCCTTGGTTCCAGAGTCTCACAAATGGGCATTATTGTTATTTTTCCCCTGACCCATATATATACACATATTTTTTTTCTTCTTTCCCCCTCCCCCTCCCCCTCCCCCTCCTCTTCTTTTTTTTCAGACGGAGTCTTGCTCTGTTGCCTGGGCTAGAGTGCCGTGGTGTCAGCCTAGCTCACAGCAACCTCAAACTCCTGGGCTCAAGCAATCCTCCTGCTTCAGCCTCCCTAGCAGCTGGGACTACAGGCACGCGCCACCGGGCCTGGCTAATTTTTTCTATATATTTTTGGTTAGCCAATTAATTTGTTTCTATTTTTAGTATAGACGGGGTCTTGCTCTTGCTGAGGCTGGTTTCAAACTCCTGACCTCCAGCAATCCGCCAGCCTTGGCCTCCCAGAGTGCTGGGATTACAGGCGTGAGCCACCACGCCCTGCTGACGCATATGTTTTAGAACACACTTTACACTAACCTAAAAACCTCTGTGAAGTGCCAGGGTGGAGAGAAGCAAATACAAAATCATCATTACGTGACCTTCTTTTTGCATGTCAACATGGTTTGGTCCTAAGGATTTTTGTGTTTAGACAAAGTCTTCAAGGGCAAGGAACCGTTTTCTGTGGAGTACACTATCCTATATTCCTAACGGGCTGGCAGGTTTCATAGGGACAAAGTCCTTACAGAGCAGTGATTCTCGGGGGATGGGGGAAACATTTTTAGTTGTCATAACTGGAGTGGAGGGAGTGTGGTGTGCTACTGGCCTCCAGTAGTCAGGGATGCTCAATATCCTACAACTGGCTTGTATTTTCAGCAAGTAAAGATAGAGGTAGGCAAGGTCACCAGACGAAATACAGGGACTCCCAGTTAAATCTGAATTTTAGATCAACAAAATTATCTGAAATTTAAATTTAACTGTGTTTTGTCAAGCGACCGTAATGCACAGGACAGTCTCCCATAACAAAGAATTATCCAGGCCAAATTGTCAAGAGCGCGGAGGTTGAGAAACCCAACTATACAGCAGTTCTCAAACCCTAGTGTGTATCACACCCACCTCCAGGGCTTACAAGGCACAGACGGTTGGGCCCACCCTCAGAGCTTCTCAGTTGGACTGAGGGGGTTTCAGGATTTGCATTTCTATCAGTTTCCTAGGAGATGTTGTTGTTAGTTTGGGGCTACAATTAAGAACTACCATCCCAGAGAGAGAAACTCTCCGTGCTCTCCCAATTAGGAGCGAGGAAAGCTTACAGAGGAGGCCAGGATAGGTAAGTGGTGGGACAGGCCGGCCCTGCGGTGGTGGAACTATTTTGTGTTCTGGCTGCCGACAGAGCACTTCCGGGTTTTCTCTAGGCGTGCGGAGGTCCCGGAGTCTCGGTGGTCGCTGGGGACCGGGGCGTGGCGGGGGCGTGGCGGGCAGACGGCGAGGCGCCGCGAGAGCTCTCCTGCCGGACGTTGCGCGGCTGCGACGCCCTAAGCTAGGCCACTCGCGGCGCCCTGGTTCGGCCCTCAGCTCCGCGTCCGGCTAGGTCAGCGCAGGTAGGCGTTGCCTGCTCGTGCCGCAGGCAGGGCTTCGCTTGTGTGCAAGAGCGGCGGGCCCTGAGGTTGCATTTTCTCAACGGCGCCCTAGGCGTCCGTCATTGCCGCACGCTGACGATGGGCCCTGGCGGGACCGAGAGAGGGACAATAGGCCTCTGAGAGCCGCAAGGGGGCGCTCCCTCTACGGATGGGGGGCGGAGCCGGGTGGGTGGGACCAGGGCGGGGCAAGACGGGCGGGGTCAGAGTGAGGGCGGGGCTGGGCGGGGACTGGCTAAAATAGGGTGGGTGGGGGCGGGGCCGGGCCAGAGGGGCGGGACTAAGCGGAGGCTTGAGCGACAATTGCATGCCCCTGGCGGCAGGACGGCTCCTCTCGGGACCGTGTAGCGGCTTGAGTATCTATGACTTTCTGCGCTTAGACCTTTCTTTGGGAAATGGTTGAGGTTTCTGAGGGTCTTTGTTTTCCCTTCATCTCTTTAGAAATTGAGATGAGGAGAAGGGAGGGTACTCCCGTATCTCACAAAGACCTTTCTTGAGGCATTTTGCATCTGGCACAGCTTTTGGACATTTACTTTTATAAAATGTCTTTTTAAAAATAACTTTTTATCTTGAGGTTAGTACAAAAACTTCCATATACACCTCATCCAGATTTCCTAGGTGTTAACATTTATTTAACAGAACAATCAGCAAAACCAGGACACCCACATCTGTAGGGATTATTTATGTCTCTGTTTGTCTCACCTATTGCCTTTTTGTGGTATAGGGTCCAAGACAGGATTTAGTTGCGTTTAGTTGTTCTGTCTCCCTGGAATGTTTACATTTTAAACATCAGATACCCCCTTCCTCCCCCCTTTCCCAAGACTCTTCAGACCTGGGAGCTCCGAGTCTTAAATCAATGTGCTTTTTCTTTGCTGGGTGCCTGGGCCAGTTGTGACTATCTACCTGGGCCTCTGGGCAGCTTTGGCACAGGTGACTACCCTCTGTTCCTTCTCCTAGTGCTCTAGCCATAAGAGCTGAGGCCTCTCTGATCAGACTTCCCCTCTTGTCTCCTCCCACAATTATCCAGAGTTGTTGGTTTTACTTTTTTAATCTCTTAGGTTTGCCCATTTTTCTCCATAGGCACCACCATCATGCAGTAGCCTTTCTGTCCATGTCCCTGCACCTGCTTTGGTGCCTTCTGTTGGTTGTCCACACTGCAGTCAGAATAAGCTTGTTAAAATGCAAACCTCATTAAGTTATGCTTTGCCTATAATATTTTTTTGATTTTTCACTGTTCTTAGGATAAAGACAGGCCTCCTTAATGGGGCCTTCGAGGCTGTGCATGGTTGGTCCAGGCTCTTCTTGTACCTTATCTCCCTTAAGTTCCCCAGTCTGGCCTAACTGGCTTTGCTTTCCCCTCATGTGCTGTTCCTTTTGTCTGGGATGCTGTTCCTTGTTTACTCAGGGAATTCTTACTCTTTTTGTAAGAGGCCAAAAAATACCTCCCTGACTGGGTCCAGGTTCCATTTTTGGTCCTGATCTCTCCCATCTCGTCTCCTTGGTGGCCCTGTCATTGCAGAAATATCATACCTATGTGCCTTGTGCCCGGTAGATACTTCAGATGTTTGCCAAAGGAAGGGCACTTACTATGGGTGCCCAACAGCCTCTGTCTATACACTGTTCCCTTTGGGAGTTTGCTTAGCCTGTAGGGCACTGGTTACCCACCTCTTATTTTTCTGTCAGTTCTCTCAGGTGGGGCAAGAAGGATGGAGGAGCCACATGTGAGAGGATGGAGGGCCTGGGGAGCACAGTCAAAGGGAGAATGGATTTCTGCTCAGTATTGTGTCTGGTTATCCAATTCTGACCTGGCTGAGTTCACTGTAGTAGACCCTCCATTGACAGACATTTCCCATGCATGGTTTCAGAGAATCTTTTAGGTCTAAATTTTGGCTAGGGTCAATCATATTTTAAGAATTTCTAGTTCTTATTAAAATAGCTGTCTTGAAGCTAAAAAGTGAAGACCTGCTGTAGGTTGAGGTGGATGAAGTACCCTGGAATGTGTCTGTTTGCTCAGTGGCACGAATAGTTTGGTTCAGCAAGTATTTATTGAGTGAATGTCTCTTGTATACCAGAAGCCATGTTGGTTTATGGGAATACAAAGATAGGGTTGATTTGAAGATGGGTCATTTCAGTCTGTCTTGCTGAAAGCTGTGATAGAGGAGCCTGTAATGGGAAGCTCGCTGGATGGAGAAGGACATTGCAGGGGATGGGGTGGCCTGAGCTGAGGTGGGACCAGGCAAGGCTAGGAGCCAGGCTGTGAGTGGGCCTTGATTTTATTTCAGAGCATAATTGTTTTGTGACCCTATAAGGTTCTCTGCAGACCCTCAGGATAGTCTGGTGCTGGAATGACGAGTTGGAGGCTGTCTGTCTGGATCTTGGCAAGTGGATGGGACCAGCCTAAGGCACAGAAGAGGAAACAGTGATGAGCTGCTGAGAGGCAGAGCAGCTGTGAAGTGGTAACACAGGTCAGGCTCCCTGACCCAAACCTGGCTGGACATGGGGAAGAAGTCAGAATGTCTGAATTTTATCAAAGTCATTCTGAAGCACCCCTTAATCAAACCTATAATTTCTACAGCAAAATGTATGGATATCTATAGTAAGTATTAACAGAATTAGAGATTATAAAGAGGCTTAGATCAGTTCAGGTTTTGCTGCCAAAGAGTTTGTTGCAAAATTTTAGAAAAAAGACATGCCATTTTCCCAAGCATTTTTGGCTTTTGGGATTGTGAGTGAGGGGTTGTGGATTTGAAATGATAACTAACACTTGTGAAGTCAGGCCTGTTGTGTGTGCTTTACACATATTGACTCTCATTGTTTTCACAAACTAATGAGGGGTAGGTACCATGATAATCCCATTTTACTGGTAAGGAGACGAGCACAGAGAAGGTAAGTGACTTGGTAAAGTCACCTTGTCACTGATGACTCTATATTGCACATTTTTACTGGGCTACTGACTTACGAATGGGGGTTGGGGGAGTTGAAGGACCAAGATCTTTCTCCCACACCTCACACACCTGGCTTCTACCTGCAGCAAGCCTGTGTTAGTGCCAAGGAAGATCAGAACAGAAGGAAGGCTGGCACCCCATGACATCACGGCCACATACCTGGATTCACTGAGGGCACTTGTGGAGACTTGTGTCTGTGATTCCTGGAGCTTACAGTCTAGTCAGGTGATGAGCTTTTCTCACAAGGCAGAGGAAGTGTGACATCAAGCTGACCAGAGGTAGTGGTCAGAGACCCTTTGTGTAGAAGTTGGGTTACAGACTGGCTGGACTTTGAGAAAATTCAGGTATATAATTTTACAAGGATTCCATGAGGAGTTGCTTTATAATGGTACAGACTGTTGAGTGGGGAGATGACTTCTAATTTTCTTCCAGCTGTGCAAGACATGTGTGCTCTGGAACACTACAGATGAATGTCTTTTGTCTGTGACTCCTTCATCACTACAGAGTAGCAATCTTCTCATT
Organism: Microcebus murinus; assembly: GCF_040939455.1. Taxonomy (NCBI): domain Eukaryota; kingdom Metazoa; phylum Chordata; class Mammalia; order Primates; family Cheirogaleidae; genus Microcebus; species Microcebus murinus. The sequence goes on along the minus strand of NC_134116.1, from coordinate 2,423,845 downwards.
AGGCACTTGACTGGGTCAGCTCGAGAATATTTGCTAAGGTGTTTCTTTGCAAGTGCCCCTGTGCCTCTGTGTGTGTTATGTGAGTATGTAAAACATATATACCAAAATATATAAAATGCACAGGAACAGTTTAAATACTTATGAAGCAACTCTGAATATTGTACTCAGTTTAAGAAATAGAACCTTCTTATCAAAGCCTTAGGTACCTCCGTATGTCTGCCACAATTGCATCTTTTTTTTCATTTCAGAATTTTATGGGGGTACATACATTATGGTTACCTACTTTGCTTTTGTACAGTTTGAGTCAAATTTGTGTTCTCTTCAGTCAGTATGCCTCTGAGGGCCGCAAGGGGGCGCTCCTGCTATGGATGGGGAGGCGGAGCCGGGTGGGTGGGACTAGGGCGGGGTGAGATGGGTGGGGTCAGAGTGAGGGCGGGGCTGGGCGGGGACTGGCTAAAGTGGGGTGGGGGCGGAGCCGGGCCGGAGGGGCGGGACTAAGCACTGGCTGGGGCCACAATTCCATGCCCCTGGGGACGGTATGCACTGTACCCATTAAGTGTGAATTTACTCATCCCCACCTTTCTCCTCCTCCCTACTTATTTCCCTTGAATTTTACTTATATATGTGCACCTAAGTGTTGATCAGTTCCAATTTAGTACTGAGTAGATGCGGTGTTTGTTTTTCCATTCTTATGATATTTCACTGAGAAAGAAGTATTACAAGTTCCAATTCCATCTAGGTTGTTACCAAAGATACCAGATCATCATCATTTTTTTAATAGCTGGGTAGTGCTCCATAGTATACATATACCACATTTTATTAATCTGCTTATGTATTGATGGGCACTGGGGTTGTTTCCACATCTTTGCAATTGTGAATTGTGTTGCTATAAACATTCAAGTGCAAGTATCTTTTTCATAATTTTTTTTCTTTTGGGTAAATACCCAGTAGTAGGATTGCTAGATCAAATGATAGGTTTACTTTTAGTTCTTTGAAGTATCTCCATACTATATTCCATAGAGGTTGTACTAGTTTGAAGTCCCACCAAGACTGTGTAAGTGTACCTTTCTCTCTGCATCCTGGCTAGCATCTGTTGTTTTGGGACTTTTTGATACAGGCCATTCTTACTGGAGTTAGGTGATATCTCATTGTGGTTTTGATTTGCATTTCCTTGATGATTAGAGATGTTGAGCATTTTTTTCATGTGTTTGTTGGCCATTAGTCTATCTTCTTTTGAAAAGTTTCAGCTCATGTCTTGGCCAGTTTTTAATGGGACTGTTTGATTTTTTTCTTGCTGATTTGCTTGAGTTCTTTGTAGATTGTGGTTATCAGCCCTTTATCGGATCCATAGCATGCAAATATTTTCTTCCATTCTGTAGATTGTCTGTTTGCTCTATTGATTGTTTCCTTGGCTGTGGAGAAGCTTTTTAAATGGGATCAGGTCCCATTTATTTATTTTTCTTGTTGCTGTGATTGTTTTTGGGGTGGTCTTCATATATTCTTTGCCTATGCCTGTATCTGTAAGAGTTTTTCCAACATTTTCTTCTGGAATTCTTATAGTTTGCTGCCTTAGGTTTAAGTCTTTTATTCATTGTGAATTAATTTCACAATTATATCTTTTTTCTGCAAAGGTAACTACTATCCTGAAGTTCCTCTTAATCATTTCCTTGATTTTCTTTATAGTTTTACTAGGTATATGTATGTATCTTCAGATAATATATTTTTAGTTTTGCTTAACTTTTTGGCCCTTATCAAATGAAATCATAAAGGAAGTTTTATGTTTTCTTGCACAATGTGTTTTTGAGATTTATTCATGGGAGGTGTTGCTGAAGTTCTTCATTCACTTTCTCTGTTGTATTCCATAGCATCCATTCTATTGATGGCCACTTGGGCTGTCTTTAGTTTTCTGCTACTTATAAGTAAACACAGTTGCAGTGAGCGTTTTTGTGAGGGTCTCCTGGTGCACAGGTACAGTAATTCCTCTAAGGCAGTGGTTCTCAAGAGAGGTGAGGGGGAGGAGATGGAGGTGGGAGGAAGGGAGACACTTTTGGTTGTCATAACTGAGCAGTAAGGTGCTAGTGGCATCTCGTATATAGTGGTCAGATGTGCTGCTAAACACCCTGGAATGTGCAGGACAGCCTCATATCCCGACAAACTCCCCTCTCTGCTGCCCCACACCCCAAATGCCACTGCTGAGGTTGAGAATTCCTGGTTTAGGCTAAGTTAGTACTTGGAATGGATTGCTGAGTGATTGGGTTTGCACATGTTCAACTTTATTTTATTTATTTTATTTTTTTTGAGACAAAGTCTCGCTTTGTTGCTCAGGCTAGAGTGAGTGCCATGGCGTCATCCTAGCTTACAGCAACCTCAAACTCCTGGGCTCAAGCAATCCTTCTGCCTCAGCTTCCTGAGTAGCTGGGACTACAGGCATGCGCCACCATGCCCGGCTAATTTTTCTATATATATGTTAGTTGGCCAATTAATTTCTTTCTATTTATAGTAGAGACAGGGTCTCGCTCTTGCTCAGGGTGGTTTCGAACTCCTGACCTTGAGCAGTCCCCCCTCACCCCCCCCCCCCACTTCGGCCTCCCAGAGTGCTAGGATTACAGGCGTGAGCCACTGCGCCTGGCCGCATGTTCAACTTTAGAAGGTAACTGTTGCTATAATGTTTACACTCCTTTGATATGTGGCTTCATTCTCTGCTCTAACACTTGATGATACCTGCATTTAAAATTTTCACCAACTTGGTATATGGGAAATGATACCTTATTGTGGTTTCAATTTTCATTTCCTGAATAATAATGAGATTGAACATATTTTCATGTTTGCTGCCATTTTCCTATTGTGTTATTAATATTTGCCTTTCTCTTAATGGTTCCTGAGATTTTATTTTATCTTTTACATCCTAGATTTTTTACATATCCTAGATACAAATCCTTTATGTTTGTTGTAGATAATATCTCTTGTTTTTGACTTTTTTCTGATAAACAGAAAAGTTCTTGATTTAAAAGTGCATCAGTCATTTTCTTCATGGTTAATGCATTTTTGTGTCTTGTTTAAAATATCCTTTTCTACCTTGAGTTTATAAAGATGTTCTTGGATATTATCTTCTAAAAGATTTGTGGTTTGGTCTTTTACATTATGCTTTTCATCTACCTAGAATTAATTTTTCTGTATGTTTTGAAGTAAGGATCCAATTTATTTTTTCTGTGAATAACCAGTTGTTCTAAGACCATTTGTTACTTGTTCATCTTGTCCTCAGTGATATAATGTCCACTTTGTCATAAATCCAAGTGTCTATGCATCTTTGGCTTATCTCTAGGCTTTCTCTTATGTCTGTCTAATTTGTCTATTTGCCTATGTCCATACCAGTACTGTTCTGTCTTAATTACTTCCACTTTAGAATAATGTCTCTGTGCCAGTAAGGGCAGATCCCCCTCCCTGTTCTTTCCTTCAGGGGTGTCATAGCTATTCTTGGTCCCTGATGCTCTCATATCATAGAATCACCTTGTCAAATTCTACACATGAAAAACAGAAAAAAAATTCATTGAGATTACATTGAACCTATATATCATTTTAGAGAATATTAACATGTTTGTATGTGTCTTTCTGCAAACTTGGTGTGTCTCTCACATCTATTTAGGATAGATCAGAATATCAGTTCTGCTGTTCAAGTCAGTAATTTTCTTGGTTTGATCATCAATAATTGAGAGAGGGGTTGAATCTCTGTTATGATCGATTTGTTAATATTCTCTTAATTCTATTTTCTATTTTTTACTCTAAGTATTTTGGAAAGTGCACATAAATTTATATTGTATTTTCTTCATTTTGAGGAATTGCCATACCTTTTTCCATAGTGGATGGACCATTTTATAATCTTGTCAACAGTGCCCAAGGGTTTCAGTTTCTGTATGTCCGCACTGACACTTGCCATTTTCTGTTTTTTTGTTTTGTTTTGTTTTGGTTTTTTTGATATTGGCCATCCTAATGGGTATAATGCACTATCTCATGGTTTCTATTTGTATTTCCTGAATCATTAGTGATGTTGAATGTCTTTTCACATGCTTCTTGATCATTTGTTTGTCTTCTTTGGAGAAATGACTATTCAGATCCTTGCCCATGTTATAAGTGAGTTATTTTTTGTTGTTAAGTTGTAGGAGTTCTTTATAGATTTGGAATATTAACCCCTTATCAAATATATGATTTACAAATATTTTCTCCAATTCATAGGTTTTCTCTCTACTATTGTTTCCTTTGATACAGGAAAGGTTTTACGTTTGATGTAGTCTAATTTGTCTATTTTTGCTTTTGTTGCCTGTGCTTTTAGTGTCAACAGGCAAGAAATCTTTGCCAAATATAATGTCATGGAGCTTTTCTCCCATGTTTTCTTCTAAGAGTTTTATCTGTCACATACAGGTCTTTCATCCATTTTGAATTATTATTATTATTATTATTATTTTTTTGAGATAAGCTTTCACTCTGACACCAAGGCTGGAGTGCAGTGGCAATGATCATAGCTCACTATAACCTTGAAATCCTGGACATAAGCAATCCTCATGCCTCAGCCTCCTGAGTAGCTGGGATTATAGGTATATGTGACCACACCTAGCTAATTTATTTATTTTTTATTTTTTGTAGAAATGGGGTCTTGCTGTGTTACCTAGGCTGTTCTTGAACTCCTGGCCTCAGGTGATCCTTTGGCCTTGGCCTCCCAAAGTGCTGAGACTATAGGTGTGACACTGTATCTGGCCCGCTTTGAGTTAATTTTTGTATATAGTGAAAAGTACGGGTCCAGCTTCATTCTTTTGCATATGGATATCCAGTCGTCCACACACCTTTTTTTGAAGAGACTATCTTGCCCATTGAATGGTCTTGGAACCCTTTTTGAAGATTACTTGACCATGTATGTGAGGGTTTATTTGGGGACTTTCTATTCTATTGGTCTGTTTTTATACCAGTATCACACTATTTTGTTTTCTGTAGCATTGTAATATGTTTTGAAATTAGGAAGTGTGAGTCCTTAAACTTATTCTTTTTCAAAATATAGTCATGTGTGGCTTAATCATGGGGATAACATTTTGAAGTAGATAGACTAAAGATGGCTCCTGTAAATCTAAAGTGGAGTCAGTCTTGCTCTAACTATTAGTAAAAGTTCCAAGAGGAAGTTCCAAGAGGAAGTTCCCAGAGGAGGGAGGCGGGAGTCAAGGAGGCCTGTTCCCAAAAAGAATAGAGAGGTCCTGTTCCAGGAAAAGTCCCTTGTCCCTCAGTGTACCTTTCCATTGTTCGCTTGATTAATGACTAACCACAAAGTTCTGCTTCTGTGATTGCTCGCTTGCATAGCTGCCAGCCCCCAGGGTATAAGAAAACCACAAAGGCTTTGTTCCCGGCTGCTTCTCCCTCCTGGCATAGAGTGGTGACAGCCCCTGTGCAGGTATCAATAAACTAATTTGGCTGATTGGATTCTGGTGTCTGAGTCCCCTTGATCTGCTGGTTTACAACATTAGGAGGCCCCAGTGAGATCAACCGCTGACCGGACCCAGACCGGAGGAGTTTTGGCTCCTCCCGGGCAAATCCTATCGGGACAGGCCCTAGTGGCTGCAGGGAGGCCACGGAGAGATGTTCCTCCACCCCGCAGTAGACTGGGGACCCCATTGATCAGTGGCGCCGGGACGAGGGACGTCTCTTGGTGAGTAGGTCTCTGTACAGAGTTTTCTGGGGGCTGGACCCGCTGGACGCAGCACAAGGGTCACCTCCGGTATCCTTGTGAGACGTCACTAAGGATATCCAGCTCAGGATATGGTAGTGGATATCACAGGGTATTGGGGGAAGGAATTGTTTAACCTCTGTGTGAATGCATGAGTGAGAGCAACTCGGTGACTGCTTACGGCCACTGAGTCTGTGGCCCACGACTTTGGCTACGGGGTCTGAGTGGGTCCTAACCTGTGGTTCTGTGGCGGCGGCGTGTGGCATAATGGCCATGCACTCCCCGTGATAGGGAGCGACCGGGCAGGGCTTTGTACAGGTCACCTTAGCCAAGACGCACCTAAGTTCCCAAGAGGGACACAGCCAGGCGGACACCTGAAAGAAAAAACTCCCCCTCCTTTGTCTGTCTTGCGGCTCTGTTCAAGTCGGGAAAGGGAGATCAAGAATGGGGGATCGTCTCCCCCAGGGGCCAGTACTGTGTTGTTTTTACTGTGAGAAAAAGAAGAAGTGATTGGGAGCCTCTGGACCAGAGCCCCTAAACATCTGAGAAATCCACCGCCATCTTTTCCTTTGCAGACCACGACAGGACGTGGGACTCCCCACCTGTGGGTCCCAGTGGAACCCTTCCTCGATCTAACTTCTAAATTCTCTCCCGCTTTCGGCCAGCTTTCAGGATGGGACAGGGTCCGTCGGCTCAGAAAACCCCCTTGGGCTGTCTCCTGAAAAACTTCTCAGCTTTTCCAGGTGCGTCAGGGATTACGGTGCAGGGTCAATGCCCCCACTCTTAGGATTTTATGTGAATGACAGTGGCCTTCTTTTGGCACTCACTGGCCAACAGAGGGCTCCTTCAACTTATCCCTCCTACTCAGTATATGGCGAGTGGTCTATAGTGACCCAGGTCACCCAGACTAAGTTCCGTATATCGATGTCTGGATTGACATAGCTATTGAAAGACCCCAATACCTAACCAAGTGTGTTGATGTCAAACCCTCTCAAGTCTTATTCACAGGCACTTCCAGCCAGACCCCAGGGAACAGGCGTAGAGCATCTCCGTTCCCTGATAAGTCTCTAAAGACGCAACGGGACCCCCCTCCCCCACCTTGAACCGCCCCCCCTCGTCTTCCCATTGCATGGTGAAGACCCCCTGTGTGATCCATGGCGACCTCCGCCTTATGCTCCCCCTGAGGCCGCCCAAGACAGGGGAGACGAGCAGGATGGGAGAGGGGGAAGGGCCCTAGAATTAGGTAGGGGACAAGAGGCCCAGGGTGAGAGAGAAGCAACCCCAGAACCACCTTGTAGTCCACCAAGAACCCGTGGAAGGGGACACCAACCCCCTTCGCCAGACTCATTGGGAGACCTCAGGGCTATCTTACCACTGTGCCAGGTGGCCCCTCTGCCCGGGAGTGACTGCCCTTTTATGGCTTATGCCCCATTCTCTACCAGTGATTTGTATAACTGGAAGGCCCCAAACCCTCCATTTTCTGAAAAACCACAGGGTCTCATTTCCTTCTTAGAAACGGTGTTTCATAATCACCAACCCACATAGGACAATTGCCGGCAGCTCCTCCAGGTTCTCTTCACATCCGAAGAACATGAGGGCATAAACCGGGAGGTGAGAAAAGCCATTCTTGGCCCAAATGGGCAGCCGGCATCCGATGCAGACTTTATAGAGACTCGCTTCCCCAACCATAGACCAGACTGGGACCCTAACACTGACCAAGGTAGGGGGTCGCTGACCCAATATTGTCAGACTCTGTTGCTGGGCCTCTGTGGAGCATGTAGGAAGCCCACAAATATGTCTAAGGTTAGTGGATTGGCTTAGGAAAGTGGGAAAAGTCCGGCCCAGTTCTTAGAGCGATTGTTCAGGGCTTACTGGACTTACACCCCCATAGACCCGGAGGCCCCTGAAAACTGTAGAGCTATTAATGTTGCCTTTGTATCCCAGTCGGCCCCAGATATCAGGAGGAAGTTGCAGAAATTAGATGGGTTTAAAGGGAAAAATCTCAGTGAGTTAGTGGAAATAGCTCAAAAGGTCTTCAATAACTGGGACTCAGCTGAGGTAGCAGCCACTAAAAAGACGGCAAGAGTTGTCATTGCCACACTGCAGGAAACTAGGCCACCCCAAAGACAGGGAGGCCCACCTCCAGGAAGCCGCAGAACTCCCCCAGGAGGACACTCCCGTAGAGGAAAAACGTTAGCCCGCGACCAGTGTGCAGTCTGTAAGCAATTCGGGCATTGGAAAAAACGAGTGCCCCAACAGGGGGAGGCCCAAGGAGAGGCTCGCCCAGGTCCTCCTGGAAAGCTCCCAATGAAGGGGTCGGGGCTCCTACCCTCTTGGCCCTCAGGGAGCCCATGATAACCTTGAAGGTAGAGGGCCGGCCTGCGGACTTTTTTGTTGATACGGGAGCTACCTTCTCCGTCCTTAAAGAGGCTGTGGGACCACTAACCAAAACCAGGATTCCCATGGGGGGGCAACAGGGCAGCCCAAAATATATCCATGGACTACTGCCAGGCTCACAGATTGAGGAAAAGGGGTCAGTACACACTGCTTTCTAGTTATGCCAGGCTGCCCATACCCGCTGCTTGGGAGAGATCTGCTAGAAAAGTTGCATGCCACCACCTCCTTCAGTTCGGAAAGGACCACTATCTCTTCCTGAGACCCCGCAGTGCATCCTGTACTCAACTCCCTTGTCTGAGAAACATGTCCTGTTTGAGGAGGAAGCCGCAGAGGCTTCAGGGAGCTCCGCCTTGTTGGCACAGTGGAGGACTCAAGTCCTGGGCATATGGGCTGAAACAAACCCCCCAGGCTGCCAAAGCACCAACCACCCATCTTGGTGCAACTCTGCAGTATAGCAAGCCCAGTGCGCGTACGCCAGTATTCTATTTCTTTGGACAACCGACAAGGCATAGCAGTGCACATCAAGCCCCTGAGGGACCCGGGGATATTAATCCCCTATCAGTCAGCCTGGAATACCCTGCTGTTACCAGTTAAAAAGCCTGGAACTAATGACTATCAGCCAGTACAGGACCTGAGGGAGGTAAACCGGAGAGTGGAAACTATCCACCCCATGGTACCCAACCCCTACACTCTGCTGAGCTTCATTCCTCCTGACAGGGTGGTCGACTGGGAGGTCCTAGACCTCAAAGATGCTTTCTTCTCCTTGCTTCTCTCCCCACTTGTCAGCTGATTTTTGCATTCAAATGGACAGACGCTAAAGGAGGTTATTCAGGGCAGTTAACCTGGACATGCCTTCCCCAAGGGTTCAAAAACTCACCAACCTTCTTTGATGAGGCCTTAAGTAGGGATCTACAGGGGTACCGGGAAAGACACCCTGAGGTCACTTTGCTACAGTATGTCGATGACCTGCTGATAGCTACTGAAACTGAGGAGGAATGCCAGCACGCCTCCTTGAGTCTCCTGCAAGAGTTACAAAGGTTGGGCTATAGGGTGTCAGCAAAAAAGGCTCAATTCTGCACCCAGACGGCAACGTACCTGGGATATGAGTTGACTGGGGGACATCGAGCCCTCTCTCAGAGCAGAATCCGAGCCATATTGCAGATACCTGTACCCGCCACCAAAAGGCAAGTCAGAGAGTTCTTAGGGGCAGTGGGATATTGCCGTCTGTGGATTCCAGGGTTCGCAGACTTAGCCAAACCCCTATACTCCAGCACTGGGGGCAAGGACCATCCTTGGTGTGGACAGAAAAAGAACAACAAGCCTTTGAGGCGCTAAAAGCAGCTCTCACTTCTGCACCAGCTCTGGCACTACCAGATGTCACAAAGCCATTCCAGCTGTTTGTGTCTGAGGCCCGGGGAATAGCCAAAGGGGTTCTCACCCAAACACTGGGACCGTGACCAGTAGCCTACTTATCCAAACGGCTGGATCCCGTAGCCTCTGGGTGGCCGGGATGTATCCGAGCTGTTGTGGCTACAGCCCTTTTAGTAAAAGAGGCAAAGAAACTAACTCTGGGACAGGACTTACAGGTTGCTGGGGCACACACGGTAAAAGCTCTACTGCGAAGCCTTCCTGATCTGTGGATTTCTAACGCTCATATCACCCAGTATCAAGTCCTCCTGCTGGACCCCCCGAGGGTGAGTTTCTCACACACCACGGCCCTTAACCCAGCCACCTTTCTCCCTGATGATGACCCCACCTTGCCAGTGCATGAATGTAAACAGGTTCTAGAAGCCTTATCTAGCCTAAGGCCGGACCTCCGAGATGAGCTCTTGCCAGACGCTGACCTGCAACTCTTCACGGATGGGAGCAGTTTCATCCGGGATGGAGTGAGAGTGGCGGGAGCAGCGATCACCACCATGACTGAGATACTGTGGGCACAAGCATTAGGGGATGGCACCTCAGCTCAAAGGGCAGAGCTACTAGCCGTGGCCCAGGCTTTAAGGCTGGCCAAAGAAAGACTGTCAATATCTACACAGACAGCCGGTAACACATTCACAACGGCACACGTACACTGGGCTCTGTACCAGGAAGGGGGACTCCTAACCTCAGGGTGCAAGGAAATAAAAAACAAAGCAAAAATCCTGGCCCTGTTAGAGGCCATTTGGCTTCCAAAAGCAGTAGCAATTGTCCATTGCCAGGGCCACCAAAAAGATAAATCAGACATAACCAAGGGCAATACGTTTACTGACCAGAGTGCCAAGGAAGCGGCCCAAAGACCAGTGGGGCCTATCGATGTTTTGCCTGTCTTGCCTGCAAGACTCCTGCCCCCAAAACCAACTCACTCCCAGGAGGAGCAAAGGGTAGGGGCCGAGATAAATTGTGTCCAAAAAAAAAAAAAAAATAGATGGCTAAAGACTCCAGATGGCAGAATATTCCTCCCTGAGGCAATAGGGCAGGAGCTTTTACAACACCTTCATCAGGGAACTCACCTAGGAGCTACAAAACTTCAGCAGCTTGTGTCCAGGCATTTTCTTCTTACAAATCTGGCTGCAATAACAAAGAACATTGCTAGTCGTGTAACCTGTGTAAAAGTAAATGGAGCTAAGACCCCCGATTCATTAGACAACGCCAAAGGGGACAAAGCCCTGGAGAACAGTGGGAGCTCGACTTCACTGAAATAAAACCAGGAAAAGTATGGGTACAGGCACTTCCTTGTACCAGTGGATACTTTTTTAGGCTAGACTAAAGCTTTCCCTACTAAAAAAAACAGAACAGGTAGTGGCTAAGTTCCTACTCACTAAGATAATCCCCCGATTTGGCCTCCCTCTAGCATTGGGGTCCGACAATGGTACAGCGTTTACCGCCCAGATCTCCAAAACAGTAGCTGAGGCATTAAAAATTACTTAGAAGTTGCATTGTGCATATAGGCCTCAGAGTTCCAGGCAGGTTAAAAGAATGAATAAGACCATAAAAGAAACTCTGACCGAATTGCATCTAGAGACAGGCCAAAATTGGGTTAGCCTACTCCCCTTTGCCTTACCGTGGACCCGCTGCACTCCCTACAGGGCGGGAATCACCCCCTTTGAAATCATGTATGGATTTTCCCTGCCAATATTGCCAAAATTAAGGCAAGAGGCACTGACCTCCATAAGTAACCATAACCTTAGCTCTTTACAGGCCTCCAGCGTCTCTGATCATACCTCCGAAAAGCTGTCGGGGCCCAGCAGGATTCAAGGCCTATCCCTCCTGGTCTGGATCTGCTTCACCGTTTGGAGCCCGGTGATTGGGTGTGGATTAAGAGACACAACCTAGACTCCCTCCAAGCTCGGTGGGATGGACCATACCCTGTGATCCTCACTACTCCCACGGCTGTCAAGGTTGCGGGGAAAAAAGACCTGGGTCCACTATACGCAAGTAAAAAGGGCCCAAGATAGCCAGATACCAAAAACATGGAAAATAAAACACACAGGCGACCCCCTAAAGGTGCGTTTGTCCTGACACTCTTCATAGTCCTCCTCTTGTTCCTAGCAGCAATTTTCCTGGGTTGGACCAGTTGGACTTGGGGCAGATCCCACTACATGCCCTCATACACCTGGATTTTGTCACGCACGGAGGACGGACAGGAGATTGCCAGGACAAAGGCTACCGATCAGCAGCCCTGGTTTATAGTTGATCTGTGTGACTTAATGGGCCCAAACCTCCCTAACTAAGAACGGTGGTGGGAATCTTTTACGGGAGGCTATGGGGTGAGACCCCTGGTGCAGGCGCCACAGTGCAAAGATCACAATCTAAACAATGCACAGGCTACGCGTGCCCGGCCAATGCTGTAGGCTGTGGAGGAGCCACACATGACTACTGTAAGCACTGGGGCTGTGAAACTATAGCCCCCTGGAAAAACGCTGACGCCGAAAACATATTAGAATTCGGGGTGACTTCAGTTTTTGTTGCAACGACCACAATTGTAATAAGTTTAAAATCTTCATCGAAGATTGGCATCGGGCTGAGTGGAAGGCTGGGAGAGCCTGGGGACCAAGACTACATGTAACAGGCCCAGATCCAGGAGTGTTATGCACTATTCAGAAAGTACCTATAATTAGAGTCCCCAAACCCATCGGCCAAATGAGGTCTTAAACCCAGACAAGGACCAGGGCATCCCCAAAGAAAAAAAGACCCCAGGGCCCACAGAACCTGCCCTGGCAGAGCCCCCGACACCCCCAGGACGGGAACGAGATAAACAACACCCAGCGCTGCAAACCCTGGACATGGTGTTTAAGTTTATACGCAATACCAATCCAGATGCCGTTCAAGATTGCTGGCTGTGCTTAAACCCAGCGCCTCCCTATTAACCATATCATGGCATTTGTGCAAAACCGGGTGCAAGCGGTCAAGCTGTTGGTCTTAAGCACCCAATACCAAACTTTACCTGACACAGATCCCCTTGTATGGGGAATGAAGTAGATAGACTAAAGATGGCTCCTGTAAATCTAAAATGGAGTCAGTCTTGCTCTAACTATTAGTAAAAGTTCCCAGAGGAGGAAGTCAAGGAGGCCTGTTCCCAAAAAGAATAGAGAGGTCCTGTTCCAGGAAAAGTCCCTTGTCCCTCAATGTACCTTTCCATTGTTCGCTTGATTAGTGACTAACCGCAAAGTTCTGCTTCTGTGATTGCTCGCTTGCATAGCTGCCAGCTCCTAAGGTATAAAAAAACCGCAAAGGCTTTGTTCCGGGCTGCTCCTCCCTCCTTGCATGGAGTGGTGACAGCCCCTGTGCAGGTATCAATAAACTAATTTGGCTGATTGGATTCTGGTGTCCGAGTCCCCTTGATCCGCTGGTTTACAACAATCTGAGAAATGCGTTGCTAGGCGATTTTGTCATTGTGTGGACATTGTAGGGCACACCTCAGCCCGGGTGGTGTAGCTACTGCGTGCTTAGGCTGTGTGGGGCGGCCTGTTGGTCCTGGGTCACGAGCCTGTGCAGCATGTTACTGTATTGAGTGCTGTAGGCAGTGGTAACACAACGGTATGTATTTGTGTCTCTAAACATACCTAAAATTTAAATATTTGTATCTAAACACAGGAAAGGTACAGTAAAAATGCAGAATAGAAGATAAAAAATAGTATAATTGTATAGCGCACTTACCATTAACGGAGCTGGCAGGACTTTAAGTTGTTCTGGGTGAGTGGTGAGTGAATGTGAAGGCCTGGGACATTACTATACACTACTGTAGACTTTATAAACACTGTACCCTTAGTCTACACTAGATTTATAAAAAAAATTAATATTTTTTTTCAAGCGTAAACTTACCCTATGGTTGCCAACCCTTGGACTGTCGACTGGTACCAGTCTGTCAGGAGCCGGGCCGCACAGCAGGAAGTGAGTGGCAGTGAGTGAGTGAAGCTTCAGCTGTATTTATAGCTGCTCCCCATTTTTTGCATCACTCTCTGAACTCTGCCTCCTCTCCTGTCTTCCACCCCCGTTCCCGTCTGTGGTAAAATTATCTTCCATGAAACTGGTCCCTGGTGCCAGAAAGGTTGGAGACTGCTGAACCCTGGCTTACTGTAACCTCTTTATAAAGTTTTTAATATTTTTTTAACTTTCGACTCTTGTAATTACACTTAGCTTAAAATACCAACGCATTGCACAGCTGTATAAAAATATTTTCTTTCTTTATATCTTTATTCTATAAGCTCTTTATTTAAAAATTTATTAATTTTTACATTTTAAACTTTTTTGTTAAAAACAAAGACACAAACACACACATTAACCTAGGCCTACATAGGATCGGGGTCATCAGTATCACTATGTTCCACTACCATATCTTGTTTCACTGGAAGCTCTTTGGGGGCAATAGCATACATAGTGCCTTCTGGAATACATTCTAAAGGACCTGCTTGAGGTTGTTTTACCATTAAATTCTTTTTTTTGTTAAGTAGAAGGAGTACACTCTAAAATAACAATGTAGTACAGCAAATAAACCAGTAACATAGTCATTTATTATCATTATCAGGTATTGTATATGCTATACTTTTATACGACTAGAAGCACAGTAGGTTTTTTTTTTTTTGACATTTTTTTTTTATTTCGGCATATTATGGGGGTACAGATTTTAAAGTTTCAATAAATGCCCTTCCCCCCCTCCTCCCACAAGTCTGAGTCTCCAGCATGACCATCCCTCAGATGGTGCGCCTATCACTCGTTATGTATGTATATACCCGCCCCCCCTCCCACACCTCCCCAATACTCTATTACTGTAGTACCTATGTGTCCACTTAGGTGCTACTCAGTTAATACCAGTTTGCTGGAGAATATATCTGGTGCTTGTTTTTCCATTCTTGGGATACTTCACTTAGTAGTATGGGTTCCAGCTCTAACCAGGAAAATATAAGATGTGCTATATGACCATTGTTTCTTAGAGCTGAATAGTACTCCATGGTATACATATACCACATTTTATTAATCCATTCTTGAATTGATGGGCACTTGGGCTGTTTCCACAGCCTTGCGATTATGAATTGTGCTGCTATGAACATTCGAGTGCAGGTGTCTTTTTTGTAGAGTGTCATTGGATCATTTGGGTAGATGCCCAGCAATGGGATTGCTGGATCAAATGGTAGATTCACTTGTATCGCTTTAAGGTATCTCCATATTGCTTTCCACAGAGGTTGAACTAGTTTTTTACACCAGCATCACCACAAATGTGAGTAATATGTTGTTTTATGACATTGATTATGCCTGCAAAGTTGCTAGGCAATAAGAATATCATTATAATCTTATAGGACCACCATCATCTATATGGTCTTTTGTTGATCAAAACATTGTTATGTGGCTCATAGACTGTACTTTTGGCTGTTCGGGGTCTCTTGATAATTTCATATGAATTTTAGGATGGATTTTTCTATTTCTGCAAATAATGCCATTGGGATTTTGATAAGGATTGCATTGAATCTATAGATCACTAGGTGCTATTGACATCTTAACAATATAAAGTCTTCTAATCCATGAACATGGAGTGAGTTTTTGTTTATTTCTGTCTTCTTTAATTTCTTTCAGCAATGTTTTATAGTTTTCAGTATACAACTCTTTTACCTCCTTGGTTAGGTTTATTCCTAAGTATTTTTTCTTTTTGATGCTATTGTAGATGGAATTGTTTTCTTAATTTTCTTTTTGGATTATAGATTGCATAGAAATATAACTGATTTTTGTGTGTTCATTTTGTATCCTGTAGCTCTCCTGAATTTATTTATTAGTTCTAACAGTTATTTATAGAATCTTTAGAGTCATATGTGAACAGAGATAATTGTACTTATTACTTTCCAATTTGGATAGCTCTTATTTCTTTGCATCAGTTCCTGTGAGCTTTGTGGGTAAACAGGCATGCTTCTTGTTTTTCCCCCAATATAACTGCATATCGTCAGTATATTGACAGGGTCAAGGTGACTGGTTTTCTATTTATTTAAATTATTCAGTGTCATAGTCTAATCTTCCTGGAAAACTAAGTAGAGGCCCTTAGATACTAACACCTAAGCCTACTGTGATTTTATTCTGCTTCCCTGGGGATAATCACTTCTTTCCATGCCTTAGTTTTCTTGATGGTTAAAATGAGGATTATTACCTATTGCAAGAAGTCATGGAAGGAATTAAATGAGTTAATACTTGTAGAAACACTTAAGACAGTACCCAACACTTGAGTGCTCAGTAGATGTCACTTGCTAAAAAAGCTTCTAATATCTTTACTGCAAAATATTTCAAACAGAATATTTCAAACAAAATATACAGAAAAATGTACCCAACATGCATGTCTCACCTCCCAGATATGAGAAATGTTAATGCATTTTGCCATATTTGATCCAGATTTTTAAGAAAGAAATAATGGCTAGTTCACCTCCCCCCACCCCATTCCACCTTCTCCTACCCTGGTCCAGTTTCCCTCCCTCACCTGTGGTTACCCCTTCTGGAAAGAGCTAGTACATATCTTTCCAGTCCTGGCTTTATACTCCTATATTGCTTGCACAGTATCCATTGTTTGTGGGTATTTTAAATTATGTAAGTGTAGTTTTACATTTTCTCTCTGCAAATTTGTTTCATTGTTTTGTATCATTGTGTTGTTTTCACGATCTGTATCCTATAGTTCATTCTTTTTAACTCCTATGTATTACAGTTATGTTCACTTGGCAGTTTTTTTGGGTTTTCTGATGTTTTGCTATTACAGACAATGCTGCAGCAGACTTCCTCATGCATGTCTTCTTGTGAGCATTTCTCTGGACTGTGTACCCAGAAGACGGATGTCTGGGTTGATGTCTTTGTTCGTGTTAAGTTTGCTCAGTTCCCAATTGCTCATGGCCCTTGGTATTGAAAGATATGCATTTCCATAAATCTAATGGGCATGAGATGCCTGGTCACTGTGATTTTAATTTGCATTTTTTTATTTCTCTTCACATGTTCATTGACCATTTAGGTTTCTGTGATTCCCCTTTCACATCTTTTGCATGTTTTTTTCATTGTGTTGTCTTTTTCTCGTTGTTTTGTAGGAATTCTTTATATATTCTGGATACTGGTTTTTTGCTGGTTATATGCATTGTAAATATCTTCTGACAGGCTGTGGCTTTGGCTTTTGTTTTTGGTGCTTTGTTATGTATTTATTATATTAGTTATCAATTACTGCATAACAAATTACCCCACAACTCAGAAACTTAAAACATTTATTATCTCAGTTCCAGTGAATCAGGAATCCAGGTATGGCTTAGCTGAGTTCCTGTGGCACAGTGTCGCTTAGCTGAGTTCCTGTGGCACAGTGTCTCTCCTGAGGTGTCAGCCAAGCTGTCATTGAGTCTGTGGTCTCATCTGAAGGCTCATGGGGGAGTGTTCCTCAGGGCTTGATTTGTTGTGTGTTGTCGAGCTGAGAGCATCAGTTCCCTCTGGCTGTTGGTGAGAGGACCCACTCAGTTCTTCGCTCCATAGAACTTTTTCCCTAAGACAGCTCAGAGCATGGTCATAGGCTTCCCTCTGAATGAATGAAAGAAAGAGAAAGAAATAAAGAAGCAAGGTAGAAACCCAAGCCTCTTTGTAGCCTAGTCTTACATGAGACATTCCATTACCTTGGCCACATTCTGTTTGTTAGGTCCATCCTATTGAAGGCGAGACAGTTACACAAGGGTATGAATACCAGAAGGATGGAAATCTTAGAGGCTAACTACTATAGATTTGGTGGAAGTTTGAGGAAATTAAACTTATTCATTTGCCCTTAAGTGTTTTGCATTTTCTTTAAGAAAGGCTTCCTTATTCTCTGGTTATTAATATACTTTAAAAGTTTTACTTTTTCAGAAAATTACAGAACAATATCCCTCATGAATACAGATGCAAAAATCCTAAATTAAATTAGTGAATAGAATTTAGCAAATAGAATTCAGCAGCACATCAAAAAAATAATTCAAAAAAAAAAATTCACCATGACCAGGTGGGCTTTATTCCAGAGATGCAAAGATGGTTCAACATATGCAAGTCTATAAATGCAATTCACTTCATAAATAAAATCAAGAACAAAGACCATATGATTCTGTCAATAGATGCAGAAAAAGCATTTGACAAAGTCCAACATACCTTTATGATAAAAACTCAACAAAATAGGCATAGGTGGCTCTTACCTTAAAATTATCAAATCCATCTATGACAAACCCACTGCTACTGTCATTCTAAATGGGGGAAAGTTGAAATCATTCCCCCTTCGAACTGGAACTAGACAAGGATGCCCACTATCTCTTCTCCTATTCAACATAGTGCTTGAAGTCCTAGCTATAGCAATCAGGCAGGAGAGGGGTATTAAGGGCATTCAAGTGGGAGCAGATGAAATCAAACTCTTGCTCGTTGCCGATGATATGATATTATACCTAGAAAACCCCATGGACTCTTCCAAGAGACTCCTAGACTTGATAACTGGATTTGGTAAAATTTCAGGTTATAAAATCAATATACACAAATCAGAAGCATTCATATATGCCAAGAACCATCAAGCAGAAACTCAAATCAAAAACGCAATACCCTTTATTATAGCCCCAAAGAAAATTAAATATCTAGGAGTATACTTAACGAAAGATACAAAAGATTTATACAAGGAGAACTACAAAACACTAAGAAAAGAAATTGCAGATGATTTGAACAGATGGAAAAATCTACCTTGTTCATGGATTGGCAGAATCAATATAGTTAAAATGTCAATATTACCTAAAGTTATCTATAGAATTAATGCAATCCCCATCAAAATACCATCAGCATTCTTTACAGATCTAGAAAAAATAATTCTTCACTTCGTATGGAACCAGAAAAAACCTCGTATAGCCAAAGCAATCTTAAATAAAAAGAACAAACTGGGAGGCATCAATCTTCCTGACTTCAAGCTGTACTATAAAGCAATAATAGTTAAATTAGCCTGGTACTGGCCCAAGAACAGAAGTATGGATATCTGGAATAGATCTGAGATACCAGAGATGAAACCATCAGTATATGGTAATCTAATCTTTGATAAAGCTGACAAAAATATACAATGGGGAAAAGAATCTCTCTTCAATAAATGGTGCTGGGAAAACTGGTTAGCTACATGCAGAAGAGCAAATCAGGATCCCTACCTCTCATCTCTCACAGAAATTCACTCAAGAAGGATAACAGACTTAAGCTTAAGGCATGAAACCTTAAGGATCCTAGGATAAGATGTTGGGAAAACCCTATCAGACATTGGTCTAGGCAAAGAATTTTTGAGGAAGACCCCCAAGGCAATCACTGCAGCATCAAAAATAAACAAATGGGATCTGATCAAATCAAAAAGTTTCTGCACAGCCAAGGAAACCATCATTAGAGCAAATAGACAACCCACAGAGTGGGACCAAATATTTGCTCTCTACACCTCTGATAAAGGTCTAATAACAAGAATCTATCTAGAACTTAAAAGAATTAAGAAAAAATAAAACAATCCCATCAAGAAATGGGTGACGGAAATGAACAGAAACCTCTCCAAAGAAGACAGAATAATGGCCTGCAAACATATAAAAAAATGCTCAACATCTCTAATCATCAGAGAAATGCAAATCAAAACCACAATGAGATACCACCTAACCCCAGTAAGAATGGCCAATATCAAGAAATCCCAAAACAACAAATGTTGGTGAGGATGCAGAGAGACAGGAACACTCTTACACTGCTGGTGGGACTGCAAATTAGGGCAACCTTTGTGGAAAAGAATTTGGAGATACCTCAAACAGCTAGAAATAGAAATACCATTTGACCCAGCAATAGCATTGTTGGGCATCTACCCAAAAGAGCATAAGACATTCTATTATAAAGGCATCTGCACCCGAATGTTTATAGCAGCACAATTCAGTATTGCATTGTCATGGAAACGACCCAAGTGTCCATCAATTCATGAGTGGATAACTAAAATGTGGTTTATGCTCACAATGGAATATTACTCAATCCTAAGAAATGACAGTGAGCTAGCACCATTTATGCTGTCCTGGATTAAGCTTAAGCCCATTATCTAAAGTGAGGCAACATAAAACATGGAAAATGGGCCTCACATCTACTCGCCATCAAATTGGTACTGACTGATTAAAACTATGGTTTTCAAATGGTGGCAATGCTCACCAGGGATTCGGGGCCGGGGGACACCCAATCTTAGGGATGTGTGAGCATTTTGGAGGGGAAGGGCATAACTCTAACCCTTCTTAGGGAGAGGCAAAGATATACAATGTAACCAAAATGTCAAACAAACAAACAAACAAAAAAGAAAAAAAATCTTTTTATCGGGTGGTGGGCAGGCGGGAGGGGAGAAGAGGAGAGGGGTGTGTACTTACATAACGTGTGCAGTGCGCACCACCGGGGAATGGGACACTCTTGAATCTCTGGCACATTGGGGGGAGGGAGGGGCGCAGGGGCAATATATGTAAGCCTAACAATATTTGTACCTCCATAATATGATGAAATAAAAGGAAGAAAAAATAAATAAAATATTAAAAAATCCTAAAAAAAAAGTTTTGTTTTTTCACAATTAGTTTTTAATATATTTAGATGTGCACTATGCTATCTTATCCAGTAACCACAGGTGACTATCTAAATTAAAATTAAACTTTGATAAAATTAAAAATTCTCAGTTACCCTAGCCATACTTTAAGTGGTCAGTAGCCACATGTGGCTTGTGGCTGCCATATTGGAAAACACTGAAATGGAACATTTTCATCATCACAGCAAGTTCTGTTGGCAATGCTGATCTAGAATGTAGTTGGCAAGCAGGGGTGATTTTGCCCCCCCAGAGGACAGTTGTCAATGTCTAGAGACATTTTTGGTTTCACAACTCGGAAGGTGGGTGTTCGACCAGCATCTGGTAAGTGGAAGCTAGTATGCTATTAAACATCCAATAATGCACAGACCCTCCCGCCAGCAAAGAGTCATTTAGCCCCAAATGTCAATAGTTCCGACAGTAAGAAACCTTGCTTTAGAATGTATTTTGTGTGAGGTGTGAGATGGGGAACTGATTATTTTTTCCTCTGACTAACTAGTAGACCAAACACCCCTATGGTAGTGAACCTTAAGCTGGAGATGTTTTTCCCTTAAGTGGCAGAGAAGATCCTACTGCTTTTTTAATATGATTTTTAAAAATTGACTTTGATTGTCTTACAGATTCATAGACTCTGTGAGTAGAGACAGCCTTGTCTTCCCAGTGAATCATGGCTTCAACTTCAAGGTAGGAGTGTCGTTTGACGAAATGCTTTATGGAAGTATTTGCTCCCATATGATTTTGGAAAGCCAAGTCTGTGACATTTTTAGCCCTTAGTCCTGCTGACCTCACTAAACAGTTGGTGTCCAGGAAGCATAATTGAGGAAAGGAGAGAAGAGAAATGGGAGAAGAATGGAGAAGAGATGGGCCAGACAGGGAGTTGTGTGTGGTATGGGTGTGGTCATGTAGCACAAGTGTCTATACTTAATATATTAATAAAAACATGACTTCACTGTCTTCATCTTTCAAAATGAAGACACCAAACAGTTGCCCCTGGGGTGCCAGAGTCCCCTGCAGGCTTTCCTATGCTCAGGATACGAATAGTCATGTGCAGAAGTTGTTTTAGGGTCTTAGGATGAGCAGGAGCTCAAGCACTAAGACTGGCAGGGCCCTTGCCCTGGCAGGCCTAGGTCTGCCCCTGTGAAGATGATGAGGCTAGGGCAGGGAAGGTGTGAAGGTAGCTGCTGTTCCCGAGAATCTGTCTCAGTCCAAGGCTCATAGGAAGGGCCCTCGGTTTCCTCTCCCTTCAAGCTGGTCTCTCCTCGTGACCCATGCACAGTTCAGATGTGTGAATACCCCATGTCCCTGAAGGTCAGCATGCAGGCTGGTGGAGTCAGTGTCCAGGAAGTGAGTTTGGGGTCAATGCAACCTGAACTCCAAAGTCCATGGGCCAAGGCCGGGCGCTGTGGCTCACGCCTGTAATCCTAGCTCTTGGGAGGCCGAGGCGGGCGGATTGCTCAAGGTCAGGAGTTCAAAACCAGCCTGAGCAAGAGCGAGACCCCGTCTCTACTATAAATAGAAAGAAATTAATTGGCCAACTGATATATATATAAAAAAAAATTAGCCGGGCATGGTGGCGCATGCCTGTAGTCCCAGCTACTCGGGAGGCTGAGGCAGAAGGATCACTCAAGCCCAGGAGTTTGAGGTTGCTGTGAGCTAGGCTGACGCCACGGCACTCACTCTAGCCTGGACAACAAAGTGAGACTCTGTCGCAAAAACAAAAACAAAACAAAGTCCATGGGCCAGTGTGCACTGAAGTAGCCTCTGCAGTAAATTTTTCTTACTTTCTTTTGGGTGGAGGGTCTTTACATGAAGGTTGGGGCCTGGAGAAGGGCACGGAACAGCAAACTGGGGCATCTGTGCCCAGTCTCCATTCTCCTAGCCAGAGTGATGTGTTTACAGCCTAGATATGACTCCTCACTGCCCTGTTCTATCGTCCCTGGGGCTTCCTGTGACAGCTGAACACCACTGGAAGTCCTGGCCAGGGCCCGCTGGAGTCCTGTAGGGCCTGCTTCCCACCACCACCTCTCTGCTGTCCGTCCTCACTCCACCTTCAGCCTCGCTGGCTTCCTTGTTCTGCAGACGCTGAGTGCCTTCAGCTTCAGGGCTATGCACCTGTAGTTCTTTCTCTCTGCTTGGGGAATCCTGTCTCCAGCTGTCTGCGGGGCTCACTCTCTCACCTACTTCAGGCCCCCATGCTGTCTTCCTCAGCCTTCCCTCACCATCCTGTCTAGAATAGCATCCCTAGCTATACCCCTTTATTGCATTCTCAGTCCCTTATCCAAGTTGGTATTCATCACTACCTGACACTGTCCTGTATAGCTACTTGTTTGTTGATCTGTTGTCTGTCTCCTCTAATTAGAACTTAAGTGTTATGCAGGTTGAGGGTGGAGTCTGCCCACCATTGGTGCTCATTAAATATAAGCACAGACAGTTCCTGACTTGCCTTGGTTTGATTTATGATGGCATGAAAATACTACACATTCAGTAGAAACCGTACTTTGAGTACCTATACAACTATTCTGTTTTTCACACTCAGTATGGTATTTAGTAAATTACATAAGATAGTCAATGCTTTATTGTAAAATAGGCTTTGTGTTAGATGATTTTGCTCAACTGTATGCTAATGTAAGTGTTCTGAGCACATTTTAGTTAGGCTAGGATAAGCTATGATGTTGGGTAGGTTAGGTGTATTTAGTGCATTTTTTTACTTAACATTTTCAACTTATAATGGACTTATTGGGATATAACCCCATTGTAAGTCGAGGAGCATATGAACCTCTTGCCATCCATTTGGTTCCTAAGTCCACAGGGTGAGAGTTAGAATGGCAAAAATTTCCATGTTTTTCAAATCTACTTGGCTTCTGAATTGCAGTTAGCATGCAGTAAGATAGCCACAGGGAGACATCTGAAAATGCTAATGTGCTAAGTTCTTGAATTCAGGTAGTGAAATTTCAAGTAGGAAGAGTTTGAGAATTTGGGAAGTGAAGGAAACTTCTGTTTGTCAAATAAGAGTACAGGAAGAGATAAGTAAGAGAAGTGCAGTCACAGAGCTGCTGGGACATGAGTCCCGTGCCCCACTGCGTCTGAGGCATGGCAGTGGGCTTTGCTTCCAGCGACCAGGGCTTCCCACTGCAATTGCTGTTACCTGGGGTGATGACCCCAGGATTCATCACCTGAAGGGATCGTCTATTCAAAACATTATTAAGAAGGAAAGGAAGTAGGTAATGCCTCCTCAGACTGCTTCTCATCAGTAAAACTCTGCACTTAAAAGTGTGATGTGTGTTTATCTGGAAAATTCACTCACCTGGTGCTGTGCCTGGTGGTGCCAGATATGTGAGGCTGTTCAAACAAAGGTGCTTTCGGTGGTAGCATTGCCCTGTCCTGCTGGGGTGTTGGCTGTCTGGTGTGGCTCCTCCTGACCTTGTTTCCGGTTGTTGCAGAGATGTCACTGCTGGGAGGGGCCTTCCCCCAAAGGTGAGGCCTGCGAAGCTGCTTGAGGTTCTGAGTGCTCTGGAGGAGGGAGAGTCCAGCAGTAGTAGAGAGGAGATTTTCATCGCACCGCCCGATAATGCCTCAGGGGAATTCACTGATGAGGACTCAGGTGATGAAGATGGTCAGCGAGGTGCTCACCTGCCTGGCAGCGTGCTGCACGCTTCAGTTTTGTCTGAGGAGTCTGGCACCAGTGAGGATAATGATGACCTGGAGCTGCAGCCGGCCAAGAAGAGGCAAAAGACTGTAGTAAAACCTCAGCGCGTTTGGACCAAAAGAGATATTCGACCAGAATTTGGCAGTTGGACAGCATCAGATCCTCATATTGAGGATCTCAAAAGCCAGGAACTGAGTCCTGTTGGCCTCTTTGAGTTGTTTTTTGATGAAGGAACAATTAATTTCATTGTTAGTGAAACCAATCGTTATGCTTGGCAAAAAAATGTCAACCTGAGTCTCACAGCCCAGGAATTGAAGTGTGTTTTGGGCATTTTGATTTTAAGTGGGTACATCTCCTATCCAAGGAGGAGAATGTTTTGGGAGACCTCTCCTGACTCACATCACCATCTTGTGGCTGATGCAATTCGAAGGGACAGATTTGAATTAATCTTCTCATATCTACATTTTGCAGATAACAACAAACTTGATGAAAGTGATAGGTTTGCCAAGGTCAGGCCTCTCATAGTTCGGATGAACTGCAATTTCCAGAAGCATGCACCTTTGGAAGAGTTCTACAGCTTTGGTGAATCCATGTGTGAGTACTTTGGGCACCGGGGCTCTAAGCAGCTGCACGCAGGAAAGCCCGTGCGGCTCGGCTGTAAGATCTGGTGTGGGACCACCAGCAGAGGCTACTTGGTGTGGTTTGAGCCCTCACAGGGCACACTGTTCACCAAGCCAGACAGGAGCTTGGATCTGGGAGGCAGTATGGTGATAAAGTTTGTGGATGCGCTTCAGGAGCGTGGTTTTCTGCCATACCACATCTTTTTTGACAAGGTTTTTACCAGTGTCAAACTGATGTCCATTTTGAGGAAAAAGGGGGTGAAGGCCACAGGAACTGTTTGTGAGTATAGGACTGAGCGATGTCCCCTCAAAGATCCCAAGGAACTGAAAAAAATGAAGAGGGGTTCATTTGATTATAAAGTTGATGAGAGTGAAGAGATCATTGTGTGCCGCTGGCATGATAGCAGTGTGGTCAACATCTGCTCCAATGCTGTGGGCATAGAGCCAGTGAGGCTGACCAGCCGTCAGTCAGGAGCAACTAAAACACGGACCCAGGTCCATCAGCCATCGCTGGTGAAGCTGTATCAGGAGAAGGCGAGGGGTGTTGGCCGGATGGACCAGAATATCGCCAAGTACAAGGTGAAGATCCGAGGCATGAAGTGGTACTCGAGCTTCATTGGCTATGTCATTGATGCAGCCCTGAACAACGCCTGGCAGCTGCACAGGATCTGCTGCCAGGACGCCCAGGTGGACCTCCTTGCCTTTCGGAGATATGTTGCCTGTGTGTATCTGGAGAGCAATGCTGACACTTCCTCGCAAGGGAGGCGAAGTAGGCGGCTGGAAACTGAGAGCCGCTTTGATATGATTGGGCACTGGATCATCCACCAGCACAAGAGGACCCGATGCGCCCTCTGCCACTCACAGACCAACACCCGGTGTGAGAAGTGCCAGAAGGGTGTCCATGCCAAGTGCTTCCGGGAGTACCATATCCGCTGACATCATGAGGTGTGCTTGTTTGCTTTCATGATGGGATATTTACAGCTAATTGAATATAGCAATTGGAGCACTTTTGTTTTATTTGTGTTGGGAAAAAGACCTGAATTCATGATGACTTAGTTTTATGTTTTCTCCCTAGTCACATTGCCGATATCTTTTTTATGGTGTTCTATTATGCCTACATGTAATAGAAATCAATATTTATATTAGTAATCTTAAAAATTTGCAGATCTGTTATACTGTTACTATTTAAACTTATGGACCCCTTTTTATTAAAATAAAAATCTTTCTTTGAGGTATATTTGAGTCTTAGTAAGAATAATCAAAGAAAAACTTGCATTAACAATAAAAATATGTTACCATTATATGCCATGGTTTATAATCTGAGATATTGGCAATAGTGTATAAATATTATATCAATATGGATTTCTTAATCATATTTACACACATTAGTCCAAGGCTATCAGACCTTGCAGGGATAATCTGTCTTGTATTTTTCAGAGGGCTAGAGTTGCAGAGTTCATATTTTCTTGATAAAAATATTTTCCTAATATCTGTATATCCATGTGGAATCCACTTTTATAAATAGTATGAGGTAAGGATATATTTTTCCCCCAATGGATAGTCAGCACAATTTATTAAAAATTACATCTATTTCCCCATTGATTTAAATTCCACCTTTATAAATTCCTGAATTTAGGAGGAACATACTGAAACAAGGAAACATTTTTATGTTGGAAAAGCTAGTGGAATGTATTCCAGAAGAATGAAATAAATACGTGTAAAAAATAGGTGTATCAGATATCTAAGAGAACATGTTGAATATCTTCTCTTTGGGAAGGAACTTTTTTACACCAGCATAAAAAGGGAACATATTAATAGATTTAACTGTATAAAACTGTAAAATTTACATTCATTATTAAAAATTAAATGCAAAAAAATTGGGAAAATTATTATGTTTGTAATAATATCCTTAGTGAATAAAGATCTCACAAACACATAGATGGCAAGAGAAAAATGTGCAATGTTTTATAAAAGGACAAATAATGGAAAATGAAAAATTAACAATGAATATATGTAAGAGACTGAGGTGGCAATAAAATGCAAAGAAAGGCAATTAGATACCTTTTATCATCAAATGCATTTGTTATTTATAGATAATTGCTGGTAGTGTGGGTTTGGAAAGGTGGCTGACTCATGCAGTACCTGAGGGAGTGTAAATTAGTACAGTGTATCTGAGAGTGATCTAATAAGTTATGTCCAAAATCTTTAAAATTGTTCATACTCATAGAATAAAGCAATGTTCAGTCCATAGTGTTATAAATAAATAAAAGAGGGAGAAGGAACAGATTCTCATTATGATAGAATCCTGCTTAATAAATGTAGAAGAAAAGATGGAAATATAACACTACTATTTGACAAATACCAACTGTGTAATTTTGCAGGCAAGAACTATCAGTGGATGCTACACTTAGTAGGCTAAACATCTCCTAACAAGATATCCATAGTTAGAAATGGAAAAAGCATTTACTCCTCAGTGGAGAAATCTGGCAAACACCCCCTCAACAAGCACTTCAAGTTAATAGCACCTGTAATGAGACATTGACATGACGAGTCTCTCCCCCAGCACTCTCCCCTCCCCCCCTCAATATGCTGTGCTATGTTATTCCTGCCCAAAATGCACAACATGAATTCCAAATGAGGAAACATGACACAAACACAAATTGAAGAACATTTTACAAAACAGTTGGCTAATACCTTTTGAAAGTGTCAAGGCCATGAAAGACAATGAATGTATGGAACTGTCCAAGATTGGGTGAGAGGAAGGAATTAATGAAAAAATGTAATGTGTGATACTGGCCTCAGATCCACAAAACAGATTTCAAGAAATGTCATTAGTGGGATAACTGATGAAATTTGAATAAGGTCTATAGATTAGTTAATAGTATCTTATAAATATTATTTTTCTGACTTTGATAATTACACATCATCTTGCGTGATTATGCAAGATGTTCACATCTGGGGAAGACGGGTAAAGGGTTTCCATAGTAGCTATGCCATTTTACATTCCCATCAGCAGTGCACGAAGGCTCCAATTTCTCCACACCCTCAACAGCACTTGTTACTTTCCATTTTTTTAGATACTAGTCATCTTAGTGGGTATGAGGGGATATCTCATTGTGTTCTTGATTCACATTTTCCTGATGATTAGTGATGTTAAGCATCTTTTCCATAAGCTTCTTGGCCATTTGTATTTCTTTTTAAAGAGAAATATCAATTCAGTCATTTATCTATTATTTGATCAGGCTATAGGTTACTGAGTTGTAGGAATCCTTTATATTATACATTCTACTACTGACCCCTTTCCAGATAGATGATTTGCAATTTGTGTGTGTGTGTGTGTGTGTGTGTGTGTGTGTGTGTGTGACAGGGAATCACTCTGTTGCCCACACTAGAGTGCAGTGGCATCGTAGCTCACTGCAACCTTAAACTCCTGGGCTCAAGCAATCCTCCTTCCTCAGTTTCTGCAGTAGCTGGGACTACAGGTGTGCACTACCACACCTGGCTAATTTTTCTATTGTTTGTAGAAATTGGGTCTTGCTCTTTTTCAGGCTGATCTTGAACTCCTGGCCTCAAGCAATCCTCCCACCATGGCCTCCCAGAGTGCTAGGATTATAGGCGTGAGCCACAACCCAGCTTGATTTGCAAACATTTTTTCTCATTCTGTAGGTTGCCTTTGTCTTTTTTTTTTTTCCAATGCATGCACATTTTTAAGTTTGTAGTTCAATTTGTCTATTTTTGCTTTTGTTACCTGTGCTTTTGGTGTAATATTTAAAAACACTTTGCCAAATCCAAGATCATAAAGATTTTCTCCTGTATTCTTTTAGAAGTTTTATAGTTTTGAGTCTTACATGTAGGTCTTTCATTTGGAGTTAATTTTTGTATATGGTATAAGGTAAGGTCCAACTTCATCCTTTTGCATGTGTATATACAGTTTTGCCAGCACCATTTGTTGAAGAGATTCCTTTCCCCACTGTGTGATCTTGGCACACTTGTAGAATAGTGCTTATTTTGGGGCTTTCTTTGCTGTTCCATTGGTCTGTGTGTTTGTATTTATGCCAGTATCACACTATTTTGGTTACTATAACTTTGTAATATTTTTTGAAATTGGGGCATGTGAAGCCTCCAGCCCTGTTCCTTTTCAAGATTGTTTTAGGTATTCAGGGGTATAATATTAATAATTAATATTATATATGAATGTTAGATTTTTCTTCCTATTTCAGCAAAAAATGCCATTGGAATTTTGGTACAGATTTCATTGAATCTGTAAATTGCTTTGGGTGGTATGAACATGTCTTCCAATCCATGAACACAGAATGACTTTCTATTTATTTATGTCTTTCAGTAATTTTTGTAGGTATCACTGTATAAGTCTTTTGCCTGCTTGGTTAAGTTTATTTCTAAGTGTTTTATTCTTTTGATGCTGTTGTAATTGGTATTTCTAAATATTTTGGTTTGGGATTGTTTATTGTTAGTATATAGAAGCACAGCTGTTTATTGTGTGTTAATTTTGTATCCTCCACTTCGCAGGACTTATTAATTCTCTTTTCTTTCTTTCTCTTTTCCCCTTCCTCTCCCTCCCCCTCCCCTCTTCTCCTCCTCCCTCTCCCTCTCTTTTCCACCCCTCCCCTCCTGCTCTCCCCTACTCCCCTTTTCCCTCTCCCCCTTTCCCTCCCTCCTCTCCCCCTCTCCCCTACCTCTCCCTCCTCTTCCTTCTCCCCTCTCTTCCCCTCTCCCTCTCCTCCTCCTTCCCCTTCTCCTCTCCCGCTTACCCCCTCTCTCCCTGGCCCTTTCTCCCTCTCCCTCTCCCCCTCTCCCCTTTCCCCCTCTTTCTCTCATCCCTCCCTCTCTCCCTTTCTCTCTCCCTCTCCCCCTCTTTCTCTCTCCCTCTCCCCTTTTCCCTCTCTCCCTCTCTGAGATCTTTTTTCTTTTCTAATGTAAGCAGTTGCTGTTATAAACTTTCCTTTTCATACTGCTTTCACTGCATCCTATTATGTTTTAGTATGTTGTGTTATTTTCATTTGTCCCAATTATTTTTTGATTTCCTTTGTTATTTTTTCTTTTACCCATTGGTTGTTTAAGAGTGTGTTGTTTAGTTTCCAACACGTTTGTGTATTTTCCCATTGTTTTTCTGCTGTTGATTTCTAGTTTCATTCTATTATGATTAAAAAGATACTTGTGTGATTTCAATTTTCTTAAAGAGTCTTTGCTAAGACTTGTTTTGTGGCCTAACATGTGGTCTATCCTGGATAATAGTCAATGTGTGCTTGAGAAGAATGTGTATCCTGCTGTTATTGAGTGGAGTGCTTTGTATATGTCTGTTGGGTCCATTTGGTCTATGGTGTTTTTCAAATCCTTCAATTTCTTATTATCATTTGTCTGGTTGTTCTACCTATTATTGAAAGTGAGGTATTGAAGTCACTTACTGTTATTCTATTGCTATTTCATCCTTTAATTCTAGCAATGTTTGCAGTATATATTTGGGAGCTTTGGATATTAGGTGCATATATATTTATTGTATCTCCTTCATGAATTCACCCCTTTATCATTATATAATGACCTCTTTGCCTTTAGTGACAGTTTTTTACTTAAAGTATGTTTGATATAATTATGGCCACCCCTTCTCTCCTTTGGTTACAATTTTCATGAAATATCTTTTCCCAGCCTTTCACTTTACCTTATGTGTTCTTATAGCTAATGTGAGTCTCTTGTAGACAATGTATAATTGGGTCTTTAAAAAAAATCCATTCAGCTATTCTTGGGAGAAAATATTTGCATGCTATATATTCGACAAAGGGCTGATAACTAGAATCTATATAGGACTCAACAGGAAAATCAACAAGAAAAAAATCAACCTCATTAAAAAGTGGGCTAAGGACATGAACAGAAATTTTTCAGAAGAAAACAGACTAATGGCTAACAAACATAAGAAAAAATGCTTAATATCTCTAATCATCAGGGAAATGCAAATCAAAACCACAATGAGATATCATGTATCTCCAGTGAGAATGGATTTTACCAAAAAGTCCCCAAACAATAAATGTTGCTATGGATGTGGAGAGATGGGAACACTCACACATTGCTAGTGGAACTGCAAACTAGTACAACCTCTATGGAAAGTAGTATGGAGACACCTCAAAGAGCTAAAAGTAGAACTACCATTTGATCCAGCAATCCCATTACTGTGCATCTACCCAAAGGAAAAAAAGACATTCTGTGAAAATGACATCTGCACTTGAATATTTATAGCAGCACAATTGCAAAGATGTGGAAATAACCCAAGTGCCCATCAATGCATGAGTGGATTAATAAAATGTGATATATGTATAAAATGGAGTTCTACTGAGCCACAAAAAAATGGTGAACTACCTATTGTATTATCCTGGATGGAGCTGAAGCCCATTCTTCTAAGTGAAGTATCACAAGAATGAAAAAACAACTGCCACACATACTCACCATTAAATTGGTACTAATTGATCAACACTAATGTGCACATATCGAAAGTAACATTCTTAGGGTGTCTGGCAGGTGGCGGCAAGGGGAAGAAGGGACTGGTAAATTCACAACTAACAAATGTGGTGCATGCTGTCTGGGGGATGGGCACGCTTGTAGCTCTGACTCGGTGCAAAGGCAATTTATATAACCAAAGCGTTTGTATCCCAGTGATATTCTGAAATAAAAATAAATACATAAAAAATTTATTCAGCCATTCCGTTTCCTTTGATTGAGGGCATTAACTCATTTACATTTAAAGTATTGACAAGGAAAGACTTCATATTGCTCTTTTGCTGTTTTCAATATGTCTTGTAGCTTTGTTGCTCTTTTCCTCTCTTATTGTTTTCCTTTGTGTTTCATTGATATTTTGTAGTGACATACTTTGATTCCCTTTTCATAAAGTTTTGTGTATCGTCTATATTTTTTGGTTATTATGGGGGTTACATACAATATTTTAAAGTATTAATAATCTATTGTGAACTAACAACAACTAACTTCAGTTACATATAAAACCATATTCCTTTATATTTGTGCTCCCCCAGCACTTATTGATATCACAAATTGGAGTTTTTAAATTATGTGTCCATTGACATAGATTTATAGTGTCTGTGCTTTTGTCTTTTAAATTCTAGATGATAATTAAAGGTATTTGCACAAACATTTCAGTACTACAGGATTCTATTAATATATTTGTGTGTTTATTTACCTTTCACAGAACTTCATATTTTTCATATGGTTTTGTGTTGCTGTCTAGCATCGTTTTGTTTCAGCCGGAAGGACAAAATTTAGCATTTCTTATAGGGAAGGTGATGAATTTCCTCAGCTTTTGTTTATCTGGAAAAGTCTTTTTTTTTTTTTTTTTTTTTTTACACAGAATCTAAGTATTTTTCCAAAAAATATACCAATGGTCAATAAGCACGTGAAAAGATGCTGAACATCATTATGCCTTAGGGAAATGATAACCAAATCCACAATAAGGTCTTACATTTGAGTCTTTAATCCATTTTGAACTGATTTTTGTGTAGAGTGTAAGAGAAGGGTTCAATTTCATTTTTTTGCATGTGGAGATCCAGCTTCCCCAAAGCCATTTATTGAAGAGTCTATCCTTTCTCCATTGCATATTCTTGGCAACTCTGTTGAAAATTAGTTGACTATGTATGCATGGGTTTATTCCTGGGTTCTCTATTCTGTTCCACTGGTTTGTTTTTATGCCAGTAGCATACTATTTTGATTGCTATACTATAGGTTTGTAATACAGTTTGAAACCAGAAAGTTTGATGCTTCTATCTTTGTTCTTTTTATTTTTATTTCAGGAAATCATGGGAGTACAAACATTTTGGTTACATGTTATGACTTTGCCATATCCCAACCATGATTTGAGACATGCCCTTTCCCCCTCTATGATACTCATCACATCCATTAGTTGTGATCTTACCCACCCCCAAGCCCTCTACCCCCAAAAATATTACTACTGTGTGAGCACCTTAGTGTTGATCAGTCAGTGCCAGTTTGATGGAGAGTACATGTGGTGCCTATTCTTCCATTCTTGTGATACCTCACTTTGGAGGATGGGCTCAAGCTCTATCCAGGAAAATATAAAAGGTGCTAGATTACCATCGTTTCTTATAATTGAGTAGTATTCCATTCCATACATATTACCATATTTTATTAATCAACTAATGAATTAACGGGCACTTGGGTTGTTTCCACATCCTTGCTATAGTGAGTTGTGCCGCCATAAACATGTTGGCAGGGTGTGGTGGCTTATGCCTGTAATCCTAGCACTCTGGGAGGCTGAGGCAGGTGGATTGTTTGAGATCAGGAGTTTGAGACCAGCCTGAGCAAGAGCGAGACCCTGTCTCTACTAAAAAAATAGAAATAAATTAGCTGGACAACTAAAAGTATATACATATAAAAATTAGCCAGGCATGGTGGTATATGCCTGTAGTCCCAGCAACTCGGAAGGCTGAGGCAGTAGGATTGCTTGAGCCCAGGAGTTTGAGGTTGCTGTGAGCTAGGCTGATGCCACGGCACTCTAGCCCAGGCAACAGAGTGAGTCTTAAAAAAAAAAAACAACCAAACAAACAAACAAACAAAAAAACAAAACACTTGAGAGCAGATGTCTTTATTATAGAATAACTTTTATTCCTTTGGGTAGATGCCTAATAGTGCTATTGCTGGATCAAATGGTAATTCTACTTGTAGCTCCTTGAGGTATCTCCGAATTCTTTTCCATAGAGGTTGCACTAATTTGCAGTCCCACCAGCAGTGTAAGAGTGTTCTTATCTCTCCACATCCTCGCCAGCATTTGTTGCTTTGGGATTTTTTGATAAAAGCCAATCTTACTGGAGTTAGGTGATATCTCATTGTGGTTCTTATTTGCATTTCCCTAATGATTAGAGATGTTGAGGATTGTTTTATCTGTTTACTGGTCATTATTCTGTCTTCTTTTGAAAAGTTTTTGTTCATGTCCTTTGCCTATTTATTGATGAGGTTGGTTGATTTTTTTTTTTTTTGAATTCTAGATAGATTCTTGTAATTAGACCTTTATCAGATGTGTAGAGAGCAAATATTTTCTACCATTCTATAGGTTGTCTATTTGCTCTAATGATAGTTTCCTTGGCTGTGCAAAAACTTTTAAATTTAATTTGGAAAAGTCTTCATTTCTCCTTAATTTTTTGAAGGATAGTTTTGACAAATATAGACTTCTTAGTTGAGATTTTTTTCTTTTACCACTTTTAAAGCTGTTTTTTTTTTTATTTCAGCATATTATGGGGGTACAAATGTTAAGGTTGTGTATATTGCCCTTGCTCCTCCTCCTCCCTCAAGTCAGAGCTTCAAGCATGACCATCCTCCAAACATTGCACATCTCATTCATTATGTTTGTATATACCCATCCCCTCCTCCCCCCTCCCACCCGCCCAACACCCGATAAATGTTATGCCTATATGTCCACTTAGGTGTTGATCTGTTAATACCAATTTTCTGGTGAATACATATGGTGCTTGTTTTTCCATTCTTGAGATACTTCATTAGTAGAATGGGTTCCAGCTCTATCCAGGAAAGTACAAGAGGCGCTATATCACCATTGTTTCTTAAAGCTGAATAGTACTCCATGGTCTACATACACCACATTTTATTAATCCACTCATGGATTGATGGGCACTTGGGTTGTTTCCACAATTTTGCAATTATGAATTGTGCTACTATAAACATTTGAGTGCAGGTGTCTTTTTCATAAAGTGACTTTTGATCTTTTAGGTAGATGCCCAGTAGTAGAATTGCTGGATGAAATGGTAGATCTACTTGTATCGCTTTAAGGTAGATCCATATTGCTTTCCACAGAGGTTGAACTAGTTTGCAGTCCCACCAGCAGTGTAGGAGTGTTCCTATCTCTCCGCATCCATGGCAACATCTATTGTTTGGGGACATTTTGATAAAGGCCATTCTTACTGGAGATAAGTGATATCTCATTGCTGTTTTGATTGGCATTTCCCTGATGATTAGAGATGTTAAGCATTTTTTCATATGTTTGTTGGCCATTATTCTGTCTTCTTTTGAAAAATTTCTCTTCATATCCTTTGCCCACTTTTTGATAGTGTTAATTGATTTTACCTTGCTGATTTTCCTGAGCTCTAAATAAATTCTAGTTATCAGCCCTTTATCAGATGTGTAGCTTGCAAAAATTTTCTCCCATTCTGTGGTTGTCTGTTTGCTCTCTTTACAGTTTCTTTGGCTGTGCAGAAGCTTTTTAATTTGAACAGGTCCCATTTACTTATATTCGTTGCTGCTGTGATTGCCTTTGGGGTCTTTTTCATAAATTCTTTGCCAAGGCCAATGTCTACAAGAGTATTTCCAACATTTTCTTCTAGAATTCTAATAGTTTCACACCTAAGGTTCAAGTCTGTTACCCAGCGTGAGTTGATTTTTGTGAGAGGTGAAAGGTATGGGTTTCAGTCTTTTACATGTCTATCCAGTTTTCCCAGCACCATTTATTGAATAAGGATTCTTTTCCCCAGTGTATGCTTTTGTCTGCTTTGTCGAAGATTAGTTGGCTATATGAGGATCGTTTTACATCTGGGTTCTCAGTTCTATTCCACTGGTCAATGTCCCTGTTCTTGTGCCAGTCCCAAGCTCTTTTAATTACTATAGGCTTGTAGTATAGTTTGAAGTCTGGTAAATTGATGCCTCCTATTTTGTTTTTATTGCCTAGGATTGATTTTGCTATATGGGGTCTTCTCTGTTTCCATACGAAGCATAAAATTATTTTTTCTTTATCTGTGAAAAATGATGATGGTATTTTAATAGGGATTGCATTGACTCTGTAGGTCACTTTGGGTAGTATAGACATTTTAACAATGTTGATTCTGCCAACCCATGAGCATGGTATATTCTTTCACCTGTTTATATCCTCTGCTATTTCCTTCTTCATAGTTCTCCCTATAGAGGTCTTTTACCTCCTTAGTTAAATATATTCCTAGATACTCTATTTTCTTTGTTGCTATTTTGAAGGGAATTAAGTCTTTCATTTTGTTCTCACACTGACTGTTGTTGGCATATATGAATTCCTTTGATTTTTGTGCATTGATTTTGTATCCTGAGACTTTATCAAATTCATTTATCAGTTCAAGGAGTGTCTTGGTTGAATCGTTGGGGTTTTCTAGGTATAAAATCATGTCATCAGCAAAGAGTGAGAGTTTGATCTCTTCTGCTCCCATTTGGACACCCTTAATTCTGCTGTCTTGTCTGATTGCTGTAGCAAGGACTTCCAACACTGTGTTGGATAGAAGTGGAGATAGTGGGCAACCTTGTCTTGTTCCAGTTCTAAGTTGGAATGCTTTTAATTTTTCCCCATTCAGTATAATGTTGGCTCTGGGTTTGTCATATATGGCTTGTATCATTTTTAGGTAAGCCCATCTATGCTTATTTTGTTGAGTGTTCTTATCATAAAAGGGTGTTGAATTTTGTCAAATGCTTTTACTGCACCTCTTGAGAGGATCATATGGTCTTTGTCTTTGCTTCTGTTTATATGGTGAGTTACATTTAAAGATTTGCATATGTTGAACCATCCCTGCATCCCTGGGATGAAGCCCACTTGGTTGTGGTAGATTATTTTCTTGACAAGCACCTGAATTCAATTGGCTAGGATTTTGTTGAGAATTTTTGCATATATATTCATAAGGAATATTGGTCTGTAGTCTTCTTTTTTTGTTGCATCCTTTCCTGGTTTTGGTATCAGGGTTACGTTGGCTTCATAAAATGTGTTGGAGAGGATTCCATCCTTCTTAATGTTGTGGAATAATTTTTGCAGGATAGACACCAGTTTTTCTTTGTAGGTGTGGTAAAATTTGGGTGTGAAACCATCTGGTCCAGGACTTTTCTTTTTAGGAAAGTTTTTTAATGCTGTTTCAATTTCAGTACTTGATATTGGTCTGTTCAGGAATTCTACCTCTTCCTGATTGAGCCTAGGGAGGCTGTGTGTATCTAAAAAATTGTCCATTTCCTCCACGTTTTCCAGTTTGTGTGCATAGAGGTTTTGTAGTATTCATAAATTATATCTTGTATCTCCATGGCATCTGTTGTAATTTCTCCTTTATTTTTCCTGATGGAGCTTATTAGAGATTTTTCTTTTCTGCTTTTTGTTAGTCTGGCCAAAGTGTGTCAATTTTCTTTATTTTTTCCAAGAACCAACTTTTTGTTTTATTAATCTTCCATATGGTTTCCCTATTGTCAATTTTGTTTAGTTCTGATTTGATCTTAATGATTTCTTCTTCTGCTGGGTTTGGAGTCTGTCTGTTCTTCTTTTTCCAGCTATTTGAAACGCTTCATTAGGTTGTCTATTTGTGATCTTTTCAACTTTTGGATATAGGCATTTATGGAAATAAACTTTCCTCTCAGCATTGCTTTAGCTGTGTCCCACAGGTTTTGATAACTTGTGGGACTTGTGATAACTTGATAACTTGTGATAACTCCTTTGTCATTTAGTTCAAAGAATCTTTTGATTTCCATCTTGATTTACTCATTTATGAAGTGATCATTCAGCAGAAGGTTGTTTAGCTTCCATGACTTTGTGTGGAAATGAGAGTTCCTGTTAGGGTTGATTTCTACATTTATTCCATTGTGATCTGAAAAGATACATGATATAATTCCTATTTTTTAAAATTGTTTGAGCATGCTTTTTTGTCCTAGGACATGGTCAATCTTAGAGAATATCCCATGAGCTGATCAGAAGAATGTTATTCAGTGGTTTTGGGATAGAATGTCCTGTAAATGTCATGCCCATTTGTTCTAGAGTTCTGTTTAAGTTCATTATTTTTTTGTTAATTTCCTATTTGGAGGATTTGTCCTGTGCTGTCTGTCAGTAGGGTGTTAAAGTCTCCGGCTATTATGGTGTTGTTGTTTATCCATTTGTTTAGATCAAGTGGAGTTTTCTTTATGAATCTGGGTGGACCAAGGTGGGGTGCATATATATTTAGAATTATTATGTCTTCTTGTTGAACTGTACCCTTCATCATTATATAGTGACCTTCTTTGTCTTTTATTACTTTTGTTGATTTAAAAGCTAAGTTATCTGTAATCAGCACCGCCACGCCAGCTTTCTTTTGGCTTCCATTTGCTTGAAATATTGTTCTCTATCCCTTTACCTTTAGTCTAACTGCATCCTTGCAGGTTAAATGTGTTCCTGATGGCAGAAGATACTTGGCCTGTATTTTTTTATCCATTTGGCCAGCCTATGTCGCTTGAGTAGAAAGTTCAATTTATTGAGATTACTGATAGGTGGGACAGATTTCTGTTCATTATGTTGGGTTTAACTTTGTTGCTTTGTTTTCTCTCTTGAGCCATTGTGGTATCTGGCCTTTGATCTTTAGCTTTTGAGTGGATTTACATTCAGGAGTGTTTATTGTGCTGATCCATGAGTAACGCTGTTTTGAGTACTTCTTGAAGGGCTGGTCTTGTCTTGGTGAATTCCCTCAGTCTTTGCTTATCTGAGAATCTCTTGATTTCTCCTTCATATACAAAACTTAGTTTTGCAGGGAATAAGATTCTAGGCTTGTCATTATTCTGTTTCAGAAGAGTGAGAATGGGGCCCCATTCTCTCCTTGCTTGTAAAGTTTCAGTAGAGAAGTCTGGCATTATTAATATTGGCTTTCCTTTGTATGTTACTTGCTTCTTTCATTTTACAGCTTGTAGAAGGGCCTCTTTGTTTGATTTTTTGGTCAGTCTGATGACTGCATGTTGTGACGTCTTCCTGTTTGTATTGAATCTCCCAGGGGTCCTTTGACCTTCCTCAACTTGTATATTGAGATTTTTAGCAAGGCCTGGGAAATTTTCCTCTATTATATCTTCAAATAACTTATCCAACCCTTGAGTGTTTTCTTCCCCTTCTGGTAACCCTATAATCCTCACATTAGGTTTCTTCACATAATCCCACATGTCTTGTAGGCTTTGCTCTTTTCTCTTGTTTCTCTGCTCTATCTCTGTGACTGTTTTATTTAATTGGAAGGTGTTATCTTTGATCTGTGAGATTCTTTCTTCTGTTTGATTTACCCTGTTCTTGAGGCTTTCCACTGTGTTTTGTAGTCCCTGAATTGATTATTCATTTTCAGGAGTTTGGTTTGATTTTTCTTTATTATTTCAATTTATTTAGTGAATTTTTGTTCTGCTTCCCAGAATCTTTTTGCATTTTCTTTGTGTTGGTTATCTAGTTTTTCTTGGAAATTGTTGAATTTTCTTACAGTCCATGTTCAAAAATCTTCTTCTGTCATTTTAGTGTTCTGATTTTTATTGATGTCCATTTCTAAGGGGCTCATGTTCCTCTTTGTGCTTTCTGTTTGAGTGTTCATATTTCCAGAGTTCCTTCACTCATTTCTTCTCATCTAGATCACTTGTTGCTTTTTACCTTTAGGTTTTCCTTTGGATAATGTCATGCCCTGTTTAGTCTCTGAGCCAGTAGATGGTGTTTGTGGGTAAGATTTGACCACACCCTGTATGATGAGTCAGTAGATGCTATAAGAGGGTATGCAGAATGTCCTCCCTGTCAGTAGTGTATTTATTACTATGTAATAGATGTATATATTTTTGGAATACATGTGATATTTTGATACATTCATATAAATGTGTAATGATCAAATCAGGGTAATTGGGATATCTATGACATTAAATATTTATTTTTTGTATATACTTAGTTTATTCAACAAATTCATTTATTCTAGCTATTTTGAAATACATGATAGATGGTTGTAAACTATACTCACCCTACTAAACTACTGAACTAAGTTTTATTCCTTCTATTTAACTGTATGTTTGCACCCTGTTAATCTCTCTTCATCCTCCCAACCCCTACCCTCCCCAGCCTCTGGTAACCACCAGTCTACTCTCTATCTTCCTGAGATACACTTTTTTAGTGCCCACATATTAGTGAGAACATGCAATATTTGTCTTTCTTTGCCTGGTTTATTTCCCTTAACATGAATCCCTTCAGCTCCATCCATGTTTCTGGAAATGACAGGATTTCATTTTTTATGGCTGAGTAGTATTCCATTGTGTATATATAGCACATTTTCTCTATCCAGTCATCTTCTGATGGCCACTTAGGTTGATTCCATATTTGGACTATTGTGAATAGTGCTGCAATAAACATGGTGGTATGGATATCTTTTTTATATATTCATTTTCTTTCTTTTGAATATATACTCAGGAGTGGGATTACCAGATCATATGATAGTTCTATGTTTAGTTTTTTTGAGGAAACTTTGTACTGTTTTCCTTAGTGATTCTACTAATTTACATTCCCACCAACAATGTATGAGGGTTCCCTTTCTCCACATCCTTGGCATCTGTCATTTTCTGTCTTTTTGATAAAACTCCATTTTAACTGGGGTGAGATGATATCTCATTGTGGTTTTGATTTTCATTTCTTTGATAATTAGTGATGTTGTACATTTCTTCATATACCTGCTCGTCATTTTCATGTCATCTTTTGATGTATATCCATTTCTTTCCTCAAATTTGGTAGGTTTTGGCCAATATTTCTTCAGGCATGATTTTTGCTCTTTTCACTCTCTCTTCTCCTTCTGGGACTCCCATAATGTGTATATCTTGTGTGATCTTGACAGTGTTCCATGAGTTCCTTAGGCTTTCCAAATGTCTGTGTGTCTGCTTTTATGCCAATGCCATGCTTTTTTGATTACCATAGCTTTGTAGGATGTTTTGAAGGCAGATAGTGTTGCTTCTAGCATTGATCTTTTTGCTCAAAATTGCTTTGGATATTTAGGGTCCTATGATTCCATACAAATTTAAGAATTGTTTTTTCTATTTCTATAAAGAATGTCATTGGTATTTTTTATATAAGGATTGCATTGAATCTGTTGATTGCTTTAGGTGGTATGGACATTTCAACAATAGTCTTCCAGTCCACGAACACAGGATGTTTTTCTATTTATTTGTGTCCTCTTCATTTTTTTCATAAGTATTTTGAATTTTTCAATGTAGATATCTTTTACCTCCTTGGTTAAATTTATTTCTAGGTTATTATTTTTTATAGCTATTGTAAATGGGGTAGTTTTCTTGATTTCCTTTTTGGTTAGTTCATTATAGTGTATAGAAATGCTACTACTGGTTAATGTATATTGATTTTGTATTATGCAACTTTAGTGAATTCATTTATTCTGACAGTTTTTTTGTATAGAGTCTTTAGGGTTTTCTATATATAGGATTATGTTATGTGCAAACAGGGACAGTTTCACTTTCTTTCCTATTTGGGTGCCTTTTCTTTCTTTCTCTTATCTAGTTCTACTTCCAGTATTATGTTGAATAGAAAGTATGAGTGTGGGAATTCTTAGAGAAAAAGGTTTTAACTTTTCCCTGTTCAGTATAATTTTAGGTGTGGCTAATCATATCTGGCTTTGATTATATTGTGATACGTACCTTCTATGCCTAATTTATTGAGAATTTTTATCATTAAGATATGTTAAGTTTTGTCAAATGCTTTTCCTGCATCTATTGAAATGATTGTATAGTTTTTGCCTTCATTCTATTAATTTGACAAATGATGTTTATTGGTTTGCATAAGTAGAACTATCCTTGCATTCCTGGAACGAATCCTACTTGATCATAGTGAATGATCTTTTTAATATGCTGCTGAAGTTGGTTTGGTAGTATTTTGTTGAGAATTTTTACGCTTGTGCTCATCAGGGATATTGACCTGTAGTTTTCCTTTTTCCTTGTCTGATTTTGGTATCTGGGTCATGCTGGCTTTATAGAATGAGTTTGGGAGAATTCCTTCCCCAAACTATTTCTGTAATAGTTTGAGAAGAATTGCTATTAATTCTTCTTTTTAAATGTTTGTTAGAATTCATGTCCTGTTCTTTCCTTTGATGGGACATTTTATTACTGATTCAATCTCATTACTTATTATTGGTGTGTTCAGATTCCTAATTCTTTATGATTCATTCTTAGTAAGTTATATGTTTCCAGCAGTTTATCCATTTCCTCTAGGTTTTCCAATTTGTTGGGAGTCATAGTAGTCTTTTAATATACTTTATATTTCTGTGACATCATAATGTCTCCTTTTTCATCTCTGATTTTATTTATTTGAGTGTTCTTTTTCTCTTAGAAGTCTAGCTAAAAGTTTATCCACTTTATCTTTTCAAAAGCTATTAGTTCCATTGATCTTTTGTGTAGTTTTTCTTTAGTCCTTATTTTGACTATTTGTGCTCTGATTTTTATTATTTCTATCTCTCTGCTAATTTGGGGCTTACTTCTTGTTTCTTAGTTTCTTGTTCCTTGAGGTGCACTGTTAGGTGGT
Source organism: Microcebus murinus (assembly GCF_040939455.1). Lineage (NCBI taxonomy): Eukaryota > Metazoa > Chordata > Mammalia > Primates > Cheirogaleidae > Microcebus > Microcebus murinus. The sequence continues at coordinate 2,382,139 of NC_134116.1, read as the reverse complement.
TTATTTGAGATTTTCTTAATTTTCTGATGTATGCATTTATTGCTATAAACTTTTCCCTGAATACTGCTTTACTTTATCCCATAGGTTTTGGTATGTTGTTGTTCCACTTTTATTTGTCTCTAGAAATTTTTAAATTTGGCTTTTAATTTCTTCATTGTCCTAGTCATTGGTTGTTCAGGACATGTTGTTCAATTTCCATGTACTTGTATGGTTCCTGACATTCATCTAGTTATTGATTTCTAGTTTCATACCATGAAACTAGTGGTTGAAAACAATATTTGATATAATTTCATTTTTAACAATTTGTTGACTTGTTTTGCAGCCTGTCATATAGTCTATTCTAGAAAAGAATCTGTAGTCTGATGTTGTTGGATAGAAAATTCTATTTGGTCCATTTTGTCTAAAATCCAGTGCAATTCTAATATTTTCTTATTAATTTTCTCCCTGGTTGATCCATCCTTTGTTCAAAGTGAATTGTTGAAGTCTCTTAGTATTATTGTATTGTTATCTATTACTCCTTTCATGTCCATTCATATTTAATTTATATATTTAGGTTTCTCATGTTGGGTGCATGTACATTTACAAATGTTATGTCTTCTTGATGAATTGAGCCCTTTATCATTAAGTAATGTCCTTTTTTTGTCTCTTTGGACAGTTTTTTGACTTGAAGTCTATTTAATCCAATATAAGTATAACCATCCCTCTTTTCTTTTGGTTACTATTTTCATGGATGATCTTCTTTCATCTCTTTACTTTCAGCCTATGTATGTCCTTAATGCTAAAGCAGGTCTCTTGTTGGCAGCATATAGTTGGATTTTTTTTAAAAATCCACCCAGCCATTCTGTGTTTTAACTTGAGAACTTGGTCTATTTACATTCAAAGTAATTATTGATAGTTAAGAACTTCCTAGTGTCATTTTACTAGTTGTTTTCTGATTGTTTTGTAGATCTTTTGTTCTTTTTCTCTGTTTTCTTGCTTATCTTTGTGATTTGATAATAGTAATCTCTTTTCCTATAATTGTGTCTATTCCAGAATGTCATCATATTCATCATTTTTCTAGGTTTTTAGGTGAGATATAATTCATATGCCATAAAATTCACATTCTTAAAGTGTACAAGCCTAAGATTTTTAGTGTATTCACAAAGTTGCACAACCATCATTAGTATCTAATTTCAGAACATTTTACCACCCTCAAAAGAAACACTGTGTACATTAACAGTCACTCCCCCTTTCCCCTTCTTCCTGACTCTGAGACCACTAATCAACTTCCTATCTCTAGATTTGTCTCCTCTGAATATTTAATATAAATAGAATCATACAATATACGACCTGTTCTGTGCCTTTTTTCACTAATAATAATGTTTTAAAGATACTTTAAGTTGTAGCATGAGTTATTACTTCATTTTTTAATGACTGAATAATAATCCATTGTATGGATACACTGTCCTAAACTTTGATTATCCATTCATTAGTTGATATATGTGTAGTTTTCACCTTTAGGGTATTGTGAATATTATTATTATAAACATTCATGCACATGTTTTTGCTTATATGTAAGAGTGAAATTGTTGGGTTTTACAGTGACTCTACGTTTAATTTTCTGAGGCACCAACAAACTGTTTTCCATAGCAGTTCCACTGTTTTGTATTTCCACTAGCAGCGTCTGAAGATTCCACTTACTCCACATCTTTTTTTTTTTTTTCTTGCTCAATTCCATTTTATTAGGATATGGGGAAAACATATCTTCATTCAACTCTATTTTCTTTTTAAATTGACACTCCATGAGGCTCTAAAGAATTGAATTTTTTTTAGAGAAATCCAATTTTCGCACTCTGTCATCATTATTTCATTTAAAGCAACAACAGCAGCAACACTGGAGTGTGCATGAGGCACTCTCCAAGCGGCAGAAGCACAGAAAGGAAGGTCAAGGAGTGCGCACACTCTGTGGGCTCACAAGGGAGGAAGGCTTTGGGCTTTGTGTGTCTGGAGGTGTACTTTTGCTTCTCAAATCTATACTCCACTTTAACAGTTTGTGCTGTAGAACATTTTTTCCTGCATTATTATCCTTGAATTTTACTTAATCACTCAAATTTAATTCTTTCTCCCTCTGTGCAAATAATTAAAGATCACAAATTAATGTTCATCACAGTGACAGCTGCCATTTACTGATAACCTCATTGTGGCAGTCATTGTTCTAGATATTTATGAGTTCTGAGCCTGTACGCTCAGAGACAAGGAAGTGAATAGAGTTGAAGGAGGAGGACATGCATGTGTTAGTGTTCATGCATGTATGTATGTGAGTTTCACATGTGTGCATTTGTGTGTGCATGTGCATATGTACATACTGACATGTAGTAGGAGGTTACATATAATCCACAGAGAGTGAAAATACTGCAAGCCACTCCAATAAAATGTCAGAAGCTCAACCACATAAATGCCACTACCAGAAAGCAGAAACTGCCTTTGTTTAGAAGAAAAAAAACAACTATACAGAACCCTACTACCTATGTTCAGTCTTACAACTGAACAGTGGTTTCTGAGGAAAGCCATTTGATGATGATGATAATAATGGATAATATTTTTATATTTATTGACAGCTGTCAATAAATAATAAAGCACAGACCTAGATAAAGAGGCGTTCCCTACATGGGGTCAGGCGATGTTTCAGTTCTCTGTCACCAGGTAATGTCAATTCCTCTTGATAACAGGACAAAATAAACAAGAGATTTCTAGTACAATGAGTTTGGAAATTTGGCTTACTGCCACTTTTTGACTATTACGAATAATATATAATGCTGCTGTGAAAATTCATGTACAAGTTTTGTGTGAACATTGTTTTCATTTCTTTGAGTACAGACCAAGGAGTAGCATTGCTGGTTCCTATGGTAACTCTATGTTTTAACCATATGAGGAACTGCCAGATGGTTTTCTAAAGCAGTGGCACCATTTTACAATCTCACCCACCAGGATATAAGTATTGTACATCTTGCCAGCATATCTCGTGATTTTTATTTGCATTTCCCTAATGGCTAGTGATGTGTATATTTTCATGTGCTTACTGGCTATTTGTATATCTTTGGAGAAATGTCTATTCAAATACTTTGACCAATTTTAAAATGGGGTTATTTTTCTTTTTGTTATAGGGTTGTAACAATTTTTAAATATATTCTGAATACTAGCCCCTTATCTGATATAAAATTTGAAAACATTTACTCCCCGTTGTTAGGTTGTCTTTTTACTTTCTCAATAGTGTCCTTTGAAGGACAAAAGTTTTAAATTATAATGTCTAATTTATTTATTTTTGTTGCTTGTGCCATATTTAGTACATATTTGATTAATATTTGATATAATGTTTAAGAAACTTTTTGCCCTATCCATGAGCATGAAGATTTATATGTTTGTTTTCTCCTGTGCGTTTTATATAATAGCTTTGGCATTTACATTTGGGTCTTTGATTAATTCTTAGTTTATTTTTGTATATGATATTCATTCTTTTGCATATCAATTCAGTTGTTTTACCACCATTTGTTAAAAAGATTCTTTTTCTCCATTGAATTATCTTGGCACTTGTGCCAATAATCAGTTGTTTACAAACTTATGGGTTTATTTCTGGGCTTTCAATCCTATTTCAATGACCTATATGTGTCTCCTTATGCCAGTCCCACATGGTCTTGATTACTGTAGTGTTGTAGTAAGTATTGAGATTCGAAAGTGTGAGTCCTCCAACTTTATACTTCTTTTACAAAATTATTTAGCCTATTCTGGATTCCTTGCATTTCCATTTGAATTTTAGAACTGGCTTTTCCATTTTTTTGTAAAAAAAAAAAAAAAAAGCCAGCTGGGATTTTGCATAGAATCTATAGATCATTTTGGGAGAGTATTGCCATCTTAACAAGATTAATTCTTCTAATCCATGAACATGAGATATCCTTCCATTTATTTAGATCTTTAATTGTTTTCACTGATGTTTTGCAGTTTTCAGTGTACAGTTCTTACACTTCTTTTGTTAAATTTATTCCTAAGTATTTTATTCTTTTGGAAGAATAAAATGATTATTTTCTTAATTTTAAGATTGCTTATTGCTAATGTATAGAAATACATTTGATTTTTATTTATTAATCTTCTATCCTGCTGCCTTGCTGAATTTAGTTATTAGCTATAAATGTTTTTCTTTTTTTGTGGATTCCTTAGGATTTTCTATATGTAAGATAATGTCATCTGCAATAGAAATACTTTTTAATTTGGAGAACTTTTGTTTATTTATTTTGCTTTTTGCCTAATTGCCTGGCTAGAATCTTCAGTACAATATTGAATAATAGTGGTGCGAGTGGAAATCCTTGTCTTGTTACTGAGGATAGAAAACATAATTTTAGTCTTTCACCACTATGTATGATGTACACTCTGGGTTTTTTGTAGATGCTTTTTGTCAATTTGTCCCTTCTATTCCGGATTTGTTTGTGTTTTAACATAAAAGGGTATTTGATTGTGTCAAATGCTTTTTATTTTTTGCCTCTATTGTAGGGGGCTGACATATATTTTCCTAGTTTAAGAATTATATTTAGTGAGTAATGTACATGTTCTGCCCAGAGCATTTGAAAGTAATGTGTTCTGGACAAGGCCCCTTGTAATAAACATGGTTACTGCCTAGAGGCATAACAATAGACCTGAGTTTCTGCATTGTGGCAATAGCTGCCCAGCCCCATGAAAAGTGGAGGCCTGGAGGCCTGGAGGCCACACAATAAGCACATTGTTCTTTTGATTGCTGCTTAATCCCATAAGATGGCTGGTTAGTCAATGACAGGTAAGACCTCTCAAGGGAGGAGCGACCTAAGCCATGCACAGCCGCAGGGGATCAGCCTAAGAGGAACTTGGGATGGAAAATGCCCCCTGTGGCAGCCTTGCCCAACCTTGCTAATCTCGGTCTGTGATCTATGCCTGGCGCCTCGAGCAACTGCCTGGAAACCTTGAGTCAGGAGATATCTGTGTCCTTAGGCTATGTGTTCTAGAATTTATGGCTATCGCTGCCACCCCTGGGTGGGCACATACAAGGAACTAACTTTGATTTTGGGGGTATAAAAATAAAATGACTGGCGCATATTGCGCTGCAGTCTTGTAACCATATTTGTGTATGTTTGTGTGTCTTTTTGTGTTCATCGTCCTTCCTGCAAACGGGCCACAGCATCTATTGTGATTATTTTGTTTTTTCCTGTGTCCTAATAATATGGTGTATGATATGATTAATTTTGTATGTTGAACCAGCCTTACATTCCTGAGATAAATCTCACTTTGTTGTGATGTGGAATACTTTTTTTTTTTTTTTTTTTTGAGACAGAGTCTCGCTTTGTTGCCCAGGCTAGAGTGAGTGCCGTGGCGTCAGCCTAGCTCACAGCAACCTCAAACTCCTGGGCTCGAGTGATCCTTTTGCCTCAGCCTCCCGGGTAGCTGGGACTACAGGCATGCGCCACCATGCCCGGCTAATTTTTTATATATATATCAGTTGGCCAATTAATTTCTTTCTATTTATAGTAGAGACAGGGTCTCGCTCTTGCTCAGGCTGGTTTCGAACTCCTGACCTTGAGCAATCCGCCCGCCTCGGCCTCCCAAGAGCTAGGATTACAGGCGTGAGCCACAGCGCCCGGCCAGATGTGGAATACTTTTTATAAGTTTCTAAAATGATTTTTGCATCTGTATTCATAAGGTGTATTGATCTTTTGTTTTCTTGTAGTGACTTTGTCTGGTTGTTGCCACAGTATAGTATTAGTCTCAGAGAATGCTTTGGGAAGTGCTCTCTTCTCTTCTATTTTTTGGAAGAGTTTGTGAAGGATTATTATTACTCTCTAAAAATTTGGTAGAATTCATCAGTGGAGCCATCTGGTCCTGATCTTCTTGTTTATGGCAGTGTTCTTGACTATTAATTCCATTCTTTTACTAGTATAATTCTATTCATATTTTTTATTTATTCTTAGGTGAGTTTTGGTAATATCTTTCAAAATTGTGTTCTTTTCATCCAGGTTATTTGTTAATAATTTGTTGTCATACAGTTGTTCATGTATACCCTCATAATCTTTTTTATTTCTATAAATTCAATATTAATGTTATTTCTTTCATTCCTGATTTTAGTAATCTAAGTTTTCTCTCTTTTTTCTTGGTCAGTCTAGCTAAATGTTACTCAATTTTGATAGATGCCTTTTGTAAAAACCAAATTTTGGTCCTGTTGATTCCCCCCCCCATTCTCAATTTTATTTATTACCACTTTAGTCTTTATTATTTTTTTATGATGACCCTTCTTGTCATCTTCATCTTTCTTCATGTTGCTTAGGGTTATTTGCACTTCCTGGATTTGTGGGCTTATAGTTTTCATCAAATGTTTTGTTTAAATGTATTATTCAACACTTTCTTCAGAATTATCAGCAGCATCTTGTTTCTTAGATATTAGATGAGGGGTGTTGGGGTAGGAGTGATTATAACATAAAAAAAAAAAAGATGTTGTCTTTACCTGGGGGAAGGCTGGTCTCTGTAGTTGGAGTTTTAACAGCACACTGGGAGTCAGAAAGGATTAGTCAGAATTTTGTTTCTGCACTTGAAGGAAGTACTTATGGAGGTGGGAAGAAAATGAGGTATAAGAAAAATACAAAACATGAAACACAAGAACTGTGTCTAGGTAGATGTTATCTTCAGAAGGTGTCTTAGTCCATTTGTGTGGCTATAAAGAAATACTTGAGGCTGGGTATTTATAAATGAAAAAGAGGTTTATTTGGATCACACTTCTGCAGGCTGTATAAGAAACATGGCACCAGCATCTGCATTTGGTGAGGGCCTCAGGCTGCCTCCACTCATGGTGAAAGGCAAAGGGAAGCTGGCATGTGCAGAGATCACATAGTGAGAGAGGAAGCAAGGTGGGGGGGAGGTGCCAGGCTCTTTTTAACAACTAGCTCTCACAGGAACTAATGGAGCGAATACTCACACTCATTACCATGAAGACAGCAGCAAGTCAATGAGAAATCCAGCCCCATGACCCAAACACCTCTCGTTAGGCCCCATTTCCGACATTGGGTGTCAAATTTCAACATGATATTTGGAAAGGACAAATATCCAAACCATAGAAGAAGGGTAATATATTAATCATGGTTCTACAGAGAAACAGAACCAGCAGGAAATTTTTTTAATTTTTATTTTATTCAGGTCTTTAACTGATTGGATGAGAGCCACCCACATCATGGAGGACAATCTGCTTCACCCCGTTTAACAATTCAAATGTTAATCTTATCCAAAACACCCTCACAGACACACCCAGAATAATGTTTGACTAAATATCTCAGCACCTAGTGGCTTAGTCAATCTGACATATAAAATTTATCATCACAGGTAGTCGTTTCACCGAAGAAATGGTGAATCTGCCTCAAGGCGCAGGTAGTGGCATTTGTATGCTGGCAAACCAGCTCTCAAAAACAACCCTTAAAGTATGAGTTAGCTCCAGAACACCACTGGTAGAAGAATATATGGCACAAATCATGACCTTTAGGGAAAACAAGGCACTTCCAAACCGGCACTTATACCAGGTGTTTCACCCAGACCCTTGGCAGCATGGTAGCCACATATCAGTCAGAAGACGGAGGAGTTAAGAGAAAACATTTATCAAGTAAGATGCCAACTAAAAGAAAATATGTGCTCTCCAGTACATTTGTGAATGCTTCCTCTTTCTTGAGAAATTGGAGGCTGTCTTAGAGAACATGGCAGATGAAGCTAAGCCTGTTGGATCAAGTTATACCTGGTGGTTAGGGCAAGAATGTGCACCGTCTGGGGGAGGGTCATGCTGGAGACTCAGACTTGTGGGGGGAGGGGGGAAAGGGCATTTATTGAAACCTTAAAATCTGTACCCTCATCATATGCCGAAATAAAAAAAAATAAAAAAAATAAACTTACCCTAGACAAATTCACTGGAAAAAAAAAAAAAGAAAGAAAAAAAGAAGTATAAGTTATGTGAAGGAGAATCAGGACTGTGTTTTCAGTGATAAAAACTAACCTGAAAAGAAGATGAATGGAATTGGGGAAACAAAGTTCTTAAAGAATAGTTCTAGAAAATGAAGTCTGTGTTATTTTCTTATGTCTTAGCCTTAACTGATCTCATCTGAAAATTTTGGAAAGTAAAACCAGAAGGTTTGTTTATGGGAAGGAAAATCAGAGTCTGTGTTTTTATGAATTCTTGCAAACTTTTTTCATTTTGTTAATATAAACATTTTACTTCTTTTGACTCTTATTCTTTATACTCCATATTTATTAGATAAAGTCAAATGTGGAAACATTTGAAGGTACGAAAGATTTCCATTTTATTTATTGTTATTAAATAGTTACTTGGTTTGGCGAATAACATAAATTTATGATTGAGACACTATTCTTGGCACAGTGCTTAAATCACCCCAAGAACATAACAACATAGCTTTGATTTTAGTGAGAATGCTCCAGACATAACCCAGGATTCTCAGCTATTCTGATAATCCAACAATGGAATAGATTGAGTTGATAGAGATTGGAGAAGACTGGATGTTCTAGTCTGCATTTGGGTTTATCCTTCACGGGTGACTATGTAGAAGATTCTACGACAGCAACTTTGTAGCTCTGTCACTGTACTCAAGTGGCTTTAATTTGCACTCTTGTCACTGGTGTCATATGGATTAAACCTGAGATATTCCAGTGTCACATCTTCTAAAGAAAGCCATCTAGCATTGCATTAAATCAGAGCCAACACATCTACAATCTCCCTATCCTCTTTTCTCCTTTGGTCTCTTTATCTCTTCCTCTGTTTTCTTTATTCTGAATTTTTGACTTTCCTTCTAGTTTGAAATTAACTTCTTGGTTCAAATTCTTTATGGCATTGCTGAGTTTGGTTTTCCCATCTAAAATTGTGTCATTGAAACTCCAAAATTATATGGCATCTCCAAAATTAAGGATGCTGCTGGAAAACTGGAGAAAAAGGATAATGGTCACTCACAAAAGAATCCTGAGAGGTATGAGTATCATGTAGTTCTGGGGCCATCTACAGGGGAGCTGTTTTTCCCCTCTGCTCAAATGATTTAGTTTTTGGTCCATCACTGAGCAGCTCTAGCTTTACAGTGCTGGAAAGTAACAGATGTACAGCATGGTGACTCTAATGATAATGTATCATATACTTGAAAATTGCTAAACGATTGGATCTTAAATAGTCTAACTATGAAAAACGGTAAGTATATGAGGTCAGATATGATAGATATGTTAATTAGCTTGATTTAATCATCTCACAATCAATATATCTATCAAAACATCACATTGTATATCATAAATTATATATAAATTTTATTTGTCAATTATACCTTAACAAAACTAGTGTGGGGGGAGATTTAGACAAACAATCCAAGCAGTTTACTGTTTCACTGGAATCTGAGAATAGAAACCACATTTCTTATTTCCAGAAAGCTCTTATGTACTGCCCTATTATGTTTTCACTGAGCAGTATAAATGCTAAGAGCTAACTTTCCTATGCTGCATATATGTGGTACCTCCAGTCCGAATGATTCCAACTGTGTAGATATTTGCATTGGTATTTGCAAATTGTTATTCAGGTTGTCTGAGTTTCTTTAGTTTGATACAATTACATTTGTCTACTTTTGCTTTTATTGCCTGTGCTTTGGGGGTCCTATCCAAAAAATCATTACCCAGACCAATTTCAATACACATTTTTCTGGCCAGGCATGGTGTAATCTCAGGGTTTGGGGAGGCCAAGGTGGAAGGATTGCTTGAGGCCAGGAGTTTTAAACCAGCCTAGGGAACATAAGGAGACCCACATCTCTACCAAAAAAGGAAAATAGCTGGGCGTGGTGGTACACATCTGTAGTCCTAGTATTCAGGAGGCCAATGTGGGAGGATCACATGAGCCCAGGAGTTTGAGGTTGCAATGAGCTATGATTACACTGCTGCAGTACAGCCTGGATGGCAGAGTGACAACTTGTCTTAAAAAAAAAAGCATATTTTTTCTAGTAGTGTTAAAATTTCAGACTGTTACACTTAAGTCTTCAATCTATTTTGAGTTCTTTATTCTGTGTGGTATGATATAAGGGTCTAATTTCATTCTTCTGCATGTAGATATCCAGTTTTCTCAACATCATTTATGGAAGAGACTAAACTTTCCCAATTGTGTGTTCTGGCATCTTTGTTGAAGACTATCTGGCCATAAGTGCATGGATTTATTTCTGCACTCTCTATTCTGTTCCATTGTTGTATTTGTATGGTTCTATGCCAGTAACATGCTATTTTGATTAATATAGCTTTGTAGTATATTTTAAAATCAAGTAGTATGATGCCCCCAGATTTGTTCTTTTTCCTCAAGATTGCTTATTCTATTTGGAGTCTTTTGTGTTTCCACACAAATTTTAGGATTTTTTTTTCTATTTCTATGAAAAAAAGTCATTGGAATTTTGATAGTGATTGAAATGAATCTTTAGATAACCTTGAATAGTATGAACATTTTGACAATATTAATTCTTTCTATTCAAGAATGTGTGGTTATCTTTCCACTTGTGTATTCTTCAATTTCTTTCATCAATGTTTTGTGGTTTTTAATGTACGGATCTTTCACATTCATGGTTAAATTTATTCCTAAGTATTTTATTTTATACTACTCTAAAGAGAATTATTTTCTTGATTTCTTTTCTTTATTTCAGCATATTATGGAGGTACAAATGTTTAGGTTACATATATTGCTTTTGTTCCACCCAAGTCAGAGCTTCAAACATGTCCATGCCCCAGATGGTGTACACTGCACCCATTAGGTGTGAATATACCCATCCCTTCCTCCCTCTTCCACTTGCTGGACACCCGATGAATGTTATTACAGTATGTGCACATAAGTGTTGATCAATTAATTAATACCAATTTGATGGTGAGTACATGTGGTGCTTGCTTTTCCATTCTTATTTCACTTAGTAGAATGGCCTCCTGCTTTATCCAGGATAATACAGGAGGTGCTAGATCACCATTGTTTTGTGTGGTTTTTTGATTTCTTTTTCGAATACTTCAATGTTAGTGTGTAGAAATGCTACTGATTTGTGTATGTCAATTTTGTATCCTGCAATTTTACTGAATTATTTATTATTTCTAAAAGATTTTTTGGGGGGGTGGAGCAAGATGGAGGACGAATAACACCGCCAGACAGAGTGTCTCTGCAGAAAAGATAGATTCTAGCAGAAATTAGAGGAAAGAAGCAAGAAGACGAGCATACAGCGGACAAGGGCCAGAAGGAGGGGTACCTGAGACCCTGGGAGACTCCATGGGAGGAGGCTGCGGAGGAGAACTGGAGGATGAGACCACCGGAGCAGCCCGGAGACCAGCGGCAAGGGTAGGTGGATTTGCTGTTTCTTCTCCCCTGCATTCGGGACTGCTGGTGGGCTCCCCAGCGGGTGGAGAGACCTGCGGACACCAGCCCAGAGACCGCCGCCGCCTGCCAACGGTGAGCCTGTAGCGGACACAGCACCAGACTCCCAAATCCCTCGGGGCACCTCCGTGTGCACAGACCCGAGCCCCGCGGCAGGCACCATATTGCCTCCTTCTCCCCTCCGCCGACCCTACCTGCGGCTGCCCAGAGAGACAATACAGCCACTGGCCGGAGGCACCTCCAGGGAACCTGACCTTCCCTTTTGGAACCCTACAGCTGACTAAGGGGAACTCAGACTGTGAGTGCCCTACCCACTAGCCCTCCCAGGTGCTGCTGGCACGGTGTTCCCAGGAGAACAGTGCCGACTCAGAAGCTGAGAGACACAGACACGGCTTGGGCTCCCTGTGGGTGAATTGGGACCAGAACTCCTCTCCCTGGTGGGGATACAATTTGAACTCTGGGACCCAGAGGTTGGACCTGCAGACCAGATACCGTGCACCTAGGTCTAGCATTGCCCGGGGCACAGAAGGGATATTTGTGAACAGCCCGCTGAGGTGTGTGTGCCTCCAGGGGCAGATCAGTGTCCTAGAGGGCAACCCTCCCACCAAAGGGAGGCTCTGCGCGCAGCCCAGGCAGCGTTTCTGCTCAGGGAACCTCCCCACCGGCATCACAATCCAGGGAGGCGTGGTGGCGTGTGGTCTGGCCTGCTGGCAGAGGCCCAGGAGTAACTGCGGAGTTGGGGAGGGTGGAAAGAAGCGAGGCCTGCTCCAGACTGCGGGTCTCAGACAGCCCCACCCCAACAAGCAGATTTTCTGGCTGAGCGGGACCATTCCAGCCCCACCCTGACAGCTTTTTCTGGAAGCAGAGAACAGAACTTTGACCCCTGCGAACATCATTGGTGGTGCCTGAGGGCAGGCTTACCAAAACCAGCTCCACCCAGAACAAGAGCTGATAACAGAACACAAAAACAATAGCACAGCCTGTTCCTCCAAGCAAGCGCCACCTACTGACAGGGACGGCATCCTGCATAGCCTTTTCACGGCACCCAATGACTCATTATACAGGGAGTGGTCGAATCTCACGCACAGACACCACCTAAGGGCTCAGAAACTAAACAAGGCGTGTGAATACCCAAACAAAAACCTAAAGGAAAGAAACAACAACTGATCGACATGGGAAGAAATCAGCGAAGGAACTCAGGAAATATGAAGAACCAAACAGAAAACACACCCCCAAAGAGGAGCACCAGCCCCCTAGAAACGGACACCAACCCAAATCAGGCAACCAAAATGACAGAAGAGGAAATTCGTATGTGGATCATAAGAACACTCACTCAGCTGCAACAACAACTCAATAACCAACACAAAGAAACCACAAAAAGCCTCCAGGATCTGGAAAAAGAAATGGACACAATGAAGAAATGTTTAACCGAACTCCTGGAAATGAAGAATCAATTCAGGGACCTCCAAAATACAGTGGAAAGCCTCAAGAACAGGGTAGATCAAACAGAAGAAAGAATCTCAGAGATTGAAGATAACACCTTCCAACTAAATAAAACCATCACAGAGATAGAGCAGAGAAACAAGAGAAAAGAGCAAAGCCTACAAGAGCTGTGGGATTATGTGAAGAAACCTAATGTGAGTGTCATAGGGTTACCAGAAGGGGAAAGGACAACACCCAAGGGTTGGACAAGCTATTTGAAGATATAATAGAGGAAAATTTCCCAGGCCTTGCTCAAAATCTCGATATACAAGTTCAAGAAGCTCAGAGGACCCCTGGGAGATTCAATGCAAACAGGAAGATGTCACGACATGCAGTCATCAGACTGACCAAAGTATCAACTAAAGAGGCCCTTCTAAGAGCTGTAAGACAAAAGAAGCAAGTGACATACAAGGGAAAGCCAATTCGAATAACATCAGACTTCTCTAATGAGACTTTACAAGCAAGGAGAGACTGGGGCCGCATTCTCACTCTTTTGAAACAAAACAATGCCCAGCCTAGAATATTATTCCCTGCAAAACTAAGCTTCATATATGAAGGAGAAATAAAAACATTCTCAGACAAGCAAAGGCTCAGAGAATTCACCACGACAAGACCAGCCCTACAAGAAGTACTAAAAACAGCATTATGCATGGAACATCATAATAAAAACCCACGAATATAAAAACAACCAAATCCCAAAGATATTAAAGGCTAGATATTACATGGCTCAAGACAGAAATCATAGCAACAACATCCAACCCAACAGAATGATCAGTAATCTACCTTACCTATCAGTTCTCTCAATAAATGTGAATGGCTTAAACTCTCCACTCAAGAGACATAGGCTGGCTGAATGGATAAGAAAATACAGGCCAAGTATAGGCTATCTTCAGGAAACACATCTAACCTGCAAGGATGCATATAAACTAAAAATAAAAGGGTGGAGATCAATATTCCAAGCATGTGGAAGCCAAAAGAAGGCTGGTGTGGCAGTTCTAATTTCAGACGATTTAGTTTTTAAACCAACAAAAGTAGTGAAAGACAAAGAAGGTCATTATATAATGGTGAAGGGCACAGTCCAACAAGAAGAGATAACAATTTTAAATATATATGCACCCAACTTAGGTGCACCCAGATTCATAAAGCAAACCTTACTGGAGCTAAGCAAATGGATTAATAGCAACTCCATAATCGCCAGAGATTTCAACACCCCACTGACGGCACGAGACAGATCCTCCAAACAGAAAATTAACAAAGAAATAATGGACTTAAACAAAACTCTAGAACAATTAGGTCTGACAGACATCTACAGAACATTCTACCCAAAATCCACTGAATATACGTTCTTCTCATAAGCTCACGGGACATTCTCTAAGATTGACCATATCCTAGGACACAAAGAAAATCTCAAGAAATTTAAAAAAATAGAAATCATACCATCTACCTTCTCAGATCACAGTGGAATAAAAGAAGAAATCAACCCTAACAGAAACTCACATTTCTACAAAAAACGTGGAAATTAAACAACCTCCTACTAAATGATTACTTCGTAAATGAAGAAATCAAGACGGAAATAAAAAAGTTCTATGAAGAAAACGACAATGGAGAGACAAGTTATCAACTCCTCTGGGACACAGCTAAAGCAGTTGTGAGAGGAAAGTTTATCTCCATAAATGCCTATAACCAAAAGACAAGAAGGTCACAAATAGACAATCTAATGAAACGGCTCAAAGAGCTGGAAAAAGAAGAACAGACCAACCCCAAACCCAGTAGAAGAGGTGAAATAAACAAGATCAAATCAGAACTAAACGAAATTGAAAACAGGGAAGCTATTCAGGAGATTAATATAACAAAAAGTTGGTTCTTGGAAAAAATAAACAAAATTGACACACCATTGGCTAAGCTAACGAAAAGCAGAAAAGAGAAATCTCTAATAAGCTCCATCAGGAATAAAAAAGGAGATATCACAACTGATCCCAAAGAGATACAAGATACAATTTATGAATACTACAAAAATCTTTATGCACACAAACTAGAAAATGTGGAGGAAATGGACAAATTTCTAGAAACACACAGCCTCCCTAGGCTCAACCAGGAAGAAATAGATTCCCTGAACAGACCAATCTCAACAGCTGAAATAGAAACAGCAATTAAAAACCTCCCTAAAAAGAAAAGTCCCGGTCCAGATGGCTTCACACCTGAATTTTACCATACTTACAAAGAAGAACTAGTACCTATCTTGCAGAAACTATTCCACAACATCGAGAAGAACGGAAACCTCCCCGACACCTTTTATGAAGCGAATATTACTCTGATACCAAAACCAGGAAAGGATGCAACAAAAAAATAAAACTACAGACCAATATCCCTAATGAATATAGATGCAAAAATGTTCAACAAAATCTTAGCTAACCAAATCCAGACGCTTATCAAAAAAATAATCCACCACGACCAAGTGGGCTTCATCCCAGGGATGCAGGGATGGTTCAACATACGTAAATCTATAAATGCAATTCACCACATAAACAGAAGCAAAAACAAAGACCACATGATTCTTTCAATAGATGCAGAAAAAGCTTTTGACAAAATTCAACACCCTTTCATGATACGAACACTTAAGAAAATAGGCATAGAAGGGACATACCTAAAAATGATACAAGCCATATGTGACATATGCCATACAAGCCATAGCCAGCATCATACTGAATGGGGAAAAATTGAAATCATTCCCACTTAGAACTGGAACCAGACAAGGCTGCCCACTATCTCCACTTCTGTTCAACATAGTACTGGAAGTCTTGGCTACAGCAATCAGACAGGAAAATGGAATCAAAGGTATCCAAATAGGGGCAGAAGAGATCAAACTTTCACTGTTTGCTGATGATATGATATTGTATCTAGAAAACACCAAGGATTCAACCAAGAAACTCCTGGAACTGATCAATGAATTTAGTAAAGTCTCAGGATACAAAATCAATACGCAGAAATCAGAGGCATTCATATACGCCAACAACAATCTCACTGAGAACCAAGTCAAAGACTCAATTCCCTTCACAATAGCAACAAAGAAATTAAAGTACCTAGGAATATACTTAACCAAGGAGGTAAAAGACCTCTACAGGGAGAACTATGAAACACTGAGGAAGGAAATAGCAGAGGATGTAAACAGATGGAAATCCATACCATGCTCGTGGATCGGCAGACCCAATATCATCAAAATGTCTATACTACCCAAACTGATCTACAGATTCAATGCAATACCTATTAAAATCCCATCAGCATTCTTCACAGATAGAGAAAAAATAATTTTACGCTTTGTATGGAACCAAAGAAGACCCCGAATATCAAGAGCAATTCTAGGCAACAAAAACAAAATGGGAGGCATTAATATGCCAGATATCAAACTATACTACAAAGCTGTAGTAATTAAAACAATATGGTATTGGCACAAAAACAGGAATATTGACCAGTGGAACAGATGTGAGAATCCTGATATAAAACCATCCTCATTTAGCCATCTCATCTTTGACAAAGCAGACAAAAACATACGCTGGGGAAAAGAATCTCTCTTCAATAAATGGTGCTGGGAAAACTGGATAGCCACTTGTAGAAGGCTAAAACAGGACCCACACCTTTCACCTCTCACAAAAACCAACTCACGCTGGATAACAGACTTAAACCTAAGATATGAAACTATTAGAACTCTAGAGGAAAAAGTTGGAAACACTCTCCTCGACATCGGCCTGGGCAAAGAGTTTATGAAGAAGTCCCCAAAGGCAATCACAGCAGCAACAAAAATAAATAAATGGGACATGATCAAGCTACAAAGCTTCTGCACAGCCAAAGAAATAGTCATGAAAGTAAACAGACAACCTACAGAATGGGAGAAAATGTTTGCATCCTATGCATCCGATAAGGGACTGATAACTAGAATATACTTAGAACTCACGAAAATTAGGAAGAAAAAATCAAATAACCCCATTAAAAAGTGGGCAAAGGACTTGAACAGAAATTTTTCTAAAGAAGACAGAAGAATGGCCAACAAACATATGAAGAAATGCTCAACATCTCTAATCATCAGGGAAATGCAAATCAAAACCACAATGAGATATCACTTAACCCCAGTGAGAATGGCCTTTATCAAAAAATCTCCAAACAATAAATGCTGGCATGGTTGCGGAGAGAGAGGAACACTCCTACACTGCTGGTGGGACTGCAAACTAGTTCAACCTCTGTGGAAAGCAATATGGAGATACCTTAAAGCGATACAAGTGAATCTACCATTTGATCCAGCAATCCCATTGCTGGGCATCTACCCAAATGATCCAATGACACTCTACAAAAAAGACACCTGCACTCGAATGTTTATAGCAGCACAATTCATAATCACAAGGCTGTGGAAACAGCCCAAGTGCCCATCAATCCAAGAATGGATTAATAAAATGTGGTATATGTATACCATGGAGTACTATTCAGCTCTAAGAAACAATGGTGATATAGCACATCTTATATTTTCCTGGTTAGAGCTGGAACCCATACTACTAAGTGAAGTATCCCAAGAATGGAAAAACAAGCACCAGATGTATTTTCCAGCAAACTGGTATTAACTGAGTAGCACCTAAGTAGACACATAGGTACTACAGTAATAGGGTATTGGGCAGGTGGGAGGGGGGAGGGGGGCGGGTATATACATACATAATGAGTGAGATGCACACCATCTAGGGGGTGGTCATGATGGAGACTCAGACTTTTGGGGAGAGGGGGGGAAATGGGCATTTATTGAAACCTTAAAATCTGTACCCCCATAATATGCCGAAATAAAAAAAAAATGAAAAAAAATAAATAAATAAAAGATTTTTGGTGGAATCTGTAGTATTTTCTATTTTTAACATTATGTTATCTGCAAACAGAAATGATTTTATTTCTTTCTTACTGATTTGGATTCCTTTTCTGCTTTTCTCTTGCCTTTACTCTGGCAAGGGAACTTCCAGTACTATGATGAAGAGAAATGGTGAGAATATGTGTCCTTGTCTTGTTCCTGATCTTAATGAATAGCTCCAGCTTTTCCACTATTGAGTACGTTAGCTATGACATGATATATAATATGACCTGGTCCCTGGGTTTGTAGGTAGGTGGGCCTGGACCCTGGGTCCATATGTGTTGGCCTGGAGCCCGTGTCTGTGGGGCTGGTCTGAAGCCTGGATTCATGAGAGCCAACCTGGTGCTGGGGTGAATTTCGAGCCTGAGTTTGCTAGAGCCAGAGCCAACCTAGTCTTGGCATGGGCCTGGCTCCTGTGTCTGCCGGGGCTGCTCTATTGCTGGGGAGGGACTTGATCTTGAGTCTGCAGAGTTGGGCCTGGTTGCTGAATCCTGGACCCCTAGGCTGGGTCCATAGGGTGGTCCTGTAGCCTTTTACTGAGGGGTCTGGCCTAGGAGTGAGTTAGTCCTGAAGCCCAGGGATGCGAGGTGCCCTGGAGCCTGGTGCTATGGGGGCTGGCCTGGCAATGGGGCAAGCCTAGAGTTGGGTTTGACTGGGTCGGTGGCAAAGTGGGTTGCTTATTTCATTCTTTTTCCTTAATGCAGAGGGTATGTCTCTGTGCTCTGCTGCTTGGGCTTGGGGAAGGAGTGATGCAAGAAATGTGAAATTGTCCTTCCTACCCTCTCCAAAGCATCTTTTTTTATTTGTGTAGTACACCCAAGTGCTGTGATCTTTTACCTGGTTTCCTTAACTCTTATGAAAATATTTTTGTGCGTGGATAGTTGTTGAAATTGATGCTTCTGTAAGGGGATGAACACTGGGAAGTTCTATTCTACCATCTTGCTGATGTCACTCCTGTTTTTCTATATTCTTCTTTTTTTTTTTTGGAGATAAAAAATTGTCATTTATTTCAACTGAATTTTGCTTCATTAAAAAACTCTATAAACATTAAAACAGAAATGAAATAGAAACATGTTATATCCTCTAAAGATCAAATAAACATACACACATTTCAAATATATCTAATGTTTGAACAAACCTCATATTTATCACTGTTGTCATTTCAGTTGCCTAAAATACTAACCATGACTTATTAACAAACATCTTATTGTGTGTGGTTTATTCAACTGAACGGTAACCATATTTCTAAATACAAAGAGTTGAACAGCTACTACACTCAATGTGTTTTGGTAGTTAGCTTGTATGTACTTTTTAAGGGTTCATTCTATAAAACATCTGCTTCTCAAAAGCCTACCACACATCAAGGCACATATATGTGTCCATGTGTGCATGTATATGCAATTTGAGGGTGGTTACACCTTATTCTGAGAGGTCATTCGAATCTACCTTAAACCATGATAGTAAAACCTTTAGTAAACTGAACTCAGTATACCACAGCCACCACCATCAAGAAAAAATGAAGACCCATAGTTCAAAAAAGTACACCAGGTCCCAGGAAGTTTTATGGTTTGTTGATTCACTAATCAGAAACTCTAAAGAAATTGCTATTGGTGATCCTGAGTAAACTAACCTGGACAGGCTCATGAAAATGAACTTTCTGGATGCATCCCAAGAACATACTGCATAATTACGGTCAATGCTTTTCTCAGTTTGTCTCACCAAGTTAGGAAAGCCCATAAAATTTAGCAAGGATGTCAATAAAGGCCAAACAGAAGGCTCACAGTTTATAGAGGGTTAACCTTCCGTAAGCCAGAACTCTAATAAGAATAATATATATTTCAGGAATTACAGTTAGAAGTTTGGCCTTTGTGGAAAGTATCACCATGCTGAGTCCAAAACTGCAACACAGTTACCATGTCAGAATCTCAAAAATCTAAAAGATGAGGGATGGTCACACTTGTGTCCTTCAGTATCAAATTACCTCCCACTTTGAGACAGTATTATAATTCCTTCTTTCTTTTGTAGAACATATGATAAAATATTGTTCTTCTACACTTTAACCATATATATTTTTGGTACGAATGTGCGGGGAAAGGGGTAGATTCGCCCTACTATGATGTCACTTAACTAAAATATATTTTTTGTTTTGCCTGTTGATTTTATCTGTACTATTTTATAATAACTAGAGGCCTTTGGGGGAAATAATAGATCTCACTTATGAAAAAGAAAATGGTGAGACAAAATGGCAACTTCACACAGTCTTCAAGTAAATAGAATCCCTGATACAACTGGAAATTAACATGTAATTTTGGGGATAGTAACACACACACAAACCCAAACCTGTGCCAGTTTTGTCCTATTCCTTAAAAAGGAGCTTTGGCTCTGGAGTCTCTTAAGGCACAAAACCCGGTAGATGCCTTTTGTTGGTGGCCTGCACCTCTGATTTTAAAAAAACCAACAACATTTAAATAAAAATAAATCATTTTGTTAGAGCTTGACATCATTGGATGAAATCAGGGGAAAGATCCAAATGAACTAACATCATGTATGTACAAATATTTGTTGATCGAGTATAAAAATTACAATGCAGTTTACGTAGTACAAAAACTATTAGAAAATGCCTCTGGAATAGGTGTGATCTTGCTAGAATCACAGTGCTGTCTCAAAAATAGTGAAGGCTGAGGGCTGTCCATTGGAAGCGTTCATTACTACCTGGTTGGTCTGAGTGATATCTGGATAATTCCTTCTGACGTATACCTGTTTTGCTGTTTCAGTGAGGGCCACGGCTTCTGCCTTGCCCAGTTGTTGCACCATCTTGTAAAATAGGCTCTCTTTATTTTGCAGCAGAACATATGGCTCATCATATTCTTTCAGTCTTCCTGAATCCAAAAACCATTATCTTGTCACTGTCAATAATGGTGTTCAGTCTGTCCGCGATGCTTAGCATGGTGCAATGGGCAAACTTCTCCCGGATTTTTTTTTTTTTTTGTATTAACTAGTCAGTTCTTAGATCCACATTGGCTGTCGCTTCACCAGTAATCAATATCCGATTTTTCCTGAGAATCGCCCTGGCAAGGCACACCAATTGTCTCTGTCCAACACTGAAATTGGATCCTGATTCTGCTAATTCAGTATCCATTTTACCAGGAAGATCTTCAATGGCCTCTTTAAGCTGTACCTCATTTAAAGCATTCCACAGCTCCTCATGTGTGCTCATTAAAGGGATCCAGGTTTTTCCTCATTGTTCCAGTAAACAAAACAGGTTCCTGAGGAATGATTGACATTTTCTTCCTTAAATCGTGAAGTCCAATCTCAGTTGTCAAGATCTTATCAATCCAAATTTTACCTTCAGGTTCTGACAATCTAAAAAGGGCTGCAGTGAGGGAACTTTTTCCAGCTCCTGTTCTTCCCACAATGCCAACCTTTTCCTGAGGTTTAATGAGTGCTGTCAGGTGCTTCAGGACCAGGGGCCCGTCTAAACTGTACATGAAGTTAACATTATCAAAGATAATCATCCTGCATGGGGCCAGGGCGGTGGTGGGCGTTTCTGGAATTCCCAAGGTGCTTCTTTCTCAAGGTTTGTATATTCCATCACCCTTTCTACAGAAATCATCTCAACTTCAGCACTCTGTCTAACGCACCACTGGAACATCCCCATGACAGTGAGCTAGTAGGACAACGCCAAGCCCACTGTTTTTCCTTATTCTTAACTACTGACATGGGAATGAATTAATATTAGGCATGAAAAGCAATTTTCTAACCAATAAATGCCAAAAGATAAAATAAAAATTATAAACAGCCCCAAACTACAGTACCCAGTTATTTTCTTTAGAAAGACCCAGTCATATTGATTTTATAAAATGAATAAAAACTAAAACTTTATTCAATGTACATAAACATTTAAAAATGTTCTGTTTGCAACACTTTACAACAGAGAAGTGAGATGAAGGTGGCAAAAGGAAAATGTCAGAAAGATTTAGAGAAGGGAATGGAAAGGATAATGAAAGAGAGGAACATGGACAAAGAATTGAGAAGGGTTGAAAAGGGAAATATAAGTAGGAAGAGAGGGAAGGAGGGAGGGGGCAGAGAGAAGAGTAGGCAGAGAGAGAAAGTTCAGGGAGACAGAGAGACATGGAGGCCTGAGATGCAGGAGTAATCACACAGAGAGAAATAGATATTGACAGGTTACAAAGAGAGAAAAAGAATCAGGAGGGACAGAAAGAGAGAAAAGAAAGGTGGAGATGAAGTAGGTGTTCACGGACTATAAAAGGCATACTCCTGCTTTCTTTGACTTTGGGTTTCTCATAGGTTTTCCTTATTTGAAATTGAGAAAGCTATACAGCCACGGTTTCCAGCTCATCAAATTCCCTTAGCCATTAATACTCAAGAAATTTCAGTGAAATGTTAAAATTACAGAGAGACCAGGATTTTCTTGGCTCTGGGCTAGGTGGTTGCATGGTATATATATTTTTAAGAGTGGAGTGGGCTTATTCCAATCTGACCTTAGATTGTGATTGTGATATGACTGATCCCATGTAGGTAAAGTAGAGCATGTTTTCCTGCCAGTTAGCACAAAGGGAAATAATCAGGCTGAAAATATTTCTAGAATCTTCATATCCTATAAGAATTATAATGGGAATCTAAGCCAAGGCAATCAAATGGGGGTGTTGTAATTACACCTTAAAAATATATGCCCAAACTGTGTGTGTGTGGCATGAGGAAGGGAGGAGAGTTAAATCAAAACAGAAATGGCTAAAGAGGTGGAATCTAAATCACATATAAAAGAAAACGAAATAAGAAACTGAAATTGTTGGGTCAGAATAGACATTTAGGAGTAATTTGATTACTATATTTAGTGATGAGATGTAGTCTGTTGGTGAGAATGCTGGCTTTCTAATTGTTCACGTCAGAGGAAAGGGCAATAAGGTACCAATGGCAATTTCATGTCTGCAAAGAGTGATTTCTGTGTCAGTGAGGCTTTAAGTTTACATTAGAGACTGTCAATAGTTTCCCCTCCAAAGAAATTCCAAGCTAGCAAAAGATAAGAGTCAATTTCCCATTTTACCTTTATTTGTATATTACATTTTTCCTTTTGAAGCACCTCACTTATTTTCAGAATGTTAGGACATGAGATTGCACTAGATAACTTTCATTTTCTCTGAGACATTTCTAGAGAAAGTTTCCAATTAGATTAGAAAGAAGTAGTTTCTGCCACATGACTTTGGTCTCCATGGAGAGAGATTTTGACAGGACAGTGGACTTTTCATGGACACTGGGACTGCCTCGCCTTTTTCCTAGCGGCTGAGTTGAGATGGTGATGCTTCCCATTCACCTGAATTCTGTTGAGGAGAGATGTGGCATTGGCAACAGCGAGTGGATGGATGAGAGCTTTATCTGGGGATTTTCTTTTCCCAGTTTTCCTCTTTTATTATCTTAAAAACAAGTCAATACATTAAAGGTCCCTTTTGTTCTTGTAGGGTACTTATAAATTGTGTGTGTGTGTGTGTGTGTGTGTGTGTGTGTGTGTGTGTGTGTGTGTGTGTGAAGCCACCAGACTCCGGAAGCAAGTAAGACCTATGTATCTCACTTTCCTTTTCAGTTCAAATCCCATTTAAGTGGACTCCTCCTGTTTTATCCCAGTTGTGAAAGATAGCTCTGCCATATTGGTTATTGGGGTGGGAAAAAGTACTTTAAGTACTGAGATACAATAGGCATTATTATACAAGGCCTTCCTTAAATGGTGGTACCACTACACCAAAATAAATTGAAGCAGAATGATAGCCTGGCTATTAAAATATATTTTAGAGCTGTTGAATGGGCCATTTATATACTACCCACTCTCTTGTTTTATTTGGTGCAATATAATAGTTATATTGGAAAAACAACTGGAATACAAGGGATTCAGCTTTATTGTCAGAAATAGAAATGCTTAAACCTGACAGTTGATACCCAAGTAAATGATTATGGGGCAAAACACATGTCCTTGCATTTATCTACTCAATCACTGCCAAAAAGACTCCTGGTTTATACTCCTTCCCCAGTGATCCCTGCCATACACTTCATTTGGCACATATATTTCTTCCTAGCACAGATAATTTACATTAATCACTTATATGAAGACTATCTTAAAACTTTACCTACCCATTTTGTAGAAAATATTTCTTCCATATAATCTTCAACATATTTTGAATTTAAAAATAAATCATCTTTTTCCCCCCCAGGGATTAAAGATGGCTTGTGGCTATACCTTTTAATTCCCAGCCCTTTGTTTTGTTGTTAGCCAGGGTACATTTATTATCCCTCACTTTTTCTATTGGCTTTTAAATGACTGCCTAAATAATTTTACATGTGCTAATTCAGTCACCAAACCAAGTTAATTAAAGTGTAATGGATATACTAGTGAATTATTAAGTCCCTTAGGTCCAATTGCAGTACATTTATGCTCATACTGTCAGACATTAGGGCAATAGTATTTCCACATTTATGTAGTAGACTAAGTCACATTCAGTCTATTTTCCTCTTTGTTGAAATGTGAAATGTGTTTTTCCTACAACACTAAATGTCAAAGGCAATAGAAAAGTAAAAAATATTGAAATTCATTCTAGTTGTATAAATCTGCAGATAACTGTCCATTTCTATCAAGTCCAATATAATTATGTGTCATTGAAAATAAAAAGTTGAAACTAAAATCTTAATAGGTATCCTTTTTGGTAATGGGGACAATTTCATAAAATAATTAAATTTTAAGTGCAGAATAGTGTTTAAAACTAATTGAATTGGTTTTTTGTTTAGGTCTGTTAAAGACCTCAGAGATAACCTAAGCTAGCCCTTTCATTTTACATATTGAAAACCAAGAAATCTTCAGTTTTTATCTTTACTTCTGGAGCACTTCTGGATTTTCAGTGGTGTTTGGCCTCTTTCAAGAAAAGAATTTGATACACATCTTCTTTGTGGTGGAATAAAATATCATTGATTCAGTTACTTTTCTTGGTGAAACTTCATCATCATCATCACCATAACTACTTTCATCACTTCAACCCTGGACTGCCTAAATCCTGAAGATTCATAGCCCAAGTGGGTGGGCCTAACACCTTCAAGGAATCATGAAAGAAGAAAAGTATGTTTCACCAGTTTTGTGCATATATGACCTGAATCCATAGAGCCAGTGGTTCCATTGAATTTTTAAGTGTGGAAGGATCACGACTGAGAACTTGACCTTTAAGCAGGGCTGATTAAACTATCGATTATCATCTATCATACATCTGTGGTCTGATTTGAAGATAGGCAGCATCCCAACACCTTTTTCAGAGCACCTACCACCTCCTTTCTCCTTAGACTGTGGATGAGGGAGTTCCTCATTGGGGTGAGGGTGGCACCAGGCATAAGAGAATCTGGTAAGAACTAGGCCTCATATAGACCAGCATGGCTGGACCAAAGTAGAGGCTCACCACAGTCAGGTGGGAGGAATGGGTAACCAGGGCTTTGTTTCTGTCCTCAGGGGAGTTCATGTGGAGGACAGTAAGGAAGAAGAGGGCATAAGAGCTCAGGATTAAGGACAGGGGAATGAGGAGCACCACAATGCTTGTCACCACCATCACCCTCTCATAGGCAGTGATATCCTCATGGGCCAACTTTAGGATGGCCATGACCTCACAGAGAGGATGGGAAATCCCTCTGGAACCACAGATTGAGAAATACATGGCATAGGCTGTGTGTGCAAGTGATGTAAGTGTACCTCTAGCCCAGGAGATGGCAGGCATCTTCAAACGGACCCTCTGGCTCATGATGACGGCATATCTTACAGGGTTGCATATGATTACATACTGGTCATAGGACATGAGAATGATGAGGATACACTCAGTGATTCCTAGAGTCAAAAAGAAGAAGATTTGAGTCCCACAGGCCACCCGTGAGATGTTTCTCCTCCCTAAGAAGAAGTCAGTTGCCATCTTGGGTACAGTGATAGAGATTAATGTCAGGTCCATGAGAGCCAGCTGGTTGAGCAGGAAGTACATGGGCATGTGGAAATGAGAATCCACCCACATCAGAAGAATAAGAATAGAGTTTGCAGTGAGAGCCACAGTGTAGACCAGGAAGATGGTAGAGACCAAGAAGTTAATATGTTTCATACTGGGGAAGAGGCACAAGGGGATAAAATCCATATTCAAAGACTCCTTCCTTTTATCCATGTCTCTGCCTTATTAGTTGGAACCACTCAACCCTGGAATAAAGTGAGCGTTGGACAAATCAGATTTATTGGGTTCTGTTCCCTAAACTCTTTCCTTCTTGCCCTTGATCAGCATCAGCAGGCTGTAAAATTTCTGCAAATGATAGCACTTTAGCTAATTTCATGGCTAAGGAAGCCATCTCATGTTGTCACTCATCTTCTTCACTCCTAGAATAAATTGTTGCCAGTCGGGACAGATAATGTCCAGCCCACATCTAACAGCAATAGATCAGAGTCAATACTACCATCTTCCCTTCTGCCCACCTCATTTCTCAGAGAATCCCCCTCCCTTTACGCTGAGTCACTCTCCTGCTTGAACCTTTGGAAAGTTTATGATATTTGCTCCATCCTCACTCAATCACATCTTTTTCCGTCCTTGTATGTACCAGGCACTGTGCTAGGCCTTTGGGAGACAAAGATGAATAAACTGTGGCCTCTGATGCCAAAGACCTTTAACCTCATTGAAGAAGGTGACCAGTGAAAGGTAATATTAAAAAGGGTAAAAGATGTTATAAAGGAAGAATATACATTGTACACTGGACATGGAAAGCATTTTTCATTTTTAATTGCCAGAAGAATTACATGATGATAAGAGTCTAACCTCACACAGCTTTTTTCTTTTATTTGAACCATCAAATCTGAGTCTTAAAGGCTTTTAGAGAGAAAGGGTGACTAAGAGATTATCTCTTCCAGAAAGGTTAAGCCCCTAGTCTAAGGTCACATCACTATTTGATGTTGAAGACAAATGAGTAAAACTTATGTTCCAGTAATGCTTTAAAATACAGCCTACTTTCAGGTCCTCATTAAATATATTCCCAGTAGCATTTTTATTAAACTAGCCTGTATTGTCCTTTGCTTTATGTATTAGGGAAATGCTAGCTCCTGTAATAGATAATCTCCCAAACCTCAGTGGCTTAAGATAATAGAAATGTATTTCTCATGAGATGAAGTCCAAAATAGACATTGTTGACAGGCATGTGGCTCTCCTCTATGTGACATTGCAGGGTTCCAGGCTCCTGCCATCTTGTTGCTCACCATCTTCAACACTGGTTCATCTGCATCAAGATGTGGGAATGTTAATGGACCAAGTCTGAAAGTGCTGCATCTAGTCATTTGACCATACTTTTCTGCAGGGAACTCTGTCTAGCCCCGTACACAGGAAGAAGAGGAAATGGGTTTGGTGAACAGTTATCTGTTCCTGTCCCATCTACAAAGTTAATTTGTGTGCATAAGGCCTGTAAGCTGGTTCATGGTAAAGACACTGTTTTGCATTCTTTTATGTGACCATAATGTTTTTACCATAATGATGGTGCTATCAGTACTTATTGAATTGAATTGAACATACATTTCCAGCCACTCAGAAGAACAGTTCCTTGCTCTCCTTCTGTGGACCTGATTCTTAGCCCTTTCAAATAGAATTAATCTTGCTTTAGAGCAATAATTTTCTATTGCTTCATTATAATTATCCCAAGACTTACTAGCTTAAAACAACACACACTTAGTACCTCACAGTTTCTTTCCATTGTGAGTCTGAGTGCAGCTTAGCTGAGTTTCTTTGCCTAAAGATCTCTGACAAGACTGTAATCAAAGTGCTGGTTGATGCTACAGTTTCATCTGAATGCTCAGCTGGGGGAGGATCTGCTTCCAAGCTCACTCTGTTGTTTTTGGCTGTTCAGTTTAGCCTTTGTGATCTGTTGGAATGACAGCCTCAGTTCCTCACTGGCTGTTGACTGGACGTCTCCCTCAGTTCCTTGCTTTTCCATGGGGCAATTTACAACATGAAAGCTGGTTGTCTTCAAGAAAGAGAGAGAGATAATATAGAAGGGGAGGGAGAATAAGAGCAAGATGGAAGTCACAGTACTTTTGTAATCTAATATCAGAAGTGATGGTAGGTCTAGCTTTTTTTCAAGGGAGAAGACTACACCAGAGCATAGATGTCAGCATGCAAGGGTCATTGGGTTATTTTTGAGGCTGCCTATCACAAAGATTCTCTAAGTTTATTGTATTTTTGTAGTGCCCTTGAAATTTAGACTTAGAAGGTGTCTTAGAAAAATCTAGTCCACTCTTATCCCCAGTCAATTTTATCTTTCTGTTATTTTAGTGATGAAGAAATTAAGTTCAGAAAATTTCAATGATTAGTCCCAAATCATCCAGCTAGTTAATAATGAAGGAGCTATACCCAGTTGTACTATAACCTCAACTTTCTTAATTACTTGCAGGGCTTTACTATAAATTATTTCTTGAGTTATTTTTAACTCTTCATATTTTCTTACTACTAGATCACATATAAAGATGCTCCAAATTAGTGTTAAATTATTTACTTTAATGGATAAGGACTGTGGGGAGATGTTAAGCCATGAATATAACTAATTTTAAATTTTTGTTATAGTTTATGTGTGGGTTTTAATCATCTAGAACATACACAAAATATTAATGTATTATAATTTAAATATTTATAAATTTTATTTACCCATAAAACTTACAAAGTCTACTTATTTAGAAGATACCTTTAGCCCGTAAGCCTTGAATGGAGATCTATGAATATACATGTTATTGATATATCTTGAGGTATGACCATGTCTCGGCAGATCAGGTGTTTTGATAACCATCCTGTCTATAATTGTCAGTCAAATGAGTATTTTCAGTTGGTCTACAAGGTGGTGTGACTAGCAGAGCCAGCTTAGAAAACTCGGTCATGGCAGTGGCATTTAATGGTAGATTTTTCTCCTTGATTTAAACCAGAGTTATGAGGCCTAGTGGCCTAGGTCTCCACCTGCTCTGCAACTTTTCTTTTTCTGGGTCTGAACCTTTGTATTGTCAGATGTGTAAATTCAGAGCTCATAGCTCTGGACAAAGTAGTGAACAGGTTCATTACTTAGAGTGCCTATGTGCTCACTCTCAGCATCTTCTGGTAAGTTCACATGCCAGTGAATTCTTTGGATGATGATGTGACAGGGGACATTCATCCTGAGATCCATCCCATTTCCACCATGGCCTTGTTGGTGAATTACTTTCTTTTCACCCCAGGAGGGCCTGGTGCCTTCTTGCTCTGACATCTTTTCTCTGATTAAACCCCTTTCAGAGAAAGGTCTGTTAAATGAATGTCCTGTGACTCAACGGGCTGTCCTTTATGAGGAGGCACTAAGCTCCTCGGGAAAGAAAGCCAGGAGTCAAAGACACAGACGTCTGCAAGAGTCATCTTTGGATCAACCCCACAGTTGTGACCACGGAAGGAAGCCACGTCCCCACTTTTGAGCCCAAGAGACGGGATCTCACTCTGTCACCCAGGCTGAAGTACAATGGCCCAATCATAGCTTACTACAGCCTTGAATTTCCAGACTCAAGTGATCCTCCTGCCTCAACCTCCTGAGTGGCTGGGACTACAGATGGCGGACGAGAAACACCGCCAGAGTGTCTCTGCAGAAAAGACAGATTCTAGCAGAAATTAGAAAAAAGAAGCAAGAAGACGAGCATACAGTGGACGAGGGCCGGAAGGAGGGGTACCGGAGACCACGGGAGACTCCACGGGAGGAGGTTGCGGAGGAGAACTGGAAGCTGAGACCGCCGGAGCAGCCCGGAGACCAGTGGGAAGGGTAGGTGGGTCACTCACCTTTCCCTTCGCCTACATCTGGGACTGCTGGTGGGCTCTTCAGCGGGTGGAGAGACCTGCAGACACCAGCCCAGAGATGGCCACCGCCAACTAATGGTGAGCCAGTAGCAGACACGGCACCAGGCTCCCAACTCCCTCGGGGCACCTCCGTGTGCACAGACTCAAGCTGCTTGGCAGGCGCCATATTGCCTCCTTCTCCCCTCCCCCGACCCTACCCTCGGCTGCCCAAAGAGACAATATAGCCACCAGCCGGAGGTACCTACAGGGAATGGGACCTTCCCTTTTGGGACCCCACAGCTGACTAAGGGAAACGCAGACTCTGAGCTCCCTACGCACCAGCCTTCCCAGGTGCTGCTCGCATGGTGATCCCAGGACAAGGGGGCAGACCCTGAGACTGAGAGACATAGACCCAGCTTGGGCTCCCTGTGGGCAAATTGGGACTGGCACTCCTCTCCCTGGTGGGGACATAGTTTGAACTCTGGGGCCCAGAGGTCAGACCTGCAGACCAGATCCCATGCACCGAAGTCTAGCATTGCCCAGGGCACAGAAGGGATATACGTGAACAGCCTACTGAGGTGTGTGTGCCTTCAGGGGAAGATCAGCATCCCAGAGGGAAATCCTCCTCCCAAAAGGAGGCCGTACGCCCAGCCCAGGTGGCGTTCCTGTGCAGGGAACCACCCCGACGGCATCACAGTCAGGGGAGGCCTGGTGGTGTGTGGCCAGGCCTGCTGGCAGAGGCCCAGGAGTAGCTGCGGAGTTGGGGAGGGTGGAAAGAAGCCAGGCCAGCTCAAGACTGCGGGCCTCAGACAGCCCCACCCCCCACACAGACTTTCTGACTGAGCAGGGCCATTCCAGCCCCTCCCTGACATCTTTTCCTGGAAGCAGAGAACAGAATTTGACCCCTGCTAACAGCATTGTTGGTGCCTGAGGGCAGGCTTACCGAACCCAGCTCCACCCAGACTCTCTCCTAGACCAGTCCTCACTGAGGGGGAGAAAAGGACACACCTGGAAGTCCCAGGGACCCACCGACCACCTGAGGCACTAGAGTGCCTCGCTACAGGAACAAGAGCTGATAACAAGACACAAAAACAACAGCGTAGCTTGTTCCTCCAAGCAAGCACCACCTACTGGCAGGGAGGACATTATGCACAGCCTTTTCATGGCACCTACTGACTCATTATACAGGGAGTGGTCGAATCTCACCCACAAACACCACCTACCGGCTCAGAAACTAAACAAGGTGTGTGAATATCCAAATGAAAACCTAAAGTAAGAAACAACAACTGATTCACATGTAAAGAAATCAGCAAAGGAACTCAGGAAATATGAAGAACCAAATGGAAAACACACCCCTAAAGAGGAGCACCAGCCCCCTAGAAATGGACACCAACCAAAATCAGGCAACCAAAATGACAGAAGAGGAATTTTGTATGTGGACCATAAGAACACTCACTCAGCTGCAACAACAACTCAATAACCAACACAAAGAAACCATAAAAAGCCTCCAGGACCTAGAAGAAAAGTTCACTAAAGAAATAGACACAATGAAGAAAAGTTTAACCAAACTCCTAGAAATGAAGAATCAATTCAGGGAACTACAAAATACAGTGGACAGTCTCAAGAACAGGGTAGATCAAACAGAAGAAAGAATCTCAGAGATTGAAGAACACTCTCCAACTAAATAAAACCGTCACAGAGATAGAGCAGAGAAACAAGAGAAAAGAGCAAAGCCTACAAGAGCTGTGGGATTATGTGAAGAAACCTAATGTGAGGGTCATAGGGTTACAAGAAGGGTAAGAAGACAACACTCAAGGGTTGGGCAAGCTATTTGAAGATACAATAGACAAAAATTTCCCAGACCTTGCTCAAAATTTTCATATACAAGTTCAAGAAGCTCAGAGGACCCCTGGGAGATTCAACGCAAACAGGAAGAAGTCACAACATGCAGTCATCAGACTGACCAAAATATCAACTAAAGAGGCCCTTCTAATAGTTGTAAGAAGAAAGAAGCAAGTAACATACAAGGGAAAGCCAATTCGAATAACACTAGACTTCTCTACTGAGACTTTACAAGCAAGGAGAGACTGGGGCCCCATTCTCACTCTTCTGAAACAGAACAATGCCCAGCCTAGAATCTTATTCTCTGCAAAACTAAGCTTCATATATGAAGGAAAATAAAGACATTCTCATATAAGCAAAGTCTCAGAGAATTCACCAAGACAAGACCAGCCCTACAAGAAGTACTTAAAACAGTGTTACGCACAGAACACCATAATAAAAACGCATGAATATAAAAACAACCAAAACCCAAAGATATTAAAGGCCAGATATTAAAATGGCTCAAGACAGAAATCAAAGCAACAACATCCAACCCAACAGAATGAACACTAATCTACCTTACCTATCAGTTCTCTCAGTAAATGTGACTGGCTTAAACTCTCCACTCAAGAGACATAGGCTGGTTAAATGGATAAGAAAATACAGGCCAAGTATATGCTGTCTTCAGGAAACACATCTAACCTGCAAGGATGCATATAGACTAAAAGTAAAAGGGTGGAGATCAGTATTCAAAGCAAGTGGAAGCCAAAAGAAGGCTGACGTGGCAGTTCTAATGTCAGATGATTTAGTTTTTAAACCAACAAAAGTAGTGAAAGACAAAAAGGGTCATTATAAAATGGTGAAGGGCACAGTTCAACAAGAAGAGATATCAATTTTAAATATATATGCACACAACATAGATGCACCCAGTTTTAGAAAGCCAACCTTACTAGATCTAAGCAAATGGATTAATAGCAACTCCATAATCACCGGAGATTTCAACACCCCACTGATGGCACAAGCAGAACCTCCAAACAGAAAATTAATAAGGAAATAATGGACTTAAACAAAACTCTAGAACAATTGGGTCTGACTGACATTTACAGGACATTCTACCCAAAATCCACTGAATATACTTTCTTCTCATCAGCTCACGGGACATTCTCTAAGATTGACCATATCCTAGGACACAAAGTAAATCTCAAGAAATTTAAAAAAATAGAAATCATACCATGTACCTTCTCAGATCACAGTGGAATAAAGTAGATATCAACCCTAACAGAAACTCACATTTCTACACAAAAACGTGGAAATTAAACAACCTCCTACTAAATGATTACTTCATAAATGAAGAAATCAAGATGAAAATAAAAAAATTCAATGAACAAAATGACAATGGAGAGACAGGTTATCAACTCCTCTGGGACACAGCTAAAGCAGTTCTGAGAGGAAAGTTTATCTCCATAAATGCCTATAACCAAATGTCAAAAAGATCAAATAGACACTCTAACGAAATGACTCAAAGAGCTGGAAAAAGAAGAACATACCAACCCCAAACCCAGCAGAAGAAGTGAAATCAACAAGATCAAATCAGAACTAAACAAAATTGAAAACAGGGAAGCTATTGAGGAGATTAATAAAACAAAAAGTTGGTTCTTGGAAAAAATAAAATTGACACGCCATTGGCTAAGCTAATGAAAGCAGAAAAGAGAAATCTCTAATAAGCTCTATCAGGAACAAAAAAGGAGATATCACAACTGATCCCAAAGAGATACAAGATATAATTTATGAATACTACAAAAATCTTTATACATACAAACTAGAAAATGTGGAGGAAATGGACAAATTTTTAGAAACACACAGCCTCCCTAGGCTCAACCAGGAAGAAATAGATTCCCTGAACAGACCAATCTCAACAGCTGAAATAGAAAGAACAATTAAAAATCTCCCTAAAAAGAAAAGTCCCGGTCCAGATTGTTTCACACCCGAATTTTACCACACTTACAAAGAAATACTAGTACCTATCTTGCAGAAACTATTCCACAACATCGAGAAGAACGGAAACCTCCCTGAAACCTTTTATGAAGCGAATATTACTCTGATACCAAAACCAGGAAAGGATGCAACAAAAAAAGAAAACTACAGACCAATATCCCTAATGAATATAGATGCAAAAATTTTCAACAAAATCTTAGCTAACCGAATCCAGACGCTTATCAAAAAAATAATCCATCACAACCAAGTGGGCTTCATCCCAGGGATGCAGGGATGGTTCAACATACGTAAATCTATAAATGCAATTCACCACATAAACAGAAGCAAAAACAAAGACCACATGATTCTTTCAATAGATGCAGAAAAAGCTTTTGACAAAATTCAACACCCTTTCATGATACAAACACTTAAGAAAATAGGCATAGAAGGGACATACCTAAAACTGATACAAGCCATATATGACAGACACATAGCCAACATCATACTGAATGGGGAAAAATTGAAATCATTCCCACTTAGAACTGGAACCAGACAAGGCTGCCCACTATCTACACTTCTATTCAACATAGTGCTAGAAGTTCTGGCTACAGCAATCAGACAGGAAAATGGAATTAAAGGTATTGAAATAGGGGCAGAAGAGATCAAACTTTCACTGTTTGCTGATGATATGATATTATATTTTGAAAACCCCAAGGATTCAACCAAGAAATTCCTGGAACTGAGAAATGAATTTAGTAAAGTCTCAGGATACAAAATACAATACACAGAAATCAGAGGCATTCACATACGCCAACAACAATCTAATTGAGAACCAAATCAAAGACTCAATTCCCTTCACAATAGCAACAAAGAAATTAAAGTACCTAGGAATATAATTAACCAAGGAGGTAAAAGACCTCTACAGGGAGAACTATGAAACACTGAGGAAGGAAATAGCAGAGGATGTAAACAGATGGAAATCCATTCCATGCTCATGGATCGGCAGACCCAACATCATTAAAATGTCTATACTACCCAAACTGATCTACAGATTCAATTCAATACCTATTAAAATCCCATCAGCATTCTTCACAGATATAGGAAAAATAATTTTACGCTTTGTATGGAACCAAAGAAGACCCCGAATATCAAGAGCAATTCTAGGCAACAAAAACAAAATGGGAGGCATTTTATGCCAGATATCAAACTCTACTACAAAGCTGTAGTAATTAAATCAATATGGTATTGGCACAAAAATAAGAATATTGACCAGTGGAACAGATGTGAGAATCCTGATATAAAACCATCGTCATATAGCCATCTAATCTTTGACAAAGCAGACAAAAACATACACTGGGGAAAAGAATCCCTTTTCAAAAAATGGTGCTGGGAAAACTGGATAGCCACCTGTAGAAGGCTAAATCAGGACCCACACCTTTCACCCCTCACAAAAATCAACTTACACTGGATAACAGACTTAAACCTAAGGTATGGAACTATTAGAATTCTAGACGAAAAATTTGGAAACACTCTCCTAGACATTGGCCTAGGCAAAGAGTTTATGAAGAAGTCCCCAAAGGCAATCAAAGCAGCAACAAAAACAAATAAATGGGACATGATGAAACTAAAAAGCTTCTGCACACCCAAAGAAACAGTCATGAAAGTTAAGACAACGTACAGAATGGGAGAAAATTTTTACATCCTACGCATCCGCTGATAAGTAGAATATACTTAGAACTCATGAAAATCAGCAAGAAAAAAATCAAATAACCTTATTAAAACGTGGGCAAATGACTTGAACAGAAACTTTTCTAAAGAAGACAGAATGGCCAACAAACATATGAAAAAATGCTCAACATCTCTAATCATCAGGTAAATGCAAATCAAAACCACAATGAGATATCACTTAACCCCAGTGAGAATGGCCTTTATCAAAAAGTCTTCAAACAATAAATGCTGGCATGGATGCAGAGAAAGAGGAACACTCCTACACTGCTGGTGAGACTGCAAACTAGTTCAACCTCTGTAGAAAGCAATATGGAGATACCTTAAAGTGATACAAGTGAATCTACCATTTGATCCAGCAACCCCATTGCTGAGCATCTATCCAAAAGATCCAATGACACTCTACAAAAAAGACAGCTGCATTCGAATGTTTATAGCAGCACAATTCATAATCGCAAGGCTGTGGAAACAGCCCAAGTGCCCATCAATCCAAGAATGGATTAATAAAATGTGGTATATGTATACCATGGAGTACTATTCAGCTCTAAGAAACAACGGTGATATAGCACATCTTATATTTTCCTGGTTGGAGCTGGAACCCATACTACTAAGTGTGGTTTCCCAAGAATGGAAAAACAAGCACCACATATACTCACCAGCAAATTGGTATTAACTGAGCAGCACCTAAGTGGACACATAGGTACTACAGTAATAGGGTGTTGGGCAGGTGGGAGGGGGAGGGGGCGGGTATATACATACATAATGAGTGAGATGTCCACCATCTGGGGGATGGTAATGCTGGAGACTCAGACTTGTGGGGGTGGAATGGGCATTTATTGAGACCTTGAAATCTGTACCCCCATAATATGCCGAAATAAAAAATAATAATAATAATAATACAAGAGTCATCTTTGGCCTCAGAAACTGACTGGAGGAGAAGTGGGTGTGGGGACATTCCTGGCAGCCCTCCAAGCATGCAGCATGATCATGTATCTCTTCCTTTGTCCTATCTCTCTTCTCTCATCTCTTTATTATCTTTTATCTACACATCTATTAACTTCAAATCCATGCGCCACTTAAAGTTGTATGTTTACTCTCTGAAGGGCATCTCAATGATTCATTTTGCTCATTAGAATTTTACTCTTCTACTCATCATTCCTTTCTGCTTCCCTTTCTTAGCTAGCCATTGACTCTGTTTCATCTGTTTTCCATAATTCCCTTCAGGACCATATCCTTAGTTCCTTTATACATAGTCTCTTCCTTTTTACCTTTCCTTTCAGAGAAAATCAGATTCTAATTTCTCTGATGTTGCCAGGAGAAGAAAATATATTCGTACAGAAATTATATCAGTGACAAAAAAGGAGATGAGCTTAATTATTTCCTGATTAGTTATAACCAATCATGATGGATGGAGCATTCTTTCCTTTAGAGAACATTATCTGTTTAGGGTAATACATAATTCACAGCTACTTCTGAGAGATTTTATTATCTTTTAAATTAGGTATTCTAAATTGTATCAGTTTTGGAAAATTTTCTTAATGTATCACTTTTGAGTCAAAGAGATTTGCTTCTTTTTCTTTGGTTCAAAGTCAGTTATTTTAACAGGTAACAATAATACAAAACAATCTTATAAAACATAATCTGATACTTTGGATTTGTTTGTGAAATACTTTTTATCTTAGTCAAAAGAATAGGTTTTTGACTGACGTTCTGACTTGAGATGAAACTGCTTATGACATATGTTTGATACAATCAAGGCAAATGCTATGTCATAACAGAGACCATTTCTCTTTTGCCTCTCATCTTACCTTAGTTTTTTAGTTGAATGTATGAATATGTGACAACCTATGCATGTCTTTGCTTTGTCCATTTCCTTGGCGGTAATCCAACCAGGAAGACAGGACCAATAATTTCTTGTTTCCATCTATATAAGAAAATCTACAAATTGTTATTAATACTTTTTTCATGTTTGCAATTTTCTCCTTGGTTTTGGATTTCAGCCAGCAAGCAGGGGTACTCATTTCTGTGTGCACAGTTCTTTGCAGTGAAAGAGCCATCATCCGCCCTTTATTGTCTTTTCCCAAGGGTTCCAGCAAAAGTGGACTCAGAGCCCTCTGTGGGTCCCTGCAGCTTGTTTGGTTGTCCTGGTTGCCTGCTACAGGCTCCTCTCTGAGCCAGTTGCACATGGGAACCATGGTGAGTATGCAGTTGAGATGCACATGGCTCTGCTTTGAGGTTGAACCAAAATTTGTATTAGTTCTGGAATTTAGGGTTTACAAATATGCTTTCACTTACTTTATGCCATGCAATCCTCAAGAGCACAGTGTGAGACTGTGCATTCCCATCTCAGCATTAGTTAGAATGACAGTCAAAGATCACACAGCTACTAAGATTCTGGGTTGCAGCTCACATCCTCTTCCCCAGATCCCAGATGGCCCTGACTTCGCCTCTCAAAGAGTTCCTGCTGGATTTATTCCATTTCCCAAAAAACTACTAGTGAAATGAAAGCTCCCCTCTTCTTTCCAACTACCCTTCACCCTGAGGGAAAGCCGAGGCTAGAAAATAATTTCTCAAGAGATGGTTCATTTGATTGACCAGATTCTACATGTTACAGTGATTTTGTGTGTGTGTGCGCGTGTGTAAGTATTAATGTAACATTAGCTAGGTACATATGGTTTATTTTGTAAATATTTTCAGTCAGAAGTATCTTCAGGTGTATTCTAGGTTAACACTGGAAATAATAAGGAAATAATCTCAAGGGATTAGTTACAATTCTGAAATCCCAATGGCAGGTTAACCAGATGTTGTAATTATCGAATATGTGGTGATTTTTCTGGCATAAATAAAAAATATGACATATGTGGAAAATTTAAGGGATGCATATCATTCTACTTGGAGGAAATGGTTTAGTTCTAGTCCTAAACAGTCACATTAGGTTCCGCACATACAGTTTGTCGTTAGTTTGATTAAGTTGATTGATTTCAGCTATTCTCTGATGTATACCATTCTATTTAGGGCAAAGATAACAACAATAACACAAATAATAGTAGCTAACATGTATAGCATGTTTTCTAGGTGCTTGGCAGTATACTAAGCTGTGTGTGTGTGTTATCTCATTGAATGCTCATAATCTTCCTAACAGCCCCATGAGATTATTAATTAATTAATGATCATCACAACTTGTCCCATCACTTATAAGATTTAAAGAGCTGCATGCATGATAAAAAACAAAAGCATATTCTCTAATGGCTATTATTCCAATGACCAATGATTGCAGGAATGCTCATTTGTCACTGCATCTCAGAATCACGGGTACCTTTGGAGTTCCTTCTAAATGAGAGATGCTGAAACTTAGTCCATATATGAGATAAAAGCATATACTTTATGGGTATTAATGGGATAGACATATTGACATCCTGCTAGGGACAGTGACTTATTGTCTTAGTCTCTAATAGAACTAGCGGAATGAGTACCAGGTTGAAGATCAAAGGCCAGGTCTGTAGGGCATGGATTAGAGCCACTTTTTATATCAGGCCTGGCCCATACCAAGGAATAAATGAGCCAGAGCCATCTTGTGCCCAGACTTGACTTAACTGGGAGCTGTAGCTCTGAAGTTGGCTTTCTCACGAGAAATATTTGTCTAAAGAAATGGAACTATCTTTCCATCTACTTGGTCTTTTCTTCACTTGCTACTGAGAACCTCCTCCCAAAAGGTCAATGAGTTTAATTTTAGGTGGTCTCAGAACTTGTGGTCTTAGCCCATTGATTGGATTATCAGGAAAGCTAATTAGCTTTATTTGGATTACTGCCCTCACTCACATATTCCACCCCCAAAGTTTCATGCTGGGAGCTGTTAGTTGCAATCCCCTCTCTTGCTGATTCCTCACAGGATGCACATTTAGGACACTTACCAATAAAAATTAATTCAATTTAGTATCTTTAAGTTGTTTCTGAACAATTAGTGGAACAATTAGTGGGAGAGATAGAGGAGGAATGTGTGTGGGTAGGAAGGTGCAATGGAAAGCATCAGAACAAAGTTACAGAGCAGATTGTAGGAAACGGGAAATTTGAGAGAATGAAAGAAATTTTCTTTTTCTGAACTTTAAAAAAGTAATTATTACATGCATTCTCTCTCTCTCTCTTTCTCTCTCTCTCCCTGATTTTCTAGTAAACCTGCTTGACTCTCATCTTTTACTCTTAAGAATGAAAATTTGTCACAGAATATTTGCTTAAGAACCCACAACTAATAAAGATATGATATCTTATAGCCCTTTCACATTAGCAGATAACCTTTAATTGGTATAGTGCCATGCTCTTATAGGCTGGTAGTGGTTAACACTCAGGATATGTGATTTTATTGCTCTATAGAAATTTAACTAGCCATAAATATAACTTAGTAATCTTATCCAGGCACTATTTTCCCAACTGACCACATACATTCTTCAAATGGTTTGGAACCAGCTAGTTAGTCTTCTCTCTAGTTCAGTCATTTCCCTTTAAGATGTAGGAAGTTCTTTTATTAATAGATTATGAATCTGGAACACAAAAAGTGAAGAGGAAAAGAGAGAGCCCTCTTTAAATTTTTGGAGAAGCAGATTCAAGACTTTCCTTTTCCCAATCCAGCTCAAATGGACCAGGTTTAATGCTATTTTATGGACTACTGTGCTTAGTGGATGCAGAACATGGGGGCAGGTATTCTCTCTCTGGCCAGCTTCTTTTCACAATGTTCGTGGCAATCCTAGGTTGAGGCTTGTGAGGAAAGAGTTAATGCAGCAACTCTAGTTTTCTCAATCCTTGCTATATCTTAGGGGATACCTGGAGCTGGCACTGTCCTGTAGCTTTGATAGAGAACTAAACATTGGAATTCTCACACAGTCACTGATCAATGATGCTATTTTGTGCATCTGGGGTACTGGGAAGGATGCAACAGACACTGGCAGCATAGTTTAAAATAAACATGAAGACTTATGATATGCACCTGGTACCTGGCTGGAGGTTCCCATCATGGGTGGTTGTGTAATAGATACATGCCAGGGATGTGCCAGCTTCCTTTAGAAACTCTGAACTCCAAAACTGAAGACTCTGAGGCTCAGCTTAGAGTCACCCAGGATGAAAGCTGATTTCATACACATGAGTATCAGGAATGGTAGGCTTCCTTGGATAGAAGCATCTCACAAGTGTC
The DNA here is from genome assembly GCF_040939455.1 of Microcebus murinus. Classification (NCBI taxonomy): domain Eukaryota; kingdom Metazoa; phylum Chordata; class Mammalia; order Primates; family Cheirogaleidae; genus Microcebus; species Microcebus murinus. Next base: position 2,341,838 of record NC_134116.1, on the reverse strand, counting down.
TCATCTCTGCAGTTTATAGTTGTAGAGAAAGTACATGCATGTAACCCTTACCCAGGAAGCATTTGGAAGATTGTGCCTATCTGCACTCTGCTAATATCTATCTTTGTTTTCTGCTCATCTTGTTTTTGTATCATTTGCTATAATAAACTTTAGCAGTTTGTCTAAGCTTTTACTTAAGTTGCATGAGTCCTTCCAGAAAATCTCTAAGCCAGAGAACCAAGAAAACCAGTGGTGTAAGTTCTAGTCTGAGTCCAAAAGCCTGAGAAACAAGAGGGATGATAGTGGAAGTTGCAGTCTGGGGGCAGGAGAAGACTGATATTCCAGTGCAAGTAGTCAGCAGGATTGGGAACCATGGGAATATGGGTGGTAATGGGACCCTAAAATGGGACTATTTCCTTGACATGAGGAGACCCTAAGGTGACTTTTGGCCTCAGGGAGACTAAATTTTTGACCCTTATCTTCTCCTCCTCTTGCTGACTAGTATGTTCAGAGTTAGCCTTCCTACAGTCAAAGGAAAGAAAGACCCAGGCTTTGAAGGGTGATGGGGACAAACTGGCTGCATGGCCTGTCTTGTTTTTAGGCTCTAGACCTTCCTGTAGCCTTAGCAAAAGTGGTCTGTATGAATCAAGTTGACTAATTTAAAAAATTATTTTGTTCATTTTATGTATTTTAAAAATGTTTTTGTTTTATTTCATGTTTTGAATACATACTACAGGGATATGACACAAAAGAGTTTATAGTGCTCCTTCTGTCCTCCCTATCCTTACAAGCAACCCTGGAAGGCATGAATGTTGCCAGTATCTTATATATCTTGTCAAATACAAATTACTTTTCTCTTTCTTACACAAATGTTAGCACACTGTATTTTACCTTATTTACTGTTATACTGCATCATTTTTAAATTTCATTTTATTTTTAAATTTTATTATTGTTTTTCTTTTTTTCACTTAGCATTTTATCTTGGAAAACTTTCTATGTCCAATCAAAATAATTGCCTTGTTTTTTTTAAAAAAAATCAACAATAGTATATCCCATTGTAAAGATGTTCCATGTTTTGTGTAGCTACCTTTTTATTGATGAACATTTGAGTTGTCGCTAATCTTCTGCTATATTATTTTACTTTAAAAATTTATTAATTTTTGATTGACAAATCATAATTATATACATTTATGGGGTATGATGTGCTGGATCTGTGACCCCATAAGGGCTGTGTGAAAGTCTCCAGCAAAATACACCCTCCGGCGGAACCCCACCCTGGTGTCTGTCTCACAAGCAGGGGCTGTCTCAGTCAGCGTGGACAGGAGCATTGTGGTGGTCATTTCAGTGCCATCACTCACAGGAAATATAAAGCAGCTCTTTACTAATCCACTGAATTTTTATGCTATTTAAATTAAGTTGTGATTTTCCTGATTGTAACCCAAAGCTGGATAGTGAGAATTCTTTAAGGCCCAGCCACTGAGGAGCTTGCAGCGTAGGGCACTGGGGAACGTACACATTATACTGCTGATAAGAGGAGCTGCAAGAAAAAATAATAAAATGAAAAAAAAATAAAATGCATTTTACCTATAAATCAAAATGTGATTTTTATATTCACAATAATAATAATGACTCAATTTGCAAAGTATTGAATTTCCTCCCAATGAAAGAATAATCTTACAAATTTAGTCATCCATTAAATAAACTTTGTTGAGTTCTTGCAAATCCCCAGAAGGCAGGTTTTCTCTGGCCCAACTTTCTCTCCCAGGCACTTCCCCATGTGTCTTGGCTAACCAAGATTAATGGTAAACCTGAGGCTCAGTTCAAAGTCACACAGGATGGAAGCTGATGTCATATACATGAATGTCCATGGATGATGGCATGGCCCACTGGGATCCAAAGCTCTAAATAATGCTCAGAACTCCCAGTGTGCTGAGTAGTTCCCTGAGGTTAATCTAGTTCTATGTTATGGAGGAGGGTACTTATTTCAAGTCATAGAGGGAGCATGATGGAAGGTCTGGGAGTATGTATGGTCAGAGGGCTGGGAGAATATTTAGGAGGTGAGACTGTGGTGAGGAGCTGGGAGCATTGCCCTTGGATGGGAAATGTTCAGAGGGTTGAGAGCACAGTGAAGCAGTGGGGGTGTAGATCCTAGAGACAGACTTCTAGGGCTTGATCTGTGTCACCTCTTTTAGCTCTTTGACATTGGACAAATTGTTGAATTCCTCTAGACTTCAGTTTTCTCTCCTATAAAATGGATGTGATAATAACAATACATTGTTGAGTTGTGGTCATATTTGAATGAGTTAATATTTATAAAGTGCCAAGAAGAGTTCAGGCTCATAGGAATTGCCTTGCAAGTGATTGTCACACAAAGAACTAAAACAACATTCATTTGATGAAGGGCTATTCATCATTAACAATCCCACCATTTAGTATTGAGTTGAATAAAAAATATTTATCAAGCGCTTACCAAGTCCAAGGAGGTTAGTTGAGTTTCTCTCTTAAAGCATTTATAAAGCATTTTAGAGGAACAAGAAGGAATGTAAACAACTATGTGCACTGAAATTTTATAATAAACACAAACACTTTTATAATAAATACAAGCGTTAGAGCCAACATGGGGTCAAGGGTGACTTTCTAACAGCAGTAACAGCAGGTGGCAGGTTTTGGGGGTGTTTTTATTTATTTGCTTTTTTTTATTCTATTTTTAGGGAAAGGTGGCAGTTTTTGACAAAGTAGGAGGAAGGCTGAAATTCCCACTGAAACCACCAGTGATTAGTGTTTGGCTGGAGCTGATACCACCCCAGCACCTGTAAGTCAGACATGTCTCCTAAGATACTGACTCTTTCCCTCAGATTAGCCAAACTACAAAACTGATTATGTCTTAAATTATGTCTTAGAGTATAAACTGGGGTGGTATTTTTTAAACTTGCATATACCACAGCCATCCATTATCAGTGAAATCACAGTAAGTTCGGGTTAAATCAATAGTAGCTATTTTGTCTCAAAACTCATCTTAACATAATTATGGACCAAGTGAGGTATATTGTTCAGGTCTTCACATGTATTATTTCTTTTAAACCTCAGAACAACCCTATGAGAAAAGCCTATGATTATTTCCAACCTGTGGGTGAGGGAACAGGAGCTTGGAATATGATATAACCTGCCCAAGATCACACAGGAAGTAAAAGGTGAATCTGGGTTCAAACACAGCCTTGCTCTGCAACCATCATATTGCTAAGCAGAGGATGAGGGGTGACTTTTCATCCCTGATGAAATTTGGCTCTGCTCTTTGACACCCAACCTAATTACCTACCAGGGCTGGAGTGAGTCAACACACTCCCTAGAGACCCCTCAGTGTATTTCCCAGTCCACAGTCCTGTTTTTAATCTCTTTTTCAGGGGCTACAAGAGACAACCTGGGTGTGACATGAGCTTGTGGTGCCAACTTCAACAGCGTCAACAGTTGTAACCATTTATTCTCCACATAGAGAGCCTAATGTCTCACTTGATGAGCTGCAGGATACCGAGGGAGATGTAGAAGAGTTCAGAGCCCCTAGGAGGGGATAAGAACAGACACACTCATGATGACAAGGTAACCCGACACTGGAGAAAGAAATCACTGTTCCTAGGCTTGTGTGGGAGGCATAAAGGTGAGAATCAATTTGTGAGGCTGTATATGGGGTAATATCCTGAAAGTGCTTTAGGTACAAGCTCCGAGAATCTTCATGAGCAGCTGCACGAGAGCTGAATGGTCATATCTCAGGGGCAGAATATATTTGAAAGTTATATCTGTATTTCATGTGAACACAGTTTATAGTCATACTATACTAAAAAGCTACTGTTCAGTCGGTAACTAGTCAGTCTGAGCAAAATATTAATAGATAAGCTAATTATGCATAAATACAGATTAAACCCTTGTGTTCTAGGATGGTGCTTAAGGCACCTTTGTTGTTTTCTAGCCTTTGAGAGGAGATTCTAACCAAGCCAAGTTTCAATAAAAGCATCTAAATTTATTCAATACACATCATAAATATTTGAAACATAGGGTAAAGATTTATACACTTGACAATATATATTTAAATTCATGCTTGAATTTTAAATTTGACAGATACTCATGAAAGCCTATTATGAGCCAGGGCAAAGCTGCATAGAAACCTCTCCCTAGTTGCTCTTCTGTGAGATGATCTGAGCTCATTTGTTCACCTTGACACGATGCTATCAAGTCTGAAAATTGCCTCTGCCATCCTTCAGTTTAGAATACTTATGTGATCATCTTATCTATAGTTGGAAAAGTCATAATGATCCTTCTGTTTTTGTGCTTTACTACATTTGAAGATGAGCTCCACTCCACTCCTTGCTGAGAAGCTGTAGGACTTAACTGTGCAGAGAGGATGAATGCTGAGGGGCAGTGCCAGAGACCAACAGGCTCTTGGCATTTCATTGGGCAGTGTCGGGCGGGTTTCTTGGGAGCCAGACATCAAAGTAAGTAGCAGGGGCATGTGATCAAAGCAGTCTCTATACAGGATACTCAGATTACATTAACAGGATGCTCTGCTCTATCCCTGTTCCTCCTACTCTTTCCACATGCATAGAAGAAGCATCTTGTCTTCTTGTGTATGTTTCCATTCAGTTATTTCATAAATACTGACTGAGTGCTAAGTAGCAAGCAACTTCCAGACACTGCCAGTATACAGTGATGAGCCACTTTTTTTGCCCTCCAGAAACCTACACTTGCGTGGAAGAGACATGAACACGCAAATAGATGTTTTACAAGATTTCAGATGGTGATAATGAGTATGAAGGGACTTAAAGCAGGGGTGAGGGATGAAGCCAGCCAGTGGTGTGTGTTAGATAGGGTGGCCAGGCAATGACTGCAAGGGAGTGAAGCTCAGGAAGGAGTGGAAGGAACAGTGCCTCTCCTCTCACACCTCTGCTTAGGACTCTGCTACCATCCATCTCTCTCCTCTTCTCAGATTTCCCTCCTACCTTTCTTTCATCCCACCTTCTCTACTTTTCAACATCTTTCTATGCTAATTGGCAGGTATAGAAAACTGAATTATTTATTTTTACTCATTGAATAATTGTGCTCCTCATAATTTATTTTGGGGGAGGGGACAAGGGTCTTGCTCTGTTCCCCAGGCTAGACCGCAGTGGCATCATCATAGCTCACTGCCCCAGTCTCCCCATTAACTAGGATTACAGGTGTGGTGTGCACCAGCACACCTGGCTAATTTTTCCATTTTCTGCAGAGATAGGGTCTCTGTATGTTGCTCAGGTTGACCTCAAACTCCTGGCCTCAATTAATCCTCCTGTCTCACCCTCCCAAAGTGCTAGAATTATAGGTATGAGCCACTGCACCTAGCCTTATAATGTATTTTAAAAGCAAGATAATTACAATGATTTATTAAAACAAAGCTTTTAAAATATGTTTACAATTAATCAAATAAAAATTTAGAAATTGCTTTTTGTTTATTAAGTTTACTCATTCTTCATTGTTCTCTCAAAAACGGGCTCTTTTTAGATGACAGGTTTTTTTCCTCTTCAGTGTAAACCAGTTCTATGTCAATTAACAAGAACATAAACAATCCCACAAAATCAGGTCAAAATAAAAATTATGATTTAATTTAGAATTTCTAGAAAGAAAACAACACTTTCAGTCACCCCTTGTCAATTCCTGAATGTCCTTGAGTCTAACTCAATATTTCCAAAATAGTGTTCCACTAAACCTAACAGACCAGGGAGTGTTAATAAGTGCAATGGGAAAAAAAGCTCATTGTCAAAAAAAAAGAAAAGAAAAGCTCATTGTCAAACTATTGGAGATACTGGATAGCAACTGAAGACTTTTTTTACCTGCAAGATTTTCCAGAGTCTTGATTATGCTATTACAAGCCTTTGCAGGCAAGACAGAGTAATAAGCAATGTTTCACAAACCTATTTTGCAAAATGTCTTACAGAATGCCCTCTAGAATATCTATCTTAGGTTCTTCAGCTATGCCTTTCCAGTGTCATCAGACAAGGCTTGACAACTGATGCTTTAATTCTGTATCTTTGGGATGGCTAAAGACTGGATGATTATAATTTTACATGCACTTGGTATCATGTTAATAAAATATCTGCCATATTAAAAAATGATTCTGTTATCATATTTATTTTCTAGTACTGGGATATACAATTGTGCTGTGAGGTAAAAATGGCAATGAACCATACTTTCAAAAAATACAGTAACAATAGATGAGAAATTCCAATGAAGCCTATTCCAATCCATTTCATCTGGACTCTACACCATGACAGTTCTTGGCCATCTTAATTTTTGCTTTTCTCATCCTCATCATAAGGAGATAACACTAATACCTATAAAAGATGAACAAAGCCAAATTTTTAGATAATATGATACACAATGTTATAGAAAGATTTGCTTAAATGGCTATATTTATTACATGGGAGAAGGTGACATAGCAGAGAAACAAAGAAGAAAACAAGCAGCTTTTGTAGGAATTATTCATTGGAACTTGAGGTGCACTTTCTCAGAAACTAAGACTGGAATTTCTGAAGTATGATATACTTCCAATCAGTCTACATTGGCTGATTTATCACATGGACCCCAAAGGCTAGTTAAAGCTGACTTCAAGGCATTTTTGGCCAGTCCCAAGGGATAGGGCCATCTCCTATCCTACCTGTGGCTGATCATGCCACCTACCTCATCCTCTCTGAGTCCCCTGTGGGCTACTCTAGATGTAGGGGTGAATCTGGAAGTGAGAGGTAGGCAGAGGCTCTAGAGGGCATCAGTAATTGTGCACTAGTAACCGTGTCCACACTGGATTATGTCTGGGTGCTCTCTGGACATCACATTCCCAAAATGTATAGGGATATTACTATTGACTAAAAGTTATACTTGTAATGCTTACGAAATTATAGCAACATTGTGCTGAACAGTACAGTAATATGATGACCAAAATCAATAGTTTTCAATTCTTTTGTTTATCTTTCCACATGGATTGCTAAATAATATTTCTAAGAAATAATGAATAACAAATGAGGATGCTTTTCTGCTTTCAAATACATTGCGATATATTTGGATTCATTTATTAAATACATGAGCTTCAGAATTAAATCCAAATAAATGATACTTTTATTTGGGAAGAGTGATTTTGTGGTGTGTGTTTTTCTCTGTGATCCTCCAGAGCAAGCCAGCAGACAAGACATGGGGCGAGATAATGGATCCTCTACAACAGATTTCATTCTCCTGGGCCTATCCTCTGACTCCCAGTATCCTGGCCTCTTCATAACCATTGTCCTCCTAATTCTTGGGGTGGCCATCATGGGAAACTCTGTCCTGACCCTGCTAATCTGGGGCAGTGCCCGCCTCCACACCCCCATGTACTTCCTGCTCAGCCAGCTCTCCCTCATGGACCTGATACTGATCTGCACCACCGCCCCCAAGATGGCCATCAGCTTCTTCTCAGGATACAGAGGCATCTCTCGTGTTGGCTGTGGAGTCCAAATATTTCTTTACTTGATGCTAGGAGTGGCTGAATGTGTTTTGCTGACTCTCATGGCCTTTGATCGCTACTTGGCCATCTGTAGCCCCCTGAGATACCCAGTTATTATGACCCCCAGAGTTTGTGTGCAAATGGCCACCTGGTCATGGGCTGGGGGTGTGCTTGTCTCCCTAGCGCACACAGTTTATGCTATGCACTTCTCTACTTGTGGTTCTAGGAAAATTCACCATTTCTATTGTGAGGTCATGGCCCTTTTGAAGCTCTCTTGTGAAGACACCTCTACCTATGAGAAGGTGGTGTTGGTGTCTGGCATTGTTTTCCTTCTCATCCCCTTTGGTCTCATCCTGACCTCCTATACTCTAATCTTGCTAACTGTTCTCCACATGAACTCACCAGAGGGCAGGAACAAAACTCTGGCCACCTGCTCTTCCCACGTGGGTGTGGTTAGCCTCTACTTTGGTCCAGCCATGATCATCTACATGACCCCACGTTCCTCTCTGCCCCCAGAGGTGGACCAGCATCTCTTTGTGTTTGATGCCATAATCACCCCCATGCTGAACCCCATTATTTACAGTTTGAGGAATAAGGAGGTGTTGGGGGCTCTGAGGAAAGTTTTGGGAGTAAGCCTAATGTTTAAGCAGGAAAGATGACTTGATCTTATTGAGAGTAATAATAGAGCTTCCTATGGGCCGGGATAGTTGTGAAATTGACTCATTTAGTCTTCACAGTGATTTATTGTAGAGGGTGCTGTTATTATCTACATTTTGCAGATATAGAAACTGAGTCCCATGGTCACATAGACAGTGAGTGGGAGATCCAGTTTGGAAGCCAGACAGCCTGCATTTCTATTTACTGCTTCTTAAAAGCCTGGATTTTTTATTCCCTTTCAAGAAACTGAGCAGGCAAGTATAAAACATGCACCTTACTCCTTTAGATTTCACTTTATCACCAGCAAATAAATTATTTTTTTGATAAATTCTTTTAAAACATTTTTAAGGGACAAAATTGTATATATTTATAGTATACAACATTATGTTTTGATATATGCTTACATTGTGGAATGGGTAACTCAAACTAATCATATGTATTATCTCACATAAGTGTCATAGTTTTTGGTTAGAATACTTAAAATTTATCCTATTACCAGTTTTCAAGTACACAATATACTTTTATTAACTATAATCACTATGGTATATAATAGATCTCTTGAGCTCATTCCTACTGTCTAACTGAAATTTTGTATCCTTTGACCAACATCAGCCCCAGCTCTCCCTTTCTCCATCTACCGGTAACCACTATTCTACTCTCTGCCTCTGTGCATTTGACTTTTACAAGACTCCATTTATACATGAGAGATCATGCAGTATTTGTGTTTCTGTGTCTATTTCATTTAACACTCTCCAGATTCATTGATATTTGTGCAAATGACAGAATTTCCCTATTTTTAAAGGCTGAATAGCATTCCTTTATATATATTTACCATATTTTCTTTATCCATTCATCTGTTGATTCCATATGTTGCTGTTGTTAATAATGCTACAGTGAACTTGGGAGTGCAGCTATCTCTTCAACATACTGATTACAATTTATTTGACTATATACCTAGAAGTGGGATTATTGGATCATATGGTAGTACCATTTTTACAACTTTTGAGAAAACTATTGTTTTCCATAACAGCTGAACTAATTTACATTTCAATCCATAGTCTACAAGGATTCCCTTTACACCACATTCTCATCAACACTTATCTTTCATCTTTTTATAAATGTTATTCTAAAAGATGTGAAGTGATATCTCATTGTGGTTTTCATTTGTATTTTACTGATGATTAGTGATGTTGAGACTTTTTTCCTATTCCTATTGGCCATTTGTATGACTTCTTTTGAACAGCAGGTAATTCTTACATTTTTAATAAGCTAATTGTCTTGGACTGGGTAAAAATATATATGGCCCACTGATATTTATGGGTAAGGCCCTTATAAAGTCTTCCTCCAATGAGCTTGATCAACAAACTCATTTGAGAACCCTGCTAAAAGTCCATCATCCTTGTTTTCACGCTAGACCTACTGAGTCAAAACTTCCTTGGAGAACCTCAAAGAATAGCCAGGGATTTTGTCTTTGTAACAAGTACCATGGAAAATCTTCGGGTCAGGTGTATTTGTAAAACTCTGCTCTGTGGTACTTTATCCTCTTCACCCTTCCTTTTATCCTGTACTTTCATCCTTACTGGACTATTCCAACACTTGAAAGAGGCGTCACAAATACTCCTGATCTCTTCCAACCTGGAATGACTCTCACACACCCTGACTCTCCATTGATATTCCCTAAACCTATAGCTGGATGTGTCAGCTCCTCCCTCACTGTGCCCTCAGGACTCACCTCTACCTTTAGAAAAACCCCTGCTTTGTTTTGGGATACCTGCATGTTTTTACCAACAGAAAGTCATATCTTGAGAACAGAACCTTGGTCTGAGTCATTTCTGCATGCCCCACAGTTCTTTGTATCTGTACATGACTAGTAAAGTTGAGATGAATTGGTGAATATTTGTCTTAAGTCCTGATCTGAGTCATCACATGATGTCACGGAATCTCCTTAGCAGATCTGAATTCCTAGACCAGGTGGAAGGCTGCCTCTGACTCCTTAGATGTGGGAGCATATGAAACCAGACTGGAAACAACATCACTAACATTCATCAGACTCATTCACACATTTGCCCTTTTGGTTCTTTGTTTTTAGGAATTTCTTTCTGACCTTTGTTGTTACAATACAGTATGAACCAAAATTCTCAATGTATCACCTGCTTACTAATTGCTAACTGTGCATTTAGTTTTTTTGAATATTTAAATAATTTTGACAGTTAACATCATATTACAATAAAATTAAGTAATAAATAATCTATTAATGTTTTCACTCTTTTGTAGAAATAAAAATTAAGAACATAGTATTTTGTCACAAAGTGCGAAGTCACTCAAGGGTTAGAACAGAGTCAAGAACAACAATGACCATATAGAAAAACAACACTCAAAACGTCACTCACTTTACAAGGGTTAAATTGGGAAATATATATATATATATATATATATATATATATATATATGATATGAACTAAAATTTTTTAAAAATGAGTAAAGTTAATTTTTATGTAAAAAATAAAAACAAAACAAAATAAAAAAACTGAGGATGTCAAGTTGAAATTATTCCAATTGTGGGGATGTTGTGAAAAATAGCGGAATAGGGGCCGGGCGCTGTGGCTCACGCCTGTAATCCTAGCTCTTGGGAGGCCGAGGCGGGCGGATTGCTCAAGGTCAGGAGTTCAAAACCAGCCTGAGCAAGAGCGAGACCCCGTCTCTACTATAAATAGAAAGAAATTAATTGGCCAACTGATATATATATAAAAAATTAGCCGGGCATGGTGGCGCATGCCTGTAGTCCCAGCTACTCGGGAGGCTGAGGCAGAAGGATCACTGGAGCCCAGGAGTTTGAGGTTGCTGTGAGCTAGGCTGACGCCACGGCACTCACTCTAGCCTGGACAACAAAGTGAGACTCTGTCTCAAAAAAAAAAAAAAACATAGCGGAATAGGGCTGACTTCTTGGCTCACAGCTCTCAGGGTGAGAGGTGAAGTGGACAGACAATTACACGCAAGTCATCTGTACCTACTCTGGATCAGCTTCGCAAGACTGCAAAGAGACACCGGGATACAGAAATCATGGACAACAATCAAAGGTGAACTGAAATTCTTCCACAAAACCCTGGGAGTTGGAAATATAGTGGAGAGGAAGCGCACCCGCGCATCTGCCGCCCCACGGGCTGGCCTGAGGAGGCATTGCTTCTCTCCTACACAGGGAGACAATCCTTTCCCCAAGGAGATGATCCTTTCCCCACACCCACGCAGGCAGGGAACTGCCTGAAGTTGATGGGAGGTGACAACGTGGGCAGACGAGCGGTTTGGAGGGGAGTCTGGAGCAGGCAGCATTTTGAATTCTACACAGAGCCCCACTGAAGCAGTGGGGAGTGCAGGAAGAGTCTGAACCCTGCGCCTGCTCCCCAGCCCTGCTGCCCCACCCCAAGGGTTGGAGCCGCGCTAGAGGCGTTTTCTGGGCATCCCCACTGCTCCAAATCAGCTGAACTGTTCACGCTTCTGTAGAGGGCAGCTTCTCGAGCTCCCAGCACGCTGTGAAGCAGTAGTGGGTGGAGAGAAAGTCCAAGCCCTGCAGCACTTCCCAGTCCCACCGCCCTGCCCCGCCCCCGCGGCTTGGAGACACCACACAGAGCCACGCGGGAGGCGTTTTCCGGGCATCCCCACTACCCCAAATCAGACAAACTGTTCGAGCTACTGGAGAAGGCATCTTGTTGAACCCCCAGAGCTCCACTGAAGCAGTAGCGGGAGGGGAAAGGGTCCAAACCCTGCAGCCACTTCCTAGCACTGCCACACTGCCCTGAAGCTTAGAGATGCTGCAGGGGCCATGCTGGAAGAGTTTCTCTGGGACCCCCTCTACCCTAAACTGGCTGAACTGTTCAGGCTTCTGGAGAAGGCTACTTGTTGAGCTCCCATCGCTCCACTGAAGTAGTAGTGAGTGGGAGAGGGTCTGAACCCAGCAGCCACTTCCCAGCTCCGCTGCACTGCCCTTTAGCATGGAAATGCTGTGGAAGGCTGCCCTGGTAGTGAACTCAGTCTTCCCCTCTGCCCTAACCTGGCAGGTGGCCTCAGAAGCTGAATTTATAAGGGTGAGAATTTGAGAGTGGTGCTTTGTTCAGCAGCTGTCTCACAAGTTTGAACCTGGGTGGTTTCTTGCTGCATTCACCTGTTGGCGTTCTGTGCCCAGAGAGCAGAGCCTGTCTTAGCAAGGTGGAGAAGCGAAGGAGGCTGCTATTCCTGAGGACTCGAGGAACCCATGGGAGTGGCAAGACATTCACTTAACACTGAGATACCAGTATATCTTATTTGGAGGCTTAGAGTGCAATACAAAGATCTTGGGATATGTTGATAACAAACTCCTTCCCACAAAACACAGAGAACAAAAGAAAGAGTAAACTCAGTGCTTAACACAGTGCCTCCTGCTTCAACCCAGTGGTAGAAACTGGTCTCCATCTCACTAGAGTGAACAATCCCTTGGGTGTCTAAGCAAGGGACACAAACCCACTAAACTCTGTGGACAGAAGGTGAAGACATCAGGTCAAAGATAATCCAACAGGCCCAAACTCCTATTAGACAATACAAGACCAGAACACATCCTCCCCAGCTCTTCCAAGGATCATTCCTTTGGAACCCAAGAACACAGCTCATAATCGAGTTCCAGCACCTCTGGTCCTCAACAAAGTATCCAGATGAGGAAGAACCAGCAAAAAACATCAGGAATCATGAAAGATCAGAGAGAAAAGTCACCTCCAAAAGAAAATACTCACTCTCCACCAACTGACACCAACTTACATGATATGATTAAACTAACAGAGTAAGAATTCCGAATATGGATTGTTACAAAGCTCAGTGGAATTGAAGAGAAAATAGAATCCCAACATAGAGAAACCACAAGAACAATCCAGGAAATGAATGAAAAATTCTCCAAAGATATAGAAGTAATTCAGAGAAACTAAGCAGAAATTTTGGCAATGAAGGAAACATTCAAGGAACTCCATAATACAGTGGAAAGCCTCAAAAACAGGACAGATCATCCTGAGGAAAGAATCTCAGAGCTTGAAGATTATACCTACATGCTAAACAAATCAGAGGAAGAAAGGGTGTACAGAAACAAAAGACAAAATCAAAGCTTACAGGAAGGATGGGATTATGTAAAAAAGTTGAATCACAGATTGTTTGGGATTTCAGAAGGGGAAGAGGAACATTCACAAGGGTTGGAAAACTTATTTTACGGCATACTGGAGGAAAATATGCCGGGCCTAGCTAGAAATCTGGATATCCAAATTCAAGAAGCACATAGAACTCCTGGGAGACACATTGTGAATAGACAATCACCCCATCATGTGGTTATTAAGCTGACCAAAGTAAACATGAAAGAAGCAATCCTCCATACAGCAAAGTGTAAACAACAAATAACCTATAAAGGAAAGCTTATCAGACTAACTGCAGAGTTCTCATCTGAAACCTTACAAGCCAGGAGGGAGTGGGTGCCTATCCTTAATCTTCTAAAACAGAACAAACCCAACCTAGAATTCTTTATCTGGCAAAATTAAGTTTCATCTATGAGGGTGAAATAAAATCCTTCTCAGACAAGCAATCGCTAAAGGAATATGCAAAGACCAGACCAGCACTACAGGAGATTCTCAGACCTGCCTTCCACAGTGAACAGGGCAATAGACACTCCTCAAAATAAAATCCTCAAAGAATTAAAGTCTAGATCTCGAACTTCATGATGGCTCAAGGTCTAAGACAAAGCAACAGGACTTCACCCACCAATATGAACGGAAATCTTCCTCCAATTTCAATCCTCTCAATAAACGTAAATGGTTTAAACTGTCCTCTGAAGAGACATAGGCTGGCAGAGTGGATAAAATTCCATAAACCTAGTATTTGCTGTCTACAAGAAACACACCTAAATCATAAAGATGCCTCCCAGCTGAAGATCAAGGGATGGAAAACTATCATCCAGGCAAACAGAAGTTAAAAGAAAGCAGGGGTTGCTATATTATCCACAGACAACATTAGATTTAAATTAGCAAAAGTAAAAAAGGATAAAGATGGCCACTGGTAAAAAGGAAGATCCAACATGAAGATCTAACAATTCTTAATATTTATGCTCCCAATGCAGGAGCACCCAATTACATAAAGCAAACTTTGTCTGAACTAAATACCACTTTAAACAATACTGCCATGGTAGCAGGGGACTTCAATACACCATTAAATGAACTGGATAGATCCTCTAAACAGAAATTAAGTAAAGAAATAAGGGTCCTAAACAAAGCTATTGACCAAAAAGGTGTGACAGATCTATACATAACATTTCACCCAATTAAAGTTGAATTTAAATTCTTCTCAGTAGCCCATGGATCCTTCTCAAAAATTGATCACATACTAGGCCACAAAGCAGATCTCAAAAACTTCAAGAAAATAAAAATAATACCTTGTGTCTTCTCTGACCATACCAGTATAAAATTAGAGTTCAATTCTAACAGAAACACACACCACATCACTAAGTCATGGAAACCAAACACTCTACTTACTGTTGAATAATTATTGGGTCAAGGAAGAAATTCAGAGGGAAATCAAGAATTTCTTCGAACAAAATGACAATGGAGCCACATCTTACCAAAACCTATGGGATACAGCAAAAGCATATCTGAGAGGAAAACTAATAGCAATAAACACTCACATCCAAAAAACAGAAAGATTAGAAACCGGCAACCTAATGAATAGACTCAAGGAATTGGAAAAAGAAGAGCAAACTAATTCCAATCCTAGCAGAAGAAAAGAAATATCTAAGATCAAAGCTCAACTAAATGAAATGGAGAACAAGAGAACTATATGGAAGATCAACAAAACCAGAAGCTGTTTTTTTTGAAAAGATCAACAAAATTGACAGCCCTCTGGCTAGGCTGACAAGAACTCAAAGGGAAAGGACTCTAATAACCTCAATAAGAAATGAAAAAGGAGAGATCACAACAGACTCCACAGAAATGCAAAACCTTATGTTTGACTACTATAGAATTCTATATGCCCAAAAACTACAGAATGAAGATGAAATGGACAGATTCCTGGACTCGCACAACCTCCCTAAGTTCACCGAGGAGGAAACTGAGTTCTTAAACAGACCAATCACAAGCTCAGAAATTGAAGCAGTAATTAAAAACCTACCCAAATGGAAAAGTCCCAGGCCAGATGGCTACACTCCAGAGCTCTACCAAACATTCAAAGATGAACTCATACCTATACTACAGAAACTATTCCACAGCATTGAGAAGGATGGTATTCTTCCTACCTCATTCTACAAAGCCAATATCACCTTGATGCCAAAGCCAGGAAAGGGCGTAACAAAAAAAATATATAATTACAGACCAATATCCCTCATGAATACAGATGCAAAAATCCTAAACAAAATTTTACCAAATACAATTAAGCAGCACATCAAAAACATAATTCACCATGACCAAGTGGGATTTATTCCTGGCATGCAAGGCTGGTTCAACATATGCAAGTCTATAAATACAATTCACTTCATAAATAAAATCAACAACAAAGACAATATGATTCTGTCATTAGATGCACAAAAAGCATTTGACAAAGTCCAACACACCTTTATGATAAAAACTCTTAACAAAATAGTCATAGACGGCCCATACCTTAAATTTCTCAAATCCATTTATGACAAACCAATGGGTAATATCATTCTAAATGGGGAAAAATTGAAATCATTCCCTCTTCAAACTGGAACTAGACAAGGATGCCTACTTTCTCCCCTCCTATTCAACGTAGTGCTTGAAGTCCTAGCTGTAGCAATCAGGCATGAGAGGGGTATTAAGGGCATCCAAGTCAGAGCAGATGAGCTCAAACTCTCACTCCTCGCCAATGATATGATTTTATATCTAGAAAACCCCATGGACTCATCCAAGAGAATACAAGATTTGATAAATGAATTCAGTAAAGTTTCAGGTTATAAAATCAATATACACAAATCAGAAGCATTCATATATGCCAAGAACCATCAAGCAGAAACTCCAATAAAAAATGCAATACCCTATTGGGCAGGTGGGAGGGGGGAGGGGGGCGGGTATATACATACATAGTGAGTGAGATGTGCACCATCTGGGGGATGGTCATGATGGAGACTCAGACTTTTGGGGGGAGGGGGGGAAATGGGCATTTATTGAAACCTTAAAATCTGTACCCCCATAATATGCCAAAATAAAAAAAAAATAAAAATAAAAATAAAAATAAAAAAAAAATGCAATACCCTTTACTATAGCCCCAAATAAAATTAAATACCTAGGAGTATACTTAATGAGACATATGAAAGATTTATACAAGGAGAACTATGAGACACTAAAAACAGAAATTGCAGATGATTTGTATAGATGGAAGAATCTACCTTGTTCATGGCTTGGTAGAATCAATATTGTTAAAATGTCAAATAACCTAAGGTGATCTACAGAATCAATGCAATCCCCACCAAAATACCACCAGCATTCTTTTTTTTTTTTTTTTTTTTTTTTTTTTTACCAATACCAATAAGATTTTATTGGAATATGGAATGTAAACAGATGCTTCAAACAAACAATCTAACCTTATAAAAATGTATGGCATTATTAAATAGTTAATAAAGAAACCCTAAAGTGTGATGTGGTAGACACTCCTAGCCCTAGCCTAGGGGTGTGAGGTCCCCAGAGCTGTGCACAGCTCTGTAGTAGGGCGGGGGACTGCCAGCAAACCATGTTGGTGGTTAAGTCCCCAAAATAAAATCAGCCCTATTTTTTTTTAAACCAAATCTTTCTTTGCTAACGGTAAAGTTAGCACACTGGATCCAAAGCTTAACACTTGTGCCAGGAGCTCCACTTCCTTCCCCAATCCCCTTCTGTGTCCCTCTCCTGTCAGTTACTGAGTTATCAGATGGCTCTGCCCACACAAATCCAGTACCTGCACGCGAGAAAGACTTATCTTTGCCATCACATAAATAAATGTATCACATATCAGAGCTTAAGAACACGTATTACCCTGATTACAATGGGAAATTATTTCTTCCTCGTGGGGATAAAAAGAAGGAATGGGGGATGATACATTTTTTACAAACAAGTCTTTCCTGAATAAATTCTGATAGGATGTTTGCCCCTCCCCGACCTGCCTGAAGACTGACTTTCCAGCTGTACTATGGTTGTGAACACAAGGTCTGTTTGAGACGGGAGCATTGAAATAGGTGCACACGTAGGGAAGTGCTGGGAAACGGTGAGGTTTTCCTTAAAAGGCTGCCAAAAAAAAAAAAAAAAGGCTAAAAGAAAAAAATAGCAACAAGCTTTTATGGTTAGGCAAATCAACAGAGGTTATAGTGAGCTCCAAGTTATGCACTTAGCATGGAACTTTTGGTGAGGCTGATAGACCTGTTCATGGCATTGCAAGGTTTAAAATGATGCCTCCTGACATCAAAGAGGACTCGTGAAGGAGACTGCAGTTTGCTCCCAAATGAATACATTTAGAGGAAAACTGCAGGGATGAGGTACATTTCCTGGAGAGCTCATGTCATAAAAAAATACATAAAACATGAATTTGTAAAAGAGCTTAAAAAAAAAATACTGTCACTGTTTTATTATCTCCTTTTCATAAATGAGGCTGGTGTGTCAGTATAAACTGCTGACCTTTTGCTAAAACTTGAGCCTGAATCTCACTGAAGGAAACTCAGACCACAATGGAATAGATAGGAAGTCAGACATTCAGAGCTTGTTGACCGAATGAGTTAATTCAACAGCGGTGCCCTATTAAATAAGGTAAATGCACAACAACTCCGAGTCTCTCATCTCCCATGCATTCCAAAGGCAGAGCTCCTTCAGATCCTGAACTACGTGCATCACCGTGCTGCCACAATGGCAGCTCCCTGTAGACTAGTACTGGGGAGTTTCTTTCTTTTTGACAGACTTTTAGGTCTTTACTCTTCTTTGCGTTTAGAAGGAATGATTAGAATTTCTTTTTATCACACTGTAGTTTTCCTTCAAGATTTGTGTCTGGTTGGTTGGTTTTATTGGCAAGCATCAATGCCGCATTACCCGTCGCTTTCCAGTCTTCATCGTGCTGCCGTGAGACCACTGGGAAGCACAGCATTGTCTGCTCAAGGCTGGGACTGCTCCTTCACCACAGGGTAGAAGTATGGGTGCTCCATAGCCTCTTTGGCAGTCAATCTCTGTTGATGGTCGTATCGCAGAAGTTTGTCCAGAAGATCTAGGGCTTCGGGGCTGACAAGGTGTCTGTTCTCACTATGGATAAAGTTTTCCCAGCGTTTCCGTGAATGTTGTCCCAGGATATCGTTGAAGTGTGGATCTAGGTCTATGTGATACTTCTTCAGATACCCATACAGCTCATCTGTACCCAGAACCTTGGCAATGCGAACAAGCTGGTCATAGTTGTCCTGTCCATGGAAGAAGGGTTCCTTTCGAAAGATCATGCTTGCTAACATACAGCCCAAACTCCACATGTCCAAGCTATAGTCATACATCTGATAGTCCACAAGGAGCTCTGGTCCCTTGAAGTACCTTGAGGCTACACGAACATTGTACTCCTGAGCAGGATGATAGAACTCTGCCAGACCCCAATCTATCAGTCGTAGCTTTTTCTGTTGGTGATCTATCATGACATTGTGAGGTTTCACATCCCTGTGCATGATTCCCTTGCTGTGGCAGTAATCCAGAGCTTTAAGTAGTTCATACATATAAAACCGGATATCAAAGTCTGTCAGGATCTGGTGGAGTTGCTTAAAATCTGTATTATTGATATATTCAAATACCAAAGCTGGTGTCTTTGACACAGGGTCCTTTACAGTGTCAATCAGCTTAATGATATTTGTTCCACCACGAAGATTCTCCAGAATCTTAACCTCTCGTTTTATCTTCTTTTTCTTCACTGGCTTGAGTATTTTTACAACCACTCTCTCATTGTTGGTGATGTTAATGGCCTCAAATACTTCACTATATTTTCCTCGACCAAGTTTTCGAACCAGTTGGTAATCATCTTGATTACCCCAGCTCGGGACGTGAGCCTCATAGTCCCAGTACTCGCGGCTCCTCAGGCTGTTCACCTGGGCGTAGACCCGGGCCCTGCTGCCCGCGGCCGGGCCGGGCATGGCGGGCGGGACCGGGGGGCGGCGCGGGACGCAGGGGGTGGCGGCGGCGGCGGCGCGGCAGGGGGCGCGGGGTGGCGGGCCGAGGCGGCAGCCGCCGCGGGGCGCTGGAGGAGGAGAAGAGCGGCGGCGGGCGGCCGCGCCAGGCCGGGCCCGCGGGGGCGGGCGGGCTGGGGGCGCGGGGGGCGCCTGCCGAGCCGGCCTGGCCCTGGAGCGGCCGGCGGGGCGGCGGGGCGGGCGGTGCTCGCGCTCTGCGGCGACCTCCGCTCGGCTCGGGGCCCCCAGGCGGCGGCGGCGGCGGCGGCGACGGCACCTGCGGCCACCGGCCGGGAAAGGGGCAGCAGCGGCCACCACCAGCATTCTTTACAGATCTAGAAAAAATAATTCTTCTCTTTGTATGGAACCAGAGAAAAGTATGTATAGCCAAAGCAATCTTAAGTAAAAAGAACAAACTGGGAGGCATCAGTCTTCCTAACTTCAAGCTGTACTATAAAGCAATAATAGTTAAATCATCCTGGTATTGTCACAAGAACAGAAGCATGGATATCTGGAATAGATCTGAGATTCCAGAGATAAAGCATCTGTATATGGTAACCTAATCTTTGATAAAGCAGACAAAAATATACTATGGGGAAAAGATTCTCTCTTCAATAAATGGTGCTGGGAAAACTGGTTAGCAACATGCAGAAGAGCAAATCAGGATCCCAACCTCTCACCTCTCACAAAAATTCACTCTAGATAGATTACAGACCTAAACCTAAGGCATGAAACCTTAAGAATCCTAGAAGAAGATGTTGGGAAAACCCTATCAGACATTGGTCTAGGCAAAGAATTTATGAGGAAGACCCCCAGGCAATCACTGCCACATCAAAAATAAATGGGATCTGATCAAATTAAAAAGTTTCTGCACTGCCATGGAAACGATCATTAGAGCAAATAGACAACCCACAGAGTGGGAGAAAATATTCGCTCTCTACACTTCAGATAATGGTCTAATAACAAGAATCTATCTAGAACTTAAAAGAATTAACAAGAAAAAAATCAAACAACCCCATCAAGAAATAGGCAATGGAAATAAACAGAAACTTTTCCAAAGAAGACAGAATAATGGCCTGAAAACATAAAAAAATGTTCAACATCTCTAATCATTAGAGAAATGCAAATCAAAACCACAATGAGATACCACCTAACCCCAGTGAGATTGGTCTCTATCAATAAATACCAAAACAACAAATGCTGGCAAGGATGCGGAGAGACAGGAACATTCTTACACTGCTGGTGGGACTGCAAATTAGTGCAACCTTTGTGGAAAAGAATTTGGAGATATCTCTAACAGCTAGAAATAGAAATACCATTCGACCCAGCAATAGCATTGTTGGGCATCTACCCAAAAGAACATAAGTCACTCTATTATAAAGACATCTGCACTCAAATGTTTATGGCAGCACAATTCACTATTGCACGGTCATGGAAACTACCCAAGCGCCCATCAATTCATGAGTGGATAACTAAAATGTGGTATATGCTCACAGTGGAATATTATTACTCAATCCTAAGAAACGATAGTGAACTACCACCCTTTATGCTATCTTGGATTAAGCTTAAGCCCTTAATACAAAGCAAGATGACACAAGATCTGGAAAATGGGCTACACATCTACTCGCCATCCAATTGGTACTGACTGACTAAAACTATGATGCTCAAAAAAACGGTAGTGCTCAACAGGGATTTTTGGGGGGGAGATCCATATCTTAAGGATGTGGTGAGCATTGTGGGGGGGAAGGGATACCTCTATCCCTTTTTAGGGAGAGGCAAAGATACATACTGTAACCAAAATGTCTTAAAAAATCTGTTATCAGGAGGTGGGCAGGGGGAAAGGGGGAGGAGGAGAAGGGTATGTACTTACATGGTGGGTGCGGTGCGCACCACTTGGAGGCTGGCCATGCGTGAAGCTCTGGCATAGTGGGGTGGGGGAGAGGGGCAGGGGCAAGATATGTAACCCTAACAATATTTGTACCCCCATAATATGAGGTAATAAAAAAATGAAAAGTTAAGGATTCTGTACTTTATCTCTAGTTAATAAAATAAAAATTAAAATACATTAATTAAAGCTATAGGAGTAAAAAAAAAAAAGCTATAGGAGTAACTAACAGTGGAACTGAAATAGAGATATGAATTTGTTAGTGAGACAAGGAGAGAAGAAACACAGAAGCAAAATTATCATTCATCATAGCAGGGAGTCAATACATAATGTATATAATTGATACATCAAGAAATAGTAGAATATGTATATTATATTTAGGGATATGAAGGTAGCATTAAAAAGCTCATTAAAAGTAGATGTAACTGGGCAAGGGTGATATCCAGGACTACTGCTTTTTATTACACACTTCTCTGTACAAATTGACTTTTTAAACCATTTTCATAAATTATTCTGATTTAAAATAATAATAAAATTAATAGTAACAGTGATAATAATAAAAAATAACAACAAATTATTCCAGTTGTGTATCTTCTGGTGTCATTACTAGAGATAACCTGCATTCAAGTCAGCAGAAGCATTCTAGTAACTGGAACAGATTCATAATAACCCTTTTCACAGAGATGTGACTGTTTGAAATCAGGTCTAATCTATGCTTTGCCCACTGCTGCCCACACTTTAAAGTTTATTCCCAGCTACTGAACCAGCAACTTTTGTCATCTATGAAGGGCCACAGCATATGTGGTCTATGTACCTTGAGACGGAACCTGTATATTTCTTCTGGGCTCTTTTATGTTGTTATTTGGAATTGGTCTGGTTAGTGAATTTTGAGGGTTTTTATTTCTTTTTTTTTTTTTATAGTAATCTACTTATTTTTTTTTTTTTTTTTTTTTTTTGAGACAGAGTCTCACTTTGTTGCCCAGGCTAGAGTGAGTGCCGTGGCGTCAGCCTGGCTCACAGCAACTTCAATCTCCGGGGCTCAGTGATCCTACTGCCTCAGCCTCCCAAGTAGCTGGGACTACAGGCACGAGCCACCATGCCCGGCTAATTTTTTGTATATATTTTTAGTTGGTCAATTAATTTATTTCTATTTTTGGTAGAGACGGGGTCTCGCTCAGGCTGGTTTCGAACTCCTGACCTTGAGCAATCCGCCCGCCTCGGCCTCCCAGAGAGCTAGGATTACAGGCGTGAGCCACCGCGCCCGGCCTGTAATCTACTTATTTTTGAGTGCACAGACTCTGAGGTCTTAGTTTCACCCTCACTACTGCAATTGATCAAGTGTTTGTTTTACAAAGTAGTATGAAGCAAGAGCAGACACCAGCCATGGCAATGGTAGGAGAAGCAGGCTCTCTTGAGCCATGCAGGTCCCGAGGCCCAGGTGCATCATGCTGGGCACATCACATGGTGCATCTCGTCTGCATGGCGAGCACGTTGGCACTTTCCACTTTCCCCACCAGGACTGCTGTCATGATTCAGTGGGTCAGACTATTTAAGGGTCATTTCCTGAAACTGATGTTAAGTAAAACGTCAATTTCTACTTCTGCTAAATAAGGAAGCACTTTTCTAAACACATGCACAAACTAATATATATTATATCAGACAGGCTGTTGTTAATAATCTTCATGTCCATCTATCTATCAACTATCTATCTAATTAGCCCATCTGCTGCTCCCACTTCTATGCACTCAGAGTATCATTCCCCTTCTATTATATAAAGCACATGGCTAGGAGTTCAGGTTCAGAATGCCTAACTTTGGACTTCTGTGCTTCAATTTATTCATTCATTCAATGAGTTTAATTATATAACTGTCCTAGTAAGATTACTGTGGGGTTTACCTCACTTTACATGAGAAAATTTAAAAGTGTTCTTGTACACTGTCACGATTTTATAAATGCTGCTGTTGTCATCACTATTTGTTCTTCCTTCTCACAGGTAAGTCCTTGGGATTCATGATTCTGGACTTTCTCAATCTGAGGAGTTCATAGTAGGAGTGGTGCATGAAGAAAAGCACCACAGAGCCTGAAAGCTAGGATGGAGGGAAGCCCAGACCTGTACATGCGGGGGGTCCTGAGAGACAGGATACTTGCCTTGAATCTTGGAAGTCATATGAATGTAAAGCAGAAGGGTGAGGAAGGAGGCAGTGTTCTATAGGCAGAGGGACAGGTGCAAAGGCTCTGAGGCTTGCCATAGCGTGGCGGGTCTGGGAACAGTGAGCAGGGTGTGTTGGCTACAGCTGGGGAGGTGGAATATGACCACAGATGGGGACAGCTGACTGCAGTCCTACCCTCTCAGTTCAGACATCCCTCCCTTTCCAGCACCACTTTTTTGTTTTAATTTTCAATCCCAGTAGGAAAGACTCAGCTAGAGCTGGCACTGGGCAGAGAAATGGGGATACAGAGATGAATAACTCCTGGGTCAAGTAGTTTACCCCGTGGTGAATGAGATGAGTGCATACAAGAGGCCGTTTCCCTAGTGTTGAAGGGTGATGACAGAGGTGTGTTTAAAACAGCAGAGAAAAAATAAGATAGATATAAAGCCTGATATGGGAGTTTAGGTGAGGCTTTGTAGAGGAACTGTTCTCTCCCAGGGTACTGGAGAACAGATAGCCTGAGGAAGAAGAGAAGCTAGGTGGATAGGGTAAACCAGGCTCCCAGCAATGGAAGGCCTGTGTAAGCAGGAATCAGGAACATTGAACCCTTGCTGAGTGTGCTGGGTAAGACAGGGCCCTGGGATGACCATTGGCTACTCAGGCTTGTTCAGACAAGAGAAGCATGAAGACCATGAAGCATGTTTATTATTTTTTTGGCCGATGAAGTTCAGCTTGGTCTGGAGAGTCAGGTTAATTAAAGTCTGGGGATTTTTTTTTGAGCCAGGACACTCCCTTGAGACTCAGCATCTCGAACGTTGGCATTGCCCTGTATTTAATCCCTAATCTACTTGGAATTTGGACCATAGAATATTTAAGGCTGAAATGTGTTCATTTTTAGCAGCCCTTGGCTGGCGTTTTAGGCTGTCTTTCCACACTGGCCACTCTGGCTCACTGTCCAAAGGGAA
Organism: Microcebus murinus; assembly: GCF_040939455.1. Classification (NCBI taxonomy): domain Eukaryota; kingdom Metazoa; phylum Chordata; class Mammalia; order Primates; family Cheirogaleidae; genus Microcebus; species Microcebus murinus. Next base: position 2,317,552 of record NC_134116.1, on the reverse strand, counting down.
GCACCAACATGCAGAGGAAAAGGGTGAGTCCCTCTGCCTTTACAAGAGGCAGCCCCAGGAGGGCTTGAGTGAAGGGCTGTGAGCTCAGTCAGCTTACTGGAGAAGCGATGATCTGGATCATGTGCCAACACTCTTATCTCACGTTGGGTAGATTTGTTCCTGATTAAGGGTTAGTTGATAAATTAACTGAGGTAGCAGTTGTTCAGGCCAGAGTGAGCAAACCCTTTAGCATGGTGGCCAAGTTCCAATCTCACCCCCATGTTGCATTGTCTGGCCGGGCCAGGTTGGGTAGCTGTCCCCTGACACGCTGTGTTCTGCATTCCTCAACTGCTATGTGGACCAAGTTCCAGATTAAGGCTAAATAGCACCCCCCCCCCAACATACACACTATACCTTCATAGAGAAATCTTGGGCGGGGGGGTGGGGGATTTTGTGTGTGTGTGTTTTGTCTTCTAAATCTTCGTGTCTTCTACGGTGTTATTTTTTGCTATTATTTTTTGTTTCTTTGACAGTGACATAAACTGAGGCCAGGTCATCTCTGGCCTCTGTCCCAGCTCCTGTGTCCACCATGTTACCCCTGTTCTCCAGGGCTTCCCAGAGGCCCCTCTGAGCTGGCCTATAGGGTTTGGGGAGCCCCCAGGTGGGAGGTAGGGCCACAGATTAGCCAGGGGTTCTCCCACCAGGCCCAAGTGAGCAGAGCCCCAAGGCTGCCTGGTGCTCCCTGAGCCCGTGCTGTGGCCAGTGGGACAGTCCTGGTGGCTGGCATCAGCATCCGAGCCTGGCTCAGGTACTGGGGCAGAAATCTGGGTGGAATCCCAGCCCCAAAGCCCCAGAGCCTCATGTCTTTCCACTCCCACCCATGTGTTTGTAAATACTCTGGCATCTTCTGGCCCTGAGAAGGTTTTTAAATGTGTTGTTTAATTCTCTAAACATAACAATTGCTAAAAAATAAACAAAAGTTTAGAGGGAAAAAAAGGCTAAATAGCTATGATGATCAGATGACTTGGAGTGACCTCTGGGAGAGTGGCTTTTTAGGAAGGAGAGGTGGAATGCAGATGAAAAGAAAGTCCTTCCTTGCTTTTCTTTTCTTTTTCTTCTTTTAAAAATCTCAGATGCTTGGGGAAAAAAGCCCTGAAATATCAAATTCCTTAGAGCTCTAAGGATTCATTGAAAGAGAAGAGAACCATAATCTCTCCTGAGACCTGATGGTGGATGAAGTCTGGAGAAAGGGGATTGGGATGTAAGTGGGTCAGTATCATGATCTATAATAAAACTTTTTGAATGCCCTATACAAATATGAAAAAAATGGGTCATCTTGATATACTGCTGCTCATATACTGACAAAGAATGTTTGGGGTATCCATTGTTGATAGTTATGTCCACTTATCAAATGCTTACCAGTTCCAGGCACTGTGCTAAGGTCTTTATATGTACTTCCTAATTGAGTCCCTGAAATACGCCTCCAAGGCAGGCATCTGGAGAGTGGTTAAGTGCATGGGGTGTGGAGCCAAATCCTGCCTCTGTGGTTAGGAGCTCTGCGCCACTGGGTAAGTGATTTATACTCTCTACACTTTATGTTCTCACATGGAATTGTTTGTGAAAAATAAATGACTACTTAAGTGTCAAACATTCAGAACCACACCAGGATGTGATTAGAGTCTAGTTTTATAAACATTATTTTTGTTATTAGTACTTCCCAGAAGAGGAAACCAGAGCTTCAAAAATCCCAGTAACTTTACTGAGATATTTTTGGATAGCGAACAAAAACCCCAAGGATGACATGTCCCTCTACTCACTTCTTGGCATCAGCCACAGGGCCATGGAGCTTGCTCTTCCCTCAGTCCTACATGGTAGTAAAACCAGTGCCTTTTCCTCCATTGGGCCCCATTTTAGATGCTTTGTAAGAAAGATCCTCCCTAGTCACCTCATCTAAAATAGGTGCATTATGTGGATTTGAGCTCTGTCCTTTGTAGTGTTTACTCCCAGTGTAATATTAATAATTTATTTGCTTGCTTGCTTGATACTGTTTCTTCTACTGAATATCATCTACCTGAATGTAGTCATCTCCTCATAGTGATATCCTAGGACATAGTCAATGTATATAGAAGGCAGTAAATATCACATCTAATAAATATTTCAGGTCAGAGGAATGAGAAGTGCTTGAAATCTTTAGTCTAATGATCTGGATTATAAATAACACATAGGAACATGAGCCCACTAGTTTTCCTTGGCTTATCTTTTCCAAGTGGCATTTGGACTGTGTAATCACTGCAAGGTGAATTTCAAGTAACACATCGGTCAGGGTTTGGTAGGACCAGGGAGTAAGCCAGGCTTGAGAGAATCCCAAAAGGACAGAGACAGAGGAAAACACACCATCAGGAGAAGAGCAAGTACTGAGGGAAGGGGGGATGCTTCATACACAAAAATACATAGCCATTCCACAATGTATACATACATCAAAACATGTTGTGCATGATAAATACATAAAGTTTTGTCTGTCAATTTAAAAATAAATAAGTAAAAAATAAAAATAAAATATCAACAAAGACTAATCAGATGTAATTAAAATTGTCAGTCCAATACATTTGATTTAAGAAATCTATCCTTTTTGCTGAAGAATCTAGAAATTTGAGGTTGTTTTTTCCAATGTCTCCTGGTTTTCTGTGAGAGAAGGCAAATTACATTCTGACCTTTGTTGCTTACAGAACCATCTTTCCAAACCACAAATGATTAGCTACAATATACCCCTTCATAAAATCTGATGCTGCTACTAGTCTTTCTTTTCTTTTTTCTTTCAGCATATTATGGGAGTACAAATGTTTATGCTACATATATTGCCTTTGCCCAACCCAAGTCAGAGCCTCAAGCGTGTCCATCCCCCAGAGGGTGCACACCGCACCCCTTAGGTGTGTATATACCCATCCTTTCCACCCCCTCCCATCTGCTTGACACCTGGTGAATGTTATTACTATTAATGTGCATTTAAGTGTTGATCAGTTAAAACCAATTTGATGGTGAGTACATTTGGTGCCTGTTTTTCCATTCTTGGGATACTTGACTTAGTAGAATGGGTTCCACCTCCATCCAGGATAATACAAGAGGTGCTATATTACCATTGTTTTTTGTGGCTGAGTAGAACTCCGTTGTATACATATACCACATTTTATTAATCCACTCATGTATTGATGGGCACTTGGGTAGTTTCCACATCTTTGCAATTGTGAATTGTGCTTATATAAACATTCAAGTAGAGGTGTCTTTTTTATAAAATGTCTTTTGTTCTTTTGGGTAGATGTCCAGTAATGGAGTTGCTGGATCAAATGGTAGTTCTATTTGTATCTCTTTGAGGTATCTCCATATTGCTTTCCACGGAGGTTGTACTAGTTTGCAGTCCCACCAGCAGTGTAGGAGTGTTCCTCTCTCTCCGTATCCATGCCAACATTTGTTGTTTTGGGACTTTTTGATAAAGACCATTCTTACTGGAGGTAACTGATATTTCATTATGGTTTTGATTTCATTTCCCTGATGATTGCAGATGTTGAGCATTTTCCATATGTTTGTTAGCCATTAATATATCTTCTTTTAAAGAGTTTCTGTTCATATCCTTGGCCTACTTTTTGATAGGGTTGTTTTTTTCTTGCTGATTTTCCTGAGTTCTATAAAAATTGTAGTTATCAGTCCTTTATTGGATATGTAACATGCTAATGTTTTCTTCCATTCTGTAGGTTGTCTGTTTGCTCTCATGATAGTTTCCTTGACTGTGCATAAGCTTTTTAATTTGATCAGGTCCCATTTATTTATTTTTGTCGATATTGCGATTGTTTTTGGGGTCTTCTTCATAAATTGTTTTTCTAGACCAATGTGTATAAGAGTTTTTCCAACATTTTCTTCTAGAATTCTTATAGTTTCACACCCTAGGTTTAAGTCTGTTATCCACCATGAGTTGATTTTTGTGAGAGGTGAAAGGTGCAGACCCTATTTCAGTCTTCTACATGTGGCTATCCAGTTTTCTGGGAATGATTTATTGAATAAGGATTCTTTTCCCCAGTATGTTTTTGTCTGATTTGTCAAAGATTAGGTACTAATATGAGGGTGGTTTTTATATCTGGGTTCTCAGTTCTGTTCCATTGGTCTATGTCTCTGTCCTTGTACTAGTACCATGCTGTTTTAGTTACCATAGTCTTGTAGTATAGCTTGAAGTCTGGTAATTTGATGCTCCTGAATTTTTTGTTCTTTTGCTTAAGATTGCTTTTGGTGTATGGGGTCTTCTCTGTTTCCATATGAAGCATAGAATTATTTTTTCTATCTGTGAAAAAATGATGTTGGTATTTTAATAGATATTGCATTGAATCTGATGATCACGTATAGACATTTTAACAATGTTTATTCTGCTCACCCACGAGCATGGTATGGTTTTCCACCTGTTTATGTCCTCTGCTATTTCCTTCCTCAGTGTTTTGTAGTTCTTCCTCTAGAGGTCTTTTACCTCCTTAGTTAAATATATTCTTAGGTACTTTATTTTCTTTGTTGCTATTGTGAAGGGTATTGAGTCTTTGATTTGGTTCTCAGTTTGATTGTTTTTGGCATATAGGAATACTACTGATTTCTATACATTGATTTTGTAACCCAAGACTTTGGTGAATTTGTTATCAATTCTAGTAGTCTCAGGACAGACTCTTTGGAGTTTTCCAGATATAAGATCAGCAAAGAGTGATAGTTTGACCTCTTCTGCCCCCATTTGGATGCCCTTGATTTGCTTATCTTGTCTGATTGCTCTGGCTAGGACTTCCAGCACTATGTTGAATAGCAGCAGTGATAGAGAGCAACCTCATCTGATTCCAGTTTTAAGTGGGAATGCTTTCAATTTTCCCCCATTCAGTATGATGGTGGCTGTGGGTTTGCCATATATGACTTGTATCATTTTTAGGTAAGTCTCATCTATGCCTATTTTGTTAAGCGTTCTTATCACAAAAGGGTGTTGAATTTTGTCAAATGCTTTTTCTGCACCTATTGAGAGGATCATATGGTCTCTGTTTTTGCTTCTATTTATGTGGTTAATTACATTTATAGATCTGCATATGTTGGATCATCCCTGCATCTCTGGGATGAAGCCCACTTGGTCGTGATAGATTATTTTTTTGATAAGCACCTGAAGTTGGTTTGCTAGAATTTCACTGAAAATTTTTGCATCTATATTCATAAGGGATATTGGTCTGTAGTTTTCCTTTTTTGTTGCATCCTTTCCTGGTTTTGGTGTCAGGGTGATGTTGGCTTTATAAAATGTGTTGGAGAGGATTGCTTTCTTCTTGATGTCGTGGATTAATTTCTGTAGGATAGGCACCAGTTCTTCTTTGTAGGTCTGGTGAAATTCAGATGTGAAACCATCTGGTCTGGGACTTTACTTTTTATGAAAATTTTGTCTTGCTGTTTCTATTTCAATACTTGATATTGGTCTGTCCAGGAATTCTATTTCTTCCTGATTGATCCTAGGGAGGCAATGTGTTCCTAGGAATTTGTCCATTTCCTTCACATTTTCCAATTTATGTGCATAGAGGTGTTTATAGTATTGATACATGATATTTTGTATTTCCATGGCATCAGTTGTAATTTCTCCTTTTCATTCCTGATGGAACTTATTAGAGTTCTTTCTTTTCTACTTTTCACAAATCTGGCCAAAGACATGTCCATTTTGTTTATTTTTTCAAAGAACCAACTTTTTGTTCTATTAATCTTCCATATAGTTTTTTTGTTATCAATTTCATTTAGTTCTGCTTTGATCTTAGTCATTTCATTTCCTCTACTGGGTTTGGGGATGGTTTGCTCATCCTTTTCCAGTTCTTTGAGATGATTCATTAGATTGGTTTTTTTTTTCTTCCTTTTATTTCATCATATTATGGGGGTACAAATATAGTTAGGGTGTATACTTACATAATCTGTGTGGTGCACACCACCGGGAGATTGGACACGCTTGAATCTCTGACACATCGGGGGGAGGGTGGGGGCAGGGGCAATATTTGTAACTCATTAGATTGTTTATTTGTGATATTTCTGTCTTTTGGATGCGGGCATTTATGTATATAAATTTTCCTCACAGGACTGCTTTAGTTATGTCCCTCAGATTTTGATAACTTGTGTATTCTTTGTCATTTAGTTCAAAGAATCTTTTGATTTCCATCTTGATTTCCTCATTAATGAAATAATCATTCAGCAGAAGGTTGTTTAGTTTCCATGAGTTTATGTAGAGATGAGAGATTCTGTTGGAGTTGATTTCTAATTTTATTCAATTGTGGTATGACCAGGGAGTAAGCCAGGCTGTGGCTATTTTTTCACATTTGTTAAGACATGCTTTGTGGCCTAAGATATGGTCAATCTTAGAGAAAATGGTCTCATGAGCTGATGAGAAAAATGTATACTCAGTGGTTTGGGGGTAGAATGTTCTGAGTCAGGCAGGCCCATTTGTTCTAGAGTTATGTTTAAGTCTATTGTTTCTTTGTTAATTTTCTGTTTGGAGGATCTGTCCTGTGCTGTCAGAGGGGTGTTGAAGTCTCCGGCTATTATGGTGTTGTTGTTTATCCATTTGTTTAGATCAAGTAGGATTTGCTTTATGAATCTGGGTGCACCTGAATTGGGTTCATAAATAGTTAGAATTGTTTTGTCTTCTTGTTGAACTGTACCCTTCACCATTCTACAGTGACCCTCTTTGTCTTTTGTTAGTTTTGTTGATTTCAAGACTAAGTTATCTGAAATCAGGACTGCCACACCAGCTTTCTTTTGGCTTCTGTTTACTTGAAATATTGTTTTCCATCCCTTCATCTTGAGTCTTTATGCATCCTTGGGGATTAGATGTGTTTCCTGAGGACAGAAGATATTTGGCTTGTGTATATTTATCCATTTAGCCAGTGTATATTTAGTGGGCAGTTCAAGCCATTCACATTTATTGAGAGAATTGATATGTGGGGAAGATTTCTGTTAATCCTGTTGTGTTGCACTTTGCTGCTTTGTTTTCTCTCTTGAGCCACTGTGGTATCTGGCCTTTGACCTTTAGCTTTTGGGTGATTTCACATTCGTGTTTGTCGTGCTGATCTGTGTGTAACACAGTTTTGAGTACTTCCTGGAGGGCAGGTCTTGTCTTGGTGAATTCCCTCAGTCTTTGCTTATCTGAGAAGGTCTTCATTTCTCATCCCTATACAAAACTTAGTTTTTCACGGTAGAAGGTTCTACGCTTGGCATTATTCTGTTTCAGAAAAATGAGAATAGGGCTCCAGTCTCTTCTTGCTTGTAAGATTTCAGTTGAGAATTCTGCTGTTATTTGGATGGGTTTTCCTTTGTAGGTTACATGTCTCTTTCACCTTACACCTTGTAGTAGGGCCTCTTTTGTGGTTATTTTGATGACTCTGTGTGTCGTGGTGTCTTCCTGTTTGTGATGAACCTCCCAGGAGTCCTTTGAGTTTCTTATACCTGGATATCTAGATTTTTAGCAAGGCCGGGGACATTTTCCCTATTATATCCTCAAATAGCTTATCCAACTCTTGTGTATTTTCATCTTCACCCTTAGAGATGCCTATTATTCTCATGTTAAGCTTCTTCACATAATCCCACATTTCTTGTAGACTTTACTCTTTTCTTTTATTTCTCTGTTTTACCTCTGTAACTTATTTAATTGAAAGGTGTTATCTTCAATCTCTGAGATTTCTTATTCTGTTTGCTTTACCCTGTTCTTGAGGCTTTCCACTGTGTTTTGTAATTCCTTGAAGTTCTTCATTTCCAGATGCTCAGTTTGACTTTTCTTTAATATTTCAATTTCTTTAGTGAATTTTGTTTCTAAGTCATGAATTTTTTTCTGTGGTTTCTTTATGTTTGGTTATCCATTTTTTTCTTGCATATCATTGAGTTTTCTTACAATCCACGTTTGAAATTCTTCTGTCATTTTAGTGTTATGAATTTGGTTGATGTCTATTGCTAGAGAGCTGGTGTTCCTCTTCAGGACTGTGCTTTCCATTTGATTCTTCATATTTTCAGAGTTTTTTCACTGATTATTTCCCATCTGGACCAGTTGTTGCTTCTTACCTTTAGATTTTTGTTTGGATAATGACATGCCCTATTTAGTCTCTGAGTCAGTAGGTGGTATTTGTGGGTGAGATTTGACTACACCCTTTATGATGAGCCAGTGGATGCAGTAAAAGGGTGTGCATAATGACCTCTCTGACAGTAGATGGGACTTTCTGGGAGGAGCAGGCTGCAATGTTGTTTTTTGGTCCTGTAAATAGCTCTTCTTCCTCTGGAGAGGCACTCTAGTGTCTCAGGTGGTAAGTGGGGCCCTGGGACTTCCAAGTGTATCCTTATTCTCCACTTCAGTGGGGTTAGTTGGGAGAATGAGGCTGGTTGGAGCTGGGTTGGGTAAGCCTGCCCTCTAGCTCCACAAATGCTGTGAGCAGGAGTCAAAGGTCTGTTCGCTGCTTCTGGGCAAAGGTGCCATGGAGGGGCTGAAATGGTCCCACTCAGCTGAAAAGTCTGCATGTGGGGGTCGGGCTGTCTGAGACCTATAGTCTGGAGCAGGCCTAGCTCCTTTTCACACTCTCCTATTCTGCAGTTTCTCCCAGGCCTCTGCCAGCAGGCAGGACCTCATGCCAGTTGGTTTCCCTTGGCTGTGATGCAAGTGAGAGGCTCCCTGCCCAGTATCGTAGCCTGAGCTGGCCAACACTGCAGGCCTCCTACAGCCCTCCGTAGGAGGAGGGTTGCCCCTCAAGCATGCTGATCTGCCCCTGAAGGCACACATACCTCAGTACCTTAACTGGAGAGAAATTCAGGAGAACTGGGGAGTGAAGGGGCAAATTGTCCATGGGAGCCTTTAGTGGGATGATTCCCATGTTTGTGCACTTCTGGGAAAGATCAGACATGTGCCATCAGGGTGACAGTGGAGATGAGCACCCACCCTTAGGTGGCTGCCCAAGGCCTGTCCCCTGAAACCTCATCAACCTCTGTCTTCTAAACCATCCTACCCAGGTCTCCCACTTGGAGCAGCCAAAAACCCTCAGATGCTTTCCTTCAATTTTCTCTATCTTCTCCCTAATCTGGCCTCCAAGACCACCAACCACCCCTGAGGTACCTCTATAGTGATATTTTTATCAAGTCACAATGTCTTGTCATCCCTGACCCCACCTTTCCCCAGATACACTCTGAACCCAGCTCTTCAAGGCCCTTGCTCTGGTCTCTTTGATGTAGTCATTTCAGATACTGTGGCTGCAGGAAGGAAGGGCTGGGACAGGAAGGTCCCTGATCTCATGATGTGGAGGCCTCCAGCTAGGAGGGAGGACCCTGTCCTCTGACTCCCTCAGCCCCTGCCCATAACAGGCCTCATCTGGGCCCTCTGGGGGTTCCTTTCTTGGGTAGCCAACTTGCAGTTCCCCAACAACCAGGGTGAGGGACAAGGTCAGTGAGACTATGCTCCTCTCATACAATTACATCGCAGCCACATTAACCTTGGATCATAAATACTTGGCCTGAGTCAGCTGGTACAGTGCTACTACTACCTCCGGTGAGCTCAGATTCTAAATCTACTCCCCGATCAAATACTCACTCACCTTGGGCATGCAGCCCAGCCTCCCTGAGATCTGGTAAGTGCCATGGGATCCACACTTACTTCACAGGGTCTCCTGAGGACTCATTGTCATGTAGCTGTCATCACTGTTCTCACCATCATCCCTCTTAGAAAAAGTCAGGAAAAATCACCTTAGATTCCTTTCTTCCTTTGAACCTCATATGACCTGTGAGGCCTGCACAACAGGCTCATCACCCCTACATTTCTAGATGATTAAACAGAAGCCAAAAGAAGGCTGTGACTTGCCCAGGGTCCCTCAGGAAAGGCCAGCTCCTTCCCACACCTGGAGGTTTGGGCCCAGCTGCCTCCACTCCATACTCAGCACCACCACTGACAAGGGTCCCACATTATGGCCTCTCTATTCTTGTCCATATCACCATCCAGGTCCAGTCATAGTGGGAGAGGGACAAGGTGTCTTGGGAGGCCTGCTTGAGTGGCTCCTGCCTGCCCCTGTCCCACTGGGATCTCTTTCCCACAAGCTACATTTGAGGCCACCCCAAAGGTTGAATGATGTTAATGAAGGGAGTTCACACAAAACTGCCTCTTCCTCCATTAGGGAGTGGCCTCCCAAGGTAATATCTCTGACTGATAATTCAAGGTCTCTCCAGGGTACTGGGTGATGACAGTTTGCTTCCTCATTTACATGGAAGGTTCTGAGGTCTGGTCAGGAAGGATGCACTAGGAATGCATGAGTCCCCCAGATCCTTCTCATATGTAATCTGGAGCACATGGCACTGCTAACTGAGCACTGGGCTAAGAATCCTATGACTGTGATTAGTAGTGTCTGCAAAGGGTATAGTGGAGAGCCACAAAAACATATGTCTGTCCCAACTATGCTCATTGGGACCCAAAGATGCTAATTCACCATGATGACTTCTGATTAATCCCTATTAATGCCTTTAAGATTTCTCTAAGAAACTTTACTGTTTCTTGTGAAAAAGCATACACTTACCAAAGCTGGGCAGCCCATTTGCCCTCCTGGCCCATGGGATTTCTCTGCCATCCCCATTCCTGGTGCAGGGAGGGAGCCCCTCCCCATGGAGGTGCAGTGCTGACAGGAGCAGCAGGGCCTGGCTCCTGAGGAATGCCCGGGCTAGTTTGGGAAGGAAGGAAGCAGCACCTACCACATCCACCCTACAGCCTGGAGGAAGCTCCATCAGCAGATGGACCAGCGTGGGAGCCAGAGCCCTGCTGACTCCACAGGTCATCCGCCGCTGAATAGCCCAGCTTCTCCCAACACACCCCGTGACCAGGACTTCCCACCCCACCCCCACCTGTCTATGGACAGACACATGTCTCCTGTTAGACATAACAGGTGACTGGTATTTTTCAAGTAAACTTTTAGTGAGAAAGTAAAACAAGCACACACACCTGGCCCAGTACCCCTTCTAACCTTGCTCCTTTATCTGCCCCTCAAACATTCACCTCCATCTCCCAGCTTCCAGTTTACCTTAATGAGAAGATTCTGTTCAGTGCATTGTCCATTATTATTTAATAGAAAGTTTATAAAATTTCTCAAGCTTTTTCTGTAGAGAGAGAAAAGAAAAAGGATACATTTAGGAATAATGGGGCAATGTATACCTTCAATTTCCTTTTATTTGAGAATCAATAGGATCTAAACTGCCTGGATAATAGTTTCTACTGGTTTTCTTTGAGCCTTCAGGACTCCACAAGACAGGGAAGGAGCTATGTGCAGGCTAAAGTAGCGCCATCTTGGACGCTAATTCACCGAGATGACTTCTGATTAACCCTATTAATACCTCTAAGATTTCTCTAAGAAACTTTACTGTTCCTTGTGTAAGAGCATGCACTTACCATAAATCCTGCCCTTAGGTCAAAATAACCTAGATATTTTCACACAAACTAGGGAATACAAAGGGTATTCTTGTCTTTTCCTAGAAGGTCACCTTCAGTTGCCCTGTCCATGCTTTTAAAGCATATATATTCTTTCTCAGTAATATATAAGCTTGGGTCTGTGGGGGGATGGGACACTGCAATAATGTACCTGTCTTGTGGGCACCCAAGACCACACTTCTGTCTGTAAGTTCCCCATTAAATCACCCTCTACTGAAAAACTGGACTTGTCTGCCTCATTTGTTGGTTTCTTGGCTCATTCTGGATTTGCATGTTGCCTTTCATGAAATAATTGGTGAGCCTTCCAGGAAGAGTCTAGGAACCAAAGTATGGGCAAGGGGAAAAAAGCATCAATTGAGGAAATCCTGGAGTGGCCCTCCTCATCTACATGGGGTGGTGTTGCTCAATGTCTAGATGCTGGTGGACCACTGTGTGAGTATGAGGATGCGCTGAAAATGCCAGAGGCCTGAAGCACTTAATAGAAAACTGCAGGACCCATTGGGGTAAGGAGGGTCACCACAAGTCAGCAACAATGAGTTGGCTGCTATTCTGGGCTTTACAAGTGGCCATGGAAGAGCACTTAGCAGCTGAGGTGAAGATACGTACAGAAGCCAGAAGAATTATAGGTAGAAAAGAATATGAGGAACTCCACATTTTTGTTAGTGACTAGCTTGGCAGATAAGTTTGAAACTCAGGAGGCACTGTTGGAATCTCTTGCCTGCTGTTTTGTGCAGCGTGGAGGGTGTGAACTATGAGTCATCCATGCTAAACTGAACTGGGACTGCTAATACATGGATAAGGATTCCATGTATTAGCAGTCCCAGTTCAATGAGTGAGCCAGATTCAGACATAGTGGTTATTTCAGAGGAGGAGGATGATTATACTCTCTATTTTATTTTATTTTTTTGAAACAGTCTCACTCTCTTGCCTGGGCTGGAGTGCCGTGGCGTCAGCCTAGCTCACAGCAACCTCAAACTCCTGGGCTCAAGCGATCCTCCTGCCTCAGCCTCCTGGGTAGCTGGGACTACAGGCACGTGCCACCGTGCCCAGCTAATTTTTCTATTTTTCTGTAGAGATGGGGTCTTGCTTTTGCTCAGGCTTGTCTCAAACTCCTGAGCACAAGCAATCCTCCCTCCTTGGCCTCCCAGAGTGCTAGGATTACAGGCGTGAGCCACTGTGTCCGGCCTATACTTTCTGTTTTAAAGCAAGATCACTAGTGCAGTGGAAAGCAAAAGCTTAACAGATGCAGCTAGGCAATAACAAACTGTTATACAATTTGCAGGACAACTTCCAAGAGTGGTCTTTGGAAGAATTACTGGACATAGAAAAAAATTTCTAAACAGCTGTTGAGGGAAAACTTAGCCACATGGATGGTGGAACTATTGGAGATGGCATCTCCCTGGCTGGAAGTGAAGCTGAAAAAATGAACAATATGACCAGTCCTCCAGCTTTGAGACAGTGTTTGCACAATGCTAGAACTGCCCAGGGCAACCATAGTCTTATGAACTGTATTATTCTGGAATTGAGAGATACCTGGCCAAATGAAGTGTACTTCTTTGCTCAGACCCTGGCATGGTGATCTGTGGAGGAGGGACAGAGCAATTTAAGGGAGTTGGGCAAGTTACAGGCCATATATGTGGAAAAATTTGAAGGACCAGATAAGGCTGTGTTTACTGTAGGCATGAAAAATAAGTTGTTGCTGAGTGTCCCTTGTGATTGGCATCGTCCCTTCACATCCATTTTGAGCCCCCTTGTGGGATAAGATGTGTATGAAGTAGGGGAAGCTACAGCTGATCTTGGAGAAACTGAAAAGGAAAAGGATAAGATTTGATTGGTTACCAAGGGAAAAGAATAAAAAGTAGATCCTAGTCTGTTGCATTAAAAAAAGAAGGTCTAAAAAGCCCAGTTAAGGTTACCAGAAAACAAATGTGCTATGATCTGATTTCAGCTGCAGTAGACAAAGAAAATATAAATCAGCAACATAATGCCATATTTGTGGGCATTTGGAAGGACTTAACTCTTGTTTAGCAGTTCAGGAACTTTCCCAGCACCTGACCAGAAGAAAAGGAAGGAGAGAAAACTTCAGAAAAGACCCCCAACATCTGCATTCCAGGGTTGGACTCCTCCCCAGCCTAGAGACTATGGGTAAGGCCAAGGCTGCCTTCATGTATGAGCAATTGGGAGTCACTGGAGGCCCTGTGAGGAGCTCACAATCCATTGGAGCCCAAAAGGCAAGCAGAGGAGCTTAGCTCTAGTGGACACAGGTTCTGAATGCACCTCGACTCGTGGAAACTCAGAAAGACGCCCTGGTAAATGGGAGTCAATAGATAGTTATTTAAATATCAACAACTAATTTAATATTTTTAAAGCATGGCATAAGCCAAACAAACTGCTTTTTTGATCTATGGGAAATCAAACCCCAGATACTATTGAGCCTCCTAAACTCCTGGATAGATCAAAGGAGGCAAGATCGGTGCATTTCTGAGGTGACAGTGGAGGACAGCTTCTGCTAGGGCAATGACAGTACAGATGAAGCAGAGGGGCCAGAAATAGATAAAGCTTAATGATTGGGGTGTAAACACTGGAAGGAATGCAGAACACTTTCCTTGTGGATAATGGCTGACAAGGTCTAATTTTGATAAAAATCCTCACTTATCACACTACCTACTTGCATTAATCAAACAGATTTGCTTTTCACAGCGATCAGCTTACTAGACGTATTTTCACATATCCCTAGTAACCATCAGTAAATCAGACATCACTCCTGAGTAAATCTCTAGGAAAGATAATTGATTCAGGTGAAGCAAAGACAATATAGGTAACTTAAACATTTGTACCACCATATTATGCTGAAATTTTAAAAAAATGATAAAATAAATGGGAGTTTTAAGAAGAATTTGGTGATTACTAGAAAAAACTAAAGATTCTTGAGAAATGATCCATGCTAAATTAAGCTTATTAGTTTGTTGCTTGTTTGTTTTGTTAAGAATGCTAGGCTGTCAGGATCGTGTGGAGAGAAGAGTCTGAGAGACGAGGCACATTTTATAAGGTTTCTCTAAGCTTCTTTGCCTTGCTAGATACATGATAGTCATTGGATTTCTTATCCCAAACACATCAGGACTATTTTATTTGTGGATTGAAGAACAGACACAAGAGTTGTATATGGGCTCAAGGGAAGATTTTTTGTATGTGCTATTTATTGGTTTATTTCATAGGAGAGCTATTGACATTCTGAGAAGGGCAATTTGTTGTTGGTTGGAGAATTCCCACACATTGCAAGTTATCTAGCATCTTGCTAGTCTCCTCCCCACTAAATCACAGTAGTGATCCACAACCACTTTGATAACCAAAAATACCTCTGCTCAATGTACAAATGCCTCTGAGACAATGGCATTGACCCTATTAGAGAAACACAGCAGTCTCCTTACAATAGATTCTTTTTCTCCAGAACATTTTATTATGGAAAATTTAAAACAGTAAAGTTGAAACAATAGTAAAATAAACATTTGGATATCTGTTACTAAATTAAGAAATTTAAATCTTGCCAATATGCTTATCTACTTATGTGTGTTTGTATTTGTTTTTTATTTCATTGAACCATTTGAGGGATACTTGTCAATATCATGGCACTTCACATATGCAGCTCCTTAACCCCTTCAGTGCGGCGCTCACCGGCCGCGAAACCTCGCCCACAGCCGCACTCACAGTCCCCATGACAGTCTGCGCTGCGCAGTGACGACGGACCCGTTTTGCTCTTGTGTGATGAGGAAAGCTTGAAAGCACTGACAGCTTGTTTTACTTTACAGGCAGCTTTACTTGTAATGTAAATCAGAATAGGTAACATATACATATATGCTTTCATTACATTATTTTTAAATGTTCACAATTTTATTTTGATAATTGAAAAATTAGAAATGTCCTATCACGGCTGTCGGCTAAAGTCGCTGTGCGCGTCCATCTGTGGCTGTCGACTATAGTCGACACTCATACCGAAGTGGTTAATTTAGTTGTTATGGTTTTCAGTCTCTTTTAATCTAAAACATCCTGATTTTTAAATTTTTCATATTGACTTTTTAAAGAGAACTGGCCAATTGTCCTTTAGAGTATCCTACATTTTAGGTTTGTCTGATTAAATCCTTCTACTGTCATTAAATCCTTGTAGAACATATCAGTATATGGTCTTCTATCTACCATATTTCTTGTAAAGTGATATTTGATCTAAAAGGCCTGGTTAGAGTTGGGGTATTCATATTTGGTAAAAATACAGATAATGCTGAGGGACATAATGGAGTTTGTTCTACTATTATTGGTGCTATGTTGATCATGGAATTGAGTTGTTGCCAACAATATATTGTTGATTGCAGGGAACGAGTGTATACAGTGTTATCATTTTAGCACTAACACAGGGTTTGGTACATGGTGGGTACAAAGTGGGTGCTCATAAATATTCATGGATGAATGAATGATATAAACTGATCTTAAGTGACAGCTAACAAAATAGAGTTGGATTTTGACACACAAGTTCTAGAATACTTGATTATAGATCTAACTGAGAAAAAAATGACTGTTTAGTCTTTAAAGTTTGAAATCATGTTTTATAATGAGCATATAATTTTCTATTCATATTTATTATTATGTCACTGTTCACAACCATATCCTGATGCCATTTGCTTGTATAAAGTAAAATGTTAGGAAATATATCCTATAGAGAAAACACTTGATAGAAGAAAATATGTTGCAGAAATAAAATGTTATTGTCAAAAAAAATAGTTACAAAGGATGAATTATCTGAGTGAAAGAAACTTTTCTCCTTGTTGATATTGAGTGGAGTTCCCCTGTTTACTATACTGTCTTTATCTCACCTGTTTTATGAAACATCTTGGGTGTGAACTTCCTCTCAGGATGCACTTTACAAACACCCATGGCAGGCTTCTAACTATGGATTTAGGCAGTAAAAGCTATGTTAAGAGGGGATGAAAAATGGGAACCTGTACACCTCTCTCCTCAATGCTGTGTAATTAATTTGAAACAATATTGTCTATATTCCTGGTGGAATAGAAGAAATTACCACCACCACAGAGGTACTAGCTAAAGTTAATATTATTTTTATTTTATTTTATTTTTCCAGCATATTGTGGGGGTACAAATGTTAAGGTTATGTACATTGCCCTTACCCCGCTCATCCCCTTGAGTCAAAGCTTCAAGCGTGTCCATCCCCTGTTGGTGCGTGTCCATCCCCAGATGATGTGCATCGCATTCATCATGTATGTATACACCCATCCCCCCCAGCTACCTGACACCGGATAAATGTTATTCCTATATGTGCACTGAGGTGTTGATCAGTTAATAGCAATTTGCTGGTGAGTACATGTGGTGCTTGTTTTTCCATTCTTGGGATACTTCACTTAATAGAATGGGTTCCAGCTCTAGCCAGGAAAATACAAGAGGGGATATACAACGTTGTTTGTTATAGCTGAGTAGTACTCCATGGTATACATACACCACATTTTATTAATCCGCTCATGAATTGATGGGCACTTCAGTTGTTTCCACATCTTTGCAATTGTGAATTGTGTTGCTATAAACATTTGAATGCAGGTGTCTTTTTCATACAGTGACTTTTGGTTTTTTTGGTAGATGCCTAGTAATGGGATTACTGGATAAAATGGTAGTTTGACTTGCATTGCTTTAAGGTATCTCCATATTACTTTCCACAGAGGCTGAACTAGTTTGCAGTCTCACCAGCAATGTAGGAGTGTTTCTATCTCTCCACATCCATGCCAACATTTATTGTTTGGGGACTTGTTAATAAGGGCCATTCTCACTGGAGATAAGTGATATCTCATTGTGGTTTTGATTGGCATTTCCCTGATGATTAGAGATGTTGAACATTTTTTCATATATTTGTTGGCCATTATTCTGTCTTCTTTTGAAAAATTTCTGTTCATGTCCTTTGCCCCCTTTTTGATTGGGTTGTTTGTTTTTTCCTTGCTGATTTTCCTGAGTTCTAAATAGATTCTAGTTTTATCGGATGTGTAGCTTGTGAAAATTTTCTCGCATTCTGTGGGTTGTCTGTTTGCTCTCTTGACAGTTTCTTTGGCTGTACAGAAGGTTTTTAATTGGCTCAGGTCCGATTTATTTATTTTTGTTGCTGCTGTGATTGACTTTGGGGTCTTATTCATAAATTCTGTACCTAGACCAATGTCTAGAGGAGTATTTTCAACATTTTCCTCTAGAATTCTAATGGTTTCACACCTAAGGTTCAAGTCTGTTACCCAGCGTGAGTTGATTTTTGTGAGAGGTGAAAGGTGTGGATCCTGTTTCAGTCTTCTACATGTGGCTACCCAGTTTCCCCAGTACCATTTATTGAATAAGGATTCTTTTCCCCAGTGTATGCTTTTGTCTGCTTTGTCGAAGATTAGTTGGCTATATGATGATGGTTTTATATCTGGGTTTTCTGCTCTGTTCCACTGTTCAATGTCCCTGTTCTTGTGCCAGTCCCAAGCTATTTTAATTACTATAGCCTTGTAGTATAGTTTGAAGTCTGGTAAATTGATGCCTCCTATTTTGTTTTTATTGCCTAGGATTGATTTTACTATATGGGGTCTTCTCTTGTTCCATACGAAGCGTAAAATTAGTTTTTCTATATCTGTGAAAAACGATGATGGTATTTTAATAGGGATTGCGTTGACTCTGTAGATCATTTTGGGTAGTATAGACATTTTAACAATGTTGATTCTGCCGACCCGCGACCATGGTGTGGTCTTCCACCTGTATATATCCTCTACTATTTCTTTCTTTAGTGTTTCATAGTTTTCCCTGTAGAGGTATTTTGCCTCCTTGGTTAAATATATTCCTAGATACTTTATTTTCATTGTTACTGTTTTGAAGGGAATTAAATCTTTGATTTGGTTCTCACACTGACTGTTGTTGGCGTATATGAATGCCTCTAATTTGTGTGTATTGATTTTGTAACCTGGCCAGCTTGGAATCCCTTCAGCATTCCTGTATAGCCAGAAAGAAAACCTGATGATACGTGGCAGTGGGATACCAGGAATCAAATACGGTGGTTCCCGAGATAGACACTGCTGTGCCTGATACAACTCAAGTGATAGAGCAACTAATATAAATTATAGGCACTTACCATGCTATATTAAATTTATCCAATATGTTCTTCAGTATCCCTTTATGTCCTGATGGGACCACTTGCTTTTACTTGGAATGGCCAACAATGAGCATTCTAAATGTTCCCCCAGGGTTAGCTACATAGTCACATTATTTGTCATAAAATGATCGCTAGAGATTTAACTGTATGTTCACCACAACCTGCTGTTAAACTGTTTCATTACCTTGATGATACCATGCTAACCTCTGAAGACTTGTCACTGCTTCAGCAACACCTTGATACATTATGCAACCTTCTGTAATACAGAGGATGAGCCACGAATTCACATAAGATATGAGGCCCAGGACGGGCTGTAAAGTTGCTACGGATCACTTGGTCAGGTAAGACACATCTTATCCCAGGAATAGTCATTGACATAATACAACAATTTCCACCCCTAAAGCAGTTAAACAGCTTCAAAGTTTCCTAGGTCTTTTGGGATATTGTGGGGTTTTTATCCCATATTTATGTCAATGTTTTCATGACCATATCAACTGATAAAGAAAGGATCTAGTTGGTTCTTGGATAAAGAACAAGAGGAAGCACTTACAAAGGCTCAAAATACTAGTGGCTCAGGCACAAGCCTTATGTGCCTGTCTTACCATGGCGCCATGTCTTTGGATGTGCCTATAAACCCTTGCAGGAACCAGGTGGGGCCTCTGGCAAAGCCACCATGGAAAGCAGTTCCTCTAGGATTTTGGTCACAACTATGGAAGTGTGCTGAAACCTGCTAGTCCCTGAATGAACAGCAGGTCCTTGGGGTATACAAGGCCTTGCACGTTGAACCCATAACTGCTGCTTTGCCAGTGAGAACAGCTCTCCCCATTAAAGGAGGGTTGTTTCCCAGGCTTGAATCAGCTATTGTTCAAACTTCCAGTGTACAAAAGTGGCATTCATACCTGCACACAGTGTCCTACCCACAAGTTCCTTGGGAAATGAGCCACATGCTATCTTAGGATCAATACACCATGAGGTCAGTATTGCTTCTCTTATGGAGCTCCCACAGGAGATGCCTCCAATGAGAAATGAAGGCATAGCCCCAATTCCTAAAAATGCTTGGTACTCAGATGGGTTGAGCCATGGTAACCTTGTGCATGGATGGCAGTAGCTATACAACCACAGACAGTATCTGGTTTGAGGCAGGAATGCAGCAAAGTAGTCAATAGGCAGAACTCTGGGTTGCATTGTTGCTTTGTACCCATGAGCTTTGGCCTATAGTTCTCCATACAGCCAACTGAGTAATATTTAAGGGTCTTTCTACTTGGCTTTCCCAGTGGGTGTTCGATGATTAGTGTGTGCTTTGAAAACCCTTATAGGGAGCTGCCATGTAGAAAAACATTTGGAAGAGTCTATAAGAACCAACTGTGAGCCCAATTGTGTATTGTGTTTCATCACTCCAGTCAGATTCACTTGCTACTAAAATGGAAGTGGACACCCTAGCAAAAATTAGAACTCTCACTCCCTCCCAGTCATCAGAGCTAGCTGATTGGGTATGTAAACACAGTGGGATCACAGTGCATGAGTGGGCTGGGAGATAGCAAATGGACCAAAATTGCCCCTCCACTATGCAGATCTAGTGGTGGCAGTAACAAACTGCTTAGCTTGCTTCTGCCTGTGAACCTGCTGTATCCCACATACACCGGGACACATGTGTAAGACAGTCACACCACTGTGAGAGACTGGCACATAGAATACATCAGCACCCTGCCAGTGATTTTGGTATGAAAATATGCATTAACATGTGTGAATCCTGCCATCGGAGATATGCAGGTCTTCTCTTGCAAAAGAGAAAACCAAGCAGCCACCATTAAGGGCTCAGAACAGCTCAGTGTTGTGTGTGGATACCCTCGGTGCACTGGCAGTGACTGAGGTACACATTTACTGGACCTGGTGTCCAAGATTTGGCACATGAAAAAGATGTAGGCTGGAGATTTCATTTACCATATAATCCTCAAGTGTCAGGGTGGATTCAAAGGAAAAGTGCCATTTGAATTGTACTCCTGCAAGCACTCTTACAACCCAATACCTTACATGGGTGGGTGAAGGTTTAGTCTCAAGCCATTGGAAACCATAATTCAGTTAAAACAAATGCACAGTTGGCACCATACCAGTGACTTGGGACAAATGAAAAGGAGGGTCTATTCATCAAAGTTGTAAAGAAAATCTGACCAGACATATTTACCCTGGATCTGATAAAGGACCAATGGCAAAAGTTATTGAAGACTCCGCAAGACCTTGGGACCAGGTGAGGGGACACTGAAATTGGGGTTTGACAAATTCCCCAAGATTGAATAGAGGATTTCTTGCCAGAGGGTGAGGAATTCTCTAGCAAATTAAAGTGGTCTCTGCTGATCCTGTTGCCAGACTGGGCCAACACACTCCACATGCCAATACACGGGGACATGGGCCCCTTTAAAGAGTACTCTGGTTGGCCATTTGACAAGGTCCTTTGCTGATCATATAATCTTACAAATAATGCCAGCACCTTTGCCCCTTGGGAAACATGTTTGTTATGTGACTCCCTAACCCATAATCCTTAGGTTGCCCACGTCCTAACTAGCCAAGATGGAGCCACCACAGTCATGCTGCTTGATGGAAAAGACTGCCTGCCAAGTTCCTACTAAACACTTGCATTTCCACTCGTAGTCTTAAGCTCCTTTTGCTGCTCTGTCCTATGGAAGGAGAAATAAACCTCTCCCTGCAGTGGGTGCAACATTATGCTGGCAGCTTACAAAAGAATGTCTGCTGGGCTTGCAGCTTGTTACCTTTTCCCACATCTCTGGTCTGCCTTGGTGGGTATCACCTATATGGGAAAATGACTGTCAGATTTCAGCAGTATTCATCAATGCTCTTCAACAGTGGAGTGTAGTTTTAGAAGATGTGACAAGAGATAATGCAATTAGTTGACCTATTAACAAGACACTTAACAGCTCTGAACATGGAACGCCTTTTTCAATAACTGCTACACAAGTATGTGTAATAACCATAGTTATATCAAAGCCAAAGGACTCTGAGTTCTGATTCCAAGACCTCAAAATTCACACCATAAAAATGTTTCCTTCAAATTTGGGATGATTTCATTTGGCTTGTACTAACTGTGGGGGATTTAAGCTAATTAGCACCCCTATGTTGGAAACAACAAACCATACCTATGACTTATGGCCCAACTATATGCAGAGGATGGGTTGGATTCCCTAGCAACAATGTCAACATATTATAACACTACAAGCCATGACTTTTCTTTTTTTGTTTTTGTTTTTTTTTTTTTTTACTACAGACTAATCTCAACAACCTGGCATAAATTAGCTACTTCTAAAGGGCACTGAATGGTTATATGAATCAAACCTCTGGCATTGGTTACCACTGGGAATGCTAGGATGCTGCACTTTAGGTTTTCTGTGGGTCTAAGGATGAGAGATAAAGTAAATTGGTTAATCTGCTAATTTGCCATGTATGGTTAATATGACAATTTAGTTTTAATCTTTGTGTCATCTTTAGGCATTTAAGACATAATCTAGTATGTAAAGGCCCTCACTGACTATTCAATGGGCTTTCAATGGCAAACTTCAAAGTATTTCTTTTTTTTTTTCTTTGAGACAGAATCTTGCTCTGTCACCCTGGGTAGAATGCAGTGGTGTTGTCGTAGCTCACAGCAACCTCGAACTCCTGGGCTTGTGTGATCTTCCTGCCTCAGCTCCCAAGTAGCTGGGACTTGGGGCACAGGTGTGCACCATGATGCCCAGCTAATTCTTCTATTTTTAGTACACATGGGGTCTTGCTCTTGCTCAGGCTGACCTCAAACTCTGAATTCCTGAATTCAACCAATCCTCCCACCTCAGCCTCCAGAATGCTAGGATTACAGGCGGGAGCCACAATGCCAAGTCCAAGATATTTCTTTAATGAACTCTGAAATGGCCCTCATGCAGAAGGCTGTTCTACACAATTTTATAGCATTAGATGTATTAACTAGTGCTCATGGGGGGAGTTTGTGCAATTATTAAAACTGAATGTTGGGTATATATTCCTGATAATTCTGGCCATATTTCAGCAAGACATGCATAAACAAATGACCACAATGTCTGACTCTGTTCTTTCTTTTTGTCAGTGGCTCTCCTCTTGTTTTGGATCCTGGGGAACATGGCAGCAGACAGTATTTTTAATTCTGTGTTTTATACGTGGCATAGGTATCATCACCTGCTGTTGTCTGTATTGTTGGTGCATCTCTGCTTACAACTAGAAAACAAATTGTTGCAAGACATCACCCAATTGATGCAAGGCACCCCCCCAAAGGCTCAGGAGCCATCACAAAAAAGGAAGGTGCATGCAACGGAAAGAGCCAGAGTAGAGGGTGGAGTGCAGAGGACAAAGCAACTCCATGTTGGATCCTAATCCATTATATTGACTTCTGAGTAACCTCAGTTCTGGGAATGCCTCTAAGACTTCCACATTTTCTACTGTTCTTTGTGTAAGAACATGTACTTACCATTAATCTTGCCATTAATCTAGGTCAAAACAAACTTGATGTTATAATACAAATACTATGAGGTACATAGTATTCTTGTTTTCTCTTATAAACTCAGCTTTAATTGTCTAACACATTAGCACATACACCTTTTTCCTATAGTATATAAAACCTGAGTGTGAGCGGTAATAGTACAGATTCTATCCCTCTTGTGGCTGCCCAAGACCATGCTTCTGTCCATATGTTCCCCAATAACTCACCCTCTACCAACAAACTGGATTTATCTGCCTCATTCTTTGGTTTCTTATATTTGGGAGTCTTTTTGTGTATTTGACCCTTTCACAAGACATACAGGTCCCAGGAGGGTCTGTAGTTCTGAAGACAGAGAGCTGGATGTGAGATGCCCTCTGTCCTGGAGATATGCAGCCACCTATTCAGAGTACTTGTTCATGCTACACCTAATGTGGATCTGGCAAACAGGCCACCCACCCAACCCTTAATAGGGTAAGATGTTTTTACATCCACTGGCAAAACTTCAGTTAGAGCATTTAGAGTGGACCTGGTAAACTGCAAGAAACTTTTTCCAACAAGGCATAGAGTTACTTGGCCCCTCTGAACAATGGTAATCAGAAGCCAGTGAGCATCTGTTGGTTACACTCCCTCTGTTCCGACACGTTCCTTTCTTAGTCACAGAAACATCTAATTTAGCTTCCCAGGGGTGACCATTTTCAGGCCTTGCACTTGCATCACTGCGGCTTTGCATGAGTAAATTCTTTTTCTTCATTAGTGCCCCAGTCCCAGTGTGCCACCTTCCTATCAGGCAGCATAATGGCCCAAGACATTGAGCCCAATGGTGACCCTGGTCCCTGGACTTTCTGTGGGTTGAAAGTCCATCCTCTGGATTGCAGATGCTCTAGGAACTTTTGGGTAACCTTCTGTAAAAAATTTAATTCTACAGAGAATTGCAGAATATCATCCACACACTGTTCACAGTGTCCTAAAAAGATCTTTTGATGTAAAGGGCATAATTGTAATACATTGACATGTTAATTCTCTACCCCAAGGTGAACATGGGTCATATGTAACACATATGTTTCACGTATGTGTCAATACACATGTGTCAGGGCTAGCTTCATAAATATTCATAGCTGTTCCTATATCTTGTTAAAAATGCATATTTGGCCAAACTGGAGTTTCAATTTCTGTCTTATGTCTCCCTTCCCTGAAGTGCCTGTCTCTGCTCTTTGATGGAAGTGATGCTTCCCAGCCTGTCCGAATGGCCACTTTGCAGGCGGTAACCCTTTATAAGAAATAAAGCCCTTCTCTCCAGATTTATGGATCTTGTCATCTTTAACAGTACACACCATCCATCTTAGCAGGTGACACCACCAGCTCCAGGTAGCTTCCTCTCAGAGCTCAGCCTTTACCATCCTCACCCAGAGACACAATGCCCAATGAGTGTTTCTGAAACAGCTCCCAGGAGAGTATCTATTTCAAATTGTTCTGTGGGACTGGGGAGATGTAGACCTGCCAGAGCCAAAACTGTTTCCAGGGGACTAATGAGTGACTGTTTCTACGTGGTGCCTCTGGTCTCCCTGAGTGGCCCTACACTGAGGGGAAGCTTGGCCTTCCTGTCATGGTAGCGGCTTCAGTGCTCACCATCCCTCCTGGGAGACAAAAGAGGTGGCAGGACCAGCTCAGTTCTCTGCTGGAACGCAACACGAAGTTCTGCAGTCCCCCAGTCTCGCATGCAGTAGCCCCTGCACCTGGTTTGGCGTGCTGTCCCCTCCGTGCAGCTGTGGTTGCAGCCTCCAGCCCTGCCAGACTGCTGCCATGGCCTCTGAGACCACCTGGAGCCCCGGCAAGTGGTAGGTGAGTATGAAGCACAGGGCACTCTTTTCGTTCCTTTTTTCTTTTATTTTCTCTCTGCTACAGCAGGAGGAACCCAGAGCCCCTGGGTTCATTGCCATCCCAAATTCTTCTAGTGGCTGTACTGGGGCCCCATGGCTCCCCTTGTGCCTGTCCACAGAACCCACTTTCCTCCCCACATGAGCAACCAACTGTGTCTGAAGGAGCACAGGCTCCTCACTAGTTGCAGTTTCTTTTCTAACTTGCACAGCTTGCTCTGGGCCACAAGCTGAGCCTAATCCTAGGTGTGCTGCCTGCTGCAGAGGCCAGCCTGCTAAGCACCAGGCTTCTTTCCTCACTCACACTTTGCAACTTCTTTTTATTTATAGAGAGACAAATTCTTGCTCTGTTGCCCAGTCTAGGGTGCAGTGGCATGATCATAGTTCATTGCAACCACAAACTTCTCGGCTGCAGTAATCTTCCTGTCTTAGCCTTCTGAGTACTAAAGGCACATGCCACCATGCCTGGCTAATTTTTCATTTTTTGTAGAGATGGGGGTCTCACTATGTTACCCAGACTGGGCACTCCTGCCCTCAAGTGATCCCCCAACTTCAGCCTCCCAAAGATTACAGGCATGAGCCACAAGGCCTGGCCACCCTTTACAATTTCAAACCCTCCATCAGCTTCCTCAAGCCTGCTGGGGCTTTTGGAGCATCTCAGTATTCCTGGGGCAGCATCAGGCAGGTGGGCAACAAAACCCACATAACTCCTCTTGGGCAGCTTGGGATCTCCTTAGTGGAATCCTCTTTCCCCAGCCCATTCCTTGGAATTCTGCTGACTACCTCAATTATTCTTCCTCCAAACACTTAGCTGGAGTTACCCAAAAATGACTGCAGGGGTGTTGTCACAAGGGACTGTCCAGACTCCATAGATTGAGTGGGTTGGGATTTCAGAAAATAAACCCAAAACACTCAACCTTGGGATGACCAGCCCAAGGCATTTATTAGGGAATGCACATACAGAGGGGTCGCAGCATCCCTTCTTGAGGGACAAAGTGGCAAGGGATGGTCTATCTAGGTATGTCTGCAAGGAAGGAGTCTGGTTATGGAGTTTATATGGTAGCTTAAGAAATTTTTCCCAGTGCAGGGTTGCTTTCTTTCAGTGTCTTGAGCAACAACTTAAACACCATTAACAGTGTCTGGGAATGTTCAGGTTCCTGGCTTCTGATCAAACCTGCAAGGGAAAACATGAAGTTGGCTAGGGCACTAAGTAGTCAAGTTTCTTTGTTTTTTTTGGTCAGAACAGAGAAAAAAAATGGGAGAAACTGCAGGATCCTACATTATCCTTTGCAGTAAGAATTGATATAAGGAAGTGTAAGCCATTCAATTTTTTTTAAAGATTATTTTCTGTATTTGATTTTCTATGCAAATCTGTATTGATTTTAGGGTTTGGGGGACTTGTCAATTTCTACAAAAAAATAGTTGGGAATGTGAAGGGATTATATTGAATGTGTAGATCAATTTGTGGGGTATTGTTATCCTAACAATATCAAATATTCTTATCCTTAAACATTAGATGACTTATTTTTCATTTCTTTGATTTCTTTCAGCATTAAGAAAATTAGTTTACAATCTTTATACTTCTTTTCAATTTTTTTCTTAATGTTTCATTATTTTTGATGCTAGTATAAATGGAAATTTTTTTCATTTTATTTTTATTGCTGGTTACTTCTATTTAAAATACTATTGGCTGGGAGCAGTGACTCGCGCCTGTAATCCTAGCACTCTGGGAGGCTGAGGCGGGTGGATTGCTCGAGGTCAGGAGTTTGAAACCAGCCTGAGCAAGAGCGAGACCCTATCTCTACTATAAATAGAAATTAATTGGCCAACTAATATATATAGAAAAAAATCACCCGGGCATGGTGGCGCATGCCTATAGTCCCAGCTACTCGGGAGGCTGAGGCAGGAGGATTGCTTAAGCCCAGGAGTTTGAGGTTGCTGTGAGCTAGGCTGATGCCACAGCACTCACTCTAGCCTGGGCAACAAAGCAAGACTCTATCTCAAAATAAAATAAAATAAAATAAAATACTATCTACCTTTCTATGTAAATCTTGTATCTTCTGACACTGATAAGCTTCTTTTTAATTCTAGTGGTATTTTAGTGAATCTTTTTTATATTTTTTAATAGAAGTTTACGTCATTTGCAGTAAAAACAGTTTTATTTTACAATCTGTAAAGTTGTTTTTATTTCTATTATATAATTTTCCTGAATAATACTTCCATTACAATGCTGAATAGAGTGGTGAAAGTGGAAATTCTTGTCTTGTCCCCAAACTTCCAAGTAAAGCACCCCATCTTTTACTATTAAATATAATGTGTTAGCTGTAGATTTTTCATAGATGCCTTCTAGCAGGTCTCAAAAGTTTCCTTTTAATGTGAATAAATAAAAAGTTTTCTTTTATTAGTAGTTTTCTGGGGGTTTTAGCATGAATGGGTGTTTTATTTTCAAAATTTCTTTGTGTCTATTTAAATTATAACTTTTTATTACTCTAGTAATATTGGAGATTATCTTGATTGAATTTTAGATATTAAGTAACAATTGCATTCGTAAAAAAAATCTCAATCTTGGTGTATAGTTCTAATGTTGCTAGATTTAGCTTGGTAGTGTTGTCTGAGAATGTGAGAGTCTATACTGACATGACATGTTGCGCCATGGTTTTCACTTGTCATGCTTTTGTCTGGCTTTGGTGTCATAGCCATACTGGCGTCCTAAAATGAATTGGAAAATGTTCTCTTATCTTCAATTATCAGAGGCTTTTATGAAGAATTGGTATTATTTATTAAATATTTGTAGAATTTTCAATTTAAATTTTTTTGCCCTGGACTTTTCTTTGTGGAAATATTTTAATTAAGTTTTTATTATATAACAATCCATAATATATAAATATATATTCATATGTTCTATTTCTTGAGTTTACTTTCATAATTTGTACCTACAAAATACTCATTTCTGATTTATAGTATTCCTCATGTAATAGATTTTCTAGGCAGCTAATATGGACAAATTAGGAAAACTAGAGAATGAGGCTTCCACTCAATCAATGAATGACCCAAAGTTTCCTCTGTTGCAGGGTGGAGAATATAAATATAATTCTATCCTTAGTACTCATAGTTACTGTGTGAGGCAAATAAGACTGAGTCTAAAGAAAATTCATGAAGCTGCTATTTAACTTTGGATTTTATCAAGGGCAGACTGAGTAGATCCCCTAATTTTTATCAATATTTACATAAGACAGAAAAAATAATTTTAATGAGAATAGAAAATGATATTGCATTTGAAGAATGGTATGAAGATAAAAGTTGATGAATCAGATTGATTAGTAATTAGCACACAGAAGATGGCAGGCAGTATTCTAAGCCATTACACATATATGGACATAGTACCTAAGAGTTTAAATGAGGAAGCTCTAATAACAGGCTGACCCATGAGCAAATCCATTATTGCCGGAGCCCTCTCTACGTTTCAAGCTGGGAATCACAGCCACAGCCCTGAGGCCTGGAAAATCCACCAGATTATTAACCCCCCCCCCCCATAACCACCAGGATGCAGTTTCAAATAAAATGTGTAGTGGTGGGAAGAGGGGTGACTAGAGACATCATTTGCCAGAGCATCCTTAAAAGAAGAAAAAGTTTCAGGCGAAAAAGCATAGCCCAGGTGAAATACTGAGGGAAAAGTACCAGAACTTTCCCTTACCAGAGATCCCATGGGAAGAAGTTACAGAGCAGAACAAGAAGTGTCAGGGCCTGGGAACCACAGGTAGCAAATAACACACCATCAGCTTCTGTGTTATGCTTGCTTGCTTAGGAGAGTGGGAAATTTTCAGCTGACCCTTATCTCACTCCAAACCTGCCATCTCGCCTCTGTTAGTGTGATTAAATTTAGAAACTAAGGAGAAGGGCGGTGGTGCATGGCACAACTGCCCACAAGATATATGCCCGGGACCCCTGAGGCACCTGACAAGCACTTTTACAAAAGTGCCCCTGAGGCGCTTTTGTAAAAGTGCTTGCTAGTTAGATTCTTAGAGTGTGGTTTTTGGCTATATATAAAAAGGGGCCATTTTTCCTAGCTCATCGCTATTTTCTGTGCCTGCCACTCTGCAGGGCAGTAGTAGTCCTGGCCAGTAAAGAAAAACTCACAATTTGATCCAATTCGGTTTCCAAGGTGGTCTTTTCTCACACTCCAGACCATAATACAAGGAGCACAATTTTGACAGAGAACAACCCCCAAGGGAAGCAGAGTCCGGCAGAGAGTGTAGGTGGGAGTGTTTACTTTTCCTCCCCTCACACTTGTGGCAGTCTTTTAGCTCCGAATGTGGCAGAGAGCCCTTCTACCCTCACAAATCCAGGAGCTGCTGCCATCGGTGAACTGAGAGCTTCTAGAGTGTGGAGAACTCGGCTGTGCGCCTGTGCGGGGTCATTCCCTCACCACAGACCTGCGCTTAGGTGGGGAGGGCGTATTGCCCGTGTGCATGCGGGTGCCTCTATCCTGCTGGGGAAGTCACAGCCCCGCAGTCTTCTTGTTGCTGGGTCCCACACAAAGATTCCCCAGCACCGCCTTGGACTGTGACAACCACAAAGGAACAGGGAGACACAGAAGGGCAGCAGCATCTCTAGAGTTCTCATCCATGGGTGAACTGCCTCAAGGAGACTGGGCAGTGTCACAAACACTTTTTAGGACAGAGGAAGGCAGAAATGCACTCTCCTGCACCTGAGAGTCCCTGGCTCATGACCTGAAGTTTTCTGCACCTTCCCAGTGGAGACATGGGTGCAGAGAGGAGTCCATATTGTAGGAGAGTGCCCCATCCCAGCACAGAAGTAGCACCAGAGCCTGGGAAGGGACATGGAATGAAGGATGCCCCCTCCCCCAACCACCCAATACTGTGGACATAGCCACCTCTGCTGCCAAGCATGAGCTTTTGGCACAGTTGTGCTCTAGGGTGGCCAGTTCCAGGCTTGCAGGGGTATGCCACAAACAGTACTCTGCTCATTAATTACACCAGGGCTTTGCATGGAGGGTGTGGCTAATTTCCCTCCCTTCACAGTCTGGCAGCATTTTTACAGCTGTCCTGACCAAGGAATTTCAGCTTCTGGGGCTCTACATTGCTAGATCCACAGCCAAGATTCCCCAGCACTCAGCCTTAGGGGACCACTGGGTCCCAGGGAAATTGTGGGTCTCCCAAAGCTTGGGTATTCAGAGTGGGCAGCTTCTGGCTGAGAGGAGAGTGAGCCCAACAGTGGGCTCCTTAGGACAAAGGGAACATGAGCATCAGCTGCCCACCATTTGGGCCTTTCTCTATGCCTCTCTTCCCCCAGCCCACCGCTGCTCATGCAGCTGCTGCTACTTCTGCTCATGACTGGTGAGGATTTTACAGGGATGATTAAGCCAGGACACTTGGGAGCAGCTTCCTCACCTCTGACAAAGCACCTATCAAAGTCAGGCTTCCAGAAGTTTGAGGCTTACTCCTTTTCTTCTAAAAAGCCACAGCCAGTGCTTTTGTTTGCCCCAAGGATAAAACTACCACTTCCACTGAGGGAGGGTGGAGCCAGTAGTTCTCTTTCAGAGGTGCTTGTCTCTTCCAGGAGGAGCCTGTCCTCCCTGGGGCAAGTCCCTGGCACAACAACCCCTCCCCCACAAGAGCATTGCAGCCACAGGTGCATGGCCAGTCTGGTGGCCCTGCCATAGGGAGCTGAGCTGCCTCTACCCACTCTGCAGCTGTGGGGACAGGGTGCAATGGTGGGATCTGGGAATCTGGGCATTTTTGTGCCACTGAAAGACAGAGACTACTGTCAGTGCTGAGAGGGAAAACTATGAGTGGCTTATGACTTCACAGCTGCTTTGCTTGCCGCTGCTAATCTCATCAAGAGGGGTCTGCCATCCTGTCATAGGCTCATAGAATTGTGAACTAAAATAAAATTTTAAAGCTCACCCCCCCACACACTGGCTGACTAAATGGACCCCCTTTTGGCCAGAGGAATATCCTAAAACTAAATTGCTTGCCAGGAGCAGGGAGGTCAGACTCATCATGTCCCCCTCCCTTCTCGGAGACATCTTTTGTAACCCATTAACAGGCCTAAGGGTATGGAAGAGAAACCTGCAGGTCCTCAATTTACACAACAAATCTATGTCTGGTGGCTTATCTCTGAGAACAGCTCCTTAAGTTAAAACATTCCAAGCCTTTAGACAAAGCTTCATATCTTTAACCAATTACAAGCCAAAGAATCTTTAAAACCACCTATAACCTATAAGTGCCCCACCCTTTGAGATGTCCCACCTTTTGGGGCCAAACGAATGGTATGCCTCCCACGAATTGATTGATGACTTTACCTGTAACCCCTGTCACCCTAAAATGTATAAAATCAAACTGTAACCCAGCCACAGCGAGTCCACTAGCTCAAAGCCTCTTGGGAGTAGCTCTGGGTCATGGTCCTTAAATTTGGCTCAGAATAAACTTCTTTCAAATATTTCAGAGTTTGGATTTTTTCCATCCATAGAATATATATCCTCCTCCTAACTAAGCATTCTTCTTGACCAGAAGATTACCCTGTTCCTCACTATCAAAGCCAGTGCCTGAATTCAGGGAGAACTGAAGGGTAAATTTGACAGCCTGGGTTTGGTCTGGTCCCACCCAGGACTGAAGCATACCATCCCAGGGCCTTAGGAATGGGAATTACCTAACTTTGTCCACCACTGCTGGCACTGAACATTCTTCCATGGGTCTGAGCTTTCACCAACACAAATTGCCAGCAACGCCACAGTGAGTACTTACCTGCATGATCCAAAAGACAGTACGCCTCTCCAGATGACAATGAACCAGCCAAGGAAGCTATCATTAGAGCGAATAGACAAACTACAGAGTGGGAGAAAATATTTGCTCTCTACACTTCTGATAAAGGTCTGATAACAAGAATCTAACTAGAACTCAAAAAAATTAACAAGAAAAAAAATCAAACAACTCCATCAAGAAATGGGCAATGGAAATGAACAGAAACTTCTCCAAAGAAGACAGAATAATGGCCTGCAAACATAAAAAATGCTCAACATCTCTAATCATTAGAGAAATGCAAATCAAAACCACAATGAGATATCACCTAACCCCAGTGAGATTGGCCTCTATCAAGAAATCCCAAAACAACAAATGCTGGTGAGGATGTGCAGAGACAGGAACACTCTTACACTGCTGGTGGGACTGCAAATTAGTGCAACCTGTGTGGAAAAGAATTTGGAGACATCTCAAACAGCTAAAAATAGAAATACCATTCTACCCAGCAATAGCATTATTAGGCATCTACCCAAAAGAGCATAAGACATTCTATTATAAAGACATCTGCACCCGAATGTTTATGGCAGTACAATTCACTATTGCAAGGACATGGAAACAACCCAAGTACCTGTCAATTCATGAGTGGATTATTAAAATTTGGTATATGTTTACAATGGAACATTACTCAATTCTAAGAACAACAGCAAGCTAGCACTGCTTTTATTATCCTGGATTGAGCTTAAGCACATTATCCAAAGTGAGGTGACACAAGATCAGAAAAATGGGCTCCACATGTACTCACCATCAAATTGGTACTGACCAATTACCAATATGGTGCTCTAAGTGTGTTGGTTGTTCACCAGAGATTCGAGGGGTGGGAGGGGTAGACCCACATCTGAGGGATGTGGCGAACAGTATGGAGGGGAAGGGCATAGCTCTAACCCTCACTAGGTAAAGGCAAAGTTATAAAATCTAACCAAAATATTAAGAAAAAAAACCCCACATTTATCTGGTGTAATGTATTTTGCAGAAACTTGGATGGAACTGGGGTTCATTATCCTAGGTGAAGTAATCCAGGAACAAAAACCCAAACTCTGATATGTTCTCACTTATAAGTGGGAGCTAAGTGATTGCTTAAGATTGCTTAAGCTTAAGATTGCTTAAGATTGATTATATAAGGGACAATTATAGGGGACACACATAAATGGAAAAATATCCCATATTTTTGGATTAAAAAAAAAGTATTTTTAAAATGTCTGTACTACCCAAGGTGATCCACAGATTCAAAGCCATCTCTATCAAAATTCCAATAGCTTTTTCCACTGAAATAGAAAAAAATATGAAATATTAGAAGGCCCTGAATAACCAAAGCAATCTTAAGCAAGAAAAACATGGCTGGTGGCATCACACTTCTTGCTTTCAAAATATGTAACAAAGCTATAATCA
The DNA here is from genome assembly GCF_040939455.1 of Microcebus murinus. NCBI lineage: Eukaryota > Metazoa > Chordata > Mammalia > Primates > Cheirogaleidae > Microcebus > Microcebus murinus. Next base: position 2,284,359 of record NC_134116.1, on the reverse strand, counting down.
CCAAAACAGAATAACACTGGCATAAAAACAGATACATACACAAATGGAAAAGAATAGAGAGCTCAGAAGTATGTTAAATATATTCATGTGTATACAGTCAATTAATTTTCAACAAAGGCATACAAATACTCAATGGAGAAAGAAATTTTTCAATAAATGGTAATGGAAAAACTGGATATTCAGTTTTTAATTTTGAAGTAATGAAATTGGACCCATATTTTACACAATAAACAAAAAATCAATTTAAAATGAATTAAAAAATTAAACATAGGACTTGAACCCATAAAATTTCTAGAAAACAACAGTCAGGACATTTTTTTTTTGCCGTTGGTCTCAGAAAGATATTTTTTGTGCTTGACACCAAAAACACAAGCAACAAAAGAAAACAACAAATAAGGCTATATCAAACTAAAAAGTTTCTGCTGCACAGCAAAAGACAATCAACAAAATTAAAAGCCAATCTATAGAACTGAAGAAAATACTGAGAAATGAAATATTATATAAAGTGTGTTAGTGTTCAAACTGTGTAAGGAACTCATAAAACTTAAGACTAAAAAATAACAAATAATTTAAATATCCCATTTTAAAAAAATAGGAAAAGGACCTGGATAGATATATTTTCCAAAGAAGCCATTAATTTGCACCATAGAAATGCAAATAAAAATCAAAATCACAATGAGTTATCACCTCACACACACATGTAAAGGTAATGCTTATCAAAATTCAATAAAAACGAGAGTTAACAAGGATATAGAGAAGAAAAAAAACACCTTTGTACACTACTAGTGGGAATGTAAATTGATAAAGCCATTATGGAAAACAATATGAAGATTCATCAAAAAGTTAAAAATTGAACAGCATGTGATTCAACAATTTCACTTCTGGGTATATGTCCAAAGAACATAAAATCACTGTCTTGAAGAGATATCTGCACTCCCATGTTCATTGCATCATTATTCACAATAGATAATAAATGAAAACAATCTAAATGTCTATCACCCCATGAGTAAATAAAGAGGTAACTTTGGCCCAGTTAATAATATGATGTCAGTCCTTGTCAACAAAACAGATATCTCCCACGAATCCAATCCTCAAAATGAGTAGAAGATCATGTCAGATTCCCCATGCATCCCTGCTGCTTCAAGTGATTCATGATGTCTTTCATACACATTCCCCAGTGGTCTCTAGTTTTGAGGATCAGAATTAGATCAAAAGCACCTTTTGAGAATTAGAAAAATGCCACCTCTATCAGACCTACACAGGGAAAGGACTTTGTCCTCCAGAGGACACAGGTCTGAACCAGGTCACCGGATATGGAAAACAAAATGCAGGCTGCTTTTCATTTTCCCTGTCACCAATTTGTCCAGGTGCATTTATTAAGAACAGAAGAATGCCTCAGTCCAAGCACTATGAGTTCTGAGTTATAGACTGTCTTCCCCAAGATAGTTTACTTAGATATGATGTGTTAAGCTATTCTGGTGATGTGTTCATAGGAGTGTTTTTTCCACACATTCAGCAGTAGAACCCACAACTTAGCAATGGTTATTTTTTTCTTTTGCAATGCCCATACAACACACTTCTGTTATAACTAAGCCTAACTTCAAGTTAATCACAATTATGACTGTACATTTGTGATGCTTTTAATCAAATACTTTCTCATGTTAAAATTGTGACTTTTCTATGAACCTATAGATCTTAGCACAGGAGACAGCTCACTCAGCCTGTTTATGTTCAGTATGATGTGCTTTTATGTGTCATCTATGATCCTCTAAAACATAAGTTCTCCATTTGGCTTCAGTCAGGACTACTACCTTGATAGAATTCTTTTTTCCAAAAGTTTAATTATTTCTGCCATCTATGGCCCAGTCCAATATATCATTTGCTGTCATCAACATCACTTAATTTCTTAATCTAGTTGGCTTTCTTAGGTGTTGATTTGTTTGCTCTCTTGTAAGATTTCAACTCCACTTGAGACTTTTTTGTCCACTCCCAAGGAAAAAACTGTCAACCAAGAATCTTATACTAAGGAAAACTATCTATCCAAAATAAAGGCAAAATAAACACATTCTAGACAAACAAAACCAGAAAATCTGGTGCTAACAGACATACTTACAGAAAATATTAAAGCAAATATTTTTAGGCTGAAATAAACCTATCACAGATACTAATTTGAATTCACATAAAATGAGAAAGAACACCAGTATAAGTAATTATGTAATTATAAAAAACAGCATCAAAGCATATTTCTTTTCCTTTCCTATCTTATTTTTAAAAAATGTATAAATTATGAATATAATTTTATTATCAGGCCTATTACAAATATAAATTTAATATGGTTTCCAATAACAACACAAAGAAGGCAAATGAGAACAAAGCTGTTTTGTGTCGCGCCCACCTCGCCAGCAAGGAAGACGCGGCAACAGGAGTTCTTCTGACAGTGCTTTATTGGGGGATCCCTTAGGTTACATTTTGCGGAAGACCCAGAAAAGGGGAAGGGCAGTTCCTTATATACACTGCAAAGCAGGAAACTCATATCATTGGTTACATTCGACACACAGGTGCAGAACTTGTTTACCAGCGGGAGAAGCAAGGGCGAGGCACCGGATATCAGCGCCATATTTTAATGGCATTGTCACCGCGCCCCACAGCTCCCCCTGTTTTATTTAATAAATGAGCACTGAGCAGCCGCTCAGCCCCGTCCTTCGACAGAGCGATCAAGGCTGCAGAGCCTCATAGCCAACAGCTGTCACCTTGCCTCGTGCAATGAGCAGAACTCGGAGGCGTGCAAAGGCTGACTGCCAGGCAGACAAAATGGGTAAGGCCTCTGTCTTAGGCTACATGGGTTGCTTCCCCATCATGGCTCAAATCTACGACGCTCAATGATGGGGCCCCATGCATTCCCGTCATGGAGTAACCTTACAGCCAACTCGGGGGGGCTGCTGGGGCGATAACAGCGCCTTAGTTTAACATGTTTAGCCAAACCTGTGGGTTTTGCCCAAGCTCTAACGCAGCAAAAGCCTGAATCATCAAAATCTGATTACGTTGATTCTGACGCGCCATTCTGACAATACACATGAGCCCTAATATGGCAATAAGTGCAAGGAGACCTGCCAAGGCACCCATACCAGCCCATTCCTTAAGATGATTGGCAGCCTGTGAAATCCAGCTAGTTAAACCTTCAGCAACAGCAAGATCAACCCGTGTAGAATTAATATGAATAATGGACTGCTGTAACTCAAGTAACAGTCCCTCAAATCCATGAGACCAATTAGACATTAGGTAATGGGACAGTTGGCGAGACAAGTTTGCTGCACGGGACAAATTATGATAGGGGATGGAGGTAACACATAAACCGGGCCACCGCTGCTCGCATCCCAGCTGCACAAGCTGCAATAACGAGTCCACTTGTTCTTGGACTAAGTCCACTCTTTGATTAATGATCGTAATTCCTCCTTTAAGCTGCGAGTTGACATTCAAAGCAAAGTGACCCTGGGATAGTAATGTTTGCGCTATGGGAAAAGTTTGCCTGTTCGGGGTCAAAAGGAACATAAGGCAGGTCCAGTGAGATGTTGGTGGTGAGGAAACGAGGAAAGACGGTGGAGTCATGGCGGATCGGCATCGGCATCGGGAAGACGTCCATCACCGCCCACCTGGGCTCCGCCCCGGACCCCGTCATCATCAGGTCCATCAGCAGGCTCAGCCACAACAGGCTCATCGTCGCTGGGATCTGGGCGGACTAGTCTGGTCAGCCGGGCTGGTACCCAAACAGGGTTCTCTTGGTCCTGTGGGAAAACACAAACAGATCCCCTGGATCTGGCCACTACCGGATCCGGGCCTTTCCACTGGTTAGACAACACATCCTTCCACTTTACCAGCTCCTTCTTAGGCTGTCCAGGTGCAACATGCCTGTCAGCGGCGGAGCGCCCTCTGGCATCTAGGTTTAAAAAATTCAAAGTAAAGAGAGCAAGGGAAAGGCGTCCTTTTGGTGCTATTGCCGGTAAGGCATCTCCCCCTTTTTGTTTTTGTAGATACATTTTGAGTGTGCCATGGGCACGTTTCACAATGCCTTGCGCTTGAGGGTTGTAGGGAAGACCGGTGCGGTGCTCCACACCCAAGCGAGTGCAAAATTGTTGAAAAGCTTTGGAAGCATAGGCTGGGCCATTATCAGTTTTGACAATCTGGGGTTTACCCCAGGCTGCCCAAGCCTCTAGGCAGTGGGTAATTACCTGACTGGCCTTTTCCCCAGGCAGAGGAGTAGCATGAAGGACACCTGAGCAGGTATCAATAGAAACGTGCACATACTGTAATTTGCCAAATGAAGGAATGTGGGTGACATCCATCTGCCAAAGTTGCAGTGGGCGCAACCCTCGGGGGTTAACCCCAGTGTGAGTAACAGAACGAAAGGGAGCGCAAGGTGCGCACTGCAGAACTATGTCACGAGACTCAGCGCGAGAGATGTTGAACTTGAGGCGCAGAGTTTCGGCTGGCACGTGATACAACTTGTGAAACTCAGTAGCAGCAACAAGCGGGTCTGCTACCCAGAGGGCCCGAGTGGCGCGGTCTGCCAAGTTGTTCTTTGCCACCATGGGTCCTGGCAGCAGAGAATGGGCTCTGATGTGCTGAATAGAAAATGGGTTTTTCCTGTTTAGAATAGTATTCCTAATTTCTGTAAATACAGAAAAGACTGTACTTTTGGCAAGAATGTAAAAGGAGTTTTCTAACTGTTTAACTGCGTTGACCACATAAAAGGAGTCTGAGATGATGTTGATAGGTTCAGTGATAGTACTGAGAACCAGACCGACTATGGCACACTCTACTAGCTGAGGAGAAGAATAGTCAAACTGTTTTGTATACACCTTGTCTTGAATGACATAGCTCCCAATACCTGTCTTAGAGCCATCGGTATACACATCCAAGGCATCAACCAAAGGTAACAGTGACGTTACTCTTGGAAAAATGAGCTCGTTTCTCATTGCAAACTGCAGTAAGGCATGTCTGGGATAATGGTTGTCAATGCTCCCTGGGAAGGTGCATCTTAATATGGCCCATACATCAAGAGTGGCACATAAGGTGTTTACCTGATTGGCAGTATATGGACAGATCAGGCTATCAGGAAAGCGTCCGAAATGAGAAACAGCCAAGTTAATACCCTTTAATGCTATCTCAGCCACACAGGTAGGATAATGGCCAATCACTTTTCCTGGAGAGGCTTGAGGATGCACCCATAAAAGGGGACCATCCTGCCAAAGCACTGCCGTAGGAAGCGTAGGAGAGGGGAGTACACAGAGGGAGAAAGGATTATGGTGTTGAATGCGCACTAGTTGCGCCTTTTGAATTGCTTCTTCTACCTTATGAAGAGCCTTAAGGGCCTCAGGAGTCAAAGTTCTAGGAGACGTGATGTGTGAGTCTCCCTCTAGAATTTGAAATAATGGCTTCAGCTCTGCTGTGGTAAGACATAAAAAAGGTCGAAGCCAATTGATATCTCCTAGCAGTTTCTGAAAATCGTTTAAGGTCTTCAAGGCATCTCTTCGGATGGACAGTCTTTGGGGCACAATCTTGTCAGGGAGAATATTACTGCCAAGAAACGTGCCTACCTCTCCCTCTTGCACCTTTTCAGGGGCAATCAACAAGCCTTTTCTTTTCAAGTGAGCCTGAAGGGATGCGTAAGCTTGGTGAAGCATGCCCTCATCACGATGACATAAGAGAATGTCATCCATGTAGTGAATAATCTTTACCTTTGAAAACTTCTGCCTAACCGGCTGGATAGCTGAGGCCACATAAAGTTGGCACATAGTGGGACTGTTAGCCATGCCCTGAGGCAAAACCTGCCATTGATATCTTGCATCAGGCTGCTCGTGGTTTGTGGAGGGCAGCGTGAATGCAAATTTGTTCTTATCCTGCGGATGCAGAGGAATAGAGAAAAAACAGTCTTTGATGTCTATAATAATAAGGCTCCAACGTTTAGGCAATGCTGAGAGAAGGGGCAATCCTCTTTGAACAGGCCCCATAAGCTGCATCTGGGCATTAATTGCTCTAAGGTCATGCAACAGTCTCCATTTACCAGACTTCTTTTTAATTACAAAAATAGGAGTATTCCAAGGAGATTGAGAGGGTTCAAGATGTCCAAGAGTAAGCTGTTCTTGTACTAAATCACGGGCAGCATGTAACTTCTCTTTAGGCAAGGGCCACTGAGGCACCCACACCGGCTCGTCTGTTTTCCAGGGTATGGGCAGAAGCTCTCTAGCGGCGAACGGCCCCTAAGAAAAACCCAGCCCTTCCCAAGGCGGGGCATGCGGAGGAGGGCGGTACCGCTCACAACCTGCCGCTTTCTGAAAAATTGGTTTCTCTTTCTTTTTTAGTTTCTCATCTGACTCTGGGCTATACGGGGGCGGCCACTTAGTACCTCCGCCCGCTGCACCTGGAGCAGTTTCAGGAGCGATCTGTGTCGCCTCCTGTGTATCGAGCTGCCGGAGCTCCCTCCTTAAGTCAGCGAAAGTAGGGCACGGAGGGTCTCCTCCCTCGGAGTCAGAAGACTCGGACGAGGACCCAGACTTGTCAGAGTGAGGCTCAAAGTGCAAGTCTGGAAACTGTGGTACCGGGGGCAGGGGCGTGGCCAATGCCCCTGAGCTAGTCCCCGACCTTTGTTGCTTGTTTCGCAACTTTTCCTTATCACTCCTCGCTGCAGCACCTCTCCCACATCCTCCTTCTGAACACTCGGACTGAACCTCCGCTAATTGCTCTGCAGCACTCTGAGAACCGAGAGGATCACATTTCAAACAATCTAAAATTAATTTATGAAGCAGAAGCACACCGGGTTTTAAATCTGATGCTCCCTTAAGGTCTCTCCCTAGTTTTTTCCAGGACGCTATCGTCAGCGAACCAGAGCCTAAAAACCAAGGAGCAATCCGGTCCACTTCCTTCAAAAAATTCTTTAAATCACGTTTCTCAATGTGAATCCTATTACTAGATAAAAGGTTCTTCAGAGGCCACACAAAGCGCCGAAGCGGTATGTTGCCCATAGTGACTTGGGGAAAGGGAGAGAACGGCCGTCCCGCACGTCAGTTCTGAACTCACCTCCTAATGAGGTCGTCTCCGCTGGTGCTTCAAGGTTGTTTCGTTTTCCCGGGTTTCGGCACCACTTGTCGCGCCCACCTCGCCAGCAAGGAAGACGCGGCAACAGGAGTTCTTCTGACAGTGCTTTATTGGGGGATCCCTTAGGTTACATTTTGCGGAAGACCCAGAAAAGGGGAAGGGCAGTTCCTTATATACACTGCAAAGCAGGAAACTCATATCATTGGTTACATTCGACACACAGGTGCAGAACTTGTTTACCAGCGGGAGAAGCAAGGGCGAGGCACCGGATATCAGCGCCATATTTTAATGGCATTGTCACCGCGCCCCACAGTTTTGGAATAAAGAAATATTTCCTGATATTAAATTGAATACACTAGAACAAATAAAGAAAACAAGAAATGTGAAATAAGATGGTTACTACCACAAAAGTTGTACCTATGTAATTGTTATCTCTTTTCATTAAAATAAATAAAACTATATACAATAGATATAAAAATGTAACCAGTTTGTAACATATATATATAATTAATACCACAAATATGGGAAGGAGAAATGGAAATATGTAAAATTAACATTGTTATGTATCAACAGTATTGTCAGTACAAATATGAAGCAGATTCTGATGAGTTAAAATGTATACTGTAAGCCCCAGTGCAACAAGTGATGAGATAACTCCAAAAATATAAGAAAATCATAAAATTTAATGTCATACAAAAATTTTCTCTTCATGAAAAAGAAAGCAGTAAAGGTATAAAAAATAACAAAATGCACAAGAGATATAAAAACCAAAAATAATATAAACTATATAAATAACATTAAATATGAAAAAATCAAGCAATAAAGAAAAGCTATGATTGTCAAACTAAATATAAAATAATAAGCAACTATATGCTGACTACAATACAATCACTTTGGATCCAAAAACACAAATATGAAAAGATAAAAACATTCAAACAGGATGCGTTTGCAAACACTCAAATAATGTGAAAAGATAAAAACACAGGAGCCATAATAAGAAAGTTGTAGTTTCTACCCCAAAATTAGAAAAATATAGAATTTTAAGTAAAAAAGTTACTAGATATGAAGTGGAGTGATAAAAGGGCCAATTTCTTGGGATGCCACAAAAATTATAAACATATTTGCACCTAACAAATAAGCAGCAAAATTCTTACATCAAAAACTGTGAAAAATGAAGAAAGAAATAGATATTTCAACAATAAAAGGGTAGTGAAGAGGAGGGGATAGGCTGGGTGCAGTGGCTCACGCCTGTAATCCTAGCACTCTGGGAGGCCTAGGTGGGCAGATCACTCAAGGTCAGGAGTTTGAAACCAGCCTGAGCAAGAGCGAGACCCCATCTCTACTAAACATTGAAATAAATTAATTGGTCAACTAAAAATATATAGAAAAAATTACCCAGGAATGGTGGCACATGCCTGTAGTCCCAGCTACTCTGGAGGCTGAGGCAGAAGGATAGCTTGAGCCCAGGAGTTTGAGGTTGCTGTGAGCTAGGCTGACACCGCGGCACTCTAGCCCAGGCAACAGAGTGAGACTCTTGTCTCAAAAAAATAAAAAATAAAAAAAGGGAGTGGGTGGTGGGATAAAGTGGGGATGTTTAGTGGGTATAAAACATATTTAATAGATAGAATGAACAATATTTGACAGCACAGCAAAAGTGACTATAATCATCTATAAATTAGGATATACTTGAAAGTAACTAAAAGAGTGGAATTGGAATTTTCCTAGCAACAAAGAAAGTGTTGAGTACCTAAGGCAAGTACCCTGATTTGACTAATTCACACTGTATGCTTGTATCAAAACATCACAGGTAGCCTATAAAGATATACATATTACATACCCATAGCCATTGAAAATTAAAAATAAAATAAAAAACAATAATAGTTGGAGATTTATGATCAACACATAGGCAAATACGGGAGTAACATTTATTTGGGTGCTGGGCAGGTGGGAGGGGAGGAGCTGATGAGTGAACCTAACACCTGTGGTGTGCACTGTCTGGGGGATGCACAGCATAGCTGTGACGCTGGTGGTACAAAGGCAATTTATGTAACCAAAGTGTTTGTACCCCTGTAAATATCCTCAAATTTCAAAAAAGCCAGACCTCACCATTGTACAATATATCCATTATACAAAACTGCACTTATACCCCCCAAATATATTGATGTTATAAAAATAAAAGAAAATCTTAAAAAATAGTTGGAGATTTAAATACCTCACCTTTGATAATGGATAAAAACAGTCAGAAGATCAACAAGGAAATAGAAGACCTGAAGAAAACTTTACACCACCCAGACCTTCAGATATGTCTAATATAGTCCACCAAACAACAGCAGATTATGCAGTCTACTTAAGTGTACATGGAACATTCTCTAGGATAGAATACGTTCAAGGCCATAAAAGATAAAATTAAAAGTATTAAAAAATGCAATGTTCTCTGACTACAAGAAAAAATATGTCGCGCCCGCCTCGCCAGCAAGGAAAACGCGGCAACCGGAGTTCTTCTGACAGCGCTTTAATGGGGATTGCTTAACTGGTTACATGCGGAGACGCCGAGGCGTTCTCGGCAGCTGCTTATAAAGGCAGTAAGTACACTGGGCATTGTCTGATTGGATAAGGCACTTGGAAGGGAGGAGACAAACTCTGCACATGCGCTGAGCACTTGTTTGTCAGACTAACAGCAGGGTTTGACCAGGAAGCGGGCGCCATCTTGGAATGGCGTTGCCACCGCGCCCCACATCTCCCCCTATTTTATTAATTAAATGAAAACTGAGCAACCGTTTAGCAAGGATGCAGAGCCTCACTTACCCAACAACAACCACCTTACCTCGTGCAATGAGGAAAACTCCGAGGTGTGCAAAGGCTGGCGCTAGGGTCAGAGACATGCCTTCTCTGGTGCAATGGGGTAATCTCACAGAGTGCAAAGGCCATGTCTAAAAAACAAGGAGGAACGAGGGCGAGTGCAACCCATACAGAGGCTACCGGCCAAGCATGGTCAACCACACCTGTGTTGACAGTCCCAGTTCCATAGCAGCAAAGGCTTGTGCCATTATAACATTGTCTCTCCGTCTCTGGGCTCGCATCCCAAGGAGACACCATAGGCCTCTGAAGGAAGTGACGACCAGCAAGATGGTCATGGTCCCAAGGCCAGCCCACTCTTTCAGGTGGTGAGTGGCTTGATGAATCCACGTTGCAAGGGCCGTAGCTACGCCGGCTGGCAGGTTACTAAGCGCATAAAGCTACAGCCGACGCTGCGGCAGCCGTAGCGATAGCTGCAACAATTGCAGCCGTGATTCCGAAGTTCCTGCGAGTCCTGAACAATGTTAAGGAATTAGGAGCGTCTACAGGAACAGGAATATATCTGGGTAAACGAGCAACAGCAACAGGATGCGAAGTGGCATTCCAACACAACATACAGTTACAAGTGGATGATGTACAATTAAGCAGTGAAGTAGCAGGTGTCTCAGATACAATGTTCTCCAAAGTAGCTTCCTCCTCTGAATTTAGCTCCTCCCTCGCCTCCTCCCCTGAACTTGAGGAAGTAAGAGAAGAGGAAGAAGAGGAACCATCCTCAGAAATATCTAATTTCTTAAATTCTGACCGAAAAAAGGCCATCTCCTCTGTCCTCTGCGTCTTCCGTCCCATCGTTTCCTCTATCATTTTTATTTTTGGTACCTTTACGTCTCTTTCTCTCCCTTTTCTCTTTTCTTTCTCTCCCTTTTCTCTTTTCTTTCTCTCCCTTTTCTTCTTTCTCTCCCTTCTCTCCTGGCACTCTGGCTCTCGCTCTGGCTCTCGCTCTGGCTCTCGCTCTTCTTTCTTGTCTGACTCTGAAGTACTGTCTTGATGGTCAAAGAGCACCTTTTGCCCTGCCTGTAACGAAAGCAGGGAGCTCACGGGCTCTCAATAACAGTCTACCTTGGTCAGCAAAGGTCCGAATTCGGTTCCGTCCCACGCGTCAGTTCTGAACTCTCCTCTATCGAGGTCGTCTCCGCTGGTGCCTCAAAGTTGTTTCGGTTCCCGGGTTTCGGCACCACTTGTTTCGGCACCACTTGTCGCGCCCGCCTCGCCAGCAAGGAAAACACGGCAACCGGAGTTCTTCTGACAGCGCTTTAATGGGGATTGCTTAACTGGTTACATGCGGAGACGCCGAGGCGTTCTCGGCAGCTGCTTATAAAGGCAGTAAGTACACTGGGCATTGTCTGATTGGATAAGGCACTTGGAAGGGAGGAGACAAACTCTGCACATGCGCTGAGCACTTGTTTGTCAGACTAACAGCAGGGTTTGACCAGGAAGCGGGCGCCATCTTGGAATGGCGTTGCCACCGCGCCCCACAAAAATAGAAATTAATAGTAGCTAAATATCTGCACAGATATGTGGACATTACATTGTAAATTTCTAAGTAACTAATGTGTTAAAGATATCTGCAAAAAAATTGCAAAAAATTTTGACATGAATGAAAATGAAGACCCAACATTGCAAAACACACGGGATATAGCAAAAGTTGTTCTCAGAGGGTTATTTATTGTAAATCCCTACCTAAATAAATAAATATTTAAATAGGTAACTTAAAATTGGTTAAATACATTTAAATGTAAATAAACTATTTATTTCACCTGGACCAAAGGACATAAGCTGGAATAAAAGATAGTCATGCTGAAATACGTAGCAAGAAAGAATTTGGAGTAAAATGATTTGGGGTTTAGGTCTCTGAAAAGTGCTTGCATAGTTCAGGTAACATAAAAGACAATGTGTATTATCAGGGCCAGGTGCAGGTGCAGGAAAAACCTCAAGGAAGGCCTGGGGCATGCATGTCAGTTTGACCCTCAAGCGCTAGAGAAGCAGGAAATATAAGCAAAAGCAAACAAAATTGAAAACTTACTTTCTGAGTAATAAATGTATACCACATGAGACACACAGAGCACAGCTTTAAAGAATTAGAGATTTATTTTTTTAGGCGGAAAGCAGACAATTAAGTATATTTCTGTCAAATTAGTAGCTGACCACTTACTTAATGAAATAAATACTTCAATGGTCATTCACAGCAAATAATAGCTTGATTATAAATGTAGTTTGGAAAACTCACTGAACGAATAACTAAAACTCACAACCCACTGAACAAATAAATAACTAAAACTCACAATAATCAGTCACAATAACAAAAAAAATCACAAAAATGTGATTTGCAATGTAACCAAATTATATCTTAAATATTTACTTTTAAAGAAAAAATTACACAGTACCCAAAGAAAAATGAAAATATTGCTTACTAAAAAAATTAGCATAAACTGTCCCTGAGGAAATCTAGACAACGGTTTATGAGAAAAAACTTTCTATCAACTGCCTTAAATATGTTTGAAGAGCTAAAAGAAAACATCTACAAGTAACTCTAGTGAACCAGGAAAATGTGATATCACCGAATAAAGAATATCAATGAAGTAGAAATTTGTTTAACAAAATGAGCCAAAATTAAATTATGAATATGAAAAGTACAACAAATGAAATAAAAACAATTTAACAGAGACATTAAACAGCACATTTGAGCATGCAGAAAGAAGAATCAGCAAATTTGAACATCGTCTAATTTTAATTTTCCAGTCATAGTAGCAAAGAGGAAAAAGAATGAAGAAAGATAAACAGATATTAAGAGACAGGCAGTTGAACATCAAGTACCTACACAGGCATTATGGAATTCAAAAGCTAGTAGGGAGAGAGGGGCATGAGTATTTTTAAGAATAACTAGTTAAGAGCAAGATGGCGGACAAATAACACCGCCAGACAGAGTGTCTCTGCAGAAAAGACAGATTCTAGCAGAAATTAGAGGAAAGAAGCAAGAAGACGAGCATACAACAGACGAGGGCCGGAAGGAGGGGGTACCTGAGACCCCGGGAGACTCCACGGGAGGAGGCTGCGGAGGAGAACTGGAGGCTGAGACCACCGGAGCAGCCCGGAGACCAGCGGCAAGGGTAGGTGGATTTGCTGTTTCCCCTCCCCTGCATTTGGGACTGCTGGTGGGCTCCCCAACAGGTGGAGAGACCTGCAGACATCAGCCCAGAGACGGCCGCCGCCAGCCAGCGGTGAGCCTGTAGCAGGCGTGGCACCAGGTTCCTAACTTCCTCCGGGCACCTCCGTGTGCACAGACCCCAGCCGCGCGGCAGGCGCCATATTGCCTCCTCCTCCCCTTGCAGTATTCCAAGCAAGTGGAAGCCAAAAGAAGGCTGGTGTGGCAGTTCTAATTACAGACGATTTAGTTTTTAAACCAACAAAAGTAGTGAAAGACAAAGAGGGTCATTATATAATGGTGAAGGGCACACTTCAACAAGAAGAGATAACAATTTTAAATATATATGCACCCAACTTAGGTGCACCCAGATTCATAAAGCAAACCTTACTGGAACTAAGCAAATGGATTAATAGCAACTCCATAATCGCCGGAGATTTCAACAAACCACTGATGGCACGAGACAGATCCTCCAAACAGAAAATTAATAAAGAAATAATGGACTTAAACAAAACTCTAGAACAATTGGGTCTGACTGTCATTTACAGAATATTCTACCCAAAATCCACTGAATATACGTTCTTCTCATCAGCTCATGGGACATTCTCTAAGATTGACCATAACCTAGGACACAAAGAAAATCTCAAGAAATTTTAAAAAATAGAAATCACACCATGTACCTTCTCAGATCACAGTGGAATAAAACTAGAAATCAACCCTAACAGAAACTCACATTTCTACACAAAAACATGGAAATTAAACAACCTTCTACTAAATGATTACTTCATAAATGAAGAAATCAAGACGGAAATAAAAAAATTCTATGAAGAAAAGGACAATGGAGAGACAAGTTATCAACTCCTCTGGGACACAGCTAAAGCAGTTCTGAGAGGAAAGTTTATCTCCATAAATGCCTATAACCAAAAGACAAGAAGGTCACAAATAGACAATCTAATGAAACGACTCAAAGAGCTGGAAAAAGAAGAGCAGACCAGCCCCAAATGCAGCAGAAGAAGTGAAATCAACAAGATCAAATCAGAACTAAATGAAATTGAAAACAGGGAAGCTATTCAGGAGATTAATAAAACAAAAAGTTGGTTCTTGGAAAAAATAAACAAAATTGACACACCATTGGCTAAGCTAACGAAAAGCAGAAAAGAGAAATCTCTAATAAGCTCCATCAGGAATAAAAAAGGAGATATCACAACTGATCCCAAAGAGATACAAGATACAATTTATGAATACTACAAAAATCTTTATGCACACAAACTGGAAAATGTGGAGGAAATGGACAAATTTCTAGAAACACACAGCCTCCCTAGGCTCAACCAGGAAGAAATAGATTCCCTGAACAGACCAATCTCAACAGCTGAAATAGAAACAGCAATTAAAAATCTCCCTAAAAAGAAAAGTCCCAGTCCAGACGGCTTCACACCCGAATTTTACCACACTTACAAAGAAGAACTAGTAACTATCTTGCAGAAACTATTCCACAACATCGAGAAGAACGGAAACCTCCCCGACACCTTTTATGAAGCGAATATTACTCTGATACCAAAACCAGGAAAGGATGCAACAAAAAAGAAAACTACAGACCAATATCCCAATGAATATAGATGCAAAAATTTTCAACAAAATCTTAGCTAACTGAATCCAAACGCTTATCATAAAAATAATCCACCACGACCAAGTGGGCTTCATCCCAGGGATGCAGGGATGGTTCAACATACGTAAATCTATAAATGCAATTCACCACATAAACAGAAGTTAAAACAAAGACCACATGATTCTTTCAATAGATGCAGAAAAAGCTTTTGACAAAATTCAACACCCTTTCATGATACGAACACTTAAGAAAATAGGCATAGAAGGGACATATCTAAAAATTATACAAGCCATATATGACAGACACATAGCCAACATCATACTGAATGGGGAAAAATTGAAATCATTCCCACTTAGAACTGGAACCAGACAAGGCTGCCCACTATCTCCACTTCTGTTCAACATAGTGCTGGAAGTCTTGGCTACAGCAATCAGACAGGAAAATGGAATCAAAGGTATCCAAATAGGGGCAGAAGAGATCAAACTTTCACTGTTTGCTGATGATATGATATTGTATCTAGAATCTAAACACCAAGGATTCAACCAAGAAACTCCTGGAACGGATCAATGATTTTAGTAAAGTCTCAGGATACAAAATCAATACACAGAAATCAGAGGCATTCATATACGCCAACAACAATCTAATTGAGAACCAAATCAAAGACTCAATTCCCTTCACAATAGCAACAAAGAAATTAAAGTACCTAGGAATATACTTAACCAAGGAGGTAAAAGACCTCTACAGGGAGAACTATGAAACACTGAGGAAGGAAATAGCAGAGGATGTAAACAGATGGAAATCCATTCCATGCTCGTGGATCGGCAGACTCAACATCATCAAAATGTCTATACTACCCAAACTGATCTACAGATTCAATGCAATACCTATTAAAATCCCATCAGCATTCTTCACAGATATAGAAAAAATAATTTTATGCTTTGTATGGAACCAAAGAAGACCCCGAATATCAAGAGCAATTCTAGGCAACAAAAACAAAATGGGAGGCATTTTATGCCAGATATCAAACTATACTACAAAGCTGTAGTAATTAAATCAATATGGTATTGGCACAAAAATAAGAATATGGACCAGTGGAACAGATGTGAGAATCCTGATATAAAACCATCCTCATATAGCCATCTCATCTTTGACAAAGCAGACAAAAACATACGCTGGGGAAAAGAATCTCTCTTCAATAAATGGTGCTGGGAAAACTGGATAGCCACTTGTAGAAGGCTAAAACAGGACCCACACCTTTCACCTCTCACAAAAACCAACTCACGCTGGATAACAGACTTAAACCTAAGGTATGAAACTATGAGAACTCTAGAGGAAAAAGTTGGAAACACTCTCCTAGACATCGGCCTGGGCAAAAAGTGTATGAAGAAGTCCCCAAAGGCAATCACAGCAGCAACAAAAATAAATAAATGGGACATGATCAAACTACAAAGCTTCTGCACAGCCAAAGAAATAGTCATGAAAGTAAGCAGACAACCTACAGAATGGGAGAAAATTTTTGCATCCTATGCATCCGATAAGGGACTGATAACTAGAATATACTTAGAACTCACGAAAATCAGGAATAAAAAATCAAATAACCCCATTAAAAAGTGGGCAAAGGACTTGAACAGAAACTTTTCTAAAGAAGACAGAAGAATGGCCAACAAACATATGAAAAAATGCTCAACATCTCTAATCATCAGGTAAATGCAAATCAAAACCACAATGAGATATCACTTAACCCCAGTGAGAATGGCCTTTATCAGAAAATCTCCAAACAATAAATGCTGGCGTGGGTGCGGAGAGAGAGGAACACTCCTACACTGCTGGTGGGACTGCAAACTAGTTCAACCTCTGTGGAAAGCAATATGGAGATACCTTAAAGCGATACAAGTGAATCTACCATTTGATCCAGCAATCCCATTGCTGGGCATCTACCCAAATGATCCAATGACACTCTACAAAAAAGACACCTACACTCGAATGTTTATAGCAGCACAGTTCATAATTTCAAGGCTGTGGAAACAGCCCAAGTGCCCATCAATCCAAGAATGGATTAATAAAATGTGGTATATGTATACCATGGAGTACTATTCAGCTCTAAGAAACAATAGTGATATAGCACATCTTATATTTTCCTGGTTAGAGCTGGAACCCATACTACTAAGTGAAGTATCCCAAGAATGGAAAAACAAGCACCAGATATATTCTCCAGCAAACTGGTATTAACTGAGTAGCACCTATGTAGACACATAGGTACTACAGTATTGGGCAGGTGGGAGGGGGCAAAGGGGCGGGTATATACATACATAATGAGTGAGATGTGCACCATCTGGGGGATGGTCATGATGGAGACTCAGACTTCTGTGGGGAGGGGGGGAAATGGGCATTTATTGAAACCTTAAAATCTGTATCCCCATAATATGCGAAAATAAAAAAAAAAGAAAAGAAAAAAATATGTTAGGAACCCCTGACAATGAAGAGTAAGAACACAAACAATAAAAAAATGATGCAGGACCTATAAAAACATTTCACAGAAAAAATTAGAGTACAAATAGACATTTTCCACATAAAGAAATACCAACTTCAATGATGGTTAGAAAAAATAAATTACATTATATATGTGTTTTGTGTGACCATCAGATTAAAAAAATTAAATGGTTTCTAATTTTGTTTCTTTTTATTATCAGTAGCTTGTACATGCTTGTACAGGGTAAAAATTACCAATGAACTTTTGAAGAACAATTAAGGAATATGTGCCAAAACTTAAAGATGCATGTTCTTGCATATAGGATTCTACATCCTGGGAAGCACCTGATAAGAACACTTGAACTCTTGCACCAAAGTGGCCACACTAGCATGTTGTTTGTGGACATGTAAAAATAGAAAGAAGGATAAGGAGATGGAGAATAAAGAGAAAAAGAAGGAAGAGGAGGTGGAGGAGAATGAGAAGGAGAAGGGAGAAAAAGAAGAAGAAGAAGAAAAAGAAGAAGAAGACGAGGAGGAGGAGGAAGAGGAAGAAGAAGAGGTGGAGGAATATTTTTTGTCATCCTGGGTTTTTAAGATAATCCCCATACAAGTAAATTATAGAAATAAAACAAATCAGGGAACCCATGAAGACCAAATGAGGAGGCAACCAAGGTAAAATATATCCTCAGAGTCCATTTCCTTTCAGTTTGCTGATAGTTTAGTTTAAGTCTCCTGGTAATTTTCTGCAATAGGATCTTCCTTTGTAACTCTTCTTCCATGAACAATAATCTATGTTAAGTGTGTAGACATGTCTCAGCTTCCTGGTTCCCCTGGGGTATGGGAAGCAAGGACACCATGCTTGCTCATAAATTGAAGTGAAGAAAGCATTTAAGGTCTTGCAAACCTTGCCATTGTTTCTCCTACCCTATTTCATATCCAGTACCCAACTGCAGGCAGCCCCCCCCCGCCATGGTTTTCTGATGTACAATCAAGATATACTTTCATTTAGACACCATTGGTATTCTACATGCCATATACAGTTTCAAGGTATTCCCATACTCCTGCCCAAAATGATCCTCCAGGTGTAGCATGAGCTCCTGAGTGAGGAACTCTGGAGTATACTGTGCTCTTTGTGTATTTCTGTTGAGTTCCTCTATCCATGCTTGGACAAGGCTATAGACAACGAGTAGATGGGAGACACTGGAATTCCAATGTCCAAGGATGATTTCAACCCTTCAGATGTCTCACATTTGCCTTTGTTTCTTTTAGTCAGTCTTGATATATGGCCCCAGGGACTGAAGTTGCCAGGGCTTCTTTGGTTGCATATACTGCTTATTTTTCTTATTTGAACCCAAGGGCTGTGGGACAGGGCCCCACCCGACACATCACTGGGTACCTTCTTATCTTGACCATGTGTCCTAAGACCTGACAATTCTTCCACATTCCCTGTGGGTTGAGAATTTTGGAGGTTAGTGAATCAGCATCGATCACAGGCAGGTTTTAAAGGTTAATGTTGGGACCGTTTTTTGTTTGTTTGTTTGGTTGGTTGGTTGGTTGGTTGGTCTTTTTAGTGGTTTTGGATTTGAGTGTTTTTTAGAATAGGACATAGAAAAATGGTCCATTAGGTGTATGGAAACTCATGATGCAACAGTCATAAATAAATAAAACATACATGGTTGCACACCCATTTTAAATAGAAACACAAGGAAAAAGGACCAAAAGCTGTAAGAATGATGATAATGATCTAGCTGAATGTATTGGCTCAGATTGTGGATGCTGAATAAATTCTACAGAACACAGTGGAACTCCAAGGATGACTGGGGTGAGGTAGAGAGGAAGTTTTCCTGGCCAGCTGGACTTTTGGCCGCCTCTGGAATCGGCACGCAGTTAGGTTAGCATTGCCTCTAACCGACTCGAAGCAGTCACATTTGATCTAATCATCTCCCTCACTTTTAAGATGAGAAAGGATATTTTATTTTGTTTTTACTTTTCCCCTGCATTTTTATTTTGTCACATATGTGTGTATCTAATATAATCCAATATAATTTAATATTGATCATTTCCACACATTTGAAAATTTATATCTATGTATATAATTTTTAACACTATATATTATTTTTTTCATGTGCAAAATATATACATGTGTCAATATATGTCAGTTTAATTCTGCATCTTGAAATCTGGGCAAAGTCTTAAATACTTCTGGGTAAGAATTGAGCCAGAAACTAGATGGGATGAGTCTCCTGTATTCCTACCCCTGTGCCCCCTGACTTTGATATCCTGATTTAGGACACTGTGACAAGACCCCCTAAAATTCTCCCCTCATCTGTTCCTACATCCCCAGTGCAATTCAACTTGAAACTTTCTCTATTGAGGCTATGATGGGTGGCAGAAGGAAGGAATGTCTTCAGCCACATGTTCTTATAAAAGGAAGATTCGGAAGAACCACCTACACTCTGATACTGGATGTGTAGGAGAGGGAACTTGTCACTTGGGCTTGAACATGGATTTGGGAACTGAAGACCCAGATCCCTACTGTCTCTCCATCCAATGCCCCACTGACCATCCCCCATTCCAACAGATCTGCTTTACAGAAAAAGGCCCAGATAAAGAGGAGAAATCATTTAAAGGAATAAGCAAGACACTTTATTCCCTTTCCAGTGAGAACCACATCTAAAGGCAAGGTAGGGCCTTGGGTTCCTCATATGGAAGAAGGGTGGAGTCAGGAATACTGAGTGTCTCTTTTGTAGTGTTTTTTTTTTTTTTTTAGATTGGAGATGGTAAATGGCTTGTAGCCATCAGGGGTTTTGAGAAATGCAGCAATAATCCCCTGGAACTGTGTTCCTTCTCTTCACTTTTGACACTGACTGAACAGCCTCAGTTGAGGGAATGACCCACAAATATGCATCACAGATAGACTATGGGGCTCATGCTTCATGAAAGTTGGGTCACCTCATCTTCCTTCTGCACTAGGATTACAGCCCAGTGCAAATTAAAAGGAGAATTCTAAGAAAAATAAGCTCAGAGCCAGAAACAGCACTGCTAGATCAGGTAAGTTTTGACTCTTCCAGGTGAAGAGGGACAGGGGATGGATTAACAAAGTCTCCCCTGGCAAGGGAACTGGAGGTCTTTGGCAGCCAAGGCCTCTCAATTACTGGACTCTGGAGAATGGAGGAGAACCAATTTTTGGTGACAACTTCAGCTCCTGATTATTCAGGAAGGACTAAGGCTTCTAAGGTGTTCATTTGGAGACACTTATTCCAACTTTCATTTTACCCACAAAATCAGGGTCCAGTTCAGATGTGAGGAACTCCAGGAAAAGGAAAATCAGTTCCAAGGGCAGTTTCCAAGTTAGACAAGCAGGTAGAACTTTGCTTTTTTGCCCCAAAAGTGAAACAGGTAAATTTATAGAGGGCTTGGGCAGAAAGAGGGTATCTCAGTGGCTGAGAGGAGTTTAAGCATCCTGCATCCAGAGAGCATTCAGGAGGGGTTCAGCCTTACTTCCTTAGGGAGAATGAGGGGGTCAGGAAGGAGGAAGAGAGAGTGGGGTTCACCTGAAGGTGCATGGGGGAGGCTCCAGAATGAACATCCTTGGGAACTGTTCTGGTGAGCCTCTCACTCACATGTTTCCTGCAGAGTACCGTCTAGAAGATGAGACTAGCTTGACTTTGGGAAAGAAACCAAATGCCTCTGACATTGTACACAGCAGTGAAATTGAGGAGATCTGTGATGCCTGTGATAGGGGTCCTCCAAGGGCCCACACTGGGTACAGCAAGTGTCCCAGATCTCTTTCCAGGAGATCACCTGCTGCCACTTCAGAAAAGACTGGTGGCCTCCCTCCATGTTATGTCTGGAGCCATTTATCAAGGCATAACCTGGGTGGGCACAGCAGATACATTTTTCACTGATCTGGGAGCAGCTCTCTGAGCTCACTTAGCAGCAGGGTCTGTGAGCACAGGAGTGCAGATGTTTGCCATGTCTACACATGGTGCCTTTGTCTTCCTGGCTGAGGGCTGGCTCACTACACTGTCTGATCCTAGGGATGCAGCCCTGGGTGGAGAAGCTCACAGCTCCTCCTGGGAGGGAGATGGGCTCACCCCTTCCCCAGACAGGAGAGAACAGCCTGTCAGCGGATCAGATGAAGCTTGAGCTGGGGGCTCCCTGACCCTATTCACCACAGGATGCAGCTCTGGAAGCAAGAACAATGACTTGCTCTTCTCAGATTCTTCCAGATGACCAGCAATAACAATTTTGGACACCCTGTTAATAAATGACAGGAACAGGGGAGGTCCTAGTACAGGAACTTGAGCAATATAATCAGAAAGTTAAACTCTGAGTTTCCTTGAAGACTAAGATTACTGACAAATCTTATAATTCCTGTAACACAGTTGATGTCTTTTGGATATTTTATGACAGTCATGTAATTCTTTATTATTATAAATATATTAAGGTTTAATTATTTATATGTGTTTATAAATTAATATTATAAAGAGTAGGAAAAGTAAATACATATTGACATCCTCCTTCTTTAATTCAGAACAAGATTTAGATCTTCACTCTCCCATTCCCAATCAATAAGGAGGATTCATATCCACTAACCTTTAATAGCATTCTCTAGGGAGAAATGTTTACATTTTTTCAGTTTGATGAAGTCATGGTGAAATCACCATGTCATCATTGTTTACTTTTCATTTTCTTTCTTATTTTTGAGACAGAGTCTCACTCTATTGCTTGGGCTAGAATGCCGTGCCATCAGCCCAGCTCCCTACAGCAACCTCAAACTCCTGGGCTCAAGCAATCCTACTATTTCAGCCTCCCAAGTAGCGGGGACAACAGGTATGTGCCACCATGACTGGCTATTTTTTTCTATTTTTAGTTGCCTGGCTAATTTCTTTCTATTTTTAGTAGAAATGGGATCTCCCTCTTGCTGAGGCTGGATTCGAACTTCTGACTTCAAGCAATCCTCCCGCCTCAAGCCTACCAAAGTGCTAGGAGTACAGGCGTGAGGCACCACACCTAGCCTTTTCATTTTCTTTATGTAAAAATCTCAGACAAGGTATTATAAATGCTTATTGATAATATGTATGCTCTCTATGCTTTTCAGATTGGTCACTAACAAAAAGAAAAAAAAATATTCCCTACCTGGCTCATATTATTTCCCTAATTTTAAACTTTATTCCAGTAGTATGCTTCAAGTGATGTTATTTTATTGCACAATATTAAATCTAATATAGGTATTGTTATTTGTGTTACATACTGTTATATTTTATTCACGTTTTTATTGGCATTTGACATTGGGATCATACAATATTTCATCATATAAATGAAATTAATTTGTATCCAGGAAAAATAAATGTATTTTTTTTGTTCTCTGCCTAATAATTTCCATATTACAGAGAATGACATAAACATTGTTTTGAGTATTTTAGGTAATTATGCATTTTATCCTTATGAAATTTATTTTAGCTGCATGTGATGGTTACAGGTCTGATTTGTCTTCACTTCTTCATCCCCACCATGATCTCCCCAGAATCCACAGCTCTTGTAGTTGGGGGATAGCAGTTAATCCTTTCAGTAAATGGGGGAAATTCAATGATGATATGCTACAAATCAGTTTGATATCAGAATATGCCTTCAAATACAAGTGCCTATATGTGTAAAAAAAAATAAATAAATTTTAACATTTTTAGGCTGGGCATGGTGGCTTACACCTATAATCCTCCACGGTGGGAGGATCACTGGAGATCAAGAGTTTGAGAGCAGGCTGAGCAAGAGCGAGACTCCATCTCTGCTAAAAATAAAAAAGAAAATTTATCTGGGTATGCTGGTGTGCATCTGTAGTCTCAGTGAGTCAGGAGGCTTGACCCCAGGAGTTTGAGGTTGCTGTGAGCTAGGCTGACGCCACAGCATTCTAGCCCTGGGCAACAGGGTGAGACTCCATCTCCAAAAAAAAGTTATATAACTGTGGTCTTTCCAACAAGGTGTGAGCTAAAATAAAATCTTACACTCCCCCAGCTGACTGAATGGATACCCCCTTGGTCAAGATATTAAATATATAAAAATAAATAAAAAATATTAAAAATAGTAAGCTAGAATTTTGTATACTAATATGAATAGTTGCCAATCTATAGCTTGGAAAACAATAAATTAGAAAACAATGTAGAATAATATAATTAATGTTAAACACTTGTGATTTATAAATTTATACAAAGCATCCATAAGAATAAACAACAACCTGTTAACAATAGTTTCATCTATGAATGGAGTGAGTTTGGAGGAATGGGGAGACTTTCACTTTATAAACATTTGTATAATTTGACTTATTTTACAATATGTATCCTTTAAAATTAGAAAAAGAAAAAGTAAGTTTTGTTACTATTTGGTAGGTGGACAACAATTACATTGTCATCAATATTTGTAGCATATGTTAGTTCACAGCACAAACCTATGAAAGCCTAGAGGAAGAACTGTCACAGTGAAATTACACCTGCAAAAAGTAAGTGAATTATCATTGAATGATCACAAATGTTCAAGGTGAAAACTGGTCAGGATCTACCACTGCTCCATCTCACTCAATAAACCCAACACCTGCTAAGAGGAAAGGAGAAGACAGGGAAGGCCAAGCTCCAGCTACTTCCCTCCCGAACCCAGCCCCTATTTGTGCAAGTTTCCTATCATTAAATAGAAAATAGACTCAGAATGAAACATGTGCCCTTGGGGATGCAGGCAGAGAGACACAGAATAGAATACAAGGTAATTGTACACACCTTAGAGTCAGAGCTCCAGGTTAAGATTCAAAATGCACCATGAACTTGTGTAAAGTTAAGATAGTTACTCAATCTCTCTCAGTGTCAGTTTTCTCACCTGTCAAATGAAGATTACATGCCTACTTGATCAAATTGATTTGAGGGTTAAATTCACTGAGGTATTTAAAACTGCCTTCTATGAAAAGTGTTTCCATTGTTAACAAAGTAGAACCAGGTGTCAAAACACACAAAAGGAATGATGTCAATGAGACCAAAGACAAGATGCCCAGTTTCCTAAGCAGCCTCAGCAGCATCAAAATGAGATCAAGTAACTAGAATTGTTCACCGCTCCACTGGAGTAGATGAACAGGGGCTACAGCAAGATAAGTAGTGGCCAGTGTACAGTGACTTAGGTAGTGAGGGTGGAATCCCTAAAGACTCTGTGACACACAGTTACACAACTGGCTCCCGGGAAACAACTGCAACAAACCAGGCAACCCATCAGATACTCCCAGGAATGGGAAAGCAGGGGAGGGTTGGAGCCACAAAATCTAAGAAGACACCAAACCAAAGGAGCACCCAGCTCTGTGAACAGCAGCTGTGGCTGCATCAGGAATGACCTTCCGAGACAGTGCTGTGGGGACAGCTGAGAGCACAGTGTCTTCCCAGCCACACACCCAACGTCAGTGCATCTGAACACACACCACAAGACCTCCTCTCCAGTAATCCTCCTTTCAATGTGACGGATAGTCTTACATTGCAACACCCCCATCCAACACTTGTGGGATGTTGGAAATTCCCACTTAGAAAGGGCAGAGGAGGGAGTAGAAAGACACTACTGAGGGATGGGGAGGGATGTGTGCCCTTGACCACACAGACTGTCTGCACGAGCTTTACTTAAGACAAGAGAGAAGCCTTAGGAGTGTCCTGTTGTCTCCCTCTCATCATGCCATGTTTATAGATGGCACAATGATTATTTTTCCTTTCCTTACAAAAGTGCTGATGAACTCACAGGTAATTATTCCTAAAGGAGTAAATTCTTCACAAGCTAATAGAGTCCAATTTTCACAATCAGGTTTTTCAGTTCTTTGATAGTATCCCACATTCAAAAATCACAAATGAAAGCTGTTGAGAGCTGTCCCAGACAGGGGAGAGTTAAAGTGCGGTTGCTGCCCGGAACACTGGGATCCTTGAGACACAGCACCTGCTCTTTGACTCAGAGCTCTGACATTCTTGGCCTTTCTTCCAGCTCACAGAGGGTGCTGGAGATAGCAGTAGCAGTTATAGAAGGTCACCGAAGTAATCCTGTGCACACAGCCCTCGTAGCTTATAGCCCTCCCGAAGCCCTACACATTCCTTTCCCAGGATTGTTAATTATGCTTGGGTGCTCTTTTCTGTGAACTGTCTCAGTGATCATAATTGAGTATTTGTAGCTTTTTGATATCAGAAGAAAGTTAAGTTGTAGATTAGAAAACTTCTTAAGTGAGGGAAAGGGCTATCAAAATGACTTAAGGTTGAAAGAAACAAGAACTGTTTTGTTTTCTGGTTTAATGAAGACACGTACCACCTGTTCCATTGCATTTCACTTCTCCTTTGTTCTTATCTGTATAAATATAGCAACTGAAATAAACGCGGCAGGGCAGTCACCAAGGACTCCGTCCTCCCGCCCCATCTGTTTGTTGTCTCTTCATTTCTCAGCCTCGCCCCCAACCTCCAGGTGCCGCACTGGCTCCGGCAGAAAGCTATTGGAATCTGTGGTATAAATAAGATCTTATTTTCCTGAAGATTGATCACCAAGTTTTTACAGATTACATATAACAACATGAAAGCTGGTACCACTGGGAATCAAAAAGAAAAAAATCTGTCCCTGAGGAAGGTTACTGCAGGCTGAAGTGCTCCTTCATGTTTCCTTTGTCTAGACAGAAAAATTCAACAGAACAAGCCCCAGGAGTTAAGGCACATCCCTGACTGCTGTGGGTGATGAGCTTTACATCCAAAGCAGAGCTATAAAACGTGACAGGTTTCAAATGTCCGTCAAATGCTCCAGACCTTGAAAGTTCTTCCCCAAAGCTGAAACACCATCTGTTCTCAGGGATCAGGTCACTATCTGTGTCACTCAGATGCTGGCCAGTCAAGGCTGAGTTGAGATGAGGGTGATCACTTTCAAGTACAAAAAGTTTAAATCATGATAATTTCCAGGTTGATCTTGGAGACCCTGTCCACATAAATGGGTTGGTGAAAGTGTTCCACCACACATGCCTGAGAATTGAGGTTTTTCCTTCTGCTATTAGCAGTTCCTGGGTAACCCAATAATTACACTCCCTCATGCCTCACCTTTCACGTCAGCAAAGAAGGCACCAGTGAGGCTGACATATCCACAAAGGCACAGCCCATGTCACCCCTGCAAAGCTCTGAGGTTGTTCATAGGCAGGGCAGGTGACTGACTTCCCCTGGAGGCGGGTGAACTAGTGCTCTGCCTGGAGAAAGCAGGGTCAGCAGCACAGTAAACAGTGTCTCAGGCCTCTGCCAGTTCCCAAAGCAGTTTAGGAAAGCAGGCGGCTCAGTGGGCTGGAATGGCCAATGCTCTAGAAAGACCACAGGGCGTGGGTGGGAAAGAAAAAGAAGCTGCACCAGAAGGTGGAGCCAGGAGGAGACCTGCCACTTTAACTTCCGTATTAGCGTCGACTACAGTCGACAGCCACAGATGAACGCGCACAGCCCAGCGTCGACTTTAGCCAAAAGCTGTGATACGACTTTTCTAATTTTTCATTTATCAAAATAAAATTGTGAACATTTAAAAATCACATAATGAAAACACATATGTATATGTTGCCTATTCTGATTTACAAGACAAGTAAAGCTGCCTGTAGAGTAAAACAAGCTTTCAAGCTTTCCTCATCACTCAAGAGCAAAACGGACTCCTTGTCAATGCGCAGCACACACCACCGTGCGGACTGTGAGCGCTGGCTGTGGGCGAGGTTTCCCGGCTGGTGAGCGCCCAGCCGAAGGGGTTAAGGCAAATGCGAAGTATACTTCACAGCTTCATACCCCTCACTGCCCCGGTTGGACTGTCCCCTCTTACCTCTTGTCCCTCGCTGGACTCAGTCTTGAAGGGGTGACAGAGAGCCGCCAAGGAGCTGCCTTCTACCCAACCCCTCTCTCCAAAGCTGAGCACCGCTCCCGAGCCTGACACATGATGGGATTGTAGTCCTGAAGCCTTGCAACCAAAGGGTTAGGAAGCGCTGATGAGACTACAACTCCTAGAATGCCAGCTAAGGTGTGCACCTCCCTACCCCTCCCTCCAGGGCTGCACCACCCCCGGGCCTGATGCATGCTGGGACTGTAGTCCTGCAGCCCTGCAACCAAAGGGCTGAGGGCTGGTAAAGGATTACAATGCCCTGCATGCCCTGTGAATACACCTCCTTGCGCCCACCCTACATGCATGGCCAGAGCAGTTTTGCCTGGCTGGTGGAAACCTGGCCATCCTAAAACCTCTCTTGACTGTGGGGAATGAGCATAGATACTAGGGCCACCTGTCTCACCCTCTTAATTGTGACACCACATGTTCAGGAGATGCCAGCTTCTGACCTGTCTTGCCTGTGTTATATTAGAGATTTGCAGGGCCACAGGACAGAGAGACAGAGTCACCGAGGCTGTAATTATCAAAAGGAGTTTTATTGTCTAGCTCGAGCTAGGGTCCGAGCCCCCAGAGTGCCAGCGCAGTGGCCTCTTCTTCGGGCAGGGACCCTCCTTTGTGTGTTAGAGACTCTTTTATAACTCAGTTGTTTACACACTGGTCATGCGTCCTCCCCCACAGTGATTCTTCCTTCATCTTGCCCCTGATAGGCTCTAACCTGTTCCGGGTCCTAGCTGAGAGACACCAGTTTCCGCGTTCTTTGTCTTTCTCCTCTGCATCCCATAATGTACTCATAATGCCTTGCAGTTAGCAAACAAGCAGTAAACAGAAGATGGAAGGTGTCCATTGTCCTTATACCCCAGTATCTTACGTTGCCCCCTTTCTCTTGGTTCTTACAAGCATTCTTGCTCGTATCCAGGGTTTTGTATTTCTTCTATTCCTGAGCTGTTTTCATGACTCATCTTCTGGTATTGCTGCCGCAGTACCATTAACTGCACAGTATTTATTCGTTCCTTTATGAAAGTGACTAACCTGTTCAGAATACATGGCCCAAAGGTGAGGATGAGCATGAGCACTATTATAGGTCCCAACAAGGTAGATAGCAGGGTAGTTAGCCACGGGGAACTGTTGAACCGCGACTCAAAGCATCCTTGTTGTTGCTCGCGCTCTCGTTTTCGTCAGGCAAGTCCCTCCCTGACCTTTGCCATGGACTCTCTGACTACCCCAGTATGGTCTGCGTAGAAGCAGCACTCCTCTCCTAGGGCCACACATAGCGCCCCCTGGTGGAGGAACACTAAGTCCAACCAACTCTGGTTCTGCAGCACTACTTCGGACAACGAAGTTAGGGATTTTTTGTAAATGGGAGATGGACGCCTCAATTCTGGCACAAGGCGGCCCTTAAGCTATTGAACCCCCTATGCTGCATTGCCAAGGATGAGATGCCTGTCCCTGCTCCTATTGCCCCCAGGCCAAAAAGAGTGGCCAAGTTTATTGCTGTGAAAGACTCTCCCTCCCCCCCTTTTTTAAAAATTAAGTTGGAGTTTTTTCCTTCTCTGGTCCAAGCAGCATAGACAGTGTTTTTTTGATGATGCAGTATTCTTCAGACTCATTGAAAACTGATAGACTTAGGCAGGGGGTTAGTCTTATCTCTAGTACAAGGTTGGACATAGGACATTTTAGTGAAAAGAGGTTGTACCTGCCATTTCCACTCCCCGTCATTTGTGGTCACACACCACCATTTGGCACAATAATAACCTCCAATACCCCCACACTGATGGTTTTCCTGAGGGGGCCGGAATCCCGGACAGATGTAAAACCCATTTCGGCTTATAGAGGTCCATTCCACATCTTCCCTCCATGGTCCAGTTACCCAAGAACTGAGGATTGAGGCAGCAGCGGGGCCTCCCGAGGATATCACTACTGTCTGTGCTGGCTTTTCTAGGGGACTGACTTTTTCTAAGTTGAAATAGAAATCTGGCCACCAGGTGTTTAGTGGCTCTGTCCTTGAGGTCCTATTATATACCTCATAGCTTTCTAAATTATTTCCTATGTAAGTTTATATGGCAGATGTGGGTTCTCATTATTAATTACAACTGCAAAACTTTGGTCCAAGAGCAGGATATCCATAATGCACTTGCATATGAAACATAGAACAATACCAAACCCTATCTTTGCAGCTTAGTCCAAATCTTTGGGGTAACTAGTCCCAGTCCGAGTCCTAGAAGGGCAATCAGCAGTTCTACCAGCATCTGAGTCAATAGTCTTGTTTACTCCGCAGACGCCACATGGGTCAGCCTGGTCCTTAGTGGATTTTTGAGGTCTGCTGTTGCTTCTGCTCGTCCTCACCAGCCGGTCTCACGTGGGAGTGGTGGATCCAGGTTC
This sequence comes from Microcebus murinus, assembly GCF_040939455.1. NCBI lineage: Eukaryota > Metazoa > Chordata > Mammalia > Primates > Cheirogaleidae > Microcebus > Microcebus murinus. Next base: position 2,254,933 of record NC_134116.1, on the reverse strand, counting down.
CTACCCCATCAACCTTAAGAGCAGTGGGGGTAACAAGAATAATTTGAAAGGGTCCTTTCCATTTAGGCTCTAGGGTTTTACTGCTATGCCGTTTTACCCACACCCAATCCCCTGGCTGATGATGGTGATACAAGTGTTTAATACTCTCGCTCCTTGGCCCAGTTGTCTGGTAGATGGCCTGGAGGGCCGGCCACACTTGGCTGTGAACACATTTCAGGGCTTGTACAGCCTGCAGCACCTCTCTAGGGTGTTCCGGGAGACCCTCAGGGCTCACTCTGGGGATTACAGGTGGAGGGGTACCATACACAATCTCAAAGGTGATTAGGCCCAAATGGTAAGGATTGTTCCGGGCTCAGAACAGGGTGAAGGGAAGGAGGGTCACCAAGTCCCTGCCAGTCTCTAGGACCAATTTAGTTAAGGTCTCCTTTAGGGTTCTATTCATTCTTTCTACCTGCCCTGAGCTCTGGGGATTATATGCATAATGTAACTTCCAATCTGCCCCCAGTGCCCGGGCTAGCCCTTGACTGACCTGACTTGTGAAGGCTGGCTCATTGTCAGACCCTATGCTCTCCGGCAGCCCGTACCTGGGAATTATTTCCTCCAATATTTTCTTTGCTACTATTAAGGCAGTCTCTACTTCAGTAGGAAAAGCTTCCACCTACCCTGAGAAGGTGTCTACCATGACCAACAAATACCTGTACCCATATTTTCTGGGTCTTACCTCTGTAAAGTCTACTTCCCAAAATAATCCTGGTTGCCTTCCCCACTTCCTGGTACCTGCATGGGTCCCTCTGATCCTCCCCGGCTGCATGACCTGGCAGACATGGCAGCTCCGGACAATGTCTTCTGCTATCTTTCCTTGTGATTTGAATCTGATTTGTGCAGTGCCCAGCGACTGTAGCATCTTCCTTTTTCCCAGATGCGTTGTCTGGTGCAAGTGTCCTAATAGGTGGCTCCCCAAGGTATCAGGAACTACTAGGTGGTGCTCTCCATCTTGGAGTCAACCATCCTTACTCTGTGTTGCCTGCAGTTTTTCTTTGGCCCAGGTTATATCCGTGCTGGACTAACCCTGTTGGGGGCGCATCTTTCCCATTCCAGGAGGTGGCAAGCTCAAATATAGAACATCCATTAGTGTTGGTTCCTCTGCAGCCCTTTTTGCCTCAGCGTCTGCAGCCCTGGGGTTGCCCCGGGCTTCAAGAGAATCCCCCTTCTGGTGTCCCGGAATGTGGACTACTGCCACTGCTTTTGGCAACAAAATGGCTTCTAGCAGCTGAAGTATTTCAGGCTTATGTTTGATTTCTCTGCCCTCCACTGTGATGAAATCTCTCTCTTTATAGAGAGCCCCATGTATGTGTACTGTCCCAAAGGCATAGCAACTGTCAGTGTATACCGTCAGCCTCTTTCCTTGGGCCCTGCGGAGGGCTTCCGTCAATGCCACCAGTCCCACCTTCTGGGCTGATGTCCCCTGTGGGAGGCGTGATGCCCAGATAAGATTACCCCGCTCATTCACTATAGCCACCCCTGCATACCTGTGTCTGTCCCGGACAAAGCTGCTCCCATCGGTGAACCAGGTCAGGCCGCTGTTTGGAAGAGGGCGGTCTTTTAGGTCTTTCCTGGCCATCTGGGTCTTAGCCAGGATTTCGAGGCAACTATGTTCAGGCATTTCTGGCTCGGGATCTGGCAGGAGTGTGGCCGGGTTCAGAATGGCAGGAGTCCGGAACTCAATGGGAGGAGTGTCCAACAGAAGCCCCCAGGTCTTCATGAAGGGCCTCGTTGAACAAGGTGGGCAAGTTCTTAAACCCCTGGGGCAGTCTTGTCCAAGTCAGCAGCCCCTGGATCCCCCTCTCTTCGTCCTGCCACTCAAAGGCAAATATTTCTTGGCTGTGCGGGGCCACGGTTAGGCTGAAAAAGACATCTTTTAAATCTAGGACAGTGTACCAAATCTGTGTTGGAGGAAGGGAGCTTAGTAGGGTGTAGGGGTTTGGAACCGTAGGGTGGATGTCTAGGACACGAGTGTTGACCTCTCTGAGGTCCTGCACAGGCCGATAATCCTTTCCACCTGGTTTCTTCACTGGCAACAAAGGAGTATTCCAGGCTGACTGGCACCTCCAGAGAATCCCGGTGTCTAGGAGGCTTCGAATGTGGAGCATTATTCCCCCTCTAGCCTCCTGGGGCATGGGGTACTGTCTAACTCGGGCTGGCTCAGCCCCTGGTTTTAACTCAATGTATAGAGGTGGCCGATGCTTTGCTCATCCTGCACCCCCCGTTTCAGCCCAGGTTTTGGGAAATTCACGGAGCCAGTGCTCTATGTCCTTTTCCTGGCCCCTCACGGGCTGGTATAGTCTATACTCATCTGCCTGTGCCAAGGTCAAGATTGAGTGACCCGGGGGCTGCTAATAAGGTTGCCTTTATCATCAGTTATTATTATTCCTTCTTATTCAAAGTAAATACGGGCTCTTAATTTTGTGAGTATGTCTCTCCCTAATAATGGGTTGGGGCACTCTGGAATGACCATGAAGGCATGACTCACTTGTCCCGAACTTAAGTCTAACTGTCGCCGTGTAGTCCATTGGTAGGGCTAGGTTCCAGTTGCCCGCTGCACCCAGCTAGGCTTGTTAGACAGTTTTTCCATGGTTTCAGTAATCACCGAATGTTCTGCCCCCATGTCTACCAGGAAATTGACTGGGCTACCCTCCACTAGTAAAGTTATCCTGGGCTCAGGGAGGGGAACCGAACCCTGTCCCCCCTATTCATCCTCTATTTGCCCCACCACCATAACCTTCTCGGAGGATTCAGCTCTATATCCCCCCTTCCTCTTGGGGCAGTTCCTAGCCCAGTGTCCATGCTCCTTGCAATTGGTGCACTGATCCTTGCCTAGCCTCTCCCTCCGGGATCGCTCCCAGCTTCTTGCCCCTAGCTGACCTCCTCCTGTAGCTGTGAGTAGGATCTTGGCCATTTCTTTGTTTGCCCTGCATGCTTCGCCCGCCTGAAACTTTCTATCTTCCAATCTTAGTCTCTCTAACTTCTCTTCGGGTGTTTCCCTGTTATTATATACTTTTTCTGCCACTTCTAGCAAGTCTGTAGAGTTTTTTTTGTTGTTTGTTTGTTTTTTAATACAGCCTATCTATCCTTTGCACCTTTCACCTAATGTCTGGGGCTGCCTGATTTACAAAGGCCATCATGAGGGCTGCTTTACTCTCTTCTATGGTGGGATCTATTGAAGTGTACTGCCGAAAGGCTTCCATAATTCTCTCTAGTTAAGCTGCCGGACTTTCTCCAGGCCCCTGACAGAAATCTCCTACCTTAGCCAAATTGGTCGGCTTCTGTGCCGCTGCTCGGAGACCAGCCATCAGAGTCTGGCGGTAGACCCGGAGACTGCCCCTACCTTCAGCCTCATTGTAATCCCAGGGTGGCCGTTCAAGAGGAAAGGTCTGGTCGATGACTCAGGGGTTAATGGTAGGTCTGCCGTCCTCTCCTGGAACCAGCTTCCGTGCTTCTGCTTGGATTCCCTCTCTCTCTTCAGTTGTAAAAAGCACCTTGAGCAACTGTTGGCAATCATCCCAAGTGGGCTGAAGTATAAAAAAGGACCAAATCTAAAAGGTTAATTAAATCCCTCGGGTTTTTCAGAAAAAAATTTGCATTTAGGGATTTCCAATTGTAAAGGTCACTGGTGGAGAAGGGCCAGTACTGGTATGTCTGTTCTCCATCTGCTCCAGGGGGTCCCGCCGTTCTCAGGGGGAGAGCTCTCATGGGCTCATGTCTGGAGCCCGTCCATCCCGCTGCCTAGTTGGGTAAGGTGGTCCCCGCGTCAGCAGTTCCATTCTGGCCATAGGCGCCACAGGTACCAGCGCTGCCGCCACCAGGGGGGCGGGGGCAAGAGCCGCCAGGAGGGGCGCGGGCGCCACTGGGAGGGGCGCGGGTGCGGGCATGGGCGAGAGCGCCGCCATCCTGTTCGCCTCGGTGTCTCCCTCCCCTCACAAAGGTCCTGTGCCCCTGCCCTCACATCCTTAAAGTGACTCACGAGGATAGACAAGGGCATCGTCAGTTTGCCCCATTCCTGAAAAGAAGTCTTAGACACAGGACAAAATCACTAGCTCAATTGCACAGGTGACTAGACAGACGAATAAACGAATAACAATGATATGCCTATTCCAGAATCTCTCCCTGTCCCCTTCTGACTGAGCCTCCAGCTCCAAGGTCACCTGTGAGGATTTCAAGGAGGCCAGCAGACGTCTCTGTCTGGCCTCCACCGGGGACCCACCAGTGCTTCCGCCTAGGTCCTAATGCTGGTCCACTAGTCCAGGGCTCCAATCTATACACTCCTTCCCCGGCTCTCTGTCCTATCCAGCAGTCTGCGAGAGCTCCAGACGAGCCTCCAAATGTTATATTCGAGATTCGCAGGGCCGTGGGACAGAGAGACAGAGTCACCAAGGCTGTAATTATCAAAAGGAGTTTTATTGTCTAGCTCGAGCTAGGGTCCGAGCCCCCAGAGTGCCAGCGCAGTGGCCTCTTCTTCGGGCAGGGACCCTCCTTTGTGTGTTAGAGACTCTTTTATAACTCAGTTGTTTACACACTGGTCATGCATCCTCCCCCACAGTGATTCTTCCTTCATCTTGCCCCTGATAGGCTCTAACCTGTTCCGGGTCCTAGCTGAGAGACACCAGTTTCCGCGTTCTTTGTCTTTCTCCTCTGCATCCCATAATGTACTCATAATGCCTTGCAGTTAGCAAACAAGCAGTAAACAGAAGATGGAAGGTGTCCATTGTCCTTATACCCCAGTATCTTACACCTGAAGTTTGAGTCTTCACAGACCAGCTAGGGTCTCTCAGTTTAGTAAGGGTTGCCATGGTTATACTTGTCCTTCCTGCCCCTTCCATCCGCCCTCCACCTCCTCTTTCCCTCCACCCTTCCTCACATTAGCTTCATAAAATCTGTCCTTTCCCAACACTATCCCTATGCCTTGCCTTTTTGGACATACACAGTACTGCCCCTCCATGTAATGGAGCTAAAGGCCTATGGGCCTGGAAGTTCTCGGGCTTCTTGGGAACCCAGGCAGGAAGTTTCCTGGTGTCTTATACTGTCACTTCACTGCCTAAAATAAAAATACCTGGTCCCCTGGTAAACTGGCACTTGCCTTTTCAAAGCCACCTTTCTATTCCTCCAGGCTGTAACAGATCCCTCTCTGCACCTCAGAAGCACTGCTTGGATGCCTAGGTTGGCAGCATAGCCCATGTATGGGTCAGTTCTCTTAGAGGAACTCTTCTACCACTGTTAAAGAAATCACATAGGAAAGGCCTTATGTCTGCTTCATACAGTCAGGAAACTCAGCCACACAAGCAAGAGAACCTCTAAGCTGCTTTGGGGGCCACATCCACCACTTCTGTGATTCCCACCCAGGCTGGTTCCCAGGACTTGGGTGTTCTATTTAGGACCTCTTGGCCATAAATGACACAAGCCAACAGGACCCAAGGTGCCCCATGGTCCTTCCCAAAACATTAGCAAAGTGTGTACTCAGGTAATAATACATTGTCTGCATTTCTGACCTGAATAATTCACCCTTTGTAAATTCTTTTGATATCCCTTTTTAAATATCCCTTTGGAACCACTTTTAATAATTTACTATTGGAACTTAACAGTGATAATTTTCTTAATTCACTTTTCCATTTAGCTTCTCAGATTAAGTGCTACACTATTACAAGCTTCTGAAATTGGATTGGGCACAGCCTCAGTTCTGTGCAGGTAGGATGTAGAAGACCAGAATGTCCATTGCACATCTTTCTGGAGCATCAGTTTTACTACAGGATTTGAAAGAAACAAATTTAAGTGGCTTCCAAGGTGGGAAATTAAAACTTTAAAACAAGGCTGGAAAGTCGTCTTCCTTAAATAACTGTCAGTAAGCTATGCCTGATATGTCAGACTTTCTTCTAGGAAAAAAAAAACCTTTAAGAACAACCTATTTTCCATAATTATAAATAGTAAAAATTGAAACTCATAGCAAGTCAATCAAAAATCCTGCCCTATGCACACCTATATTCCCAGCTACTTGGGAGGCTGAGGCAGGAGGATTACTTAAGCCCAGAAGTTGGAGGCTGCATTGATCTATCATCATACCACTGCACTTCAGCCAGGGTGATAGAGTGAGACTCCACCTCAAAAAAAAAAAAGAAAAGAAAAGAAAAGAAAATCTGCCTAGCCAGTTTCCTAAATCACAATATGCCCTTGGTATGGTTTCATTTGTACTTTTTTGGGGGGCAGGGGGTTTGGCTATAACAGTGTATGTTTTTAACAAATTTGTGGAAGTTTTTGGCTATTAGTTGTTGATTTACTTTTGTACTCCATTTACTTTTTCTATCTCTCCCCTCTCTCAGACTCCATCATTCTATAGGTCTCTAAGGCTCTAATAATTTTTTCACTCTTCAGATAATTGGATAATGTCTATTGCTTTGTCTTCTTTTTCTAATCTGTGGATAAGCTCAAAAATAATTTTTTTCTTTTTATTATCTTTTTCTTTGATTCTTTTTTATAGGCTCTATTTCTCTATGGAGGTTCTACATCTGTTAAATCATTATGAGAATTATTTTTTACTCCTATAAACATATATATAATAGCTGTTTTCAAATACTTGTCTGATTACAGCATCGTGGACATCTTGGAATAGCTTCTACTGCCTGCTTGTTATCATGTGTATGGATTACATTTTCGTGTTTTTCACGTCTCATGAATTTTTAAAATTGTGACTATTAACTATAAATGATAGTTATAGAGACACTCTGGGTTTTGTTATAACACTTTTAAGAGTATTATTATTTTTTGAAGAGGAAGTTAACTTGGCTGTATCCAAATTTTAATACCTATATTCCCTACACTGGGCACAGATGAAATACTCTAGTGCTTATGCATACATATACCATATTATTTATAATAATTTAGATGCATTTTTCTACACAATGATATCGAATATTTTAAGCTTTTTATCATATTTGTGAGAGTGGTAATTCAACAAGCTACTCCACCATTACTGAAAGCCAGAACCTCAGATTTCTTTGCTTTTTCTATTTATTCACTTATATAAATGAAATTTTACACCACATATACTTTTACATCTACTCTCTTTTATGCAACTTTATATTTTTTATATTCATCCATGCTATTGCAGATAGCTACAGATTTACATTGAAATTTCTTTCATTGTGGCAATCACAAGGGTAATTGTGGTCAGCACAACCACTGATCTGGGTCCCAACTTCTGGGGTCTCTATGCTTGTCTAGTTCCCCAGCCAAGCCAAGCCATGCTAGGAGAGGGACAGGGTATAGTGGGAGGCCTAGTTGAGTGGCTTCTTCCTGCCCCAGCCCCACTGGAATTTTCTGCCCACAAGAGACCACTGTAAAGGATTGTTTCACAATCCTAAGGAAAGGAGTTTGCAAAGAACTGTCTCTTCCTCCACTCAGAAAGTGGTCACCCAAGGTGCTATCTGGGACTAATAAGACAGGGTCTTCACAGGGTAACTGGTGATGACACTTTGCTTCCTCATTTATATGGAAGGCTCTGAGGTCTGGTCAGGTAGGAATGCATGAGTCTCCTAGATCCTTTTCTTAAGCCACCTGGAACACATGTCACTGCTAACTGATCACTGGGCTAATAATCCTATGATTGACTAGCAGTGTCTACAAAGGGGCAGAGTGGAGAGTCACACCAAAAACGTGTCTGTACCCAGTAATGCCCCCTGAATGGAATTCAAAGCTGGGCAGCCTATATGCCCAACTGGCCCATGGAATGGCCATCCCCATACCCAGTGTAGGCATCCAGCCCAGCCCCATGCAGTATAGACAGATGCAGCAGAATGGATTTGACTTCCTGAGTAATTTGGTATAGGAAGTAAATGCCCTACCATATCTACCCAACAGCCTGGAGAAAGCAATGCATCAATAGGATGGACCATCATTGGAGCCAGAGAACTGGTAATTCTGCCAGTTCATCACTCCTGCTGAACATCCCAGCTGTCATCAGCACATCACATTACCAGGGCCTCCTGCCTCCACAGGAGTCTCTACAGGTCAGTGTTTCTGACCTGTCCACAAACACATCTCTCTTCCTCTTAGCCCTGATTAGACATGACTGGTGATTTGTATTTTTAAAGTAAACTTTCAGTGAGAAGGCAAAACACACATTCATGCCTGTCCCAGTACCTCTTTCAACCTTGCCATTTTCTCTGCCCCCCCAAATACTTGCTCCCCATCTCCTGGCCTCCACTTTACACTGATGAGCAGACTCTGTTTAGTGTGTTTCCTTTGGGGGAAGATTCTTTAAATTTCTGTAACTTTTTCTTTAGAGAGGAAAAAGAAGGAAGAATAAATTTGGGCATAATGGGGACTTATGCAAGTTCAATTGTCATTTATTTGAGAATCAAAGAGATTCAAACTACCTGGTTGAGTGTTCACTGGGCTCCTCTGAACTCTAAGATCTCCATAGTACTAGACAGAGAGCTTTGTGGAGTCTAAAGTACCTCCCTCTTGGATGCTAATATACCATGTTGACTTCTAACTAACCCCAGGTCTGGGAATGTCTCTCAGATTTTTACTTTATCAACTGTTCCGTGTATAAAAGTACACACTACCATAAATACTGTCCTTAGGTCAAAACAACCTTGATGTTATGACACAAATTACAGGCTATGATGTACATACCATTGGTATTTTTGTCTTTTCCTGGAAGGTCAACTTTAATTGTTCTCCACATGAATATGTATACTCTTTTCATATAGTCTATAAGCCCTGTATCTGGGGTGTAACAGCATGGAGATCAATTTTTCTTGTTGCCACCCATGACCATGCACTTATCCATAAATTCTATAATAAATCCCCCTCTACTGACAAATTGGATTTGTCTGCTTCTTCTATGGTTTCCAGGCTCCTTCTGCCAGGAATGAGCATAACATTGCATTTATAGACATTTTACATAACAACAGATGAGCTAGTCAGGACAAATCCAGTAACTAAAGTATGGGCAAGAAGAAGTATTAAAGTGAAAAGTCTGGAGTGTTACTTCTCATCTATTTTGGGTGATGTTGCTCATTTGTAAGATGCATGCCGACTCCTGAGTAGAGGGATGCCCCTAAAATTCCAGACAGACTAAAGAAAACTGCATTACCCCTAAGGTAAGGAAGATCACCATGTGGCATTGCCAGTGGATTGGCCATTACTAGGAGCTTTGTAAGTAGTCACAGAAGCCAGTTATCAGCTGAGATGAAGGTAAAAAAGCTAGATGAACAATTACTATTAGAAAAAGATATGAAAGCTTCTACATCCATGTTACCAGCTAGCTTTGTGAATAAGTTTGAAACTGAGAAGATGCAGTTGGAAAATCTATCCTGCTATTTTGTGCAGCTTGAAGGGTGGACACTGCCTTAGCCTAAAGTGTAAGGATGTCCATCTTTGTTCAACAATTTGAAGGATAAGAAAATTATATAATTACTTTAACTGAATAGGCAGCAAGTAAAAGGACAGGATTTCCATGGGGGGGATTCTGCACCCTGGAGACATGAGATTTGTGAAAAATAAGTTTAACATACAATAGAGCAGGCATCCTCAAACTATGGCCCGCAGGCCACATGCGGGTGTTTTTGACCATTTGTTTTTTTACTTTGAAATAAGATATGTGCAATGTGCATAGCAATTTGTTCATAGTTTTTTTAAAACTATAGTCCAGCCCTCCAACAATCTGAGGGACAGTGAACTGGCCCCCTATTTAAAAAGTTTCAGGACCCCTGCAATAGAGAAGCTAAATTTGCTTTGAGAATTTGTACAATCTAGTTTGATTGTAAATCATCAAATCTTGTGAAATTATGTTTTTATCCATTATTTCTATTTTCTTCTGAAGACAGGTACACACACACACACACACGCATTTCTTCCTCTTATAGTTCTCTTACACAAAGTTTGTTTTTAGCTCAATATATTGTATAGTGCATTCAATATAAATCTAAACAAATCATCTCTATGTGTTCAATTGGCCCAGGAAAGGGCCATGTGCAAAGAAAACTATTGGGTAAAATTTTATGAATGGAGATTTTGGATTTAAAGGTAAGACTTTGAATTATACTTTCATATAATCTTTATTAGAACTATGTCAACATATATCATACATATACAACCATTCAGATAGGAGTTATCTTCATTTTACTCTGATATCTGTGAAGATGTTTTTATTTCTATTACATCAAATAACATTCAAGGTTTCTATGTCCTCTATCACATCAAATAATATTCAAGACTTCTATTTGATTCTACTGTAAAGATATGTCAGTATTTTAACTAACTGGCCAGTTTTTTCCTACTTATGGACAACTGGCAAAATTATTTATTTTGAAAACTTGGAATGTTTCTCTCTTACTTTAATACAGAAGAAAAAAAAACTAGATTACATACTGTATACTTACCTGCATCATTGTTTTATGACTCAAACACAAAAAATAACTTTCTTTACATTTTCTTAATATTTTCCATTTGCCAGTAAACTTTCAGGGAAAAACTGATATTAATCATATTCACCTAATATTGAATGACCCCCTCATAGCTCTGATCCAAAATTAATAGATCACATATTTTTATATAAACATTAAGAATGAAAGCACAGCATCAACTAATTTGAGAATTACATTAATATTTGTGTTTGAAAAATTTCAAATACTGTCAATACGAAGTACCCATGGAATATAATTGTACCTGTCTAAACATCAATACTCTTGCTCTTTTGAAAAATATGATCAGATAAATTATCTAAGTGCTTTCACTTCACATTATTCTCTACAATAAATACTTTGGGTTAGTGTAAAGTCTGAAAGTGTGCTTTAGTTGTCACTTGTATGAATCCCCTGATACACTTATATTTAAGTTTTTATTAAATACTTCCATGCATTTATTGCACCAGTAAAGTTTGTTTTTCTATGAACTCTCTGGTGATTTCTAAGTTGTATATTTGGGATAAAACTCTTTTCACATATATTATATCTATAAGGGTTTTGTAGTATGTATTCTCTGATGTTGAGTAAGGTGTGAATTACAGTAAAAGATTTTATCGCAGTGTTTACATTTGTAGGGTTTCTCTCCAGTATGAATTCCCTGATGTTGTCTAAGGCTTGAAGACTGTGTAAAGGATATGCCACATTCTTCACATTTGTAAGGTTTCTCTCCAGTATGAATTTTCCGATGTCGTCTAAGATTTGAAAAATGAGTGAAGGCTTTGCCACATTCCTTACATTTGTATGGTTTCTCTCCAGTATGAATAATCTGATGTTGAGTAAAGTATGAACTATGTCTAAAGGATTTACCACATTCTTTACATTTGTAGGGTTTCTCTTCAGTATGAATTTTCTGATGTCGTCTAAGATTTGAAAACCGAGTGAAGGCTTTGCCACATTCTTTACATTTGTATGGTTTCTCTCCAGTATGTACTACCTGATGTATTCTAAGGCTAGCTGACTGAGTAAAGGATATGCAACATTCTTCACATTTGTAGGGTTTTTCTCCAGTATGAATTCTCTGATGTCTTCTAAGGCTTGCCAACCGGGTAAAGGATATACCACATTCTTCACATTTGTATGGTTTCTCTCCCGTATGAATTCCCTGATGTAGTCTAAGGCTTGCTGACTGGGTAAAGGATATGCCACATTCCTCACATTTGTAGGGTTTCTTTCCAGTATGAACTACCTGATGTATTCTAAGGCTTGCTGACTGGGTAAAAGCTTTGCCACATTCTTCGCATTTGTAGGGTTTTTCTCCAGTATGAATTCTCTGATGTTTAGTAAGGTATGAACTATGGCTAAAGGATTTACCACATTCTTCACATTTGTAAGGTTTCTCTCCAGTATGAACTACCTGATGTTTTCTAAGGCTTGCTGACTCAGTAAACGATATGCCACATTCTTCACACTTGTAGGGTTTTTCTCCAGTATGAACTACTTGATGTCTTCTAAGGCTTGCCAACCGGGTAAAGAATATGCCACATTCTTCACATTTATAGGGTTTCTCTCCAGTATGAATTTTCTGATGTCGTCTAAGATTTGAAAACCGAGTAAAGGCTTTGCCACATTCTTTACATTTGAAGGCTTTTTCTCCAGTATGAACTACCTGATGTATCCTCAGGCTTGCTGACTGGGTAAAGGATATGCCACATTCTTCACATTTGTACAGTTTTTTTACAGTATGAATTCTCTGATGTTGTTGAAGAACTGAATACTGAGTAAAGGCTTTGCCACATTCCTTACATATGTAGGATTCATACTCAGTATAAATATTCTGATGTTCAAGCTGTGAACTCTGGTTAAAGGATTTGCCATATTCTTTACATCTGTAGAGGTTTTCTTCAGTATGGATTATGTTATGTTTTCTTATATTGGATGACTGATTAAAGACTTTCACACATTTATAAGGTCTGTGTGAGTATTCTCCAATACGAATTCCCTTATTTTGAGAATGTTTCTCTGACTGGACAAAAGCTTTTTCACATTCATTACATTTGTAGAAATACTCTTGAATATGGATATCCTCATGGCTAATAAACTTTAAGCATTGATGAAAGACTTTCTCACATTTTTTACATTTATATTGGATCTCTGGACATTGAGCTTTCTGGTATTTCCTAGAACATAAGATTTGGTTCAAGGTTTTTTCAGGTTTACTGCATTGATAAATTCTCTCATCAACATGAATATCTTGGTAATTATTTAGGGTAGAGTTTTGGATAAAGGACATTGAAGTTTTATTGGATATATAAAGTTCTTCCCAATTATTTATTCCCTGATGTTGATTAAGCAATGATGATTGGGTAAACACCTCATCATACTGATCACAGTTGTAGATTTTGGCATCTGATGGTATTATTGGTTTGTGGAAGAATAATAAGGGTTTAACAATGGGCTCATCAAACTGGTCACATTTAGAAATATTTTCTTTAATTTTAAATCTTGAGTCATCAGAAATATTTGACTGAACACTGAATCCAATCTTATATCCAAAGTCTTGGGTTTCTCTGGGGCTTTCAAAACACTGGTTATTGCTTCCTTTAACAGGTAGTGCTGAAAAGAAATGCAGATAGAGTGTAAATGACATGCTGAGTCCAGTGAGAACAAAGATGAATAACTATTACAGCAACAGAGAAAAGTGCAGAACATATAGAATTCATTATGGAGGGTAAAGATTAAGGGCTTTTCATAAGAAATAGACAAACCATTTTAGTAGGAAAATATACAGAGTACTCCAGAGAAGACACATCCTGCCAGCAGTTTGGAGAAGTGCCCTGAATGTGTAGCATGGCTGTATGGAGCTAAATTTTTCTCTAAAGGATGAAATAGGTAGTTATTTTTTAAATGACACAAATCTCATTAAAAATGAAAATATATCAAAGAAACAAAGAAACACAGTTGAATAAAAGGACAAAAATATTCAAGTGACCCTAAAGAAGTGAAGATCTATAAAGTAATGTTAAAAATATTTAAAATATCTATCTTAAAGATGCCCTATCAGCTGAATAATACACACAATTAAATAAAAGGAGGAGAGCAATATATAAAGAAAATGAGATTATTTGCAAACATATTAAAACTAAAACACACACACACAGAAAAGTATGGAACCGAAAAATGAAATAACTGAATTTAAAGATTCACTAGAGAGGATCATCACTAGACTTGATATAGCAGAAAAAAACCAGCAAGCTTGATAATAGGCCATTTGAAATTATAGTCAAGAGAGCAAAAAGAAAAAATGAAGAAAGGTGAAGAGAGCCTGAGGGACATACTATCATCAAGCATGCCAAATATTCCTAATGGGAATTCTATAATGAAAGAAGAGAGAAAAATGAGTAGAGAGCTTACCTGAAAAAATAATATCTGAGAATTTTCTAAATTTGAGAGAGAAAATAGCATAAAATTTAAAGAAGCTCAACCTAGTCTAACTATGAACAACAGAAAGAGACCCATACAAGATACAGTATAATTAAAAATTTTAAAGTTACAAAGAGAATCTTGAAATCAGCAAAAACAAAACAAACAATAAAGTACTTGGCATGTACAAGGGTAAAAATGATCAACAGATTTTTTAGCAAAAAAACCCTTGCAGGCCAGAAAGGTGTAGTATGATATATTCAAAGTGCTGAAAAAGGGACAGCTACCAACCAAGAACACTATTTCTGGCAAAACTGTCCCTTAAAAATTAGTTAAAAACAAAAAATTTCAAATATCAAGAAATCTTAAAAAATATATACTCAAGAGACATACCCTACACAAATTCTAAAGACAGTCAATTCTTCACATTTAAATGTAAAATATTAGCCACATTGTGATGTGAATATATAAAGTTCTATGAAAAATGTAATTATATGCATATATAATTTGGTATTCTGTGTTATAATGATGGTAAAATACTTTTATTAATAATTCTGCTATAGATTTGCCATAAATTTGTGTTAATGGTACACAGCATAAAAATATATAATTTGTGGCATCAACAGAATGAAATTGGGGATAAAAAAAGGCAGGGAGTTTGAATGGAATTAATGTTTTCAGCTTAAAATTGTTTGATGTAACTTTCAGAAGTTTGATTTAATATCTATGGTAACTACAAAGAAAATATCTGTAGTAGATACACATCTCAATGCTCCTGGGGTTTACAGAAAAAAAAAATTAATAGGAGTGTAGTAGATACATAAAAGGAAATGAGAAGGAATCAAAACATGTCACTACAAAAATCAACAAAACACAAAGAAAGACAGTAAAAGAAAACAAGAACAAAATACCTATAAGACTTACAGAAATAATTAAAAAGCAATAGTCACTCCCTTTCAGTATATACTTTCCATATAAATGAATTAAATCAATCATATTTTGTCTGAATAAATTCAAGAAATAAGATCCAAGTCTATGCTTTCTACAAAAGACTCAATTTAGATGTAAGAACACACATGGACTGAAAGGAAAAGAATTGAAAAATGGTAGTGAATGCAATGTCAAATACTCTCACACTGAAAAAATGTTACATCAAATATTGCCACAAGGGACAATAAAAGACATTGTATAATAACAAAAGAGTCCATTGATTAGGAAGCTATCACAAGTATTGATAAATATGCACTGACCATCACAGCTCCAAAATATATTAAGCAACCTTTTATAGAACTGAAACAGGAATCAGAGAGCAGCACAATAATAGTAGGATAATTTGATACCACACTTTAAATAATGAAAAGAAATAAACAGGCAAAAGAACAAAAGGGAAACAGAAGACTTGAACAACCTTACAAATTAATTATACTTGAACTTATACTGAACTCCCCACTCAACGATAGTAGAATAAACACTATTCTTAAGCACACATGACACATTATTCCAGAAAGACAACCTGGTAAGCCACAAAAAAGAGTCTCAATGAATTTAAACATATAGAAATCACACAAAATATTATTTCTGACTATAATAGAATAAAACTAGAGGTACAAACCAAAAGAAAAGTCATATGTCCACAACTATGTGGAAATCAAACAACAAAAACAAAAACTCTTGAAAACACTTTTGTTCAAGAGCTAAAAGACTTAATATTGTTAATATGCTAATGTTACCCAAAGTGATCTACAGGTTTTAAGAAATCTCTATCAAAAATACCAATGGAAGTTTTTGCACAAGTGTTAAAATATTCTGAAATTCTTATGGAATCTCAAAGGATGAAAAATGTTTGATCTTAAAGGACCAATCAAACAATATTGGAATAGAAAAATGAAGTTAGAGGCATCATACTTTCTGGTTTCAAAACATATTACAAAGCTACAGTATTCAAAACAGTGTGATACTTGCATCAAGACAGACAGACGATGAAACAGATTAGAAAGCCTCCGTAAACGCTCATGTATATAGTCAACTTATGCTCAGCAAAGGCTCAAAAATATCACAATGTGGAAACAACAGTATCTTCACAAAGTAAAGTTAGGAATACTGGAAATCCAAATTAGACAAATTGAAGTTGGACCTTACCTTGCATTATATACAAACAAGAACTCACAATGGACTGACTTGTTCTTTGTATCTTTTCTACAAAATTCTAAAATTTCTTTTTTCATTTACCACTATTGTACAGAAATGCTATTTTTAATGTTGATTTGGTATTCGGAAACTTTACAGATTTTTAATAATTCCTACAGTTTATTTTGTGTGGTGTAGTCTTAAGGTTTTTTTTTAAATATGAGATTATTTTGTCTACAAACAAGGACAATTTGTCTTCATACTTTCCAATTTGAATGACTTTAATTCTTTCTCTTTTCTAATTGCAATAATACAGCCTTTGGAAGCTAAGAAAATCTTTACATTTTCAAATGAAGGAACAACATAAATGTTATAAAATATTGTATAAATTACTGAAATAAAAACTAAATATTTAGTATTAAATTATACCATCATTTAAATATAATCTGAGAAAAATTGATAAATGTTACTGATCCCTTGTTGCCTGTGATAAACTTGAACTTAAAACCAAACATTTTAATAAATATGTGGTGCCCACTAGTAATCTGATTTACTTCTTACACAACATGTAAATTTAGCATTTTATTTCAGAACTTTTGAATCTAACAAACATGTACAAATTGATATATAACATTTCAGAAAGTGAAACATATAGGAGTGTCATAATCAAAACGACAAAATAGGAGGTCTCCCACTCATACCCCCAGCAACATAATGTGATAGTGTTGGGGGCTGATTCTGGTGTTATGCCTTATACTAATCATTCACTATAGCCTGTAATGTACGTGTGCTGCCTGACACAGCGGTAGTCGACATTTTCTTCTAGCCAGCACTGCCTTGGGACATAACAAGAGGCCTGAGTTTCTGCACATAAGCATATGTTGCCTAGCTCCCACATGGAGGGCCCCCGTGGTGGGAGTCTGGAAGCCATAAAGATAAGAACATTCCCAAGATCCAAACCCGTATGAAGGTTGGTAGTCAATGACGGGTAAGACGCCCCATGGGGGGTGACCTAAGACAGACACAACCGTGGGGGTCAGCCGCTGGCTGGGAAGAGAGTCGCAGGCTGGCAGAGAGCATGGGAAGTTCTTCTAATGGCTGCATTGTTCAATATTGCTTATCTCAGCCTAGGTTTTTGAGTTATGTCCAGCGCTGGGCATCTCAAGTAACCGTTTTGAGGTCTGATACCATGGGAAATTGTTCCCTTTTGAAACAACTCCAGAATTGACTAATATCCCTGCTATGCTCAGATGCTCACATATAAGGAACTAACCTTGGGTCTGGGGGGTATAAAAATAAAGCGACCGGTGCATTGGTCACTCAAGTCATTGTCATGTCCATGTGCGTCTGTGGTGTTATTTTATGTTCTGTGTTTATCCCCCGTCCTGTAATCGGGCCACGTCAGATAGCCATGCCCAAACAAGAGAGGCTTTATGGGAGTTTGGGGATCCAGGTCAGGGTCTGTGATACCTTGGTGACACCCAAGATTGAAGAGGATGATTTTGAGAGAGCTGGACCATGACACAGTGGCAGACTTGCCAATAGTAGTCCTGGCAACAGAATAAAAAATGACCACATCCCACTGTAGACTTAGCTATAGCCCATTTAACCTTGGTCCTGCCACTAGCACCATCAGCAAAGGTACACAGGAAGATTCAAATCCAACCTGTGTCTCAGATAAATAGGCCTGCAGACCGTGGTCCTATCTTTGGCAACTGAATCAACCTAGAACCCACCCTTTTCACTTCTCAGCCATTGTGTGTGAAATCCTGCCTTCACAGAGATTATCAGGGAGAAACATCCATCTGTGTTCCTGAATGTAGAGCCACCAATATTGATCTGAAAGTTGATCTTGAAGTGGTACTGAAACCTTTCCTCAGCCACAGTCCAAGACCAATTTTGCTCAATCTGACATATGTCTGGAAGCACACACATTTATTTCCATAGAGGGAGACCTGCTAACAAAAATCTTATTGTGAATCTTAAAATTTCCTTGTTAACCAGCTCCAGTCCATGTTAGCCAAAGTCTAGAAGCAGTCCTACTCACCCCAAAAATTTGAAAGAGACAATGACATGGACCCAGAGACACATCTGAAGACACTGCTGTCAGCTGTGCATCCTACAGAAACCCTATACATCAGTTCCAGCCCCTCTCAGCTGTAATCATGGGTCAGTCCTGCTCATTCAAGGACATGTCTCATGACTGACAGCACTCCCAGAGACCCAGCAGGAGCCACACCTGTCCACACACGTCATAACAGTATTGCATTTGCAGAAACAACTGCAGTTTCTTGTCTCAGCACCAGTCCTACTTATCAAGATCTTGAAAAAATTTACTCTTCCCATGGAATAGCCAGGATCCATGACTTTTTGATGTCTTGATAACAAGTCTGCCAACCAAGGAACACACTGCAGACCTAGTAATAGTCATATGACTTGACTCCAACCTCAATCAACTACAATCCCAGAAAAAAATCTCAACAGGCCAGGTACCCAATAGGAGAAGGTACTTACCTCCCAAAACTTTGTTTATAATACCCGGAAGAGGTGTTTGCTCCTTCAGATTCAAGGATATAAAGACTATAAAGAATCAGGCAGATATAATCAACAATAAAAGAAACTAATAAAGCTCCAGTAATCATCTCTAAAAAAATGAAGATCTAAGAACTGGCTGACAAAGAATTCATCTCAGTGAGATACAAAAGAACACAGATAACTTAAAAAATCATAAAACAATACATAACAAAATAAGAATTTTAATAGAGAAATACAAAAGATAAAAAAAATCCTGCAGCTGAAATATACAATGGCAGAACTGAAAAATGTAATAGACAGCTTTTAGAGGAGTCTCAATCATTAAGAATACAATTTCAGCAAACTCAAAGAAAGATCATTTGAAAGTAGTCAATAACAACAAAAAAATGAAAGAGTAAAGAAAGATATGGGTCTGAGAGTGCATCATTAAGTGAACAAATATATGCATTTTGAATTGCAAAGGAGGGATAAGAGAAAAAAGATTATTTAAAATTTAGTGTCTTAAAACTGCCCAAATCTAGAAAAAATATGTGGACATTCAGTTTCATTAAATTCAAAATATCTAAAGCAGGGATACATTATAATTGGAAAAATACAAAGACAAAAATGACAAGATTGAAAATAGCAAGAGATCAGAGTCTTCAAATATAATAGAACTTTTATAAAATTAGCAGATTTTTTTCAGCAGAAACCTTGGAGGCCAGATGGAAATAAGGCCATATATTCAAAGTGCTAAAGGAAGAAAAAAAAAAAAAAAAAAAAAACCCTGACAACAGACTATATCTGAAAAATCTGTCCTGTAGAAATGAAGAGATCAAGACATTCCTATACAAAAAAGTTGAAGAAATTCATCACTACTACACCTGTCTTACAAGAAATGCTGAAGGGAATCCTTCAACATGACATGATAGAATGGTAACTAATAATATGAAAATACATAAAAGTATAAATCTCACTGGAGATACTAAGTACAATAGAACATTCAGAATACTCTAATACTGTAATGATAATGCATAAATCATTTTTAACTCTAGAATATAAACTACAAAATGACACTATTAAGAAAGATGACAAATAATTTAATGGATATACAATACAAAATGGTATAAAGTGTAACATAAATAGTACAAAATCTGTTAAATTTTTTCTATTACAAAGAAGTTAATTTGTTATCTTAAGCTAGACCTAAGCTGGACTGTTATAAGTATCGAGTGTTGTATGTAAGTCTTACAATAACACTAGGAAAATAATTGAAATAACACCAGGAAAATACAGAAAAAAAAGAGAGAAAGTAATTAAAGCATATACTGACAACAAAAACAAATCAAAAAAGTTAAAAAACAGGGAAGAAGGGCAAAAAAAGTTAAAAAACAAGAAAAAATAGTGTTAATAGAGAAACAAAACACTATAAAATGGATAGAATAAACAAAATTATAAGAGATAGTTCTTACTTCACATAAATACTTCACATATAAAGAGACTAAATTATCCAATGAAAAGACATTGCTAAAGACTGATTGTTGTCTCTAAAATTTATGGTAAAATATAATTGCCATATGGTAGAATTAAGAAGTGGGACCAGGTTGGGTAGGTGTCTTATGCCTGTAATCCTAGCACTCTGGGAGGCCAAGACAAGAGGATTGCTTGAGGTCAGAAGTTTGAGACCGGCCTAAGCACGAGTGAGACACCCCTCTCTACCAAAAATTTAAAAAATCAGCTGGGCATGGTGGTGCACACCTGTAGTCCTAGCTACTCAAGAGGCTGAGGCAGGAAGATTGCTTAAGCCCAGGAGTTTGAGGTTGCTGTGAGCTAGGCTGATGCCATGGCACTCTAGCCTGGGTGACAGAGTGAGACTCTGTCTCAGAAAAAAAAACAAAGAAAAAGAAGTGGGATCTTTAAGAAGTAATTAGCTTATAAGGGCAAAAAGAGTCAATAAGGTTTTTCTTTTTTTTTCCATAGGAGTGTTAATTATTATGAGCATAGGTCTGCTATTAAAAAAAAAAAAAACTCTGTCTAGTGCACACCCTCTCTTTCCCTCAGCTCTTTGATCTTCCTTCATGTTATATTGAAGGGAAAATATTCTCTACCAGATGCCAGTAACATGTTCTTCCCCTGCCCAGTCTTCAGAACCATGAGCCAAATAAACTCATATTCTTTATAAATTACCCAGTCTGTGATATTTTGTCATAGCAGCAAAAATGGAATAAAACAGAGCAGGTGAATGGAGTTTTTAAAAAACTCGAATCCAAAATTATGCTGCTCACAAGAGACTCACTTTTGTTTTAAGAACAAACAGGCTAAAAGTGAAGGAATAGAAAACAATATCCCATACAAAGTATAAACAAAAGAGGGCAGGAATGGTTATACTTATGTTGTACAAAATACACTTCTAGGAAAAATCTGTCACAAAAATAAAAATCATTCCCCATATAATTACAAAGAGGTTAATTTTTTAAGAGGATACACAATTAAACCTACATATGCATGCAACACAGCTTCCAAATGTATAAAGTTGACATTAATAGAACTGTAGGGAGAAATAGACAGAAATACAATAATAAAGGAGATTTCACTACCCTACTTAAAACAATGGATAGATTATTCAGAAAATTAATAACAAAAGAGTGCTCTTGTAAAACATTATAGACCAAAGAGAACTAACAGATGTAGATATAACATTCCATCCAACATTATAAGAATACATATTCTACTCCATAACACATGGAATATTTTTTAAATAGAGCATATTTTGGACAAAAAAAGTCTTTCCAAATTCAAGAAGATTCAAAGTATATTAAGTTGTTCTTTCAGATCACAATGCTATATTAATAAAACTGGAAATCAACAGTACAAGGAAAACTGGGAAACTCACAAATATGTGGATAATAAAAAAACATGCCCCTTAGTAACCAATGGGTCAAAGAAGAAATCCAAAGGGATATCAAAATGTATTTTGAGACAAATTAAATTCAAAGTACCACCAATGAACGAATACTTCTAGAATGCAACAAAAGCATTACTAAGTTTATAATGACAACTTTTGACATTAAGAGAAAAAGTTCTGAAGTAACCTAACTTTAATACCCAAGGAACTTAAACAGTAAGAATAAAATAATCCCAATGTTAGCATAATAAAATCATAATTCGATAAAAAATGTTATAAATAAAAACTAGGAAAACAATAGAAAAGATCAAAGTAACCAATAGTTGAATTTTTTAAAGAAAACAGAATTGAAAAACTTTTGGCTAGAATAACCAAAGGAAAAGTAACAAAAGAGGACAGAAGAAAATTATAAATGAAAGAGGAGACATTAGAACTGATATTATAGAAATACAAAGTATAATAAGATCATAATGTGAACAATTATATGACAACATATTGGATAAATCAGAAGAAAGTCACTACAAGAAAGAAAAGCTCAAACCATCATCTCTGATGAAGATACAAACAGAAATTCTCAACAAAATACTAGAAACCAAATTTATCAACACATTAAAAAGACCATACACCATGAACAAGTAGCATTTACACTTGAGATCAAGGATGTTTCAATATATACGAATCAATAAAAATGATATAATGCAAAAACAGAAAAGATGGAAATCATATGATTATCTCAGCTGATTAATTAAAAGCACTGGACAAAATTCAATACACATTTATAATAAAAACTTGAAACAACATACATACAGAGATATTTACCTCAACATAATAAAGTTCTTATATAACAAGCCCTCAGGTACCATTATCCTCAATAATGAAATGTTAAAAGATTTTTGCTAGTATCAGAAACAAGAGAAAGAAACCTAATCTCACCACTTTTATTCAACATCATACTAGAATATCAAGGCAGAGCAATTAGGTAAGAAAAAGAAATGAAAAGCATTCAAATCAGAAATGAAGAAGTAAAATTCTCCCTGTTTGTAGATGAAGAGATCATATATATAGAAAATTGCAAACAATATATCAAAAAAAGTTAGAGCTACTAAATCCATTCACTAAAGTTGTAGGTCATAAAATCAACATTCAAAACTTAGTTGCATTTCTATATACTAACAATAAACTATCTGTGAAAAAAGTTAAGAAAACAATCCTAGTTACAATAGAATTAAATACTATAAAATTCTTAAGACTCAATTTGACAAAACAGGTGAAAACATCTGTTCACTAAAATCTGACATTAATGAACGAAATGGAAGAAGATGCAAATAAATGAAAAAATAGTCCTTGTTCATAAGTTGGAATAACGTATATAAAATGTCCATACTATACAAAGCAATCTACAATCCCTATTAAAATTCCGATGGCATTTTTCACAGAAATAGTAAAGAATTCAAAAATTTCCACGAAACCACAAATGATTCTAAATAGCCAACAAAATCTTGAGGGAGAACAACGCTGGAGTCTTCACACTTCTTGATTTCAAACTATCACAAAGCTATACTAACCAAGAGTATGGTACTAACATAAAAAGAGACAAATACCAATGGAGAAGATTAGAGAAAACAGAAATTAACCCATGAGTACACAGTCAACTAGTTTTTGACAAGGGCACCAAGATATGTGTATCTTGGTGAAGAAAGTATAGTCTCTTCAATCAATGATGATAAAAAGGAGCTATCCCTATGTATAAGATTAAATTGTACATTCATACCATATGCAAAAATTTACTCAAAATGGATTAACATTAAATGTAAAACCAGAAACTATATAACTTCTAGAAGCAAGCATAGGGAACAATCTCCTTGACATTAGCATGGTAAAATGTTTTTTTTAATATCACACCAAAAAACTATAAGCAACAAAAGCAAAAACCAAAAGCAAGTAAGACTACATCAAAGCAAAAAGTTTCTGAACAGCAAAAGAAAAAAAAAAAACACATAAAAGAGCAGAATAAGTATTGGAAGAAAATATATATGATAAATGTAATACTTAAAATACATAGGGATCTCAACTCAATAGCGAAAAAAAGTAAATCTGACTTAAAATGTGCAATGAATCTGAGTAGATATTTCTCTAAAGAAGACATAAAAGTGGCAAATAGGTTTATGAAAAGATGCTCAACATCATTATACAGCATGAAAATGCTAGTGAAACCACAATGAGATATTACCTCACACTTCTTTTAATGACTATTATAAAAAAGTCAAGCAAAAAAATGGTGAGGAGAAAAGGCAGCTCTTTTACAATGTCAGAGGGAATGTAAATTGATCCAGCCATTATGGAAAGCAGTATGGAGGCTCCTCAAATATTAAAAACAGAAATACCATACAATTCTTCCATTTCACTTCTGGGTATATATGCAAAGGAAATAAAACCACCAAATAAAGAGATATCTGGTCTCCTATATTTATAGCAGATTATTCATAATATATAGTAGAGTATTGTGCAGCCATAAGAAAAAAAGGTAATCCTGCCATTTGTGACAACATGGATGGAGGAACCAGGTGGAAATATAGTAACTGAAATAAAATAGAGAAATAAATTACTGTATGATATGAGCCATCTGTGGAATGTACACAAGTAGCGATCATAGAAGTAGAGAGGAGAATAGTGGGTGCCAACAATGGGGAGTGGTAAAAATGGGGAGATATTTGTCAAAGAGTACAAATTTTCATTACAAGGTGAATAAACTCTGGGGATATAATTGTTCAGGTGGAGAGCTAGTGTATATGGGTTTAGAGAAAGATTACTTCAGACAAAGATTGGGATATATAAGTATAAAATTTATTTTACCTTTTAGGAGGAAAGAAATAGAATCAAAAAGTGGGCAAGAGAAAAAGGAAATAAAGGGGAAAAGTGAGAGGGGAGTTGTATGGCGAGGAGCCCAAAAGAAAAGTGAGGTACCTGTGCCAAGGCCAAGAAATTGGTTTTCATGGGGACCAAGAGAAAAGAAAAAAAACAGTGAATGCTGTCAGTTGAAATAGAAGTGGCTATGGAATAATTAGCAGGAGGCAGCTGTGAGACCTCAGCCTGTCGTCTTATGCTTTTTTGTTTGTTTCTTTCTGGAGACTTGGTTATCTCTGAAATGTAGTCAGACTTACCACTGGGGTATGGTTGCCCTGATCTTGCCCCTGAGGTATGGTTTTAGGCAGGAAACCGAGGCCTGGAGTTTGGCCCTCCTGCTGTCCACTCAGGATTCCTTAGGAACTCCTTGAGGTTATAAATTCTAAAAGACAGTGAGCTGGTGAATGTAAACAGAAAGATTTATATTTTCTTTTAGTCTGTTGGGCTCCTTTTATTATTAGATATTGTAAAAAACAGAACCTGGCAGGGTGCCTGTCATTACAGAGAGAGAGAGAGAGAGAGAGAGAGTTTATAGAATGGATTTTTAGCTGTTATTTTGCTAGCAAGACCAACAGTTCTTTCAATAATGTACAACACTGTGAATATAGTTAACAGTACCATATTGTATACTTGAGATTAAGTAATACTCTCTTAAGTAGATGAAGGGACTAGACCTTAAGTGTTCTTACACACCAAAATTTGGCAACTATGTGAAATGATGGATGTGTTAAGTTCATTGTGTTATTACATAATGTATACATATGTCAAATCACCAAGATGTACATCTCAAAAACAAAATTTATATTTGTAAAAATAAATGCACATAGCCAGGCGCAGTGGTTCACGCCTGTAATCCTAGCACTCTGGGAGGCTGAGGCGGGCGGATTGCTCAAGGTCAGGAGTTCAAAACCAGCCTGAGTGAGACCCCGTCTCTACTATAAAAAAATAGAAAGAAATTAATTGGCCAACTAATATACATATAAAAGAAAAATTAGCCGGGCATGGTGGTGCATGTGTAGTCCCAGCTACTCGGGAGGCTGAGGCAGGAGGATTGCTTGAGCCCAGGAGTTTGAGGTTGCTGTGAGCTAGGCTGACACCATGGCACTCACTCTAGCCTGGGCAACAAAGCAAGACTCTGTCTCAAAAAAATAAAAAAATAAAAAAAATAAAAAAAATAAAGAAAAAAAGAATAACACACAAATGAATAAACATAGAGGAAACATTCTCAATAAGCTGCATACTTAACCAAACAAAATTATAAAATGATAATTATTAAGATATAAGGTAACAGTCAAAATCTCAGCATATAATGGATGATGTTCTAAGCTTCCCATAGTAATTGTTAGTTAACAACTCTATATGGAAAGTAGTACATTAAACTATTATACATATGTGGAAACTGTGCATATACAGCTTATATTTCTAGTTCAGGCTAGGAAAAAGAAACTGTTAATGTAAAATATATGATTAGAATTTTTAAATAAATATTTTTAAATTAAATATTTTATTATATAATTTAATATTTAATTAAAGGGGATGCTTTCTTCTCTGAAGAAATTACAGAGAATTAATTTCTGTATTATCAAGTTTGAAACCTATCACAGCATTGGAAATTAATAAAACAGAAAATATTTTACGTCTGTCTGAAGTATTTCTGAGACTTCTGAACCAAATATCACTATGTCCACCACCATGTTCACACACATCTGACATGAGGCAAAAACAGAACTTAAAAAATGGGTTAACATAGAGGTAGTCAGAAATATGCACAGATTTTCCCAGGACCCCACAGGAATGGATGAGTAGACCATGCAGGCCCTCACAGGCCAAGGAGAGGACTTTGGCTCTCACTGTGAATTTGATGGAGGATCACTGAAGAGAAAAGGGAAAAGGGAAGCCTCAGATAGTATTTTTCACAATCTTAAGGAGAATCAATCCTCAGATAAAATAAGAGCATGAGAAAGATGTTTTTCTATGAGAGGAAGTGAAATAAATCTAGGCTTCTCAAAAATTTGTTTCAGGCCGGGCGCGGTGGCTCAAGCCTGTAATCCTAGCACTCTGGGAGGCCGAGGTGGGAGGATTGCTCAAGGTCAGGAGTTCAAAACCAGCCTGAGCGAGACCCCGTCTCTACCATAAAAATAGAAAGAAATTAATTGGCCAACTAATATATATAATGCCGGGCATGGTGGCTCGTGCCTGTAGTCCCAGCTACTCGGGAGGCTGAGGCAGGAGGATTGCTTGAGCCCAGGAGTTTGAGGTTGCTGTGAGCTAGGCTGACGCCACGGCACTCACTCTAGCCTGGGCAAGAAAGCGAGACTCTGTCTCAAAAAAAAAATTAAAAAAAAAAAAAATTTGTTTCATTGTGCCAGAGCTTCTTAATCCACACTTTAAGGTCTGGCTTCCTCCTTGTCCTTTGGACTTATCACCTGTGTCATCTATTTCATTCACTCCCACCTACCTGGGTGCTTGGCTACTGTTTCCTCTTTCTTCACATTCCAGGGCTCTTTCAGTTGTTTAAAAAATGTGACCAAGTCCAGCTTAGAGACAGCAAGTTCTATTTTATTAGAAAAAAAACATGAGTTTTGCTTAGGATTCTTCAATTTTCAACTTACCATTGTACTCAATAGAGAAGAGAGAATATTATAGATGATTCTAGAAAATTATACTTTTAAGTACTATTTTCCAACAGCACCCATAGAATATTTAGGAAGCATTTTAAATTTGTGGATCCTGTGCTTCACTTTCAAGTATGGCTGAATCACAGATAAAAAGAAGGAATTGGATTTTAAGGTACAGACAATATTTTATATCACTGAATTTCTAGAATCATCAATAAAATAAAGTGAAACCTACAAATTACCTCAAGAAAGAAGGTAAATAATGAGGTCAAACTAAAGATTTTTTTTTTTTTTTGTATATTAACAATCCCCCAATTATTTTTCCTGAAAACAGGACTCAAAGCACAAGCTCCCAAGACACATTCTGCAAAGAAAAGAAATAAAACCCTTGTGGAATATTAGATATTCTAGAGGTAAGTTATTCTCACCCACAGAGACCAGGTTTCTGTAGGTCTCCAACATCACATCCCTGTACAAATTCTGCTGAGCAGGGTCCAGGTATTCCCACTCCTCTGGAGAGAATTCTATGGCCACGTCCCTGAATGTCAACAGTCCCTGAAATAAAAATGAATCAATAAATAACACATTGACCATGTAGCCATGGGCAGAGTTCTTAGGGTCCCGGTATTTCCACTCCTTCAGAGAGAATTCTACAGTCACATAACTGAATGTCAACAGTCCCTGAAAATAAATAAATAAATAAGTGAACAAACAAACAAATGAACAAGTGGCCACGGGCAGAGTTCTTAATTTGACCCAAGATAAAATGAGGGAGTTAAGAGTACTGGCTCTGACAAATATGAGTGACCTGAATTACACAAGAATACACATTTTAACACACTAATATTCCTTAAGGCATTCTCTACCTCTGTGGAAGGAGAATGACATAACATCCACAAAATTAGTGTAGATACTATGTTTATATAGAATATAAAATATAAAACTATAGCATCACCAAAGGAATATACATTTTCTAGTGCTATATCTACATCAAACAGAATCACTTGTGTCTATTCCTCAGATGGAAAGTCATAGTGAGTGAGAAGCACATTTCTCAAATTTCACTGGGTACAACAATGAATCACAGATCTTGTTATAATACAGATGCTGATTCAGGAGATCTGGGTGAGGCCTGAGATTCTGCAATTCTAACAAGTGATGCCAAGGCCTCAGGTCTAAAAGCCACACTTCTGAACAGCAGAGGTAGAATATTGAGGGAAGAATTTATGGATGACACAGAATTGAGAGTTTCATGAAAAATGCAAATTATAACAACAGCAAGAATAGCAGCAATCCCTTTTGAACATTTACTGTATACTAGATGCCATTCTGGCAGTTTTTCATATATTAATGCTTAAGACCACAAAAATAATTTATAAGAAAAATAACAGTATTCTTATTTTATGATAATATTTTACCAATTATCCAGTAAAGAGTAGAGCTTGGGTTTTATCCCAATTTATCTGACTTAGAATTTATCTCAAAAGGACATATAGGCCAATATACAGAGATAACCCTAACACAATGTTCAGGGCAGATTTCTTAACTGAGAAGAGTAATGAAAACAAGAAGACAGCAACAGAAAATTGATAAAAGAATGTTATATTTTATGCACAAGAATACACAGAAATGATAACTATATATACATTAAATGTGATAGAGTAGAACATTTTTGTATAAAGAAATATATTTTATTGTAAAAAAATTATAGATCTCTGTTGATGATTTTTAGACAAACTATGGAGACCACCACACACAATAATATAAACTAAAATAAAAGCTATTGTTTCAGAGCCTTTTTTTCAATTTGTTTCATGCCCTGCTACATTTTCAAGTTTTAAGATGCTTAACATATTACTTATATGTTAATTCTTCTTCCTTTTCTCTGAAAATACAGAAGTAATAAAGAAACATGTTTGTGACATGAAAGGAAAATAAAATAGAAATGTACAAAACTGAGACCTGTTTTAAATCTACCAATGTCAAAAGCATTATCTCCAGTCAACAAATATATGAGCCTTTATTCTCCAAAGCAAGCTATGAGGAAGTAGAAACTAAAAAGAAGTTTTTGCATTACATGTGATTGTTTAAACACACCACTCAGTAAATTCCCCCAAGATAGTATTAATGACAAATAGAAAAAGAACAAGTTTCATAGTGAAGGAATATTGCAGAGAACACCTTAACCAAGTGAATAAAACTACCATCAGGTATAAAGGGACAAACTGGTATGAGGAGTCAATGAACACAGATGGAACCATAATCACCACCATGATATGAGTGGGAAAACTTAAACCATAATCTGAATCTAATCACAGAAACCAGAACCTGTGGGGAGGGCACAGGTGATGGTGTGTCTTCAAATGGCCATGTGATCTTAACCAGAAGCCTGGGCTGAGAACCACTTTGCTAAGTAAGTCTTGTCTCTCCAGCTTCAATGTGCACATACATTTTGGGGGATTGCAGGCCCCACATTAAGTAATGTGGTTCAGCAGGTTTGAAAGGGGTCTATGAACTGGCTTCTATAACAAGTCCCTCTTAATAGGGATGATGCTCTCCCTAGACCCATAGTCAGTAGCACTCAGCTAGAGACAGCAGGCACAGAACAGTCTCTTACACCCAACACTCTTATCACAACACAAATACTATCCTGAAAGTTCACATTCCTTGCTGGCCAATTCAAGTTTACAGAAGGCTGAAGAAGGCAGCAATGTCTGAGTGAGTCTACATTTGTAAGACAACATGTACACATGTGTTAATGCCGTGCTTACTGAGCAGGTGCCACGTGCTCACAAGTATGTCACAGGGCTCTGTGCTGGGAACATACAGTATGTGAGCTGATCTTCACAGTAACACCCTGGAAGTCAGATGCTAAATCTCCCCAAATTCCAAGCAGGATTCAGATGGTCTTTGTATTTCTTTTTTTTCCCCTATCACTTGACTTTAAAAAGAAAATATATAAAATAAAAGCGAAATATAGACAGATAGGAGCAATCCAGAAAAGGGTGAAGTGTAGTTCAGAAGGATTTTTTTATTGTTGTGCTTATATTTACCTTTTTATAACTTGTAGAACAACTACAGGTTGCTAGGTGGATGTCTCCAGAAACACAGGTTTTAATGAGAAAAAAATCAAGGCCTCCAAAATACAGTCCTTTGTTTCCATTTACCTGCCTTTGTGTTTTAAAACTTGTGAGCACTAGATTTTGAAAGACAGCAGCAGTAGACACCCAAAAGTCTAATTTCTTCTAGTCAGTTCTGTGAGAGGAGATTCAGAATGGAGCCAGACTTGGACGAGGCTCAGAAAAGGGTGGATCTGGGCAGGACTGGTGCAGGGAGCAGACCTGAGGCTTCTCATCTCTGTGCTGCTGGTTTGTTTTCTGTTCCATCTTTCTAAGCCTGCCACAGAGAAATTCCACTCCCAGGTCTGTTTGATTTTATTTATATATTTTATTATTATTATTATTTGAGACACAGTCTCACTCTGTTGCCCTGGGTAAAGTGCAGTGGAGTCATGTAACTCACTGCAACCTCAAACTCTTGGGCTCAAGTGATTCTTTTGCCTCAGCCTCCCAAGTAGCTGGAACTACAGGCACAACCATGACACCCATCTAATTTTTCCATTTTTAGTAGAGACATTTTCTCCCTCTTGCTCAGGCTGGTCTTGAACTCCTTAGCTAAACAATCCTCCCATCTCCCAGAGTGCTAGGATTATAGATGTGAGCCACCATACCTGACCTGATTTTAATTTTTTAACCCCTATTCTTATCTATTTTATAAGATACAATGACAAGCAATTTAACTCAAACTCATAGGGTTTTCTAGAAAAATTATATCATAACCTTAATATTTATTCTTAACAAGGTAATAGCAATAGAAATAATAATCATAATAATAACTCTTCTATCCATGAATTGCCCTTCAGTGGTGACATCAACACTCAGAACAACATAAGGGACATGGTACAAATGAAGCCCAAGTCCCCTGTACACCTGCCTTCTTGGTACTGAATGCAAGATGCTGACTGCAACCACTGATACATTGTTTCTAGACTGAAAGTTTCTAGACATTAAAGACCATGACTGCTTCCTCTCGTTTTCTCGTGACCAGACAAAATGAAGGCAATTGATTTATCCATCAGTTTGCATCTCCAGACCTCCTGTTTGTTCTTCACGCAAGTACCAAGACACTTGGAGCAACTCCCATCTGGGCACCAACCAAGGAGATTTCTTCTGTGAGGGGAGAAACAAAGCCCAGATCACTGATTTCTCTCCCTCTGAAATGGAATTTGAACTAAATCCTGTTGTCTGTCTGTGCCCATTCTGCACAAAATATCAAAGTGTATGAGGTCCTGGTAAGAGAGTTCCTAGTGACATTAGGCTGATGGCCCCAGGGTGACTCAGGCAGGAGAAACTCAGGCTGCCTGTGGGTCAGAAGAGAGAGTAAACCTTCCCGGGTGAAGCAGCTGACCCTAGATCAGCTGTGTGCTATTACCTATCCATGATCAGCTAACTCTGGGGTAAGAGGAAGGACAAGAATGCCCTAATACCCAGTACCACAGTGTACAGGCAGGTACTGTTGTGGTAAGGGCAATGGATGTCTTGTAACCCTGCCCTCTGGCTGCTCAGGTACTTGTTTACACTTATAGATTCTGCAATCAGATTCTGTTCACACCAGAAACCCATCACACAACTACAGCAGCTCACTGGCCAAGATCAGAAAAATTCAGAAGTCCCCACTGCAAAAATGGAGCTTTAAGATATCCATGTTGATCTCTTCTTAATACAGAAAATGTCTCCGCTAGATTTTCTAGCGGAGACATTTTCTGTATATCCTTTGTTCAACATCTGGACCCTGTCTTGTCAATCCCAGGTGGGCACCAGATATTATAAGCAGGTGTCAGGTGGGATCAACCTGGCTCTGTATTCTTGGGTGTTATATTGAGGGGAAGGAGGCTGGAGGAAAGATCCCCTCATGGAAAAGACCTAAGGCATCCTGAAAAAGCTGAGGACTTAAATTTTAGAGCTAGAAATTTAGTTCTTAGAGAGGCCAGGGGACTTACAGATGCCTTCTGTATATCCATGAACATTTGTGCAAAAGAAAAAGAAGGAAGTTGAGACCCTAAGGCCTACTCAATACACATGTGCAAGCCTGGTTGAGTTTGGGGGCCCCATTGACTCTGACTTGGTTTCAAGTCTGAAGCTGTAAAATACACTGAAAAAAAGAGCAGGATGACTGATTGCTGCCTGTGAAGTTATTTTTTGTAGAAATCTGATCTAGAAGAGACTGTAGATCCCAAATAGGCAGAGAGATAATTCTGCTTATAGATTTTCACAGCAGAGTAGAATTTGCTGCAAAATTGTGACTGGAAGCTCCATAGGAAAAGATCCCTCTACAGTGAAACCTGATGGGCACCATATATGTTCATATCATGTCTGGAAACTCTGGACAGTCTTTCAGAAATATAATAAGCAAGAAAATCATCTCCAGACCCAGAAAAACTATCTACAATGGTAGAGCAGAAAGAAAACTGCTTTATTATACAATTAAACCAGAATGGGATGTGCATGACAGGCAATCTAAGAGATTGCAAAAATAAAGAAAAATTGCCATTATTAGTCTTTATTTATTTATTTTTTGAGACAGAGTCTCACTCTGTTGCCCAGGCTAGAGTGCTGTGGTGTCAGCCTAGCTCACAGCAACCTCTAACTCCTGGGCTCAAGTGATCCTGCTGCCTCAGCCTTCCGAGTAGCATGTGCCACCATGTCCGGCTAATTTTTTCTATATGTATTAGTTGGCCAATTAATTTCTTTCTATTTATAGTAGAGACAGGGTCTCGCTCTTGCTCAGGCTGGTTTTGAACCCCTGACCTTGAGCAATCCGCCTGCCTCGGCTTCCCAAAGTGCTAGGATTACAGGTGTGAGCCACCCTGCCTGCCTCCCATAATT
The DNA here is from genome assembly GCF_040939455.1 of Microcebus murinus. NCBI lineage: Eukaryota > Metazoa > Chordata > Mammalia > Primates > Cheirogaleidae > Microcebus > Microcebus murinus. The sequence goes on along the minus strand of NC_134116.1, from coordinate 2,222,040 downwards.
AGTCTTTAAGTAGAAGACCTGACAGCACCATTTATCTTATAAAGTACATCCTAAATTTATCTGGCAACTGGGGAGGCTCTCTCTGTTTTGGCTATATTCCAAGAAAATTTGCATTGGCTATATTCAAAGAAAAAACATACTTCTCTTGTCTTCATGACAAGATTCAGATTTGCAACTTGAAGCCAGATGCCTGCTTTTCTACAAAAACTGTTGCATAGGGCTCAATCTTCCTGGATATTTAAATTTCAAAGCAATAGTTCCCAGGTCCTACAGAAAGGATATTCTTTAGTCAAAAGGAATGACAAATGCCCTATTTAGCTGTTAAAATAATTTATATATATTTTGAAGAGGCATAGAAAAAATTTCAATATAAAAGTTTAGTAAATTGGCCAGGTGCGGTGCCTCACGCCTGTAATCCTAGCACTCTGGGAGGCCGAGGCGGATGGATTGCTCGAGCTCAGGGGTTTGAAACCAGCCTGAGCAAGATCGAGACCCTGTCTCTACTATAAATAGAAAGAAATTAATTGGCCAACTAATATATATAGAAAAAATTAGCCGGGCATGGTGGCACATGCCTGTAGTCCCAGCTACTCGAGAAGCTGAGGCAGCAGGATTGCTTGAGCCCAGGAGTTTGAGGTTGCTGTGAGCTAGGCTGACACCATGGCACTCACTCTAGCCTGGGCAACAGAGTGAGACTCTGTCTCAAAAAAAAAACAAAACAAAAAAAAAAAAACTTAAGTAAATTAAACACTTCAAGAAAAAGGAAGGAGCCAAAACCTCTTCTCTCATTTTCAACGTTGAGAATTAAGTCTTGTAAATTCTAATCTACATTTGATTTGCTCTCATCCCAGCTAGACAGATCTAGGGCCATGGTCTTAAACTTATGGACATCTAAATTCCAGAAGGTGCTAACTTCAAGCGTCAGAGGGGCGGCCTTGGGTACACTGAGTGGACAAAAAAGATGTTTAGGGAAAAATAGGCAGAACAGAGAAGATGCTATCAAAGATCCATGGATGTGAGACAGTGCAGCGTTATCGGAAAGACTGGTTTTTGCTACACATACAAGCCAGGTGGGGTATGTCTTATTCTTGTGTCCATGTAGGAGGTGAGATTATGATAGGGTGGTCCAGAGCCTAGATTTGTGGAGGGATCAGTTACTGCTACAGACTCAGTGTTGGGATGGGAAGAATACAGGAGTCATCTTGGTCCTTGTATGGGTTTTTCGTGGGCAACTGTAAGAGCAAATGTGCTATGGGTGCAATTCCTAAGCTTGGACCCTTGTCCTGAAAGGGGCATGCCCATGTCATTACCTAGTGCATGTGTGTGAGTGGACAGAAATCACATGGTGGCAGCAGTGTGTGAGGAGGGGTCGGCCTTCGGAACACATTCCTCTGTGTCCTGAGAAAACAAAAATACCTCAGAATTTTTGGAGCTATGTGAGGCATGCAAAATTGATCAGGCCCAGACAGACATGACTATGTCACTTATGGCAATCTCTTAACCCATGCCTGGGAGCAACTGTTTAAAGACATTTTGTTCCTGGCTAGCTGCCTCACCCATTATCTTCATGTTTTTAGAAACTGTGATAAACAAAACAAAATACGGCCAATCAATAGCTTATGTAATTTTAATGGAAATTCTTTGTGAACAACTTAGAAACTGCCTCTCCTCTTTTTCCCTTAAAAGCCCTTTTGTAACTGCTGCTAATGGGAGTTTATATTCAGGGCAACTTGAATCTATGCTCCTCAGTGGCCATCCTCAACCTCTGCACATCAATACTCTCTTTAAATTAGATTCTGACCTTTTTGATTATTTTAGGTTGATAGTCATCAGTCCCAGCTGTAAAAAGACATGGAATCACATGATAATTTGTGGCATAAAAGCCCATGTGCAGGGGGATAGAGCCTCCATTTCCTGAGACACCCAGAGACTCCTTCCAGGCAGGTCCTGTCTGACCCACACTGGGTGAGATTCACAGGCATCCATGTGTCCTAATTTCCCCAAATATCCTTCATTAGAGACATAAATACAGTCTCTTTGCTTTGGGTGTCTCCCAGGGTATATCAGCAGGAATTATTACAGCATGAGCATTAAGGTGTTTTCATCACAGCCTTGTTTGAAAATGAGCAAATGTGCAACAGTGGAGCCTGGGTACCATAATGTGTGGTGGACATAGATTGAAGTCCTTAACATTGATGACATGATGCATATGTGATGATACACAAGGATGTCATGATCCATGTAATGTGATAAAACAGATTAGAGCAGCATTAAAAAATCTAATTCTGTTGTTTTTCCTTAGTTTGTGTGCATATGTTTTCTCTGACCTGTAGTAAAATATACATCCTTCTCAATTATTTATATTTTCTTGCTTTTAAAAAGTGTATTAAGATAAATTGAAAACTCCATTTTTCAAATATACTTTGAGAGCATTGACTCTTTTAAGATGATTGTTTCTAAATTGTTTCTTACTCGACACACAATTGTAATTTAACAATTTATTTTATAAATAATTTTTTCTTGTTGACTGTAGTTTAAAATTTTTTATGTAACATATTTTTTAGAAATGATTAGTGTAATAGCATGCCCACAATATAGTAAACATATGGGACATTCCAAATAAGAATATAATGACAAAATTTATAGATTCTAGATTATATATTAGCCGAGCAAGGAAGTGTATGTATGGTGGCAAATACCTCTTTTTGTGGATACATAAATACTTTCCATGATTCACAAATTCATGTACGAAAAATTAGAAAAGAAGCCACTTGGCTACAAGTTTCTAAAGAAGAACTTGGGTTTAATTTTTCTTTATGATATTTTTAGTTGGCCCCCTAATGGAATAGGTTTTTGTTGTTGTTTGGCATACAAATGATCACATCCTTATGTGCATTATATTTCTACTATTCCAATTATTAATGCTATGTGTCTTTCCTTGTTTTGCTTCTCTCCAAAAAAGGAAAGTCATGGTATTCTAAAGATTGGAGAAAATAAAAGAAGTGACAGCAGCTATATACATCAATGACTTGACTGAAGTTTCATTTTTGCCACTCTGCGCTGCCATTCCAATTTGGTTTGGGGGCATTCATAAAATTCCTCACTGAGACATATCCTCTTTCCCCACCACCTGACATGGGGCAGGATTATCTGGGAATGAGCCTACTCCGGGCTGGGGGACAACCTGACACTCACACTTTGATCACCAATGCTTTCAAATAGAAGAATTTTTATCAAAAGGGGAAATTGAGAAAGAAAAGAAACTTTTTTTTTCGAGAAATGCAAGCCTCTTCTAAATTGTCAGGCACAGACAGCCACAGGAATAAGTCAGCAGTCGTGTCCCACTCCGCTTCTCCACCCTTAAGCTAAGTAATAATCTCTTGAAGCTGCTTGCTATGTGGACTCTAAACTTACAGACACCACAACTTGCTATAAATTAACAATGCTGCATCCTCAACACCATAACTTATACCCTATAGTGCAACAATGTACAGACAATCACTTATTAATGCCTGAATAAACCAATAACAACTCTTGACAAATAACATTTTTATTGGCCCAATCCTTTTCTCCTTTTTTTGCCATTAAAATCATGCTTGTAATAAAGACCAAATGGAGCTCCTATCCAAGATTACTTGGGTCTGAGTCTTTCAGGCAGTTATCTACAACTTGGCTCAAATAAACACTTAAAAATATATATTTTGTGCCTTAGTTTCTTTCTTTTGGTTACAAATTTATAAAGTGATAGCACTTGAGAACAAAATCAAGAATGACATTATCAGCAACATCAAAAAATAAACTTGAAACAACTCAAGTCCTAAAATCAGTGGAATGGGGGAGTAAATTGCCCACAGACTCAGGCAGCAGCCTGTGTGCCACAGAATGAGGCACAGAAAGCATAACAAAACCTTTCAGCAAAATGTTAATGGTATATTAATAGTAACATTGAGTTATGGAAAACTCAAAAGAGGCAAAACAGGAAAACACTGTTTTATGATAAATACATGGTTAAGCTACAAAGACTAAAGAATCAGGAGTGTGGTGACCTCTAGGGAGACAAACCAGAATTTCTCAGTACTTATTTATTCACCTGGACAGTGAGGCCATGTGGGATTATATTATTTTTTCAACTCAGCATAAAACAATAACTTATTTTAAAAATGAGTTTTGGGCCAGGTGCAGTGGCTCACACCTGTAATCCTAGCACTATGGGAGGCCGAGGTGGGAGGATCACTTGAGGTCAGGAGTTCGAGACCAGCCTGAGCAAGAGTGAGACCCCATATCTACTAAAAATACAAAGAACTTAGCTGGAAAACTAAAAATATATAGAATAAATTAGCCAGGTATGGTGGCACATGCCTCTAGTCCCAACTACTCGGGAGGCTGAGGCAGGAGTTTGATTGAGGTTGCTGTGAGCTAGGCTGACACCACAGCACTCTAGCCCAGGAAATAGAGTGAGACTCTGTCTCAAAAAAAAAAAAAAAAAAAAGATTTTGCTTCTTCAGACCCTATCACTCACTATACTCATATTTTCAACCAAGAAAATAAAAAGCTTAAACTCAAATCATGGAATAAAATTCTTAAATACTTTGGAAAACAGGAATTCTATGGCAAAAAAGATTTTATAAAGTTCTCCTTCCATGGTTGGTGTGAGCAGGCTGGGAGACCTGCAGTGGAGGCTCCCCAGGAAGAACTAACTGGGCCTCCAATGACCTCCTGTGGCAGGCTCAACATTAGCCTTAGCTTGGAGTCAGTGGGCTCAGGCCTTTGCTTTTTAGTCAGGGTTATTTACATAATTTTATATAAGAAAACACACAGTATTTAAAGATGGCAGCAAAATCACTCAAATTCAGTGTTTATGTTTATAGAACAAAGGGAAATTCTAAGGGGGAAAAATTCAAACCCTAAGTGTTGTTCCTCCGCTCTCATACCAGAACAATCAACACAGAAGATTTCTGTGACCAAAGGTGAGGGGACTTCTCCCTATCAACAAGAAACAAATCAATTTTGCAGGAGACACCAGCTAGGTGTCCTCAAACCCATTTCAATTCCAACATTATCTACCTGAAGATGGGGGATGGGGCAGAGACTGTTCATGTCCTTGCTAGAGTCATCACCTTCCAGGAAACTCCATGTATTCAGCTACGTGGAAGCTCCCCAAACCCCATCCTTTTGGGTTTTTATGTAAACTTCATTTCATCCGCATAATTAATTAAACCATAAGTCATTGGTTATCAACTTAACCTTAAGCTCCTCTCTCCTCTCTAGAGGGGGAGGAACGGAAAATTCCATCACTCTGGGCATGTGGCTCATTCCCTTGGCAACCAACATCCCATCCAGTGGTTTCTATGGGCTTTCCAAAAATCCTCTTATTAACATAAGTCAAGTGCTTTAAAGACCACGTTGTAAATATTAATAACAAAAGACTATCTTTCACCTTTACTGGTCAGGAGTTACCTCAGAAACCATGGACAAAATACTAAATAATCTAACAAAGGATATTTTTACTGCCCTAGTCACTTAGGAAATAAAACATACAGGAGCTGAGATTCAGAAATCGTGGGGAAAAATCAAAATATATTTATCACAACATCACAGAAATTATAAGGCACTATAATGTCATACCTCAACAGAAAAAGCAAACGTATCTATCCCTTTCAGGCAATAAACAGCCCACTTAATTATTGTTTGCATTATAACAAATCATTTAGTAAATACATTTATGAGTTGCCAGATCCTGTCTCATAGGATTGATCATTAAACTTCAATATTCAGACAACAGTATACAAAACAGAGCTACCCACTGTCACAAATTCTCCACACTGCAAAAAAGAGAGGAATGGATGTTCTGGTGAATCTGCCATTCACCAATTTTTCTACCCTACTTTCTTATGGAAATGTATTCATTCATCTGCAACCAAAATGGAAGACATATTTTTTTCCAATTTTCTTTCCTAGGTAGCATTCCCAAAGCTAAGCTCTGGAACGCCTTTATTTACAGGTATCCAAATAAAGACATACATACCCGAGAAAGTTACTACATTCACTATGGGAAGAAAAATGGTAAATAACAATTTTTAACAAGTTGAATATATGACCAGATTTTTTAATGAGATCTATGTTTTTCATTCCTCTTTGAAAATATTTTATCTTGCAAGCTCTACTGCTAAAATTCATTTTACAGTTAAAGAAAAACTGAAAGGAAAATAAGTCAACAAATCTTTTCTAGGTGACAAACCCATAGAAGGGGAAGTGCTGACAGAAACACCAACACATATGACTCAAGTGTCAAGTCAGGCCATCCTATCACTTGGCAAATCTGCCCACCCATCCGGCTCATTGAAGTACTAGATGACCCTTCTCCCAGGAGACACTGCACTGTGCCCGGCTTTGTGCCTGAAATGCATTTTGCTTTGCAGGTTCTTGCACCACCTCATTGGAGTCTGTTTTCTTTATCCTTTGAGGTAGTTTTTCCCCCTTCACAAGTGTAAGAAAATCCAGAGAGCCAGAATCATTTTTGTCTTTTTTCCTCAAGAACAGCATCCAATTGGCATGTCTCCAAGAAATGAAAACTGGGGTTGGGGGGAAAAATCTTCATGTCTTAGGTAGTTAAGCTTTGCAGATGAAGGGTACACCAGGAGGAACATCTCAGCCCCAGGCATCCTGATGCTCTCCTAACAGGCTCCAGCTCCAGACCTCAGGCTGTCCCCTGGGACAAGACCCAGGGGCTGATATTCACTAGACACTTCAAGAGACAAGGCCACTGTGGGCATTCTGGGTCATCTCCACACAGTTATGAAACTCAGGTCCAGGAAAAGACAGGAGGGTGGCTGAGGACACTTTATCTTATAAAATTTCTATAGAGAAACCTCAACCCTAAGACATTCTGGTAAGATATCTGTGCGTAGGGAAGATAAAAGAAGGAGAGGCACAAAGCATCATTATAACAGAGTGTCAAGTGAATATTCTCTGATTTCCTCATGTGAAATGTTCAGAAACACAAATATTTATTTTTTCTTTTTATTTATTTATTTTTTTGAAACACAATCATGCTCTGTCGTCCAGGCTAGAGTGCCGCATCAGCCCAGCTCACAGCAACCTCAAACTCCTGGGCTCAAGCAATCCTCCTGCCTCAGCTTCCTGAGTAGCTGGGACTACAGGCCTGTACCACTACACCTGGCTTATTTTTTCTATTTTTAGTAGAGATGGGGTTTCACTCTTGTTTGGGCTGGTCTGGAACTCCCGAGCCTCCTGCCTCCTGCGGAGGCCTCCCAGAGTGCAAGGATTATAGGCCTGAGCCACCACACCCAGTGCCACTGCTCTGTGAAAAATGATAAACAATTAAAACATTCTGTCTCTTTAAAAGTTCAATAAAGGACAAATAGTGGATAACATGAATTGGTGAGTGGAACTTCATATTTGGGGATGCAGGAGATTTTATTACAGGCCCTAGGAGAGTAATGCTGGAGGAACAGGGTAGTGGATTTGAGATTCTGCTTGTCATACATTTGGAAAATGCAGGCAGGAACAAGTCCTTCTGTGGAGTGCTAAAATAACTAAAGAGTTGTCAGTTACACTGAACTGACACTTGTGCCCTAACTTCTTACCTAAGGATACTGAAATCTAACTGAAATGCAGTTTTCGTAAATTACTAACTGGGAAACAACATTTAGGCTTAACTACCTACAAACTACCAATTAACCTCTGATTACATAACCTGAAAACAGCCACCATCATGTTCCAAAAAAGGCGACTACAAAACTATAACCAATCAGTTACTGAATTCGGTTTGCTTCCTTATGCTCCTTATAAAACCCTTTCCTTCAAGCCGCTCCTGTGGATCCCCAAACGCAAACCATGGCTGGGAGCTTCCTGAGTCACAAGTCGCTGTTTGCTCTAGTAAACTCTTTATGTTTTAATTGCGTTTTAGCTTAATTTTTAACAGAGGAAAGGACAGGCTGGGGACCCCATAAACCCCATCACTGAGTGGGGATTCTTGGCTGACAACATCTTTACCGCACAATCTGAGGGAAACACCCGCGGGGCTGCGGGCGCGCAGCTACCCCAGAGGCCTTTCAGCCGAGCGAGGTCACAGGTGGACAGGACAGGATGCTCAGGGTCCTGGCTGCCGTTCTAGCCCCTACCCTGTGGCCCTAGGGGTCCGAGGGCCGAGCTGCACCAGCTGGGACTCGGGTTTGCAGACTCCGGAGCTGACACCCGGAGGCCTGGGACCCGCCACAGCCGGTTCCAGGCGGCTCCAACCCCCAGGACGGCCAGCCCCACACACTCACCATTTCCCAGCTTCCGTGTTGTCCCTGCATCCTCCTTACAGATCTTGCAGTACCTGCAGGTCACAGCACGACACAGGTTGTGGTGAGACACATGGAACATTCAGAGCCAAAGAGAAGGAGCAGGGAACACGGATGTAGCTTGGCATGGACAAAGCCCAGTGCCAGATTGTGGATGACGCCCCCTTCCTCTCCCACTGCGAACCTGATTGGACAGTTTCCAGCCCGGCACTCTTGATTGGACGGGGCCCCAGACCCAAGCCCCTGAGTGACAGATGATGGGATCTCTCACATTCAAAGCTGCAACTAGTTTTTCCTCTACCCTCAGGGACCTGGCACTGCCTGGAGAACATTTGCATTTAACCTTGTATATTATAGTCATATAGATTAATATATATATATATACATGGATATACATATACATAATGGATATACATATAGTCATATCCATTGTGAATAATACATATAATATTCAAAAGAAACCTAAGATTACTTTAAAATGTCAGGTTCTGAGTCAGGCATGGTGGCTCGTGCTTCCTAGCACTTTGGAAGGTCAAGGGAAGAAGATGACTTGAGGCCAAGAGTTTGAGACCACCCTTGGCAAGGTAGTGAGACACCATCTCTACAAAAAAATTTTAAAAGCAGTCATGGTATTGCATGCCTGTGTTCTTAGCTACTCAGGAGGCCAAGGAAGGAGAATTGCTTGAGCCTACAAGTTGGAAGCTGCAGTGAGCTATGATCAGGCCACTACACTCCAGTCTGGGAATCAGAATAAGACCCTGTCTCTAAAAATAAGTAAAAAAAACAAATCAGATCTTATAAAATTTCTGACCTCTGTTTTTTTAAGGAGGAAGCCTGAGTTTTGAAAAAAGAGGCAATCCTCTCAGGCAGCAGTGCCTACTAGAACTAAAGTAGGAGCCACGTGTGTCATTTTAAATTTTTTAGTGGCAACATAAAAGAAAACAAGCATGTGAAACTAATTGTAATAATTTATTTAACACAATATATCCAAAATACTATTTCAATATGTGGTTAAGATAATATTATTAATAAAGTGTTTTTGGTACTAAATCTTTCAAAGCTCCTCTGTATTTTAAGCTTCCAGAACACCCTGATTAAGACAGCACATTTGGATACATATGTCTGATTTTTCCACCTTTAGTTATATTACATATATTTAGTGGGTCCAAGGAATGTCTGCCTCTTTCTTTCCTATAATTGCTTATCATTTATTGATTAGTATTTTCTTAATTTCACTGTAGGTTACAAAATAGCAGTGTTCTAATTCTATTATGTCCTCTGCATATAGTAATTCTTATTCTTATATTAAAAGTTGTTTCCAGGATGTTCCTGACTCAAAAAAAAAAAAAAAAAAAAAAAAAAAAAAAAAAAAAAAAAAAAAAGTTGTATTTTCTCATGAGCTCTTCATTAATTCAAAACTAACCTATTAGGGGCGGGCTCGGTGGCTCATGCCCGTAATCCTAGCACTCTGGGAGGCTGAGGCGGGAGGATCAAGGTAAGGAGTTTGAAACCAGCCTGAGCAAGAGTGAGACCCCCGTCTCTACTAAAAATAGAAAGAAATTAATTGGCCAACTAAAAATATATTTAAAAAAGTTAGGTGGGCATGGTGGCACATGCCTGTAGTCCCAGCTACTCGGGAGGCTGAGGCAGGAGGATTGCTTGAGCCCAGGAGTTTGAGGTTGCTGTGAGCTAGGCTGACGACACAGCACTCACACTAGGCCAGGCAACAGAGTGAGATACTGTCTCAAAAAAACAAAAAACAAAAAAAAAACTGACCTATCAGGAAAGGAAGAATAAAAGCTTGATTTTTATTTTTTATTTTTTAACCACTGTGATAACAATGATGAAGTGGCCCCAGCAAACAAGGAAAACATAGTGATATTTTTTCTAACTTTATTTTTTGCGTATTTGATAAGATTCTATACACTGCAGTTATATCTATTTTTGAGTTCAAATTGCTCAAGTCTGTGAGAGACCCTTCACATTGTCTCCTGTGTCCTCGTGCCATGAGACCATAGGTTTTGAGAGTTTTTGTTTGTTTTTTGTTTTTTTCCTGAAACAAACACACATGCATCCTTCTTATTGCCTTTTATATAACTTGCAAATAGATTTCCTGTTTGGTATATTCATTTTAACTTGACTTACAGTGTTTCCAACCATGCACAATATCCTGATTTTATATTTTGAACTTTAACAATCTTTTATTAACATTTCTTGATTTGAGTCACAGGCCAGATTTATCCTCACACCTTGTAGAAATATTACCAATGTTTTCTTCTATAATAGTATTTGTATGTTTTTAATTTTTTGTCATTTATATTCCTCCTTTATTTGTCCTTTATCTTACTCTAGCCCTATAAGAATAAATACATTTCAACTTCTTTATAGGAATATCTAGTTCTCAAACACTAAGTGTTGATAAAGCATCCTTCTTTGTAGTTTTTATTGTGTAATTTCTTTTATACACTGTGGTGGAATTCTGAATCTTATACTTTCCCAGTCTGCTTGTCTATTTTTGCATCAATACCATACTGCTTTAATTATACAATGTTTTAATGTCATGTAAGACCAAAAATCATCACTGTGTTTCTTTCTTAGGGATTTTGGATATTCCCATGTTTGCTTTTCCATGTGCACTTTGCAGAATCATTGCTTGCTTTAAAGAAACTGACAGAATATATTACAAAATCAAATACAATATTGACGTTAGCTTAAGGATATTATTCAGAATATTACTAGGCTGGGCGCGGTGGCTCACACCTATTATCCTAACACTCTGGGAGGCCGAGGCAGGCAGATCATTTGAGCTCAGGAGTTTGAGACCAGCCTGAGCAAGAGCCAGATTCTGTCTCTACTAAAAATAGAAATAAATTAGCTGGACAACTAAAAATATATAGAAAAATGTAGTCAGGCATGGTGGCTCATGCCTCTAGTACCAGCTACTCAAGAGGCTGAGGCAGGATTGCTTAAGCCCAAGAGTTTGAGGTTGCTGTGAGCCAAGCTGATGTATGGCACTCTAGTCCAGACAACAGAGCGAGATTCTGTATCAAAAAAGAAGAAGAAGAAGAAGAAGAATATTGAGTTTTTCTATTCCATTTGTTTAAGTCTTTAGTCATATATTTCAGGAATGCTTTATTATTCTGCTCACATAGACTTTGCCCATTTTTCATTCGATTTGTTCTAGGTCATTTTGTTTTACTTTTAAAAATTTACTTTCTAATTTTTCAACATATACTTCTCACATTTTATTCATAAATGATCATGAATGATACATAGAAAAGCTGCTGTGTATGTTTATCAATATTCTATTGTGTTTGTTTACTGAACTATTTTTTGTATTAGGTTATTTTAAGCAATTACTTTGTGTTTCCAGATATATAATCATATCATCTGCAAATTAGGTCTTACATATTGGCTTTTATTTCTTCTGCCATATTCTAATGCCTTGGATAAAGCTCAATGCAAATTTAACAAATACTGTATGCAATATTGTGCTTTTTAGTATTGTTTCTTAAAAACAGTGGGAATGTCCCTCATGTTTTCCATTAGTATAAAAAAGATGATTTTGTCAAGTTTAAAAAGATTTATTAATGCCTAATTGTGACATTCTTAAATTATCAGTAATGCAGGTTAATTCTGCTAAGTAGATATTTTTGCATCTACGACTATAATTATGTGATTGTTCTATTGTTCCTTATTAAAATAATGAATCCTATCACTGAATTTCCTAATATTGAATTACAGAAATAACTGAATTTTCCATTATATACTGTTTTTAATAATCAATTGGGATTTGTTTTCTAGTATTATATCGTACATATTTGGAATGTGTAGGCAAAGATGAGATTTTTCTGTAACAGTCTATGTTGTACAACATTTGGAAGTTTTTGGTACCAATGTTTCATTTGATTTCTGTAATTTATTTAGAAGTAGTACTTCCATTGTAATGTTGTCAAACTGAGTTAAAAGTATTGATTTAAGGGATATTTAAAATGACTGTAGAATTCCTTTGTTTAGATACATTATCCTAGATCTGTGTTTGTTATAAACTTTTCTGCTCGTATGAATACTATATCATTTAGTCTTCCTTTCTAAACAGTCATATATATTGGTAAACAATATTTTTCCACAAAATTTCCATGTCCTTTGATTTTTCAAATCAACGGGTAAATTAAGTTGTGCTAATTATTCTTTAACGATTATAGTATAAATTTATAATGTAATGTTTAATCTTCTACATCTAACCCATTGATGCATCCTTGTCATTTTCTTTATGTCAACTCATTATCCTCCCAAAACTGTAAATAAAGGGGCATCTCAAAAGCCCAAGAGTTAACTAAGTTTTAAATTTTTAGTAAAAGACCTTCTCAAGGGCCGGGCGCTGTGGCTCACGCCTGTAATCCTAGCTCTTGGGAGGCCGAGGCGGGCGGATTGCTCGAGGTCGGGAGTTCAAAACCAGCCTGAGCAAGAGCGAGACCCCGTCTCTACTATAAATAGAAAGAAATTAATTGGCCAACTGATATATATATAAAAAATTAGCCGGGCATGGTGGCGCATGCCTGTAGTCCCAGCTACCTGGGAGGCTGAGGCAGAAGGATCACTCGAGCCCAGGAGTTTGAGGTTGCTGTGAGCTAGGCTGACGCCACGGCACTCACTCTAGCCTGGGCAACAAAGTGAGACTCTGTCTCAAAAAAAAAAAAAAAAAAAAAAAAAAAAGACCTTCTCAGGGAAGCACATAGTCCAGTGTACAGCACATGCTTCACTGCCAGGCCCTCTGCGTTGGACGTCAGCTCTTTTCCACATGACTGCCTTCAAAGATCATGGAAAAGGAAGAGCCTCTTCCAAAGACTCCAAGGGTGTCCTTGGAGATGCTGATAAAGAACCTGCAATTAGGGCAGGTGCTGACGCCTCGGGCCGCTGGCTGCGTGGCCCAGTGGCTGCGGCAGCTGCGGTGAGACCCCGCACTGCTATTGTGGGCTCACCGCCGCGGTGGCCGCCGCCCCGCTCCCCTTTTCTACCGAATTCCCTTTTCATCAACTCCTCTTCTGCCGACGCTGGCGCGGCCGCCCGACTGCGGCTGTAGGCCGGTGCTCCCGCGCCCGCAGCCGGCGTCCGGCTCCGAGGCCGGCGGAGCGCGAGCGCGAGCGCGGCTGCGCGGCCGAGCCTGCGGCCACACCCCAGGGACCGCCCGGCGCGCCGCCCCTTCCCGAGACTGCAGCGTCATTTCTGTCCTCGGTACTCAGGAGCCCTTTGGAGCGAAGCACCTCCGAGCATCTCTTCTCTTCGCCGCCATCCCGCGAGCCGCCCGGAGGGTAAGGCCCTGCGGACGCGGCGGTGCCCAGGAGAGCCGGGGCGGGACTGCAGGGCCGACACTGCCGCCCCTGGGGGCGAGGCGGACACTGCTGCGCGCTGACGACCCGCCCGACGGCCGCCCCGCCGCTCGTGCGCCGCGGGCTCGGGGACGCAGTTCCTAGCGTTAGGGTGCTCCTGTGGCCTCCCGTGTCTTACGTTGCTGTAAGGCTGGTGGCGGCCCCTCCCTGCCCTCCATCAAAAAAGGAAAGGCTCAGGAGACCAGACCTGCCAGGACAAAACCGGCAGGCCCCGCTGAGAGGAACCGCACCCAGATGTCCGCCCAAGTGAGAACGTTTCGGTTCCGCAAATTCCGCCAGCCCCTCCTATTTCTCAACCCCAAGGTCGCAATGGAAAATCCCCAGCTCTTCCCTCCAGAATTCCCTGCTCCGCCCAAAGGGTATAAAAGGCCTCAACCCCTTCAAATGGCGGCGACTTCTGGGGTCTTCCTCTCTTGGGGCCCCAGAACCTCGTCCACGAGTGTATAATAAAGCCACGTGGTTTGGCCCCCACTCTTTCTCTCTGTCTGTCTTTTCGCGGCCGCCAAAAACCTTACAGTTACTCTGTGCAGTACTGGCTCCGCTCATCTAACAGTTGTTTGGAGGGGAGTGTTTATCTTATAACACAAACCACACTTTACAAAGGCAGGTTTTTAAGATTTTTACAATTGAGTCATGGACCCCCAAAAAGCCTGCTCGGCGTCAGTGGACCCCAAGTAAAAGCCCATTCTGCAAGGACTTAACGGAATCTGGATGGATTAACCACAAGCAGAGGTGTCTGAAATCTCCCACCATGTGGCCTTACCCCAGGGAGGGCAATAGCATTTATTGCATGATTGTTAACGAGAAGGAAACACTGAGGACCCGAGAGGTTGTGTGACTGGCTATTTGTAATCGTAGAGCCTGAGTTAAACCTGGGTCATGGGTCTCCCTGGTTGGAAAGTCCGTGCCATTTCCTCTCTGGCAGCAGAGGATTAGCAGGACTTTTCCAGACTCACTGTGTATCGTTGGTGAGGGAGGGAACAACTGGGGCGAAGGGTGCTTTCTCATGGACAGAGAATAAGATTATAAACTAGGACATTTTTTATAAAAAGTGATGAGGTAATATGTCACAAGGGCCTTGAGGTAATTCACACTCTAATTCTGCTTCCAGGAACCCATCAATGGGACTCAGTCAGAGATACAGTCAAAGTTTTTAACTTCAAGGTTGTTTATTTCAGCTTTATTTATAAAAGCTAAAATTGGAAACAACCTGGATAACTTAAAGGGTGGAGATGATTGAAAAACTATGATGCGTACCTCTGGGCAACCACCAAAATCCATGTTGTCAATGGCAGCAGAAATTTCTCACTAGGTAGTGCTAAGTGAAAAAAAGGACATAAAACTATATTCAGTATATCAATTTTGTGTGAAACAAAAGTTGTTAAGAATGATTCTATCTGGCTACAGGAATCATTAGTGATTTGCAATGTTTTCCAAAATCTCTGCAATGAAATTTTGTAGAGAACTTATGAAATTTTCTAGTGCACATTTTAATGTGTTAAAAATAAATGTGTGTAGTCATTGATGAATCTATAGTCTGGATCCCAATATCAAAAAGAAAATGGTCTGATAAGATTAGATTAAAAGCAAAAAAAAAAAAAAAATCTGACCAGACCCATAACAAAATGACCAGAGATGCTGGAAAAGAAATAGTGGAAAGCAAAAAGCAAGTAGACAAATAATATAAATAGAAGACAAAGTTGAAATCTATTAAGAAGGTGTAACTTATTGTGAAAAATCTTGTCATTTCAAAGGAATGAAGTATAGAATTAAGCAGGAAATAAGGACAGGACACATCTTCACACCTGTACCCAGTGGCACTGCGGTGGCAAGCCTGGAGTTGTGGAAAATTAGGTGTGAATTTGAGCTCCAACACTGACCTGCTGTCAGCCAGAGGAGTTTGGGGACACTAGCACATCTCTGCAGTATTTTCCCTGTCCCTAACAATGGAAACCACTAGCAATGCCACAGGGTCGTTGTGGAATTAAATGAGTTATACTTGAAAACACTCACACAGTGTGGTTAGTCACATAGTGGTTATAACTAGCAGCTCAATAAATTTTCTTTTTTTAATGTGCTGAACAACATGGCAACAAAATATGTAAAGAAAAATGTATTTGTCATATAAAAGAAATGGACAGAAATGCAATCATTATATGAGATTGTAACTTGCTGATGTCCAACTCAGACAATAGCAACCACTGAAATTGCTGTCTGGGGGATCGCAAGGGATGCAAAAATGGTTTTGTAAACTGTGAGACAGCATAAAAGTGTTAGTTATTTTGCAAGATGCAACATAATATGTATAGGAAGTGATTATATTTTTCTCCAAGGTCATAAAGAAATTCTCAATAAATTTTAAAGTAAAAAAAGAAAAAAGAACCTGCAATTATTTGGGGGATTCATGACAAAGACAGAGTTTTCAGAAACAGTCTCAACTCCACTACTAGTGTGCACTATCACTGCCAATATAAATAAAATGATAACTGCAGTTCTATGGGGAGGTAAGATCACAGAATGGCAAGAGTCTATCTCTAGGTTTTCCTGTTTCCCTTCCACACACACACACTGACTGCCAAACTGTCACACTGAGACCACAATCCTGAAATAGGACAAAGTCAGATAAGTTAGGTTTTAGGCCGAGAGACAAGAGTCTGTAAGTGAAGGAAGTTTATCGGTAGTCTAAGTGTGCCTGTCTAGAAAGGGGATTAGTCTAGAAAGGAGATTATTCTGGATTTAAAACTGGTCCACTGCCAAATATACTCAGGATAAAAAAATAATTCCTAAGGCAAGGGGCTGACCTCTTGGAAATAGGTTGGAGGCCTTAAACCCTACACAGAACCCTATCTTTTCCTAATGTAATTTAACCCATACTGATGGCAATTAATGTCTTATTTTGGTAAATTTAAGTTTAAATTTAAGTTTTTAAAATTAAAGTTTAAATTTAAATTCTCAACGATTGTCATTATGAAATTAATCTTCTCAGCTTAAATTCCAGACACCATTTTCAGGAAATAAAAATGTTAGTATAAAATCTCCATGCAAGTGATAATAATTAAATGGAACTAGAATAATCACCTGCTATACAGAAACCACGTGTGACTGTGGCTCACGTCTGTAATCCTAGCTCTTGGGAGGCCGAGGCGGGCGGATTGCTCAAGGTCAGGAGTTCAAAACCAGCCTGAGCAAGAGCGAGACCCCGTCTCTACTATAAATAGAAAGAAATTAATTGGCCAACTGATATATATATAAAAAATTAGCCGGGCATGGTGGCGCATGCCTGTAGTCCCAGCTACTCGGGAGGCTGAGGCAGAAGGATCGCTCAAGCCCAGGAGTTTGAGGTTGCTGTAAGCTAGGCTGACGCCACGGCACTTACTCTAGCCTGGACAACAAAGCGAGACTCTGTCTCAAAAAAAAAAAAAAAAAAAAAAAAGAAACCACGTGTGAGAGTGGTGACTAGAATATCTTTTCTCTAATGCTGGATGAATTATGTACTTAATAGCGACAGTACCTGTTTTTACAAACAAAAACAAAAACCTCTGTTGTCTGTTGATTATGCTGAGATTTTTCCCATTGAAATAATAAAAGGCACACTTAAGGAAAAGTTACATCATGATTTGAGTTTCAGATAGCAGAGAAAAAGAAACGTCAAGGCCTTTAGCAGTTTCTGCTTTGAAAATGTTTCAGTATCATTTCTAGTCTCACTATGAATCTCTCCAATAATTATTCAGTGTACTCATTCCCATGTCTTTTGGATGCACCTTTATGTATTTATCTTATATTGGAGTATAATGTAATAATTATTACATTGTCGTTAACTATTATTCCACTTGTTATTAAAAAATTATAATATGATCCCAATCGATAATAATTTAGTATGAACACTCTGGTGTTTTATGTCTTGTTTATATGTCTAATCCCATAGTTTAATTTGCAGCAGTATTCTACAACAATGTTGGTGATTAGCACCATTATAATCTCATTTCTGAATCAAAGGAACATATATAACCTTGTTAGTGTAGTAGTGTAAGTAAGAATTATTTCTTGACAGCCAAAACATCTGGGTTTAAATCCTGATTCATACAACCTACTGGGGTAGGAATGAAATGAATATTTTGCCTTGTCATTGCCTGAGGTTCCTCATTAGTCATAAGAATAACATCAATAGTTTTACAGAGTTTAATAGTCAGTCAGCAATTGCATGAAAAGCTATAATAATAATGATTCTTACCCTAAGGGTTGTATAAAGGATAATAAATCTGCAAACACAATCACTTCATAAAACAAATAATAAGTGTTTCTCAGTATGAACCAATTCTATGTTGAGAATATTGAACTTTAATAGCCTTGAAGTAACACCATTCTCTTGTTTCTCTGCAGGATTCTCTGAATATAAATATTGGTCTAGGAAAAAGGCAAAGTGGCCTCCAGGGATTTGGCAATAGAGAATATCTTCTTTACAGCAGGCTATACTTGAAATCCTTGGGAATTGTTTTTGTATTCGCTATATTTATATTTACCCTCACTAGAGGTTAAGATCCACAGATACAGCCAGGCGCGGTGGCTCAGGCCAGTAATCTTAGCACTCTGGAAGGCCAAGGCGGGCAGATCCTTTGAGCTCAGGAGTTTGAGACCTGCCTGAGCAAGAGTGAGACCGTGTCTCTATTTAAAGAAATAGAAATTAGCTGGACAACTAAAAATATAGAAAAAATTAGCCGGGCATGCCTGCAGTCCCAGCTACCCGGGAGGCTGAGGCAGGAGGATTGCTTGAGCCCAGGAGTTTGAAGTTATTGTGAGCTAGGCTGATGCCATGGCACTCTAGTCCTGGCAACAGAGCGGGACTCTGTCTCAAAAAAAAAAAAAAAAAAAAATCCACAGATATGATCATCAGGCACCTGAGATTAGCCAACACTTTGGTCATTCTCTCTAAAATAGCCCCCAGATGATGGCAGCATTACAGATGAAACATTTCTTTGGATATAAAGTTATGTCTTATCTTCACACAGTACCCAGAGGTGTGTCCTATGGCACCTCCTGGCTTTTTGGTATTTTACAAGCCAACACAATCTAGAGTGCCATGGCATCAGCCTAGCTCACAGCAACCTCAAACTCCTGGGCTCAAGCGGTCCTCCTGCCTCAGCCTCCTCCTGAGTAGCTGGGACTACAGGTGCATACCACCACGCCTGGCTAATTTTTTTCTATTTTTAGTAGAGATGGGGTCTCACTCTGGCTCAGGCTGGTCTTGAACTCCTGACCTCAAGCAGTCCTCCCGCCTCAGAATCCCAGAGTGCTAGGATTACAGGTGTGATCCACTGCGCCCTGACAGGCCATCACAACCTGTGTGTGGAACTCCAGGTGGGTGGAACTTAAAGTGAAAGCTCACAAGTGCATTGGCCAACCCAACTTCTTGTGCTGAATATTGCAAATGCTTTTATTTTTATTTTTTTTAATTTTCTTATAGCCACATGTACTCTAATAAAGTAAATGCTTTTAAACATATATTTTCCTATATACATTGTTGAAAAGTGGAGCAGTAATGACAACACAAAGCAAAAGGATCTGGATACTGTTCTTGTGTACTTCATAAGAAAGTAACATTCTCATTTCTTACAGGTTTTGTTAGTCTTTCCTAGTATTTTGAGTTTTCTACTTAGGATCTGGGCCAGTGTTTCTGATGGATGAACCAATACAGACACAAGCAGAGGGCTCAGCACATTTATAGGACCAATCTGTTTCTCAGATACTATCTTGATGCCAGAGCCACACAAAGAATCTCTATCCTATTGAGTACCTTTGTAGCTTTTCTCACCCTCTCCTCCTCAGAATTTACATGGGGCTTTTTACTGATCCCAGGTAGTGGCTGGTGAAATCACTGTGCTAATTAATTCATGTTTCCCAACTGTCAGCCCCTTTGGTCTCATGGACCAAGACAACCACATATCCAGAGTCTGCTCTGCGGGCTGCAACCTGAAGGCCCAATGTCCTAATCTGGTAATAGAGCAGCAGAAGTTACTTTTGTTTTCGCAATATGTAGTTACTTTTTATTGTTTTCTAGCAGCTTTTTGAGATATGATTCACATATTATAAAACTTTACCCAAGTGTGCTAATCATTTTCTAGTGTATTTACAGAGCTGTGAAACACATCCCCAGCATTTAGTTTCAGAATATTTTTACCACCTAAAAAATAAACCTCACATCCAGTAGCAGTCACTCCACATCTCTTCCCTTCCCCAGCATTAGGCAGCCACTAATCCACCTTCTGTCTCTGTAGATTTTCTTATTCTGGATATTCCATACCAATAATATGCACTCTTGTGTGACTGACTTTTTTCACTTGTTATGTTTTTCAAGATTTATCTATATTTCTGCATACATAAATGCTTCATTCTTTTCCCATGTGGAATAATATGCCATTCCATGAATATATATTTTAAAAATCTGTTTATGGACATTGGGTAGTTTCTTCTTTTTGTCTATTGGGAATTATGCTTCTGTGAACTTTCATGTACTAATTTTTCTGTACATATTATCTGAGCTCTGAGTCAAATCAAATATCCACAATACTCTAGGAATGGAGAGTTTTCAGGTAACTATTAATTTGGATCAAATATTGACTATCCTCTAGTGATATTATGTTTGTGTAACAGCTTTACTGACATCATTGACATACAAAAACTATATATTTAAGGTGTACAACTTGATTTACACTGCAAAATGATCATTACCATTCATAATTAACATATATATCACCTCTACATAGTATTATTTATGTGAGTTAAGAAAATTTAAGGTCTACCCTTTTAGCAAATTTCAAGTACACAACACAGTATGATTACCTATCATCCCCACTGTGCACATTAGATCACAGAATTTACTTATCTTGCATAGCTGTAATAAATTAAATAACATCAATAAAATCTGAAAGCAGACACGTAACATGGCGGTGGTGGCAGTCGCACTCCCTGTGTGATCGGCCCCTCGGCCTTTGTCTAGGACTCCCCATCCCCTGAGCTGTGGCTACCTCAACCCCGGCCGCTGCCCCTGACCCTCCGAGCGCTGGGCTGGCTGCTTGCTTCCCGGGGCACCCCTCCGGGCCATCCTCCGCAGCAGCCGTGGCAGCTTGGCAACCCCAGGGGGGCTTTGGAGCGCCACCCGCGGCCGGGCCTGGGCTCCGACAAGGGCGGCAGCCACCAGACTGGGGCCTGGCCCAGCGAACGGCCTCCTGGTTCCCCAGGGCTGCTCCGAGCTGTAGGCACCTCCGGGGCTGAACCGCCAGAGCCCGACGCCAGGCCACGCTGGCGGCCGCCTGAGCCGTCACGATGGGCTGGGTCACCCGCGGCCCCAGGCGCCGGCTCTCAGTGACCGCGCCGCCCCTCCCCAGCAGCAGCGGGCCTGGGCTCCGCGCGGCCCACACACCTGGCGCCCGAGAGCCGCCCCGTGTGGAGCAGTGCGCCCGGCCGCAGAGCGGGAGCAGCAAGAAGCCGCCAACGCTGCCTGCACACAGCGGCTGGTGACTGCCTGTCCCCCGTGGCTGGGGCCTCAGAGTTGGGCGCGGAGGGGCGAGCAAAGGCCTTGGCGTTCGGAGAGCAGGAAGGGGACAGTAGGCTCAAGACCCTGCACCGCACGCTTCTGGCACTGCACCGCCCGGCCACTCTGAGGCCATGGCAGTACGTTTAAAGGGGACCCGATCCTGATTGCAGGTGGGTCGTTGGGTTTCCAGTCCTGTTAGTCTAAATTGGTTGCAAGAGCAGCAAGGAAATAAAAAAAAAAAGCCTTCTCCAGAGCCAGAAGGTGAGCTTGGGCCCTCTACGATCAATGGAGAAGCCCAGCTATGGATGTCCACAGCCACAGTAGGGCTCAAGATCCCCTGACTCCTAAATCCTCATTTGTGTCTCCACTGCCAACCACTGCCTCATCTCATTCCAACCAACCAACCAAACCACACCGCCTGATGCAGCCCAGAATGACCCATCCCCATGGCAGTCCTGATCTTAGCAGACAACGCAGGGGCAGTCATGACTTGAAAGATACCAACCAGGTTCACTCCAATAGCAAGAGGAATAGCAACAGTCCACACTCTCTGTCCTCTAAGAACCGAAGCAGGCTGGGCCCCAGAGAGGTGGGGGACCAGGAGACAGGCAGCACAGGAGGACTGCAGTCAGTGCACCCCAGCAGCCTCCCCCACTCCTCTCTGGCAGCCAGTGTCCCCCTGTTCTCCAGCTTCTGCCAGAATGGCTGGGGAACACCCACTTTGTGCAGTGCCCATCCATCCCTTGGCACAAGTTCTAAGTCCTTTCTCCAGACAACACATCAAATAGCAGGCATCTCGTAGAGAGGTCTATTGTCCCAGTGGGAAATAATGCCCTCTTATGGGCTCCAATGTCCCCTGGGCCATTATGCAGGGGAAAATTACAACCATTCTTTTTGGCGATGTGAAAGTGAAAAAAGAGACACTTGTGACTTTCCAGTTTCAGAAAAACCCAATGATTACCCTTTATTAAAATTGCTTGGGTTGGGCATGATGGCTCAAGCCTGTAATCCTAGCACTCTGGGAGGCCCAGGCGGGCAGATCGTTTGAGCTCAGGAGTTCGAAATCAGCCTGAGCAAGAGCCAGCCCCCCGTCTCTACTAAAAAAAAAAAAAAAAAAAAATAGAAAGAAATTAGCTGGACAACTAAAAGTATATATATATATATAGCAGGGCATGATGATGCATGCCTGTAGTCCCAGCTACTTAGGAGGCTGAGGCAGTAGGATCACTTGAGCCCAGGAGTTTGAGGTTGCTGTGAGCTAGGCTGATCCCATGGCACTCTAGCCCAGGCAACAGAGTGAGACTCCGTCTCAGAAAAAAAAAAAAAAAAAAATGCTTGAATTGTATATGTATCTCCATATATATATGTACATATGCAAGTCAAGGGAAATGTATACTTCATAAACATGGCTGTATAAATTTTTTCTTTTTTTTTGAGACAGTCTGGCTCTGTTGCCCAGGCTAGAGTGCCGTGGTGTCAGCCTAGCTCACAGCAACCTCAAACTCCTGGGCTCAAGCAATCCTCTGCCTCAGCCTCTGGAGTAGCTGGGACTACAGACATGTGCCACCATGCCCGGCTAATTTTTTCTATGTATTTTTAGTTGTCCAGCTAATTTCTTTCTATTTTTAGTAGAGACAGGGTCTCACTCCTGCTCAGGCTGGTCTCAAACTCCTGACCTTGAGTGATCTGCCCACCTTGGCCTCCCAGAGTGCTAGGATTACAGGTATGAGCCACCAAGCCCCGCCATGCTGTATAATTTTTGACAACAAAAGGTATGTACTTATAGAACAGACATAGTGTCTCATGCCTGTAATCTTAGCAATCTGAAAGGGTGAGGCAGGAGAATTGCTTGAGGTCAGGAGTTCAAGGTCAGCCTTAGCAAGAGCCAGATCCAGTCTCTATCAAACACAGAAAAACTGGCTGGTCATGGTGGCTCACGCCTGTAATCCTAACACTCTGGGAGGCCAAGACAAGAGGATTGTTTGAGGTCAGGAGTTTGAGACCAGCCTGAGCAAGGGTGAGACCCTATTTCGACTAAAAATAGTAAAAAATAGCTGGATGTGGTGGTGCCTGCCTGTAATTTCAGCTACTCGGGAGGCTGAGGCAGGAGGATCGCTTGAGCTCAGGAGTTTGAGGTTGCTGTGAGCTAGGCTGATGCCACAGCACTATAGCCTGGGTGACAAGAATAGGACTCTGTCTAAAAAAAAAAAAAAAAAAAAGAAAGAAAAAGAAAACAATAACATAAACATTTACCCATAAAATCCTGTATGAAACATTAATATAACATTAAAAAATAATTTTTTATGCAACTACAATGTTCAACTATGACTATGAGAATAGGTATTGGCATGTGGTGTACAAAAATACAATTTCACAGAAAATGCACTACAGTCATTAATAAAAGTCTCTAATGAGAATATTTTAATGCATAAGCACTAAAAAGCCACTAAAGATAATGTTTTATTACATTAATATATTGATTTCTGCACAAAATGAAAAAGCTGTAATCCAGCCTTCAGAAGGAGAGAAAAGCCTTACATTTCTGAACAAAGGAAAAATATAAATTTTGTTAAATATGGTGAGTCACTGATGTAATATAAACATTTAGGAATAAATTTTATCATCATTTAGATATAGGTTGACGAAAGTGAATGGAAATACTAATGATTCCTTTTTGACTACAGTAAACATAAATTTACAAGTGAATATTACAATTGCGGGTTGTCTATTAATTATCTACCTTTATATATTGTGTAAATTCTAGCCTATTGTTCTGAACATCTGAATCTAAAATTACAGACAA
The DNA here is from genome assembly GCF_040939455.1 of Microcebus murinus. NCBI lineage: Eukaryota > Metazoa > Chordata > Mammalia > Primates > Cheirogaleidae > Microcebus > Microcebus murinus. Next base: position 2,198,007 of record NC_134116.1, on the reverse strand, counting down.
ATCTAAAATAGAACAAAATAGAAAGTGAACATGTATAAGGAGAATGACATGAGCAAGATGTTGAGAGTTCCCCTGCTTGTATATCCACCCCAAGGAATGATAATTTGGCAGCCATCCATGAACAAGGCGCCTTTATGAGAGAGACAGGCACCACAGCTCATGTCTGTAACCCCAGCTATACTAAGGGAAGCATAGGCAGGAGGGTTGTTCAAGCCAGGAGTTTGAGAACAGGATGAGGGATAAAATGAGAGCCTGTCTCAAAAGAAGTGCCTTTATGAAAGCTTTGGGATTCAGGAAAGGGGTTATGAAAACCTGCAAAAGCACAAGACCAAGAGGGATCATTTGGAAAAGACAGCCCTCATTTAGGTGGGAATCTTGAGGACCCCTGGTCTTGTCTACAGACCAGAATATGGCACACCCAACTTGGTTTCATTGAGAATTATGAAGTCACTCTGTAACTGTCTCCAACTCATCCTGGCCCATCCAGAGTAGATCTTCCAATCCAGAGACTTGAAGGGAGATGCCCATTCATGGCCATGGAGGCAGGCCTGCAGAACTTGGCCTTTACTGTGGTCTCAGAAGCAGTTCTGTGACTCAGTCCCAGACCTCTTAGCCACAGTCCATAGCAAGTCTTGCCCACCTAGACACCCACATAGTGACCTGGGGAAACTCTTCCAGGTACTTGATTGGAGCTACACTCACACCCTTGGGATCAGGCCCACCGTACGGACCCAAATGCAGAATGCAGAACCAAATGCAGAACCCTGCCCTAGTGCCTGCCCAACTGATTAAGGTTCTGAAGGCAATCCAGTTGGCCCAGAAATAAGACATAATGCATAACCACCCAAGAACCTGGTCATAGGCTCACCAAAGGCAGACCCTACTGCAGACTCAGTAGCACCATTGTGACCCAAATACAACTCCTCACCACAACAAAAGTCATGGAACCCAAAAGGAGAAGATCTTTACCTGCTGAAACCAGTTTATAAAAACTGGAAGAGGTGTTTGCTCCTTTAAATTTATAGACATTAATACAAGGTTATATTGTACCCATTTTCAGCACTTCTATTTTAACATAGTACTGAAAGTCCTAAGAACAATTAGGCAAATAAATAAATAAAAATCATCTAAATTGAAAAGAAGTAAAAATTTTGCTATTTGTTGATGGCATGCATGATCTTATATATACAGACAACCACAAATTGCACACCAAAGAACTGCTCAACTAATAAATATACTCAGTAATTTTGTAAAATATTAAGCTAACATTCAAATATCAGTTTTGTTTCCATACACTAACAGGAAACTATCCAATAAAAAAGAGAACAATCTCATTTATAATAGCATCAAAATGATAAATTACTTAGCAATAAATTTAACCAAGAAAGTGAAAGATCTTTACAATGAAAAATATAAATTTTTGTTTAAAGAAATTGAAGACAAAAATAAATCGAACAATTTCCCATGTTTATGGATTAGAAGAATAAATACTGTTAAAGTTCCATATTATCCAAAGTAACTTACCAATTAAACTGGATTCATATCAAAATTCCAAGATCATATTTTACAGTAATAGAAAATAAATCCAAAATTTATATGGAACTGCAAGAGACTATGAATACCCAAAACATTCTTGAGGAATAGAACAAAGCTGTGGTATCATACTTTCTGGTTTCATACTATATTTCAAAACTCTAGTAATAAAAACAGGATGATATGTTCAAAGACCCCTGGAACAGAATAGAGAGCCAGAAATAAACCTATGCATACAAGGTCAAGTAATCCTTGACAAGAGCATCAAGAATACACAATGCAGAAAGTACAGTTTCTTCACTACTTGGTGCTGGAAAAACTGAATACCCTCAAGCAAAATAATGAAATCACACCATTTTTCTTACACCACACACAAAAATTAACTCAAAATAAAACAAAGGCTTAAATGGAAAACATAAATTTCCTTAAAAATTTTAAAAGGAAACATGTAAAACATTTTCTTTATATTGGTATTGGCAATGACTTTTTGGATATGACACCAAAAGTACAACAACAAAACCAAATACAGTTGGACTGCACCAAACTAAAAAACTCTGCACAGCAAAGAAAACAATAAGAAAACCTACAGGATGAAAGAAAATACTTGCAAGCCATATATTTGATAAGAGGTTAATAATCAAAATATATAAGAAACTCACACAATTTAAAGGCAAAAAACAATAAAAATACAATTGAAAAATAGGAAAAAGACTGAATAGATATTTTTCCAATGACAAGATAGAGGAGATATCATCACTTCATATCTGTTAGGATGGCTAATATAAAAAAAAAAAGACAGAGAATAACAAATGTTGTCAAGGGTATGTAGAAAAGTAAACCCTGTACACTATTGGTGAGTTGGAAATTGGTAGATTCATTAAAAAACAACAACAACAACAACAAAAACAGTCTAGTGGTTCTCTGGAAAAAATCAAAAACAAAAACAAAAAACAGAACTACCATACAATCTAGCAATCACACATATATAACCATAGGAAATAAGTATCATGAAGAAATATCTGCAGCCCTGTGTTCACTGCAGTATTATTCACAATTGCCAAGATATGAAAACAACCTAAACATTTGTAAATACTGAACAGATAACGAAAATATGGTATATATTAACAATAGAATATTATTCAGCCATAAAAATAAATTCCTGTCATTTCAACAACATAGATAATTCTAGAGGACATTATGCTAAATGAAATAAGCCAGGGACAGAAAGACAAATACTGCATGATCTCACTTATATGTGGAATCTAAACATATTGAACTCATAGGAGTAGAGAATACATAGGTGGTTTCCAAGGCCAGTAAGCAGGGAAAGTGGGGTCATATTCTTAAAAGGGTACAAAGTTTCAGTTATAAGATGGATAAGTTTTGGGATCTAAGGTATAGGTTCATGACTGTAGTTAATAATAATGTTTTGTATGCTTAAAATTTACCAAGACAGTAGACTTTAAGGATTCTCACTATGTTTTTTTTGAGACAGTTTCATTCTGTTGCCCAGGCTATGGTACCATGGCATAAGCCTTGCTCGAAGCAACCTCAAACTCCTGGGCTCAAGCAATCCTCCTGCCTCAGCCTCCCGAGTAGCTGGGACTACAGGTACCTGCCACCATGCACAGCTAAGTTTTACTATTTTTAGTAGAGATGGAGTCTCACTCTGGCTCAGGCTGGTCTTGAACTCCTGAGCTCAAGCAATCCTCCCATCTCACCCTCCCAGAGTGCTAGGATTACAGGCGGAAGCCACTGTGCCAGACCATGGATTCTTATTATTAAAAAAAGTTTAACTATGTGAGGTGACAGATATGTTCATTAACTTCATTGTATTAACCATTTCACAATGTATACACATCAAATCATTATATTTTATATAATAAAGATATACAATTTTTTTAAACAACCAGATGATGGACATACAGATACATATATATTTTAATATATATATATCCTCATGTCTCATATATATGAATGACAGTCTTAGTAAACTCCATATTAAACAAATAAAATTCTGATAGTTATAATTATTAAAATGAGAAGTGAGAGTTTAATATATGCTCAGAAATATTCTAAGTTTCCCAATGACATTAAGAAACTATAATACAGTTGAAGAATGTGGGTATATAAAGTGTAAATTACCAATTTCAATTAATGCTGAAATAATTATATTTTGAAGTAAAATAACATTAGGTTTTTATATTTAGTGAGAAGCTTTAGAAAATATTCTGATAAAATTACTATGTGTGATTTTCTGTATAATCCCAATTGAAACCCACATAGGATTAGAAATCATAATGCTCATAAAGCAGAAAACATGCAACATCTGTTTGTAGTGTTCTCAGGATTTTAGAATCAAACCCTGTCACCACTACTCCCACACATTTCAGTTATGATACAAAAATAGAACTTAAAGATGTTTTAACATAGAATTCCTCAAAAATACGCACAGTATTTTCATGTCTCCCCCAAAGCAATGAAAGAGCAGTCAGATCATGCAATCCTTTGTAAACCACAAAGAGGACTTTGGCTCTCACTGGAAATGTAAAAGAAGATCACTGAAGAGGAAGTAGAGTCCTTAGAGAATATTGGAGCATGAGATGGAGATGCCCCTATGTGGGAGCAAGAGAAAGAAACCCAGGCCTCTCAGAAACCATTTCCACTGCAGCAGAACATTCCAAAACATTTTAAAGTCCGTCTTCCTCCTTGACCATTCACTGAACCTTACACCTGTCATCTACTTCATTTGCTCCCACCTACCTGAGTATTTGGCTACTCTCTCATGCCTCTTCACATTCCAAGGCTCTTTCCTTGGCTCCAGATGGATTAGCAGGTCTGGCCTAGATACAGCAAGACCTGTTTTATTACAAAAAGTAATGTGATTCTTAGTGGTGTTCTCCAATTATCAACCTAGTTATAAAAAATTCTAAAAAAGTTACTGCTAAAATAACATTTTTGACAGAACCTTTAGAATATTTTAAAAGGATTTTAAATGTGTATGTCCTTAGCTCTACTGCCCAGTACTGCTGAATCAAAAATTGGTGATGAAAGTTGGATAATAAGGGGTGGGCAACGACATATTATGATACTAAATTTCTAGAATTGCCACCAGTATAAAGTGAAGAGTGTGCATCACCTCAAGAAATGGGAAGGTTAATGGATAAAACAGGATAAAACATCTTGAATATTTTCTTTTCTACATCAAAAAATCCAAAGTACTCCTTGAAAGGAAGGATCAAAAACTTGTTCATACAAAGCAAAAATTCCTAAAGAACATTCTATAAAGAAAAATGAAATCCTTAGTGTGGAATGGGAATTGTGCAACACCCAGAGAGACCAGGTTTCTGTAGTTGCCGAACATCACGTCCCCACATAAACTTCTCTGAGTAGGGCCCAACCATGCCCACTCCTCTGGAGAGAATTCTAAGGCCACATCCCTGAATGTCACTAGTTCCTAGGGTGGGAGAACATATTTGCCAAGTGGCCATGGACAGTGTTCTTTGACTCCAGGTGAAAAGATCGAGTGAAGAGAACTGGCTCTGACTAGTATGACTGACTGGAATTGTCCAATAACACAATTTTTAACATGTGTTAACGGAAAAAAATCCAAACTCTGTAAAATAATTTTAAAGAGATTTATTCTGAGCCAAATTTGAGGACCATGACCCGGAGCCACTGCCAAGAGGCCTTGGGCAAGTGGACTCGCTGTGGCTGGGTTACAGTTTGGTTTTTATACATTTTAGAGACAAGGGTTATGGGTAAAGCCATCAATCAATGTGTGGGAGGTATACATTGGTTTGGCCCAAAAAGGAGGGCCATCTCGAAGCGGGGGCTTACAGGTTATAGGTGGGTTTAAAGATTCTTTAGATTGTAATTGGCTAAAGACACATGCTTTGTCTAAAGAGGTGGAATGTTTTAACATAAACTGTTTACCAGAGGTAAGCCACCATTTGTTGCAAATAGAAGGCCTGCAGGTTTGTCTTGCATACCCTCAGGCCTATTAATGGGTTACAAAGGAAATCTCCAAGAAGGGAGGGGGGCATGATAAGGCCTGTCTTACCTCCCTCCTCCTGGCAGGCAACTTTGCCCTTGAATATTCCTCTGGCCACGAGGGGGTCCATTCAGTCAGCCGGTAGGGGTTGAGGATTTTAGTTCACACATGTTAATATTCTCTAATGTATTCTCTGACAAAAGAGAATGGCATAAGATCCACAAAACCAGTGTAGATATTATACTTTTGTTAATAACAAAGTATAAAATTAAGAGCACCAACACAGGCATGTAGATTATTGACTGCCTACATTATAGATAAGTTGTGTATATTTCTCAGGTGGAAAAGTCACAGTGATTTGGAAGGTATCTCTCAAATTTTGATGTGCATAACAATCAGCTAGAGATTTTGTTGAAATGCAGATTCTAATTCAAAAGATCTGGGGTAAAGCCTGCATTTCTGAATTTCTTTCTTCCTTTTTTTTTTCGGAGACAGTCTTGCTCTGTCACCCCAGTCAGAAGGCAATGGGTGTCATCATAGCTCACTGCAACAATAGGGTCTATGGACAGGACACAGGTGATGGCATTTCTTCAAACTGGCCACGTGATTCTAATGGGAAGACTGGACTGAGGATCACTTATCTAAGCATTGTCTCTCAGGCTTTAATGAGCATATAAATTATTTGGTATTCCTGACCCCACTCCAAGTATTGTGATTCTGTAGGCTTGGAAGTGGTTCATGAATTGGCTTCTATAAGAAGCTCTCAGTTAACACTGATGTTGCTTCCCCAGACCCGTTATCAGTAGCACTCAGCTAGAGACATCAGGCACAGCACAGAGAGTCCCTTATACTCCAAACCTTATCACAACACAAATATTTTTGATCCAAAGTCAAAACCACCAATCACCATCCTGAAATATGACGTTCTACAGCAGCAATGTCTGAGAAAGTCTGCCTTTGGAATATATTATGTATACACACATTAAGGCAAAGTTTATTGAGCATGTACTAAGTACTCACAAGTATGCTATGATGCACTGTGCTGCAAAAGTTAGTGTGTTAGTTAATCCTCATAGCAGCCTAGGAATTGGGTACTAAGAGTGCCATAATTCTCAGGATTTTGATGAAGGGTCCAGAATTTCCATTTCTTTTTCTTTTTATCATTGATTTTAAAAAGAAAAAAACTATGGAATAAAATTTAAATGTAGGCTGGGTACTACTGCTCACATTTGTAATCCCAGTACTTTGGGAGGCTAAGACAGGAGGATTGCTTGAGTCCTGGTGTTCAAGACCAGCCTGATAGCGTGGTCAGATCTAATACCTACAAAATTTGAAAAATTAGCCAGATGTGGTGGTTGGCACCTGTTGTCCCAGCTACTCAGAAGTTTGATGCAGGAGGATATTTTGAGCCCAAGAGTTTCAGGCTGCATGAAGTAAGCTATGATGGTCCACTGCACTCCAGCTTGGGTGAAAGCATGAGACCCTGCCTCAAAAAAAAAAAAAAAAAAAAAAAAAAAAAGCTACCCTGCCATTTACCTTTCAAAGGCAAATAAAAAAAAGAAAAACAAAAGCTAAATATAGACAGATGGAAAGAATACATAAAGAAAGAGTAAAGTATGGTACAAAGGGATATTTTCAATATTCTATTTATAATTATTTTCTTCTTAATTGTGGAGAAATTACTGCATCTGCAAGAATGGAAAACAGGTTGCTTAGTGGGATTTCTCTAGAAGCATCTGTTTTAATAAAGAAGAAAAAATTAAGGTCTCAAAATATATAGATTTTTGCTTCCATTTATCTGCTTTTTGGTTTCAGGAAATTGTGAAGATTTGCTCTAGAGAGGTAGCAGCAGCAGCCTCCCCAGAATATGATCTCCTTTAATCAATTCCATGGTGTCAAATTCCAGGGTGGGGCCAGACCTGGATGAGGCCTGAGAAGAGGGTGGATCTGGGCAGGGCTGGGGCAGGAAGGCCCTGGGCTTCTCATTTCTTTGTCATTGGGTATTTCTAGGTCTGTCTTTCCTAATCCTGCCCAACAGAAACTGGACTCCCAGAGTTTGTATAATTTTAATCTATTTTAGCCACTTCCTTGTTTAATTTATAATGCACAATAACAGGCAATTTAACTAAACCCCTTAGGGTTTCTAGGACAATTATATTAGAAGCTAAATATTTATTCTTAGCAAGGTAAAAGCAAAAAATAATAACTTTTTCTGTCTATAAACAGCCCTTCATATAGTGACGTCAGAACTCATACAACATAAAGGAAGTGGCCCAAATGAAGCCAGAGTTCCTTGTACATTTCCCCTCTTTGTACTGACCATATGATGCAGCCATTTATCCCTTTGTCTAGAATAAAAGTTCACGAATGGTAGGCACCATGTCTGCTTTACCTGTTTTCCTCATGGCCATATGAAATGGAAACAATTGCTTTTTCTCAGTTTGTATCTCCAGACTCCCTCCTTGTTCTTCACCCAAGTATCATGAAACTGGAACATCTCCCATCTGGGCATCAACCAAAGAGAATCTGTGAGGAATAAAATAAAACCTAGATGACACATTTCTCTTTATCTGAGGCATAAGTATAATTAGACCCTGTTGTCAGCCTGATCCCAGTCTGAACAAGACATCGTCAATGTCTCAAAGACTTTCAGGTGCTGGTGAGAAGGATTACGGTGAGCCTGGGCTGATGCCCCCATGGTGGTCCAGTCAAAGGAGACTCAGGCTGACTCTTTGGGGTCAGGATAGTGAATGAAGTTGCCCTGGTGGAGCAGCTGACCCTGGATCCAGGTGGAATATTACCTGCTCTTAATCAGCTAACTCTTGGGTATGATAGACAAGAATACCTTAGTACAGTAATTCAGTGTACAGGGAGGTGGAGTTGTGATCATGGCTCTAGATATTTTGTGGCCCTGAGCTCTCACTACCACCAGATTCTGTTTATGTCAGGAGCCCCTCACAAAAATACAGCAGGTCACTGGGCAACATCTGGAAATTCAAAGGACACTACTCTGAAAAAGGGGTTCTAAAATGTCTGTTTGAGCTCTCATGATGCAGAAAATGTCTCCCCTGGGTTTTCTGTACATGCTCAATTCAAAGTACAGCCCTGTCATGTGAATCTAAGATAGAGGACAGCCCTTATGTGCAGGCTCCAAGCGAGATCACCTGGCTCTACATTCTTTGGGTGTTACAGCCAGGTAAATAAAACCAGAGGAGAGATTCCCTCATGGAGCTTGCTCCAACATATTCTAAATGATATGTCTACTTAAAAGGAAAAAGCTGGAGTAAAATTAATGGTAGTAAAGATTTTATTTGTGCCCAGGTTGAAGACTGAAACCTGGGAGTATTAGTTCAAGTTGCCCTGAATATACACTCCAAGTAGCAGCAGGTACAAGTGGATTTTTAAAGACAAAAAAAGGGGAACAAGAAGTGGGCTGAATCAAAGTTGTTTGTTCAGTATTTTCATAGTTTAGAGAAATAGCATGGACTAGTGATTGGCTATGCCTTGTTATGCTGTAGGGTGTGAGTTATGGTTAATTTATAGCTACTTTTGGTAACAAGTTTAAAGAGATGAATACATAACTCAAAGGAAAGAAAATGGCATGACTATGCTCTCATTTTACTGTTTCTCTGGGCATGATAATTAAAAAGGCCTGCAATCCTCAGATAATTTTTTCATTTTTCTCAAATCCCAGGACATGCACTCAGAATTTGGGGCTGCAGATTTAGGTCATGGAGAGGTTGAGAAGCAGGAGGTATCTTCTGCATGTTTATGAGTGTTCAGGCAAGTGGAAGAAGGGGAAGTTGAGATTCTCATGCCTACTCAATGCACATGTGTGAGCCAGACTGGGTTTCTAGTCCCCATGGTCTCTGAATCAGTTTCAGGTCTGGATGCCAGGGATGCTGAAAGTAGAGTAACTGCTACTCTGTTATTTTTGTAGAAATCTAGTCTGACTGTTCTAGGAGGGACTGTAGATCCCAAATAGGCAGAGGCATCAGTCTGCCTGCAGAATTTGAGGGCAGTGTGCACAACTGCTGCACAATTGTGTATTATGACCAGAAGCCTGAGCGGAAAAGACCCCTCTACAGTGAAGGCTGGTAGTACCTTACATGTTGATATTGTGTCTGATAAGTCTTGACAGTGTTTGGAAAATATAATTAAAAATACAGAGGAGCCGAAAAAAGATGGTGGATGAGAAACACAGCCAGACAGAGTGTCTCTGCAGAAAAGATAGATTCTAGCAGAAATCAGAAGAAAGAAGCAAGAAGAGCCTACATCGGATGAGGGTCAGAAGGAGGAGTACCTGAGACCACGGGAGACTCCACGGGAGACTCCACGGGAGGTCACGGAGGAGAACTGGAAGCTGGGACTGCCGGTGGCACGGAGACCAGCAGGAAGTATTGGCCATTTCCCCTCCCCTGCATCCCGGACTGCTGGTGGGCTCCCCAACGAGTGGAGAGACCTGCGGACACCAGTCCAGCGATGGCCGTTGCCAGTGAGCAGTAAGCCAGTGGCGGACACGGCACCGGGCTCCCAACTCCCTCGGGGCACCTCCGTGTGCACAGACCCGAGCCGCACGGCAGACACCATATTGCCTCCTCCCCCTCTCCCCCGACCCTACCCGCAGCTGCCCAGAGAGACAGAGAGACAATATAGCCACCAGCCGGAGGCACCTACAGGGAATGGGACCTTCCCTTTTGGGACCCTACAGCTGACTAAGGGGAACTCAGACTGTGAGCTCCCTACCTGCCAGCCCTCCCAGGTGCTGCTGGCACGGTGATCCCAGGAGAACGGGGCAGACTCTGAGGTTGAGAGACATAGGCGCAGCTTGGGCTCCCTGTGGGTGAATTGGGACTGGCACTGCTCTCCCTGGTGGGATATAGTTTGAACTCTGGGACCCAGAGGTCAGACCTGCAGACCACATCCCCTGCACCGAGGCCTCGCATTGCCTGGGGCACAGAAGGGATATTTGTGAACAGCCTACTGCTGTGTGTGTGCCTTCAGGGGCAGTTCAGCGTCCTAGAGGGCAATACTCCCCCCAAAGGGAGGCCCTGCACCCAGCCCAAGTGGTGTTCCCAAATAGGGAACCTCCCCACCAGCAGCACAGCCAGGGGAGGAGTGGTGGCGTGTGGTCTGGCCTGCGGGCAGAGGCCCAGCAGTAGCTGCGGAGTTGGGGATGGTGGAAAGAAGCCAGGCCCACTCCAGACTGCGAGTCTCAGACAGCCCCATACCCACACGCAGACTCTCTGACTGAGCTGGGCCATTCCAGCCCCGACGTGAAAGCTTTGCCTGGAAGCAGAGAACAGAACTTTGACACCTGCTAACGACATTGGTGTAGCCGGAGGGCAGGCTTACCCAACCCAGCTCTGCCCAGACTCTCTCCTAGACTAGCCCTCACTGAAGGGGAGAAAAGGACACACCTGGAAGTCCCAGGGCCTCACCCACCACCTGAGGCACTAGAGTTCTCTCTACATGAACAAGAGCTGATAACAGGGCATAAAAACAACAGCGTAGCCTGTTCCTCCAAACAAGCGCGACCTACTGACAGGGAGAGCATCCTGCAAACCCTTATCAGGACAGGGAGTGGACGAATCTCACCCACAGACACCACCTTCCAGCTCAGAAACTAAACAAGGCGTGTGAATACCCAAAGAAAAACCTAAAGAAAAGAAACAACAACTGATAAATATGGGAAGAAATCAGTGAAGGAACTCAGGAAATATGAAGAACCAAATGGAAAACTCTCCCCCAAAGAGGAGCCCTAGCCCCCTAGAAACGGGCACCAACCAAAATCAGGCAACCAAAATGACAGAAGAGGAATTTCATCTGTGGATCAGAAGAACACTCACCGAGCTGCAACAACAACTCAATAACCAACACAGAGAAACCACAAAAAGCATCCAGGATATGGAAAAAGAAATGGACACAATGAAGAAAAGTTTAACCGAACTCCTGGAAATGAAGAATCAATTCAAGGAACTACAAAATACAGTGGAAAGTCTCAAGAACAGGGTAGATAAAACAGAAGAAAGAATCTCAGAGCTTGAAGATAACACCTTCCAATTAAATAAATCAGTCACAGAAATAGAGCAGAGAAACAAGAGAAAAGAGCAAAGCCTACAAGAGCTGTGGGATTATGTGTAGAAACCTAACGTGAGGGACATAGGGTTACCAGAAGGGGAAGAAGATAACACTCAAGGGTTGGACAAGCTGTTTGAAGATATAATAGAGAAAAATTTACCAGGCCTTGCTCAAAATCTTGATATATAAGTTCAAGAAACTCAGAGGATCCCTGGGAGATTCAATGCAAACAGGAAAAAGTCACGACATGCAGTCATCAGACTGATCAAAATATCAACTAAAGAGGCAATCTAAGAGCTGTAAGACAAAAGAAGCAAGTAACATACAAGGGAAAGCCAATTCGAATAACACCAGACTTCTCTAATGAGACTTTACAAGCAAGGAGAGACTGGGGCCCCATTCTCACTCTTTTGAAACAAAACAATGCCCTGCCTAGAATATTATTCCCTGCAAAACTAAGCTTCGTATATGAAGGAGAAATAAAGACATTGTCAGACAAGCAAAGGCTCAGAGAATTCACCAAGACAAGACCAGCCCTACAAGAAGTACTTAAAACAGCGTTACGCACGGAACATCACAATAATAACCCACAAATATAAAAACAACCAAAACCCAAAGATATTAAAGGCCAGGTATTACAATGGCTCAAGACAGAAATCATAGCAACAATATCCAACCCAACAGAATGATCAGTAATCTACCTTACCTATCAGTTCTCTCAATAAATGTGAATGGCTTAAAATCTCCACTCAAGAGACATAGGCTGGCTGAATGGATAAGAAAATACAGGCCAAGTATATGCTGTCTTCAGGAAACACATCTAACCTGCAAGGATGCATATAGACTAAAAATAAAAGGGTGGAGATCAGTATTCCAAGCAAATAGAAGCCAAAAGAAGGCTGGCGTGGCAGTTCTAATTACAGGAGATTAACAAAACAAAACTTGGTTCTTCGAAAAAATAAACAAAATTGACACCACTGGCTAAGCTAACGAAAACCAGAAAAGAGAAATCTCTAATAAGCTCCATCAGAAACAAAAAAGGAAATATCACAACTGATCCAAAAGAGATACAAGATATAATTTATGAGTACTACAAAAATCTTTATTCACACAGATTAGAAAATGTGGAGGAAATGGACAAATTTCTAGAAACACATAGCCTCCCTAGGCTCAACCAGGAAGAAATAGATTCCCTGAACAGACCAATCTCAACAGCTGAAATAGAAACAGCAATTAAAAATCTCCCTAAAAAGAAAAGTCCGAGTCCAGATGGCTTCACACCCGAATTTTACCACACTTACAAAGAAGAACTAGTACCTATTTTGCAGAAACTATTCCACAGCATCGAGAAGACCGGAAACCTCCCTGACACCTTTTATGAAGCGAATAATACTCTGATACCAAAACCAGGAAAGGATGCAACAAAAAAAGAAAGCTACAGACCAATATCCTTAATGAATATCGATGCAAAAATTCTCAACAAAATCTTAGCTAACCGAATCCAGACGCTTATTAAAAAAATAATCCATCACGACCAAGTGGGCTTCATCCCAGGGATGCAGGGATGGTTCAACATACGTAAATCTATAAATGCAATTCACCACATAAACAGAAGCAAAAACAAAGACCACATGATTCTCTCAATAGATGCAGAAAAAGCTTTTGACAAAATTAAACACCCTTTCATGATACGAACACTAAAGAAAATAGGCATAGAAGGGACATACCTAAAAATGATACAAGCCATACTTGACAGACCCATAGTCAACATTATACTGAATGGGGAAAAACTGAAAACATTCCCACTTAGAACTGGAACCAGACAAGGCTGCCCAGTATCTTCACTTCTATTCAACATAGTGCTGGAAGTCCTGGCTACAGCAATCAGACAGGAAAGTGGAATTAAAGGTATCCAAATAGGGGCAGAAGAGATCAAACTTTCACCGTTTGCTGATGATATGATATTATAGTTAGAAAACCCCAAAGATTCAACCAAGAAACTCCTGGAACTGAACAATGAATTTAGTAAAGTCTCAGGATACAAAATCAATACACAGAAATCAGAGGCATTTGTATACGCCAACAACAATCAAATTGAGACCAAATTAAAGACTCAATACCCTTCACAATAGCAACAAAGAAATTAAAGTACCTAAGAGTATACTTAACCAAGGAGGTAAAAGACCTCTACAGGGAGAACTATGAAACACTGAGGAAGGAAATAGCAGAGGATGTAAACAGATGGAAATCCATTCCATGCTCATGGATCGGCAGACTCAATATCATTAAAATGTCTATACTACCCAAACTGATCTACAGATTCAATGCAATACCTATTGAAACCCATCAGCATTCTTCACAGATAGAGAAAAAATAATTTTACGCTTCGTATGGAACCAAAGAAGACCCCGAATATCAAGAGCAATTTTAGGCAACAAAAACAAAATGGGAGGCATTAATATGCCAGATATCAAACTCTACTACAAAGCTGTAGTAATTAAATCAATATGGTATTGGCACAAAAATAGGAATATGAACCAGTGGAACAGATGTGAGCATCCCGATATAAAACCATCCTCATATAGCCATCTAATCTTTGACAAACCAGACAAAAACATATGCTGGGGAAAAGAATCCCTTTTCAATAAATGGTGCTGGGAAAACTGGATAGCCACTTGTAGAAGGCTAAAGCAGGACCCACACCTTTCACCTCTCACAAAAATCAACTCACACTGGATAACAGACTTAAACCTAAGGTATGAAACTATTAGAATTCTAGAGGAAAAAGTTGGAAACACTCTCCTAGACATCGGCCTGGGCAAAAAGTTTATGAAGAAGTCCCCAAAGGCAATCAAAGCAGCAACAAAAATAAATAAATGGGACATGATGAAACTACAAAGCTTCTGCACAGCCAAAGAAATAGTCATGAAAGTAAACAGACAACCTACAGAATGGGAGAAAATTTTTGCATCCTACGCATCCGATAAAGGGCTGATAACTAGAATATACTTAGAACTCACGAAAATCAGCAAGAAAAAATCAAATAACCCTATTAAAAAGTGGGCATGGACTTGAACAGAAACTTTTCTAAAGAAGACAGAAGAATGGCCAACAAATATATGTAAAAATGCTCATCATCTCTAATCATCATGGAAATGCAAATCAAAACCACAATGAGATATCACTTAACTCCAGTGAGAATGGCCTTTATCAAAAAGTCACCAAATAACAAATGCTGACGTGGATGCTGAGAGAGAGGAACACTCCTACACTGCTGGTGGGACTGCAAACTAGTTCAACCTCTGTTGAAAGCAATATGGAGATACCTTAAAGCTACCTAAAGATACCTAAAGAATCTACCATTTGATCCAGCAATCCCATTGCTGGGCATCTACCCAAAAGATCCAATGACACTCTACAAAAAAGACACCTGCACTCGAATGTTTATAGCAGCACAATTCATAATCGCAAGGCTGTGGAAACAGCCCAAGTGCCCATCAATCCAAGAATGGATTAATAAAATGTGGTATATGTATACCATGGAGTACTATTCAGCTCTAAGAAACAATGGTGATATAGCACATCTTATATTTTCCTGGTTAGAGCTGGAACCCATACTACTAAGTGAAGTATCCCAAGAATGGAAAAACAAGCACCAGATATATTCTCCAGCAAACTGGTATTAACTGAGCAGCACCTAAGTGGACACATAGGTACTACAGTAATAGGGTATTGGGCAGGTGGGAGGGGGGAGGAGGGCTGGTATGTATATACATAAGGAGTGAGATGTGCACAATCTGGGGGATGGTCATGCTGGAAACTCAGACTTGGGGGGAGGGCATTTATGGAAACCTTAAAATCTGTTCCCCCATAATATGCCGAAATAAAAAGAAAAAAATACAAACCAGGCAGAGTGTGGTAGTTCATGCCTGTAATCCTAGCACTCTAGGAGGCCGAGGCAGGAGAATCCTTTGAGCTCAGGAGTTCAAGACCAGCCTGAGCAAGAACAAGACCCCATCTCTACTAAAAAAAATAGAAAGCTGGACAACTATACACACACACACACACACACACACACACACACACACACACACACTCATTAGCTGGGCATGGTGGCGCATGCCTGTAGTCCCAAGTACTTGGGAGGCTGAGGCAGGAAGATTGCTTGAGCCCAGGAGTTTGAGGTTGCTGTGAGCTAGGATGACACCACGGCACTCTACCCCGGACAACAGAGTGAGACTCTGTGTTAAAAAAAAAGAATAAAACAAAAAACAACCATTTACAATCCCCAAAAAACTCTCGAAAATGGTATAACTTAAAGAAAACTGTTTTATTACATAGTTAAACCAGAATATGAAGTAATTCATAAGCAATATGTTAAGAGAATTCCAAAGACAGAAAGAAAAGTTGCCATAATTAGTCTTTGAGTAGAAAACCAGACAGTACCATTTGTCATATATGGTTCATATTATATCACTTGGTAATTGGAGAGTCCATCTGTGTTTGCCAATCTGTGTTTGATACATTAAAAGGAAAAATAAACTTCTCATGTCTTCATTATTGAAGGCAGTTACAAGTTCAGCCAAGTGCCTGCTGAAGGCAGGCTCCCACAGCTTACAGGAACTCTGAGAGAGGGTGCTGTCTTTTTTGCTACTTGAAATGACTGTAAAATCCCCGTTAAACTACTTGATCCTAGATCTTCATATGTGGGAGGATCTTTTATAAGCTTTTCTGCTCCTATGGATATCATATTGTTGAGACTTTCTCTTAATATCTGAATAGAGGTCTATACTAATAATCATTTCCTAGAAAAATTCTATGTCCTTTAGTTTTCCAAATCAATGTGCATTGAGTTTTACTAATTATTCCTTAATGATTTTAATATAAATTTATGGTATCATATTCAATCTTCTACATCTAACCCATTGATGCATCTTTTTAGTTTATTCATGTCATCTCATTTTTCTTCCTATGACTTAAATAAAGGGGCATCTCGGGGACACAAAATTAAGAAATTGTTAAATTTTGTGTAAAAGACCTTCTGGGCGCAGAATACAGTCAAACGTACAACATGTGCTTCACTTCCAGTCCCGCCTGTGTCCTGCCTCAGCACTTACACGTGACACCCTGTCTGCCTCCAAGGATCATGGAAAAAAAGAGCCTCCTCCAAACACTTCAATGGCATCCTTAGAGATGCTGATTAGGAACCTGCAATTATTGAGGGGATACATGATAAAAACAGATTTTTACAAAAATAGTCTCAGCTCCACTAGTGTGCACTGTCACTGCCACAACAGATGAAATGGTGATTGCAGTTCTGTGAGGCAGTGGGGTCACAGAATGGTGAGAGTCTACCTCAGGGTTTTCCTGCTTCCCTTCCACACGTACACTGACTGCCAAAGCTGTCACACTGAGAACACAATCCTGAAAGTAGGAGTCAGGGGAGTGTTTTAGATTTCAGTCTGAAAGGCAGAGTCAGTAAGGGAAGGTTTATCAAAAGCTGGGTAAGTGTTCATGTCTAGAAAAGGGATTATTCTGGATGTAAAACTTGTCCACTGCCATATACACTCTGGATGGAAAAGGGATGACCTCTTGAAAATAAACTGTAAGTCCTAGACCCTATTTTTTCCTAATATATTTTAATCCATAGTTATGGCAGTTAATGTTTTATGTTAGTAAATTTGAGCTGATATTTAATTCTCTATAATTTTCATTCTGGAATTAATCTCCTCTACTTAAATCGTAGACACTATTTTCAGGAAAATAAACATATTTGTTCAAAATTTATATGCATGTGATAATTAAATGGAACTATATATAATACAATGATAAACTGCTGTACAGGAACCATGTCTTAGTGACAGTGGCTAGAACATAAGTGTCTTTTCTTTAATGTTGGATGCATTCTGTGATTAATATTGACAGTACCTGTTTTGATAGAAAATCTCTGTTGTCTGTTGATTATGCTGAGGTTATTTTCCCTGTTGAAGTGATGGAAGGTGCATTTACGGAAAAAGTTACATTGTGAATTCCGATAGCAGAAAAAACTCTAGAGCTTCAACATTTTTTGTTTCAAAAATTTTGCTATCTCACCTCTAGTCTCACCATGAATCTCTCCAATAATTATTCAGTGGACTTATTTCCATGCCTTTTGGATGTAACTTTATGTATTTATCTTATATTGAAGTATAATTTAATAGTGATTACATTGTCATTAACTATTATCATTCCATTTATTATTAAATAAATCATAATATCATCACAAACAATAATGATTCAGTAGGCACCCTGCAGTGTTGTATCTTTTTTTTTTTCCTTTCGGCATATTATGGGGGTACAGATTTTTTTTTTCAAGTTTTTTTATTTTTATTTTAATATTTTTTTTATTTTGGCATATTATGGGGTACAGATTTTAAGGTTTCAATAAATGCCCATTTCCCCACCTCCCCCCAAAAGTCTGAGTCTCCATCATGACCATCCCCCAGATGGTGCACATCTCACTCATTATGTATGTATATACCCGCCCCCCTCCCCCCTCCCACCTCCCCAATACCCTATTACTGTAGCACCTATGTGTCCACTTAGGTGCTACTCAGTTAATACCAGTATGCTGGAGAATATATCTGGTGCTTGTTTTTCCATTCTTGGGATACTTCACTTAGTAGTATGGGTTCCAGCTCTAACCAGGAAAATATAAGATGTGCTATATCACCATTGTTTCTTAGAGCTGAATAGTACTCCATGGTATACATATACCACATTTTATTAATCCATTTTTGGATTGATGGGCACTTGGGCTGTATCCACAGCCTTGCAATTATGAATTGTGCTGCTATAAACATTCGAGTGCAGGTGTCTTTTTTGTAGAGTGTCACTGGATCATTTGGGTAGATGCCCAGCAATGGGATTGCTGGATCAAATGGTAGATTCACTTGTATCGCTTTAAGGTATCTCCATATTGCTTTCCACACAGGTTGAACTCGTTTGCAGTCCCACCAGTAGTGTAGGAGTGTTCCTCTCTCTCCGCAACCACGCCAGCATTTATTGTTTGGAAATTTTTTGATAAAGGCCATTTTCACTGGGGTTACGTGATATCTCCTTGTGGTTTTGATTTGCATTTCCCTGATGATTAGAGATGTTGAGCACTTCTTCATATGTTTGTTGGCCATTCTTCTGTCTTATTTAGAAAAATTTCTGTTCAAGTCCTTTGCCCACTTTTTAATAGGGTTATTTGATATTTTCTTCCTAATTTTCGTGAGTTCTAAGTATATTCTAGTTATCAGTCCCTTATCGGATGCGTAGGATGCAAAAATTTTCTCCCATTCTGTAGGTTGTCTGTTTACTTTCATGACTACTTCTTTGGCTGTGCAGAAGCTTTGTAGTTTGATCATGTCCCATTTATTTATTTTTTGTTGCTGCTGTGATTGCCTTTGGGGACTTCTTCATAAGCTCTTTGCCCAGGCCGATGTCTAGGAGAGTGTTTTCAACTTTTTCCTCTAGAGTTCTAATAGTTTCATATCTTAGGTTTAAGTCTGTTATCCAGCGTGAGTTGGTTTTTGTGAGAGGTGAAAGGTGTGGGTCCTGTTTTAGCCTTCTACAGGTGGCTATCCAGTTTTCCCAGCACCATTTATTGAAGAGAGATTCTTTTCCCCAGCGTATGTTTTTGTCTGCTTTGTCAAAGATGAGATGGCTATATGAGGATGGTTTTATATCAGGATTCTCACATCTGTTCCACTGGTCAATATTCCTGTTTTTGTGCCAATACCATATTGTTTTAATTACTACAGCTTTGTAGTATAGTTGGATATCTGGCATATTAATGCCTCCCATTTTGTTTTTGTTGCCTAGAATTGCTCTTGATATTTGGGGTCTTCTTTGGTTCCATACGAAGCGTAAAATTATTTTTTCTATATCTGTGAAGAATGCTGATGGGATTTTAATAGGTATTGCATTGAATCTGTAGATCAGTTTGGGTAGTATAGACATTTTGATGATATTGAGTCTGCCGATCCACGAGCATGGTATGGATTTCCATCTGTTTACATCCTCTGCTATTTCCTTCCTCAGTGTTTCATAGTTCTCCCTGTAGAGGTCTTTTACCTCCTTGGTTAAGTATATTCCTAGGTACTTTAATTTCTTTGTTGCTATTGTGAAGAGAATTGAGTCTTTGATTTGGTTCTCAATTAGATTGTTGTTGGCGTATATGAATGCCTCTGATTTCTGTGTATTGATTTTGTATCCTGAGACTTTACTAAATTCATTGATCCGTTCCAGGAGTTTCTTGGTTGAATCCTTGGGGTTTTCTAGATACAATATCATATCATCAGCAAACAGTGAAAGTTTGATCTCTTCTGCCCCTTTTGGATATCTTTAATTCCACTTTCCTGTCTGATTGCTGTAGCCAGGACTTCCAGTACTATGTTGAACAGAAGTGGAGATAGTGGGCAGCCTTGTCTGGTTCCAGTTCTAAGTGGGAATGATTTCAATTTTTCCCCATTCAGTATGATGTTGGCTATGGGTCTGTCATATATGGCTTGTATCATTTTTAGGTATGTCCCTTCTATGCCTATTTTCTTAAGTGTTCGTATCATGAAAGGGTGTTGAATTTTGTCAAAAGCTTTTTCTGCATCTATTGAAAGAATCATGTGGTCTTTGTTTTTGCTTCTGTTTATGTGGTGAATTGCATTTATAGATTTACGTATGTTGAACCATCCCTGCATCCCTGGGATGAAGCCCACTTGGTCGTGGTGGATTATTTTTTTGATACGTGTCTGGATTCGGTTAGCTAAGATTTTGTTGAGAATTTTTGCATCTATATTCATTAGGGATATTGGTCTGTAGTTTTATTTTTTTGTTGCATCCTTTCCTGGTTTTGGTATCAGAGTATTATTCGCTTCATAAAACGTGTCGGGGAGGTTTCCGTTCTTCTCGATGTTGTGGAATAGTTTCTGCAAGATAAGTACTAGTTCTTCTTTGTAAGTATGGTAAAATTCAGGTGTGAAGCCATCTGGACCGGGACTTTTCTTTTTAGGGAGATTTTTAATTGCTGTTTCTATTTCAGCTGTTGAGATTGGTCTGTTCAGGGAATCTATTTCTTCCTGGTTGAGCCTAGGGAGGCTGTGTGTTTCTAGAAATTTGTCCATTTCCTCCACATTTTCCAGTTTGTGTGCATAAAGATTTTTGTAGTATTCATAAATTGTATCTTGTATCTCTTTGGGATCAGTTGTGATATCTCCTTTTTTATTCCTGATGGAGCTTATTAGAGATTTCTCTTTTCTGCTTTTCGTTAGCTTAGCCAATGGTGTGTCAATTTTGTTTATTTTTTCAAAGAACCAACTTTTTGTTTTATTAATCTCCTGAATAGCTTTCCTGTTTTTAATTTCGTTTAGTTCTGATTTGATCTTGTTGATTTCACCTCTTCAGCTGGGTTTGGGGTTGGTCTGTTCTTCTTTTTCCAGCTCTTTGAGTCGTTTCATTAGATTGTCTATTTGTGATCTTCTTGTCTTTTGGTTATAGGCATTTATGGAGATAAACTTTCCTCTCACAACTGCTTTAGCTGTGTCCCAGAGGAGTTGATAACTTGTCTCTCCATTGTCGTTTTCTTCATAGAACTTTTTTATTTCCGTGTTGATTTCTTCATTTATAAAGTAATCATTTAGTAGGAGGTTGTTTAATATCCACGTTTTTGTGTAGAAATGTGTGTTTCTGTTAGGGTTGATTTCTAGTTTTATTCCACTGTGATCTGAGAAGGTACATGGTATGATTTCTATTTTTTTAAATTTCTTGAGATTTTCTTTGTGTCCTAGGATATGGTCAATCTTAGAGAATGTCCCGTGAGCTGATGAGAAGAACGTATATTCAGTGGATTTTGGGTAGAATGTTCTGTAGATGTCTGTCAGACCCAATTGTTCTAGAGTTTTGTTTAAGTCCATTATTTCTTTGTTAATTTTCTGATTGGAGGATCTGTCTCGTGCCGTCAATGGGGTGTTGAAATCTCCGGCGATTATGGAGTTGCTATTAATCCATTTGCTTAGCTCCAGTAAGGTTTGCTTTATGAATCTGGGTGCACCTAAGTTGGGTGCATATATATTTAAAATTGTTATCTCTTCTTGTTGGACTGTGCCCTTCACCATTATATAATGACCGACTTTGTCATTTACTACTTTTGTTGGTTTAAAAACTAAATCGTCTGAAATTAGAACTGCCACACCAGCCTTCTTTTGGCTTCTATTTGCTTGGAATATTGATCTCCACCCTTTTATTTTTAGTCTATATGCATCCTTGCAGGTTAGATGTGTTTCCTGAAGACAGCATATACTTGGCCTGTATTTTCTTATCCATTCAGCCAGCCTATGTCTCTTGAGTGGAGAGTTTAAGCCATTCACATTTATTGAGAGAACTGATAGGTAAGGTAGATTACTGATCATTCTGTTGGGTTGGATGTTGTTGCTATGGTTTCTGTCTTGAGCCATGTAATATCTGGCCTTTAATATCTTTGGGATTTGGTTGTTTTTATATTCGTGGGTTTTTATTATGATGTTCCATGCATAATGCTGTTTTTAGTACTTCTTGTAGGGCTGGTTTTGTCTTGGTGAATTCTCTGAGCCTTTGCTTGTCTGAGAATGTTTTTATTTCTCCTTCATATACGAAGCTTAGTTTTGCAGGGAATAATATTCTAGGCTGGGCATTGTTTTGTTTCAAAAGAGTGAGAATGGGGCCCCAGTCTCTCCTTGCTTGTAAAGTCTCATTAGAGAAGTCTGATGTTATTCGAATTGGCTTTCCCTTGTATGTTACTGGCTTCTTTTGTCTTACAGCTCTAAGAAGGGCCTCTTTAGTTGATACTTTGGTCAGTCTGATGACTGCATGTCATGACGTCTTCCTGTTTGCATTGAATCTCCCAGGGGTCCTCTGAGCTTCTTGAACTTGTATATCAAGATTTTGAGCAAGGCCTGGGAAATTTTCCTCTATTATATCTTCAAACAGCTTGTCAAACCCTTGAGTGTTGTCTTCTTACCCTTCTTGTAACCCTATGACCCTCACATTAGGTTTCTTCACATAATCCCACAGCTCTTGTAGGCTTTGCTCTTTTCTCTTGTTTCTCTGCTCTATTTCTGTGACTGATTTATTTAATTGGATGGTGTTATCTTCAAGCTCTGAGATTCTTTCTTCTGTTTGATCTACCCTGTTCTTGAGACTTTCCACTGTATTTTGTAGTTCCTTGAATTGATTCTTCATTTCCAGGAGTTCGGTTACACTTTTCTTCATTGTGTCTATTTCTTTTCCCATATACCGGAAACTTTTTGTGGTTTCTTTGTGTTGGTTATTCAGTTGTTGTTGCAGCTGGGTGAATGTTCTTATGTTCCACATACGAAATTCCTCTTCTGTCATATTACTTGCCTGATTTTGGTTGGTGTCCGTTTCTAGGGGGCTGGTGCTCCTCTTTGGGGGTGTGTTTTCTGTTTGGTTCTTCATATTTCCTGAGTTTTTTCGCTGATTTCTTCCCATGTCGATCAGTTGTTGTTTCTTTCCTTAGGTTATTGTTTGGGTATTCACACACCTTGTTTATATTTTGAGGCGTTAGGTGGTGTCTGTGGGTGAAATGGACCACTCCCTGTATATTGAGTCAGTGGGTGCCGTGGAAAGGCTGTGCAAGATGCTGTCCCTGTCAGTAGGTGGCGTTTGCTTGGAGGAACAGGATATACTGTTGATTTTGAGTCCTGTTAACAGCTCTTGTTCTGGGCCGAGCTGGGTTGGGTAAGCCTGCCCTCAGGCCGTTAGCAGGGGTCAAAGTTCTGTTCTCTGCTTCCAGGGCAAGCTGTCAGGGCGGGGCTGGAATGGTCCCGCTCAGCCACAAAGTCTGTGTGTGGTGGTGGGGCTGTCTGACACCCGCAGTCTGGAGCGGGCCTCGCTTCTTTCCACCCTCCCCAACTCCGCAGCTACTCCTGGGCCTCTGCCAGCAGGGCAGACCACAAGCCACCAGGCCTCCCCGGACTGTGATGCCGGCGGGGAGTTCCCTGCACAGGAACGCCACCTGGGTTGGGCACACGGCCTCCTCCTGGGAGGAGGGTTGCCCTCTAGGACGCCGATTCACCCCTGGAGGCACACACACCTCAGTAGGCTGTTCACTTATAACCCTTCTGTGCCCCAGGCAATGCTAGCCCTCGGTGCAGGGGATCTGGTCTGCAGGTCCGACCTCTGGGTCCCAGAGTTCAAACTGTATCCCCACCAGGGAGAGGATTTCCGGTACCAATTCACCCACAGGGAGCCCAAGCTGGGTCTATGTCTCTCAGCCTCTGAGTTGGCACCATTCTCCTGGGAACACGGTGCCAGCAGCACCTGGGAGGGCGGGCGGGTAGGGAGCTCACAGTCTGAGTTCCCCTGAGTCAGGTGTAGGGTCCCAAACGGGAAGGTCCCGTTCCCTGGAGGTGCCTCCGGCTGGTGGCTGTATTGTCTCTCTGGGAAGCCGCGGGTAGGGTCGGTGGAGGAGAGGAGGAGGCAATATGGCGCCTGCCGCGCGGCTCCGGTCTGTCCACACGGAGGTGCCCGGAGGAAGTTGGGAACCTGGTGCCACGTCTGCTACAGGCTCACCATTGGCAGGTGGCGGCGGTCTCTGGGCTGGTGTCCGCAGGTCTCTCCACCCGCTGGGGAGCCCACCAGCAGTCCCGAATGCAGGGGAGGGGAAATAGCAAATCCACCTACCCTTGCCGCTGGTCTCTGGGCTGCTCCCGTGGTCTCAGCCTCCAGTTCTCCTCCGCAGCCTCCTCCCGTGGAGTCTCCCAGGGTCTCAGGTACCCCTCCTTCCAGCCCTTGTCCGCTGTATGCTCGTCTTCTTGCTTCTTTCCTCTAATTTTTGCTAGAATCTGTCTTTTCTGCAGAGACCCTCTGTCTGGCGGTGTTATTCGTCCGCCATCTTGCTCCGCCCCCAATCCTATTACTTTTAATGTCAGTAGATTTTCAGCAAGTCTTCAGGAGAACAGTGGCCTTTGCTCCCAAACTTTGGGTGCCAGAGACATTCCCCTATGATGCCAATAGATTTTGTTTGGGGATGTGATGTTTTAAAAGGATCTAATTAGAAAATACCTTTAAACAAGATATTCTAAAATGACTACTATGTTTACAAAATTTAGAAGTAATGTTATATTTTGTTTAAAATAACAAGTCTTATTTAAATGCTTATTGTTTCTGATAAGATTTGAGTTTGTATTTTAATCCATGTTCTGTTATATATATCTAATTTACAGGGTATAAAAATGGTTAATAAAGTAACTTAAACTTTTAATAGCTAGTATCTAAATAAGCTGCTAATATAGATGAATTAGGTAAATACAAATGCAATAAATACAAATAAATCTTAAAGTCATGTTAAGTTAAAAAATAATCATAAAATGTCATTATATGTCCCTTATAAATGGGTCATTTATAAGGTAAAGTACTATAACATCAGTTCTTAAATATAAGTTTAAGTTTATACCTTCATAGCTTTATATTTAGGAATACTAATACAATTGGTGACTAATAGTTCAAAGTTAATTTAACTTCCTAAGTTTTTCTAAAAGTTGACATTATGATTAGTACGTGTAATTAAAACTTCTAGATAAAAGAAAAACAACTCTGTACAAAAATTCTTTTAATAAAATGTTATACAGCATAAGTATTTTGTTAAAAGATAATTTTGTTTATAGGCATTTATATAAACAAACTTTCCTCTCAGGACTGCTTTAGCTGTGTCCCACAGGTTTTGATAACTTGTGTTTGATAACTTGTGTTGTCATTTAGTTAAAAAAAAAATCTTTTGATTTCCATCTTGATTTCCTCATTTATGAAGTGATCATTTAGTAAAAGGTTGTTTAGTTTCCATGATTTTGTGTAAAAATGAGAGTTCCTGTTAGGGTTGATCTCTACATTTACTCCATTGTGATCTAAAAAAAGACACAGTATAATTTCTATTTTTTTAAAAAAAAAATTGTTTGACATATGCTTTGTGTCCTAGGATATGGTCAATCTTAGAGAATGACCCATGAGTTGATGAGAAAAATGTGTATTCAGTGGTTTTGAGGTAGAATGTCCTATAAAATGTAAGTCAGGCCCAATTGTTCTAGAGTTCTGTTTAAGTCCATTATTTTGTTTAATTGGTTTTTTAAAACTACTTATCCAATATGTAAATGATCATTAAAAATTAAGTGGATATAAAAGTTAAAGGTTATAAAGGTTTATAAAAGTCTTATAGTCTTATAGGTTAAAATTAGATTGATTTGTTTATAAGATTTTATTAAAATTAACTTTGATGATTAGTACACTAACACAATGAAATTTGGTTTTCTCTTTTAAACTAGATTGTCATATGATATTAATAGGAATAACAAGATTTTTTATTCACCTTTTAATAAACTGCAAAAAAGACAGATTCAGCTTCCTTATTAACTTGTACTGCAGTCTGTCTATTACGTCTTATACTTGTTTGAGACACTGAGTCTCCTTTCTCTAAAAAAATAGGATTTTGGCACTTAAAAAATATATATATATATATATTTAAATTATTAATTTGGCTATAATTTTACAGTAACCTACAATCTTGTTTCATGACAAGTGTCTTAGGATAAACAATTCATAACTTCCTACTTTTTAAAGTTTTCACTAAAATTTAAAGTTACTAAAAATAAAAATTCTAGTCATTGTATATAATTCTACATATAAGGTGTACCAAAGAATATAAAACAAAATGTTCTTATTAAAATGTGTAACTTTGTCTAATAAGGGCTAAATCAAAATAAATTAAAACAAAAATACAAAATTCCACTTGTGTAAGAAAAAGATGTAAAGGGACAATGAATATAAAAATATATTTTGGTAAAAAAGGTTAAACAAAAAAAATAATATAAAAAAAAGATCTTGCATAAAATTTTTGTCCTAAAATAAATGGTTATTTAAAAAAAGAAAATGCTAGGACAAAATCGAAAGTTTTAAGGTATGTTTTGTAAATGGTGTGTGGTACGTGCAAGTGAGGATAAAGTTTATAAAAAATTTATTTAAAAATTTTTGGTTAAAACAAAGACTTCTGTCAATATTAATTTACTCTTAATAAAATAACATGATGTGTACTCATTTTGATTTTATAACATTTTTTTTTCCTTTTAATATAAAAGGTAGTGTAGTACAAAATGTTTTTGTTTAATTTTGGTAATTGGCATTTTATGCTTTGGTAAAACATTTTATACTTTGTCAAATAATCCCTGTGCTCTCTTTATTAGGTTTTGACTAACTAAAAAAACTAAAAAAGGGTTAAGATTTGTATCCGTATAACTTTATCACCTTTAGATTTATTTAATATCTATCTCTTTGTTAAATTATTTTATAGTGGTTTGTGATTAGATATGCACAAATGCTTTAAGCCTTTAATATTTGACAACCTTTCCAAAAGTTAAATTCTAAATCCAGCCTTTGACCTTAAACTAGCTTTTTACACATTAGGATCACCAAAAGTCTAAGACAGACTTTAGATTTATTTTAATGTGTCAAAACTATCCAGGGAACATTGTCAAATATAAAATGGTGTTTAACTTTCTTTGGGCTATACTTATAAGTATGTTATTAATATGCTAGTATTATAAAATATTGACATGTCTTAATATGTATTATCAGTAATGATTATGGTTATTAGGTAAATTGCTATATGTCACAAAATAACCAATTTGGACTCTCTATAACCATGGCTGGTCAAGTTTTATCATCTTTTAAGTTATTATTTTACTTTAATTCATCTCAGAAAATGGTTCTTTCTGGCTAAGTCTAAAATTGGCTTCTTCAAGTAAAGGCCATAAAAAGGACTGACAAATCCACTTAAATACTGGTTTCTAATAACTTTGGAGATTATGTATACCACTAGACTAAAACAAAACGAAGTTCCAAGACTTTAATTAAAAATCTGATATGACCATGAGTATAGCTAATTCAAACCTCATGAGACGAAACTAAATTTTCATATAAAGACTCTTTATTTAAAACATTACTAATTCTTTTATTTTGTTTTCCAGAGTCCTGACAAATTTTAAGTAATTAGCAAGTTTACCTGATCTCTGGGACCTTAAAACCATAAAATCTGCCAAAGCCCTGTTCAAATGTCCTCCCTCTAAGCCCAGGGAATATCGTGAAAGAGGGGGCGTGCCAGATTGTAAGGGCCAATTCTGAGGGATGGAATTAGTTTAGACCCTCCAGATGAAGGAGGGACACACAAAAGCCTAAAAAAATACTAAATAAGATACTCCGTCTTTTCAGGCCACATGCTGCAGATAGCCATCCCAATCATAAAAGTCTTTCTCTGCTTCCTATGGACTTAAAACTTACTAAGTATAATTTTTATCAGTTACGGATTTATCCAAAAGGAAATATAATGAGTAATTTATCAGCCACCTTACTATAAATTACTAAATTTCCTCCTTAGCTTAATTGTTAATAATGCTTATATTTTGCTATAAGTTGTAGGTAAATTAGTTTTATTACTTTGCCTTTAAAATAGTAAAGATCAAATGTTTCTCAAGTTTAATTTATGCCCTCCTCAGGATGTTATACCTATGGAAACTAATTGTCCAGAGAAAAAATTAAATTTATTAGATTCCTAATTAGTATCAGTTTTATAATCCTCAAATAAAATTTACCATAAAGTTCAATTGACTGTTGATACAGAGGGTAAACGCATTGTAAGGCTGATTAAAAAAATATGATGATGCATGCAGAGGATTTTTTTTTTTGGCTGGTTAGGCTGCTTGCTACCTTCTGATTCTACCTATAACTCTTATTATGTTTCCTATAAATGCTATACCAGATACAGGAAAAGAAAAAAACAATCACAGGCCCAGATCATGATAGCTCGCAAAACAAATCTGGTTCAAGATTTTTTTTTTCAGAGTAGGCCGGAGGCCTGACTCTATCTGGCCCCCTTTAACAATTGACTATTAAATCAAGTGGAGTCATGTCCCTTCCCTAAAATATAACACCGCCTATTTCACAACACCATGTGACCAGATACACAACTCTAAAAATGAGCCTTCCTAGAACCGTGGGACCAGACATCTCTAGGAATGAGCCTTCCTAGCACCATGGGACCTCATGCTAGTTATTGGCCTACATATGCATTCCATGGAATAATCTTTGGCCAACAGGGGGAACTGAGGACTAAACTATAATTTTTTGCTAAAAACTCCGTCCTAAGGAGGCCAGCTGGGTTAGGCTGGCAAATGGTAAGGAGGGCCAGCAGGGTTAGGCTGACAAACAGTAAATTACCACTAAGCGGCTTTTGTTAACCAAACGAAGCAGTGGTTTACTTCCTGACCTGATTCTGGTATGGCATTAACATCACCTAAAAGATAAGAAGCCCCTGTCTTAACTCAAGCATCCTAGCAGATGCCTATTCTTAAATTTAAACCATCTTAAAACATCCTAGCAGGCGCCTATTGTAAATTTAAAGTGTCCTCCTGTCTGGACCTCCCAGAGTGCTCACACCTTTATCTTAAAGTAAGCATATCCTTTCTGGTCTTCTAGATAAAGACTAACTCTCTCAGCCAATTGCCAGCCAAAGAATCTTTAAACCCACCTATAACCTGTAAGCCCCCACTTCGAGATGTCCCACCTTTTGGGGCCAAACCAATGTATGCCTCTCATGTATTGATTTGTAACTTTGCCTGTAACCCCTGTCTCTCTGAAAATGTATAAAACTGAACTGTAACCCAGCCACGGCGAGTCCACTTGCCCAAGGCCTCTTGGCAGTGGCTCCGGGTCATGGTCCTCAAATTTGGCTCAAAATAAATCTCTTTAAAATTATTTTACAGAGTTTGGCTTTTTTCCGTCAACAAATAGATGCCCCATAATTAGCAGTAAGTATTTATGTTAGAATTAGTTTATGGCTCCAGGTAAGAGATAGAATACAGTCATGTGAAGAAGTGGTATTGATTCTGCTTGTGGAGAGAGGACATCTGTTCCTGCGCTACCCAGTTGACTCTGTCTGAATTTAGAAAGAGTAATTCTGCTTTTTTCATTTTATAACTACCTTCAGTTTCTTGTTATATCTTTAAGTTCATTGCCAGCAATGCATACATCTCAGCTGTTCTTCTTTGCTTTTGTTATGGCTACAGTTTTCTCACTCTTCTCCCCATTCCATGTCATTTCACATAGTACATTTTAGGTTTTAATGAGAAGTTTGGATTTTTTTAATGTGGTAAAGATTGTTTTTATCTGGAGAGTTTGAGAGCATTTATAGTTTAGAAATGAAACACTCTGATAACATAATTGAAATAAAAAAGATGTAATGTCAGTGGACCAGACAATTAAATCAGGCAATTAGCATTTTTTATAAAGAAGGAGAATGTTATTATATCCTAAAACAAAGTGTGGTAAGTATAAAATTAGTTAGACTAGATAAAGCATTAATAACAGTGGGTCTTACATATTGTAAATGCTATGTAAGAAAGCATATGAGCATTTGGAAGTCTATTAAGATTAAACATTTAAAAAATAATAGTAAGTGATGAATTTTGAATTTAGTTTTTTAAATGAAATTCTTACAGTATAACTTATGTTTCTATGCATAATCTTCTCTTTTAGTGTGTATGTTAAGTTTGAACAATAAGAGAATGACTTATTTGGATTCAAAATTTAGAATGATCTTCCTTTTCCAGATTGATATTTCAATCTTGAGGAATTGCTCAGTCTTACTTTATTATAGCTTCCTTTATTTTAATGAGAGTAGTTCACAGTCATATTTTTTCATTCTTAGTCACTTAATTGTAGCCAAGTCCTTGTTCATTCTCATTAGAAAAATCTCAGAGATCATGACATGTTTTTGGATTGAAACATCCCTTCAGTACTTTAGATGTAAACTATTTTTTCACATTCTCAGAGTGGCCGGAGATGGAACCATTAACACTGTCTGCCTCTTGAATGTCTTCTATATCATTGCCATTGGGCCTAAAGTACTTTGGCCACTGCCATGTTCTGTGCTAGGTCCTGCACATGGTGGAAATATCTGTATTTACCACCATGTGCAGGACCTAGTTTATCAGTCATAAGCATATGCTTATGACTTAACTACACATTTTTGATGCAGTTTAGCTAAGCTTATGATGAAGACACAGATTCAGTGTTTGGAATACTGCTATCCTACCATAATATTTTAAAATTAATTTATTAATTTTTAAATTGACAGATAAAATTGTATTTATCATATAAAGCATGATGTTTTGAAGTATATATACATTGTTAGATGCTTAATTCAAGCTACTTAACAAATTCTTTACCTCACATAGTTATTATTTTTGTGATGAGAACACAACTGTCTTAGCATTTTTCAAAGATATGATATATCTTTAACTATAGACACCAGGCTATACAGTAGAGCCCTTGAATTTATTCCTCCTATCTAACTGTAAATATTTTCCTTTGACAGACATCTTCCCAAACTCCCCTCCCTACCAAAACACCCCAATCTCTGGTAGTGCCATTCTACTCTCTAATGAGATCAACTTATTTAGATTCCACATAGCCATGAGATCATGGGGTGTTTGTATTTCTGGGCTTGGCTCATTTCAGTTAACATAATATCCTCTAGGTTTATCCATTGCTAGAAAATGACAGGATCTTTGATGGCTAAATACTATATATTCCATTCTCTTTATATACCACAGTTTTGTTATCCATTAATTCAATGATGGACACTTAGGTTGATTCTGTATCTTGGCTACTGTGAATAGAGCTGCAATAAACATTGGGGTACAAAATGTTTCTTCAACATACTGATTTTATTTTGGGAGATACATACTCAATAGTGTGACTGCTGTATTATATGCTAGTTTTTATCTTTAGTGTTTTGAGAAATCTCCATACTGTATTCCATAATTTCTGTAATGGTTTACATTTACGCCAATGGCTTGCAGATGTTCTCTTTTCTCAACACCTTTGCAACACATAATTATCTTTCACCTTATCAATAATAGTCATTCTAAAAAGAGTAAGTTGATATCATGGTTTAGATTTACTTTTCCCTGATGATTATTGATGTTGAGCATTTTTTCTTCTATTGACCATATGTATATCTTCTGTCATTTGACAAATGTCTATTTATGTCATTTGCCCCCTTTTAAATAATTACTAGATTTTTATTATATACTTGAGTTTCTTATATTTTGGTCCCCTTTGGCTGGTATAGAATTCACAAATATTTTCTCTCATTTTAGGTTGTCTCATCATTCTGTTGATTGTATCTGGTACTGTGTAGGAATGTTGTAGTATGAAGTAATCCTATTTGTCTATTTTTACTTTTGTTGTCTGGGATTTTGAGGCTACATCCAAAAAATCATGATCCATACCAATGTCATGAAGTGATTGCCTTATGTTTTCTTGTAGTAGTTTCAGAAATTCAGGTCTTACCTTTAAGTATGTAATGCATTTTGAGTTTTGTATATGCTATGAGTGTCTCATTTCATTATTCTACATGTGGATGTTCAGTTTTCCCAGTATAATTTATTGAAAAAATTTTCCCTTTCCCATTGTGTTTTCTTGTCACCTTTGTCTAAAATCAGTTATCTATGTAAAAAACTATTTATTATTGGGCCATCTATTCTGTTCCTTTGGCCTATGTGTCTGTTTTTATGTCAGTACCATACTGTTTGGGTTACTATAGCTTTGTAGTATATTTCAAAGTCAAGTGGTGTGATGCGGCAGCTTTGTTCTTTTTTATTCCACTACTTATACTATTCTTTGTGATATCATATGAATTTTAAGGCTTTTTAAAAAAATTTCAGTGAAAAATGTCTTTGATATTTTGATGTAGATTGCATTGAATCTACACATTATTTTGTGTAGCATAGACATCTTAGAAATCTTAATTCTGCCAATCTATAACCAAGAGATATATTTCCACTTATCTGTGTTTTCTTCTTCTTTTTTTTTTTTTTTTTTTTTTTTTTTTTACCTCAGTGTTCTTTAGCTTTCAGTGTAAAGAGGTGTCACTTTTTTGGTTAAAATTATTACTAAGTATATTTTGGGTAGCTATTGCAGATAGGATTGTTTTCTTGATTCCATTTTCAGACAGTTCATTTTTAGTGTATAAAAATGGTAGCATCTTTTGCATAATGACTTTGTTGTGTCCTGCAAGTTTACTGAATTTTCTTAATAGTTCTAAAAGTGTTTTGGTGGCGTTTTAAGGTATTCTTTCTTTATTCCTTTAATTTTTAATTATTATGGGTACATAATAGCAATGTATCCTTATAGGGTACATGTGATGTTCTGACACAAGCATACAGTGTGAATTAATTAAATCATGGTAATTGAGGTATCCATTAACTTAGGCATTTAACATTTCTTTGTGTTCGAAATCTAAGAAGATTATACACACACACACACACACACACACAAACACACACTGTAAACTGGGCAATTTAACTTCTTTTCTATTCTTAGTGTTTTTTATTTCATTCTTCATTGCTCTGGCTTGGGCAACCAGTACTATGTTGAATAGAAGTGGCAAGAGTGGTCATCCTTGATTTGTTTAAACTATTAGTGGAAAAGCTGACACCTGTTCCCCATTTACTATGATGTTAGCTGTGAATTTGTCATACATGTCCTTTATTGGGTTAAGGTGCATTTGTTCTATACATTTATTTATTTATTCATTCATTCATTCTTTGAGACAGAGTTTCACTCTGTTGCCAGGCTAGAGTAGTGTGGCATCAGCCTAGCTCATAGCAACCTCAAACTCCTGGGCTCAAGCAATCCTTCTGCCTCAGCCTCCCGAATAGCTGTGACTACAGGCATGTGCCACTATGCCCAGATAATTGTTTCTATATATTTTTAGTTGGCTAATTAATTTCTTTTTATTTTTAGTTGAGACGGGGTCTCACTCTTGCTCATGCTGGTTTCAAACTCCTGACCTTGAGCCATCCTCCCAGAGTGCTAGGATTACAAGCATGAACCACCACACCTGGCCTATTCTACACCTTTATTGATGAGTGTTTTTATTATAGGGATGTTCAATTTTGTCAACTCCTTTTTCTGCATCTATTAAATGTCATAGACATTCCTGGGAGTGTTATTCTGGTCAGAATCTGTGTGGATACATCCATATAGAGGAGTCCCCAAAAGCATCATATCTCACATTATGTAGACATGACCTTCTTATAGTGTCTATTGTGTCTGACTTTCTGAATAAAATTAATGCCCAGAAATTTTTCATCTCCTTTACTTACTGAATTATTCCAAAAAACCTAGAAAAATGACTTTACAAATTAAGTGATTAATACATATGTGTTAAATGAATGAACCCCAACCAGAGTCTTCTCAGATATCTGCATGGGCCTGAGTTCTCCCTTCCAGCACCAAGCAACCCGTTCTATGTGTGTCAAGGATAAAGATAAGCTAGAAGTAATCCCAGACCTTTACAAAAGCACAAATAGGTTTGATCTCTATATGTTTTCAAAACATGGAGGTACATGGGCCATTGATGCATAAGGAAGAGAGCTTCTTTAGTGAGAAGAGAGAAAAATAATAAAAATTAACAATCACAGCTGGCCCAGTAGTCTTTCTACAGAGCCAGGCACTAAGAAACTACTTGCTATGTTTTACACCATTTAGTCCCGACAAGAACATTATGAGGTTTATCTTCTGACCACCCCACATCTTAGAGGAGCAAACTAGTGTTCAGAGGCCTGCTGTGACATACCCCAAACATATCTAGCAGGTGACAGAGTCACAGTAGGAGCCCAGGAAGGTGGTGAAGGGGGTCATGGTTCAACCCTGGAAGGCTGGAGCCAATAAGTCCACCAGTTTCTCCATTGTTCCTGGATGGAGGATCCGCATTATACGGGTCTTCTCTTGGTTCAGGGAAACTGATTTTCATACTAGGGGGACAAGGACAAACATACAGTCAGTGACAGTGCCACAATTCACAGAAGGATTGGGGTCTGCAGCTCAGACCTAGGACAACCATTTAGGCACTTGTACATGTGGAGGGCATTGGTATCCCTGGTGAAAAAGGTTCTAGGCTTTCAGCATAAAATTTCATATGGAGTAGAGAATGTTTAACCTATTAATACCTTCAAGATATCCTTATGGTAGCTTGTTAGCTGTGGATCAATAGCATCCCCCAGATTAATAGCCTGTATGAAGAGTGTTATCCCAGTGAACCCTCAAAAACACATTCTCATTGTAAAGATGGAAAAATATAGGCTTTGGAATATGAAATGGCTGCTTACCAGCACATGGGTAAGAACTGAAAACTTTCCACACTGAGGCTACATGAAATTCTAAGTTAAGTTTGGTGAAGCTCTCCTGCTCTTGAGATGGAGAGAAAGGACCTGAAAAGGGCTCATTTTCTCCACATGTTAGATACAATGGAAGGAACTCTAGGGCAAGGAACTCTAGGAGAATGCTTTTGACTAAAAGCAATGTAATATTTTTCTTTTATTTACATCAAAAAGAAAGTTGAGAAACTGAACTACAGCAATCTCAGATCTGGCAAATGGCCAATGTTGGAAGACTCCAGGGCTAGAAGAAGCCTATCACAGGGCCAAGGATATGAGTCAATGACTCAGTGAATAGAAAATCCAAATAGATATTTAAAAACTGAAAGGTGACTCTAACATATCAGCTGAGAAATTGGAGCAAAAGAAACAACATAATTTTATTTGACACAGAGACACCAGATTTGCAAAAGTTAAAAGAGAATGTTACAGCCATGGGAGGCTGGATACAGAGAAGGAGTTGCATTCAGAAACTGCTGGTGATAATGCACCTGCTACAGCACTTTTGGAAAGTAACACAGCTGTAGGTATTAAAACTGTACATATGCATATCTGCTCGCCCAGTAATCTGTTCTTTTGGACTCTATTTTCTGTATGGGATTAGTATATTTTATGGGCTAAATTGTATCCTCCTTCCCCCTCAAATTCACATAATGATGTTCTAAAACTCAGTGGCTGAGAATGTGATAATATTTTGACACACTGCCCTTAAAGTGGTAATCAAAGTTAAGTGAGTTCGTTGGGGTGGGCCATAATTTAATGGGACTGGACTCCTTATATAAGAAGCAGTAAGGACACATGGAAGCACAAGAAAAGATCCTGTGAACAGGGAGGTAGAAGATGGACATCTACAAGCCAAGGAAAGAGGCCTCATAGAAAACTCCCATCTGACAGCTTGATATCAGTTCAAGTCTCCAGAATTGTGAGAAACTAAATTTCTGTTGTTAAAGCACTCCAGTCTGTGGTGCTGTGTTATGGAAGTTCTAGCAAACTGCCACAGCCTATTAGGATGCTCACAGGATATCCTCTGGCACAGCTGACATGGAAATAGAATTTTGTCATGCCAGGCTCCAGCAGCACAGTGCTATGGGAAATGGTCTTGCATCTGGAATATTATGAAGACTTGTGATGGCACAGCTTTTGTCCTGGTGGGGCTATGGGGACGAGTTCTGTAAGATAACACATTGCAGACAAATGCATAGAATTGTTCAATCCCCTTTTTGTGTAATCCCCCCATTTTGGGTAAAACCTCTCAAGTATTGGATTTTAAGTGTTGGGGAGTGTCTGGCAGGGCAGTGGAGCCTCCTGCTACAGGAGGTACCTGGGAAGTGTAGTTAGAACATGAAAACGGTAGCAACGTGCAATGGTGCTCATGGCCTAGCAGAAAGTGAAAACAACGCAAAAGCATTTTCTCTGATATGCCTACAAGTATGTGAACAGGGACTGTGCACATACCCGAGTTGTCACTGGAGACTAATGAAGGGTGAATTTCTTTGGGAGGGATCTGTAGGTTACTCAAGTGAGAAAACCTTAGGATAGAGGCCAGGGAGTCCCGTATTTAGGTCTGAGTTTTTGGCCCACCCTAGCCTTATCCCTGTGTGTGGTCTGAGGTCTCTGTGTGTTGGGACCCCTCTGCTCCCACTCTCACTGCAGCCCACAAACTGGCACTGGCCATGGTTGGAGGCATGGTGCACCTGCCCTTTATTCAAGAAAATGGAGGAGTTGGACCTATCAAACAGCTCTTCATTGATTATCATGTGGAATTTTATAAAAAGAGTGCTTGGCAGCCAGCCCACGTGGCATCAATGGCCTGCCTGGCTGTCCTAAAGGGAGACATTCCCAAAAGAGATTCTCCTTCCCAGAATAGGCACATAAAAGCATCTGCGTAGACCTCCGGCGAGGGAGAAAACAGGTGTCAGCTCGAAGTCTTGGACTTAACATCTGAGCAGACAAAGTTGGTTCCCAACAGTCACCTTCCCATCTTGGCAGTCATAACCTGGGTATGAACATGACAGACCAACGAGGCTTCCAACACCTGACAACCCGCTCCTTTTTAGAAAGGGCCCCCTCATCTTTTCCACCACTAACAGGTGATGATATGTAGGGGTATGGACTGGCCCACATAGGATCACAGGTGAGGCCTGGCCTCAATGGGTCTGCCTAGGGCTGCCTCGTGTTACATTCTGGTGCCCCCTGCCAAATGGCCAGAGGTGTTCAGTGGGAAGGATGAGCCAATGTCTTCATCATTAGTTAT
Source organism: Microcebus murinus (assembly GCF_040939455.1). NCBI lineage: Eukaryota > Metazoa > Chordata > Mammalia > Primates > Cheirogaleidae > Microcebus > Microcebus murinus. The sequence continues at coordinate 2,160,860 of NC_134116.1, read as the reverse complement.
AGGCTCTCATTTCAGGGCTTCCTAAGGTGAGCCTTGGAACATCAGGATACAGGAAGATGACATCTTCCTCTCTTGAATGTCTCCTTCTAGGTGAGCTGGATACATAGCTGTCTTTAGAGAACTTAGAGTTCTAAGAACTTAGAACTTCGTTCTTAGAACTTAGAGTTCTAAGTTCTGTTAGAGTCTGTCACAAAGAAAGTGAGGTCACTTCTTCAACATTCCATCACTTGGGCCCCTTCCTTAATAAAACCTACCCAAAGGTCTAACTGGGATTCTGACTACTCACCCTTCTCCCCCATGCAATTTCCTCATTTGTAAATAATTATGTAAACACAGCTCCCATCATCCCCCTGAGAATACTGGGACACACTCAGGGCCACAGGATTGAGGAGGCAGGGCTGGGTCAGAACCTCCTTTTTCATCATTTCTGTGACCATAGACAAATCATTGTGTATTTTGGGTCCTCCCCGCCTCCCAACATGTGCATTGTGGATCATACTAGCGTATACTTCCTAGGGAATTTGTCAGGAGTATATAAAATAAAACTCCCCTTGTCACGCTTATAAAATATACTGTGGTGTCACATATAAGTAATGCACAAAATTAGACATGAAAGAATTACAAGAAGTGGTGGGTGGTAGCATGGAATACAACTCAAACAGGCCTGGCTCCAACAGTGTGATTTTGGAAAAGTCACTTCCCCTCTGGGCCTCATTTTCCATTCTTCACCAGTAAGAGGTTGAAGATAAATGAAATTCAAATATTGGTATACTCTAACATCAAACCTCCCAGTGTCTTCCAATTATATTTGCAATTGAATCCATATAGTTCATCTCAGCCTGTGTGGTGCGCAGCCTCCACAAAGGCTCACGGTGCTAAGTGGTTATAACTCACTTCTGACCAACAGAATGCAACAGAAGTGACGGGATGTCCCATCTGTCTTAGTTCAGGCTCCCATAACAAAGAACCCATAAATAGTGTAGCTTATAAACAACAGGATTCTATTTCTCACATTTTGGATGCTGGAAATTCAAGATCAGGGTGCCAGCATGGTCAGACTCTGGTGAGGACTCTCTTCTGAGGTGCGGACTGCAGACTTCAGGTTGTGTCCTCACCTGACAAGGGTTAGTGGGAGAAAGTTCTCATGGGTTTCTTTTATAAAGCCAGTATTCCCAACTTTGAAGGCTCCACCATCATGAAGTAATTACCTCCCAATGGACCCAGCTCTTATTTCCATTACAGTGGGGATTAGGAATTCAACAAATGGATTTTGAGGTTACAAAAACAGTCCATTGAACTTCCAGGAACTAATTACCAAGAGCCTATTATTTCTCTCTTAATGTCTTTCATTCATTCCCTCCATCAAAATCTCCCTCCCCCATTGTATTCTTCAACTTGGGGAAGCAAGCTCCATTGTTATGAGCGGCCTCATGTAGTGGCTGAATGGCAGAGAACTGAGGGATTGAAACTGAGAGAACAAAAAGAAACTCAGTCCACAGTGATTTCTCCCAATGCCCACGTTGAGTGAGGTTGGAAGATGATCCTCCCTTCGTCCAGCTTCAGCTGGCTCATGAGCCAACAGCCCACAGCCATAGGCTCATGGGATGCCTTGAGGCAGAGAAACCAACTAAGCCGTGCTCACATCCTGGGCTACATAAACTGTGACATATTAAGTATTTGTTATTTAAAGGTGCTAAGTTTGAGGTCATCCTTGTCAGGGAAAAGCAGGTCACTCCCCTCATCTTCCAGGCCCCAGGATCATCCCTCCCATTTTCCCTCTCTTTCCCAGGCTCCTTCCAGCCACACGGGCCCCTTTCTAACCTCTGCAAACTCACTTCACCTGCGTTTCTCTGTGCCAGGGGTGGCTCCTCCCTCACACACTGTTCTCAGATGTAGGCAGGGCTGGCTGTTAATCATTCTGATCACAGCATAAATGTCACCTCAGTGGGGCATTGTGAACCCACCACACAGTGAATCCCCAATTCTCCCTGCCAACATCATGTGTTATTCTCACTGTAGTGCTTGCTCTTTGTTTCTCACATACTTGCTTTAGTGTTTTTGTCCAGCTATCTTCAGACTGTGGGCTGGGGGTGGGGCTGGGAAATGTAGTTACCAGGGCACTTGGTACAGGGTGAGTGCTCAGGGCACTGTGGCTCAATGAATAAACTGGGGGCTCTCAAATCCCCCTTCCTGATTCTAACCACCTCATAATGTGGAGGTCATTGATAACAAGAGGTGCAAGCTGGGTCTGAGGCAGGGGAAGGCCAGAATGACCTAGGCTTGACTCTCCCCTGGCTCCAGCTGCTCTAGCCAAGCACCAGGGACACAGGAGGCTTTTGCTCCCTGGTGGCCAGCACTAGCAGTGCAGCCATAGTCAGAAGCATTTCAGAACAAAACAGCCACTTGCATTTGGGAGTCCTCAAGGTAATGGCTATCCAGGGTTACAGGGAGCCAAGGAGCAGGATATGCAGGTTTCAAAGGCAGTGAGTGGGACCTTAGAGGACTACCATGTCACCTATTTGCCTCCTAGGGTGTGCAGGTCATCCATGAGGCATCCTCAACTCAGCCAGCTATGATTTCCACCAACTTTGAAATGAGGACCTCAAGGAGCAAACAGGAGCTCATATTTTCTGTGGGCCTAACACTTGGGGTACAGTGCTCTACAACATTCTGCCCTACCTCAAGCTCTCATCCACTCAATTGTCTCTCCACCATGAAGGATCTCCAAAAAGTGCAATGTATGTTCCCAGAATCTTGGAGCACAGCTGGTCACCAAAGGAGAACCAAAGGCAGCAGACTCTTATGATCATGGGGAGCACTTGGGGTCACCCACTCCAAACACCCCAGTTTACTTAGTCTTTCTTTCCTATATCCTGTCTACACCTGGCTCATCTTATCTTAAGGTTCTTCCAAAGATGATGGCAGCACCCTAGTCCTATCCTCTCAAGTTTGTGCTGGATGTAGCTTCAGTCCAGGCAGAACCCTGGGAACCTGAGGGATCATCCTGCCCATGCTTTAGGCCCCTGGGCATTTATCTATGGCAGTGGATGCCCTAACCCATAAGAGAGATGTCTACAATTTTTCTTTTTCTCTTGTCACATCCCTGGTGTCTACTCCTTCTGTGACCTCCATGTTCCTCATCTGAGAAGTCACTATGCATGTATGTGTCTGTGCTCATGTGGGGTTGTAGAAAGAAAAATGGTCCCAGGTGGAGAAAGAGTGGTTAGGGTCCCCCCGGGTTCCTAGAGGCTTTCCTGATGGGAAAAGTTTGGGCCAATGCCTGGGAAGTCAGACTGCTCCCTAATACTCTGGACTCTGTTTACCCCCATGGTCTGGGCCAGTCCCTTCCTCTCTCTGTCCACAATTTCTCATTTGTACAATGAGGAGTTCAATAACTATGTACTTATGAGGACACAGTGTCAGGGTACATCAACAACAGATAGGGCGTTGGAATGAGCCAGCCTCAGACACACATGGGTGCGCACATGTCTTTTGACACAGCCTGTGCTGTGGACATGTAGAATAGGGAAACCAGGTCTCTTGTCAAAGGCCAAATGGGCATGCACACTGTACCCAGAACACGGCTCTTGAGGCCAGTCTGACGTGATTCTTCACCTTCAGCCTCTGACTGTTCTTTTCGCTCCATATCTTTTGGGGCCTGTGGACAAAACCACCAGATTCAAGTGGGGCCACAGAGTGCTAGACTTTCAATTTGACAATTTTGTCATATTATGACAGAACCAGAGCACATCCTCATATTTAAAAATCTATTTAGAGTTTTTTTTTCTGTGACTTATGAGTAATTGTCCTTTCTCAAATTTTCTACTTTGTAGCTGTTTATTTTCTTATCACATTCTAGTTCTTTATATAGTGAAGATGTGGTAAGTCATACCACCCTTTGTGGTATGAGTTATAAATATTTTTGCTTTGTTTTGTTTACTATGTATTATTAAGATGTCAGTCTCTCCAAATTTATCTACAGGTTCCAGCAATCATAAGTATCAGCAGATATCTTATGGAAACTGATCAGCAAATTTCAAAATTTACATATACATAAGGGCCAAGAACAATCAAGAGAATCATGAAGAAGAATAAAGTAGAAGGACTTACATTATTAGATGTTTAGATTTAGATTAAAACTACAGTAATCAAGGTCATATGTTTTAGTAGAGCAAGAATAGGCACATGAGAAATAAGAGTAGAGAGTCCAACTCAGACCCACATATTCAGACGTTTTGTGTATGACAAAATAGGCACAGTGGGGCAGTTGGGAAAAAGAATTCTTCACAGAAAATGGCCTAGGGTCAACTGGTTATCCATGTAAGGAAGAAATAAACCTTGACTCCCACCTCACAGTGTAAACAAAAATTGATTCTAGGTGATTTTAAATCTAAATGTGGAAGTTTTAAATGTATGTATTTCTTTAAACATACTTTTATATTTTGATGAGAATATTTTAGAATAATATTTTCATGACCTTGGAACATACACAAAAAAATTCTTAGATAGGACACAAAGAACATTAAACCATAAAGCCACAAATTGATAAATTAGACTTGATTACAATTAACAACTTCTTTGTATCAAAATACACCTTCAAGAATGTAAAAAGGCAGTAACAGAGTTCATTTGCCGTACATTTATGTGACTAAACTTTCACATCCCAGATATGTTACTAACTCCCACAAATAGATAAGAAAAAAAGACAACACATTAGAGCAAAATGGGCAAGATATTGGATTAGGCACTTCACACACACACACACACACACACACACACACACACACACACACACACACCACAAATGCCCAAAAAGTATTTAAAAAGTCTCCATATTCTTTTTTTTAAAATGTCAGAATATTATGCAGGTACAAACACTTGGGCTACATTAATTGCCTTTGCACTGCCCAACACAGAACTACAAGTGTGCCCATCACCTAGACGGTGTACACCATACCCATTAGGTGTAAATTTACCTATCCCATCCTTCTCCTCTCACCTGCCTGACACCTGATGATTGTTACTTCCAAAAGTACAGAAATGTTGATCAGATAGTACCAATTTAATAGTGAGTACATGTAGTGTTTCTTTTTCCTTTCTTGTGATACTTCATTTAGAAGAATGGGCTCCAGATCTATCCATGGTAATACAAGATGTAGTTCACCATTTTGTTGTTATGGCTGAGTAGTACTCTGTGGTATACATTTTCCACATTTTATTAATTCTTTCATGAGTTAATGGGCACTTGGGTTGTTTCCACATCTATGAAATTATAAATTGTACTGCTATAAACATTCTAGTGCAGATGTCTTTATTATAGAATGTCTTATGTTCCTTTGAGTAAACACTCAGTAGTGAGTGGATTGCTGGATCAGATGGTAGTGCTACTTTTAGCTCTTTGAGGTATCGCCATACTATTTTCCATAGAGGTTGTACTAGCTTGCAGTCCCACCAGTGGTGTATGAGCGTTCCTATCTCTCTATATTCATGCCAACATTTCCTATTTGGGGACTTTTTGATTAAAGCCATTCTCACGGAGTTAAGTGATACCTCATTGTGGTTTTGGTTTGCATTTCCCTGATGACTAGAGATGCTTAGCATTTTTCCATATGTTTGGCCATTAGTCTATCTTCTTTTGAAAAGTTTCTGTTCATGTTCTTTGCCCACTTTTTAATGGGGTTAACTTTTTCTTGCCAATTTCACTGAGTTGTATAAATATTCTAATTATCAGCCCTTTATCAGATGTATAGCATGCAAATATTTTTTCTCCCATTCTGTAGGTTGTCTGTTTGCTCTCATGATAGTTTCTTTAGCTGTGCAGAAGCTTTTTAATTTGATTAGGTCACACTTATTTATTTTTATTGTTGCTGTGATTGCTTCTGGGGTCTTCTTCATGTATTCATTGCTTAGGCTGATGTCCATAAGAGCTTTTTCAACATTTTCTTTTACAATTTTTATGCTTTCTTTGCTTACATTTAAGTCTATTATCCATCATGAGTTGATTTTTGTGAGAGGTGTGGATCCTGTTTCAGTATTCTACATGTAGCTATCCAATTTTCCAAGCATTATTTATTTAATGAGGATTCTTTTCCCCAGTGTATGTTTTTGTCTGCTTTGTACTTCTGCCAGTTCCATGCTGTTTTGGTGACTATATTCCTGTAGTATAGCTTGAATTCTGGTATATTGATGCCTCCTGATTTGTTCTTTTTGCTTAAGGTCACTTTGGCTATACAAGCCCTTCTCTGGTTCCATACAAAGCATAGAATTCTTTTTTCTAGATCCAAAAAAAAAAATGATGTTGCTATTTTAATAGAGATTTCATTGAATCTGTAGATCACTTTTGGTAATGTAAACAGTTTAGCAATATTGATTCTTTCAATCCATGTGCATGGTATGGTTTTCCATACCATACTTCATTAAATATATTCTTAAGTATTTCATTTTCTTGGATGCTATTGAGAAAGGAATTGCATCTTTGGTTTCATTCTCAGCTTGACTGTTATTGGTGTATATGAAAGCTACTGATTTGTGTGCATTGATTTTGTAGTCTGAGATTTTGCTGAATTCATTTACCAAGTCCAAGACTCCTGGTTGGATCTTTGGGGTTTTATAGATATTATATCATATCCTCAGCAAAGAGTGATAGTTTGACCTCCTCTTTCCCCATTTGGATACCATTAACTTTCTTCTCCTGTCTGGTTGCTCTGTCAAGGATGTCCAGTACTATGTTGAATAGAAGTGGTGATAGTGTGCAACCTTGTCTGGTTCCAGTTATTAGCAGGAATGATTTCAATTTTTCCCCATTCAGTATGATTTGGTTCTGTTTGTCGTATATGGCTTTAATAATTTTGAGGTATGTTCCATCTATGCCTATTTTGTTAAAAGTTCTCATTGTAAAAGGCTGTTGAATTTTGTCAGATACTTTTTCTGCATTTATTGAGAGGTTCACATGGTCTTTATTTTTACTTTTATCTATATGGCAAATTACATTTATAGATTTGTGTATGTTAAACCATTCTTGGATCCCTGGGATGAAGCCCACCTAGTAATGATGAATTTTTTTTTTTTGATGTGCTGTTGAATTTGGTTTACTGATATTTTATTGAGAATTTTTGCAAGTATATTCATAAGGGATATTGGTCTGTAGTTTTCTTGTATTGTTGAATACTTTCCAGGTTTTGGCATGAAGGTGATATTGGTTTTGTAAAATGGGTTAGAGGGTATTCCTTGCATCTCAATGTTGTGGAGCAATTTTTACAGTATAGGTACCAGTTCTTCTTTGTAAGTTTGATAAACTTAGGGTGAGAATGATTTTTTGAAAAAGATTTTTATTGCTGCTTCAATTATGGTACTTGATATTGGTCTGTTCAGGAATACTGTTTCTTCCTGATTAACCCTAAGGAGGCTGTGTATTTCTAAAACTTTATCCTTTCCACTTTGTTTTCAAGTTATTGGACATAGATTTTTATAGAACTTAAAGATGATGTTTTGTATTTCCATGATATCAGTTATGACTTCTTTCTTTTCTATTTGAGCTTATTAAAGTTCTTTCCTTTCTGCTTCTTATCAATCTAGCAAGAGGACTGTCAATTTTGTTTATCTTCGGTATAGTTCTTTTGTAATTAATTTCATTTAGTTCTGCTCTGATCTTGGTTACATCATTTCTTCTGCTAGGTTTAGCCTTGGTTTGCTTTTCCTTTTCCAGTTCCTTGAGATGATTCATTAGATTGTTGATATGTGATCTTTCTGTCTTTTGGTTATGGGCATTTAAGCTTATGAGTTTTTCTCTCAGGACTGTTTTTGCTGTATCTCACAGATTTTGATAACTTGCATCCCCATTTAGTTCAAAGAATTTTTTATTTCCATCTGTATCTCTTCCTTGACTCAACAATAATTCAGCAATAGATTGTTTAATTTTCATGACTTTGTGTAGAGATGAGTGTTTCTGTTGGAATCAATTTCTAATTATATTCCTTTGTGGTCTGAGAAGATACATGTTATAATTTCTAATTTTTAAAAATTTGTTGAAATCTGTTTTGTAGACTAGAATGTGATCAATCTTAGAGAATGTTCTGTGAGATGATGACAAGAACATATATTCAGTGGTTTTGGGGTAGAATGTTCTGTAAATGTCTTTTAGTCCCATTTGTTCTAGAGTTGTGCTTAAGTCATGTGTTTATTTTCTATTTGGAAGATCTGTCCTATTCTGTCAGAGGGATATTAAAGTCCCTAGATATTATGATGCTGCTGCTTATCATTTTGTTTAGATAAAGAAGGATTTGCTTTATGATTCTGGGTACACCTGTGTTAGATGTGTAAATATTTAGAATTGATATTTTTTCTTTACCATTATATGATGACCATATTTGTCTTTCATTTGCTTCTGTTGATTTGAAGACTATGTTATCTGACATGAGAATTGCTACACCAGCCTTCTTTTGGTTTTCCTTTGCATGGAATATTGTTCAATATCCCTTCACCTTGAGTCTGAATGAGTCCTTGTGGATTAGATGTGTTTCCTGGTGATAGCAGACCAAAACCAGGAAAGGACTCAATAAAAACCCTACAGACTCTTATTCCTTATGAATATATATGCAAAAATTACCTATATAATCCTAGCAAACCAAATTCAGGTGCTCATGAATAAATAAATAAAATAAAAAAACAAATAATACATCATGACCAAGCACACTTCATCCCAGTGGTGAAGGGATGGTTCAACATAAGCATATTTATAAATGTAATTCACCACATAAATAGAAGCAAATTGAAAGGCCATATGATCCTCCCAATAGACACCTAAAAAGCATTTGAAAAAATTAAGCATGCATTTATGAACAGAACACTTAACAAAATAGGCATAGATGGGACAAATTAAAAATGATAAAAGCAATATATAACAAACTTAGATAAAACATTATATTAAATGTGGAAAAAATGACAGCATTCTCTCTTAGAACTGGAACCAAAGAAGTTTGCCCTCTATCACCACTTCTAGTCAACATAGTCCTAACTAAAGCAATCAGACAAGAGAAGAAAATCAAGGATATCGAAATGGTGGCAGAGAGGTCAAATTATCACTCTTTTCACATGATATTATATTATATTATATCTAGAATACACCAAAGAATCTTCCAAGAGACTGCTGGAACTGATAAATAAATTCAGCAAAGTCTCAGGTGAAAAAATCAATGTACAAAAATCAGTAGCATGTATATATACCAACAACAGTAAAACTAAGAACCAAATCAAAGACTCAGTACTTTTCACAATAGTAACAAAAAATAAAATAAAATACCTAGGACTATATTTAACTAAGGAGGTGAAAGACCTCTACAGGGAGGACTATGAAACACTGAGGAAGGAAATAATAGAGAACATATTAAATGACATTATAAACATTAAAATGTCTATACTATGCAAAGTGATCTACAGATTCAATGAAATCCCTATTAAAATGCCAACATCATTTGTTGTGGATCTAGAGAAAACAATTCTACACTTCATATGGAACCATAAAAGACCCTGTATAACCAAAGCAACCATAAGCAAAAAGAACAAATTAGGAAGCATCAATATAGATGAGAGATATAAAATCATCCTCATTTTGCCATATGATCATTGACAAAACAGACAAAAACATACTGGGATAAAAAAAAAAAACTCCTATTCAACAAATGGTGCTAGGATAATTAGATAGCCACGTGTAGAGACTGAAACAGAATCTCTACCTTTCACCTCTCACAAAAATTAACGCATGATGGATAACAGACTTAAACCTAAGGCATGAAACCATAAGAATTCTAGAAGAAAATGTTGGAAAAACACTTATGGACATCGGCTTAGGCAAAGAATTTATGAATAATATCCCCAAAACAATCACAGTTACAACAAAAATAAATAAATGACATCTAATCAAATTATTAAGCTTCTACACAGCCAAGAAAACTATCATTAGAGTCAATAGACAACCTAGAGAATGGGAGAAAATAGCTCCATGCTATGCAACCAATAAAGGGCTAATAACTAGAATCTATAAATAACTCAGGCAAATCAGCAAAAAAATAAAAAAACTCCATTAAAATATGGCAAAGGACATGAACCAAAACTTTTCAAAAGAAGATAGACTAATGACCAAAAAACACATGAAAATTTTTCAACATCTCTAATCATCAGGGAAATGCAAATCAAAATCACAATGAGATATCACTTAACTCTAGTGAGAATGGCTTTTATCAAAATATCCCCAAATAACAAATTTTGACATGGATGTGGAGAGGTAGGAGCACTTATACACTAAATATGAGACTGTAAACTTGTACAACCTTTATGGAAAGTAGCATAGAGATATCTCAAAGAGCTCAAAGTAGAACTACCATTTGATGCAGCAATCCTACTACTGGGTATTTACCCAAAGGAACAAAAGACATTCTATAAAAAAGACATCTGCACTAGAAAGTTTATATCAGCACAATTTGGAATTGCAAAGATGTGGAAACAGCCCAAGTGCCCATCAATATATGAGTGGATTAATAAAATGTGGCATATATATACCATGACGTAATGCTCCGTCATAAAAAATGTTACCTTATACCTCTTGTACTATCCTGGATGGAAGTAGAGACCATTCTTCTAATTGAGTATCACAAGAATGGAAAAAGAAACACCATATGTACTCATCATTAAATTGATACTAATCAATCAACACTTATGTGCACATATGGGAGTGAAATTCATTGGGTGTCAAGCAGGTGGGTGGGGGAGGAGGGAAAGAGTAAATTCACACCTAATGGGTATGGGGTGTGCTGTCTGGGGGATGGGTGTGATTGTAGTTTTGACTCACATGATGCAAAGGTAATTTATGATACCAAAGCATTTGTATCCCCATAATATTGTGAAATAAAAAATACTAGGTTTTCATTTTTAAAAAGCACCTGCAGTCAAATGTTTATTGCAGCACAAGTTGTAATTGCAAATATCTGGAATCAACCTAAGTACCCATCAATTAATGAGTATATTAACAAAATGTGGTATATGTATTCCATGGAGTACTACCCAGCCATAAAAAGGAAGAATTAATGCCTTTTGCTGCAATGTGGAAGGAATTGGAGACCATCATGTTCACTAAAGTATCTCAAGAATGAAAAACAAACACCATGAGTATTCTCTTATGAATTGGAAGAAACTGATGGGCACACAAGTGTACAGAGGGAAGTAAAAGTCATAGAAAATCAAGCAGGTAGAGGGACAAGAAGGAGAGGGGCAAAAACCTGCCTAATGTGTATAATGAACCTAATTTTGGTAATGGGCCCACTTATGGCCCTGACTGAATCCACATGACAAAAAAATTTTACCACCTTAATATTTTGAAATTAAAAATAATAAAAATATTAGTATAAATATCTTCATAAATGTGACTACATTAATAATTAAGGGGAACTATAATACAATGACCAATTGCTGTACAGAACCTGTATGTCTGAGTGGCAGTGACTAGAATGTAAATATCTTTTTTCTAATGCTGGGGGTATGATATGCTTAAGAGTGACAGCACCTGTTTTGACAGAAAACCTCCGTTGTCTGTTGATTATGCTGAGATTATTTTCTTTGGTAAAGTAATGGAAGACACACTTAAGGAAAAAATTACATCATGATTTGGGGGTTCAGATAGCAGCAAAAAAACCCTGAAGGTCTTCAACATTTTCTGCTTTAAAAATGTTGCAATGTTACCTCTAGTCTCACTATGAATCTCTCCAATAATTATTCAGTGCATTTATTTTGTTGCCTTTTGGACATACCTTTATGTATTTTCTAATGTTGGAGTATAATTTAATAATAATTATGTCATCATTAGCTATTATTATTCCATTTATTGTTCAATATATCATAATAATCAATAATAATTGATTATTATTAACAATCAATAACAATAATAATTTATTCTAAAGTCTGTGGTGTTTTATTTCTAATTCATGTGTCTGATCCCATAATGTAGCTCACAGCAGTTTTCTGAAATAATGTTAGTTGTTGGTACCACTGTAATCTCATTTCTGGATCAAGGGAACATACATAACTTTGCTAGTATAGTATTCTGAGTAAGAATTATTACTTGACAGCCAAACAACCTGGGCTTAAATCCTAATTCAGGAAACTTACTGGGATGGGAGTTCAATAAGTATTTTACCCTATCTTTGGCTAAGATTTCTCATCAGTCATGAGAATTAAATCACTAATTTTGTGAGTAGAATATTCAGTCACCAATCACATGTAATGCTATAATAATAATGACTTTTACTCTAAGTGCTATGTAAAGGATAACAAATATGCAAACATAATTACTTTTTAAAGTGAACAATAACTGTTCATGACTGAATAATTTTTGTGTTGGGAATAATGGACTTCAGTAGTTTTGAAGTGACACCAATCTCTGGTTCTCTGCAGAATCCTCTGGCTCTGAATATAAATAACACCCTGATAAAGGGGCATAATGACCTTCAGAGTGAGGCAATAGAGATTATCTCCTCATTGCAGACTATAGTTGGAATACTACAGAATTATTCTCTTAGGTATCATTATATCTGTCTTTACTTCACTAGATATAGGTTGAGGTCCACAGATCTGATTCTCACGTGCCTCACATTAGCTAATGCCTTGCTCATTTTTTTCTAAATGAGTCCTCCAGACAGTGGTAGCATAAGAGGTGAAACATTTATTGAATAATTTTGGTTGCAAACTTATGTTTTATCTTCATGGAGTAAGAAGAGTTGTGTTCTTTGGCACCTACTGCCCTTTGGGAATCTTCCAGGTCATCATAATCTGTCCCTGGAACTCCAAGAAGGCAGAGATTACAGTACATTGGTCAATCCAACAACATGTCCTGGAACTTGCAAATTTTTCAAGATATATATTTTCCTATATGTTTTTTTTTTTTTTTGAGACAGAGTCTCACTTTGTTGTCCAGGCTAGAGTGAGTGCCGTGGCGTCAGCCTAGCTCACAGCAACCTCAAACTCCTGGGCTCAAGCGATCCTCCTGCCTCAGCCTCCCGAGTAGCTGGGACTACAGGCATGCGCCACCATGCCCGGCTAATTTTTTATATATATATCAGTTGGCCAATTAATTTCTTTCTATTTATAGTAGAGACAGGGTCTCGCTCTTGCTCAGGCTGGTTTTGAACTCCTGACCTTGAGCAATCCGCCCGCCTCGGCCTCCCAGAGAGCTAGGATTACAGGCGTGAGCCACAGCGCCCGGCCTATGTTTTTTTTTTTTAATGGAGTAGTAGATACAGTAAAGCAAAAGGTTCTTGTGCATTTCATAATAAAGTGATATTCTCATTTCTTATAAGTTTTTAGTCTTTTATAGTGTTTTGGGTTTTGGACTTAGGATCTGGGCCAGTAGCTCTGCAGTTTTGTTCCTGTACACACACAAGCAGTGACTCCAACATAGGTCCTGTGTCTTCCCCAGATTCTCTCCTGAGGCAAGAGACACCCCAAGAATTCTTATCTGGTTATGTTCCTTTGTAACTTCTCTTCTCACATCTCTTCCTTACAATATATGTGGTGCTGTCTGGTAATCCCAGGTGGCGGCTGAAGAACATTACCATGCTAATTAATTTGTGTTTCCAAACTGTCAGCACTTTTGTCCTTATGGACCAAGTCAACCATGTATCCAGACTCTGCCTGCTACACACTGAAAGCCCACTGACATATCTGGTAATAGAGAAGTAAAAGTTATTTTTTATTTTCATAATGTGAAGTAACATTTATTTTCTCTAGCAGCTTTTTGGAATATAATTGAAATATTATAAAATTTTACCTTTTGAAGCATACCATTCATTTCTCTTTTAGTATATTTACAGAGTTGTGGAAGCATCCCCACCTCTAGATTTAGAGCATTTTTATCATGCAAAAAAACCTCACACCTGATAGCTTTCAATTTTTATACAGCCATATGAAAGTTTAAAAATTGCCATTTGTAACAGCACGGATGGAGTTGAAAGACATTATGCTACAAGAAATAAGCAAGATGCAGAAAGAGAATTAATATTATCTCATTTATATGTGCAATATATATCTGTCCCCCTCCCCAGCCTCAGGCAAACACTAATCTACTTTCTGTCTCTATAGATTTGCTTATTCTGAATATTACATATAAAAAGAAGAATACAGTACGTGCTCTTATGTGACTGGCTTAGTCTAATCTTTTCACTTTGTCTAATCTTTTCAAGATCCACCTGTGTTGTACCATGTATCAGTGCTTCATTCTTTTTCCATGTGGAATAATATTCCATTGCATGTATATGCATTCTATAAATTTGTTTATGAACATTAGATAATTTCTTACTTCTTTTTATTGGGAATAATGCTTATGTGAACTTGCATTTAAAAATTTTTCTGCACATTATGATTTATTGCTCATCAGAGCTCTGAGTCAAATCACACATCCACAATACCCTTGGGATAGAGATTTTCCAGTTAGTTACTAGTTTGAACCCAATATTGACTATCCTCTAGTGATATTATATTTCTTGTTTAACAGATTTACTGAGATATAATTGATGTATAAAAACTGTCAATATATGTGAATATACATACATATAGGTAGTGTATTTGATATACCAAAATGTGAAGTTATCACTATCATACATCTATAATTAAAATATATATCACCTACATATTTACCATTTCTCTGTGTGTTAAGAAACTGTAATGTAAGATATACTCTCTTAGCAAATTGCAAGTACAGAATATACAATTATTATCATCCCCATTCTGTACATTAGATCTCAGAATTCATTCATTTTGCACAACTGATGCCTCTTGATCAATATCACCTCATTGTTTCCCCTCAAGTCCCTGGCAAACACCATCCTATTCTCTGATGGTTACTTATAGTTGTTTCGCTAATATTTTCATCATTTTGCAGGGTAACGTGGGTTTCTTGTGGTTTCCATTCATCAATTATTCCAGATTTGAGTAGGGTCCAGAACAACAGAAGGCTCTGCAACACCTCTAGATGTTTAAGCAAGCTGCTTTGCCACTTGGGCCATATGATCCAGTAGATCCAATGGTGCTTAAAATATCCATGGCATATAGGATCTTTGGAAGGAAGCTATAGGTAATCATAGTGTAAGTTCTTAGGATTTTGGAGCAAATTCCTGCCATCATCTGTGAATAAATAATCCCCTTTTGAGAAACAGATTTTGGACTACTGCTGGGCCTTAGAAGAGATTAAATTTCTAAATATATGCCACTAAGTTATCATGTGAACTGAGTTGTCCATCATGAACTAGATATTAAGTAACCCACAAAGCCATAAAGTTAAGTGTGCACACTAACACTTTGTCATTAAGGTCATGCTCATTTCATGGGGTCTGAACACTCCTGAACACTTAAGTAAGTTACATAAATAAGTGGCCCAAATGCCCATGGTCCCCACTCCTGCTACCCTGACATCTCTCTTCCAGCCTGCACCTATGGCCTCACAGGAAGTTCTCTATGATTAGTTGATGAAGAGAAGACTCAGGCCTTGTTTAGATATGTTTCTGCATGCTACACAGTTACCACCCAAAGGTAGACAACTCAGCACTACAGCCCTTCTCTGGATCACCCTGAAGGACAATGGTGAAGTGCAATCTTCCTGATGGGCAGAGTTTCCAACAGTGCACCTGATTTTCCCCAGGATGTCATACTTGAAAATATTCAAAACACCAAATATGGTCCTTGCCTGCGAGAGTGGCCACTGCGTTGGTGCTCTGGGGCTTGGACCCTGACTAGCCAGAAAATAAACCTCCTCTTGTGTGATTGCATCCTCGATGTCTCTGCTTTTCTGTCCGGTGGGGCTGTGGAAGGTTGGTCCCTAACATTTGGGGGCTCGTCTGGGATTTGCCTTCCCCACAGACTACCGGATAGAATTCAGGGCTGAGGGAGGAGTGTGAAAATCCACCCCTGGACTAGCCGGGTGTGGTGTTGGGCAAGGGAAGCGGAATCCCCTTGCAGGACCCAGGATCAGGATGCCGGCACAGGACCTAGGCGGACGCGCTGGTGGGTCGCCGGTCGGAACCAGGCGGAGACGTCCTCTGGGCCCATTGGGACTCCAGAGCTGACCTTGTAGCCTAGGGCTTGGTCAGGAGGAGCTGTAGCTGACCTTGTAGCCAAGGGCTCGGTCACGTCCTCTGGCTCCGTTGGGACTCCGGAGCTGACCCTGTAGCCAAGGGCTCGGTCAGGAGGAGACCGGGGAGTAGGTCCGGACCAGGTTAGGTTGTCTGTTTACCTCACTGTCTACTTGTCTGTTGTCTGCTTTGTTTGTCACCAGCTTTCTGTGTGTGTGTGAGTGGGTGTGACATCTCTCATTGGCTTGTTGAAGTCTCTGGGTTCTGTGGTTTCAGCCCGAGAACCCATCAGGGTTGCATGGGTTTTCGGGCTGGGGCCGTGGAATCAGGGGACCCACGAAAAGATCCACAGGGGTGACTAGAACCCCCAGGTGGGTATTCCCCTGCATGGGCTGGCAGCACACAGTGTATCTCCTGCCGCCCGTGCCAGGAGTGGCTAGTGCGGGAGGGGCATGGCCGTTACCTCCGTAGGGAGTGTGAAAGGCTAGGGATTCAGATCCTTGTCCCAGGGCCCCAACTGCAGAATATCGGTTTGCACATCTGCCTATTATCAACTAGCCATGGGACAGGCTCTAACAACACCATTGTCCATCCTGGTGAGCCATTTTAAGGATGTCAGGGCAAGAGCACACAACCTGTCCTTGGAGGTCAAGAAGGGAAAGTTTGTTACCCTTTGTGAGGCCAAGTGGCCCACGTTTGGAGTGGGGTGGCCCAGGGAGGGCTCGTTTGATGCCTCCTTGATCGAAAAGGTAAAAGGGGTGGTATTTGGCCACCACGGCCACCCTGATCAGATCTCCTATATTGTGGTCTGGCAAGACTTGGTTCTAGACCCGCCACCCTGGCTGAAGGCCCTACTACCTGCCCTGAGGGGAAAGGCAGAAGTTCTGGCAGTTAAAGAAGTCAGAAAGGAGAGGGCACAGAGTCTGCAGTCCGTTGGGATGCCAGTGTTGCCAGACTCCAATTTCTACCCAGACCTAAAGGCGCTCCCTCTGAGGGCAGTGGGATTCCCGGGAGAGGACAGAGCACAGACATACCAATACTGGCCCCTCTCTACTAGTGACCTCTATAATTGGAAATCTCAAAACTCGAACTTCTCCGAGAATCTGAGAAACCTAATTAATCTTTTAGACTCTGTTCTTTTTACTCATCAGCCCACCTGAGATGATTGCCAGCAGTTGCTTAAGGTGCTCTTCGAAGAGAAAGAATTCAGGGGGAGGCACAGAAGCTGGTTCCAGGGGAGAACGGCAGACCTACTACGAACCCACAAACCATCAATTGAACTTTTCCCCTTGAACGGCCGCTTTGGGACTACGATGAGGCTGAAGGTAGGGACCATCTCCGGGTCTACCGCGAGACTCCGATGGCCGGTCTCCGTATGGTGGTGTGAAAGCCGACCAATTTGGCCAAGGTAGGAGATGTTTGTCAGGGGCTGGAGAGCCCGGCAGCATGCTTAGAGAGGATCATAGAGACCTTCGGGCAGTACACCCCCATAGATCCCACAATGGAGGAGAATAAGCCGCTGTTATGATGGCGTTTGTCAATCATGCAGCCCCCGACATTAGGCGCAAGGTGCAGAGAATAGATAGATTGGGTGAGAAGACTCTGCAGGACCTGTTAGAAGTGGCAGAGAAGGTCTATAACAATAGAGAGACGCCAGAAGAGAGGTTAGAGAGGATCAGGGTAGAAGATAGGAAATTCCAAGCTGGGGAAGCACGGAAAGCAAACAAAGAGATGGCTAAAATCCTGCTAGCCGCCACAAGAGGGGGGCAGATAGGGTCAGAGGATAGGGAAAGGCCCCGGCAGCGGGAGAGGCTAGGAAAGATCAATGTGCCAATTGCAAGGAGCATGGGCATTGGGCCCGAGAGTGCCCCAAAAAGAAAGAGGGGCAAAGACTTGGAGGTCCTGAAAAAGTCATGGTTGCAGGACAGGTGACAGATGCATAGGAAAGACGGGGTTCGGTCCCCTCCCCGAATCTAGGGTAACTTTGCAAGTGGAGGGGAACCCAGTCAGCTTCCTCATAAATACAGGAGCAGAACATTCGGTACTAACGGAAGACACAGGAAAATTGTCCAGTAAGACGAGTTGGGTGCAGGGGGCAACAGGAGCCAAACTATATCAGTAGACCACACGGCAGAGATTGAATTTGGGTTCAGGACAAGTGAGTCACGCCTTTATGGTCATCCCTGAGTGCTCCACGCCACTACTGGGAAGAGACATCCTTACCAAGCTTAAGGCTCAAATTCATTTTGAAGAAGAGGGAGTAATAATAACAGGGGTCACTCAGATCCTGACCCTGACACAGGCCGATGAATATAGACTGTACTAGCCCACAAAAAGCAGAGAGGGAGGCATGGAGCAATGGCTCTGTGAATTTCCCATAGCATGGGTCGAGACAGGGGGCACAGGATGGGCAAAACACTGGCCGCCTCTTTACATTGAGTTAAATCCCGGAGCCGAGCCAGCCCAAGTCAGGCAGTACCCCATGTCCCAGGAAGCCAGAGTGGGAATTACGCCCCACATTCGGAGACTCCTGGACAGTGGGATTCTCCGGAAATGCCAGTCGGCCTGGAACACCCCCTGTTGCCGGTGAAGAAACCAGAGTGGTAAGGACTATAGGCCTGTGCAAGACCTCAGGGAAGTCGGTGCAAGGGCCCTGGATATCCACCCCACAGTCCCTAACCCCTATACTCTGTTGAGCTCCCTCTCTCCCACGCTGTCTTGGTATACCATCCTAGACCTAAAGGATGCCTTCTTTAGCCTGGCGGTGGCGACACACAGCCAGGAGATTTTTGCCTTAGAGTGGCAGGACGACAGAGAGGAATTCATGGGCAGCTGACGTAGACGTGACTGCCCCAGGGATTTAAAAACTCACCTACCCTGTTCAATGAGGCCCTCCATGATGACCTTGGGTTTGCGGAAAAGGCTCTACCTCTGTATGAAGGGCGTAAGGCGGGGCGAGCATGGGAGTGGACTGCAAATAGAAGACGCTTTTCAGGCCCTGAGGGCAGCCATGCTGGAATCCCCAGCCCTAGCACTCTCTGATCCTACAAAAGAGTTTCACCTGTTCATAGACGAGAAGAGGGGAATAGCCAAAGGGGTACTCACACAGGCCCTGGGACCCTGGAAGAGACCTGTGGTGTACTTGTCAAAAAAAACTAGATCCGGTGGCGGTGGGGTGGCCAGCCTGTTTGTGAATCATTGCGGCCAGGGCCCTGTTGGTCAAAGACGCTGATAAGCTCACCCTAGGGCAGCGGCTGCAGATCACCACCCCGCACGCCATAGAGGGGGTTCTGAAGCAGCCACCGAGACGGTGGGTCACAAATGCGAGGCTGACTCATTACCAAGGGCTTTTGCTGGACGCACCCCGCATGGAGTTCCAGACCCCTGCCGCCTTGAATCCAGCTACGCTTCTGCCAACCCCCGATGCAGCCGCACCTGAACATGATTGCCTTGAGATCCTAGCCGAGACTCAGACAACGTGTAGAGACTTGAAGGATCGCCCCCTTCCAGGTAGTGACCTGACCTGGTTCACAGATGGAAGTAGTTTTGTCCAGGACGGATGCAGGTACACAGGGGCGGCCATAGTAGATGACCAAGGTAAACTTATCTGGGCGGCACGCCTTCCGCAAGGGACATCTGCTCAGAAGGCAGAACTAATAGCGCTGACGGAGGCTCTTAGCCGGGCCCGAGGAAAAGGGCTGACGGTGTACACTGACAGCCGCTATGCCTTTGGGACTGTGCACATACATGGGGCCCTCTACAGGGAAAGGGGCTTCATCATGGCAGAGGGAAAGGAAATTAAGCACAAGCCTGAAATACTCCACCTACTGGAGGCTGTTTTGCTGCCAAAGGCAGGGGCGGTAGTCCATACCCCCGGACACCAGAGCGGGGATTCCGTAGAAGCACGGGGCAATCGGAGAGTGGACGCTGAAGCTAAGAAGGCTGCAGAAGACACTCCTCAGCCAAACATCCTGCACCTTAGCCTGCCACCCCCAGGCATGGGACGGTTGCCTCCTCTGCCAGACTATTCCAGTGTAGATGAGGTCTGGGCCTCAGAGCAGCTACGTGTAAGCAAAAGTGAAGATGGCTGGCTGCGGGAAGAAGGGCATCGCCTAATAGTGCCAGAACTCTTAGGACGCCACCTGTTAGAACACCTACATCAGACCACACATCTAGGGAAGAGAAAGATGCTGCAACTGCTGGACACTACTCAACTAAGGTTCAGGTCACAAGGACGGGTTGCAGATGACATCGTCAGAAGCTGCCGAGCCTGTCAGGTCATGCAACCAGGGAGGACCAGAGGGACCCATGCAGGTACGAGGGAAAGGGGGAGGCAGCCAGGACTATTTTGGGAAGTGGATTTCACAGAAGTCAAGCCTGGGAAGTATGGGTATCGTTATTTACTAGTCATGGTAGATACGTTTTCCAGATGGGTAAAAGCCTTCCCTATGAAAGGAGAAACAGCTTTGACAGTAGCTAAGAAAATAGAAGAAATAGTCCCCAGGTATGGACTGCCGGAAGGGATAGGATCAGATAATGGACCTGCGTTTGTCTGTCAAGTTAGTCAAGGGCTGGCCCAGGCTATGGGGATAGATTGGAAATTACATTGTGCATATAATCCCCAGAGCTCTGGGCAGGTAGAGCAAATGAATAGAACAATAAAGGAGACCCTGACTAAATTGGCCCTAGAGACTGGCAGAGACTGGGTGACCCTCCTTCCCTTCGCCCTGTTCCGAGCCTGGAACACCCCTTATCACTTGGGTTTAACCCCTTTTGGAAATCATGTACGGCACACCCCCTCCTGTAGTTCCTAGGATGAGGCCTGAGGCTCTTCCAGGACATCCCAAAGAAGTGTTACAAGCGGTGCAGGCTCTGCAACGTGTCCACAGTCAGGTATGGCCGGCCCTCCGTGCTATCTACTGGCCTGAGGAGGAGGGTGCCGGACACCCATTTCACCCACACCAGCCGGGGGACTGGGTGTGGGTGAAATGGCATAATAGCAGAACCCTCGAGCCGAGGTGGAAGGGCCCCTATCAAATTATTCTTGTTACCCCACTGCTCTTAAGGTCGATAGAATAGTAGCGACCTGGATACACCACTTCCACGTGAGACCTGCTAATAAAAAAGACCAGGAGCGGTGCCAGGACCAGTATAGAAAGCAACTGCAGACCCAAAGAATCCTCTGAAGACCAGACTGACCCGAGAGGCGGCGACAGCCCAGGACCGCTGACACAGACTTGGACTGGGGTTGTGGCATTTAAAGATTGACTAGGTTGGCCGGGCGCGGTGGCTCACGCCTGTAATCCTAGCACTCTGGGAGGCCGAGGCGGGCGGATTGCTCGAGGTCAGGAGTTCGAGACCAGCCTGAGCAAGAGCGAGACCCTGTCTCTACTATAAATAGAAATAAATTAATTGGCCAAATAATATATAGAGAAAAAATTAGCCGGGCATGGTGGCACATGCCTGTAGTCCCAGCTACTTGGGAGGCTGAGGCAGGAGGATCCCTTGAGCCCAGGAGTTTGAGGTTGCTGTGAGCTAGGCTGATGCCATGGCACTCACTCTAGCCTGGGCAACAAAGCGAGACTCTGTCTCAAAAAAAAAAAAAAAAAAAGATTGACTGGGTGACAAACATGGACGGGTCGCGGTGGGGGTTGGTTGTTGTGTTTTGGGGATGTTGTGTTTTTGGTCTAATGTTTTTGGGGTAGAGACCTACAGCTGTACTTACCGCCCCAAACTCCCACCAACCCCATAACCTTACATGGGTCTAAAGATTACTGTATAATGGTGTTAGTGTTCCCAAAAATAATATACCACACTGAGGAGACAATGTATGAGGGCATAGTAGGGCGAAGAGTCACCAACATAATTTTTGAAAGAAAAAGAGAGCCCTTCACAGCCATAACCCTGGCTACTCTTTTTGGCTTAGGGGCAATAGGAGCAGGAACTAGTATCTCTTCTCTGGCAATGCTGCAAAGAATGTTTAATACTCTGAGGGCAGCTGTTGATGAAGATATTGCAAGGATAGAAGATTCAATCTCACACCTAGAAAAGTCACTAACCTCCCTATCCAAGGTAGTGCTCCAGAACCGGAGGGGGTTAGATCTAGTATTCCTCCAGCAAGGAGGACTGTGTGCTGCCCTCAAAGAAGAATGTCGTTTCTATGCAGACCATATGGGAGTTGTTAGAGAATCTATAGCTAAGGTCAGGGTAAGGCTTGCCCGCCGCAAACGGGAATATGAACATCAAGCAGGTTGGTTTGAGTCTTGGTTTAACAGTTCCCCCTGGTTAACAACGCTACTATCTACCCTACTAGGCCCACTCATTATGCTAATCCTAGTCCTTACTTTCGCGCCATGTGTAATTAATAGACTAGTAGCTTTTGTGAAAGAACGGATAAACACTGTCCAGCTACTAGTATTGTAACAACAATATCAGCAGCTGTGGTCAAGTGCTATAGAACTAGAGCACCTAAGAGACCTTGAGGATGAGCAAGAGTGCTCCTCTGCTACCTAGAGAAAGGGGGGAATGTAGGGCAGAGGAAGGGCATAGGAATTTGTAGGACATAGGAAGGGCAGAAGAATTCTTCCAATTGTCGGGAATTTACTTGGGTGGGGCAATGAGCTAATGCAAACTTTTGCTTCTGGTCATTGCTTGCTTGCTACACCGCTGTATGGGGAATTATGGGATGAGGTCATTGAAGCACAGGCGACTGGCCCATCAGGCAATAGAGGGCAACCAACCCGCCAATTATTTCAAAAGGCAATAGTGGGCAACCAATCATTTTAAAGGTCAACGCATGATCCATGAGTAGTCAGCTTGTGCGTAGCTTGTGCACCATGAAGATAAAAGGCATGCTGTTGTTCCGGTCAGGGTCCTTGCCTGCAAGAGTGGCCACTGCGTTGGTGCTCTGGGGCTTGGACCCTGGCTAGCCAGAAAATAAACCTCCTCTTGTGTGATTGCAAAACAAAAAACAAAAAACAAACAAAAAAACCCCCACCAAATATGACCAGATTGGTTTGAAAAACTAAGGTTACATTTATGAAGCAAGGAAAGCACCATGGAAGAAACAATGACCTGATACTTGGCTTTAAGGCTTCACTAGTTTTACAAGTGGAATAAGGAAGACATAGAGACCTTCAAAAAATATCTGAAGGACCTTGAGAAGAAGAGAAAATCACCAGATTTATAGATGTTACAGGCAAAGTTTGATGTGAAGTGCTTGGCATGGTCTCCTAGCCTGGAAAGACTTTTAATAGTCTAATCTGAGATTCTTTATTCTTCAAGATTCTTCAAGAAAAGCAAACTTAAACAATGTGTAGATGATCAACCACTATTTTTACTGCACTTATGTAAAGTATCAATCCAAATATAATGAGACTAGACCTATTTTGCAAACAAATTAGTATTACTGTGGTTATCATTGGTAGAAATGAAGGCTACTATAAATAGAAAATATGTTTCTGTAGAAAACTATAGTATAACCATTATTATATTCTAGTCCTGTTCATTGCCTTTGAGATTTTATTATCTATCTATAAATTGTTCTTTTCCTATAGCCCTACATACTGATTATTTGATATAAATTTCAGAGGACAAACTTCATGCATGCATTTGCATGTGTCTCTCATGAAGTTGGCTGAAATGCTAGATGACTTAACTAGAGACATTCAAACAGCAAAGCAGGAAAATATGTGTCATGGTTAAACCTAGAAATCTTCTTGACTAAGTGTTCTCTGGACTCAAAAACTGACTTTGTAGATTGTTATAGACATTATCATATCCCTCCCTTCCTTCCTTTCTCCTTTTCTTCTTTTCTTCCTTCCTTTCTCCTCTCCTCTTCTCTCCTTTTCCTTCCTTCCTTTTTTTTTTTTTTGAGTTGGCTTTTTGTGTAGAGATTTTTTTTTTTTTTTTGAGACAGAGTCTCGCTTTGTTGCCTAGGCTAGAGTGAGTGCCGTGGCGTCAGCCTAGCTCACAGCAACCTCAAACTCCTGGGCTCAAGTGATCCTTCTGTCTCAGCCTCCCAAGTAGCTGGGACTACAGGCATGAGCCACCATGCCCGGCTAATTTTTTCTATATATATTAGTTGGCCAATTAGTTTCTTTCTATTTATAGTAGAGACGGGGTCTCGCTCTTGCTCAGGCTGGTTTCGAACTCCCGACCTTGAGCAATCCGCCCGCCTCGGCCTCCCAGAGAGCTAGGATTACAGGCGTGAGCCACCGCGCCCGGCCTGTGTAGAGATTTTTGACTAACAAACGTTCAACTATCTTGGTATTAGTATACTGATAGTAGTCATTGTAATTTTACTGGTGCACTGTATTTTCTGGAGTCTGTTAAATGCATATTGACACTAATCAATGGTAGGCCACATGGCCTCATTGTGTCTAGAATGACAACAAAAGTTAAATTTCTTTAGTGAGCCTGATTTCATGACTTATGAGCTCCCTGCTGAGACAAAGACAAATAAAGCATGTGGATGACAAAAAGTGACCCTTATTGAAGAGTTTTGGTCAATCTCTCATAAATAAGAGAATGACCAAGAGGTGGGAATTGATGAAATAATTAGGTTTGACTCCATTGTCTGAGATGGCTCTAACAACTTGTCTGTAACAAACTTAAGTTACGATAAGTAATATCAAAGATATTCCAAAGATACATGTTTACAGTTACTTACACAAAGAAATGACAAAGTCAGTTGATTACAAACTTGATTTTCACTGACAACTGAAACAGAGTTTATAGTTTCCGGTCACATTCGCAGAACAAACATAATGTTCTTTCTAAGAAGTTCCATATCCAACCCTAACCCTAACCCAAACCCTAGCTCAAAACCTCATTTCATAACCGTAGCCCTGCCCCATACCATAACCCTAACCCTATCTCTACGCCAAAACACTAAGCCTATCCCTAACCATAATAAACCCTAACCCTAACCTTAACACTTGCCTAGAAGTACATTGAATATATGCTAGATTTTCTCTGAAGTTAATTAGTGTTTCTAGTTTCCTGGAAATAGCACAAAAATAACAATATATACTTACATTAAAAAGTTTCAAAAGTAAGCATTTGGATTGACATACACAAAGAAGGGAGAAATAGCACTGATAAAACCAATTGTTTATCTGTGAGAAATGAAGTAGTGTATAGAGTTTCAAAGAAAAACAGCATAAGGTACAATAAGTTATTACCTAAACATCGTCCAGAGGTACGTATTTTAAGTGACTCACACAAAGAAGTAGCAGTGTATGTTAGTTACACACTAGCTTTACAATGACAAATTTAACAGAGTGTAGAATTTCATAGAGAAGAAACCAAAATAACAATACAATATACCATTAAGATAAATATATAGTTACATACACAAAGAATGCATAAAGATACTGATTACAAACTTGCATTTCCAAGGTAACTGAAGCAGTGTTTAAACTTTCCCATCACGACTGTTGAACAAACATAAGGTTCTTTCTAAAAAAGTTGCAACCCTAAAACTAACACTAACGCTAGATCAAAACCCAAACCCTAACCCTAGCCCTGTCAAAACCCTAACCCTAACCCTATCCCTAACGCTAACCCTAAAACTAACACAAAACCCTAACCTTGACCCTAGGGTGAAACCCTAACAGTTACTGCAAGCCAAAACCCTAATACTTACCCTAATACTAGCCTAGAGGTACATTGAATATACACTTGTTTGTCTCTGAAAGTGAAACAGTGTTTCTAGATTCCTGTGAATCCAAAATGAGTAACCGTATATACTTTAATAACAATATATACTTTAATAATAAGTTCCAAATGCAAACAATTAGAGAGACTTACATAAAGAAGTGAGAAAGCACATTGATAACACAGTTGCTTATCTCTTAGAATGAAGCCCTTTGTAGAGTTTCCTAGAAAAAAAACCATAAGTTACAATAAGTTATATAATAAAGATATTCCAAAGATAAATATTTACAATTACTTAGAAAAATAAAGGCAAAGTGTATTGATAAAAAATTTGCTTTAATCTGAAAACTGTAGCAGTGTTTATAGCTTCCAGTCACATTCATCTAACAAATGTTCTTTATAAAGAATTTTCTTAGGGAACCCTAAATCTAACCAAAACCCTGGCTCAAAACCCTAACCCTAATCCTAGAACTGCTCCAAACCCTAACCCTATCCATATCCCTAGCTTAAAACCCTAACCTTAAGCCTAAGCCTAACACGAAACTATAACCGTCATCGTAACCCTGGTGTGAACCCCTAACCCTAACCCTACCGTCACCCTAACACTATCATAGAGGTACATTCAATATACACTTTCTTTACTCTGAAAGTTATAGTGTTTCTAGTTTCCTGTCAATCATACATAAGTAACAGTATATACATGCATAAAGACATTCCAAAAGCAAACATTGAGTGACTTACATAAAGTAAGAAATTTCATTGATAACACAGTTGCTTTTATCTGAGAAATGAAGCCGTGTATAGAGTTTCATAGAAAACACTCATAAGGTACAATAAGTTACTACATAATAACTTACATAAATAACTTAATTATAAACTTACATAAATAGCTTCCAAAGGTAAATACTTCCAGTGACTTACACAAGGTCACTGTAAATATTGACCTTTGGAGGTTATTAACTGAATGGCCTATTGTATCTTATGTTTTTAATGAAACTCTACAGACTGCTTCATTTCTCTGAGAAAAGCAACTGTGTTTTCCATGCAATCTAACTTCTTTGTCAACTCAATCTACATGATTGCTTTAGGGACTTCACTTCTGTGCGAATCACCGGAAACTTGAAACTGTTATCTTTCAGAGAAAGCAAGCGTATATTCAATGTACTTCTAGGTAGTGTTAGTGTTAGGGTTAAGGTTTCTCACTAGGGTTAGGGTAGAGTCAGAGTTTCCTGGTAGGATTATGGTTAGGGTTAGCTTTGGGGTTTGGGTTAAGGGCCGAGCTAGGGTTAGGGTTATGGATTTGAGCTAGAGTTACGGTTAGGGTTCCATATGGCGATCCTTAGAGTATTATTAGGGTTTTTGTATGGACGTGAATGGACAGTATAAACATTTGTTCAGTTGGGAAAACAGAAGTTTGCAATCAATGCCCATTGTGACTTCTTTGTCTTACTGGAATATGTAACTTTGTATTTATGATATACGTATTTGAACTGATGCTTGTTTTATGAGAACTGTACACATTGTTTCAGTTTTCAGACAATAGCAAGTGTTTAAGTCCTGCTCATTGAGGCATCTTTGTGTAAAGCACTGTATATATTTACTTTCAAAGTTATTTGTGTAATAACTCATTGTACTCTGTGTGTCTTTTCTACCATACTCTACAAGCTGCTTCATTACTCAGACAAATGCAGATATGTTATAATGAATTTTCTCAATTCTTTGGGTAAGTCAATCTAAATGTTTGCATTTGGAACCTCTTTATAAAAGTATATGCTGTTTCTTCAGTGCAGATCACAGGAAACTAGTAACTTATCTTTCAGAGAAAGCTAGCGTAAATACAATATACTTCTAGGATACTATTAGGGTAAGGGTTTCATACTAGGGTTAGGGTTAGAGTCAATGTTTCCTGTTAGCATTAAGGTTAGGGTTAGGGATAGGCTGAAGGGCAGAAATAGTGATAGGGTTAAGGTTTTTAGCTAGGAGTAGGTTATAGGTATCGGCTGAGCTAGTGTTAGGGTTTTGAGCTAGGGTTATAGTTAGGGCTACATCTGGATATCCCTAGAAAGAATATTATGTTTGCAATACAAATGTGACCGGAAAATATAAACACTATTTAGGATTTCAGGGAACATGAAATTCGTAATCAGTGTACTTAATTCACTTCTTTGTGTAAGGGTTAGTGTTAGGATTTAGGATTACTGTTAGGGTTAAGGGCATAGCTAGGTTTAATAGTAGGGTTTTTATCCCGTGTTAGGATTAGCGTTCCCTATGGAGATCCATAGAAAGAACATTGTTTGTTTTATGAATGTGACGGGAATCTATGAACACTAGTTCATTTGGGAGGGAAACACAAGTTTGTAATCAATGCACATTGTCACTTCTATGTGTAACTGTAAGTATGTATCTTTCGAATATCGTTATGATGTAACTCATTAAGACTTGGGGTATTTTTCTAATTACTCTACATTCCGTTTCAGTTCTCAGACAAAAGCAAGTGTGTAATAATGCACGTCTCTTCTATGTGTAAGTCACTGTGAATATTGACCTTTGGAAGTTATTTATTTAATTGCTTATTGTACCTTATCGTGTTTATTATGAAACTCTACACACTTCTTCATTTTTCTGAGACAAGCAACAGTGTTTTCAATGCAATTCCTCACTTATTTGTTAACTCAATCTAAATGATTGCACATGGAACTTCTTTCGGAAAGTGTATACTGTTTCTTCTATGTGATTCACAGGAAACTAAAAACTGTTTTCTTTCAGAGACAGCAAGTGTGTATTCAATGCACTTGTAGGATACTGTTAATGTTAGGGTTAGTGTTTCTCAGTAGGGTTAAGGTTAGAGTCAGGGCTTCGTGGTAGGGTTAGGGTTAAGGTTAGGGTTAGAATTAAGGGTTGAGCCAGGGTTAGGGTTACAGAGTTGAGCGAGAGAAATGGTTATTTTTTCATATGGAAATCCTTAGAAAGAACGTTATGTTTGTGGTACCAATGTGAAAGGAAAGGATAAATACTTGTTCAGTTGTCAGGGAAACTCGTTTGTAATCAATACATATTGTAACTTATTGCCTAACTGGACATATGTAACTCTACACATTGCTTCTGTTTTCAGACAATAGCAGGTGTGTAAGTCCTGCTCATTGGGGCATCTTTGTGTAAATCACTGTATATATTTACTTTCAAAGTTATTTGTGTATTAACTTATTATACCTTGTGTGTCTTTTCTACCTTTCTCTACAAGTTGCTTCATTAATCAGAGAAATGCAGCTTTGTTATCAATGAAATTTCTCACTTTTTTGTGTAACTCAATCTAAATGGTTGCATTTGCAACCACTTAATGAATGTATATGCTGTTTCTTCTTTTCGGGTCACAGGAAACTAGTAACTTATCTTTCAGAGAAAGCAAGCGTAAATACAATGTCCTAGGATACTGTTAGGGATAGGGTTTCATAATAGGGTTAAGGTTTGAGTCAATGTTTCATGTTAGCGTTAGGGTTAGGGTTAGGGATAGGCTGAAGGACAGAGATTATGATGCGTTTAGGGTTTTCAGCTAGGATTATGGTTATAGGTATGGGCTGAGCTAGGGTGAGTGTTAAGGTTTTGAGCTAGGGTTACAGTTAGGGTTTCATCTAGATATCACTACAAAGAATAGTATCTTTGCTTTACGAATTGACTGGAAGATATAAACACTATTTCAGCTGTCAGGGAACATGAAGTTTGTTATCAGTGCACTTAATTCACATCTTTGTGTAAGGGTTAGTGTTAGGTGTTAGGATTAGTGTTCGGGTTAAAGGCATAGCTAGGTTTAAGGTTAAGGGTTAGGGTTAGGGTTAGGGTTAGGGTTAGAGTTTAGGATTAGGGTTAGGGTTATGGTTAGCGTTAAGGTCAGAGTCAGGGTTACGGTTAGGGTCAGCATCAAGGTCAGTGTCATCAACAGTGTCAGGGCCATGGTTAGGGTCAGCGTTAGGGTCAGGGTCATGGTTAGCGTTAGGGTCAGGGTCCTGGTCAAGGTCAGAGCCAGGGTCAGTGTCAGAATCAGGGTCAGGGTTAGAGTAAAAGTCAGGGTCATGGTCAGGGTCAGGGTTAGGGTTAGAGTAGGGTTAGAGTTAGGGTTAGGGTTAGGGTTACTGTTAAGGTCAGGGTCAGGGTTATCGTTAGGGTCAGCATCAAGGTCAGGTTCAGCGTAGGGCCAGGGTCATGGTTAGGGTCAGTGTCAGGGTCAGGGCATGGTTAGCGTTACGGTCAGGGTCCTGATCAAGGTCAGAGCCAGGGTCAGGGTCAAAATCAGGGTCAGGTCTAGGGTAAGGGTCACAGTCAGGGTCAGTGTAAGGGTTAGGGTTAGAGTAAGCTGATAGTTAGGGTTAGGGTTAGGGTTAGGGTAGGTTACCGTTAGGGTTATGGTTAAGGTTAGCGTTAGGGTTAAATGCTGAACTAGGGTTAGGGTTAGGGTTAAGGTTAGGGTTAGGGATTAGGGTTAGGGTTAGGTGTTAGTGTTACGGTTAAGGTCAGGTTCTGTGTCAAGTTTAGGGTCAGCGACAGGGTCATGGTCATAGTTAGGGTCAGTGTCAGGGTCAGGGTCATGTTTAGCATTAGAGTCAGGGTCCTCTTCAAAGTCAGAAGCAGGGTAAGGGTCAGAATCAGGGTCAGGGTTAGAGTAATGGTGAAGGTCATGGTCAGGGTCAGTTTTAGGGTTAGAGTAGGGTTAGAGTGAGGTTTAGGGTTACGGTTAGGTTTAGGGTAGGGTTATGTTTATGGTTATGGTTTCGGTTAGGGTTAGGGTTAAATGCAGAGCTAGGGTTAGGGTTACGGTTAGGGATTATTGTTAGGGTTAGGTGTTAGAGTTAGTGTTAGGATTAAGTTCAGGGTCAGGGTTACGGTTTGGGTCAGTGTCTAGGTCAATTTCAGCGACTGGGTCAGGGTCATGTTTAGGGTCAGGGTCAGGGTCAGGGCTAGGGTTATAGTATGGTTAGAGTTAGGGTTGGGGTTAGGTTTGGGTTAGGGTTACGGTTAGGGTTATGGTTAAGGTTAGTTGTTAGGGTTAAATGCAGAGCTAGGGTTAGGATTAGGGTTCGGGTTAGGGTTAGGTTTTAGGTTTAGGTGTTAGGAATAGGGTTAAGGTCAAGGTCAAGGGTTAGGGTTAGGTTTAGGGTTAGGGTTAGCGGTTAGTGTTACGGTTATGTATTAGGTTTAGTGTAAAGGTCAGGTTCAAGGTTGCAGTTAGTGTCAGCGTCAAGGTCCGGGTCATGGACAGGTTCAGGGTCATTGTTAGCATCAGCGTAAGGGTCATGTTAGCGTCAGGGTGAGGGTAAAGGTCAGAGCCATGGTCAGGTTCAGAATCAGGATCAGAGTTAAGGTAAGGCTCAGGGTCAATGTTACGGTCAGGGTCAGGTTCAGGGTTAGGGTTAGGGTAGGGTTCGAGTTAGTGTTAGCATTACAGATAGGGTTAGGGGTAGGGTCGGGTTATGGTTAGGGTAGAGTTACGGTTAGGGTATGGTTAAGGTTAGTGTTAGGGCTAAATGCAGAGCTATGGTTAGGGTTAGACTTTGGAGCCAGCGTTAGGGTTAGGGTCCCATATCGATATCCTTAGAATGAACATTAGGTTTCATGTATGAATATGATGGGAAACTATGAACACTGGTTCAGGAGTGATTGAAACACAAGTTTCCTATCAATACACACTGTCACTCTATATGTAACTGTAAATACGTATCTTTTGAATATCTTTATCATGTAACTCATTGAATCTTTGCGTTGTTTTCCAAGAACTCTACGCACTGCTTCCGTTTTTGGAGAAAAGCAAGTGTGTAAGTAATGTACATTGAGGCTTCCTTTGTAAGTCACTGTAAATATTTACTTTTGGAAGTTATATATGTCATTTCTCATTGTGCCTTATTGGTGTTTTTCTATGAAACTCTACACACAGCTTCACTACTCAATGCAATTTCTCACTTCATTGTGAACTCACTCTATGTATTGCATTTGGCAATTCTTTATGAAAGTGTACGCTGTTACTCTGCTCGATTCACAGGCCATTATAAACACTTATCATTCAGAGGAAGCAAACATGTATTCAATGTACTGCTAGGATAGTGTCAGCTTTAGAGTTTGGGTTTCGAACTAGGGTTAGGGTTAGAATCAGGGTTTCGTGGTAGTGCCAGGGGAACTGTTAGGGTTAGGTTTAGGTTTTGGGTTCGGGTAAGGGGTAAGGGCTGAGCTAGGATTAGGGTTAAGGTTTTCAGCCATGGTTACGCATAGGGTTCTTTATGGAGATCCTTAGAGAGAACTTTATGGTTGTTTTACGAATGTGAAGGCATACTATAAACACTTGTTCAGTTTTCTCGGAGACACAAGTTTATAATCAATGCACATTGTGAGTTCTTTGTGTAACTGTAAATATGTGTCTTTATAATATCTGTATGATATAACTCATTGAAACTTAGCGTTGTTTGCTAAGAACTGTACACACTGCTTCCATTCTCAGAAACTGCGAGTGTGTAAGGAATGCACATTGTGGCATCTTTGTGTAAGTCAATGTGAATATTTTCCTTGGGACGTTATTTGTGTAATAAGTTATTGTACCTTAGGTGTGTTTTCTACGAAACTCTACAAAATGCTTCATTCCTCAAAGAACAGCAACTGCATTATCAATGAAATTTCTCATTTCTTTGTGTAAGTCAATTTAATTTTTGCCTTTTGGAACTTCTTTATGAAGTTATAGACTGTTATTTCTGTTGGATTCACAGGAAATTAGAAACATCTTTCAGAGGAAGCAAGCGTATATTCAATGCACTTCTACGATAGTTTTAGAGTTAGGGTTTGGGTTTCACACTAGGGTTAGGGTTAGACTCAGGGTTTAGTTTTCCGTTTAGGGTTGGGGTGAAGGTCAGAGATAGAAAGAGGGGTAGAATTTTGAGCTAGGTTTAGGGTTAGGGTTTGAAAGGACTGGGCTAATGTTAAGGTTAAGGTTACGGTGAAGGGCATAAATAGGGAGAGGTTTAGGGTTTTCAACTAGGGTAAGGGTTGGTGTTAAGGGCTGGGCTAGGGTTAGGTTTAAGGGCTGGGTTAGGGTTAGGGTTAGGGTTAGGGTTAGGGGCTAGGGATAGCGTTAGGGTTAAGGTCACGCTTGGGGTCAGCGTCAAATTCACGTTCAGCGACAACTTCAGGGTCAGCGTCAGTGTCAAGGTCATGGTTAGAGTTAGTGTCAGGGTCCTAGTCCAGGTCAGGGCCAGGGTCAGGGTCAGAATCAGCGTCAGGGTTAGAGTAAGGGTCAGGGTCAGGATCAGGGTCAGGGTTAGGTTTAGAATAGGGTTAGAGTTAGGGTTATGGTTAGGGTTATGTTAGGTTATGGTTAGGTTTATGGTTAAGGTTAGGGTTAGGGTTAAATGCAGAGCTAGGCTTAGGGTTAGGGTTAGGGTTAGGGTTTAGGGTTAGGGTTGGGTGTTAGTGTTACGGTTAAGGTCAGGGTCTTCGTCAAGGTCAGGGTCAGCGACAGGGTCATGGTCATGGTTAGGGTTAGCGTCACATTCAGGGTCATGTTTAGCGTTAGGTTCAGGGTCCTGGTCAAGGTCAGAAGCAGGCTCAGTGTGAGAATCAGGGTCAGTTTTAGGGTAAGGGTCAATATCATGGTCAGGGTCAGGGTTGGGGTTACTGTAGGGTTAGAGTTAGGGTTAGGCTTAGCTTTAGTGTTAGGGTTATGGTAGGGTTACGGTTATGGATATGGTTCTGGTTAGGGTTAGGGTTAAATGCAGAGCTAGTGTTAGGGTTAGGGGTTATTGTTAGGGTTAGGTGTTAGGGTTAGTGTTAGGGTTAAGGTCAGGGTCAGGGTTATGGTTAGGGTCAGTGTCAAGGTCAGGTTCACCAATTGGCTCAGGGTCATGGTTAGGTTCATCGTCAGGTTCAGGGTCATGGTTAGTGTTAGGGTCAGGTTCCTAGTCAAGGTCAAAGCCAGGGTCAGGTTCAAAATCAGGGTTAGGGTTAGGGTAAGGGTCAGGGTCAGGGTTTGGGTTAGAGTATGATTAGAGTTAGGGTTGGGGTTAGGTTTAGGGTAGGGTTACGGTTAGGGTTATGGTTAAGGTTAGTGTTAGGGTTAAATGCATAGCTAGGGTTAGGATTTTAGTTAGGGTTAGGGTTAGGGGTTAGGTTTAGGGTTAGGTGTTATGGTTAGTGTTAAGGTCAGGGTTAGGGTTAGGGTTAGGTTTAGCGTCAAGATCAGGGTCAGCGACAGATTCAGTGTCTTGTTAGCGTCAATGTAATGGTCAGGGTCATGGTTTGCGTTTGGGCAGGGTGAGGATCAATGTCAAAGCCATGTTCAGGTTCAGAATCAGGATCAGCGTTAAGGTTAGTGTCAGGGTCAGGGTTAGGGTCCGGGTTAGGTTCAGTGTTAGTTTTGGGGTAGGGTTATATAAGTCCAATTGGTGGCTGCCTGGGTAGGCGTCCATAGCAAGGTTATCATAGCTAAAAACAAGGTCAAAGAATTCAATGGTTGTCCTGTCTCTCGAACCAGCTTGGAAGCAATCTCAGTAAATCTCAATCTGACTCCGAGACGGCAGCAGAGCTTGTCTAGTTGTCATCCTAACTGGAGGTTGCTGGTCGACCTGCAGCTTCAGTCTCTTCATCCTGTTTTCTATGGAGGTATCCTGCCTGGCTTACCAGCCTCTCCGGGAGCCAGCATGGGCCTTCAGCATCTTGTTGAAATACACAAACACCTCGACTCCAAATAAGAACTGGATCTGGTCCTGACCACTGGCTAGTCAGTGAATCCTTCCACAAAACCAATGGCGTGTCTTTGTTGGAATTAGTACACCAAAACCACTGGGCTGCTGAACGATCTTCTTTGTCCAAAATTAAAAAATTTAAAATAACTAGATCATGGTTTAGATAATTCTGGGGGGGGGGTGAGGTGGTACAGTTCCCCCTTTTTTATTTTCAAAAGTTGATTTTTGAGAGTCTAATGGGCACGTTCTACAATGCCTTGTCCTTGGGCGTTATAAGGAGTTTCTGTTTTATGACTGATCCCCATTTTCCGTAAGAATGTTTGAAATTTGTGACCCGTGTATCCAGGGTCATTGTCTGTTTTTATACATTTAGGCTGGCCCATTGATGCAAAGCATCAGAGGCAATGGGCTACACAATGTTTACCAGCCTCGCCTAATTGAAATGTGGCCATTAAAAATTCAGAATGTCTATGGTCAGATGAACATATTTTAATCAACCCAAAGAAGTAATAAACGTCACATCCATTTGCCATAAGTGGTTAGATATAAGGCCTCTGGTATTAACACCATAATGGGGGACAGGGAGTAACTGAGAACAGGAAGAACAAGGTTTTACAATTTTTCGAGCCGCTTCTCTAGTGATATTGAACTGTTGCTTGAGAGCGCGGCTATTTGGTTGTGCAAAGCACGGGACTGCTGTGCTAACTGTGCTTAACAAAATAAGAAGGGGTTTGGTTCTAGTGGCAAGATCTACAATTTCATTTCCTTGGTCGAGGGGACCAGGCAGGTGAGAATGAGCACGAAGGTGCCCAAAAAAACATCTTCCTGTACGTGAGTGAATGAGAGCTTGCAAGGCACGAAACAATTTCTGAACATTACTATTAGAAGTCCCAATAAAGGGCACATTCTCTATGACTTGGAGTGCCCGAATCACATAATGACTATCTGAATAAAGGTTAACAGGCTTAGCATGGATGGCCTCTAAAGCTGAAAAAACTGCCTGCAATTCGACCTCTTGAGACGAGGAAGACCCAGTGTGCCAAGATTTAATGTCATTGTTAACTGAATAGACTGCATACCATTAGAAAACCCATCTGTAAAAATCAGAACAGCATTGTCAAGGGGTACAGGAGACACTTGGGCAACAAAAATAAATGGATGTAGGCTAGCAAAATGTAACAACTTATCAGGGGTGTAATGGTTATCAATTTTTCCAGGGTAATTGGCCAGGGCTATGGCCCAGGAGTCACTATGCTAGAACAACCACTCCTGCTGCAGACTAGAAAAAGGAACACAAAAAAAGTGTGGCTCTTTACCTAGTAATTTGCAGGATTCTGAACGCAGCATATGGATTAAGGTAACAACCATCTCATAATAAGGAGTTAGAACTTTAGAGGGATAGGAGGGCAAATGTAGCCACATTAGTGGTCCCCATTAATAGAGGACTGCTGTGGGAGTATGAGAGCTGTGTAAAACATAGCCAGCCCATTCCAAGTTATAGTTTACATAGGGAACATGTTGGCGGGACAATTCCTGTTCTACTAATTTTAAGGCTTGCCTCCTGTCAGAGGTTAATTGACGAGGAGAATCAGGATTGGTATCGCCCTGTAAGATGTCAAAAAGAGGCTTAAGGTCTCCAGTGGTAATTTTCAAATAGGGTCGAATCCAATTGATATCTCCCAGAAGTCTTTTGAAATCATTAAGAGTTTTTAAGCCATCTTTACGAAGTTGAATTCCTTGGTTAATAAAATGGTATTTATGCAGTTGGTATCCCAAATAACAATAAGGAGGGTGCCTCTGCACCTTTTCCCGAGAAATGACAAGGCCCTGTTTAATTGTGTTGTTTCGTGATCAAAAACTTGCAGTAAGAATCCTTCATCTGCATAGGCTAAACGAATGTCATCCATATAGTGGATGATATATACAGTAGGATATTTGATTCTAGTAGCAAAGCATTGGCAACAAATCTTTGGCACAAGTTTGGGCTATACAAATAAACTCTCATAGCCTGCATAAAATCTCTTCCTGAAAGATTAACGGGTAGAGTAAGTCGAACATATGGTTGGAATTGTCCGGAATGTCCCTACTCATCAACACAGGTAAGCAATTCACTACTGTTCCGGATTACGGGCTTAGCCTATACCTTGGAGCGAACCAACGGCTTCCTGCTTGGGCCACAGGAGGGCCAGTGTTGCTCAGTGATAACAGGAACATCAGCTTCAGTATCTACAATTCCTTTAAATGCCTTGCCATTCACCCAGGCTTAATCCTAGTAATAGCATCCAGTAAGCATCTGAGAAGCAAAAAGCAGAGGGTACCCTGGCTTGTTGCGATTGTACAAGGGATATCAAAGAAATCAAAACAAGCTGAGCAATGCGCTGGCCAGGATTGACAACAGAAATAGAGCTAGGAGAGGAGTACAAAACTTTCATTTCTCTTGTATAATCCTGATCTATAATTCCCGGTGTCACCAGTAAGCTTTTCAAAGTGATACTGCTTCTACCTAATAACAAGCTTATAGCAGCATTTTGAATAAGAAGTTGTTGCATCATATTTTTTAGATTTTCTAATTCCTTACACGTTATGTGCCTGTTTCTGAGTATGCCGGGGGTTTAGACAATCCCGAATAAGATTTCAAAGATAAAAAGCGTCCACCAGAACCTTCTCAGGTCCGTCGGCTGAGTAATAGTCCTGCAATTTAACTCCTACCTTCTTCCATGTATCGAAATTTACCGTTCCTTCCTCAGGGAACCAAAGACATACTTCTTCTACAAAACTTAAAAAATATTCTAACTGCTTTTTTCCTATTTTAACACTGCGGGCCCGAAGCATAGTCTTCAACACTTGTACAAACAACATCCTACTAGTTCCTTATCCCATAATTTCTTACTCCCATCAATTACACTCTCTGCCCAACTCACCTTTCTTTCTGTCACAGCCGGCCTTCCACGGGCAGCAGCCTTCACAGAATCCCCGTGTCACCAAGTACCACCGAAGGCCGTCTTGGAGAGAGGGTTCCCTATACGGGCCACCGCCTGCCGGTGCCAGCCGGCGACGTGCATCACCTGGAGTTAGGGGGCGAGGCTGAGAAATGAAGAGACAACAAAAAGATGGGGCCGGGAGGACGGAGTCCTTGGTGACTCTGCACCTCGTTTATTTCCGTTGCTGTATTTATACAGATAAGAACAAAGGAGAAGCGAAATACAAAGGAACAGGTAGTATATATCTTCATTAAACCAGAAAACAAAACAGTTCTTGTTCTTTCAAACTTACCTCACTTTGATAGCACTTTTCCTCGCTTAAGCAGTTTTCTAATCTACAACTTAACTGTTTTCTGATATCAAAAAAGATACACTCAGCAGGGCGCAGTTGCTCACGCCTGTAATCCTAGTACTCTGGGAGGCTGAGGCGGGCAGATTGCTCGAGGTCAGGAGTTCGAAACTAGCCTGAGCAAGAGCAAGACCCCGTCTCTACTATAAATAGAAAGAAATTAATTGGCCAACTGATATACATAGAAAATTATCCGGGCATGGTTGCGCATGCCTGTAGTTCCAGCTACTAGGGAGGCTGAGGCAGAAGGATTGCTTGAGCCTAGGAGTTTGAGGTTGCTGATCTAGGTTGACACCAAGGCACTCACTCTAGCCTGGTCAACAAGCGAGACTCTGGCTCAAAAAAAAAAAAAAATACACTCAACTATGATCACTCAGACAGTTCAAGGAAAAGAGCACCCAAGCGTAACTAACAATTCTGGTAAAGGAGAGTGTAGGGCTTCAGTGGGGAGCTATAAGCTACAAGGGCTATGTGCACAGTATTACTTCAGTGACCTTCTATAACTGCTACCGTTATCTCCAGCACCCTCCGTGAGCTGGAAGAAAGGCCAAGAAT
Organism: Microcebus murinus; assembly: GCF_040939455.1. NCBI lineage: Eukaryota > Metazoa > Chordata > Mammalia > Primates > Cheirogaleidae > Microcebus > Microcebus murinus. Next base: position 2,122,492 of record NC_134116.1, on the reverse strand, counting down.
GTCAGAGCTCAAAGTTAAGGTGCCAGGTGCTATGTTTCAAGGACCCCAACCGCACTTCACCTCTCCGGTGTTCGGGACAGCACCCAATAACGAACTATATATTTTCTAAATGCATTTTTGAAAACAATGTATACAGTTCCTCAGATCTAAGGGAAGATCAAGTGTCTAAGCAAGGGACTTTCTATCTCCTTTGTCCATGTCACTGTAAACATTTATATGTAACCTTCTTTATGTAAGGACTTAACGTTTCTAATATACGTTGGTGAAAACCATGTAAAATGTGCTTTTTTTTTATTTTTTTTTATTTTTTTTTTTTAATTATTTTTTTTTTATTTTGGCATATTATGGGGGTACAGATTTTAAGGTTTCAATAAATGCCCATTTCCCCCCCTCCCCCCAAAAGTCTGAGTCTCCATCATGACCATCCCCCAGATGGTGCACATCTCACCCACTATGTATGTATATACCCGCCCCCCTCCCCCCTCCCACCTGCCCAATACCCTATTACTGTAGCACCTATGTGTCCACTTAGGTGCTACTCAGTTAATACCAGTTTGCTGGAGAATATATCTGGTGCTTGTTTTTCCATTCTTGGGATACTTCACTTAGTAGTATGGGTTCCAGCTCTAACCAGGAAAATATAAGGTGTGCTATATCACCATTGTTTCTTAGAGCTGAATAGTACTCCATGGTGTACATATACCACATTTTATTAATCCATTCTTTGATTGATGGGCACTTGGGCTGTTTCCACAGCCTTGCAATTATGAATTGTGCTGCTATAAACATTCGAGTGCAGGTGTCTTTAATATAAGGTAGTCACTTTCTATAGCTTTTGTCTACAAAACCGTAATCAGTTATATATCGGAGTTCTTTATGAAAGAACTGTATGTTTCTTATTGCTGTGAAAACAATGTGCACAGTTCATTGCTCAGAAAAGATCAAGCATATGAGCAAGGAATTTTGTCTATCATTTGTGTAAATGATTGCATTTATATATGGACGTTCTTTATGAAAGAACAAAATGCTTCTTATATCCGTTTGTGTAACCAATATACGATGTGTTTCATTTCTCAGAGAAGAAGAAAAGCCTTCAAGCAATGTGCTTTTTAATCTCCTTTGTCCATGTCACTCCAAACATTTATATATGGGAGTTTTTTATGAAAGAATGGCATATTTCCTTTGCAGAACCATATACACATTGCTTTTGTTCTAAGAGAAAATCTACTGTAAAATCAAGGAGTGTTTTATCTTTTTTGTCTAAGACACTAAATGTCCACATAGAGACATTGCTTATGGAAGAACTGAATATTTCTTATATGCTTTTTTAAAAACAATGAAAAATGTGTTTCCGTTCTCACAGATGAGATATCTGTGCAAGGCACTTTCTCTGTGTCTAAGTCACTGCAAACATTTGTATATTTTAATTAGAGAAGAACGTATAAAGAAGTTACTTTCTATCGCTTATGTATACGAATCTGTAATCATTTATATATGGGAGTTTTTTATGAAAAGACAATGTTTCGTATATGCTTTTGTGAAAATATAGACGTGTTTTCAGTTCTCAGAGAAGCATACTGTATAAGCAAGGCACTTAGCTTTTTGGGTAAGTCATTGCAAACGTGGGAGTTCTTTATAAAAGAACTGACTGTTTCTTATATATGTTAATAAAAAATAATAGGGAGTTTCCCTACTCAGAGAAGAATTAGCATATAAGCTAGGCAGTTTCTCTTTTTCTAAATTTCTAAATCACTGTAAGTATACATAAGTGGAATTTCTTTATGAAATTACTGTATGTTTTTGTGTTTAATGAAAAGTATGTACACATTACTGTGGTTCTCAGAGAAGAACAGGCGTATAAGTGGGGCACCTTCTCCTATCTGAGTCATTGCAAACATTTATATACAGAAGTTATTTATGAAAGAACATAATGTTTCTTATATACGTTTGAGTAAACAATGTATCCAGAAGGTCAGTTCTCAGAGAACAAGTGTATAAACAAGGAATTTTTTTCTCATTTTATCTGTTTCAAATTTTATCTATGTTTGCAATTACATTTATATATGGAAGTTCTTTATGAACGAATTGTGTCTTATATGCGTTTCTGAAAACAATGTACACTGTGTTTCAGATTTACAAAAGGAAGAAATATATAAGCAACGCAGTTTCTATCTTCTTTGACTAAGTAACTGTACACATATTAAAAAGTCCCAAATGAAAAGAACTGAAAGTTTCTTTCATGGGTTTCTCGAATCTATACAGTGCTTCAAGTCTCAGTAAAGAAGAGGCGCATAAGCGAGGCCCTTTTATCTACTTTGCATAAGTCACCGCATACATTTATATATGGGATTTCTTTATGAAAGAACTGAATGTTTCTCATATGCATTTGTGAAAACAATGTAGTCGAGCTTTTAGTTTGCCGAGAATAAGCGTTTAAGCAAGGCACTTTCTAGCACCTTTTTCTGAGTGACTGTAAATATTTACAAGGTTCTATATTGAAGAAGTTAAAGATTCTTAAGTGTGTTTCTCAAATCTCTCTAAGTGCAATTCTCAGTGAAGAAAAAGCATATAAGCCAGGCATTATCTCCTTTGAGTCACTGTATTTATATATAGAAGTTCTTTATGAATGAACTCTATGTTTCTCATGTCTTTGTGAGCACAATATACACAATTCTTCAGTTCTCAGAGAAGATCAAGTGCATATACAAGGCTGTTTCTATGTTCGTTGTGGTCACGATGAACATTTATACAAAGAAATTATGAAAGAAGTGAATGTTTCTCATATGCGTTTGTGAGCACAATGTAAACAGTATCAGTTCTCAGTGAAGAACAAGCATATAATTCACTTTCTCTCTCCTTTGTTTAAGTCATTGTAAATGTTGGGTTTCTTTAGGATATGTTTGAGAATACAATGTGCACACTGTGTCAGTTGTCAAAGAAGAACAAACGTATAAGCCAGGCACTTTCTATCTCCTTTGTCTAAGTCTCTGTAACAATTTCTCTGTGGAAGAACTTTGCTAAAGAACTGAATGCTTCTTATATGCGTTTGTCAAAAATTTTGTACATAGCACATCAGTTCTTGGCGAAGAACAAGCGTATAACAAGGTACTTTCTATCGTCTATGTCATTGTTTTCAAAAACGCATATAAGAAACATTCAGTTGTTTCCTAAAACTAACTTCCATTTATAAATGTTGGCAGTAACTTAAAGAAACGAGCTAGATAGTGCCTTGTGTATACGCTTTTTCTGTGATAACTGAAAAACTGTGTACTTTGTTTTCACAAACGCACATAAGAAACATTCAGTTCTTTTCAAAAGATCTATGTATAAATGCTTACAGTAACTTACAAAAAGGAGACCAAAAGCGAATTGCTTATATCCTTGTTCTTTTCTGATAACTGAAGCAATCTGTACGTTTTCACAAGACATATTACAAAAGTACAGTTCTCTCTTAAAGAACTCCGATATATAAATGCTTACAATGACTTAAAGCATATAGAAAGAGCCATGCTTAAACGCTTGTTTTTCTCTGAGAATTGAGAGTGCACATAAGAAACATTCAGTTCATTCTTAAAGAACTTCCTATCTAAATGCGGTGATTTAGACAGAAGTGATAAAAAGTGCCTTGCTTGTTCGCTGTAAACTGAAGACCTGTGTTCATTGTTTTCACAAACCATATAAAAACCATTCAGTTCTTTCATGAAGAACTTCCATATATAAATGGAGAGACTTAGACAAAGAAGAGAGATAATGCTTTGCTTATACGCTTGTTCTACTCTGATAACTGAAATAATGTGTACATTGTTTTCATAAACGCATATAAGCAACATACACTTCTTTCATAAAGAACGCCAACATATAGATGCTTACAATGACTTAGACCAAGGAGCTAGACAGTCTCTTGCTTGTAAGGTTATTCTCAGCTGAGAAGTAAACCTCCATGCACATTATTTCAGAAACGCATATAAGAAACATCGTTCTTTCATAAATAACTTTCCTATATAAATGTTTGCAGTGACTTAAAAGAGAGAAAGTGCCTGGCTTGTACGTTTGCTCTTCTCTAGAACAGAAGCAAATTGTATTCACAAACTCGTATAAGAAACATTCAGTTCTTTCATATGGGACTTTATATAGACGTATTTGCAGTGCCATAGGCAAAGGATAGATTAAGTGCTTTGTTGTTACGCTTGTTCTTCTCTGAAAACCGAAGCACTGTGTACATTGTTTTCTCCAACGGATATAAGAAACAGTCTTTCTTAAAGAACTCCAATATATGAATGTTTACAGTAACTTAATCATAAGAGATAGAAAGTACCTTGTTTATACATTTGTTCTTCTCTGAGAACTGAAACCCCGTGTACATTGTTTTCACAAACATATATGAAACATATTCAGTATTTTCATAAAGATCTTCCACGTATATGTTTGCAGTGTCTTACACAAAGGAGACAAAAAGTGCATTGTTAATACTCCTATTCTCTGAAGCACTGTGTAGGGAGATTTGAGAAATGCATATAAGAAACTTTCAATTCTTTCATAATAAACTTTTATACGCTTGTTCTCTTGGAACTGAAGCAAAGTGCACATTGTTTTCACAAAAACATAGAAGAAACATACAGTGCTTTCATAAAGAACTCCCACATATATATGTTTACAATGACTTTGATAAAGAAAATAGAGAGTTCCTTGTTTATATGCTTGTTCCCTGAGCATACAAACACCGTGTACATTGTTTTCACAAATGCATATAAACATTCAGTTATTTCATAAGAATTTCCACATATAAATGTTTACAGTGTCTTACAAAAGGAGAAAGTGTTTTGGTTATATGCTAGATCTCTGAAGCGCTTTGTAGAAAATTTTGAGAAACCCATGTAAGAAACATTCAGTTCTTTCATAAAGAACTTCCACATATAAATGCAGTGAATTAGACTATGGATATAGAATGTCTTGCTTATTCGCTTGTTCTTCTCTAAGAATGAAACACTGTGTGCTGTGTTTTCACAAACGGATATAAAAAACATTCAGTTCTTTCATAAAGAACTTCCTACATAAATGTTTGCAGTTAGACTAAAGAGATAGAATATGCCCTGTTAAACGCTTTTCTTCTCTAATACCTGAAGCACTGTTTATATTTTTTTCACAAACGGATATAAGAAACATTCTGTTCTTTCTTAAAGAACTTCTATATGTGTGTACCTTAACCTACACACAGGAGATAAAGCCTTGCATAAACGCTTGTTCTTCTATAAGAACAAAACAATGTTTACATTGTTTTCACAAACACATATGAGAAACATTCAATTCTTCTATAAAGAACTTCTATTCTTTACGGCTTCACTTCTCAAAGAAAATCAAGTAAATTTATATGATCAAGTCTTTGTGTAATTTGCAGTAAATATTGCTGTTGGGAACTTCTGTATGCGAGTGTTTACCTTTTCTAATGTATAATTCTTAGGAAACTAAACACTTTTCAGAGAAACGCCAGTGTATAGTCACTGTATTTCTAAGACAGTGTTGGATAAAAAGGTTGTAGACAGTTTTAAGGTTAACGTTATAATTAAGGTTTATGGTTTAGGGTTAGGGTCAGGGTTAGGGTCAGGGCGATTGCTATGTATTATTTACCTTTTATAGTCAGTTCACTTGGGAGAGTTCTTAGGAAATCAACAAGCTTCATTCTTGTAACATACCCAGAAAATTTCGCTCATGGGATGGGCACAAGACAAAGGCTGAGACTGTCTTACTATCTAGTCCTTCTGGACCCAGTGATTGGTCCAGACTGAGCGTGAGCCCTGAGTGGGGGCAGAGTCTTTCCCCAGGATTCTTTTAACTGCAATCAATAGAGGAAGGGGATTTTTTCAACTCATTGGTTTTGAGCTGTGAAAACGTGATAGAATTTCTGGCATCTGTTTTTTCCCCCCTGCTATGGTGCAAAATCCTTTCTATGGGAGAGTATGAAGCCACGCAATTAATAAAAATGAGAGATAGGTGGAGAAAGAGAGAGAGCGACAGAGAACAAGAGTAGAAGAGAAGAGACTACAAGAGAGGCAAGGAGAGGGGAATAGAGAAGAAGAGAGTAGAGTAGAGGAGTATTTGGTGGCATCCAGATTCTGGTTTCAATATCCAAGATCCTGGAAACTGCATGAGATATTATATCTCCTTGATTCTGTAACAAAGCCAAATATCCTTCCAGTAAATTCTTTTTTTTATGCTTAATTTAGTGTAAGTTTTTATTGCTTAGTTTAGTATGTTTTTATGCTTAATTTAGTATAAGTATAATCTAGCACTTGTGACCAAAGTGTTCTAATATACTCTCTCTTTTTCTTTTGCTCTGGATCTGTGTAATATTATAAACACTCAATGTATTCATTAATATCAAGAATCCCTGTTTGTTTGTTTTTTTTACATTACCATGCTCTAACAAGTATAATTAAATTTTTTCTTTATGTATGCATTGGAAATACCCAGCAAAAAAAGAGTAAATCTCCAAGAGGTGGCTTTGAGTTCAGGCTTACATACTATCTTCACATGCAACAAAGAAAGAATGGGTGCTGTAGGGGGTCACTAGTGGAGAGAGAACCAGGAAAAGCAAGGTGAGCGAGGGTAAGATTTGTTGTCCAGACTTAAGTGGTGCCTTGTCCATTGATAAGAATCTCTCATGATTTAGTCATCCTTCTCTTCCTGGTATGAGAGGGCGACATCTTTACAAATGGAGGTAAGTTTCCTTTATAGACTTGAATTTCCCTTACAAAAAGGTAACTTCTATCCTGTTTTGAGAGCTTCTCCTGTGTCTGTAGTTTCTTAAAATAATCAGCTCAAAATAATCCTTATGCTGGGTTGGGTATGGTGGATCGTGCTTGAAATCTCAACACTTTAGGAGGTCCAGACAGTAGGCTCCCTTGCGGCCAGGAGTTCAAGACTAGCCTGGGCAATATAGCAAGAACCTGCCCATACAATAAAAAAATTAGTTGGGTGTGGTGGTACATGCCTGTAGTCCCAGCTACTTGGGAGGTTGAGGATCAGTCCAGCCTGGGAACTCAAGGTGGCAGTGAGTTGAGATCATGACACTGTACTCAGCCTCGGTGACTGTACAATACTCTGTCTCCAAAAAGAGAGGTATATTTTTGGGTGGTCTATTGTGGTCTTCTACAGTCATATTTCGGGGTGGCATATTCTGGTCTCCTACGTTGTCTTTGAAAGGAACTGTACCATTATGGACTCTACCAGCAACGGGTGAAGCTCCTGTGCCTGCCTGCAGCAATGGCTTGTCAAGTTTGTAGAGTTTAGCAGTTTTAAAAGAAGTGCCGTGCTCATTGTTCTTGCAATGTGCTGTACACCAAAGACATATGAAGTTGGACGTCCTTTTGCATGACCCTTGACCATACATGTGTCTTCGTTGAGGTGTCCGTGCAGTTCTGTGCTGTTTTGTAATTGGTTTATTTGTCTTCTTTTTGGCTTTTAAATGTTCTCAGTGTGTGTCCACAAACCCTTGGGAGACGGGCAGGCAGTGCGCTCTGAGGAAATGGCTGTGTCCACGCTCCCGCAGGACACAGGCAGGCAGGGTGGTCTGTGGAACTGGCTGTGTCCACCACCCAAGGGAGACTGACAGGCAGGGCGCTGTGTGGAAATGGCTTTCTCCTGGCACACACGGGAGACGGGCAGGGCGTTGTGCGGAAATGGCTGTGTCCACACACCCACAGGAGACGGGCAGGCAGGGAGTTGTGTGGAACTGACTGTGTCTACACAACCACGGGAGACGGGCAGGCAGGGCGCTGGGTGGAAGTGGCTGTGTCCTCGCACCCACGGGAGACGTGAGGGATGGGCGCTGTGTGGACCTGGCTGTGTCCACACACCCACGGGAGACGGGCAGGCAGGGAGCTGTGTGAAACTGGCTGTGTCCACACATTCAGGGGAGATGGGCAGGCAGGGTGCTGTGTGGAATTGGCTGTGTCCACGCACACATGGGGTTGGGCAGGCTGGATGCTGTGTGGAATTGGCTGAGTCCACACATCAACGGGAGACAGGCAGGGCGCTAGGAAGAACTGGCTGTGTCCACACACCCATGGGATATGGGCAGGCAGGACGCTGTGTGGAACAGGCTGTGTACACACACCCACGGGAGACGGGCAGGTAGGGTGCTGTGTGGAACTGGCTGTGTCCACACACCCACGGGTGAAGGGCAGGCAGGGCGTTGTGTGGAACTGGCTGTGTCCACACACCCATGGGAGACAGGCAGGCATGGCGCTGTGTTGAACTGGCTGTGTCCACACACCCATGGATGACGGGCATGCTGCGTGCTGTGTGGAACAGGCTGTGTCCACTCACCCATGGGAGATGGGCAGGTAGGGCACTGTGTGGAATTGGCTGTGTCCACACACCCACAGCACACCGGCCGGAAGGACACTGTGTGGATCTGGTTGTGTCCACACACCCACGAGAGACAGACAGGCAGGACGCTATGTGGAACTTGCTGTGTCCACTCACCAATGGGAGACAGGCAGACAGGGTGCTGTGTGGATCTGGCTGTGTCCACTCACCCACTGAAGACGGGCAGGCAGAGCGCTGTGTGGAAATGGCTGTGTCCACTCACCCAAGGGAGACGCGCAGGTAGGGTGCTGTGTTGAACTGGTTGTGTCCACACGCCCACGGGAGACGGGCCGGCACGGCGCTGTATTGAACTGTCTATATCCACACACCCACAGGAGATGGGTAGGCAGGGTGCTGTGTTTAACTGGCTATGTCCACACACCCATGGGAGACGGGCAGGCAGGATGCTGTGTGGAACTGGCTGTGTCCACTCACCCACGGGAGATGGGCAGGCAGGGTGCTGTGTTGTACTGGCTGTGTCCACTTACCCCCGGGAGACGGGCAGGCAGGGTGCTGTATTGAAATGGCTGTGTCCACTCATCCACGGGAGACGGGCAGGCAGGAAGCTGTGTGGAACTGGCTGAATGCACACAACCACGGGAGACGGGCAGGCACGGTGCAGTGTTGGCCTGGCGGTGACCTCACTCCCACGGTAGACATGCAGGCAGGACGCTGTGTGGGTCTGGCCATCTCCACAGACCCACGGGAGACTGGCAGGCTGGGCGTGGTGTTGGACTGGCCCTGTCCTCACACCCATGGGAGATGGACAGACAGGGCGCAGTGTTGGCCTGGCTGTGTCCACACACCCACGGGAGACGGAGAGTAGGGCGCTGTGTGGAACTGGCTGTGTCCACACACCCACGGGAGACGGGCATGTAGGGTGCTGTGTTGAACTGGCTTTGTCAACACTCCCACTCTAGACGGGCAGGCTGGTCACAGGGTTCAACTGGCTTTGTCCACTCACCAACTGGAGACGGGCAGGCAGGGCGCTGTGTGGAAATGGCGGTGTCCAAGAACCCACGAGAGACGGGCAGGCACGGCTCTGTGTGGAACTAGCTGTGTCCACACACCCAGGGGAGACGGGGAGGCAGGGCACAGTGTGGAACTTGCTGTGTCCACACACCCACGGGAGACGGGCAGGAAGGACGCTGTGTTTAACTGGCTATATCCACACACCCACGGGAGTCGGGCAGGCAGGGCACTGTGGGGACCTGGCTGTGTCCACTAACTCACGGGAGACGGGCAGGCAAGGTGCTGTATTGAAATGGCTGTGTCCACTCACCCACGGGAGACGGGCAGGCAGTGCGCTGTGTGGAACTGGCTGTGTCAACACACCCACAAGTAACGGGCAGGTACGGCGCAGTGTGGACCTGGCTGTGACCACACACCCACGGGAGACGGGCAGGCAGGGCACTGTGTGGATCTGGCTGTGTCCACTCACTCACTGGAGACGGGCTGGCAGGGCGCTGTGTGGAACGAGATGTGTCCACTCACCCATGGGTGATGGGCAGGCACAGCGCTGTTTGTAACTGGCTGTGTCCACTCACGCACTGGAGACGGGCAGTCAGGGCGTTGTGTGGAACTGGCTGTGTACACTCACCCACTGGAGATGGGCAGACAGGGTGCTGTGTTGAACTGGCTGTGTCCACACACCCATGGGACACGGGCATAGAGGGCGCTCTGTGGAACTGGCTGTGTCCACTCACCCACAAAAGATGGGCAGGCAGGGCGCTGTGTTGAACTCGCCGTGTCCACACACCGATAGGAGACGAGCAGACAGGGCGCTGTGTGGAACTGGCTGTGTCCACACACCCATTGGAGACGGGCAGGCAGGGCACTGTGTGGAACTGGCTGTGTCAACACACCCACGGGAGATGGGCAGGCAGGGCGCTGAGTGGAACTGGCTATGTCCACTCACCCACGGAAAACGGGCAGGAAGTGTGCGGTGTTAAACTGGCTATGTCCACAAACCCACGGGAGACGGGCAAGTAGTGAGCTGTGTTGAACTGGCTGTGTCCACACACCCACTGGAGACCGGCAGGAAGTGCGCTGTGTTGAACTGGCTGTGTCCACTCTCCGACAAGAAACGGGCAGGAAGTGCACTGTGTTGAACTGTCTGTGTCCACACACCCATGGGAGATGGGCAGGTACGGCGCTGCGTGGAACTGGCTGTGTCCACTCACTCTCTGGAGACGGGCAGGCAGGGCGCTGTGTGGAACTAGCTGTGTCCACTCACCCATGGGAGACGGGCAGGCACAGTGCTGTTTGTAACTGGCTGTGTCCATTCACCCACTGGAGACGGGAAGTCAGGGCACTGTGTGGAATTGGTTGTGTCCACTCACCCAATGGAGATGGCAGGCAGGTCGCTGTGTTGAACTGACGTGTTCACACACCCAAGGGATATGGGCAGGCTGGGCACTGTGTTGAACTGGCTGTGTCCACACACCCATGGGATACGGGCAGACAGGGCGCTGTGTTGAACTGGCCGTGTCCACACACTCATGGGAGACAGGAAGACAGGGTGCTGTTTGGAACTGAGTGTGTCCACACAGCCACGGGAGACGGGCAGGCATGGCGCTGTGTGGAACTGTCTGTGTCCACTCAACCAAAGGAGATGGGCAGGCAGAACGCTGAATGGAACTGGCTGTGTCCACTCACTCACTGGAGACCTGCAGGCAGGGTGCTGTGTGGAACTAGCTGTGTCCACTCACACATGGGAGATGGACAGGCAGGGCCTTGTGTGAAACTCGCTGTGTCCACTGACCCACTGGAGATGGGCAGTCAGGGCGCTGTGTTGAACTGGCTATGTCCACACACTCACGGGTGGTGGGCATACAGGGCACTGTGTGGAACTGGCTGTGTCTACTCACCCACGGAATACGGGCAGGCAGGGAGCTGTGTGGAACTGGCTGTGTCCACACACCCTTGGGAGACGGGCAGACAGGGCGCTGTGTGGAACTGGCTGTGTCCACACACAAATGGCAGATGGGCAGGCAGGGCGCTGTGTGGAACTGGCTGTGTCCACTAACCCACAAGAGGGGCAGCCACGGCGCTGTGTGGAACTGGCTGCGTCCACACACCCACGGGAGATGGGAAGGCAGGGTGCTGTGTGGAACTGGCCATGTCCACTCACCCACGGGCAGGCAGGGCGTTGTGTTCAACTGGCTGTGTCCACTCACCCACAGGAGAAGGGCAAGCACGACACTGTGTGGAACTGGCTGTGTCCACTCACTCACTGGAGAACGGCAGGCAGGGCGCTGTGTGGAACTTGCTGTGTACACTCACCTAAGGGAGACAGGCAGGCACAGCGCTGTGTGGAACTGGTTGTGTCCTCTCACCCACTGGAGACTGGCAGTCAGCGCGCTGTGTGGAAATGGCTGTGTCCACTCACCCTCTGAAGATGGGCAGGCAGGGCTCTATATTGACCTGGCTGTGTCCACACACCCATGGGAGATGGGCATACAGGGCGCTGTGTAGAACTGGCTGTGTCCACTCACCCACGGAAGATGGGCAGGCAGGGCACTGTGTTGAACTGGCCGTGTCCACACACCCATGGAGACGGGCAGACAGGGCGCTGTGTGGAACTGTCTGTGTCCACTCCCCCACGGGAGATGGGCAGGCATGGCGCTTTGTGTAACTGGTTGTGTCCACTCACCTACGGGAGATGGGCAGGCAGGGTGCTGTGTGGAACTGGCTGTTTCCACTCACACACGGGAGACGGGCAGGCATGGCGCTGTGTGGAACTGGGTGTGTCCACTCACCCACGGGAGACGGGCAGGTAGGGTGTTGTGTTGAACTGGCTTTGTCCACATCCCCACTCTAGACGGGCAGGCAGGGCACAGGGTTGAACTGGCTGTGTCCACTCACCCACGAGAGACGGGCAGGCACGGCACTGTGTGGAACTGGCTGTGTCCACACGCCCACGGGAGACGGGAAGGCAGGGCGCTGTTTGCATATATCAGTGTCCACTCACCCACGAAAGACGGGCAGGCTGGGCACGGAGTTGGACTGTCTGAGTCCACTCAGCAACGGGAGACGGGCAGGCAGGGTACTGTGTGGAACTGGCTTGCCCAGTCACCCATGAAAGACGGGCAGGTAGAAAGCTGTGTGGAACTGGCTGTGTCCACTCGCCCACGGGAGACGGGCAGGCAGGGCGTCATGTTTAACTGTCTATGTCCACACACCCATGGGAGACGTGCAGGTAGGGAGCTTTATGGAACTGGCTGTGTCCACACGCCCACGGGAGACATGCAGGCAGGGCATCATGTTTAACTGGCTATGTCCACACACCCACGGGAGATGGGCAGGCAGGGCGCTGTGTTGAACTGGCTGTGTCCACTCACCCACGGGAGACAGGCAGGCCAGGCGCTGTGTTTAACTGGCTGTGTCCACTCACCCACGGGCGACAAGCAGGCAGGGCGCTGTGTTTAACTGGCTATGTCCACACACCCACGGGAGACGGGCAGGCCGGACGCTGTGTTTAACTTGTTATGTCCACACACCCATGGGAGACGGGCAGGCACGGCGCTGTGTGGAACTGGCTGTGTCCACTCACCCATGGGAGATAAGCAGTTAGGGTGATGTGTGGATCGGGCTGTGTCCACACACCCTTGGGAAACCGGCAAGCAGGGCGCGGTGTGGAATTGGTTGTGTCCACTCACCCACGGGAGACGGGCAGGCAGGGCGCTGTGTTGAACTGGCTGTGTCCAAACACCCACGTGAGTCGGGAAGGCAGGGCACAGTGTGGAACTGGCTGTATCCACTCACCCACTGGAGACGGGCAGGCAGGGCGCTGTGTGGAACTGGCTGTGTCAACACACTCAGGGGAGACTGGCAGACAGGGTGCTGTGTGGAACTGGCTGTGTCCACAAACCCACGGGAGACGGGCATGCAGGGTGCCGTGTGGAACTGGCTGTGTCCAATCACCCACAGGAAACGGGCAGGCAGGGCACTGTGTTGAAGTGGCTGTGTCCACTCACCCATGGGAGATGGGCAGGCAGGGCGCTGCATGGAACTGGCTGTGTCCACTCACCCACGGGAGACGGGCAGGCACGGTGCTGTGTGGAACTGGCTATGTTCACTCACCCACGGGAGACAGACAGTCAGGGCGCTGTGTGGAACTGGCTGTTTCCAATAACTCACGGGAGCTGGGAAGGTATGGCGCTGTGTTGAACTGGACATGTCCTAACAACCACGTTAGCCGGGCAGGCAGAGCGCTGTGTGGAACTGGCTTTGTCCACACACCAACGGGAGACAGACAGGCTGGGCGCTGTGTGGAACTGGCTGTGTCGACTTACCCACAGGAGACGGGCAGGGATGGCGCTGTGCTGATCTGGCTGTGTCCACACAACCACGGGAGACGGGCACTCAGGGCGCGGTGTGGAACTGGCTGTGTCCTAACACCCATGGGAGACGGGCAGGCAGGGCGCTGTGTGGACGTGGGTGTGTCCACACACCCATAGGAGACGGGCAGGCAGGATGCTATGTGGAACTGGCTGTACCCACTCACCCACAGGAGGTAGGCAGGCACGGCGCTGTTGGAACTGGATGTGTCCACTCACCCATGGGAGACGGGCAGACAGGGCGCTGTGTGGAACTGGCTGGGTCCACACACCCACGGGAGATGGGCTGGTAGGGCACTGTGTGGAACTGGCTGTGTCCAGTTAGCCACGGGAGACGGGCAGGTAGTGCGCTGTGTGGAACAGGCTATGTCCACTCACCCACAGAGACGGGCAGGCACGGCGCTGTGTGGAACTGGCTGTGTCCACTCACCCTTGGGAGACGGGTAGGCACAGCGCTGTGTGGAACTGGCGGTGTACACTCACCCACGGGACACAGGCTGGTAGGGTGCTGTGTTGAACTGGCTGTGTCCATACACCCACGATAGACGGGAAGGCACGGCGATGTGTTGAACTGGCTGTGTCCACACACACACGGGAGACAGGCATGCTGGGTGCTGTGTGGAACAGGCTGTGTCCACTCACCCATGGGATATGGGTAGGCACGGCGCTGTTTTGAACTGGTGGTGTCCACACACCCACTCGAGATGAGCAGGCAGGACGCTGTATGGACCTGCATGTGTCCACACACCCATGGGAGACGGGCAGGCAGGGCGCTCTCTGGAATAAGCTGTGTCCACTCACCCACGGGAGACGGGCAGGCAGGGCGCTGTGTGGAACTGGCTGTGACCACACACCCTCGGGTCGGGCAGGCAGTGCCCTGTGTGGATCTAACTGTGTCCACACACCCACGGGACATGGACAGGCAGGGCGCTGTGTGGATCTGGATGTCTCCACTCACTCACGGGAGACGGGCAGGCACGGGGCTGTGTGTAATTGCCTGTGTTCACTAACCAACAGAAGACGGGCAGGCAGGGCGCTGTGTGGTACTGGCCGTTTCCACACACCCACGGGAGACGAGCTGAAACAGCGCACTGTGGAACTGGTTGTGTCCACTAACCCATGGGAGACAGGCAGGTAGGGCCCTGTGTGGAACTGGCTGTGTCCTCACACCCATGGGAGACGGACAGGTAGTGCGCTGTGGTCTTGGCTGTGTCCACTCACGCACGGGAGACGGAGAGGCACGGCGCTGTGTTGAACTGGCCATGTCCCTACATCCATGGGAGAAGAGCAGACAGGGCGCTGTGTGGAACTAGCTGTGTCCACTCACCCACGGGAGATGGGCAGGCACAGTGCTGTGTGTAACTGGCTGTGTCCACTCACCCAGTGGAGATGGCAGGCAGGTCACTGTGATGAATCTGCGTGTCCACACACCCAAGGGAGACGGGCAGGCTGGGTGCTGTGTGGAACTGGCTGTGTCCACACACGCAAGGGAGACGGGCAGGCAGGGTGCTGTGTTGAACTGGCTGTATCCACACACCCACGGGAGACGGGCAGGCACGGCGCTGTGTTCAACTGGCCGTGTCCTCACGCCATGGGGGACGGGCAGGCAACGCACTGTGTGGAACTGTCTGTGTCCATTCACCCACAGGAGACGGGCATGCTGGGTGCTGTGTGGAACTGGCTATGTCCACACACCCACGGGAGATGGGCAGGCAGGGCGCTAGGTGGAACTGGCTATGTCCACTCACTCACTAGAGACGGGCAGGCAGAGCGCTGTGTGGAACTAGCTGTGTCCACTCACCCAAGGGAGACGGGCAGTCACAGTGCTGTGTGTAACTGGCTGTGTCCACTCACCCACTGGAGATGACAGTCAGGGCGCTGTGTTGAACTGGCGTATCCACACACCCAAGGGAGACGGGCAGGCTGGGCACTGTGTGGAACTGGCTGTGTCCACACACCCATGGGAGACGGGTAGTCAGGGCCCTGTGTTGAACTGGGTGTGTCCACACAGCCACGGGAGACGGGCAGGCTGGGCACTGTGTGGAACTGGCCGTGTCCACACACCGATGTGAGACTGGCAGACAGGGCGCTGTGTGGAACTGGCTGTGTCCACTCACCCACGGGAGATGGGCAGGCAGGGTGCTGTGTGGAACTGGCTGTGTGCACTCCCCCACAGGAGACGGGCAGGCAGGGTGCTGTGTGGAACTGGTTGTTTTCATTCACCCATGGGAGACAGGCAGGCTCGGCACTGTGTGGAACTGGTTGTTTCCACTCACCCACAGGAGATGGGCAGGCAGGGCGCTGTTTGGAACTGGCTGTGTCCACTCACCCACGGGAGATGGGCAGGCAGGGCGCTGTTTGGAACTGGCCTTGTCCACTCACCCACGGGATACGGGCAGGCAGGGCGCTGTGTGGAACTTGCTGTGTCCACTCTGCCACTGGTGACGGAGAGACAGGGTGCTGTGTTGAACTGGCTGTATCCACTCACCCACTGGAGATTGGCAGGCTGGACGCTGTGTGGAACTGGCTGTGTCCAGACACCTACAGGAGACGGGCTGGAATTGCGTGGTGTGGAAATTGCTGTGTCCACACACCCACGGAAGACTTGGAGGCAGGGCGCTGAGTGGAACTGGCTGTTTCCACACACCCTAGGGAAACGGGCATGCAGGATGCTTTTTGGAAATGGCTGTGTCCACACATCCATGGGACACGGGCAGGCAGGGCGCAGTGTGGAACGGGTTGTGTCCACACACCCATGGGTTTGGGCAAGCTGGACGCTGTTTGGAACAGGCTTTGTGCACACACCCACTCGAGATGGGCACGCAGGGCGCTGTGTGGAACTGGCTATGTACACACACCCAAGGGAGATGGGCAGGCGGTACGCTGTGTGGAACTGGCTGTGTCCACACACCCACGGGAGACGGGCAGGCAGGGCATTGTGTGGAATGGTCTGTGTCCGCACACCTAAGGAGACGGGCAACCATGACTCTGTGTGGAAATACTGTGTCCACACACCCACGGGAGACCTTCAGGCAGGGTGCTGTGTGGAGATCGCTGTGTCCACGCAGCCACAGGAGATGGGAATACAGGGTGCTGTGTGGATATGACTGTGTCCACACACCCACGGGAGACGGGTACACAGTGCTCTGTGTGGATCTGGCTGTGTCCACGCACCCACCGGACATGGGCGAGCAGGACACGATGTGGAACTGGCAGTGTCCCCACACCCACGGGACACGGGCAGGCAGGGGGTTGTTTGGAACTGGCTGTGTCCACGCACCCACAGGAGATGGGCGCGCAGGGCATGTTGTGGAAATGGTTGTGTCCACACACCCACGGGAGACGGGCAGGCAGGGCGTTGTGTGGAACTGGCGGATTCCACACACCCATGGAGACGGGCATGACGGGTACAGTGTGTAACTGGTTGTGTCCACTCACACACAGCAGACGGGCTGGCAGGACGCTGGGTGGAACTTGTTGTGTTCACACACCCACAGGAGACAGACATGCAGGGCACTGTGTGGAACTGGCTGTGTCCACACACTCATGGTAGACGGGCAGGATTAGTGTTAGGGTTAGGGTGAGGGTGAGGGTGAGGGTGAGGGTTAGGGTTCGGGTTCGGGTTAGGGTTAGGGTGAGGGTGAGGGTGAGGGTTAGGGTTAGGGTAAGGGTGAGGGTGAGGGTTAGGGAGAGGGTCAGGGTCAGTGTTAGGTTTAGGGTCAGGTTCAGAGTTAGGGTCAGGGTCAGGGTCAGGGTCAAGGTTAGGATTAGGGTCAGGGTCAGGTTCTCGGTCAGGGTCAGGGTTAGGGTTAGGGTCAGGGTCAGGGTCTGGGTCAGGGTCAGGGTCAGGGTTAGGGTTAGGGTAAGGGTCAAGGTTAGGGCCAGGGTTAGGGTTAGGGTTTAGGTTTAGGGTCAGGGTTAGGGGTTATGGTAGGGTTAGTGTTAACATTAGGTGTAAGGTCAGGGTCAAGGTTAAGGTTAGGGTCAGGGTCAGGGTCAGGTTCAGGATCAGATTGAGAGTTAGGGTCAGGGTTAGGGTTAGGGTTGTGGTTAGGGTTAGTGTTGGGGTTAGGGTTAGGTTTGGGGTTAGGGTTGGGTTTGGGGTTAGGGTTGGGGTTAGGGTTAGGGTTAGGGTTTTGGTTAGGGTGGTTGTTAGGGTTAGGTTTAGGGTTAGGGTTAGGGTTGAGGTTAGGGTTAGGATTAGGTTTGGGGTTAGTGTTAGGTTTAGGGTTGGGGTTAGGGTTAGGGTTGGAGTTAGGGTTAGGGTTAGGGTTGTGGTTAGGGTTAGGGTTAAGGGTTATGGTTAGGGTTAGGGTTAGTGTAAGAGTTAGTGTTAGGGCTGTGTCCACTCACTCTCTGTAGATGGATAGGCAGGGCGCTGTGTGGAACTAGCTGTGTCCACTCACCCACGGGAGATGGGCAGGCAGGGCGCTGTGTGGAACTGGCTGTGTACACTCACCCACGGTAGATGGGCAGGCAGGGCGCTGTTTGGCACTGGCTGTGTCCACTCACACACTGGAGACGGGCAGTAGGGCGCTGTGTGAAAATGGCTGTGTCCACTCACCATCTGAATTTGGGCAGGTAGGGCCCTGTGTTGACCTGGCTATGTCCACACAGCCACGGGACCCCGGCAGGCAGGGCGTTTTGTGGAAGTGACTGTGTCCACTGACACAGGGTTCACGGACTGGCACTGCACTGTGTGGAACTTGCTGTGTCCACTCACCCATGGGAGATGGGCAGGTGGGGTGCTGTGTGGATCTGGCTGTGTCCACACACCCTTGGGATAAGGGCACGTTGGGTGCTGTGTGGAATTGGCTGTGTCCACACACCCACGGGAGATGGTCAGGTAGTGTGTGGTGTGGAACTGGCTGTATCTACGCACCCACAGGAGACGGGCGCGCAGGGCGTGTTTTGGATCTTGTTGTGTCCACACACCCACGAGAGACGGGCAGGCAGGGCGTTGTGTGGAACTGGCGGATTTCACACACCCACGGAGTCGGGCATGACGGGTACAGTGTGTAACTGGTTGTGTCCACTCACACACAGCAGACGGGCTGGCAGGACACTGGGTGGAACTCGCTGTGTTCACACACCCACGGGAGACAGACATGCTGGGCACTGTGTAGAACTGGCTGTGTCCACACACTTATGGTAGACGGGCAGGCAGGGTGCTTTGTGGAACTGGCTGTGTCCACACACCCACGGTAGACAGGCAGGGTTAGGGTTAGGGTAAGGGTTAGGGTTAGGGTTAGGGTTAGGGTTAGGGTTAGGTTGAGCGTTAGGGTTAGGGTTAGGGTTAGGGTGAGGGTAAGGGTGAGTGTTAGGGTTAGGGTAAGGGTGAGGGTTAGGATTAGGGTTAGGGTATGGGTTAGGGGTTAGGGTAGGGTTAGGGTTAGGTTTAGGGTTAGGGTTAGGGTTAGGGGTTAGGGTTAGGGTTAAGGTTAGTGTTAGGTTTAAGGGTTAGGGTTAGGGTTAGCGTTAGTGTTAGGGTGAAGGTTAGGGTTAGAGTCAGGGTGAGCATTAGGGTGAGGGTAAGGTCATGGTTAGGGTAAGGGTTGGGTCAGGGTTAGGATTAGGGTTAGGGTCAGGCTCAGTGTCCCGTTCTGGGTCAGGGTCAGGGTTAGGGTTAGGGTCTGGTTCAGGGTATGGTCAGGGTCAGGGTTATGGTCAGGGTCATGATCAGGGTTAGGGTTTGTGTCATTGTCAGGGTCAGGGTCAGCGTTAGGTTTATGGTCAATGTTAGGTTTAGGGTTAGGGTTAGGTTTAGGGTTAGGGTTAGGGTTAGTGTTTGGGTGAGAGTTAGGGTTAAGGTTAGGGTTAGGGTTAAGGGTTTTGGTTAGGGTTACGGTTAGGGTTAAGGGTTAGTGTTAGGGTTAGGGTTAGGGCTGTGTCCACTCACTCTGTGGAGACGGATAGGCTGGCGCTGTGTGGAACTAGCTTTGTCCACTCACCCACGGGAGACTGGCAGGCACAGTGCTTTGTGTAACTGGCTGTGTCCACTCACACATTGGAGACGTGCAGTCAGGGCGCTATTTGGAACTGGCTGTGTCCACTCACTCACCATTGACGTGCAGGCAGGGCACTGTGTAGAACTTGTTGTTTCCATACACCCATGGGAAACGGGCAGGAAGTGCACTGTGTTGACCTGGCTATGTCCACACACCCACAGGAGACGGTCAAGTAGTGTGCTGTGTTGAACCGGTTGTGTCCACACTCCCATGGGAGATGGGCAGGCAGGGCGCTGTGTGGAACTTGCTGTGTCCACTCTGCCGCTGGTGACAGACAGGCAGGGCGCTGTGTTGAACTGGCTGAATCCACTCAACCACGGGATATGGGCAGGCAGGGCGCTGTGTGGAACTTGCTGTGTCCACTCTGCCACTGGTGATGGAGAGGCAGGGTGCTGTGTTGAACTGGCTGTGTCCACTCACCCACTGGAGATTGGCAGGCTGGACGCTGTGTGGAACTGGCTGTGTCCAGACACCTACAGGAGACGGGCTGGAATTGCGCGGTGTGGAAATTGCTGTGTCCATACACCCACAGGAGACTTGGAAGCAGGGCGCTGAGTGGAACTGGCTGTTTCCACACACCCTAGGGAAACGGGCACGCAGGACGCTTTTTGGAAATGGCTGTGTCCACACATCCACGGGACATGGGCAGGCAGGGCGCAGTGTGGAACGGGTTGTGTCCACACACCCATGGGTTTGGGCAAGCTGGACGCTGTTTGGAACAGGCTTTGTCCACACACCCACGCGAGATGGGCAGGCAGGGCGCTGTGTGGAACTGGCTATGTACACACACCCAAGGGAGATGGGCAGGCGGTACGCTGTGTGGAGCTGGCTGTGTCCACACACCCACGGTAGACGGGCAGGGTGCTAGTTTGAACTGGCTGTGTCCACACACCCATGGGAGACGGGCAGGCAGGGCTCTATGTGGAATGGGCTGTGTCCACACACCTAAGGAGACGGGCAACCATGACTCTGTGTGGTAATACTGTGTCCACACACCCATGGGAGACAAGCAGGCAGGGTGCTGTGTGGAGATGGCTGTGTCCACGCAGCTACGGGAGATGGAAAGACAGGGTGCTGTGTGGACCTGGCTGTGTCCACGCACCCACCGTAGATGGGCGAGCAGGAAGCGATGTGGAACTGGCAGTGTCCCCACACCCACGGGACACGGGCAGGCAGGGGGTTGTTTGGAACTGGCTGTGTCCACGCACCCACAGGAGATGGGCGTGCAGGGCGTGTTGTGGAACTGGTTGTGTCCACACACGCATGGGAGATGGGCAGGCAGGGCGTTGTTTGCAACTGGCAGATTCCACACACCCACGGAGACGGGCATGACGGGTACAGTGTGTAACTGGTTGTATCCACTCACACACAGGAGACGGGCTTGCAGGACGCTGGGTGGAACTCGCTGTGTTCACACACCCACAGGAGACAGACATGCAGGGCACTGTGTGGAACTGGCTGTGTCCACACACTCATGGTGGACGGGCAGGGTTAGGGTTAGGTTTAGGTTTAGGTTTAGGGTTAGGGTTAGGGTTAGGGTGAGGGTGAGGGTTAGGGTTAGGTTTAGGGTTAGGGTTAGGGTGAGGGTGAGGGTTAGGGTTAGGGTTAGGGTCAGGGTTAGGGGTTAGTGTAGGGTTAGGGTTAGGGTTAGGATTAAGGGTTAGGGTTAGGGTTAGGGTTAGGGTGAGGGTGAGGGTGAGGGTTAGGGTGAGGGTTAAGGTTAGTGTGAGGGTGAGGGTTAGGGTGAGGGTGAGGGTCAGGGTTAGGGTTAGGATTAGGGTTAGGATCAGGGTTAGAGTTAGGTGTTAGGTTAAGGGTCTGGGTTAGGGGTTAGGGTAGGGTTAGTGTTAGGATTAGGGTTAAGGTCAGGGTCAGTGTTATGGTTAGCGTCAGGGTCAGGGTCTGAGTCATCGTCAGTGTTAGTGTGTGGGTTAGGGTCGGGGTTAGGGTTAGGGTTTGGCTTAGGGTTAGGGTTGGGATTAGGGTGAGGTTTAGGGTTGGGGTTGTGCCTGGGTTGGGGTTGGGGTTAGGGTTAAGGTTGGTGTTAGAGTTTTTGTTAGGGTTAGGGTTGGGGTTAGGGAGGGTGTAGGGTTAGGGTTAGGTTCGGGGTTATGGTTAGTGTTGGGGTTAGGGTTAGGTTTGGGGTTAGGGTCACGGTTATGGTTGGAGTTGGGGTTAGCATTGAGTTTGGGGTTAGGGTTAGGGTTGAGGTTATGGTTAGGGTTACGTTGGGGTTAGGGAGGGGGTTAGGGTTAGGGTTAGAGTTAGTGTTGGGGTTAGGGTTAGGGTTAGGGTTGGCGTTAGGTATAGGGTTAGGGTTAATGGTTGGTGTTCGGGTTAGAGTTAGGGTTAGAGTTAGGGTTAGGCCTGTGTCCTCTCACTCTCTGGAGAGGGATATGCAGGGTGCTGTGTCTAACTAGCTGTGTCCACTCACCTACGGGAGACAGGCAGGCACAGTGCTTTGTGTAACTGGCTGTGCCCACTCACCCTTTGGCGCCGGGCAGTCAGGGTGCTATGTGGAACAGGCTGTGTCCACTCACTCATGAGCGACGGGCAGGCAGGGCCCTGTGTGGAACTGGCTGTGTCCACTCCCCCAGGGGAGACGGGCAGGCAGGTTGCTGTTTGGAACTTGCTTTGTCTACTCACCCACGGGAGACGGGCACTCTGGACTCTGTATGGAACTGGCTGTGTCCAGACACCTACAGGAGACGGGCTAGAATTGCACGGTGTGGAAATTGCTGTGTCCACACACCCACGGGAGACTTGGCGGCAGAGCGCTGAGTGAAACTGGCTGTTTACACACACCCTAGGGAAACGGGCATGCAGGACGCTTTTTGGAAATGGCTGTGTCCTCACATCGACCGGACATGGGCAGGTAAGGCGCAGTGTGGTACGGGTTGTGTCCACACACCCATGGGTTTGGGCAAGCTGGACGCTGTTTGGAACAGGCTTTGTGCATACACCCACGTGAGATGGGCGGGCAGGGCGCTGTGGGGGACTGGCTATGTACACACACCCAAGGGAGATGGGCAGGCGGTACGCTGTGTGGAGCTGGCTGTGTCCACACACCCATGGGAGACGGGCAGGGTGCTAGTTTGAACTGGCTGTGTCCACACACCCATGGGAGATGGGCAGGCAGGGCACTATGTGGAATGGACTGTGTCCACACACCTAAGGAGACGGGCAACCATGACTCTGTGTGGAAATACTGTGTCCACACACCCACGGAAGACATGCAGGCAGGGTGCTGTGTGGAGATGGCTGTGTCCACGCAGCCATGGGAGATGGGAAGACAGGGTGCTGTGTGGATATGACTGTGTCCACACACCCACGGGAGACGGGTTCGCAGAGCTCTGTGTGGATCTGGCTGTGTCCACGCACCCACCAGAGATGGGTGAGCAGGACACGATGTGGAACTGGCAGTGTCCCCACACCCATGGGACACGGGCAGG
This sequence comes from Microcebus murinus, assembly GCF_040939455.1. Taxonomy (NCBI): domain Eukaryota; kingdom Metazoa; phylum Chordata; class Mammalia; order Primates; family Cheirogaleidae; genus Microcebus; species Microcebus murinus. Next base: position 2,099,323 of record NC_134116.1, on the reverse strand, counting down.
CAGGGGGTTGTGTGGAACTGGCTGTTTCCACGCACCTACAGGAGACGGGTGCGCAGGGCGTGTTGTGGAACTGGTTGTGTCCACACACCCACGGGACACGGGCATGCGGGCGTTGTGTGGAACTGGCGGATACCACACACATTACGGAGACGGGCATGACGGGTACAGTGTGTAACTGGTTGTGTCCACTCACACACAGGACACGGGCTGGCAGGACGCTGGGTGGAACTCGCTGTGTCCACACATCCATGGTAGACGGGCAGGGTTAGGGTTAGGGTTAGGGTTAGGGTGAGGGTTATTGTTAAGGTTAGGGTTAGGGTTAGGGTTAGGGTTAAGGTCAGGGTTAGGGTTAGGGTTAGGGTGAGGGTGAGGGTGAGGGTTAGTGTTAGGGTGGGGGTTACGGTCAGGGTTAGGGTTTAGGGGTTATTGTAGGGTTAGGGTTAGGGTTAAGGCTTAGGGTAAGGGTTAGACTTAGGGTTAGGGTGAGGGTTAGGGTGAGGGTTAAGGTTAGGGTGATGGTGATATTTAGGGTGAGGGTCAGTGTCAGAATTAGCGTTAGGGTCAGGGTCAGGGTCAGGGTCAGGGTAAGGGTCAGGGTTAGGGCTAGGGTTAGGGTCAGGGTCTGGGTCAGGTTCAGGGTTAAGGTTTGGGTCAGGGTTATGGTCTGGGTCAGGGTCTGGGTCAGGGTTAGGGTCACGGTCATGGTCAGGGTTAGGTTTAGCGTCAGGGTCAGGGTCAGATCAGGGTTACGGTTAGTGTGAGTGTTAGTGTTAGGTTTAAGGTCAGGGTTAGGGTAAGGGTCAGGGTTAGGGTCAGTGTCAAGGTCAGGATAAGGGTCAGGGTTAAGGTTAGGGTCGGGGTTAGGGTTAGGGTTGGGGTTAGGGTTAGGGTTAGGGTTAGGGTTACGGTTGTTGTTAGGGTTAGGGTTAGGTTTGGGGTTAGGGTTAGGGTTGGGGATAGGGTTAAGTTTAGGGTTAGGGTTAGGGTTAGGGTCAGGGTCATGGTCAGGGTCAGGTTTAGGATTAGGTTTGGGGTTAGGTTTAGGGTTGGGGTTAGGATTAGGGTGGAGGTTAGAGTCAGGTTTAGGGTTGGAGTTGAGGGTAGGGTTTGGTTTGGGTTAGGTTTAGGGTTGAGCTCAGGTTTAGGGCTAGGTTTGGTGTTAGGGAGGAGGTTAGGGTTAGAGTTAGCTTTGATGTTAGGGTTAGTGTTAGGTTTAGAGTTAGGGTTGGGGTTAGGGTTAGGGTTAGGTTTGGGGTTAGGTTTAGAGTTAGGGTGGGGTTTAGGGTTAGGTTTAGGGTTAGGGTTAGGGTTAAGGGTTGGGTTTAGGGTTAGGTTTAGGGTTAAGGGTTAGGGTTAGGGTTGGGATAGGGTTAAGTTTAGGGGTAGGGTTAGGGTTAGGGTCAGGGTCATGGTCAGGGTCAGGGTTAGGGTTAGGTTTGGGGTTAGGGTTAGGGTTGGAATTGGATTAGAGTCAGGGTTAGTGTTAAGGGTTGGTTTTAGGGTTAGCGTTAGTGTTAAGGTTTAGGGTTAGGATTAGAGTTAGGGTTAGGGTTAGATTTAGGGCTGTGTCCACTCACTCTTTCGAGATGGATCTGCAAGGTGCTTTGTGGAACTAGCTGTGTCCACTCACCCACGGGAGACAGCCAGGCACAGTGCTTTGTGTAATTGGCTGTGTCCACTCACCCATTGGAGACGGGCAGTCAGGGCGCTATTGGATCTGGCTGTGTCCAATCACTCATGAGCGACGTGCAGGCTGGGCGCTGTATGGAAGTGGCTGTGTGCACTCCTCCAGGGGAGACGGCCCGGCACGGCGCTGTGTGGAACTAGCTGTATCTACTCACCAATGGGAGATGCGCAGGCAGTGTGCTGTGTGGAACTGGTTGTTTCCACACACCCACGGGAGACGGGCAGGCACGGCGCTGCATGGAACTTGTTGTTTCCACTCACCCATGGGAGACAGGCAACCAGGGCGCTGTGTGGAACTGGTTGTGTCCACTCACCCACGGGAGACGGTCAGGCACAGGCTTTGTTGAACTAGCAGTGTCCACTCACCCACGGGAGACGGGCAGGCAGGGCGCTGTGTGGAACTAGCTGTGCTCACTCACCCACGAGAGAACGGCAGGCACAGTGCTGTGTGTAACTGGCTGTGTCCACTCACCCACTGGAGACGGGCAGTCAGGGTGCTGTGTGGAATTGGCTGTGTCCACTCACCCAATGGAGATAACAGGCAGGGCGCTGTGTTGAACTGGCATGTTCACACACCCAAGGGAGACGGGCAGGCTGGGCGCTGTGTGGAACTGGCTGTGTGCACACACCCATGGGAGACGGGAAGACAGGGCGCTGTTTAGAACTGGGTGTGTCCACTCACCCACGGGAGATGGGCAGACAGGGTGCTATGTGGAACTGGCTGTGCCCACTTACCCACGTTAGACGGGCAGGTGGTGTGCTGTGTGGATTTGGCTGTGTCCACACACCCTTGGGAGACGGGCATGTTGGGTGCTGTGTGGAACTGGTTGTGTCCACACACCCATGGGATACGGGCATGTAGGCTGCTGTGTGGATCTGGCTATGTCCACACACCCACGAGAGACGGGCAGGTACAGCGCGGTGTGGAACTGGCTGTGTCCACTCACCCATGGAAGACTTACAGTTAGGGTGCTGTGTAGATCTGGCTGTGTCCACACACTCACGGGAGACGGGCAGGCAGAGCGCGGTTGGACTGGCTGTGTCCACACACCCACTGGAGACGGGCATGCTGTGTGCTGTGTGGACTGGCTGTGTCCAATCACCCTCGGGAGATGGGTAGGCAGGGCGCTGTGTTGTACTGACTGTGGCCACTTACCCATGGGTGACGGGCAGGCAGGGCGCTGTGTGGAACTGGCTGTGTGGAACCGGCTTTGTCCACTCACCCATGGGAGTCGGGCAGGTAGAGTGCTGTGTGGATCTGGCTTTGTCCACAAAACCATGGGAAACGGACAGAGAGGGCGAGGTGAGGAACTGGCTGTGTCCACTCACCCACGGGAGATGGGCAGGCACGGTGCAGTGTTTAACTGGCTGTGTCCACACACCCACGGACGATGGGCGGGCAGGGCACTGTGGGGAGCTGGCTGTGTCTACTCTCCCAGGGTGATGGGCAGGCAGGACGCTGTGTGAAACTTTCTGTGTCCACTCAACCACGGGAGACGGGCAGGCAGGGCGCTGTGTGGAACTGTCTGTATCCACTCACCCACGGGAGACTGGCAGGCAGGGCGCAGTGTTGAACTGGCTGTGCCTACTCACCCACGGGAGACGGGCAGGCACAGTGCTGTGTGTAACTGGCTGTGTCCACTCACCCAATAGAGATGGCAGGCAGGGCGCTGTGATGAACTGGCATGTCCACAGACCCAAGGGAGACGGGCAGGCTGGGCGCTGTGCGGAACTGGCTGTGTCCACACACCCAAGGGAGACAGGCAGGCAGGGTGCTGTGTTGAACTTGGTGTATCCACACACCCACGGGAGATGGGCAGGCAACGCGCTGTGTGGAATTGTCTGTGTCCACTCACCCACAGGAGACGGGCAGGCAGGGCGCTGTGTGGAATGGGCTGTGTCCCCACACCCACGGGAGACGGGCAGGCAGGGCGCTGTGTGAAATTGGCTGTGTGCACTCCCCCATGGGAGACGGGCAGGCACAGTGCTGTGTGGAACAGGCTGTGTCCACTCACCCACTGGAGATGGGCAGGCAAGGTGCTGTGTGGAACTGGTTGTTTCCACTCACCTACGGGAGATGGGCAGGCAGGGCGCTGTGTGGAACTGGCTGTGTCCACTCTCACAAGGGAGACGGGCAGGCATGGCGCTATGTTGAAATGGCTGTGTCCACTCGACCATGGAAGATGGGCAGGCAGGGCGCTGTGTGGAACTGGCTGTGTGGAACTGGCTTTGTCCACTCACCCATGGCAGACGGGAAGGTAGGGTGCTGTGTGGATCTGGCAGTGTCCACACACCCATGGGAAACGGGCAGGCAGGCCGCGGTGTGAAACTGGCTGTGTCCACTCACCCACGGGTAACGGGCAGGTACGGTGCGGTGTTTAACTGGCTGTGTCCACACACACATGGTAGATGGGCAGGCAGGGCACTGTGTGGAACAGGTTGTGTCTACTCACCCAGGGTGACGGGCAGGTAGGGTGCTGTGTGGAACTGTCTGTGTCCACTCACCCATAGGAGATGGGCAGGCAGGGCGCTGTGTTGAACATGCTGTGTCCACTGACCAACGGGAGACAGGCAGGCAGGGTGCTGTTTGGAACTGTCTGTGTCAACTCACCCACGGGAGTCTAGCAGGCAAGGCACTGTGTTGAACTGTCTGTGTCCACTCACCCACGGGAAATCGGCAGGAAGTGCGCTGTGTTGAACTGGCTGTTTCCACACACCCACGGGATACGGGCAGGAAGGGCGCTGTGTGGAACTGGCTGTGTCCACTCACTCTCTGGAGACGGGTAGGCTGGGCGCTGTGTGGAACTAGCTGTGTCAACTCACCCACGGGAGATGGGCAGGCACAGTGCTGTGTGTAACTGGCTGTGTCCACTCACCCAATGGAGATGGCAGGCAGGGTGCTGTGATGAACTGGCATGTCCACACACCCAAGGGATATGGGCAGGCTGGGCGCTGTGTGGAACTGGCTGTGTCCACACAACCACGGGAGACGGGCAGGCACGGTGCTGTTTTGGACTGGCCGTGTCCTCACACACACGGGATACATGCAGGCAAGGCGCAGTGTAGAACTGGCGGTGTCCACTCACCCACGGGAGACGGGCATGCTTGGTGCTCTGTGGAACTGGCTGTGTCTACTCACCCACGGGAGACGGGCATGTATCGCGCTGTGTAGAACTGTCTGTGTCCAGACACCCACGGGAGACGGGCAGGCAGGGTGCTGTGTGGAACTGGCTGTGTCCACTCAACCACGTGAGATGGGGAGGCAGGATGCTGTGTGGAAATGGCTGTGTCCACTCACCACCGGGAGACGTGAAGGCACGGTGCTCTGTGGAACGAGCTGTGTCCACTCACACATGGGAAACGAGAAGGCAGGGCGCTGTGTGGAACTGGCTGTGTCCATACACCCACGGGAGACGGGATGGCACAGCGCATTGTTGAACTGGCCGTGTCCTCATACGGGAGACGGGCAGGCAGGGCGCAGTGTTGGACTGGCAGTGTCCACTCACCCACGGTAGACGGGCAGGCAGGGCCCCTGTGGAACCGGCTGTGTCCACACACCCACGGGGGATGGGCAGGCCGGGCGCTGTGTGGATCTGGCTGTGTTCACACACACACGGGCGACCGGCATGCTGGGTGCTGTGTGGAACTGGCACTGTCCAGTCACCCATGGGAGATAGGAAGGCCGGGCACTGTGTGGAACTGGCTCTGTCCACTCACCCATGGGAGACAGGCAGGTACGGCCCTGTGTGGAACTGGTTGTGTCCACACACCCACGGGAGATGGGCAGGCCAGGCTCGGTGTGTATCTGGCTGTGTCCACACACCCATGGGAGACGGGCAGGCACGGCGCTGTGTGGAACTGGCTGTATCCACTCACCACGGGAGACGGGCAGGCAGGGCGCTGTGTTAAACTGGCTGTGTCCACACACCCACAGGAGACGGGGATGCTGGGTGCTGTGTGGAACTTGCTGTGTCCAGTCACCCACGGGAGACGGGCACGCAGGGCACTGTGTTAAACAGGCTTTGTCTACACACCCACGTGAAACGTGGCAGGGCACTGTGTGGAACTTGCTGTGTCCACTCACCCACAAAAGACGGGCTGGCAGGGCGCTGTGTTGAACTGGCGGTGTCAACTCACCCACGGGAGACGGGCAGGCACGGTGCTATGTGGAACTGGCTGTGTTGACTCACCCACGGGAGACGGGCAGGTAGGGTGCTGTGTTGAACTGGCTGTGTCCACTCACCCATAGGAGACGGGAAGGCAGGGCGCTGTGTGGAGCTGGCTATGTCCACTCACCCATCGGAGATGGGCAGGCAGGGCGCTGGGTTGAACTGGCTGTGTCCTCTCAGCCACGGGAGACGGGCAGGCACGAAGCTGTGTGGAACTGGCTGTGTCCACACACCCACGGGAGACGGACTGGCAGGGCGCGGTGTGGATCTGGCTATGTCGACACACCCACGGGAGACGGGCTGGCACGACGCTGTGTGGATCTGGCTGTGTCCAGTCACCCACGGGAGACGGGCAGGCAGGGCGCCGTGTGGAACTGGCTGTGTACACACACCCACGGGAGATGGGCAGGTACTGCGCAGTGTGGAACTGGCTGTGACCACTCACCCATGGTAAACGGGCAGGCATGGCGCTGTGTGGAACTGGCAGTGTCCACACACCCATGGGTGATGGGCTGGCACGTCGCATTGTTTTTTGTTTTTTTTTTCTTTTGCTACATTCTTCACATTTGTATATGTCGCATTGTTTAACTGGCCGTGTCCTCACCCCCACGGGAGACGGGAAGGCAGGGCGCTGTGTGGAACTGGCTGTGTACACTCACCCACGGGAGACGGGCAGGTAGGGCGCTGTGTAGAACTGGCCTTGTCCACTGACCCACGGGAGATGGACAGGCCTGACGTTGTTTGGAATTGGCTGTGTCCACACACCCATGGGAGACGGGCTGCCAGGGTGCTGTTTGGAAACGGCTATGTCCACACACCCATGGGAGATGTGCAGACAGGGCATTGAGTGGAACAGGCTGTGTCCACTCACCCACCGGAGACGGGCAGGCAAGGCGCTATGTGGATCTGGCTGTGTCCACTCACCCACCGGAGATGGGCAATCACGGCACTGTGTGAATCTGGGTGTGTCCACTCACCCACGGGACACTGGCAGTCAGGACGCTGTGTTACTGGCTGTGTCCACACACCCACTGGAGACGGGCAAGCAGGGTGCTGTGGTGAACTGGCTATGTCCACACACCCACGGGAGACGGGCAGGCGGGGAGCATTGTGGAACTGGCTGTGACACACACCCACGGAAGACGGGCAGGCACGGCGCTGTGTGGAACTCGCTGAGTCCACTCACCCACTGGAGATGGGCATACAGGGCTCTGTGTGGAACTGGCTGTGTCCACTCACCCATGGTAATTGGGCCGCACAGCGCTGTGTGTAATTGGAAGTGTCCACTCACCCACGGGAGATGGGCAGGCAGGGCTCTGTGTAACTGGCTATCTCCACACACCCACTGGAGACAGACAGGCAGGGTGCTGTGTGGAACTGGCTGTGTCCACTACCCACAAGAGATGGGCAGGCAGGACGCTGTGTTTACTGGCCGTGTCCACACACCCATGGGAGATGGGCAGGCAGGGCGCTATGTGGAACTGGCTGTGTCCAGTCACACATGGGAGATGGGCAGGTAGGGCGATGTGTGGAACTGGCTGTGTCCACATACCCACGGTAGACGGGCAGGCAGGGTGCTGTGTTTAACTGGCCGTGTCCAAAAACCCATGAGAGACGGTCAGGCAGGGCCTTGCTTGGAACTGGCTGTGTCCACTCACCCACGGGAGACAGACAGGCACAGTGCTGTGTGTAACTGGCTGTGTCCACTCACCCATTGGAGATGGGCAGTCAGGGCGCTATGTGGAACTGGCTGTGTGCACTCACTCACAAGAGATGGGCAGTCAGGGCGCTGTGTGGAACTGGCTGTGTCCACTCCCCCAGGGCAGAGGGGCAGGCAGGGCGCTGTGTGGAACTGGCTGTGTCCACTCACTGATGGGAGATGGGCAGGCAGGGTGCTGTTTGGAACTGGTTGTTTCCACACATCAACGGTAGATGGGCAGGCACGGCGCTGTGTGGAACTGGTTGTTTCCACTCACCGATGAAAGACGGGCAGGCAGGGCACTGTCCGGAACTGGCTGTGTCCACTCCCCCAGGGGAGAAGGGCAGGCACGGCGCTGTGTGGAACTGACTGTGTCTACTCACCAACGGGAGATGGGCAGGCAGGGTACTGTGTGGAACTGGTTGTTTCTACACACCCACGGGAGACGGGCAAGCACGGCGCAGTGTGGAACTGGTTGTTTCCACTCACCCATGAAAGATGGGCAGGCAGGGCGCTGTGTGCACTGGCTGTGTCCACACACCCACGGGAGATGGGCAGGCAGGGCGCTGTGTGGACTGGCTGTGTCCACACACCCACGGGAGACGGGCAGGCAGGGCGCTGTGTGGACTGGCTGTGTCCACACACCTACGGGAAATGGGGAGTCAGGTCGCTGTGTTGAACTGGCTGTGTCCACTGACCAACGGGAGAAAATCACGCACGGTGCTTTGTTGAATTGGCCGTGTTATCACACCCACGGGAGATGGGCAGGCAGGGCGTTGTGTGGACCTGGCTTCGTCCACACACCCACGGGAGTCAGGCAGGCAGGGCGCTGTGTGGAATTGGCTGTGTCCACACACCCACGGGAGACGGGCAGGCAGGGCGCTGTGTGGAACTGGCTGTGTACACTCACCCACGGGAGACGGGCAGGCAGGGCGCTGTGTGGAACTGGCTATGTCCACTCACCCACGGGAGAAGGGCAGGCAGGGTGCTGTGTTCAACTGGCCGTGTCCTCACATCCACGGGAGACGGGCAGGCAGGGCACTGTGTGGAACTGGTGTGTCCACTCACCGACAGGAGACGGACAGGCAGGCACTTTGTGGAACCGGCTGTGTCCATTCACTCACTGGATAATGGCAGGCAGGGCGCTGTGTGGAACTAGCTGTGTCCACTCACCCACGGGAGACGGGCAGGCATGGCGCTGTGTGGAACTGACTGTGTCCACTCACCCACTGGAGACGGGCACTCAGGGCGCTCTGTGGAAATGGCTGTGCCCACTCACCATCTGAAGATGGGCAGGCAGGGAGCTGTGTTGAATTGGCTGTGTCCACACAGCCACGGGAGACGTGCAGGCAGGGTGCTGTGTGGAACAGACTGTGTCAACACACCACGGGAGATGGGCAAGCATGGCGCTGTGTTGACTGGCTGTGTCCACACACCCACGGGAGACGGGTAGGTAGGGCGCGGTGTGGACCTGGGTGTGTGAACTCACCCAGGGGAGAAGGGCTGGCAGGGTGCTGTGTTGAACTTGATGTGTCCACTCACCCACGGGAGATGGGCAGGCAGGGTGCTGTGTGGAACTGTTGTGTCCACTCACCCATGGGAGACGGGCAGGCAGTGCGCTGTGTTGAACTCGCTGTGTCCACACACCCACGGGAGACGGTCAGAAAGGGCGCTGTGTGGAACTGGCTGTGTCCACTCACTCTCTGGAGACGGACAGGCAGGGTGCTGTGTGGAACTAGCTGTGTCCACTCACCCACGGGAGACAGGCAGGCACAGCTCTGTGTGTAACTGACTATGTCCACTCACCCATTGGAGACGGGCAGTCAGGGTGCTATGTGGAACTGGCTGTGTCCACTCACTCACAAGAGACCGGTAGGCAAGGCGCTGTGTGGAACTGGCTGTGTCCACTCCCCCAGGGCAGAGGGGCAGGCACGGCACTGTGTGGACTTGCTGTGTCCACTCAACGACGGGAGATGGGCAGGCAGGGTGCTGTTTGGAACTAGTGGTTTCCACACATCCACGGTAGACGGGCAGGCAGGGCGCTGTGTGGAACTGGCTGTGTCCACTCACCCACGGGAGATGGGCAGGCAGGGGCTGTGTTGAACTAGCTGTGTCCACTCACCCACTGGAGACGACCAGGCAGGGCGCTGTGTTGAACTGGCTGTGTACACTCACCCACGGGAGAAGGGCAGGCACGGCGCTGTGTTCAACTGGCTGTGTCCACTCACCCACGGGAGAAGGGCAGGCACGTCGCTGTGTTCAACTGGCCGTGTCCTCACACCCAAGGGAGACGGGCAGGCAGGGAGCTGTGTGGAACTGGCTGTGTCCACTCACCCACCGGAGATGGGCAGGCAGAGGCTGTGTTGAACTAGCTGTGTCCACTCAACCACGGGAGACGGGCAGGCAGGATGCTGTGTGGAACTGGCTGTGTACACTCACCCATGGGAGATGGGCAGGCACAGCACTGTGTGGAACTGGCTGTGTACAGTCACCCACGGGAGACTGGCAACCACGGCGCTGTGTGGATCTGGCTTGTCCACTCACCCACGGGAAATGGGCAGGCAGGGCGCTGTGTGGAACTCGCTGTGTCCACTCACACATGGGAGATGGACTGGCACGGCGCTGTGTGGAACTGGCTGTGTCCACTCACCCACGGGAGACAGGCAGGTGGGGTGCTGTGTGGAACTGGCTGGGTCCACACACCCACGGGAGACGGGCAGGCAGGGCATTGTGTTGAATTGGCTGTGTCCACACAGCCACGGGTGACGAGCAGGCAGGGTGCTGTGTGAAATGGGATGTGTCCACACACCCACGGGAGACGGGTAGGTAGGGTGCAGTGTGGACCTGGCTGTGTCCACAGACCCACGGGAGATGGACAGGCATGGCACTGTGTTTAACTGGGTGTGTACACACTGTCACCAGAGACGGGGAGTCAGGTCGCTGTGTTGAACTGGCTATGTCCAGTGACCCACGGGAGAAATCACGCATGGTGCTGTGTTGAACTGGCTGTGTTATCACACCCACGGGAGACAGGCAGGCAGGGCGCTGTGTGGAACTGGCTTCGTCCACACACCCACGGGAGTCAGGCAGGCAGGGCTCTGTGGAACTGTCTGTGTCCACACACCCACGGGAGACGGGCAGGCACGGCGCTGTGTTGAACTAGGCGTGTCCTGACACCTACGGGAGACAGGCATGTTGGGCGCTGTGTGGAATTGGCTGTTTCCACACACCCACGGGAGACTGGCAGGCAGGGCGCTGTGTGGAACTGGCTGTGTACACTAACCCACGGGTGACGGGCAGGCAGGGTGCTGTGTGGAACTGGCTGTGTCTGCTAACCCACGGAAAAGGGGCAGACACGGTGCTGTGTGGAACTGCCTGTGTCCACACACCCACAGGAGACGGGCAGGCAGAGTGCTGTGTGGAACTTGCCATGTCCACTCACCCATGGGAGACGGGCAGGCAGGGCGCTGTATTGAACTGGCTGTGTCCACTCACCCACGGGAGAAGGGCAGGCATGGCGTTGTGTTCAACTGGCCGTGTCCTCACACCCACGGGAGAAGGGCAGGCAGGGCGCTGGGTGGAACTGGCTTGTCCGCTCACCCACAGGAGACGGGCAGGCAGGGTGCTTTGTGGAACTGGCTGTGTCCACTCACTCACTGGAGAACGGCAGACAGGGCACTGTGTGGAACTAGCTCAGTTCACACACCCACGGGAGACAGGCAGGCATGGCGCTGTGTGGATCTGGCTGTGTCCACTCACCCACTGGAGATGGGCAGTCAGTGCGCTGTGTGGAAATGGCTGTGTCCACTCACCCTCTGAAGATGGGCAGGCAGGGCGCTGTGTTGACCTGGCTATGTCCACACACCCATGGGAGACAGGCATACAGGGCTCTGTGTGGAACTGGCTGTGTTCGATCACCCACAAGAGACGGGGAGGCTGGGTGCTATGTGGAAATGGCTGTGTCCACACACTCAAGGGAGACGGAAGACAGGGTGCTGTGTGGAACTGGCTTTGTCCACTCACCCACGGGAGACGGGCCACCAAGGTGCTGTGTGGAACTGGCTGTGTCCACTCACACACGGGAGACAGGAAGGCAGGGCGTTGTGTGGAACTGGCTGTGTCCACACACCCACGGGAGACGGGCAGGCAGGGTACTGTGTGGAACTGGCTGTGTCCACAAACACACGGGTGACAGGCAAGTAGGGCGCTGTGTGGAACTGGCTGTGTCCACTCACCCCCTGGAGAACGGCAGGTAGGGTGCTGTGTGGACCTGGCTGTCTCCACTCACACACGGGAGATGGGCAGGCACGGCGCTGTGTGGAATAGGCTGTGTCCACTAACCCACTGGAGACGGGCAGGCAGGTCACTGTGTGGTACTGGCTGTTTCCACACACCCACGGGAGACTAGCAGAAATGGCACTGTGTGGAACTGGCTGTGTCCACTACCCCACGGGAGATGGGCAGGTAGGGCGCTGTGTGGAACTGGCTGTGTCCACTCACCCACTGGAGACGGGCAGGCAGGGCCCTGTGTGGAACTGGCTGTGTCCTCACACCCACAGGAGACGGACAGGTAGGGCGCTGTGGTCCTGGCTGTGTCCACTCACCCACGGGAGACAGGCGGGCTGGGTGCTGTGTGGAAATGGCTGTGTACACTCTGCCACTAGAGGCGGGCAGGCAGAGCGCTGTGTTGAACTGGCTGTGTCCACTCACCCAAGGGAGATGGGTAGTCAGGATGCTGTGTGGAACTGGCTCTGTAGACTCACCCATGGGAGACGGGCAGGCATGGTACTGTGTGGAACTGGCTGTGTCTACTCACCCACGGGAGTCGGGCAGGCACGGAGCTCTGTGGATCTTGCTGTGTCCACTCACCCATGGTAGATGGGCAGGCAGTGCGCTGTGTGGAACTGGCTTGTCCACTCACCCACGGGAGATGGACTGGCACGGCGCTGTGTGAAACTTGCTGTGTGCACTCACCCACAGGAGAAGGGCTGGGAGGGTTCTGTGTGGATCTGGCCGTGTCCACACACCCTTGGGAGACGGGAATGCTGGGCACTGTGTGGAATTGGCTGTGTCCACACACCCACAGGAGACGGGCAGGTAGGGTGCTGTGTGGATCTGGCTGTGTCCACACATCCACGGGGGACGGGCAGGGATGGCGCGGTGTAGAACTGGCCGTGTCCACTCACCCATGGAAGACTGGCAGGTATGCTGCTTTGTGGATCTGGCTGTGTCCACATACTCACGGGATACGGGCAGGCAGGGCGAGGTGTTGGACTGGCTGTGTCAACACACTCACAGGAGATGGGCATGCTGGGTGCTGTGTGGACTAGCTGTGTCCACTCACCTTTGAATGAAGGAAAGGCAGGGCGCTCTGTGGTACTGGCTGTGGCCACTTACCCAAGGGAGAGGGGCAGGCAGGGCGCTGTGTGGATCTGCCTGTGTGGAACTGGCTGTGTCCACTCACCAACGCAATCGGGCAGGCAGGGCGCTGTGTTGAACTGGCCGTGTGCACACACCAATGGGAGATGGGCAGACAGTGCGCTGTGTGGAACTGGCTGTGTTGAACACACCCATGGGAGACGGGCAGGCAGGGCACTGTTTGGAACTGGCTGTGTCCACTCAGCAACGGGAGACGGGCAGGCAGGGCGCTGTGTGGAACTGGCTGTGTCCACTCCCCCATGGGATACAGGCAAACAGGGCACTGTGTGGAACTGGCTGTGTCCACACACCCATGGGAGACGGTCAGGCAGGGCACTGTGTGGAACTGGGTGTGTCCAATCACCCACGGCAGACGGGCAGGCAGGGTGCTGTGTTGAATTGGCCGTGTCCACACACCGATGAGAGACGGGCACACAGGGCGCTCTGTGGAACTGGCTGTGTCCACACACCCACGGGAGACGGGCAGACACAGTGCTGTGTGTAACTGGCTGTGTCTACTCACCCAATGGAGACGGGCAGTCAGGGCGCTGTGTGGAACTGGCTGTGTCCACTAACCCACTGGAGTTGGCAGGCAGGGCGCTGTGTTGAACTGGCGTGTCCACACACCCATGGGATACGGGCAGACAGGGCCCTGTGTTGAACTGGCCATGTCCACACACCGATGTGAGATGGGCAGACAGGGTGCTGTGTGGAACTGGCTGTGTCCACACACCCATGGGAGACGGGCAGGCAGGTCGCTGTGTGGAACTGGCTGTGTCCACTCACCCACGGGAGATAGGCAGGCAGGGTGCTGTGAGGAACTGGTTGTTTCCATTCACCCACAGGAGACGGGCAGGCACGACGCTATGTGGAACTGGCTGTGTACACTCTGCAAGTGGAGACGGGCAGGCAGGATGCTGTGTTGAAATGGCTGTGTCCACTCACCCATGGAAGATGGACAGGCAGGGCGCTGTGTGGAACTGGCTGTGTGAAACTGGCTTTGCCCACTCACCCATGGGAGACGGGCTGGTAGGGTGCTGTGTGGATCTGGCTGAGTCCACACACCCATGGGAAACAGGCAGGCAAGGCGCGGTGTGAAACTGGCTGTGTCCACTCACCCACGGACAACGGGCAGGTACGGTGCTGTGTTTAACTGGCTGTGTCCACACACACACAGGAGATGGGGAGGCAGAGCACTGTGTGAAACACGCTGTGTCTACTCACCCAGGGTGACGGGCAGTTTGGGCGCTGTGTGGAACTGTCTGTGTCCACTCAACCACAGGAGACGGGCAGGCAGGGTGCTGTGTTCAACTTGCTGTGTCCACTGACCAATGGGAGACGGGCAGGCAGGATGCTGTTTGGAACTGTCTGTGTCCACTCACCCACGGGAGACTGGCTGGCAAGGCGCTGTGTTGAACTGGCTGTGTCCACTCACCCACGGGAAACGGGCAGGAAGTGCGCTGTGTTGAACTGGCTATGTCCACACACCCACGAGAGACGGGAAAAAAGGGCGCTGTGTGGAACTGGCTATGTCCACTCACTCTCTGGAGATGGGTAGGCAGGGCACAGTATGGAACTAGCTGTGTCCACTCACCCACGGGAGACGGGCAGGCACAGTGTTGTGTGTAACAGGCTGTGTCCATTCACCCAATGGAGATGGCAGGAAGGTCGCTGTGATGAACTGGCCTGTCCACACACCCAAGGAAGACGGGCAGGCTGGGCGCTGTGTGGAAATGGCTGTGTCCACACACCCAAGGGAGACAGGCAGGCAGGGTGCTGTTTGGAACTGGCTGTGTCCACTCAGCCACGGGAAACGGGCCGGCAGGGCGCTGTGTTGAACTGGCTGTGTGCACTCCCCCACAGGAGACGGGCAGGCACGGTGCTGTTTGGAACTGGCAGTGTCCACTCACCCATGGGAGACGGGCAGGTAGGGTGCTGTGTGGAAATGGCTGTGTCCACTCACTCTCTGGAAACGGGCAGGCAGAGCGCTGTGTGGAACAAACTGTGTCCACTCACCCACGGGAGACGGGCAGGCACAGCGCTGTGTGTAACTGGCTCTGTCCACTCAACCACTGGAGACAGGCAGTCAGGGCGCTGTTTGGAACTGGCTGTGTACACTCACCCAGTGGAGATGGGCAGGCAGGGCGCTGTGTTGAACTGTGTGTGCACACGCCCATGGGACTCGGGCATAGAGGGCGCTGTGTGGAACTGGCTGTGTCCACTCACCCACAGAAGACAGTCAGGCAGGGCGCTCTGTTGAACTCGCCGTGTCCACACATCGATGGGAGACGGGCAGACAGGGCGCTGTGTGGAACTGGCTGTGTCCACTCACCTACAGGAGACGTGCAGGCAGGGCGCAATGTGGAACTGGGTGTGTCCACTCTCCCAAGGGAGACGGTCAGGCACGCCTCTGTGTGGAACTGTCTGTGTCCACTAACCCACGGGAAATGGGCAGGAAGTGCGCTCTGTAGAACTGGCTATGTCCACACACCCACGGGAGATGGGCAAGTAGTGGGCTGTTCAACACTCCCACGGGAGACCGTCACGCTGGGCGCTGTGTTGAACTGGCTGTGTCCACTCTCCGACAAGAAATGGGCAAGAAGTGCGCTGTGTTGAACTGGCTGTGTCCACACACCCACGGGAGATGGGCAGACAGGGCGCTGTGTGGAACTAGCTGTGTCCACTCACCCACTGTAGATGGGCAGGCACACTCATGGGAGATGGGAAGACAGGGCGCTGTTTGGAACTGGGTGTGTCCACACAAGCACGGGAGATGGGCAGGCAGGGCGCTGTGTAGAACTGGCTGTGTCCACTCACCCACGGGAGATGGGCCGACAGGGTGCTGTGTGGAACTGGCTGTGTCCACACACCCATGGGATACGGGCAGGCAGGGCGATGGATGGAACTGGCTGTGTCCACTCACCCACGGGAGATGGGCAGGCAGGGCGCTGTGTTGAACTGGCTGTGTCCACACACCCAAGGGAGACGGGCATCCTGGGTGCTGTGTGGACTGGCTGTGTCCACTCACCCTCGGGAGACGGGCAGGCAGGGCGCTGCATGGAACTGGCTGTGTGGAACTGGCTGTGTCCACTCACCCGTTGGAGACGGGCAGGTAGGGTGCTGTGTGGATCTGGCTGTGTCCACATACCCATGGGAAACGGGAAGGCAGGGCGTGGTGTGGAACTGGCTGTGTCCACTCACCCACGGGAGCCAGGCAGGCAGGGCTCTGTGTGGATCTGGCTGTGTGTACACACCCACGGGAGATGGGCAGGCAGGGCACTGTGTGGAACTGGCTGTGTCTACTCACCCAGGGTGACGGGCAGGCAGGCGCTCTGTGGAACTGTCTGTGTCCACTCACCCACGGGAGACGGGCAGGCAGGGCGCTGTGTGGAACTGGCTGTGTCCACTCAGCAATGGGAGACGGGCAGGCAGGGCACTGTGTGGAACTGGGTGTGTCCAATCACCCACGGCAGACGGGCAGGCAGGGTGCTGTGTTGAATTGGCCGTGTCCACACACCGATGAGAGACGGGCACACAGGGCGCTGTGTGGAACTGGCTGTGTCCACACACCCACAGGAGACGGGCAGACACAGTGCTGTGTGTAACTGGCTGTGTCTACTCACCCAATGGAGACGGGCAGTCAGGGCGCTGTGTGGAACTGGCTGTGTCCACTAACCCACTGGAGTTGGCAGGCAGGGCGCTGTGTTGAACTGGCGTGTCCACACACACAAGGGAGACGGGCAGGCTGGGCGCTGTGTGGAACTGGCTGTGTCCACACACCCATGGGAGACGGGCAGACAGGGCCCTGTGTTGAACTGGCTATGTCCACACACCGATGTGAGATGGGCAGACAGGGTGCTGTGTGGAACTGGCTGTGTCCACACACCCACGGGAGACGGGCAAGCAAGGCGCTGTGTTTAACTGGCTGTGTCCACTCACTCACTGGAGACAGGCAGACAGGGCGCTGTGTGGAACTGTCTGTGTCCACACACCCATAGGAGACATGCAGACAGGGCGCTGTGTGGAACTGGCTTTGTCCACTCACCCATGGGAGAAGGGCAGGCAGGCCGCTGTGTTAAAATGGCTGTGTCCACACACACACAGGAGACGGGCAGGCAGGGCCCTGTGTTGAACTGGCTGTGTCCACTCACATATAGAAGACAGGCAGGCTGGGTGCTGTGTGGAACTGGCTGTGTCCACACAACCACGGGAGACGGGAGGCACGGTGCTGTGTTGGACTGGCTGTGTCCTCACTCCCACGGTAGACATGCAGGCAGGACGGTGTGTGGATCTGGCTGTTTGCACACACCAACGGGAGACTGGCAGGCAGGGCGTGGTGTTGGACTGGCTGTGTCCACACACCCACAGGAGACTGGGGCAGCAGGGCGCAGTGTGGATCTGGCTATTTCCACACACCCACGGGAGACGGGCAGGCACGGTGCTGTGTGGATCTGGCTGTGTCCACTCACCCACAGGAGACAGAAAGTCAGGGCACCATGTGGAACTGATTGTGTCCACACACCCACGGGAGACGGGCAGCAGGGTGCAGTGTGGATCTGGCTATTTCCACACACCCACGGGAGACGGGCAGACACAGTGCTGTGTGGATCTGGCTGTGTCCACTCACCCACAGGAGACGGAAAGTCAGGGCGCCATGTGGAACTGACTGTGTCCACACACCCACGGGAGACAGGCAGGCAGGGCAGTGTGTGGAACTGGCTGTGTCCACACACCCACGACTGACGGGCAGGTACGGCGCTGTGTGGAACTGGCAGTGACCACTGCCCCATGGGAGAGGGGCAGGCAGGGCGCTATGTGGAACTGGCTGTGTCCACTCACTCAGCAGAGAAAGGCAGGCTAGGCACTTGTGGTATTGGCTGTGTCCACACACCCACGCGAGACGGGTAGGAACGGTGCTGTGTGGAACTGGCTGTGTCCACTCACCCACGGGAGACAGGCAGGCACGGCGCTGTATGTAACTGGTTGTGTCCACTCACCCATTGGAGACATGCAGTCAGGGCGCTGTGTGGAACTGGCTGTGTCCACTCAACCACAGGAGACAGGCAGGCCGGGCGCTGTGTTGAACAGGCTGTGTCCACACACCTACGGGAGATGGGGAAGCTGGGCACTGTGTTGAACTCGCTGTGTCCACAGACCCACGAGGGACGGGCATAGAGGGCACTGTGTGGAACTGGCTGTGTCCACTCACCCTCGGAAGACGGGCAGGCAGGGCGCTGTGTTGACCTCGCCGTTGCACAACCCATGGGAGTCGGGCAGACAGGGCACTGTGTGGAACTGGGTGTGTCCACTCACCCATGGGAGACGGGAAGGCAGGGTGCTGTGTTTAACTGGCCGTGTCCACACACCCATGGGATATGGGAAGGGAGGGCCCTGTGTGGAACTGGCTGTGTCCACTCATCCAAGGTAGATGGGCAGGCAGGGCGCTGTGTGGAATTGGCCATGTCCACACACCCATAGGAGACGTGCAGACAGGGTGCTGTGTGGAACTGGCTGTGTCCACTCACCCACGGGAGACGGGCAGGCAGGGCGGTGTGTGGAACTGGCTGTGTCCGCACACTCACGACTGATGGGCAGGTACGGCGCTGTGTGGAACTTGCTGTGACCACTCACCCACAGGAGAGGGGCAGGTAGGGCGCTATGTGGAACTGGCTGTGTCCACTCACTCAGCGGAGAAGGACAGGCTGGGCACTGTGTGGAACTAGCTGTGTCCACTCACCCATGGGAGACGGGCAGGTATGGCGCTGTATGTAACTGGTTGTGTCCACTCACCCATTGGAGACAGGCAGTCAGGTCGCTGTGTGGAACTGGCTGTGTCCACTCACCCACTGGATATGGGCAGGCCGGGCGCAATGTTGAACTGGCTGTGTCCACTCACCAACGGGAGACGGGCAGGCAGGCACTGTGTGGAACTGGCTGTGTCCACTCAACCAGGGGAGACGGGCAGGGAGGCCGCTGTGTTGAACTGGCTGAGTCCACTTACCCACTGGAGATGGGCAGACAGGGCCCTGTGTGGAACTGGCTGTGTCCACTCAGCCACGGTAGATGGACAGGCACAGCGGTGTGTGTAATTGGCTGTGTCCACTCACCCATGGGAGATGGGCAGGCAGGCTGCTGTGTGGAACTGGATGTTTCCACTCACCCACGGGAGTTGGGCAGGCAGGGTGCTGTGTAACTGGCTGTGTCCACACACCCACTGGAGTCGGGCAGGCAGGATGCTGTGTTGCACTGGCTATGTCCACACACCCACGGGAGATGGGCAAGAAGGGTGCTGTGTAGAACTGGCTGTGTCCACTCCCATGGGAGATGGGCAGGCAGGGCGCTGTGTTTAAGTGGCCATGTACACACACCCATGGGAGACGGGCAGGCAGGGCCCTGTGTGGAACTGGCTGTGTCCACTCATCCAAGGTAGACGGGCAGGCAGGTCGCTGTGTGGAACTGGCCGTGTCCACACACCCATAGGAGACGTGCAGACAGGGTGCTGTGTGGAACTGGCTGTGTCCACTCACCCACGGGAGAGGGGCAGGCAGGGCACTGTTTTAAACTGGCTGTGTCCACTGACATATAGAAGACAGGCAGGCTGGGTGCTCTGTGGAACTGGCTGTGTCCACACACCCACGGGAGACGGGCAGGCAGGGCGCTGTGTTTAACTTGCTTGTCCACACAACCACAGGAGTCGGGCAGGCAGGGCGCTGTGGGGAGCTGGCTGTGTCCACTCACCAATGGGAGATGGGCTAGCACGACGCTGTGTGGAACTGTCTGTGTCCTCACACCCACGGTAGATGGGCAGGCAGGGCGCAGTGTGGAACTGGCTGTGTCCACTAACCATTGGGAGACAGGCAGGCAGAGCGCAGTGTGGAATTGGCTGTGTCAACTCACCCACGGGAGACGGGCAGGTAGGGTGCTGTGTGGATGTGGCTGTGTCCACACACCCATGGGAGGTAGGCAGGCTGGGTGCTGTGTTGAACTGGCTGTGTCCACTCACCCACGTGTGTGGGGCAGGCAGGGCGTGGTGTGGAACTCGCTGTGTCCACATACCCATGGGAGACGGGAAAGCAGGGCGATGTGTGGATCTGGCTGTGTCCACTCACTCGCTGGAGACGGGCAGGCAGGGCACTGTGTGGAACTAGCTGTGTCCACTCTGCTACGGGAGACGGGCAGGCACAGCGCTGTATGTAACTGGCCATGTCTACTCACCCACTAGAGACGGGCAGTCAGGGCGCTGTGTGGAACTGGCTGTGTCCACTCACCCACTGGAGACGGGCAGTCAGGGCGCTGTGTTGAGCTGGCTGTGTCCACACACCCATGGGAGACGAGCATACAGGGTGCTGTGTGGAACTGGCCTTGTCCACTCACCCTCAGAAGACGGGCAGGCAGGGCGCTGTGTTGAACTGGCCGTGTCCACACACCCATGGGAGGCGGGTAGACAGTACACTGTGTGGACCCGGCTGTGTCCACACTACCAGAGGAGACAGGCAGGTAAGGCGCTGTGTGGAACTGGCTGTGTCCACTCACCCACGGGAGATGACCAGGCAGGGAGACGTTTGGAATTGGCTGTGTCCACTCACTGTCTGAAGACGAGCAGGCAGGGCGCTGTGTGGAACGAGCTGTGTCCACTCACCCATGGGAGACGGGCAGGCTGTGTGTAACTGGCTGTGAACACTCACGCACTAAGACGGTCAGACATGGCGCTGTGTTGAACTGGCTGTGTCCACACACCCATGGGACATGGGCATAGAGGGTGCTCTGTGGAACTGGCTATGTCCACTCACCCACAGAAGACGGGCAGGTAGCGTGCTGTGTGGATCTGACTGTGTCCACACATCCACGGGGGATGGGCAGGCAGTGCGTGGTGTGGAACTGGCTTTGTCCACTCACCCATGGAAGACTGACAGGTAGGCTGCTGTGTGGATCTGGCTGTGTCCACACACTCACGGGATATGGGCAGGCAGGGCGAGGTGTCGGACTGGCTGTGTTGACACACCCACGGGAGATGGGCATGCTGGGTGCTGTGTGGACTGGCTGTGTCCACTCACCTTCGGGAGACGGACAGGCAGAGCGCTGTGTGGTACTGGCTTTGGCCACTTACCCAAGGGAGACGGGTAGGCAGGGCGCTGTGTGGAACTGGCTGTGTGGAACTGGCTGTTTCCACTCACCCACGACAGACGGGCAGGCAGGGCGCTGTGTTGAACTGGCCGTATCCACACACCGATGGGAGACGGGCAGATAGGGCACTGTGTGGAACTGGCTGTGTTGAACACACCCACGGGAGATGGGCAGGCAGGTTGCTGTGTGGAACTGGCTGTGTCCACTCAACCACGGAAGACGGGCAGGCAAGGCGCTGTGTGGAATTGGCTGTGTCCACTCCCCCATGGGATACAGGCAAACAGGGCGCTGTGTGGAATTGGCTGTGTCCACACACCCATGGGAGACGGGCAGGCAGGGCGCTGTGTGGAACTGGCTGTGTCCACCCACCCACGGCAGACGGGCAGGCATGGCGCTGTGTGGAAGTGGCTGTGTACAGTCAGCCACGGGAGATGGGCAGGCAGGGCACTGTGTGGAACTGGCTGTGTCCACTCACACACGGGAGACGGGCAGGCAGGGTGCTGTGTGGAGCTGTCTGTGTCTACACACCCACAGGAAACAGGCAGGCACGACGTGTGTTCAACTCACCGTTTCCTCACAGCCACGGAAGATGGGCAGGCACGGCGCTCTGTGGAACTGGCTGTGTCCACTCACCCATGGGAGACAGGCACACAGGGTGCTGTGTGGAACTGGCTCTGTCCACTCACTCACTGGAGACCGGCAGGCAGGGCGCTGTGTGGAACTAACTGAGTCTACTCAACCATGGGAGACGGGCAGGCACGGCGCTGTATGGAACTGGCTGTGTCCACTCATCCACTGGAGATGGGCAGGCAGGGCGCTGTGTTGAACTGGCTGTGTCCACACAACCATGGGAGACGGGC
Organism: Microcebus murinus; assembly: GCF_040939455.1. Classification (NCBI taxonomy): domain Eukaryota; kingdom Metazoa; phylum Chordata; class Mammalia; order Primates; family Cheirogaleidae; genus Microcebus; species Microcebus murinus. The sequence goes on along the minus strand of NC_134116.1, from coordinate 2,077,367 downwards.
TTACAGGTCACTGTGTGCAAGTGTCTGTGTCCACTCATCCATGGAAGACAGGCAGGCAGTACGCAGTGTTGAACTGGCCGTGTCCACACACCCATGAAAGACGGGCAGACAGGGCGCTTTGTGGAACTGGCTGTGTCCACACACCCATGGGAGACGGGCAGGCAGGGCATTGTGTGGAACTGGCTGTGTCCTCTCATCCACGGGAGATGGGCTGGCAGGGTGCTGTGTAGAACTGGTTGTGTGGAAGTGGCTGTGTCCAGTCACCCATGGGAGAAGGGCAGGTAGGGTGCTGTGTGGATCTGGCTGTGTCCACACACACACGGGATACAGGCAGGCATGGCGCAGTGTGGAACTGGCTGTGTCCACTCACCCACGGTAGACAGGCAGGCACAGTGCTCTGTGGAACTGGCTGTGTCCATCACCCATAGGAGACGGGCAGGTAGGGCGCTGTGTGAAACTGGCTGTGTCCACTGACCCACAGGAGATGGACAGGCAGAGGTCTGTGTGAAACTGGTTGGGTCCACGCATTCTCGGAAGGAGGGCAGGCTGGGTGCTGTGTGGAACTGGCTGTGTCAACTCACCCACGGGAGACGGGCAGGCAGTGCGCTGTGTGGATCTGGCTGGGTCCACACCCTCACGGGATACGGGCAGGCAGGGCGAGGTGTTGGACTGGCTGTGTCAACACACCCACGGGAGATGGGCATGCTGAGTGCTATGTGGACTGGCTGTGTCCACTCACCTTCGGGAGACGGACAGGCAGGGTGCTGTGTGGTACTGTCTGTGGCCACTTACCCAAGGGAGACGGGCAGGCAGGGCGCTGTGTGGACCTGGCTGTGTGGAACTGGCTGTGTCCACTCACCCACAGCAGATGGGCAGGCAGGGCGCTGTGTTGAACTGGCCGTGTCCACACACCGATGGGAGACGGGCAGACAGTGCGCTGTGTGGAACTGGCTGTGTTGAACACACCCACAGGAGACGGGCAGGCAGGGCGCTGTGTGGAACTGGCTGTGTCCACTAAACCACGGGAGACGGGCAGGCAGGGCGCTGTGTGGAACTGGCTGTGTCCACTCCCCCATGGGATACAGGCAGACAGGGCGCTGTGTGGAACTGGCTGTGTCCACACACCCATGGGAGACGGGCAGGCAGGGCGCTCTGTGGAACTGGCTGTGTCCACTCACCCACGGCAGACGGGCAGGCAGGGCGCTGTGTTGAACTGGCCGTATCCACACAATAATGAGAGACAGGCAGACAGGGCGCTGTGTGGAACTGGCTGTGTCCAAACACCCAATGGAAATGGCAGGCAGGGTGCTGTGTTTCACTGGAGTGTCCACACAAACAAGGGAGACAGGCAGGCTGGGCGCTGTGTGGAACTGGCTGTGTCCACACACCCATGGGAGACGGGCAGACAGGGCCCTCTATTGAACTGGCCGTGTCCACACACTCATAAGAGACAGGAAGACAGGGCGCAGTGTGGAACTGGGTGTGTCCACACAGCCACGGGAGACGGACAGGCAGGGCGCTGCCTGGAACTGGCTGTGTGGAACTGGCTGTGTCCACTCACCCGTTGGAGACGGGCAGGCAGGGCGCTGTGTGGAACTTGCTGAGTCCACTCTGCCACTGGAGACGGACAGGCAGGGCGCTGTGTTGAACTGGCTGTGTTTACTCACCCACGGGAGACGGGCAGGCTGGACGCTGTGTGGAACTGGCTGTGTACAGACACCTACAGGAGATCGGCTGGTATTATGCGGTGTGGAAATTGCTGTGTCCACACACCCACGGGAGACTTGGAGGCAGGGCGCTGAGTGGAACTGGCTGTTTCCACACACCCTAGGGAAACAGCCACGAAGGACGCTTTTTGGAAATTGCTGTGTCCACATATCCTCGGGACACGGGCAGGCAGGGCGCATTGTGGTATGGGTTGTGTCCACACACCCGTGGGTTTGGGCAAGCTGGACGCTGTGTGGAACAGGCTTTGTCCGCATACCCACGCGAGATGGGCAGGCAGGGCGCTGTGTGGAGCTGGCTATGTACACACACCCAAGGGAGATGGGCAAGCGGTACGCTGTGTGGAACTGGCTGTGTCCACACACCCACAGGAGACAGGCAGGTGCTAGGTGGAACTGGCTGTGTCCACACACCCATGGGAGATGGGCAGGCAGGGCGCTATGTGGAATGGGCTGTGTCCACACACCTAAGGAGATGGGCAACCATGACTCTGTGTGGAAATACTGTGTCCACACACCAAAGGGAGACAAGCAGGCAGGGTGCTGTGTGGAGATAGCTGTGTCCATGCAGCCACGGGAGATGGGAAGACAGGGTGCTGTGTGGATATGACTGTGTCCACACACCCACGGGAGATGGGTTCGCAGTGCTCTGTGTGGATCTGGCTGTGTCCACGCACCCACCGGAGATGGGCGAGCAGGACGCATTGTGGAACTGGCAGTGTCCCCACACCCACGGGACACGGGCAGGCAGGGGGTTGTTTGGAACTGACTGTATCCATGCACCCACAGGAGATGGGCACGCAGGGCGTGTTGTGGAACTGGTTGTGTCCACACACCCACGGGAGACGGGCAGGCAGGGCGTTGTGTGGAACTGGCGGATTCCACACACCCACGGAGACGGGCATGACGGGTACAGTGTGTAACTGGTTGTGTCCACTCACACACAGGAGACGGGCTGGCAGGACGCTGGGTGGAACTCGCTGTGTTCACACACCCACCGGAGACAGACATGCAGGACACTGTGTGGAACTGGCTGTGTCCACACACTCATGGTGGACGGGCAGGCAGGGCACTGTGTGGAACTGGCTGTGTCCACACTCCCACGGTAGATGGGCAGGGTTAGGGTAAGGGTTAGGGTTAGGGTTAGGCTAGGGTTATGGTTAGGGTGAGGGTGAGGGTTAAGGTTAGGGTTAGGGTTAGGGTCAGGGTTAAAAGTTAGTGTAGGGTTAGGGTTAGGTTTAGGGTTAAGGGTTAGGGTTAGGGTTAGTGTGAGGGTGAGGGTTAGGGTGAGGGTTAGGGTTAGTGTGAGGGTGAGGTTTAGTGTGAGGGTCAGGGTCTGAGTTAGGGTTAGGGTCAGGTTAAGGGTTAGGGTCAGGATCAGGGTTAGGGTCAAGGTTAGGGTCAGGGTCAGGGTCTGGATCAGGGTCAGGGTTAAGGTTAGAGTTAGGATTATGGTCTGGTGTAGGGTCTGGTCATGGTTAGGGTTAGGGTTAGGGTCACGGTTAGGGTCAGGGTTAGGGTAAGGGTCAGGGTTAGGGTCAGGTTAGAGTTAGGGGTTAGGTTTAGGGTAATGGTTATGGGTTAGGGTAGTGTTAGGGTTATGGTTAGGGTTAAGTTCAGGGTCAGGGTTAGGGTTAGGGTCGGGGTTAGGGTTAGGGTTGTGGTAGGGTTAGGGTTGGTGTTAGAGTCAGTGTTAGGGTTGGGATTACGGTTAGGGTTAAGGGTTAGGTTTAGGGTTAGGATTAGGGTTAGGGTTAGGGAAGGAGTTAGGGAGTGGATTTGGGTTAGGGTTAGATTTCAGGTTGGTGTTAGAGTTAGGGTTAGGGTTGGGGTTAGGGAGGGTTAGGGTTAGGGTTAGGGTTGGGGTTGGGGTTAGCGTTAGGGTTAGGGTTAATTGTTAGAGTTCGGGTTAGGGTTAAGGTATGGGATTATGGTTAAGGGTGGGATTAGGGTAGGGTTATGTTTAGGGTTTGGGATAGAGAGGGTGTTTGGGTTAGTGTTAGAATTAGGGTTAGGGATGGGTTTAGGGTTAAGGTTTGCGTTAGGGTTAGGGTTAGGATTGGGGTTAGTGTTAGGATTAGGTTTGGGGTTAGGTTTAGGGTTATTGTCAGGGTTAGTTTTGGAGTTCAGGTTAGGTTTGGGTTTTGGATTAGGGTTAGGGTTAGTGTTCAGGTTATGGTTAGGGTTATGGTTAGTGTTAGGGTTAGGGTTCGTGTTAGGCAGGGGGTTAGGTTTAGGGTTAGGTTTGGGGTTAGTGTTTGGGTTAGGTTTAGAGTTGGGGTTAGGGTTAAGGGATGGGATTAGGGTTAAAGGTTGGTATTAGGGCAGGGTTAGGTTTAGGGTTGGTGTTAGGGTTAGGGTTAGGGTTAGGGTCAGAGTCATGGTCAGGTTCAGGGTCCGGTTTAGGTTTAGGGTTGGGGTTAGGTTTAGGGTTGGGGTTAGTGTTACGGTTACTGTTAGTGTTAGGGTTGGTGTTAGGGTTAGGGTTAGGGTTAGGGTTAGGGTCAGGGTCATGGTCAGGGTTAGGGTTAGGGTTGGGGTTAGTGTTAGGATTGTGTTTAGTGTTATGGTTGGGGTTATGTTCAGGGTTAGTGTTTAGGTTAGGGTTAGGTTTTGGGTTAGAGTTGGGGTTAGGTTAATGGATGGGATTAGGGTTAAGTGTTGGGATTCGGGTAGTGTTAGGGTTAGGTTTGGTGTTAGGGTTAGGGTTAGGTTTAGGGTTATGTTTACGGTCAGAGTCAGGGTCAGGGTCAGGGTCAGGGTTATGGTTACGGTTTGGGTTAGGGTTAGGGTTAGGATTGGGTATAGGTTCTGGGTTAGTTTTGCTGTTGGGGTTAGTGTTGGGTTTGGGATTAGGGTTAGGTTAGGGTTAGGGTTAGGTTTAGGGTTACGTTTAGGGTTGGGTTTAGGGTTACGGTTAGTTTTAGGGTTAGGATTGGCGTTAGTGTTAGGGTTAGGGTCTGTGTTAGGGTTAGGGTTGGGTTAGTGTTGGGGTTAGGGTTATGATTAGGGTTGGGGTTAGGGTTAGGGTTAGGCTTGGGGTTAGGGATAGGGTTAGTGTTAGGGTTGGGGTTAAGGTTAGGTTTAGGATTAGAAGTTAGTGTAGGGTTAGGGTTAGGGTTAGGGTTAAGGGTTAGGTTGAGGGTTAGGGTCAGAGTTAGGGTTAATGTCAGGGTCAGTGTCAGGGTCTGGTTCAGGGTCAGGGTTAATGTTAGTGTCAGGGTCATTGTCTAGGATAGATTCTGGGTCAGGGTTAGGGTCAGTGTCAGGGTCAGGGTTAGGGTTACGGTCAATGTTAGGGTTAGGTTCAGGGTTAGGTTAATGGTCAGGGTTAGGGTCTGGGTTAGGTTCAGGGGTAGAGTTAAGGGCTTCGTTTATGGTCAGGGGTAGAGGTTAGGGTAGGGTTAGGGTTAGGGTTAGGTTTAAGCTCAGGGTCAGGGTTAGGGTTAGGGTTGGGGTTAGTGTTAGGGTTGGTGTTAGAGTCAGGTTTAGGGTTGGAGTTTGGGTTAGGGTTGGGATTTGGTTTAGGTTTAGTTTTAGGGTTAGGGTTAACGGTTGGGATTAGGGTTAGGGTTAGGGTTAAAGGTTAGGGTTAGGGTTAGAGTTAGGGTCAGGGTTAGGGGTTAGGGTAGTTTTAGGGTTATTGTTAGGTTTAAGCTCAGGGTCAGTGTTAGGGTTAGGGTTGGGGTTAGGATTAGGGTTGGTGTTAGGGTCAGGGTTAGGATTTGGTTTGGGGTTAGGGTTGGGGTTGGGGTTAGTGTTATGGTTAGGGTTGGGGTTGGGGTTGGGGTTAGGGTTAGGGTTAGGTTTAGGGTTATGGTTAGGGTTAAGATTAATGTTAAAGTTAGGGTTAGGCTTAGGGTTGGGGTTAGGTAGGGGGTTTTGGTTTGGGTTAAGTTAGGGTTGTGGTTAGGGTTAGGGTTGGGGTTAGGGTTTTGTTAGGGTTGGGGTTAGGCTTAGGATTAGGCTTGGGGTTAGGGTTAGGGTTAGGGTTAGAGTTAAGGTTAAAGTTAGGGTTAGTCTTAGGGTTGGGGTTAGGTTGGGGTTTGGGTTAGGGTTAAGTTATTGTTGTGGTTATGGTTAGGGTTGGGGTTAGGGTTTTGGTTAGGGTTGGGGTTAGGGTTAGGGTTAGGCTTGGGGTTAGGTTTATGGTTAGGGTTGGGCTTAGGGTTAGGTTTAGGGTTAGGAGTTAGGGTAGTGTTAGTGTTATTGTTAAGGGCTAGGGTGAGGGATAGGGTTAGGGTTAGTGTGAGGGTTAGGTTTAGTGTTAGGGTTAGGGTGAGGTTTAGAGTTAGGGTGAGGGTGAGTGTTAGGGTGAGGGTCAGTGTCAGTGTTAGGTTTATGGTCAGGGTCTGGGTCAGGGTCTTGGTTAGGGTCAGGGTTAAGGTTAGGATCAGGGTTAGGCTCTGGGATAGATTCTGGGTCAGGATTAGGGTCAGTGTCACGGTCAGGGTTAGGGTTAGGGTCAGTGTTAAGGTTAGGTTCAGGGTTAAGGTAAGTGTCAAATTTAGGGACAGGGTTAGGTTCAGGGTTAGAGTTAGGGGTTCGGTTTAGGGTCAGTGTTAGGGGTTAGGTTAGGGTTAGGATTAGGGTTAGGGTTCAGCTCAGGGTCAGGGTTAGGGTTAGGGTCGGGGTTAGGGTTAGGGTTGGGTTAGGGTTAGGGTTAGGGTTAGGGTCAGGTATAGGTTCAGGGTTAGTGTTGGAGTTGGGGTTATTGTTGGTGTTGGGGTTAGGGTTAGGGTTAGGGTTAGGTTTAAGGTTAGGTTTAGTGTTGGGTTTAGGGTTTGGGTTAGTGTTAGGGTTAGGGTTGGGGTTAGGGTTAGGGGTAGGGTTAGGGTTAGGGTCAAGGTCAGGGTCAGGGTGATGGTTAGGTTTAGGATTGAGGTTAGTGTTAGAGTTGTGGTTATGGTTAGTGTTGGGGTTAGTTTCAGGGTTAGGGTTCGGGTTAAGGTTAGGGTTAAGTTTGAAGTCAGGGTTAGGCTTCGTGTTGGGATTAGGTAGGGGGTTAGGGTTAGGGTTATGGTTAGGTTTAGTGTTAGAGTTAGGGTCAACGTCAGTGTCAGGGTCAGGGTTAGGGTCAGGTTTAGGATTACTGTTAGAGTTTGATTAGGGTTTGGGTTGGGGTTAGGTTCATTTTTAGGGTTAGCTTTAGGGTTAAGTTTAAAGTTAGGGTTAGGCTTAGGGTTGGAGTTAGGTAGGGGGTTAGGTTTAGGTTTAATTTAGGGTTGTGGTTAGGGTTAGCGTTGGGGTTAGGTTTATGTTTAGGGTTAGGGTTAGGGATAGGCTGGGGTTAGGGTTAGGGTTTGGTTTGGGGTTAGGCTTAGGGTTAGGGTTAAGATTAGGGTTAGGAGTTCGGGTAGGGTTAGGGTTAGGGTTAATGTTTAGGGTGAGGGTTAGCGTTAGCATGAGGATGAGGGTTACGGTTATGGTTAGGGTCAGTGTTAAGGTTAGGTTCAGGGTTAGGGTAAGGGTCAGTGTTAGGGTCAGGGTTAAGTTCGGGGTTAGAGTTAGGATTTAGGTTTAGGGTCAGGGTTAGGGATTAGGGTAGGCTTAGGGTTAGGGTTAGGGTTAAGGTTTAGGGTTAGGGTTAGGGTTAGAGTTAGTGTTAGGGTTAGGGTTAGTGTTACGTTTGAAGTTAGGGAGGAGATTATGGTTAGGGTTAGGTTTTGGGTTGGGGTTAGGGTTAGGTTTAGCCTTAGGTTTAGGGTTAGTGTTAGGGTTGTGGTTAGGAAGGGTTATTGTTAGGTTTAGGGTTAGGGTTAGGGTTTGTGTTAGTGTTAGGTTTGGGGTTAGGGTTACCGTTAGTGTTGGGGTTAGTGTTATTGTTATGGTTAGGGTTAGGTTTGCTGTTAGTGTTAGGGTTAGGGTTCGGGTTAGGGTTAGGGTTAGGGTTAGTGTTTGGGTTAGCGTTAGGGTTGGGGTTAGGTTTAGGGTTAGGGTTCAGGTTAGGGTTAAGGTTAGGGTTAGGGTTAGTGTTAGGCTTAGGGTTATGGTTATGGTTAGAGTTAGGATTAGGGTTGTGTCCACTCACTCTCTGGAGACAGATAGGCAGTGTGCTGTGTGCAACTAGCTGTGTCCACTCACCCACGGGAGACAGGCAAGCACAGTGCTTTGTGTATCTCACTGTGTCCACTCACCCATTGGAGACGGGCCGTCAGGGCGCTATGTGGAAATGGCTGTCTCCACTCACTCACGAGAGACCGGCATGTTGAGCGCTGTGAGGAACTGGCTGTGTCCACTCCCCCAGGGGAGATAGTCAGGCACGGCGCTGTGTGGAACTTGTTGTGTCCACTCACCGACGGGAGATGGGCAGGCATTGTGCTGTGAGGAACTAGTTGTTTCCACACACCCATGGGAGACGGGCAGGCACGGCACTATGTGAAACTGGTTGTTTCCACTCACCCATCGGAGACAGGCAGGCAGGGCGCTGTGTTGAACTGGTTTTGTCCACTCACCCATGGGACACGTGGAGGCAGGGGCTTTGTTGAACTAGCTGTGTCCACTCACCCATGGGAGACCGGCAGGCAGGGCGCTTTGTGGAACTGGCTGTGTCCACTCACCCACGGGAGACCGGCAGGCAGGGCGCTTTGTGGAACTGGCTGTGTCCACACACCCACGGGACATGGGAAGGCACGGCGCTGTGTGGATGTGGCTGTGTCCATACACCCATGGGAAACGGGCAGGCAGGGTGCTGTGTGGAACTGCCTTTGTCCACTCACCCACGGGAGATGTTCAGGCACAGCACTCTGTGGAAATGGCTGGTTCCACTCAACCACGGGAGACTGGTAGGCAGAGCGCTGTGTGGAACTGGCTGTTTCCTCTCCCCCACGGGAGACGAGCAGACAGGGCGCGGTGTGGAACTGGCTGTGTTCACTCACCGACAGGAGATGGGCAAGAGGGCGCTGTGTTGAGTGGGATTTTTCCACACACCCAAAAAGGTGGGCATGCTGTGGAACAGGCTGTGTCCAAAAACCAATGGGAAACGGAAAGGCAGAGCGCTGTGTGGAACTGGCTGTGTCCTCTCAGGCAACGGAGACGGGTGCTGTGTGGATTTGGCTGTGTCAACACACCCATGGGAGATGTGCAGGCAGGGAGCTGTGTGGAACTGGCTGTGTCCACTCTCCCATGGGAGACAGGCAGGCACGGCACTGTGTTTAACTGGCTGTGTTCACAATCCCACAAGAGACGGACAGGAAGGGCGCTGTGTGGAATGTGCTGTGTCCACTCACCCAAGGGAGACGGGGCAGTCAGGGTGCTGTGTGGATCTGGCTGTGTCCACTCACCCAAGGGAGACGGGCAGGCAGGGAGCTGTGTGGAACTGGCTGTGTCCACTCTCCCATGGGAGACAGGCAGGCACGGCGCTGTGTTTAACTGGCTGTGTTCACAATCCCACAAGAGATGGACAGGAAGGGCGCTGTGTGGAATGTGCTGTGTCCACTCACCCACGGGTGACGGGCAGGCACGGCGCTGTGTGGAATGTGCTGTGTCCACTCACCCAAGGGAGACGGGGCAGTCAGGGCGCTGTGTGGATCTGGCTGTGTCCACTCACCCAAGGGAGACGGGAAGGTAGGGTGCTGTGTGGAACTGGCTGTGTCCACTCACCCACAGGAGACTGCAGGCACGGTGCTGTGTGGAATTGGCTGTGTCCACTCACCTACGGGAGACGGGCAGGCACTGCGCTGTGTTTAACTGGCCCTTTCCTCACACCCACAGGAGACGGGCAGGAAGGGCGCTGTGTGGTACTGACTGTGTCCACACACAGATTGGAGACGGCCAGGTAGGGTGCTCTGTGGAATTGTCTGTGTCCACTCACCCACGGGAGACAGACAGGCAGGGCACGGTGTGAAACTGGCTGTGTCCACACACCCACGGGAGACGGGCAGGCTGAACGCTGTGTTGAAATGGCTGTGTCCATACACCCACGGGAGACGGGCAGGCAGCAGGCTGTGTGGAACTGGCTGTGTCCACACACCCACATGAGATGTGCAGGCTGGGCACTGTGTGGTATTGGCTGTGTCCACACACCCATGCGAAATGGGCAGGCAGAATGCTGTGTGGAACTGGCTGTGTCCACTCACCCACGGGAGATGGTCAGGCAGGGCGCTGTGTGGATCTGGCTGTGTCCAAACTCCCATGGGAGACCGTCAGGCTGGGAGCTGTCTTGAACTGGCTGTGTTCACTCAGCCATGGGAGACGGGCAAGCAGGGCCCTGTGTTGAACTGGCTGTGTGCACACACTTATGGGAGACGGGCAGGCAGGGCGCTGTGTGGAACTTGCTATGTCCACTCTTCCACTGGAGACGAACAGGCAGGGCGCTGTGTTGAAATGGCTGTGTCCACTCACCCACGGGTGACGGGCAGGCAGGGCGCCGTGTGGAACTGGCTGTGTCCACTCACCCACGGGAGACGGGCAGGCACGGCGCTGTGCGGAACTGGCTGTGTCCTCACACCCACGGGAGACGGCCAGGCAGGGTGCAGTGTGGACCTGGCTGTGTCCACACACCCACGGGAGAAGGGCAGGCACGGCGCTGTGTTGAACTGTCTCTGTCCACACAACCACCACAGACGGGAATGCTGGGTGCTGTGTGGAACCGGCTGTGTCCACTCACACATGGGATACGGGCAGGCACGGCCTTGTTTGGAACTGGCTGTGTCCACTCACATTCGGGACAGGCAGGCAGGGTGCTGTGTGGAACTGGCTGTGTCCAGTCTTGCAAGGGAGACGAGCAGACAGGGCACGGTGTGGAACTGCCTGTGTCCAAAAAGCCACGGGAGACTGGCAAGCACGGCGCAGTATGGAACTGGCTCTGTCCACTCACCTTGGGAGACGGGCAGGCTGGGTGATGTGTGAAACAGCCTGTGTCCACTCACCCACGGGAGACGAGCAGACATGGCGCTGTGTTGAACTGGCTGTGTCCACACACTCACAGGAGACGGGCAGGCAGGGCGCTATGTGGAACTGGCTGTGTGCTCACACCCATGGGAGACGGGCAGGCAGTGCGCTGTGTGGAACTGGCTGTGTCCACTCACCCACGGAAGACGGGCAGGCACGAGGCTGTGTTGAACTGGCCATGTCCTCACACCCACGGGAGACGGCCAGGCAGGGCGCAGTGTGGACCTGGCTGTGTCCACTCACCCACGGGAGAAGGGCACGCAGCATGCTTTGTGGAACTGGCTATGTCCCCTCACCCATGGGAGACGGGCAGGCAGCGCACTGTGTGGAACTGGCTGAGTCCACACACCCATGGGAGACAGGCAGGCAGGGCGCTGTGTGGAACTGGCTGTGTCCAGACACACACGGGAGATCGGCAGGCAGGACCCTGTGTGGATCCAATGTGTCCACTCACTCACGGGAAAACAGCAGGCAGGGCACTGTGTGGAACTGGCTGTGTCCACTCACCCACAGGAGATGGGCAGAAATGGCGCTGTGTTGAACTGGCTGTGTCCACACACTCACAGGAGACGGGCAGGCAGGGCGCTATGTGGAACTGGTTGTGTCCTCACACCCACAGGAGACGGGCAGGTAGTGTGCGGTGTGGAACTGGCTGTGTCCACACACCCAAGGGAGACTGGCAGGCAGGGCGCCATGTGGAACTGGCTGTGTCCACTCACCCACGGGAAACGGGCAGGCAGGGCGCATTATTGAACTGGCCGTGTCTTCCAACCCACGGGTGACGGGCAGGCAGGGCATAGTGTTGGACTGGCTGTATCCACACACCCACGGGCGACAGGCATGCTGGGTGCTGTGTGGAACTGGCACTGTCCAGACACCCACGGGAGATGGGCAGGCAGGGCGCTGTGTGGAACTGGCTATGTCCACACACCCACGGAAGACAGGCATGCAGGGCGTGGTGTTGAATTGGCAGTGCCTTCACACCCATGGGAGACGGGCAGGCAGGGCACGGTGTTGGACTGGCTGTGTCCACTCACCCATGGGAGACAGGCAGGCAGGGCGCTGTGTGAAACTGGCTGTGTCCACACACCCACAGGAGACGGGGATGCTGGGTGCTGTGTGGAACTGGCTGTGTACACTCTCCCACGGGAGACGGGAAGGCATGGCTCTGGGTGGAACTGGCTTGTCCACTCACCCACGGGAGACGGGCAGGCAGGGCGCTGTGTGGAACTTGCTATGCCCACACACCCTCGGGAGACGGGCTGCAACGGCGTATTGTTGAACTGGCCGTGTCTTCACACCCATGGGAGACAGGCAGGCAGGGCGCAGTGTTGGACTCGCTGTGTCCAGTCACACATGGGAGACGGGAAAGCAGGGAGCAGGGTGGATCTGGCTATTCCCACACAACCATGGGAGACAGGCAGGCACGGCGCTGTGTGGATCTGGCTGTGTCCACTCACCCACGGGCGACGGGCATGCTGGGTGCTGTGTGGAACTGGGAGTGTCCAGTCACCCACGGGAGACAGGCAGGCAGCGCGCTCTGTGGAACTGGCAGTGTCAACACACCCACGGGTAACGGGCAGGTACGGTGCAGTGTGGAACTGGCTGTGACCACTCACCCACGGGAGACGGTCAGGCAGGGCGCTGTGTGGATCTGGCTGTGTCCACACACCCACGGGTGACGGGCTAGCACGGTGCATTGTTTAACAGGCCGTGTCCTCACCCCCGTGGGAGACGGGCAGGCAGGGCGCGGTGTTGGACTGGCTATGTCTGCTCACCCACGGGAGACGGGAAGGCAGGTCGCTGTGTGGAACTGGCTGTATCCACACACCCACGGGCGACGGGCATGCTGGGTGCTGTGTGGAACTGGCAGTGTCCAGTCACCCAAGGGAGACGGGAAGGCTGGGCGCTGTGTGGAACTGGCTATGTCCACTCACCCACCGGAGACAGGTAGGCACGGTGCTGTGTGGAACTGGCTGTGTCCACACACCATGGGAGATGGGCAGGCAGGGCTCGGTGTGTATCTGGCTGTGTCCACACACCCACAGGAGACGAGCAGGCACGGCGCTGTGTGGAATTGTCTGTATCCACTGACCACGGGAGACAGGCAGGCAGCGCGCTCTGTGGAACAGGCTATGTCCACACACCCACGGGGGATGGGCAGGCAGGACGCGGTGTTGAACTGGCCGTGTCCTCACACCCACGGGAGACGGGCAGGCAGGTCGCTGTGTGGAACTGGCTGTGACCTAACACCCACAAGCGATGGGCATGCTGGGTGCTGTGTGGAACTGGCTGTGTCCATTCACCCACGGGAGACAGGCAGGCATGGCGCTGTTGGAACTGGCTGTGTCCACACACCCATGGGAGACGGGCAAGCAGGGCGCGGTGTGGATCTGGCTGTAACCACACACCCACGGGAGACGGGCAGGCAGGGCGCTGTGTGGAACTGGCTGTGTCCACTCACCCACGGGAGACGGGCAGGCAGGGCGCAGTGTGGAAATAGCTGTGTTCACACACCCACGGGAGACGGGCAGGTAGTGAGCTGTGTGGAACTTTCTGTGTCCACACAATCACGGGAGACGGGCAAGAAGGGCGCTGTGTTTAACTGGCTATGTCCACACACCCACGGAGGACGAGCAGGCTGGGTGCTGTGTGAAAATGGCTGTGTCCACTCACCCACGGAAGATGGGACGGAAGGGCGCTGTGTGGATCTGGCTTGTCCACTCACCCATGGGAGATGGGTAGGCAGTGCACTGTGTGGATCTGGCTGTGTACACTCACTCACAGGAGAAGGGCAGCAGGGCGCTGTGTGGAACTGGCTGTGTCCACACACCCAAGGGCGACGGGCTTCCTGGGTGCTGTTTGGAACTGGCTGTTTCCAGTCACACATGGGAGACAGGCAGACAAGTCACTGTGTGGATCTGGCTGTGTTCACACACACACGGGCGACGGGCATGCTGGGTGCTGTGTGGAACTGGCACTGTCCAGTCACCCACGGGAGACGGGCAGGCCGGGCACTGTGTGGAACTGGCTCTGTCCACTCACCCACGGGAGATGGGCAGACACAGCCCTGTACGGAACTGGTTGTGTCCACACACCCACGGGAGACGGGCAGGCCGGGCTCGGTGTGTATCTGGCTGTGTCTACACACCCATGGGAGACGGGCAGGCACGGCGCTGTATGGAACTGGCTGTATCCACTCACCACGGGAGATGGGCAGGCAGGGCGCTGTGTTAAACTGGCTGTGTCCACAAACCCACAGGAGTCGGGGATGCTGGGTGCTGTGTGGAACTTGCTGTGTCCAGTCACCCACGGGAGATGGGCACGCAGGGCACTGTGTTAAACAGGCTTTATCTACACACCCACGTAAGACGGGCTGACAGGGCGCTGTGTGGAACTTGCTGTGTCCACTCACCCATGAAAGACGGGCAGGCAGGGCGCTGTGTTGAACTGGCTGTATCAACTAACCCACAAGAGACGGACAGTCACGGTGCTATGTGGAACTGGCTGTGGCGATTCACCCACGGGAGATGGGCAGGTAGGGTGCTGTGTTGAACTGGCTGTGTCCACTCACCCATAGGAGACGGGAAGGCAGGGCGCTGTGTGGAGCTGGCTATGTCCACTCACCCATCGGAGATGGGCAGGCAGGGTGCTGGGTTGAACTGGCTGTGTCCTCTCAGCCACGGGAGACGGGCAGGCACGAAGCTGTGTGGAACTGGCTGTGTCCACACACCCACGGGAGACGGGCTGGCAGGGCACGGTGTGGATCTGGCTATGTCGACACACCCATGGGAGACAGGTTGGCACGGCGCTGTGTGGATCTGGCTGAGTCCACTCACCCACGGGAGACGGGCAGCTACCGCGCAGTGTAGAACTGGCTGTGTCCACTGACCCACGAGAGATGGACAGGCTGGGCGTTGTTTGGAATTGGCTGTGTCCACACACCCATGGGAGACGGGCTGTCAGGGTGTGGTTTGGAAACGGCTGTGTCCACACACCCATGGGAGACGTGCAGACAGGGCGTAGAGTGGAACAGGCTGTGTCCACTCACCCACCAGAGACGGGCAGGCAGGGCGCTATGTAGATCTGGCTGTGTCCACTCACCCACCGGAGATGGGAAATCACGGCACTGTGTGGATCTGGGTGTGTACACTCACCCACGGGAGATTGGCGGTCAGGACGCTGTGTTACTGGCTGTGTCCACACACCCACGGGACATGGGAAGGCAGGGCACTGGGTGGAAATGGCTGTGTCCACTCACCCATGGGAGACGGGCAGGCAGGGCGCTGTGTGGTCCAGGCTGTGTCCACTAACACACGGGAGACGGTCAGGCAGGGCGCTGTGTTGAACTCGCCGTGTCCACACACCGATGGGAGACGGGCAGACAGGGCGATGTGTGGAACTGGCTGTGTCCACACACCCATGGGAGACGGGCAGGCAGGGCGCTGTATGGAACTGGCTGTGTCCACACAGCCACGGGAGATGGGCAGGCAGGGCACTGTGTAGAACCGGCTGTGTCCACTCACCCACGGGAGACGTGCAGGCAGGGCGCAGTGTGGAACTGGGTGTGTCCACTCCCCACGGGAGATGGTCAGGCACGCCTCTGTGTGGAACTGTCTGTGTCCACTAACCCACGGGAAATGTGCAGGAAGTGCGCTCTGTAGAACTGGCTATGTCCACACACCCACGGGAGATGGGCAAGTAGTGCGCTGTGTTGAACTGGCTATGTCCACACACCCACGGAAGACCGTCAGGCAGGGTGCTGTGTTGAACTGGCTGTGTCCACTCTCCGACAAGAAACGGGCAAGAAGTGCGCTGTGTTGAACTGGCTGTGTCCACGCACCCATGGGAGATGGGCAGGCAGGGCGCTGTGTGGAACTAGCTGTGTCCACTTACCCACGGGAGACGGGCAGGCACAGTGATGTGTGTAACTGGCTATGTCCACTCACCCACTGGATACGGGCAGGCTGCGCGCTATGTGGAACTGGCTGTGTCCACACACCCATGGGAGACAGGCAGGCAGGGCACTGTGTGGAACTGGCTGTGTCCACACACCCATGGGATACGGGCAGACAGGGCGTGTGTTGAACTGGCCGTGTCCACACACTCATGGGAGATGGGAAGATAGGGCACTGTTTGGAACTGAGTGTGTCCACACAGCCACGGGAGATGGGCAGGCAGGGCGCTGTGTAGAACTGGCTGTGTCCAGTCACCCACGGGAGATGGGAAGACAGGGTGCTGTGTGGAACTGGGTGTGTCCACACACCCATGGGATACGGGCAGGCAGGACGATGGGTGGAACTGGCTGTGTCCACTCACCCACGATGGGCAGGCAGGGCGCTGTGTTGAACTGGCTGTGTCCACACACCCAAGGGAGACGGGCACCCTGGGTGCTGTGTGGACTGGCTGTGTCCACTCACCCTCGGGAGATGGGCAGGCAGGGCGCTGTGTGGAACTGGCTGTCTGGAACTGGCTGTGTCCACTCACCCGTTGGAGACGGGCAGGTAGGGTGCTGTGTGGATCTGGCTGTGTGCACACACCCATGGGAAACGGGAAGGCAGGGCGCGGTGTGGAACTGGCTGTGTCCACACACCCATGGGAGGCGGGCAGGCATGGTGCTGTGTTTAACTGGCTGTGTCCACTCACTCACTGGAGACAGGCATCCTGGGTGCTGTGTGGAACTGGCTATGTCCACACACTCACGGGAGACGGGCAGGCTGGGCACGGTGTTGGACTGTCTGAGTCCTCTCAGGCATGGGAGACGGTCAGGAAGGGTGCTGTGTGAAACTGGCTGTGTCCAGTCACACATGGGACATGGGCAGGTTGGGCGCTGTGTGGAACTGGCTGTGTCCAAACACCCAAGGAGGATGGGCAGGCAGGGCGCAGTGTAGATCTGGCTGTGTCCACACACTCACGGGAGACGGGCAGGCAGGGCACTGTTTGGAACTGGCTGTGTCCACTCACCCACAGGAGATGGGCAGGCAGGGCGCTGTGTGAAACTGGCTGTGTCCAGTCACACATGGGAGATGGGCAGGTAGGGTGCTGTGTGGAACTGGCTGTGTCCAGACACCAACGGGAGACGGGCAGGCAGGGCGCTGTGTTTAATTCGCTATGTCCACACACCCACGGGAGATGGACAGGCAGGTCTCTGGGTGGAACTGACTGTGTCCACTCACCCATGGGAGACGGGCAGGCAGGGCAATGTGTGGTCCTGGCTGTGTCCACTAACACACTGGAGACAAGCAGGCAGGGTGCTGTGTTGAACTGGCTGTGTCCACTCACCCACCGGAGACTGGCTGGCAGGGCGCTGTGTGGAATTGTCTGTGTCCAATTACCCACCGGAGACGGGCAAGCAGGGGGCTTTGTTGAACTGGCTGTGTCCTCTCACCCACGGGAGACGGGCAGGGAGTGCGCTGTGTTGAACTGGCTGAGTCCACTCACCCACTGGAGATGGGCAGACAGGGCCCTGTGTGGAACTGGCTGTGTCCACTCACCCATGGTAGACAGGCAGGCACGGCGGTGTGTGTAATTGACTGTGTCCACTCACTCATGGGAGATGGGCAGGCAGGCTGCTGTGTGGAACTGGATGTTGCCACTCACCCACGGGAGATGGGCAGGCAGGGCGCTGTGTAACTGGCTGTGTCCACACACCCACTGGAGTCAGGCAGGCAGGGTGCTGTGTTGAACTGGCTATGTCCACACACCCACGGGAGAAGGGCAAGAAGGGTGCTGTGTAGAACTGGCTGTGTCCATTCCCACGGGAGACGGGAAGGCAGGGCCCTGTGTGGAACTGGCTGTGTCCACTCATCCATAGTAGACGGGCAAGCAGTGCGCTGTGTGGAACTGGCCGTGTCTACACACCCATAGGAGACATGCAGACAGGGTGCTGTGTGGAACTGGCTGTGTCCACTCAGCCACGGGAGAAGGGCAGGCAGGGCGCTGTGTTAAACTGGCTGTGTCCACACACCCACGGGAGACGGGCAGGCCCTGTGTTGAACTGGCTGTGTCCACTCACATATAGAAGACAGGAAGACTGGGTGCTGTGTGGAACTGGCTGTGTCCACACAACCACGGGAGATGGGAGGCACGGTGCTGTGTTGGATTGGCCGTGTCCTGACTCCCATGGTAGACATGCAGGCAGGACGGTGTGTGGATCTGGCTGTTTGCACACACCAACAGGAGACTGGCAGGCAGGGCATGGTGTTGGACTGGCCCTGTCCTCAAACCCATGGGAGATGAGCAGGCAGGGTGCGATGTTAGACTGGCTGTGTCCACACACCCACGGGAGACGGGCAGGCAGGACGCAGTGTGGATCTGGCTATTTCCACACACCCACGGGAGACGGGCAAGATCAGCACTTTATGTAACTGGCCGTGTCTACTCACACACTGGAGACGGGCAGTCAGGGCGCTGTGTTGAACTGGCTGTGTCCACACCACCAAAGGAGACAGGCAGGGAGGGCGCTGTGTGGAACTGGCAGTGTCCACTCACCCATGGGAGACAGGCAAGGAGGGCGCTGTGTGGAAATGGCTGTGTCCACTCACTCTCTCAAGATGGGCAGGCAGGGCACTGTGTGGAACGACCTGTGTCCACTCACCCACGGGAGACGGGCAGGCACAGCGCTGTGTGTAATGGCTCTGTCCACTCAACCACTGGAGACGGGCAGTCAGGGCACTGTTTGGAACTGGCTGTGTCCACTCACCCACTGGATATGGGCAGGCTGGGCCCTGTGTTGAACTGGCTGTGTCCACACACCTACGGGAGATGGGCAGGCTGGGCGCTGTGTTGAACTCACTGTGTCCACACACCCACGGGAGACGGGCATTCAGGGCGCTGTGTGGAACTGGCTGTGTACACTCACCCTCGGAAGACGGGCAGGCAGGGCGCTGGTTGGAACTGGCTGTGTCCACACCACCATGGGAGACGGCAGGCAGAGCACTATGTGGAACTTGCTGTGTCCACTCACCCAGGGGAGACGGGCAGGCAGGGTGCTGTGTGGAACTGGGTGTGTCCACTCACCCACAGTAGACGTGCAGGCAGGGCGCTTTGTGGGACTGGCTCTGTCCACTCACTAACTGGAGACCGGAAGGCAGGGTGCTGTGTGGAACTAGTTGTGTCCAACACCCACGGGAGATGGGGAGGCACCGTGCTGTATGGAAATGGCTGTGTCCACTCACCCACTGGAGACGGGCAGAAAGGGCGCTGTGTGGAAATTGCTGTTTCCACTCACCCATGGGAGATGGGCAGCCAGGGCACTGTATGGAACTGGCCGTGTCCACACACCCATGGGCGACGGACAAAGGGCGCTGTGTGGAACTGGCTGTGTCCACTCACCCACAGGATACAGGCAGGCAGGGCACTGTGTGGAACTGGCCTTGTCCATTCCCCCACGGGAGAGGGGCAGGCACAGCGCTTCGTGAAACTGGCTGTGTCCACTCACCCACGGGAGATGAGAAGGCAGGGTGCTGTGTGGAGCTGGTTGTTTCCACTCACACACGGGAGACGGGCAGGCACGGCGCTGTGTGGAACTGGGTTTGTCCACTCACCCACGGGACACGGGCATGTAGGGTGCTGTGTTGAACTGGCTTTGTCAACGCCCCCACTTAGGAGGGCAGGCAGGTCGCAGGGTTGAACTGGCTGTGTCCACTCACCAATGGGAGACGGGCAGGCAGGGCACTGTGTGGAACTGGCAGTGTCCAAGAACCCACGAGAGACGGGCAGGCACGGCACTGTGTGGAACTTGCTGTGTCCACACACCCAAGGGAGACGGGCAGGCAGGGTGCTTTGTGCATCTGGCCGTGTCCACTCACCCACGGCAGATGGGCATGCAGGGCGCTGTGTTGAACTGGCCCTGTCCACTCACCCACGGGGGATTGGCAGGCTGGGCGATGTGTTGTACTGGCTGTGTCCACACACCCACGTGAGACGAGCAGGCACGGCACTGTGTTTAACTGGCCGTGTCCTCACACCAACAGGAGATGGGCAGGCAGGGCACTGTGTGGAACTGGCTGTTTCCACTCACACATAGGACATGGGCAGCTAGGGTGCTGTGTTGAACTGGCTGTGTCTACAAACCAACAGAGACGGGCAGGCAGGGCGCTGTGTGGAACTGGCTGTTTCCACTCACCCAGGGGAGAAGGGCAGGCATGGCGTGGTGTGGAACTGGCTGTGTCAACTCACCCATGGGAGACAGGCAGGTAGGGTGCTGTGTGGATCTGGCTGTGTCCACACAACCATGGGAGATGGGAAGGCTAGGTGCTGTGTTGAACTGGCTGTGTCCACTCACCCACGTGCGAGGTGTCGGCAGGGCGTCGTTTGGAACTGGCTATGTCCACAAACCCACGGGAGACGGGCAGGCAGTGCGCTGTGTGGAACTGGCTGTGTCAACACACCCACTGGAAACGGGCAGGAAGGGTGCTGTGTGGAACTGGCTGTGTCCACTCACCCAAGGGAGACGGGTCGGCAGGGCGCGGTGTGGAACTTGCTGTGTCAACTCAACCACGGGAGACAGGCAGGCAGGGCTCTGTGTGGTCCTGGTTGTGTCCACTAACACATGGGAGACAGGCAGGCAGTGTGCTGTGTTGAACTGGCTGTGTCCACTCACCCACTGGAGACTGGCTGACAGGGCGCTGTGTTGAACTGGCTGTGTGACTCACCCACGGGAGACGGGCAGGCAGTGCGCTGTGTTGAACTGGCTGAGTCCAATTACCCACTGGAGATGGGCAGACAGGGCCCTGTGTGGAACTGGTTGTGTCCTCTCACCCACGGCAGACAGGAAGGCACGGCAGTGTGTGTAATTGGCTGTGTCCACTCACCCATGGGAGATGGGAAGGCAGGCTGCTGTGTGGAACTGGATGTTTCCACTCACCCACGGGAGTTGGGCAGGCAGGGCGCTGTGTAACTGGCTGTGTCCACACACCCACTGGAGTCGGACAGGCAGGGTGCTGTGTTGAACTGGCTATGTCCACACACCCACGGGAGAGGGGAAGAAGGGCGCTGTGTACAACTGGCTGTGTCCACTCCCACATGAGATGGGCAGGCAGGGCGCTGTGATTAACTGGCCGTGTCCACACACCCATGGGAGACGGGCAGGCAAGGCCCTGTGTGGAACTGGCTGTGTCCACTCATCCAAGGTAAACGGGCAGGCAGGTCGCTGTGTGGAACTTGCCATGTCCACACACCCATGGGAGATGGGCAGGCTGGGTGCTGTGTGGAACTGGCTGTGTCCACACACCCATGGAAGATGGGCAGGCAGGGCGCTGTGGGGAACTGGCTGTGTCCACTCACCCATGGGAGAAGGGTAGGCAGGGTGCTGTATTGAAATGGTTGTGTCCACTCACCCAAGGGAGATGGGCAAGCAGGGCGCTGTGTTGATCTGGCTGTGTCCACTCACCAACGGGAGACGGGCAAGCACGACGCTGTGTGGAACTGTCTGTTCCTCACACCCACGGTAGATGGGCAGGCAGGGTGCAGTGTGGAACTGGCGGTGTCCACTCACCATCGGGAGACAGGGAGGCAGAGCGCGGTGTGGAATTGGCTGTGTCCACTCACCCACGGAAGACGAGCAGGTAGGGTGCTGTGTGGATCTGGCTGTGTCCACACACCCATGGGAGATAGGCAGGCTGGGTGCTGTGTTGAACTGGCTGTGTCCATTCACCCACGGTAGATGGGCAGGCAGGGCGCTGTGTGGATCTGGCTGTGTGCACTCACTCACTGGAGACGGGCAGGCAGGGCGCTGTGTGGAACTAGCTGTGTCCACTCTCCCACGGGAGATGGGCAGGCACAGTGCTGTATGTAACTGGTCGTGTCCACTCACCCACTGGAGACAGGCAGTCAGGATGCTATGTGGAACTTGCTGTGTCCACTCACCCACTGGAGATGGGCAGGCAGGGCGCTGTGTTGAACTGGCAGTGTCCACACACCCCCGGGAGACGGGCAGGCTGGGTGCTGTGTGGAACTGGCTGTGTCCACACACCCACGGGAGACGAGCATACAGGGCGTTGTGTGGAACTGGCTGTGTCCACTCACCCTCGGAAGATGGGCAGGCAGGGCGCTGTGTTGAACTGGCCATGTCCACACACCCATGGGAGGCGGGCAGACAGTGCGCTGTGTGGACCCGGCTGTGTCCACACTACCAGAGGAGACAGGCAGGTAGGGCGCTGTGTGGAACTGGCTGTGTCCACTCACCCACGGGAGACTAGCAGGCAGGGAGCCGTGTGGAATTGGCTGTGTCCACTCACTCTCTGGAGACGGGCAGGCAGGGCGCTGTGTGGAACGAGCTGTGTCAACTCACCGATGGGAGACGGGCAGGTACGGCGCTGTGTGTAACTGGCTGTGTCCACTAACGCACTAGAGACGGGTAGTCAGGACGTTGTTTGGAACTGGCTATGTACAATCACCCACTGGATAAGGGAAGACAAGGCACTGTGTTGAACTGGCTGTGTCCACACACCCATGGGACACGGGCATAGTGGGCGCTCTGTGGAACTGGCTGTGTCCACTCATCCACGGAAGATGGGCAGGAAGGGCACTGTGTTAAACTTGCCGTGTCCACACACCGATGGGAGACGTGCACACTGGGCGATCTGTGGAATTGGCTGTGTCCACACACCCACAGGAGACGGACAGGCAGGACGCTGTGTGGAACTGGCTGTGTCCACACAGCCACGGGAGACGGGCAGGCAGGGCCCTGTGTTCAACTGGCTGCGTCCACTCACATATAGAAGACAGGAAGGCTGGGTGCTGTGTGGAACTGGCTGTGTCCACACACCCACGGGAGACGTGCAGGCAGGGGGCTGTGTGGAACTGGCTGTGTCCACTCACCCACGGGAGACGTGCAGGCACGAGGCTGTGTGGAACTGGGTGTGTCCAATCCCCAACGGGAGACGGGCAGGCACGGCGCTGTGTGGAACTGGCTGTGTCCACTCACCCACGGTAAACGGGCAGGAAGTGCACTGTGTTCAACTGGCTATGTCCACAAACCCATGGGAGATGGGCAAGTAGTGAGCTGTCTTGAACTGGCTGTGTCCACACACCCATTTGAGACCAGCAGGCAGGGCGCTGTGTTGAATTGGCTGTGTCCACTCTCAGAGAAGAAACAGGCAGGAAGTGCGCCGTGTTGAACTGTCTGTGTCCACACACCCATGGGAGGTCGGCAGGCACGGTGCTGTGTGGAACCGGCTGTGTCCACACACTCTCTGGAGACGGGCAGGCAGGGTGCTGTGTAGAACTAGCTGTGTCCTCTCACCCACGCTAGACGGGCCGGCCCAGTGCTGTGTGTAACTGGCTGTGTCCACTAACCCACTAGAGACGGGCACACAGGGCGCTGTGTGGAACTGGCTGTGTCCACACACCCACGGGAGACGGGCAGACACAGTGCTGTGTGTAACTGGCTGTGTCTACTCACCCAATGGAGACGGGCAGTCAGGGCGCTGTGTGGAACTGGCTGTGTCCACACACCCATGGGATACGGGCAGACAGGGCGCTGTGTTGAACTGGCCGTGTCCACAAACTCATGGGAGACAGGAAGACAGGGTGCAGTTTGGAACTGGGTGTGTCCACACAGCCACGGGAGACGGGCAGGCAGGGTGCTGTGTGCAACTGGCTGTGTCCACTCACCCACGGGAGACGGGCAGGTGGGGTGCTGTGTGGATCTGGCTGTGTCCACACACCCTTGGGAGACGGGCACGTTGGGTGCTGTGTGGAACTGGCTGTGTCCACACACCCACGGGAGATGGGCAGTCAGGGCCCTGTGTGTAACTGGCTGTGTCCACTAACCCTCTAGAGACGGGCAGTCAGGGCCCTGTGTGGAATTGGCTGTGTCCACTCACCCAATGGAGATGGCAGGAATGGCGCTGTGTTTAACTGGCGTGTCCACACACCCAAGGATACGGGCAGACTGAGCGCTGTGTGGAACTGGCTGTGTCCACACACCCATGGGATATGGGCAGACAGGGCGCTGTGTTGAACTGGCCGTGTCCACACACTCATGGGAGACAGGAAGACAGGGTGCAGTTTGGAACTGGGTGTGTCCACACAGCCACTGGAGACGGGCAGGCAGGGTGCTGTGTGTAACTGGCTGTGTCCACTCACCCAAGGAAGATGGGCAGGCAGGGCACTGTGTGGAACTGGCTGTGTCTACTCACTCACTGGAGACCTGCAGGCAGGGTGCTGTGTGGAACTAGCTGAGTCCACTCACTCATGGGAGATGGTCAGGCACGGCGCTGTGTGGAACTGGCTGTGTCCACCTACCCATTGGAGACGGGCAGTCAGTCGCTATGTGGAACTGGCTGTGTCCACACTCCCACGGGTAATGGGCATACAGGGCACTGTGTGGAACTGGCTGTGTCAACTCACCCACGGAATACGTGCAGGCAGGGTGCTGTGTTGAACTGGCTGTGTCCACACACCCATGGGAGACGGGCAGACAGGGCGCTTTGTGGAACTAGCTGTGTCCACTTAGCCACGGGAGAGGGGCAGGCACGGCGCAGTCTGGAACTGGCTGTGTCCTCTCACCCACTGGAGTCGGGTAGTCAGCACGCTGTATGGAAATGGCTGTGTCCACTCACCCTCTGATGATGTGCAGGCAGGGCGCTGTGTTGACCTGTCTATGTCCACACACCCATGAAAGACGGGCATACAGGGTGCTGTGTGGAACTAGCTGTGTCCACTCACCCACGGAAGACGGACAGGCATGGCGCTGTGTGGAACTGGGTGTGTCCACTCACCCACGGGAGACGGGCAGGTAGGGTGCTGTGTTGAACTGGCTTTGTCAACACCCCCACTCTAGACGGGCAGGCAGGGCACAGGGTTGAACTGGCTGTGTCGACTCACCCACGGGAGACGGACAGGCAGGACACTGTGTGGAACTAGCTGTGTCCACACACCCACGAGTAGATGGGAAGGCAGGGTGCTTTGTGCATCTGGCTGTGTCCACTCACCCACGGGAGACGGGCAGGCAGGGCGCTGTGTGGAACTGGCTGTGTCCACTCACCCACAGGAGACAGGCAGGCAGGGCGTGGTGTGGAACTGACTGTGTCAACTCACCCACGGAATACGGGCTGGTAGGGTGCTGTGTGGATCTGGCTGTGTCCACACACCCATGGGAGATGGGCAGGCTGGGTGCTGTGTTGAACTGGCTGTGTCCACTCACCCACGGCAAGCGGCAGGCAGGGCATGGTGTTTAACTGGCTGTGTCCACACACCCACGGGAGATGGGCAGACAGGGCGATGTGTGGATCTGACTGTGTCCACTCACTCACTGGAGATGGGCAGGCAGGGCACTGTGTGGAACTAGCTGTGTCCACTCTCCCACGGGAGACGGGCAGGATCAGTGCTTTATGTAACTGGCCGTGTCTACTCACACACTGGAGACAGGCAGTGGGTGCTGTGTTGAAATGGCTGTGTCCACACCACCAAAGGAGACAGGCAGGTAGGGCGCTGTGTGGAACTGGCAGTGTCCACTCACCCATGGGAGACGGGCAAGGAGGGCGCTGTGTGGAACTGGCAGTGTCCACTCACCCATGGGAGACGGGCAAGGAGGGCGCTGTGTGGAAATGGCAGTGTCCACTCACTCTCTCAAGATGGACAGGCAGGGCACTGTGTGGAACGAGCTGTGTCCACTCACCCACGGGAGACGGGCAGGCACAGCGCTGTGTGTAACTGGCTCTGTCCAATCAACCACTGGAGACGAGCAATCAGGGTGCTGTTTGGAACTTGATGTGTCCACACACCCAAGGGAGACTGGCAGGCAGGGCGCCGTGTGAAACTGGCTGTGTCCACTCACCCACGGGAAACGGGCAGGCAGGGCGCTGTGTTGAAGTGGCTGTGTCCACTCACCCATGGGAGACGGGCAGGCAGGGCGCTGTGTGGATCTGGCTGTGTCCACTCACCCACGGGAGACCGGCAGGCAGGGTGCTGTGTAAGTGGCTGTGTCCACACACCCACTGCAGACGGGCAGCCAGGATCCTGGGTTGTACTAGCTGTGTCCATACACCCACAGGAGACGGGATGGCAGGGCGCTCATGGAACCTCCTGTGTCCACACACCCATGGGAGATTGGCAGGCAGGGCGCTGTGTGGAATGGGCTGTGTCCATTCACTGACGGGAGACGGGCAGGCTGGCTGCTGTGTGGAACTGGCTGTGTCCACACACCCACGGGAGACAAACAGGTCGGGCGCTGTGTGGAACTGGCTGTGTCCACACACCCACAGAGGTGGGCATGCTGGGTGCTGTGTGGAACTGGCTGTGTCCACTGACCCATAGGAGACGGGCAGGCAGGGCGCTGTGTGGAACTGGTTGTTTCCACTCACCCACGGGAGACAGGCAGGCACGGCGCTGTGTCAAACTGGCTGTGTCCACTCACCCAGGGGAGACGGGCAGACACGGCGTTGTTTGGAACTGGCTGTGTCCACACACCCACAAGAGACGGGCAGGCACGGCACTGTGTTTAACTCGCTGTGTCCACACACCCACGGGAGATGGGCGCTGTGTGGAATTGGCTGTGTCCACTCACTTATGGGAGACAGGCACCAGGGCGCTGTGTAGAACTGGCTGTGTCCACTCACGCAACGGAGACAGGCGGGAAGGGTGCTGTGTGGAATTGGCTGTGACAACACACCCGTGGGAGCTGGGCATGCAGGGCGCTGTGTGGAACTTGCTCTGTCCACTCACCCAAGGGAGATGGGCAGGTAGGGTGCTATGTGGAACTGGCTGTGTCCACTCACCCACAGGAGATGGGAGGCACGGTGCTGTGTGGAACTGGGTGTGTCCACTCATCCACGGGAGACAGGCAGGCACGGTGCTGTGTTTAACTGGCCGTTTCCTCACACCTATGGGAGACCCGCAGGAAGGGCGCTGTGTGGAACTGTCTGTGTCAACACACCGATGGGAGACGGCCAGGTAGCGTGCTGTGTGGAATTGTCTGTGTCCACTCACCCATGGGAGACAGACAGGAAGGGCGCTGTGTGGAACTTGATGTGTCCACACACCCACGGGAGACGGGAAGTCTGGGTGCTGTATTGAAATGGTTGTGTCCACACACCCACGGGAGACGGGCATGCAGGGTGCTGTGTGGAACTGGTTGTTTCCACTCACCCACGGGAGACGGTCAGGCTGGGCGTTGTTTGGAACTTGCTGTTTCCACACACCTATGGGAGAAGGCAGACAGGTCGCTGTGTGGAACTGGCTGTGTCCACTCACCCAGGGGAGACGGGCAGGTAGGGTGCTGTGTTGAACTTGTTGTGCCACACACCCACGGAGACAGGCAGGCAGGGCGCCGTGTGGAACTGGCTGTGCCACACACCCACGGGAGACGGGCAGGCAGGGCGCTCTGTGGAACTGGCTATGTTCCCTCACCCATGGAAGATGGGCAGGCAGGGCGGTGTGTGGAACTGGCTGAGTCCACACACCCATGGGAGACGGGCAGGCAGGGCGCTGTGTGGAACTGGCTGTGTCCAGACACACACGGGAGACAGGCAGGCAGGGCGCTGTGTTGAACTGGCTGTGTCCACTGACCCACAGGAGATGTGCATGTTGGGCGGGGTGTGCAACTGGCTGTGTCCACACACTCACGGGTTAGTGGTAGTCAGTGCGCTGTGTGGAACTGGCTGTATCCAGACACTCATGGGAGACGGGCAGTCAAGGTGCTGTGTGGAACTGGCTGTGTCCACTCACCCATGGGAGACGGGCAGGAAGGGCCCTGTGTGGATCTGGCTGTGTCCACTCACCCAGGGGAGACGGGCAAGCAACGCGCTGTGTGGAACTGACTGTGTCCACTCACACTCGGGAGACGGGCAGGCAGGGCGCTGTGTGGAACTGGCTGTGTCCAGACACACATGGGAGACGGGCAGGCAGGGCCTTGTGTGGATCTAACTGTGTCCACTCACCCACGGGAGACAGGCAGGCAGGGCGCTGTGTGAAACTGGCTGTGTCAACTCACCCACGGTAGACGGGCCGCACAGCGCTGTGTGTAATTGGCTGTGTCCACTCACCCATGGGAGACGGGTGGGCAGGGCAATGTGTGGAACTGACTGTGTTTACACAGCCATGGGAGACGGGCAGGCCGGGTGCTGTGTGGAACTGGCTGTGTCCACTCACCCAGGGGAGATGGGCACTCAGGGTTCGTTGTGGAATTGGCTGTGTCCAATCACCAACAGGAGATGGGTAGGCAGGGCGCTGTGTGGAACTGGCTGTGTCCACTCACGCACTACAGACGGGCAGGCAGGGCGCTGTGTCGAACTGGCTGTGTCCACTCACCAACGGGAGACGGGCAGGTAGTGCGCTGTGTTTCACTGGCTGTGTCCACTCACCCACTGGAGATGGGCAGGCAAGGCGCTGTTTGGAACTGGCTGTGTGCACTCACCCACGGGAGACGGGCAGGTAGAGCACTGTGTTTCACTGGCTGTGTCCAATCACCCACTGGAGATGGGCACTCAGGGTGCTGTGTGAAACTCGCTGTGTCCACACACCCACGGGAGATGGGCAGGCAGGGTGCTGTGTGGAACTTAGTGTGTCCACCCACCCATGGAAGACGGGCAGGCAGGGCGCTGTGTTGAACTGGCTGTGTCCACACACTCACGGGAGACGGAGAGGCAGGGCGCTCGGTTGAACTGGCATTGTCCACTCACACACGGCAGGTGGGCATGCAGGGCGCTGTGTTGAACTGGCTGTGTCCACACACCCACGGGTGACAGGCAGGCAGGGCGCCGTGTGGAACTGGCTGTGTCCACACATCAACGGGAGACGGGCAGGTACAGCGCTGTGTGGAACTTGCTGTGTCCACTCACCCACAGGAGACGGGCAGGCTGGGTGTTGTTTGGAACTTGCTGTGTCCACACACCCACAGGAGATGGCAGGCAGGGCGCTGTGTTGAACTGGCATGTCAACGCACACAAGGGAGATGGGCAGGCTGGGTGCTGTGTGGAACTGGCTGTGTCCACACACCAATGGGAGTTGGGCAGACAGGGCCCTGTGTTGAACTGGCTGTGTCCACACACCAATGGGAGACGGGCAGGCAGGGCGCTGTGTGGAATTGGCTGTGTCCAGACACACATGGGAGATGGGCAGGCAGGGCCCTGTGTGAATTTAGCTGTGTCCACTCACCCACGGTAGACGGGCAGCAGGGAGCTCTGTGGATCTGGCTGTGTCCACTCACCCACGGGAGACGGGCAGGTAGTCCGCTGTGTGAATCTGACTGTGTCCACACACCCATGGGAGACGGGCAGGCTGGGCACTGTGTTGAACTGGCTGTGTCCACTCAGCCACGGGGAGGGGCAGGCAGGGCGCTGTGTGGATCTGGCTGTGTCCACTCACCCACGGGAGCCGGGCAGGCAGTGCCCTGTGTGGATCTGGCTGTGTCCACTCACCCACGGGAGACGGGCAGGCAGGGCAGTGTGTGGAACTGGCTGTGTGCACTCCCCCACGGGAGACGGGCAGGCACGGCACTGTGTGGAACTGGCTGGGTCCACTCTACCATGGGAGATGGGCAGGCAGGGTGCTGTGTGGAACTGGTTGTTTCCATTCACCCACGGGAGACGGGCAGGCAGGGCGCTGTGTTGAAATGGCTGTGTCCACTCACCCACGGAAGTTGGGCAGGCAGGGCGTTGTTTGGAACTGGCTGTGTGGAACTGGCTTTTCCACTCACCAATGGCAGATGGGAAGGTAGGGTGCTGTGTGGATCTGGCTGTGTCCACACACCCATGGGAAACGGGCAGGCAGAGCGCGGTGTGAAACTGGCTGTGTTCACTCACCCACGGGAGACGGGCAGATACTGTGCTGTGTTTAACTGGCAGTGTCTACACACACACACAGGATATGGGCAGGCAGGGCAATGTGTGGAAAAGGCTGTGTCTACTCACTCAGGGTGACAGGCAGGTTGGGCGCTGTGTGGAACTGTCTGTGTCCACTTACCCACGGGAGACGGGAAGGCAGGGCGCTGTGTGGAACTGGCTGTGTCCACTCACTCTCTGGAAACGGGTAGGCAGGGTGCTGTGTGGAACTAGCTGTGTCCACTCACACACGGGAGACGGGCAGGCACAGTGCTGTGTGAAACTGGCTGTGTCCACTCACCCAATGGAGATGGCAGGCACGGCGCTGTGATGAACTGGCGTGTCCGCACACCCAAGGGAGACGGACAGGCTGGTCGATGTGTGGAACTGGCTGTGTCCACACACCCAATGGAGACAGGCAGTCAGGGCGCTGTGTGAAACTGGCTGTGTCCACTCAGCCACTGGAGATGACAGGCAGGGCGCTGTGTTGAACTGGCGTGTCCACACACCCAAGGGAGTCGAGAAGGCTGGGCGCAGTGTGGAACTGGCTGTGTCCACACACCCATGGGAGACGGGTAGTCAGGGCCCTGTGTTGAACTGGCTGTGTCCACACACTCATGGGAGACGGGAAGACAGGGCGCTGTGTGGACCTGGTTGTGTCCACACAGACACAGGAGACGGGCAAGCGGAGCGCTGTGTAGAACTGGCTGTGTCCACACACCGATGTGAGACGGGCAGACAGCGTGCTGTGTGGAACTGGCTGTGTCCACACACTCACGGGATACGGGCAGGCAGGGCGAGGTGTTGGACTGGCTGTGTCGACACACCCACGGGAGATGGGCATGCTGGGTGCTGTGTGCACTGGCTGTGTCCACTCACCTTCGGGAGACGGACAGGCAGGGCGCTGTGTGGTACTGGCTTTGGCCACTTACCCAAGGGAGACGGGCAGGCAGGTTGCTGTGTGGAACTGGCTGTGTGGAACTGGCTGTTTCGACTCACCCACGACAGATGGGCAGGCAGGGCGCTGTGTTGAACTGGCCGTGTCCACACACCGATGGGAGACGGGCAGACAGGGCACTGTGTGGAACTGGCTGTGTTGAACACACCCACGGGAGACAGGCAGGCAGGTTGCTATGAAGAACTGGCTGTTTCCACTCACCCACGGGAGACGGGCAGGCAATGCGCTGTGTGGAACTGGCTGTGTCCACTCCCCCATGGGATACAGGCAGGCAGGGCGCTGTTGGAACTGGCTGTGTCCACTCACCCACGGGAGACGGGCCGCCAAGGCACTGTGTTGAACTGGCTGTGTCCACTCACACAAGGGAGACGGGCAGGCACGGCACTGTGTGGAATTGGCTGTCTCCACTAACCCATGGGAGACAGGCAGTCAGGGCACTGTGTGGAACTGTCTGTGTCTACACACCCACGGGAGTTGGGCAGGCACGGCGTGTGTTCAACTGACCGTTTCCTCACAGCCAAGGGAGATGGGCAGGCAGGGCACTCTGTGGAACTGGCTGTGTCCACTCACCCACGTTAGATGGGCATAGAGGGCGCTGTGTGGAACTGGCTCTGTCCACTCACTCACTGGAGACTGGCAGGCAGGGCACTGTGTGGAACTAGCTAGGTCTACTCAACCACGGAGACAGGCAGGAACGGCGCTGTATGGAACTGGCTGTGTCCACTCACCCACTGGAGATGGGCAGGCAGGACGCTGTGTGGAACTGGCTGTGTCCACACACCCAGGGGAGATGGGCTGGCAGGGCACTGTGTGGAACTGGTTGTGTGGAACCTGCTGTGTCCACTCACCCATGGGAGACAGGCAGGTAGGGTGCTGTGTGGATCTGGCTGTGTCCACACACACACATGGGATATGGGCAGGCATGGCGCGGTGTGGAACTGGCTGTGTCCACTCACCCACGGTAGACAGGAGGGACAGTGCTGTGTAGAACTGGCTGTGTCCACTCACCCATAGGAGACCTGCAGGTAGGGTGCTTTGTGAAACTGGCTGTGTCCACTGACCCACAGGAGATGGACAGGCAGAGGCCTGTGTGAAACTGGCTGTGTCCACACACTCTCGGGAGGAGGGCAGGCTGGGTTCTGTGTGGATCTGGCTGTTTCCACTCACCTATGGGAGACGGGCAGGTAGGGTGCTGTGTTGAACTAGCTGTGTCCACTCACACAAGGGAGACAGGCAGGTAGGGTGCTTTGTTGAAGTGGCTGTATCAACACATCCACTGGAGACGGGCAGGCAGGTCGCTGTGTGGAACTGGCTGTGTCCACTCACCCAGGAGAGACGGGCAGGCAGGGCGTGGTGTGGAACTGGCTGTGTCCACACACCAAATGGAGACGGGCAGGGAGGGCACTGTGTGGATCTGGCTGTGTCCACTCACTCACTGGAGATGGGCAGGCAGGGCACTGTGTGGAACTAGCTGTGTCCACTTTCCCACGGGAGACAGGCAGGCACAGCGCTGTATGTAACTGCTCGTGTCCACTCACCCACTGGATACGGGCAGTCAGGGCGCTGTGTCAACTGGCTGTGTCCACTCACCCACTGAAGATGAGCAGGCAGGGCGTGGTGTGGAACTCGCTGTGTCCACACACCCACGGGAGACAGGCAGGCAGGAAACTGTGTGGAACTGGCTGTATTTACAAACACACGGGTGACGGGCAAGTAGGGCGCTGTGTGGAACTGGCTGTGTCCACTCACCCACCGGAGTCCAGGAGGTAGGGCGCTGTGTGGAACTGGCTGTCTCCACTCACCCACGGGTGACTGGCAGGCACGGCGCTGAGTGGAATTGGCTGTGTCCACTAGCCCACGGGAGACGGGCAGTCAGGGCGCTGTGTGGTATTGGCTGTTTCCACACACCCACGGGAGACGAGCAGAAATGGCGCTATGTGGAACTGGCTGTGTCTACTCACCAACGGGAGACGAGCAGGCAGGGCCCTGTGTGGAACTGGCTGTGTCCTCACACACACGGGAGATGGACAGGTAGTGCGCTGTTGTCCTGGCTGTGTCCACTCACCCACGGGAGACAGAGAGGCACGGCGCTGTGTTGAACTGGCCATGTCCCTACATACACGGGAGAAGAGCAGACAGGGCGATGTGTGGAACTGGCTGTGTCCACTCACCCACGGGAGAAGTGCAGGCAGGGCGCTGTGTGTAACTGGCTGTGTCCACTCACCCAAGGGAGATGGGCAGGCACAGTGCCGTGTGTAACTGGCTGTGTCCACTCACCCAATGGAGACGAGCAGTCAGGGCGCTGTGTGGAACTGGTGTATCCACAAACCCAAGGGAGACGAGCAGGCTGGGCGCTGTGTGGAACTGGCTGTGTCCACACACCCACGGTAGACGGGCAGGGTTAGGGTTAGGGTGAGGGTTAGGGTTAGAGTTAGGGTTAGGGTTAGGGTTAAGGTGAGGGTTAGGGTGAGGGTTAGGGTGAGGGTTAGGGTTAGGGTGAGGGTGAGGGTTAGGGTTAGAGTTAAGGTTAGGGTTAGGGTCATAGTCAGGTCAAAGTCAGGGTTAGGTTTAGGGTCAGTGTTAGGGTTAGGGTTATGGTTAAGGTTAGGGTTAGGGTTTTAGTTGGGGTTAGGGTTGGTGTTGGGGTTAGGGTTAGTGTTGAGGTTAGGGTTAGTGTTACGGTTGGGGTTAGGGAGGCGCTTAGGGTTAGGGTTAGTGTTGGGTTTAGGG
This sequence comes from Microcebus murinus, assembly GCF_040939455.1. Lineage (NCBI taxonomy): Eukaryota > Metazoa > Chordata > Mammalia > Primates > Cheirogaleidae > Microcebus > Microcebus murinus. Next base: position 2,044,296 of record NC_134116.1, on the reverse strand, counting down.
TTAGAGTTAGGGTTAGTGTTGGCGTTGGGCATAGGGTTAGTTCTGGGGTTAGGGTTAGTTTAGGGTTAGGGTTAAGGGTTGAGGTTAGGTTTAGGTTTAGGGTTAAGTTTAAGGGTTAGGGTTAGCGTTAGGGTCAGTGTTAGGGTGAGATTTAGGGTCGGGGTTAGGGTTAGGGTTGGGGTTAGGGTTAGGATTGGTTTAGGGTTAGTGTTAGTGTTAGGGTTAGTGTTAGGGTTAGGGTTGGGGTTAGGGTTAAGGGTTGGGATTAGGGTTAGTGTTAGGGTGAGGATGAGGGTTATGATGAGTGTCAGTGTCATAGTTCGGTTTAGGGTCAGGGTCAGGTTTAGGGTCAGGGTAAGGGTGAGGGTCTGGATTAGGGTCAGGGTTATGGTCAGAGTCAGTTTAAGGTTAGGGTTAGGATAATTGTTAGGGTTAGATTTAGGGTCAGGGTTAGTGTAAGGGTCAGCGTTAGGTTTAGGGTTACGGTTAGGGTTAGGGTTACGGTTATGTTTAAGGTTGGGGTTAGGGTTAGGGTTGGGGTTAGGGTTAGGTTTAAGGGTTAGGGTTAGAGTTAGAATTAGAGTCTTGGTCACGGTGAGGGTTAGGGTCAAGGATAGGGTTAGGGTTAGGCTTAGGGTTATGGTTTGTTTTAGGTTTACGTTTAGGGTTGGGGTTAGGGTTATTTATAGTGTTGGAGTTAGGGTTAGGTTTAGGTTTAGGGTTAGGGTTAGGTTTAGGGTCATGGTCAGGGTCAGAGTCAGGGTCATTGTTAGGGTTATGCTCGGGGTTAGGGTTAGGGTTAGGGTTAGTGTTAGGGTTGGGGTTAGGTTCAGGGTTAGGGATGGAATTGTGGTTAGGGTTCGGGTTGTTGTTAGGGTTAGCGTTGGGGTTAGGGTTAGGGTTGGGGTTAGGGAGGGGGTTAGGTTTAGGGTTGGAGTTAGGGTTGGGGTTAAGGTTAGGGTTGGGGTTGGGGTTTGGATTAGTGTTATGGTTGGGGTTAGGGTTAGGGTTAGGGTTGGGGTTAGGTTTAGGGTTAGTGTTAGTGTTAGGGGTTAGGGTTAGGGTTAGTGTTGGGGTTAGGGAGGGTGTTAGGGTTCCGGTTAGGGTTTTGGTTAGGTTTAGGGTCATGCTCAGGGTCAGGGTCAGGGTCAGTCTCAGGGTTAGGTTTAGCTTCGGGATTAGCGTTAGGGTTGGGGTTCAGGTTAGGGTTGGGGTTAGGGTCAGGGTTAGGGTTGCAGTTGGGGTTAGGGTTGGGCTTGGGTTTAGGGTTAACGTTTGGCTTAGGATTAGGGTTAGGTTTGGGGTTTGGAAGGGGGTTAGTATTAGCGTTAGAGTTAGGGTTGGTGTCAGGGTTAGGATTAGGTTTAGGGTTAGGGTTGGGGTTAGGGTAGGCTTAGGATTGGGGTTAGGGCTAGGTTTGGAGTTGGGGTTAGGTTTGGGGTTGGCGTTAGGGATGTGGTTAGGGTTACGGTTAGGGTTGGGGTTAGGGAGGGGGTTAGGTCTAGGGTTAGGTTTAGGTTTGGTGTTAGGGTTAGGGTTTGGGTTAGAGTTGGGGTTATGGTTAAGGTTTGGTATTAGGGTAGGATTAGGGTTAGGGTTGGGTTTAGGGTTAGGGTTAGGATTGATGTTAGGGTTAGGGTTAGGTTTTGGGTTAGGGTTAGGTTTAGCGGTGGGGTTATTGTTAGGTTAGGGTTAGGGTTAGAGTTAGGGTAATTGTCAGGGTCAGGGTCAGTGTTTGGTTCAGGGTTAGGGTTGGGTTTAGGGTTAGGGTTGGGTTAGGGTCAGGTTTATGGTTGGAGTTGGGGTTAGAGTTGAATTTGGTGTTAGGTTTAGAGTTGGGTTTAGGGTAGGGTTTAGGTTGGGGTTAGGGAGGGTGTTAGGGTTAGGGTTAGTATTAGGGTTGGGGTTAGGGCTAGGGTTAGGTTTGGGGTTACAGTTTGGGTTAGTGTTAGGTTTAGGGTTATGGTTAGGTTTAGGTTTAGGGTCTGGGTCAGGGTCAGGGTTAGTGTTAGTGTTAGCATTGGGTTTAGGGTTAGGGTTGGGGTTAGGGAGGTGGTTAGGTTTAGGGTTAGAGTTAGGTTTGGGGTTAGGGTTAAGGTTAGGGTTAGGGTTGGGGTTAAGGTTGGGGTTAAGGTTAGGGTTAGGGTTGGTGTAAGGGTATGTTTATGGTTAGGTTTATAGGTTGACGTTATGGTTAGGGGTATGGTTAGGCTTAAGGTTAGGGTTAGGGTTAGAATTATGCTTAGGGTTAGTGTTACGGTTAGGGTTAGGGTTAGGGTTGGAGTTAGGGAGGGTGTTAGGATTAGGGTTAGTGTTAGGGTTGGGGTTAGGGTTAGGGTTAGGGTTAGGGTTGGGGTTAAGGTTAGGGTTAGGTTTAATGGTTAGGGTTAGGGTTAGAATTAGGGTTAGGGTTAGGGTTAGGTTTAGGGTTGGGTTAGGGTAATGGTTAGGGTTAGGGTTAGGGTAGGGTTGGGATTAGGGTTAGGGTTAGGGTTAAGGTTAGGTCTAGGGTTGGGGTTAGGGTTAGGGTTAGGGTTCGGGTTAGGAAGGGTGTTAGGTTTAGGGTTAGAGTTAGGGTTGGGGTTATTGTTAGGGTTAGGGTTGGGGTTGGGGTTAGGGTTAGGATTGGGGTTAGGGTTATGGTTGGCGTTAGGTTTAGGGTTAGCGTTAGGTTTAAGGGTTGGTGTTATGGTTAGGGGTATGGTTAGCGTTAAATTTAGGGTTAGGGTTAGGGTTAGGGTTAGAATTTTGCTTAGGTTTATTTTTACCGTTAGGTTTAGGGTTAGAGTTTGAGTTAGGCAGGGTGTTAGGATTAGTGTTAGGGTTAGGGTTGGGGTTAGGATTAGGGTTAGGGTTAGGTTTGGAGTTAGGGAGGGTGTTAGGGTTAGGCTTAGGGTTGGTGTTAGGTTTAGGGTCAGGCTGAGGTTCAGGGTTAGGGTCATTCTCAGGGTTAGGGTTAGCTTCAGGGTTAGCATTAGGGTTGGGTTTCGGGTTAGGGTTGGGGTTAGGGTAGGGTTAGGATTGGGGTTAAGGTTAGGGTTGGGGTTAGGTTTAGGGTCAGGGTCATGTTCAGGATAAGTGTCAGGGTCAGATTATGGTTAGGCTCGTGGTTAGGGTTAGGGTTGGGGTTAGCGTTAGGATTAGTGTTAGGGTCAGGATTAGGGTTGGATTTGGGGTTACGTTTGGGGTTGGGGTTAGGGTTTTGGTTGGGGTTAGGTTTACGGTTAGGGTTGGGGTTTGGGAGTGGGTTTGGGTTAGGGTTAAGATTTGGGGTTAGTGTTAGGGTTAGGGTTAGGGTTAAGGATTAGTAATAATGTTAATGTTAGGGTTAGAGTTAGGGTTAGGGCTGTGTCCACTCACTCTCTCGAGACAGATAGGCAGGGTTAGGGTTAGGGGTAGGGTTAGGGTTAGGGTTAAGGGTTGGGGTTAGGTTTAGGGTTAGGCTTAGGGTTAAGGGTTAGGGTTATGGTTAGAATTACGGGTAGGGTTAGTGTTACAGTTATGGTTAGGGTTAGGGTTAGGGTGAGGGTGAGGTTTAGGGTGAGTTTCAGGGTCAGAGTTAGGGTTAGGGTTAGGGTCAGGGTCAGGGTGATGGTTTGGGTTAGGGTGAGGTTCAGGGTGAGGGTTAGATCAGGGTTAGATTTAGGGGAAGTGTTAGGGTTAGATTTAGGGTCAGGGTTAGGGTAAGGTTCATGGTTAGGTTTGGGGTTATGGTAGGATTAGGGTTAAGGTTAGGTTTAGCGTTGGTTTTAGGGTTCAGGTTAGGGTTAGGGTTAGGGTTGGGCTTAGGGTTAGGGTTACGGGTTAGGGTTAGAGTTAGAAATAGGATTAGGGTCACGGTGAGGGTTAAGGTCAGGGATAGGGTTAGTGTTAGGCTTAGTGTTATGGTTGGTGGTAGGGTTAGTGTTGGGGTTAGGGTTAGTGTTAGGGTGGGGGTTAGGGTTAGGTTTAGAGTTAGGGTTAGGGTTAAGTTTAGGGTCAGGGTCAGGGTCAATGTTAGGGTTAGGGTCGGGTTTAGGGTTAGGGTTGGGGTTAGTGTTAGGGTTGGGGTTAGGGTCAGGGTTAGGGATGGAGTTGTGGTTAGGGTTCAGGTTGATTTTAGGTTTTGCATTGTGGTTAGTGTTAGGGTTAGGGTTGGTGTTAGGAAGGGAGTTAGGGTTAGGTTTGGAATTAGGGTTGGGATTAGGGTTAGGGTTAGGGTTAGGTTTGGGTTAGGGTTAGGGTTAGGTTTGCAGTTTTGGTTATGGTTGGGATTTGTTTTAGGGTTAGCGTTGTCATTAGGATTAGGGTTAGGTTTGGTGTCAGGAAGGGGGTTAGGATTAGGGTTAGATTTAGGGTTGGGGTCAGGGTTAGGCTTAGGGTTAGTGTTAGGGTTGGGGTTAGGGTAGGGTTAGGATTGGGGTTAGGGTTAGGGTTGGTTTTAGGGTTAGGGTTAGGGTTAGGTTTTGTGTTAGGGTTAGGGTTAGGGTTAGAGTTGTGGTTAGGGTTAAGGTTTGGGATTAGTGTAGGGTTAGGGTTAGGGTTAGGTTTAGGGTCATGCTCAGGGTCAGGGTCAGGGTCACGCTCAGGGTTAGGGTTAGGTTCGGGATTAGCGATAGGGTTGGGGTTCGGGTTAGGGTTGCGGTTAGTGTCATGGTTAGGCTTGCAGTTGGGGTTAGGGTTGGGTTTGGGGTTAGGGTTAGTGTTGGGTTTAAGATTAGGGTTACGGTTGGGCTTAGGGAGGGGTTAGGATTAGGGTTAGGTTTAGGGTTGGGCTCAGGGTTTGGGTTAGGATTAGGGTTAGGTTTAGGGTTACAGTTAGGGTTAGAGTTAGGGTTGGACTTAGGGTTAGGGTTAGGGATAGGTTTGGGTTTAGCGTTAGGTTTAGCCTGGAGTTCGGAAGGGGGTTAGTGTTAGGGTTAGGATTAGGGTAGGTTTGGGGTTCTGGTTAGTGTTAGGGTTGGGGTTAGGGTTAGGGTCAGGGTCTGGGTCAGGATAAGGGTCAGGGTCAGATTAGGGTTAGGGTCGGGGTTAGTGTTAGGGTTGGTGTTAGCGTTAGGATTAGGGTTAGGGTCAGGTTTAGGGTTGGAGTTGGGGTTACGTTTGTGGTTGGGGTTAGGGTTAGGGTTGGGGTTAGGGTTTCGGTTAGGGTTGGGGTTAGGGAGGGTTTTAGGGTTAGGGTTAACAGTTGGGGTTAGAGTTAGAGTTAGGATTAGGGTTAAGGGTTAGTGTTAGTGTTAGTGTTAGGGTTAGATATAAGGTTAGGGCTGTGTGCACTCACTCTCTGGAGACCGATAGGCAGGGTTACGGTTATGGTTTGGGTTAAGGATTGGGGTTAGGGTTAGGGTTAGGCTTAGGGTTAAGGGTTACGGTTAGGGTTAGGGTTAGTGTTAGGGTTAGGGTTAGGGTTCGAGTTAGAGAGGGGGTTCGGTTTAGGGATAGGGATAGGTTTGGGGTTAGGATTAGGGTTAAGGTGGAGTCCGGGAGCGGGTTAGGTTTAGGGTTATGGTTAGGGTTCGAGTTAGGGAGGGGGTTAGGGTTATCGATAGGGATAGGGTTGGGGTTAGGATTAGGGTTAAGGTTGGAGTGAGGGAGGGGGTTAGGGATAGGGTTAGGTTTAGGGTTGGGGTTAGTGTTAGGGTTAGGGTTGGGGTTATATTAGGGTTATGGTTAGGATTAGGGATGTGGTTAGGGTTAGGTTTAAGTTTAAGTGTTAGGGTTAGAATTAGAATTAGATTTATGGTTAGGGTTAGGGTTAGGTTCAGCGTCAGATTCTGTATAAAGGTCAGGGTTAGGGTTAGTGTTAGGGTCGTGGTAATGGTTAGGGTCGGGGTAAGGGTTAGGTTTAGGTATAGGATTAGGGTTCGCGTTAGGGTTACGGTTTGGTTAGGTTTAGGGTTAGGAGTTAAGGTAGGGTTAGGGTTAGGTTTAGGGTTGGTGTTATGGTTACTGTTAGGGTTAGAGTTGGGGTTAGGGTTAATGGTTGGGATGAGGGTAGGTTTAGGTTTAAGGTTGGGGTTAGGGTTAGGGTTAGAATTGGTTTTAGTGTTAGGGTTGGGGTTAGGTTTAGGGTTGGGGTTAGGGTTAGGTTTAGGGTTAGGTTTAAGGTTAGGATCAGGGTCAGGGTCAGGGTCATGGTCACGGTTAGGGTTATGTTTGGGGTTAGATTTAGGGTTGGCGCTAGGGTCAGGGTTAGGGTTAGAGTTGAGGTTAGGTTTGGGGTTGGGGTTAGGGTTAGGGTTAGGGTTGGGGTTAGGCAGGGGGTTAGGGTTAGGGTTAAGTTTAGTGTTGGCCTTAGGGTTAGGGTTATGGTTAAGGGTTAGGGTTAGTGTTAGTGTTAGGGTTAGAGATAGGGTTAGGGCTGTGTCCACCCATTCTCTGGAAACGGATAGGCAGGGCGCTGTCTGGAACTAGCTGTGTCCACTCACCCACGGGAGACAGGCAGACACAGTGCTTTGTGTAACTTCCTGTGTACACTCACCCATTGGAGACGGGCAGTCTAGGTGCTATGTGGAACTGGCTGTGTCTACTCCCACAGTGGAGATGTGAAGGCACGGTGCTGTGTGGAACTGGCTGTGTCTACTCACCGATGGGAGATGGGCAGGCAGTGTGCTGTGTGGAATTGGTTGTTTCCACTCTCCCATGGGAGACAGGCAGGCAGGGCACTGTGTGGAACTGGTTGTGTCCACTCACCTACGGGAGATGGGCGGGCAGTGTGCTCTGTGTATCTAGTGGTCTCCACTCACCCACGGGAGTCGGGCAGGCAGGGGCTTTGTTGAACTAGCTGTGTCCCCTCATACACGGGATACGGGCAGGCTAGGTGCTGTGTGGAACTGGCTGTGTCTACTCACACACTGGAGACGGGAGTCAAGGCACTGTGTGGAACTGGTTATGTCCACTTACCAACGGGTGATGGGCATGCTGGGTGCTGTGTGGAACTGGCTATGTCCACACACCCATGGGAGTTGGGCAGTCAGGGCGCTGTGTGGAACTAGCTGTGTCCACTCACCCAAGGAGACGGGCAGGCACAGTGCTGTGTGTAACTGGCTGTGTCCACTCACTCAATGGAGACGGGCAGTCAGGGTGCTGTGTGGAACTGGCTGTGTCCACTCACCTACTGAAGATGACAGTCAGGGCGCTGTGTTGTACTGGCGTATCCACACCCAAGGAGACAGGAAGGTTGGGCGCTGTGTGGAACTGGCTGTGTCCACACACCCAAGGGAGACGGGTAGTCAGGACCCTGTGTTGAACTGGCCGTGTCCACACACTCATGAGAGACAGGAAGACAGGGCGCTGTGTGGAACTGGCTGTGTCCACACATCCATGGGACACGGGCAGGCAGGGCACTGTGTTGAACTGGCTGTGTCCACTCACCCACGGGAGATGGGAAGGCAGGGCGTTGTGTGGAACTGGCTTGTGCACTCTCCCACAGGAGACGGGCACGATGCTGTGTTTAACTGGCTGGGTCCACTCACCCATGGGAGATGGGCAGGCTGGACACTGTGTGGAACTGGCTGTGTCCAGACACCTACAGGAGACAGGCTGGAATTAGGCTGTGTGTAATTTTTGTGTCCACTCACCCACGGGAGACTTGTTGGCATGGCGCTGAGTGGAACTGGCTGTTTCCACACACCCTAGGCAAACGGGCACACAGGACGCTTTTTGGAAATTGCTGTGTCCACACATCCACGGGACACGGGCAGGCAAGGCGCAGTGTGGAACAGGTTGTGTCCACACACCCATGGGTTTGGGCAAGCTGGACGCTGTGTGGAACAGACTTTGTCCACACACCCACGCGAGATGGGCAGGCAGAGCGCAGTGTGGAACTGGCTATGTACGCACACCCAGGGAGATGGGCAGGGTGCTAGGTGGAACTGGCTGTGTCCACACACCCACGGGAGATGGACAAGCAGGGCGCCATGTGGAACTGGCTATGTACACACACCCAAGGGAGATGGGAAGGCGGTACACTGTGTGGAACTGGCTGTGTCCACACACCCACGGGAGACAGGCAGGGTGCTAGGTGGAACTGGCTGTGTCCACACACCCAAGGGAGATGGGCAGGCAGGGCGCTGTGTAGAATGGGCTGTGTCCACACACCTAAGGAGACAGGCAACCATGACTCTGTGTGGAAATACTGTGTACACACACACACAGGAGACAATCAGGCAGGGTGCTGTGTGGAGATAGCTGTGTCCACGCAGCCACGGGAGATGGGAAGACAGGGTGCTGTGTGGATATGACTGTGTCCACACACCCAAGGGAGACGGGTTCGCAGTGCTCTGTGTGGATCTGGCTGTGTCCATGCACCCACCGGAGATGGGCGATCAGGACGCGATGTGGAACTGGCAGTGTCCCCACACCCATGGGATACGGGCAGGCAGGGTGTTGTTTGGAACTGGCTGTGTCCACGCACCCACAGGAGATGGGCGCGCAGGGCGTGTTGTGGAACTGGTGTGTCCACACCCCCACGGGAGACGGGCAGGCAGGGCGTTGTGTGGAACTGGCGGATTTGACACACCCACGGAGACAGGCATGACGGGTACAGTGTTTAACTGGTTGTATCCACTCACACACAGGAGACGGGCTGGCAGGACGCTGGGTGGAACTCGCTGTGTTCACACACCCATAGGAGACAGACATGCAAGGCACTGGGTGGAACTGGCTGTGTCCACACACTCATGCTAGACCGGCAGGCAGGACGCTGTGTGGAACTGGCTGTTTCCACACACCCACCGTACACGGGCAGGGTTAGGGTTAGGGTTAGGGTTAGAATTAGGTTTAGGGTGAGGATTAGGGTTAGGGTTAGTGTGAGGGTGAGGGTTAAGGTTAGGGTTAGGATTAGAGTGAGGGTGAGGGTGAGGGTGAGGGTTAGTGTTAGTGTTAGGGTTAGGGTTATGGTCATGGTTAGGGGTTAGGATTGGTTAGGGTTAGGGTTAAGGGTTACCATAGGTTTAGGGTTAGGGTGAGGGTGATGGTTAGGGTGAGGGTTAGGGTTAGGGTGAGGATGAGAGTTAGGGTGAGTGTCAGGGTCAGAGTTAGAGTTAGGGTCAGCGTCAGGGTCAGGGTCAGGGTCAGGGTCTGGGTTAGGGTCAGGGTCAGGGTCAGGGTCAGGGTCAGGGTCCGATCAAGTTTAGGGTTTGGGTAGTGTTAGGGTGATGTTTAGGGTCATGGTTAGGGTAAGGGTCAGGGTTACGGTTGGGTTAGGGTTAGGGTTAGGGTTGAAGTTAGGGTTAGGGTTAGGGTTGGGGTCAGGGTTAGGGTTAGGGTTGGGGTTAGGGTTAGTGTTAAGGTAAAGGCTTAGGTTTAGAGTTACAATTTGGGTTAGGGTCACGGTCAGGGTTAGGGTCTGGGTAAGGGTTAGGGTTTGGGTTGGTGTTAGGGTTAGGGTTTAGGGTTGGGCTTAGGGTTAGGGTTAGTGTGGGGGTTAGGGTTAGGTTTACGGTTAGGATTAGGGTTAGGTTAGGGTTAGGGTTAGGGTGGGGGTTAGGTTTATGATTAGGTTTAGGGTTAGGTTTGGGGTTAGGTTTAGGGTTAGTGTTAAGTGTTAGGGTTAGAATAAGAAGGAGGGCTAGGGTTAGGGTTAGGGATAGGGTCATGTTCAGGGTCAGGAAAAGGTTCAGGGTCAGGATTAGGGTTAGGGTCGTGTTAGGGTTAGGGTTGGGTTTAGGGTTAGCGTTGGGGTTAGGGTCAGGGTTAGGATTGGAGTTGGCTTTATGTTTCGGGTTGTGGTTAGGGTTAGGGTTGGCGTTAGTGTTGCGGTTAGGATTGCGGTTGTGGAGGGTGTTAGATTTAGGGTTAGTTTTCCGGTTGGTGTTAGGGTTAAAGTTAGGGTTAGAGTTTGGGTTAGGCTTAAGTGTTGGAATTAGTGTAGGGATAGGTTTAGGGTTCTTGTTAGGGTTATGGTTAGGGTTGGCTTTAGGGTTAAGGTTAGGGTTGGGTTTAGGGTTAGGCTTAGCCTTAGGGTTGGGTTTAGGATTAGGGTTGGGTTTAGAGAGTGTGTTAGGGTTAGGATTAGAGTTAGGGTTGTGTTTCTGGTTAGGGTTACGGTTGGTGTAATGGATGGGTTTAGGGTTAGTGTTGGGTTAGGTTTAGGATTAGGCTTAGGGTTAGTGTTAGGGTTAGAGATAGGGTTAGGGTTGTGTGCACTCACTCTCTGGAGACGGATAGGCAGGGCGCTGTTTGGAACTAGCTGTGTCCACTCACCCACGGGAGACAGGCAGGCACAATGCTTTGTGTAACTGGCTTTGTATACTCACCCATTGGAGACGGGCAGTCTGGGTGCTATGTGGAACTGGCTGTGTCCTCTCACACATGGGAGACGGGCAGACACGGCGATATGTGGAACTGGGTATTTCCACTCACCCACATGAGATTGACAGGTAGGCTCCTGTGTTGAACTGGCTTTGTCAACACCCCCACTCTAGACGGGTAGGCAGGGCACAGGGTTGAACTGGCTGTGTCCACTCACCCACGGGAGACGGACAGGCAGGGCGCTGTGTGGAACTGGCTGTGCCCACACACCCACGAGAGACGGGCAGGAACGCCGCTGTGTGGAACTGGCTGAGTCCACACACCCACGGGAGACGGGAAGGCAGGGCGCTTTGTTTAAATGGCTGTGTCCACTCACCCATGGTAGACGGGCAGGACATGCGCAGTGTTGTACTGGCTGCGTCCACATACCCACGTGAAACGGGCAGGCAGGGCGCTGAGTGAAACTTGCTATGTCCACTCACCCAATGGAGACGGGCAGTCAGGGTGGTGTGTGGAACTGGCTGTGTCCACTCACCCACTGGAGATGAGAGTCAGGGCGCTGTGTTGAACTGGCGTATCCACACACCCAAGGGAGTCGAGCAGGCTGGGCGCTGTGCGTAACTGACTGTGTCCACACACCCAAGGGAGACAGGGAGACAGGGCCCTGTGTTGAACTGGCCGTGTCCACACACTCATAAGAGATAGGAAGACAGAGCGCTGTGTGGAACTGGGTGTGTCCACACAGCCACGGGAGACTGGCAGGCAGAGCGCTTTGTTGAACTGGCCGTGTCCACACACCGATGTGAGACGGGCAAACAGGGCGCTTTGTGCAACTGGCTGTCTCCACACACCCACGGGAGACGGGCAGGCAGGGCGCTGTTTGGAACTGGCTGTGTTCACTCACCTATGGGAGATGGGCAGGCAGGGCGCCGTGTGGAACTGGCTATGTACACACATCCAAGGGAGATGGGCAGTCGGTACACTGTGTGGAACTGGCTGTGTCCACACACCCACGAGAGACGGGCAGGGTGCTACGTGGTACTGGCTGTGTCCACACACCCAAGGGAGATGGGCAGGCAGGGCGCTTTGTAGAATGGGCTGTGTCCACACACCTAAGGAGACGGGCAACCATGACTCTGTGTGGAAATACTGTGTCCACACACCCACAGGAGACAATCAGGCAGGGTGCTGTGTGGAGATAGCTGTGTCCACGCAGCCACGGGAGATGGGAAGACAGGGTGCTGTGTGGATATGACTGTGTCCACACACCCAAGGGAGACGGGTTCGCAGTGCTCTTTGTGGATCTGGCTGTGTCCACGCACCCACTGGAGATGGGCCAGCAGGACGCGATGTGGAACTGGCAGTGTCCCCACACCCACGGGATACGGGAAGGCAGGGTGTTGTTTGGAACTGGCTGTGTCCACGCACCCACAGGAGATTGGCGCGCAGGGCGTGTTGTGGAACTGGTGTGTCCACACCCCCACGGGAGACGGGCATGCAGGGCATTGTGTGGAACTGGCGGATTTGACACACCCACGGAGACGGGCATGACGGGTACAGTGTTTAACTGGTTGTATCCACTCACACACAGGAGACGGGCTGGCAGGACGCTGGGTGGAACTCGCTGTGTTCACACACCCATAGGAGACAGACATGCAAGGCACTGGGTGGAACTGGCTGTGTCCACACACTCATGCTAGACCGGCAGGCAGGACACTGTGTGGAACTGGCTGTGTCCACACACCCACCGTACATGGGCAGCGTTAGGGTTAGGGTTAGGGTTAGGGTTAGGACTAGGATTAGGTTTAGGGAGAGGATTAGGGTTAGGGTTAGGTTATGGGTGAGGGTTAAGGTTAGGGTTAGGATTAGGGTGAGGGTGAGGGTGAGGGTTAGTGTTAGGGTTAGGGTTACGGTTATGGTCATGGTTAGGGGTTAGGATTGGTTAGGGTTAAGATTAGGGTTAAGGTTTACCATAGGTTTAGGTTTAGGGTGAGCGTGAGGGTTGGGGGAGGGTTAGGGTTAGGGTGAGGATGAGGGTTAGGATGAGTGTCAGGGTCAGAGTTAGGGTTAGGTTCAGGGTCAGTGTCAGGGTCTGGGTTAGGGTCAGGGTCAGAGTTTTGGTCAGATCAGGGTTAGGGTTTGGGTAGTGTTAGGGTGAGGTTTAGGGTCAGGGTTAGGGTAAGGATCAGGGTTAGGTTTGGGTTAGGGTTAGGGTTAGGGTTGAGGTTAGGGTTAGGGTCAGGGTTGGGGTTAGGGTTAGGGTTAGGGTTGGGGTTAGGGTTAGGGTTAGGGTTAAGGGTTAGGTTTAGAGTTACAATTTGGGTTAGGGTCACGGTCAGTGTTAGGGTCAGGGTAAGGTTTAGGGTTTGGGTTGGTGTTAGGGTTAGGGTTAGTGTTTGGCTTAGGGTTAGGGTTAGTGTGTGGGTTAGGGTTAGGTTTAGGGTTAGGGTTAGGGTTACTTTTAAAGTCATGTTCAGGGTCAGGGTCAGGGTGAGGTTTAGGGTTAGGGTCGAGTTTAGGGTTAGGGTTTGGGTTAGGGTTAGGGTTGGTGGTAGGTTCAGGGTTATGTTTGGAGCTGGAGTTAGAGTTGGGGTTCGTGTTAGGGTTAACGTTGGGATTAGGGTTAGGGTTGGGCTTACGCAGGGGGTTAGCTTTAGGGTTAGGATTAGGGTTAGTGGTGGGGTTAGTGTTAGGTTGGGGGTTAGGTTTATGGTTAGGGTTATGGTTAGGTTTGGGGTTAGGTTTAGGGTTAGGGTTAAGGGTTAGGGTTAGAATAAGATGGAGGGCTAGTGTTAGGGTTAGGGTTAGGGTTAGGGATAGCGTCAGGGTCAGGGTCAGGAAAAGGGTCAGGGTCAGGGTTAGGGTTAGGGTCGTGTTAGGGTTAGGGTTGGGGTTAGGGTAAGCGTTGGGGTTAGGGTCAGGGTTTGGATTAGAGTTGGGTTTATGTTTGGGGTTGTGGTTAGGGTTAGTGTTTGCGTTAGGGTTACGGTTAGGGTTGCGGTTGTGGAGGAGGTTAGGTTTAGGTTTAGGGTTCCGTTTCGTGTTAGGGTTAAGATTAGGGTTAGAGTTTGGGTTAGGCTTAAGTGTTGGAATTAGGGTAGGTTTAGGTTTAGGGTTGGCGTTAGTGTTATGGTTAGTATTGGTTTTAGGTTTAAGGTTAGTGTTGGTGTTAGGGTTAGGGTTAGGGTTAGGGTTGGTTTTAGGATTAGTGTTGGGTTTAGAGAGGGGGTTAGGGTTAGAGTAAGAGTTAGGGTTGTGGTTCTTGTTAGGGTTAGGGTTGGGGTAATGGATGGGTTTAGGGTTAGTGTTGGGTTAGGTTTAGGATTAGGCTTAGGGTTAGTGTTATGTTTAGAGATAGGATTAGGGCTGTGTGCACTCACTCTCTGGAGATGGATAGGCAGGGCGCTGTTTGGAACTAGCTGTGTCCACTCACCCACGGGAGACAGGCAGGCGCAATGCTTTGTGTAACTGGCTGTGTATACTCACCCATTGGAGACGGGCAGTCTGGGTGCTATGTGGAACTGGCTGTGTCCTCTCACACATGGGAGACGGGCAGACACGGCGATGTGTGGAACTGGGTATTTCCACTCACCCACAGGAGATTGACAGGTAGGCTGCTGTGTTGAACTGGCTTTGTCAACACCCCCACTCTAGACAGGTAGGCAGGACACAGGGTGAACTGGCTGTGTCCACACACCCACGAGAGATGGGCAGGAATGGCGCTGTGTGGAACTGGCTGAGTCCACACACCCACGGGAGACGGGAAGGCAGGGCGCTTTGTTTAAATGGCTGTGTCCACTCATCCACGGTAGATGGGCAGGACATGCGCAGTGTTGTACTGGCTGCGTCCACATACCCACGTGAAATGGGCAGGCAGGGCTTGAGTGAAACTGGCTATGTCCACTCACTCACTGGAGACGGGCAGGCAGGGTGCTGTGTGGAACTGGCTGTGTACACTCACCCAAGGGAAACAGGCAGGCACAGTGCTGTGTGTAACTGGCTGTGTCCACTCACCCAATGGAGATGGGCAGTCAGGGCGCTGTGTTGAACTGGCGTATCCACACACCCAAGGGAGACGGGCAGGCTGGGCGTTGTGTGGAACTGGCGGATTTGACACACCCACGGAGACGGGCATGACGGGGACAGTGTTTAACTGGTTGTATCCACTCACACACAGGAGACGGGCTGGCAGGACCCTGGGTGGAACTCGCTGTGTCCACTCACCCACGGGAGATGGGCAAGCAGGGCGCCGTGTGGAACTGGCTATGTACACACACCCAAGGGAGATGGCCAGGGTGCTAGGTGGAACTGGCTGTGTCCACACACCCATGGGAGATGGGCAGGCAGGGCACTGTGTAGAATGGGCTGTGTCCACACACCTAAGGAGACGAGCAACCATGACTCTGTGTGGAAATACTGTGTCCACACACCCACAGGAGACAAGCAGGCAGGGTGCTGTGTGGAGATAGCTGTGTCCACGCAGCCATGGGAGATGGGAAGACAGGGTGCTGTGTGGATATGACTGTGTCCACACACCCAAGGGAGACGGGTTCGCAGTGCTCTGTGTGGATCTGGCTGTGTCCACGCACCCACTGGAGATGGGTGAGCGGGACGCGATGTGGAACTGGCAGTGTCCCCACACCCATGGGATACGGGCAGGCAGGGTGTTGTTTGGAACTGGCTGTGTCCACGCACCCACAGGAGACGGGCGCGCAGGGCGTGTTGTGGAACTGGTGTGTCCACACCCCCACGGGAGACAGGCATGCCGGGCGTTGTGTGGAACTGGCGGATTTGACACACCCACTGAGACGGGTATGACGGGTACAGTGTTTAACTGGTTGTATCCACTCACACACAGGAGACGGGCTGGCAGGACGCTGGGTGGAACTCGCTGTGTTCACACACCCATGGGAGACAGACATACAAGGCACTGGGTGGAACTGGCTGTGTCCACACACTCATGCTAGACCGGCAGGCAGGACGCTGTGTGGAACTGGCTGTGTCCACACACCCACTGTACACGGACAGGGTTAGGGTTAGGGTTAGAGTTAGGGTTAGAATTAGGTTTAGTGTGAGGATTAGGGTTAGGGTTAGTGTGAGGGTGAGGGTTAAGGTTAGGGTTAGGATTAGGGTGAAGGTGAGGGTGATGGTGAGGGTAAGTGTTAGGGTTAGGGTTAGGGTTATGGTCATGGTTAGGGGTTAGGATTGGTGAGGGTTAAGGTTAGGGTTAAGTGTTACCATAGGTTTAGGGTTAGGGTGAGGGTGAGGGTTAGGGTGAGGGTTAGGGTTAAGGTCAGGATGTGGGTTAGGATGAATGTCAGGGTCAGAGTTAGGGTTAGGGTCAGGGTCAGGGTCAGGGTCATGGTCTGGGTTAGGGTCAGGGTCAGATTCAGGGTCAGATCAGGGTTAGGGTTTGGGTAGTGTTCGGTTGAGGTTTAGGGTCAGGGTTAGGATAAGGTTCAGGGTTAGGTTTGGGTTTGGGTTAGGGTTAGGTTTGAGTTTAGGGTTAGGGTTAGGGTTGGGGTTAGGGTTAGGTTAGGGTTGGGGTTAGGGTTAGGGTTAGGGTTAGGGTTAAAGGTTAGGTTTAGAGTTACAATTTGGGTTAGGGTCACGATCAGGGTTAGGGTCAGGGTAAGGGTTAGGGTTTGGGTTGGTGTTAGGGTTAGGGTTAGGGTTGGGCTTAGGGTTAGGGTTAGTGTGGGTGTTGGGGTTAGGTTTAGGGTTCGGGTTTTGGTTAGGTTGAAGGTCAGGTTCAGGGTCAGGGTCAGGGTTAGGGTTAGTGTCGGATTTAGGTTTAGGGTTTCGGTTAGGGTTAGGGTTGGCGTTAGGGTTGCGGTTAGGGTTGCAGTTTTGAAGGGGGTTTGGTTTAGGGTTAGGGTTCTGGTTGGTGTTAGGGTTAAGGTTAGGGTTAGAATATGGGTTAGGCTTAAGTGTTGGAATTAGGGTAGGGTTAGGTTTAAGGTTGGCGTTAGTGTTATGGGTAGGGTTGGTTTTAGGGTTAGGGTTAGGGTTGGGGTTAAGTTTAGGGTTGGGGTTAGGTTTGGGTTTAGGATTATGGTTGCGTTTAGAGAGGGGGTTATGGTTAGGGTTAGAGTTAGGGTTGTGGTTCTGGTTAGGGTTAGGGTTGGGGTAAAGGATGGGTTTAGGGTTAGTGTTGGGTTAGGTTTAGGATTAGGGTTAGGGTTAATGTTAGGGTTAGAGATAGGGTTAGTGCTGTGTGCACTCACTCTCTGGAGACAGATAGGCAGGGCGCTGTTTGGAACTAGCTGTGTCCACTCACCCACGGGTGATAGACAGGCATAATGCTTTGTGTAACTGGCTGTGTATACTCACCCATTGGAGTCGGGGAGTCTGGGTCCTGTGTGGAACTCGCTGTTTCCTCTCACACATGGGAGATGGGCAGACACGGAGATGTGTGGAACTGGGTATTTCCACTCACCCACAGGAGATTGACAGGTAGGCTGCTGTGTTGAACTGGCTTTGTCAACACCCCCATTCTAGACGGGTAGGCAGGGCACAGGGTTGAACTGGCTGTGTCCACTCACCCACGGGAGACGGACAGGCAGGGCACTCTGTGGAACTGGCTGAGTCCACACACCCACGGGAGACGGGAAGGCAGGGCGCTTTGTTTAAATGGCTGTGTCCACTCACCCACGGTAGACAGGCAGTACATGCGCAGTATTTACTGGCTGCATCTACATACCCACGTGAAACGGGCAGGTAGGGCGCTGAGTGGAACTGGCTATGTCCACTCAGTCACTGGAGACATTCAGGCAGGGTGCTGTGTGGACTGGCCGTGTACACTCACCCAAGGGAAACGGGCAGGTACAGTGCTGTGTGTAACTGGCTGTGTCCACTCACCCAATGGAGACGGGCAGTCAGGGCGCTGTGTGGAACTGGCTGTGTCCACTCACCCACTGGAGATGAGAGTCAGGGCGCTGTGTTGAACTGGCGTATCCACACACCCAAGGGAGACGGGCAGGCTGGGCGCTGTGTGGAACTGACTGTGTCCACACACCCAAGGGAGACAGGGCCCTGTTTTGATCTGGCCGTGTCCACACACTCATGAGAGACGGGAAGACAGGGCGCTGGGTGGAAATGGGTGTGTCCACACATCCACGGGAGACGGGCAGGCAGGGCGCTGTGTGGAACTGGCTGTGTGCAATCCCCCACAGGAGACGGGCAGGCATGACGCTGTGTTTCCTGGCTGTGTCCACTCACCTACGGGAGATGGGCAGGCAGTGTGCTGTTTGGAACTGGCTGTTTCCATTCACCCACCGGAGATAGGCAGGCAGTGCGCTGTGTGAAACTGGTTGTTTCCACTCACACATGGGAGATGGGCAGGCAGTGTGCTGTTTGGAACTGGCTGTGTCCATTCACCCACAGGAGACGGGCAGGCAGGGCGCTGTGTGGAACTTGCTGTCTCCACTCTGCCACAGGAAACGGACATGCAGGGCGCTGTGTTGAACTGGCTGAATCCACTCATCCATGGGAGACAGGCAGGCTGGACGCTGTGTGGAACTGGCTGTGTCCAGACACCTACAGGAGTGGGCTGGAATTGTGCGGTGTGGAAATTGCTGTGTCCACACACCCACTGGAGACTTGGAGGCAGGGCGCTTAGTGGAACTTGCTGTTTCCCCACACTCTAACGGGCATGCAAAACGCTTTTTGGAAATGGCTGTGTCCAGACATCCACAGGACTCGGGCAGGCAGGGCGCAGTGTGGAACGGGTTGTGTCCACACACACATGGGTTTGGGCAAGCTGGACGCTGTGTGGAACAGGCTTTGTCCACACACCCACTCGAAATGGGCATGCAGGTTGCTGTGTGGAACTGGCTATGTACACACACCCAAGGGAGATGGGCAGGCGGTACACTGTGTGGAACTGGCTGTGTCCACACACCCACAGGAGACGGGCAGGGTGTTAGTTTGAACTTGCTGTGTCCACACACCCATGGGAGATGGGCAGGCAGGGTGCTGTGTGGAATGGGCTGTGTCCACACACCTATGGAGACGGGCAAACATTACTCTGTGTGGAAATACTGTGTCCACACACCAAAGGGAGACAAGCAGGCAGGGTGCTGTGTGGAGATGGCTGTGTCCACACAGCCACGGGAGATGGGAAGACAGGGTGCTGTGTGGATATGACTGTGTCCACACACCCATCGGAGATGGGCGAGCAGGACGTGATGTGGAACTGGCAGTGTCCCCACACCCACGGGACACGGGCAGGCAGGGGTTGTTTGGAACTGGCTGTGTCTACGCACCCACAGGAGACGGGCGTGCAGGCCGCGTTGTGTAACCGATTGTGTCAACACACCCACGGGAGACGGGCAGGCAGGGCGTTGTGTGGAACTGGCGGATTCCACACTCCCACGGAGACGGGCATGACAGGTACAGTGTGTAACTGGTTGTGTCCACTCACATACAGGTGACGGGCTGGCAGGATGCTGGGAAGAACTCGCTGTGTTCACACACCCACGGGAGACAGACATGCAGGGCACTGTGTGGAACTGGCTCTGTCCACACTCTCATGGTAGACGGGCAGGCAGGGCGCTGTGTGGAACTGTCTGTGTCCACACACCCATGGTAGACGGGCAGTGTTAGGGTTAGGGTTAGGGTGAGGGTGAGGGTTAGGGTTAGGGTTAGGGTTAGGGTGAGGTTGAGGGTTAGTGTTAGTGTTAGGGTTAGGGTTAGGGTCAGGATTAGGGGTTAGGGTAGGGTTAGGGTTAGGGTTAGGGTTAAGGTTTAGGGTTAGGGTTAGGGTTAGGGTTAGGGTGAGGGTTAGGGTGTTGGTTAGGTTTAGGGTGAGGGTGAGGGTTAGGTGAGGGTCAGGGTCAGATTTAGGGTGAGGGTCAGCGTCAGGTTTAGGGTAAGGGTCAGATCAGGGTTACGGTTAGGGTCAGTGTTAGGGTTAGGTTTAGGGTCAGGGTTAGGGTAAGGGTCAGTGTTAGGGTCATGGTTAGGGGTTACGGTAGGTTTAGGGTTAGGGTTAAGGTCAGGGCTGGGTTAGGGTTAGGGTCAGGGTCAGGGTCAGGTTTAGGGTCAGTGTTAGGATGAGGGTTAGGGTCGGGGTTAGGGTTAGGGTCAGGGTTAGGGGTAAGGGTAGGGTTAGTGTTAGGGTTGGGTTTAGGGTTAAGGGTTAGGGTTAGGGTTAGGGTGTTGGTTAGGGTGTTGGTTAGGTTTAGGGTGAGGGTGAAGGTTAGGGTGAGGGTCAGGGTCAGGTTTAGGTAAGGGTCAGATCAGGGTTACAGTTAGGGTCAGTGTTAGGATTATGTTTAGGGTCATGTTTAGGGTTAGAGTTAGGGCCACGGTTAGAGTTAGGGTTTAGGCTTAGGGTCAGGGTTAAGCGTTACGGTAGGGTTAGGGTTAGGGTTAGGGTTAAGGTCAGGGTCAGAGTTAGGGTTAGGGTCAGGGTCAGGGTCAGGTTTAGGGTCTGTGTTAGGGTGAGGGTTAGGGTCGGGGTTAGGGTTAGGTTTGGCGTTATGGTTAGTGTTGGTGTTAGGGTCAAGGTTAGGGATGGGGTGTGGGATAGGTTTGGGGTTGGGGTTAGGGTTAGAATTAGGGTTAGGGTAAGGGTTAGGGTTAGGGTTAGGGTTGGGGTTATTGTTAGGATTAGAGTTGGGTTTAGGTTTAAGGTTAGAGTTGGGGTTAGGGTTAGGATTAGAGTTGGGTTTAGGGTTAGGGTTAGGGTTAGGGTTAGTGTTAGAATTAGGGTTAGGGTTAGACTTAGGGTTAGGGTTAAGGTTAGGGTTAGGTTCAAGGTTAGGGTTTGGGTTAGGTTAGCGTTCCGGTTAGGTTTAGGGTTAGGATGGGGATTAGGTTTAGGGTTAGGGTTAAGAGTTGGGGTTAGAGTTAGGGTTAGGGTTAAAGGTTAGTGTTAGCATTATTTTTAGGGTTAGAGTTAGGGTTACAGCTGTGTCCACTCACTCTCTGTAGATGGGTAGGCAGGGCACTGTGTTAAACTAGCTGTGTCCACTCACCCATGAGAGACAGGCAGGCTCAGCGCTGTGTGGAACTGGTTGTGTCCACTCCCCCAGGGGAGACGGGCAGTCACGGCATTGTGTAGAACTGGCTGTGTCCACTCACCGACGGGAGATGGGCAGGCAGTGTGCTGTGTGGTATTGGTTGTTTCCATACAGCCACGGGAGATGGGCAGGCACGGCGCTTGTGGAGCTGGTTGTTTCCATTCACCCATGGGTGACAGGCAGGCAGTGCGCTGTGTGAAACTCGTTGTGTCCATTCACCTGCGAGAAATGGGTGGGCAGGGTGCTTTGTGGATCTAGCGGTGTCCACTCACCCACAGGAGACAGGCAGGCAGGGGCTTTGTTGAACTAGCTGTGTCCACTCATCCACGGGAGACGGGCAGGCAGGGTGCTGTGTGGAACTGGCTGTGTCCACTAACACACTGGAGACGGGCAGTCAGGGCACTGTGTGGAAATATCTGTGTCCACTCATACACTGGAGACGGGCAGTCAGGGCGCTGTGTGTAAATGGCTGTGTCCACTCACCCACAGAAGACGAGCAGGCAGTGCACTGTTTTGAACTGGCAGTGTCCACACACTCATGGGAGACGGGCAGACAGGGCGCTGTGTAGAACTGGCTGTGTCCATTTACCCAGTGGACATGGCGGGCAGGGCGATGTGTTGAACTTGCTGTGTCCACACACCCCGGGGATATGGGAAGGCTGGGCTCAGTGTTGAACTGGCTCTGTACACACACACACGGGAGATGAGCATACAGGGCGCTGTGTGGAACTGGCTGTGTCCACTCACCCTCGGGAGACAGGCAGGCAGGGCGCAGTGTTGACCTGGCTATGTCCACACACCCATGGGAGACGAGTATACTGGGCGCTGTGTGGAAGTGGCTGTTTCCACTCACCCACGGAAGACGGGAAGGCAGGGCACTGTGTTGAACTTGCCGTGTCCACACTCCCATGGGAGACGGGCAGACAGGGCGATGTGTTGAACTCTCTGTGTCCACTCCCCCACGGAGACGGGCAGGCATGGCGCTTTGTGGAATTTGCTGTGTCAACTCACCTACTGGAGATGGGCAGGCAGGGTGCTGTGTGGAACTGGTTGTTTCCACTCACACACGGGAGACGGGCAGACACGGCGATGTGTGGAACTGGGTATTTCCACTCACCCACAGAAGATGGACAGGTAGGCTGCTGTGTTGAACTGGCTTTGTCAACACCCCCACTCTAGAGGGGCAGGCAGGGCACAGGGTTGAACTGGCTGTGTCCACTCACCCACGGGAGACGGACAGGCAGGGCGCTGTGTGGAACTGGCTGTGTCCACACACCCACGAGAGACGGGCAGGAACGCCGCTGTGTGGAACTGGCTGAGTCCACACACCCACGGGAGACGGGAAGGCAGGGCGCTTTGTTTAACTGGCTGTGTCCACTCACCCATGGTAGACAGGCAGGACGTGCGCAGTGTTGTACTGGCTGCGTCCACACACCCACGTGAAACGGGCAGGCAGGGCTCTGAGTGGAACTGGCTATGTCCACTCACTCACTGGAGACGGGCAGGCAGGGCGCTGTGTGGAACTGGCTGTGTACACTCACCCAAGGGAGACGGGCAGTCAGGGCGCTGTGTTGAACTGGCGTATCCACACACCCAAGGTAGACGGGCAGGCTGGGCGCTGTGTGGAACTGACTGTGTCCACACACTCAAGGGAGATGGGTAGACAGGGCCCTGTGTTGAACTGACCGTGTCCACACACTCAAGGGAGATGGGTAGACAGGGCCCTGTGTTGAACTGACCGTGTCCACACACTCATGAGAGACAGGAAGACGGGGCGCTGTGTGGAAGTGGGTGTGTCCACACAGCCACGGGAGACGGGCAGGCAGAGCACTTTGTTGAACTGGCCGTGTCCACACACCAATGTGAGTCAGGCAGACAGAGCGCTGTGTGGAACTGGCTGTCTGCACACACCCATGGGAGACGGGCAGGCATGACGCTGTGTTTAATTGGCTGTGTCCACTCACCCACGGGAGATGGGCAGGCAATGTGCTGTTTGGAACTGGCTGTTTCCATTCACCCACGGGAGACGGGCAGGCAGTGTGCTGTGTGGAACTGGTTGTGTCCACTCACCCATGGAGATGGGCAGGCAGCGCGCTGTTTGGAACTGGCTGTGTCCACTCACCCACGGGAGATGGGCAGGCAGTGTGCTGTTTGGAACTGGCTGTGTCCATTCACCCACAGGAGATGGGCAGGCAGGGCGCTGTGTGGAACTTGCTGTCTCCACTCTGCCACCGGAGACGGACAGGCAGGGTGCTGTGTTGAACTGGCTGAATCCACTCATCCATGGGAGACGGGCAGGCTGGACACTGTGTGGAACTGGCTGTGTCCAGACACCTAGAGGAGATGGGCTGGAATTGTGCGGTGTGGAAATTGCTGTGTCCACACACCCACTGGAGACTTGGAGGCAGGGCGCTGTGTGGAACTGGTTTTTTCCACTCACCCATGGGAGACGGGCAGGCAGGGCGCTGTGTGGAACTGGTTGTGTCCACTCACCCACTGGAGACGTGCAGGCAGGGTGCTGTTTGGTACTGGCTGTATCCACTACCCACGGGAGATGGGCAGGTAGGGTGCTGTGTGGAACTGGCAGTGTCCACACACCCACGGTAGACTGGCAGGGTTAGGGTTAGTGTTAGGGTTAGTGTGAGGGTGAGGGTCAGGGTGAGGGTTAGGGTTAGGGTGAGAGTGAGGGTTAGGGTGAGGGTAGGGTCAGATTTAGGGTGAGTGTCAGCGTCAGGGTTAGGGTCAGGGTCAGACCAGGGTTAGGGTTAGGGTCAGTGTTAGGGTTAGGTTTAGGGTCAGGGTTAGGGTAAGGGTCAGGTTTAGGGTCAGGGTTAGGATCAGGGTGAGTGATAGGGTTTACGTTTAGGGTCAGGGTTAGGGGTTAGGGTTGGTTTAGGGTTACGGTTAGGGTTAAGGGCAGGGTCAGGGTTAGGCTTAGGGCCATGGTCAAGGTCAGGGTCAGGGTCAGTGTTACGGTGAGGGTTAGGGTCAGGGTTAGTGTTAGGGTTTGGTTTAGGGTTAGTGTTTGTGTTTGGGTCAGGGTTAGGGTTGGGGTTGTGGTTTGGGTTGGGGTTGGGTTTAGGGTTAGTGTTAGGGTTAGGGTTGGGGTTAGGGTTAGGATTAGGGTTAGGGTTAATAGTTAGGGTTAGGGTTAGGATTGCAGTTAGGGTTAGGGTTAGGGTTGGTCTTAGGGTTAGGGTTAAGGTTAGGCTTAGGGTTGGGGTTAGGATTAGGGTTAGGGTTAGGTTTAAGGGTTAGGGTTAGAATTAGTATTAGGGTTAAGTTTAGTATTGGGTTAAGGAGGGCGTTAGGGTTAGGGTTAGGGTTAGGGTTAGGATTGGGGTTATGATTAGGGTTGGGTTTAGGGTTAGGGTTAGGGTTGGGGTTAGGGTTAGGGTTAGGCTAGGGATTAGGGTTAGGGTTAGGTTTTGGGTTAGGGTTATGTTTCGGGTTGGGGTTAGGGTTAGGGTTAGGGTTAGGGTTAGGGTTAGGTTTCGGCTTAGGGTTAGGGTTAAGGTTAGGCTTAGGGTTGGGGTTAGGGTTAGGGTTAGGGTTAGGTTTAAGGGTTAGGGTTAGAATTAGAATTAGGGTTAAGTTTAGTATTGGATTTAGGGAGGGGGTTAGGGTTAGGTTTAGGATTGGGGTTAGGATTAGTGTTGGGGTTAGGGCTGTGTCCACCCACTCTCTGGAGATGGATAGGCAGGGCGCTGTTTGGAACTAGATGTGTCCACTCACCCACGGGAGACAGGCAGGCACAGTAGTTTGTGTAACTAGCTGTGTACACTCCTCTATTGGAGATGGGCAGTCAGGCACTATGTAGAACTGGCTGTGTACAGGCACTTACAAGAGACGGGCAGGCTGGGCGCTGTGTGGGACTGGCTGTGTCCACTCCCCCAGGGGAGACGGGCAGTCACGGCATTGTGTAGAACTGGCTGTGTCCACACACTGACGGGAGATGGGCAGGCAGTGTGCTGTGTGGTTCTGGTTGTTTCCAAACATCCACGGGAGATAGGCAGGCACGGCGCTCTGTGGAGCTGGTTGTTTCCACTCACCCACAGGAGACAGGCAGGCAGCGCGCTGTGTGGAACTCATTGTGTCCATTCACCTACGGGATATTGGCGGGCAGGGTGCTGTGTGGATCTAGCGGTGTCCACTCACCCACGGGAGACGGGCAGGCAGGGGCTTTGTTGAACTAGCTGTGTCCACTCATCTATGAGAGACGGGCAGGCAGGGCGCTGTGTTGAACTGTCTGTGTCCACTCACACACTGGAGACGGGCAGTCAGGGCGCTGTGTGGAAATATCTGTGTCCACTCACCCACTGGAGACGGGCAGTCAGGGCGCTGTGTGGAAATGGCTATGTCCACTCACCCACAGAAGACGAGCAGGCAGTGCACTGTGTTGAACTGGTCGTGTCCACACACCCATTGAAGACAGGCAGACAGGGCGCTGTGTGGAACTGGCTGCGTCCCTTCACCCAATGGACATGGGCAGGCAGGGCGCTGTGTTGAACTTGCTGTGTCCACACACCCTGGGGATACGGGAAGGCTGGGCTCTGTGTTGAACTGGCTCTGTACACACACACACGGGAGATGAGCATACAGGGCGCTGTGTGGAACTGGCTGTATCCACTCACCCTCGGATGACGGGCAGGCAGGGCGCAGTGTTGACCTGGCTATGTCCACATACCCATGGGAGACAGGTATACAGGGCGCTGTGTGGAAGTGGCTGTGTCCACTCACCCACGGAAGATGGGAAGGCAGGGCACTGTGTTGAACTTGCCGTGTCCACACACCCATGGGAGACGTGCAGACAGGGCGATGTGTTGAATTGTCTGTGTCCACTCCCCCACAGAGACGGGCAGGCATGGCGCTTTGTGGAATTTGCTGTGTCAACTCACCTACAGGAGATGGGCAGGCAGGGTGCTGTGTGGAACTGGTTGTTTCCACTCACACACGGGAGACGGGCAGACACGGCGATGTGTGGAACTGGGTATTTCCACTCACCCACAGAAGATGGACAGGTAGGCTGCTGTGTTGAACTGGCTTTGTCAACACCCCCACTCTAGAGGGGCAGGCAGGGCACAGGGTTGAACTGGCTGTGTCCACTCACCCACGGGAGACGGACAGGCAGGGCGCTGTGTGGAACTGGCTGTGTCCACACACCCACGAGAGATGGGCAGGAACGGCGCTGTGTGGAACTGGCTGAGTCCACACACCCACGGGAGACGGGAAGGCAGGGCGCTTTGTTTAACTGGCTGTGTCCACTCACCCATGGTAGACAGGCAGGACGTGCGCAGTGTTGTACTGGCTGCGTCCACACACCCACGTGAAACGGGCAGGCAGGGCTCTGAGTGGAACTGGCTATGTCCACTCACTCACTGGAGATGACAGTCAGGGCGCTGTGTTGAACTGGCATATCCACACACCCAAGGGAGACGGGCAGGCTGGGTGCTTTGTGGAACTGACTGTGTCCACACACTCAAGGGAGATGGGTAGACAGGGCCCTGTGTTGAACTGACCGTGTCCACACACTCATGAGAGACGGGAAGACGGGGCGCTGTGTGGAACTGGGTGTGTCCACACAGCCACGGGAGATGGGCAGGCACAGCGCTTTGTTGAACTGGCCGTGTCCACACACCAATGTGAGTCGGGCAGACAGAGCGCTGTGTGGAACTGGCTGTCTCCACACACCCACGGGAGATGGGCAGGCAGGGCGCTGTTTGGAACTGGCTATGTCCACTCACCCACGGGAGATGGGCAGGCAGGGTGCTGTGTGGAACTGGCTGTGTGCAATCCCCCACAGGAAACGGGCAGGCATGACGCTGTGTTTAATTGGCTGTGTCCACTCACCCACGGGAGATGGGCAGGCAATGTGCTGTTTGGAACTGGCTGTTTCCATTCACCCACGGGAGACGGGCAGGCAGTGCACTGTGTGGAACTGGTTGTTTCCACTCACCCATGGGGGATGGGCAGGCAGTGTGTTGTTTCGAACTGGCTGTGTCCATTCACCCACGGGATACGGGCAGGCAGGGCGCTGTGTGGAACTTGCTGTCTCCACTCTGCCACCAGAGACGGACAGGCAGGGCGCTGTGTTGAACTGGCTGAATCCACTCATCCATGGGAGACGGGCAGGCTGGATGCTGTGTGGAACTGGCTGTGTCCAGACACCTAGAGGAGACAGGCTGGAATTGTGCGGTGTGGAAATTGCTGTGTCCACACACCCACTGGAGACTTTGAGGCAGGGCGCTGTGTGGAACTGGTTTTTTCCACTCACCCATGGGAGACGGGCAGGCAGGGCGCTGTGTGGAACTGGTTGTGTCCACTCACCCACGGGAGACGTGCAGGCAGGGTGCTGTTTGGTACTGGCTGTGTCCACTCACCCGCGGGAGATGGGCAGGCAGGGCACTGTGTGGAACTGGCAGTGTCCACACACCCACGGTAGACAGGCAGGGTTAGGGTTAGTGTTAGGGTTAGTGTGAGGGTGAGGGTCAGGGTGAGGGTTAGGGTTAGGGTGAGAGTGAGGGTTAGGGTGAGGGTAGGGTCAGATTTAGGGTGAGTGTCAGCGTCAGGGTTAGGGTCAGGGTCAGACCAGGGTTAGGGTTAGGGTCAGTGTTAGGGTTAGGTTTAGGGTCTGGGTTAGGGTAAGGGTCAGGTTTAGGGTCAGGGGTATGGTCAGGGTGAGAGATAGGGTTTAGGTTTAGTGTCAGGGTTAGGGGTTAGGGTTGGGTTAGGGTTAGGCTTAGGGTTAGGGTTAAGGGTTAGGGTTACAATTAGAATTAGGGTTAGGTTTAGGATTGGGTTTAGGGAGGGGTTTAGGGTAAGGGTTAGGGTTAGGATTGGGGTTAGGATTAGGGTTGGGGTTAGGGTTAGGGTTGGGGTTAGGGTTAGGCTAGGGATTAAGGTTAGGGTTAGGTTTTGGGTTAGGTTTAGGGTGGGGGTTGGGGTTAGGGTTAGGGTTAGTGTTAGGGTTGGCGTTAGGGTTAGTGTTGGGGTTAGGGTTAGGTTTTGGGTTAGGGTCAGGTTTAGGGTTTGAGTTAGGGAGGAGGTTAGGTTTAAGGTTAGGGTTAGGGTTAGGGTTA
The DNA here is from genome assembly GCF_040939455.1 of Microcebus murinus. Lineage (NCBI taxonomy): Eukaryota > Metazoa > Chordata > Mammalia > Primates > Cheirogaleidae > Microcebus > Microcebus murinus. The sequence goes on along the minus strand of NC_134116.1, from coordinate 2,016,956 downwards.
AGAGGTAGGGTTAGATTTAGTGTTAGGGTTAGTGTTAGGGTTAGAGTTAGGGTTAGGGCTGTGTCCACTCACTGTCTGGAGACGGATTGGCATGGCCCTGTGTTGAACTAGCTGTGTCCACTCACTCACGAGAGACGGGCAGGCTGGGCGCTGTGTGGAAGTGGCTCTGTCCACTCCCCTAGCAGAGACTGGCAGGCACGGCGCTGTGTGGAAGTGGCTGTGTCCAATCACCGACTGGAGATGGGCAGGCAGAGTGCTTTGTGGAACTGGTTGTTTCCACACACCCACGGGAAGCGGGAAGGCACAGCGCTGTGTGGAACTGGTTGTTTCCACTCACCTACCGGAGACCAGCAAGCAGGGCGCTGTGTGGAACTTGCTGTGTCCACTCTGTCACTGGAGACGGACAGGCAGGGTGCTCTGTCAAACTGAATTAATCTACTCACCCAAAGAATACGGGTAAGCTGGACGCTGTGTGGAACTGGCTGTGTCCAGACACCTTCAGGAGACGGGCTGGAATTGCGCGGTGTTGAAATTTCTGTGTCCACACACCCACGGAAGACTTGGAGGCAGGGCGCTGAGTGGAACTGGTTGTTTCCACACACCCTAGGGAAACGGGCATGAAAAACGCTTTTTGGAAATGACTGTGTCCAGACATCTACGGGACACGAGCAAGCAGGGCGCAGTGTGGAACGGGTTGTGTCCACACACCCATGGGGTTGGGCAAGCTGGACGCTGTGTGGAACAGGCTTTGTCCACACACCCACGCGAGATTGGCAGGCAGGTTGCTGTGTGGAACTGGCTATGTACACACACCCAAGGGAGATGGGCAGGCGGTACGCTGTGTGGAACTGGCTGTGTCCACACACCCACGGGAGACGGGCATGGTGCTTGTTTGAACTGGTTGTGTCCACACACCCATGGGAGATGGGCAGGCAAGGCACTGTGTGGAATGGGCTGTGTCCACACACCTAAGGAGACGGGCAAACATTACTCTGTGTGGATATATTGTGTCCACACACTCACGGGAGACAAGCAGGCAGGGTGCTGTGTGGAGATAGCTGTGTCCACGCAGTCACGGGAGATGGGAAGACAGGGTGCTGTGTGGATATGACTGTGTCCACACACCCACGAGAGTCGGGTTCGCAGTGCTCTGTGTGGATCTGGATGTGTCCACGCATGCACCGGAGATGGGTGAGCGGGACGCGATGTGGAACTGGCAGTGTCTCCACACCCACGGGACACGGGCAGGCAGGGGGTTGTTTGGAACTGGCTGTGTCCACGCACCCACAGGAGATGGGCGCGCAAGGCGTGTTGTGGAACTGGTTGTGTCCACACACCCACGGGAGACGGGCCGGCAGGGCGTTGTGTGGAACTGGCGGATTCCACAAACCCACGGAGATGGGTATGATGGGTACATTGTGTAACTGGATGTGTCCAGTCACACACAGGAGATGGGCTGGCAGGACGCTGGGTGGAACTCGCTGTGTTCACACACCCACAGGAGACAGACTTGCAGGGCACTGTGTTGAACTGGCTGTGTCCACACATCCACGGTAGCCGGGCAGGGTTAGGGTTAGGGTTAGGGTTAGGGTTAGGGTTAGGGTTAGGGTGAGGGTTAGGGTTAGGTTTAGGGTTAGGATGAGTGTTAGGGTTAGTGTGAGGGTGAGTGTTAGGGTGAGGCTCAGGGTCACGTTTAGGGTTAGCCTTTAGGGTCAGGGTTAGGGTCAGGGTCAGGGTCAGGGTTATGGGCAGGGTCAGGGTCAGAGTCTGGGTCACAGTCAGGGTTAGGGTTAGGGTCAGTGTTAGGGTCTCTATCAGGGTCAGAGTCAGGGTTAGGGTCATGGTCATGGTCAGGGTTAGTGTTAGGTTCAGGGTCAGGGTCAGGGTCAGGGTTAGGGTCAGGGTCATGGTCACTGTTAGTGTGAGGGTTAGGGTCGGGGTTAGGGTTAGGGTTGGGGTTAGTGTTAGGGTTAGGGTTAAGGGTTGGGGTAAGGTTTAGGGTTAGGGTTAAGTGTTCGGGTTATGGTTAGGGTTAGGGTTATTTTTTGGGTTAAGGTAGGGGTCAGTTAGGGTTGGGGTTATGGTTAGGTTTAGTGTTGGGTTTAGGTTTAGGGTTGGGGTTAGTGTTAGGGTTGGGGTTAGGGTCAGGGTTAGGGTTGGAGTTGTGGTTAGTGTTGGGGTTGGGGTTAGTGTTAGGGTTGAATTTAGGGTTTGGTTTACTTTTCGGGTTAGGGAGAGGGTTAGGGTTAGGTTTAGGATTAGAGTTAGGGTTAGGGTTAAGGGTTAGGGTTAGGGTTAGGGTTAGGGTTAGGCTTGGAGTTAGTGTTAGGGTTAGTGTTTGGGGTAAGGTAAGGGTCAGTTAGGGTTGGGGTTATGGTTAGCATTAGGGTTGCGTTTATGTTTAGGGTTGGGGTTAGTGTTAGGGTTGAGGTTAGGGTCAGGGTTAGAGTTGGAGTTGGGGTTAGGGTTGGGGTTGGGGTTAATGTTAGGGTTGAGGTTAGGGTTTGGTTTACTTTTGGGGTTAGGGAGGGGGTTAGGGTTAGGGTTAGTGTTGGGGTTGGGTTTCGGGTTAGTGTGAGGGTTAGGTTTGGCATTAGGGATAGTGTTAGGGTTAGGTTTAGGGTTAGGGTTAGGGTTAGAGTTAGTGTTAGGGTTAAGGGTTGGGGTTAGGGTTAGGGTTAAGTGTTAGGGTTTGGGTTAGGGTTAGGGTTAGGGTTAAGGGTTAGGGTTAGGTTAAGGTTATGGTTAGATTTAGGGTTAGGGCTGCGCCCAATCACTCTCTGGAGACGGATTGGCAGGGCTCTCTGTGGAACTAGCTGTGTCTTCTCATCCACGGGAGACAGGCAAGCACAGTGCTTTGTTTAAGTGGATGTGTCCACTCACCCATTGGAGACGGACATTCATGGTGTTATGTGGAACAGGCTGTGTCCACTCACTCATGAGAGATGTCCAGGCAGATTGCTGTGTGGAATTGGCTCTGGTCACCCCCATAGCGGAGACGGGCCTTCATGGCACTGTGTGGAATTGGCTGTGTCCACTCACCCACGTAAAACGGGCAGGAAGTGCACTGTGTTGTACTGGCTATAACACACACCCATGGGTGACGAGCAAGTAGTGCGTGGTGTTGAATTGGCTGTGTCCACACACCCACGGGAGACTGGCAGGCAGGGCGCTGTGTTGAACTGGCTGTGTTCACTCTCCGACAAGAAACGGGCAGGAAGTGCACTGTGTTGACCTGGCTGTGTCCACACACCGACTGGAGATGGGCAGGCAGAGCGCTGTGTGGAACTGGCTGTGTCCACTCACTCTCTGGATACGGGCAGGCAGGGCACTGTGTGGAACTAGCTGTGTCCACTCACCGACGAGAGACGGCCAGGCACAGTGCTGTGTGTAACTGGCTGTGTCCACTCACCCACGGGTGACGGGCAATCAGGGTGCTGTGTTGAACTTGGCGTGTCCTCACACTCACGGGAGACAGGCATGTAGGGCGCTGTGTGGTACTGGCTGTGTCCACTCACCCACTGGAGACGGGCAGGCAGGGCGCTGTGTGGAAATGGCTTTGCCCACTCACCCTCTGAAGATGGGCAGGCAGGGTGCTGTGTTAAATTGGCTGTGTCCACACACCCACAGGAGACAGGCAAACACGGCGCTGTGTGGAATGGCTGTTCCCACAGACCCACGGGAGATGGACAGGCATGGGAGGGTCTTTAACTGGCTGTATACACCATGTCACGGGAGACGGGGTGTCAGGTCGCTGTGTTGAACCGGCTATGTCCACTGACCCATAGGAGAAGGTCACGCACGGTGCTGTGTTGAACTGGCCGTGTTATCACACCCACGGGAGACGGGCAGGCATGGCACTGTGTGGAACTGGCTTCGTCCACAAACCCACAGGAGATGGGCAGGCAGGATGCTGTGTGGAACTGTCTGTGTCCACTCACCTACGGGAGATGGGCAGGCAGTGCACTGTGTTGAACTGGCTGTGTCCACACACCCACGGGAGATTGTCAGGCAGGGCACTGTGTGGAACTAGCTGTGTCCACACACCCACGGGAGACAGGCAGGCACAGTGCTGAGTGTAACTGGCTGTGTCCACTCACCCATGGGAGACGTGTAGGCAGGGCGCTGTGTGGAACTGAGTGTATCCACTCCCCTACAGGAGACGGGCAGGCACGGTGCTGTGTGGAACTGGCTGTGTCCACTCACCTATGGGAGACGTGCAGGCAGGGCGCTGTGTGGAACTGAGTGTATACACTCCCCTTCAGGAGACGGGCAGGCACGGTGCTGTGTGGAACTGGCTGTGTCCACTCACCCAGGGGAAACGGGCAGGAAGTGCGCTGTGTTGAACTGGCTATGACCCCACACCCTAGGGAGACTGGCAGGCAGGTCTCTGTGTTGAACTAGCAGTGTTCACTCTCCGACAAGAAACGTGCAGGAAGTGCGCTGTTGTGAACTGGCTGTGTGCACACACCCACGGGAGATGGGCAGACCGGGCGCTTGTAGAACTGGCTGTGTCGTCACACCCACGGGAGAAGGCCAGGTAGTGCACTGTGTGGAACTGGCTGTGTCCACTCACCCACGGTAGACAGGCAGGTAGTGTTAGGGTTAGGGTTGGAACTGGCTATGTCCACTCACCCACGTGAGACGCCCAGGCAGGGCGCTGTGTGGAACTGGCTGTGTTCCCTCACCCATAGGAGATGGGCAGGCAGGGTGCTGTGTGGAACTGACTTTCTCCACTCACCCACTGGACATGGGCAGGCAGGGCGATTGGGGAATTGGCTGTGTCCAAACACTCAAGGGACAGTGGCAGGCAGGACGCTTTTTGGAACTGGCTTTGTCCAGACACTCATAGGAGATGGGCAGGCAAGGCACTGTGTTGAACTGGCTGTGTCCACTCATCCACTGGACATGGGCAGGCAGGGCGCTGTGTGGAACTGGCTGTGTCCCCTCACCCATGGGAGATGGGCAGGCAGGGCGCTGTGTGGAACTGGCTGTGTTCCCCCGCCATGGGAGACGGGCAGGTAGGGCGCCATGTTGAACTGGCTGTGACCACGAGAGCTCGAAGGACGGTCAGGCAGGGAGGTGTGTGGAACTGGCTGTGTCCACTCACCCATGGGAGACGGGCTGGCAGGGCGCTGTGTGGATCTGGCTGTGTCCACACACCCATGGGTGACGGGCAGGCAGGGCGCTGTGTGGATCTTTCTGTGTCCACTCACTCACGGAAGATGGGCCGGAATCGTGCAGTGTGGAACTGGCTATGTCTACTCACCCACGGTCGATGGGAAAGCAGGGTACTGTGTGGAACTGGCTGTGTCCACTCACACACGAGAGATGCGCATGTAGTGCGGGGTGTGGAAGTGGCTGTGTCCACACACTCACGTGATAGTGGCATGCAAGGCGCTGTGTGGAACGGGCTCTTTCCAGACACTCATGGGAGACGGGCAGTCAGGGTGCTGTGTGGAACTGGCTGTGTCCACTCAACCACGGGAGATGGGCAGGTAGGGCGCCGTGTTGAACTGACTGTGACCATGAAACCACGAAGGACGGGCAGGCTGGGTGCTGTGTGGAACTGGCTGTGTCCACTCACCCACAGGATACTGGCAGGCAGGGCGCTGTGTGGAACTGGCTCTGTCCACTCAGCCACAGGAGATGGGCAGGCCGGCCCTTGTGTGGATATGGCTGTGTCCACACTACCATGGGAGATGGGCAGGAAGGGCGCTGTGTGGAACTGGCTGTGTCCACTCACCCTCGGGAGATGGGCAGGCAGGGCGTTATGTGGATCTGGCTGTGTCCACACAACCACAGGAGATGGGAAGGCAGGGCGTTGTGTGGAACTGTCTCTGTCCACTCACCCAGGGGAGACGGGCAGGCAGGGCGCTATGTGGATCTGGCTGTGTCCACACACCCACAGGACAGGAAGGCAGGGTGTTGTGTGGATCTGGCTGTGTCCACTCACACACGGGAGACGGGCAGGCAGGGCACTGTGTGGATCTGGCTCTGTCCACACACCCACGCCATATGGGCAGGCAGGGTACTGTGTCGATCTGGCTGTGTCCACACACCCATGGGAGACCAGCAGACTGGGTGAAGTGTTGAACTGGCTGTGTCCACTCAGCCATGGGAAATGGGCATGAAGGGCACTGGGTGGATCTGCCTGTGTCCACTCTCCAACGTGAACCAGGGAGGCAGAGCCCTGTGTGGATCTGGCTGTGTCCAATCACCCACGGGAGACGGGCAAGTAGGGCTCTCTGTGGATCTGGCTGTGTCCACAAACCCAATGGTGACGGGCAGGCAGGGCGATGTCTGGAACTGGCTGTGTCCACTCACCCACGGGAGACCGGCAGGCATGGCCCTGTGTGTATCTGGCTGTGTCCATACACCCACGGGAAACGTGCAGGCAGGGCGCGGTGTGGAACTGGCAGTGTCCACAAAACCACGCGAGATGGGCAAGCAGGGCACTGTGTTGAACTGGCTGTGTCCACTCACCCATGGGAGACAGGCAGGCAGGGCGCAGTGTGGATCTGGCTGTGTCCACTCACCCATGGGAGATGAGCAGGTAGCGCGTTGTGTGGAACTGGCTGTGTCCACTCACTGATGGGAGACGGGCAGGCAGGCGCAGTGTGGATCTAGCTGTGTCCACTCGCCCACAGGAGACGGGCAGGCAGCACGCTGTGTGGAACTGGCTGTGTCCACACATCCACGTGATATGGGCAGTCAGGGCGATGTGTGGTATTGGCTATGTCCACACACCCACGCGAGACGAGCAGGCAGAACACTGTGTGGATCTGGCTGCGTCCACACTCCCATGGGAGACCGTCAGGCTGGGAGCTGTCTTGAACTGGCTGTGTTCACTCAGCCATGGGAGACGGGCAGGCAGGGCGCTGTGTTGAACTGGCTGTGTGCAGAAACTCATGGGAGACGTGCAGGCAGGGCACAGTGTGGAACGGGCTCTGTCCACTCACCCACTGGACATGGACAGGCAGGGCCCTGTGTGGATCTGGCTGTGTCCACATACCCACGAATGATGGGCAGGCAGGGCGCTGTGTGGAACTGGCTCTGTCCAATCACCGATGGGAGACAGGCAGGCAATGCGCTGTGTGGAACTGTCTGTGTCCGCACACCCACGGGAGATGGGCAAGCAGGGCATTGTGTAGATCTGGCAGTGTCCACTCACCCACGGGAGATGGGCAGGCTGCGCGCTGTGTGGAACTGGCAGTGTTCCTCACCCTTGGGAGACGGGCAGGCAGGGCGCTGTGTGGAACTGCCTGTGTCCACTCACCCACTGGGGACGGGCAGGCAGCGTGATGTGTGGAACTGGCTGTGTCCACACACCTACGGGAGATGGGCAGGTAGGGTACTGTGTTGTACTAGCTGTATACACTCACAGAAGGGAGACGGGCAGGTAGGGTGCTATGTTGAACTGGTGTGTCAACACATATACTGGAGACGAGCAGGCAGGGCGCTGTGTGGAACCGGCTGTGTCCACTCACCCACGTGATATGGGCAGTCAGGGCGCTGTGTGGTATTTGCTGTGTCCACACACACACGTGAGACGGGTAGGCACGGCGCTGTGTGGAACTGGCTGTGTCCACTCAGCCACGGGAGACGGGCTGGCAGGGTGCTGTGTGGATCTGGCTGTGTCCACACTCCCATGGGAGACCGTCAGGCTGGGAGCTGTCTTGAACTGGCTGTGTTCACTCAGCCATGGGAGACGGGCAGGCAGGGCGCTGCGTCGAATTGACTGTGTCCACTCACCCAATGGAGATGGCAGGCAGGGCGCTGTGTTGAACTGGCTGAGTCCACCCACCCATGGGATACGGGCAGACAGGGTGCTGTGTTGAACTGGCCTTGTCCACACACACATGTGAGACGGGAAGACAGGGCGCTGTTTGGAACTGTGTGTGTCCACACAGCCTCAGGAGACGGGCAGGCAGGGCGTTGTATGGAACTGTCTGTGTCCACTCACCCACCGGAGATGGGCCGGCAGGGCGCTATGTGGGACTGGCTGTGTCCACTGACCCATGGGAGATGGACTGGCACGGCGCTGTGTGGAACTGGCTGTGTCCACTCACCCACGGGAGACGGGCAGGTGGGGTGCTGTGTGGATCTGGCTGTGTCCACGCACCCTTGGGAGACAGACACGTTGGGTGCTGTGTGGAACTGGCTGTGTCCACACACCCACTAGAGACAGGCAGGTAGGGTGCTGTGTAGATATGGCTAGGTCCACACACCCACGGCAGACGGGCAGTTAGGGCGCGGTGTGGAACTGGCTGTGTCCACTCACCCATGGAAGAGTTGCAGTTAGCGTACTGTGTGGATCTGGCTGTGTCCACCCACTCTCGGGAGACGGGCAGGCAGGGCGCGGTGTGGGACTGGCTGTGTCCACACACCCACGGGAGACGGGTAGGCAGGGCGCGGTGTGGGACTGGCTATGTCCACACACCCATGGGAGACAGGCATGCTGTGTGCTGTGTGTACTGGCTGTGTCCACTCACCCTCGGGAGATGGGCAGGTAGGGCACTGCGTAGTACTGACTGTGGCCACTTTACCATGGGAGACGGGCAGGCAGGGCGCTGTGTGGAACTGGCTGTGTGGAACTGGCTTTGTCCACTCACCCATGGGAAACTTACAGGCAGGGCACGGTGAGGATCTGGCTGTGTCCACTCACCCACGGGAGACGGGCAGGCACGGTGCAGTGTTTAACTGGCTGTGTCCACACACCCATGGGATATGGGCAGGCAGGGCACTGTGTGGAGCTGATGTGTCTACTCTCCCAGTGTGACGGGCAGGCAGGACGCTGTGTGGAACTGACTGTGTCCACTCACCCACGGGAGATGGGCAGGCAGGGCGCTGTGTTGAACTTGCTGTGTCCACTCACCCACAGGAGACGGGCAGGCAGGGCGCTATGTGGAACTGTCTGGGTCCACTCACTCTCTGGAGATGGGAGGGAGGGTGATGTGTGGATCTGGCTGTGTCCACACACTCACGGGAGATGGGCAGGCTGGGTGCGGTGTTGGACTGTCTGTCTCCACTCACCCACAGTCGACGGGTTGGCAGGCCGCTGTGTGGAACTGGCTGTGTCCAAACACACACGGGAGACGGGCTTGCTGGTTGCTGTGTGGAAATGGCTGTGTCCTGTCAACCATGGGAGATGGGCATATAGGGTGCTGTGTGGAACTGGCTGTGTCCACAAACCCACGGGAGATGGGCAGGCAGGGCGCTGGGTGGAACTGGCTGTGTCCACTCACCCAAGGGAGACAGGCAGGCAGGGCGCTGGGTGGAACTGGCTGTGTCCACTCACCCAAGGGAGACAGGCAGGCAGGGCGCTGGGTGGAACTGGCTGTGTCCACTCACCCAAGGGAGACGGGCAGGCAGGGCGCATAGTGGAACTGGCTATGCCACACACCCACGGAAGACGGGTAGGAACGAAGCTGTGTGGATCTGGCTGTGTCCACTCACCCACGGGAAACGGGCAGGCAGGGAGCCGTGTGGAACTGGCTGTGTCCACACACCCACGTGAGACGGGCAGGCAGCGCACTGTGTGGAACTGGCTGTGTCAAATCACCCACGGGAGACGGTCAGGCAGGGCACTATGTGCAACTGGCTGTGTCCACACACCCACATGTGACGGGCTGGCACTGTGCATTGTTTAACTGGCCGTGTCCTCACCCCCACGGGAGACGGGAAGGCAGGGCGCGGTGTTGGACTTGCTGTGTCCTCACACCCACAGGAGACGGGCAGGCATGGTGATGTGTGGAACTGGCTTTGTCCACTCAAGAAAGGGAGATGGGCAGGCAGGGCGCTGTGTGGAACTGGCTGTGTCCACTCACGGACAGGAGATGGGCAAACAGGGAGCAGTGTTGAACTGGCTGTGTCCACTCACCCAATGGAGATGGGCAGACAGGGCGCTGTGTGGAACTGGCTGTGTCCACTAACCGAAGGAAGATGGGCAGGCAGGGTGCTGTGTGGAACTGGTTGTTTCCACACACCCACGGCAGACGGGCAGGCACAGCGCTGTGTGGGACTAGTTGTTTCCACTCACCCATGGGAGACGGAGAGGCAGGGTGCAGTGTGGACTGGCTGTGTCAACACACCCACGGGAGCTGGGTAGGTAGGGCGCGGTGTGGACCTGGCTGTGTCCACACACACACAGGAGATGGAAAGGCAAGGCAGGGTGTCTAACTGGCTGTGTACACAGTGTCACAGTAGACAGGGAGTCAGGTCGCTGTGTTGAACTGGCTGTGTCCACTGACCCACGGGATAAGGTCACGCATGGTATTGTGTTGAACTGGTCGTGTTATTACACCCACGGGAGACGGGCAGGCAGGGCGTTGTGTGGACCTGGCTTCATCCACAAACCCACGGGAGTCAGGCAGGCAGGGCGCTGTGTGGAACTGGCTGTGTCCACACACCCACGGGAGACGGGCAGGCAGGGCGCTGTGTGGAACTGGCTGTGTACACTCACCCACGGAAGAGGACAGCCATGGCGCTGTGTGGAACTGCCTGTGTACACACACCCACAGGAGACGGTCAGGCAGGGTGCTGTGTGGAACTGGCCATGTCCACTCACCCACGGGAGACGGACAGGCAGGGCGTTGTGTTGAACTGGCTGGGTCCACACACCTACGGGAGAACGGCAGGCACGGCGCTGTGTTCAGCTGGCCGTGTCCTCACATCCACGGGAGACGGGCAGGCAGGGCGCTGTGTGGAACTTGTGTGTCCACTCACGGACAGGAGACGAGCAGGCAGGGTGCTTTGTGGAACTGGCTGTGTCCACTCACTCACTGGAGAATGGCAGGCAGGGCGCTGTGTGGAACTAGTTGTGTCCACTCACCCACGGGAGACAGGCAATTATAGTGCTGTGTGTAACTGGCTGTGTCCAATCACCCATTGGAGACAGGCAGTCAGGGCGCTATGTGGAACTGGCTGTGTCCACTCACTCATGAGAGACAGGCAGGCAGGGCACTGTGTGGAACTGGTTGTGTCCACTCCCCCGGGCAGATGGGCAGGCACGGCGCTGTTTGGAACTGGCTGTGTCCACTCACCGATGGGAGATGGGAAGGCAGGGCGCTGTTTGGAACTGGTTGTTTCCACACATCGACGGTAGACGGCCAGGAACGGCGCTCTTTGGAACTGGTTGTTTCCACTCACCTATGGTAATCAGGCAGGCAGGGCACAGTGTGGAACTGGCTGTGTCCACTCACCCATGGTAGACGGGCAGGCAGGGGCTGTGTGGAACTAGCTGTGTCCAGTCACCCATGGGAGACGGGCAGGCAGGGCGCATTGTTGAACTGGCTGTGTCCACTCACCCACGGGAGAAAGGCAGTCACGGCGATGTGTCCAACTGGCTGTGTCCACTCACTTACAGGAGAAAGGGAAGGCACGGCGCTGTGTTCAACTGGCCGTGTCCTCACACCCAAGGGAGACGGGCAGGCAGGGCACTGTGTGGAACTGGCTGTGTCCACTCCCCCACCAGAGATGGGCAGGAAGAGGCTGTGTTGAACTAACTGTGTCCACTCACCCACGGGAGACGGGCAGTCAGGATGCTGTGTGGAACTGGCTGTTTCCACTCACACACTGGAGATGGGCAGGCACGGTGCTGTGTGGAACTGGGTGTGTCCACTCACCCACGGGACACGGGCATGTAGGGTTCTGTGTTGAACTGGCTTTGTCAACACCCTCACTCTAGACGGGCAGGCAGGTCGAAGGGTTGAACTGGCTGTGTCCACTCACCCACGGGAGACGGGCAGGCAGGGCGCTGTGTGGAACTGGCAGTGTCCAAGAACCCACGAGAGACGGGCAGGCACGGTGCTGTGTGGAACTTGCTGTGTCCAACACCCACGGGAGATGGGCAGGCAGGGTGTTTTATGCATCTGGCTGTGTCCACTCACCCACAGCAGACGGGCATGCAGGGCGCTGTTTTCAACTGGCTCTGTCCACTCACCCACGGGAGATGAGCAGGCAGGGCGATGTGTTGTACTGGCTGTGTCCGCACACCCATATGAGACAAGCAGGCACGGCACTGTGTTTAACTGGCCGTGTCCTCACACCAACGGGAGACGGGCAGGCAGGGCGCTGTGTGGAACTGGCTGTTTCCACTCACACATAGGACATGGGCAGGTAGGGTGCTGTGTTGAACTGGATGTGTCAACAAACCAAGAGGTTACGGGCAGGCAGGGCGCTGTGTGGAACTGGCTGTTTCCACTCACCCAGGGGAGACGGGCAGGTAGGGTGCTGTGTGGATCTGGCTGTGTCCACACACCCATGGGAGATGGAAAGGTTAGGTGCTGTGTTGAACTGGCTGTGTCCACTCACCCACGCGCGAGGTGCCGGCAGGGCGCTGTGTGGAACTGGCTGTGTCAACTCACCCACGGAAGACGGGCAGGCAGGGCGCTGTGTGGTCCTGGTTGTGTCCACTAACACATGGAGACAGGCAGGCAGGGCGCTGTGTTGAACTGGCTCTGTCCAGTCACCCACCGGAGACTGGGTGGCAGAGCGCTGTGTTGAACTGGCTGTGTGACTCACCCACGGGAGACGGGCAGGCAGGGTGCTGTGTGGAACTAGCTGTGTTCACTCAACCAGGGGAGACAGGCAGGCAGGGCGCTGTGTGGAACTGGCTGTGTCCAATTATCGACGGGAGACGGGCAGGCAGGGCACTTTGTTAAACTGGCTGTGTCCTCTCACCCACAGAAGACAGGCAGGCAGTGCGCTGTGTTGAACTGGCTGAGTCCACTTACCCACTGGAGATGGGCAGACAGGGCACTGTGTGGAACTGGCTGTGTCCACTCACCCACGGTAGACGGGAAGGCACGGCGGTGTGTAATTGGCTGTGTCCACTCACCCATAGGAGATGGGCAGGCAGGCTGCTGTGTGGAAATGGTTGTTTCCACTCACCCACGGGAGAGGGGCAGGCAGGGCGCTGTGTAACTGGCTGTGTCCACACACCCACTGGAGTCGGGTAGGCAGGGTGCTGTGTTGAACTGGCTACGTCTAAACACCCACGGGAGATTGGCAAGAAGGGCGCTGTGTAGAACTGGCTGTGTCTACTCCCACGGTAGATGGGCAGGCAGGGCACTGTGTTTAACTGGCCGTGTCCACACACCCATGGGAGACAGGCAGGGAGGGCCCTGTGTGGAACTGGCTGTGTCCACTCATCCAAGGTAGACGGGCAGGCAGGTCGCTGTGTGGAACTGGCCGTGTCCACACCCCGATAGGAGACGTGCAGACAGGGCGCTGTGTGGAACTGGCTGTGTCCACTCACCCACGGGAGAGGGGCAGGCAGGGCGATGTGTTAAACTGGCTATGGCCACTCACCCACGGGAGACGGGCATGCTTGGTGCTGTGTGGAACTGGCTATGTCCACACACCCATGGGAGACGGGCAGGCAGGGTGCTGTGTGGAACTGGCTGTGTCCACTGACTCACAGGAGATGGACAGGCATGGGCCTATGTGAAACTGGCTGTGTACACGCACTCTCGGGAGGAGGGCAGGCTGGGTGCTGGGTGGATCTGGCTGTGTCCACTCACCTACAGGAGACGGGCAGGTAGGGTGCTGTGTTGTACTAGCTGTGTCCACTCACACAAGGGAGATGGGCAGGTAGGGTGCTTTGTTGAACTGGCTGTGTCAACACATCCACTTGAGACGGGCAAGCAGGGCGCAGTGTGGAACTGTCTGTGTCCACTCACCCAGGGGAGACGAGCAGGCAGGGCGTGGTGTAGATCTGGCTGTGTCTACTCACCCATGGGAGACACGCAGGCAAGGCGTGGTGTGGAACTGGCTGTGTCCACACATCCACAGGATACGGGCAGGCAGGGCGAGGTGTTGGACTGGCTGTGTCAACACACCAATGGGAGATGGGCATGCTGGGTGCTGTGTGGACTGGCTGAGTCCACTCACCTTCGGGAGACGGACAGGCAGGGTGCTGTGTGGTACTGGCTGTGGCCACTTACCCAAGGGAGACGGGCAGGCAGGGCGCTGTGTGGACCTGGCTGTGTGGAACTGGCTGTGTCCACTCACCCACGGCAAACGGGCAGGCAGGGTGCTGTGTTGAACTGGCCGTGTCCACACACTGATGGGAGATGGGCAGACAGTGTGCTGTGTGGAACTGGCTGTGTTGAACACACCCACGGGAAACTGGCAGGCAGGGCGCTGTGTGGAACTGGCTGTGTCCACTAAACCACGGGAGATGGGCAGGCAGTGCGCTGTCTGGAACTGGCTGTGTCCACTCCCCCATGGGATACAGGCAGACAGGGCGCTGTGTGGAACTGGCTGTTTCCACACACCCTAGGGAAACGGTCATGCAGGACGCCTTTTCGAAATGGCTGTGTCCACACATCCATGGACATGGGCAGGCAGGGCGCAGTGTGGAATGGGTTGTGTCCACACACCCATGGGTTTGGGCAAGCTGGACGCTGTGTGGAACAGGCTTTGTCCACACACCCACGCGAGATGGGCAGGCACTATGTGGAACTGGCTATGTACACACACCCACGGGAGACGGGCAGGGTGCTAGTTTGAACTTGCTGTGTCCACACACCCATGGGAGATGGGCAGGCAGGGTGCTGTGTGGAATGGGCTGTGTCCACACACCTAAGTAGACGGGCAAACATTACTCTGTGTGGAAATACTGTGTCCACACACCCACGGGAGACAAGCAGGCAGGGTGCTGTGTGGAGATGGCTGTGTCCACGCAGCCACGGGAGATGGGAAGACAGGGTGCTGTGTGGATATGACTGTGTCCACACACCCACGGGAGACGGGTTCGCAGTGCTCTGTGTGGATCTGGCTGTGTCCATGCACCCAACGGAGATGGGCGAGCAGGACACGATGGGGAACTGGCAGTGTCCCCACACCCACGAGACATGGGCAGGCAGGGGGTTGTTTGGAACTGGCTGTGTCCACGCACCCACAGGAGATGGGTGCGCAGGGCGTGTTGTGGAACTGGTTGTGTCCACACACCCACGAGAGATGGGCAGGCAGGGCGTTGTGTGGAACTGGCGGATCCAACACACCCATGGAGACGGGCATGACGGCTACAGTGTGTAACTGGTTGTGTCCAGTCACACACAGGAGACAGGCTGGCAGGACGCTGGGTGGAACTCGCTGTGTTCAAACACCCACGGGAGACAGACATGAAGGGCACTGTGTGGAACTGGCTGTGTCCACACACTCATGGTAGACGGGCAGGCAGGGCGCTGTGTGGAACAGGCTGTGTCCACACACCCACGGTAGCCGGGCAGGGTTAGGGTTAGGGTTAGGGTTAGGGTTAGGGTTAAGGTTAGGGTTAGTGTCAGGGTTAGGGGTTAGGGTAGGGTTAGGGTTAGGGTTAGGGATAAGGGTTAGGGTTAGGGTTAGGGTTAGGGTGAGGGTGAGGGTTAGGGTTAGTGTGAGGTTGAGGGTCAGGGTGAGGATCAGGCTCAGTTTTAGGGTTAGCGTCATGGTGAGGGTTAGGGTCATGGTCAGGGTTAGGGTCAGGGTCAGGGTCAGGGTCTGGGTCAGGGTCAGGGTTAGGGTTAGGATGAGGGTTAGGGTCTGGGTCAAGGTCAGGGTTAGGGTTAGGGTCAATGTCATGGTCAGGGTCAGGGTCAGGTTCAGGATCAGTGTTAGGGTGAGGGTTAGGGTCGGGTTTAGGGTTAGGGTTAGGGTTAGGCTTAGGGTCGGGGTTAGGGTTAGGGTTGGGTTAGGGTTAGGGTTAGGGTTAGGGTTAGGGTTAGGTTTAGGGTTGCGGTTAGGGTTAGGGTTAGGGTTAGGGTAAGTGTCATGGTCAGGGTCAGTGTTAGGTTTAGTGTTAGGGTTGAGATTAGGGTTAGGGTTGGGGTTAAGGTTAGGGTTGGGGTTAAGGTCAGGGTTAGGGTTGGGGTCAGGTTTAGGGTCAGGGTTTGGTTCAGGGTTAGGATTAGGCTCAGGGTTAAGGTTAGGGTCAGGGTTAGGGTTAGGGTTAGTTTAGGCTTAGGGTCAAGCTTAGGGTTAGGGTCAGGGTTAAGGTTAGGGTTAGGGTTAGGTTTAGGGTCAGGGTCAGGGTCAGGGTCAGGGTTAGGGTTAGGGTTAGTGTTAGGGTTGGGGTTAATAGGGTTAGGGTTAGGGTTAGGGTTAGGGCTGGGGTTGGGGTTCAGGTTAGGGTTTTCGTTCGGGTCAGGTTCAGGGTCATGGTCACAGTCAGGGTCATGGTTAGGGTTAGGGTCGGGTTAGGGTTAGGGTTAGGGTTAGGGTTAGGGTTAGGATTAGGGTTAGGGTTGGTGTTAGGGTTAGGATTACGGTTGGGGTTAGATTTAGGGTTAGGGTTGGCGTTAGGGTTAGGTTTAGGTTTAGGTTCAGGGTTAGGGTTAGGGTTAGGGTTCGGGTTAGGTTTAGTGTTAGGGTTAGGGTGGAGTTAGGGTTAGGGTTAGGCTTGCGGTTATGGTTAGAGTTAGGGTTAGGGTTAGGGTTAGGGTTAGGGTTTGGGTTGGGGTTAGGTTTAGGGTTTGGGTTAGTTTTAGGATTATGGTTAGTGTTAGGTTTAAGGTTTGTTGTTAGGTTTAGGGTCATGGTTAGGGTTATCATTGGGGTTAGGATTTAGGTTAGGTTCGAGGTTAGGGAGGGGGATACGTTTAGGGTTAGGGTTAAGGTTAGGGTTAGATTTAGAGTTGGGGTTTGGTTTAGGGTAAGTGTTGGGCTTAGGGTTAGGGTTAGGGTTAGGGTTAAGTGTGGGGGTTAAGGTTAGTGTTAGGGTTAAGGGTTAGAGTTAGGGTTAGGGTTATGGTTGGGGTTAGGGTTAGGGTTAGGGTTAGGGTTAGGGTTAGGGTTAGGGTTGGTGTTAGGGTTAGGATTAAGGTTGGGGTTAGATTTAGGGTTAGGGTTGGCGTTAGGGTTAGGTTTCGGTTTAGGGTTAGGGTTAGGGTTAGGGTTGGGTTTAGGTTTATGTTTAGGGTTAGGGTGGAGTTAGGCTTGCGGTTATGGTTAGAGTTAGGGTTGGTGTTAGGGTTAGGGTTTGGTTTGGGTTAGGGTCAGGGTCAGGGTCAGGATATGGATTAATATCAGGTTTAGGGTTAGGGTCGTGGTTAGGGTTAGGGTTCGGGTTAGAGTTTGGCTTGGGGTTAGGGTCATCGTTAGCGTTGGAATTCGTGTGGGGTTAGGGTTAGCGTTTGTGATAGGGTTAGGGTTAGGTTTTTGTTTAGAGTTAGAGTTAGGGCTAGCGTTAGGGTTAGGTTTGGGGTTAGTGTTAAGGGTTCGGATTAGGGTAGGGTTAGGCATAGGTTTTGGATTAGTGTTAGGTTTGGCGTTAGGGTCAGGGTTAGGGTTGGAGTTGGAATTAGTATTCGGTTTGGGTTTAGGGTTAGGGATGGGGTAGGGTTACGGTTAGGCTTGGGGTTAGGTTTACGGTTAGTGTTGGGGTTTGGGAGGCGGTTACAGTTATGTTTAGGGTTAGTTTTGGTGTTAGGGTTGGGTTTAGGGTTGGGGTTAGGGTTAGGGTTAGAGTTGTGGTTAGTGTTAGGGTTAAGTGTTAGGGTTAGGGTTAGAATTAAGGTTAATTTTAGTGTTAGGGTTAGTGTTAGGGTTGGAGTTAGGTAGGGGGTTAGGGTTAGGGTTAGTGTTAGGGTTAGAGTTAGGGTTGGGGTTAGGCTTGAGTTTAGAGTTAGGGATAGGGTTGGGTTTAGGGTTAAGGTTAGGGTTAGGGTTGGGGTTAGGGTTAGGGTTATGGTTTGGGTTAGGTTTAGGCTTCAGCTTATGGTTAGGGTTATGGTTAGGTTTAGGGTTGGAGATAGGTTTAGGGTTAGGGTTAGGGTTAGTGTTAGGGTTGGTGTTAGGGTTAAGGTTGGGGTTAGGGTTAAGTTTGGGTTTAGGGTTAGGGTTGGGGTTAGGGTTAGGGTTAGGCTTCAGGTTAGGTTTAGGGTTAGGGTTGGTGTTCGGGTTAGGGTTAGTTTTAGGTTTAGGGTTAGGGTTAGGGTTAAGAGTTTGTGTTAGGGTTAGAATTAAGATTAGGTTTAGGTTTAGGGTTACGATTGGGTTTAGGGTTGGGTTTAGGGAGGGTGTTAGGGTTAGGGTTAGGGTTAGAGTTGGGTTTAGCGTTAGGGTTGGGGTTAGGGTCAGGGTCAGGATAAGCGTCAGGGTCAGAGTTAGGCTTAGGTTCGGGATTAGGGTTAGGATTAGGGTTAGTGTTAGTGTTGGGGTTAGGTTTAGGGTTGGGGTTATGGTTAGTGTTGGGTTAGGATTAGGGTTAGTCTTGGGGTTAGGGGTAGAGTTAGGGTTGCGGTTAGGTTTAGTGTCAGGGTCAGGTTCATATGTCAGGCTCAGGTTTAGGATTGGGTTCGGGGTTAGGATTGGGGTTGGTGTTAGGGTTAGGGTTGGGATAACATCAGGGTTCGGGTTAGGTTTAGCGTTAGGGTTAGGTTTGGGGTTCGTGTTAGGTTTAGGTTTAGGGTTAAGGGTTAGTGTTAGGGTTAGAATTAAGGTTAAGTTTAGGGATAGGGTTGGGTTAGGGTTGGGGTTAGGGTTAGGGTTAGGGTTAGGATTTGGGTTAGGGTAGGGTTGGGGTTAGGGTTAGGATTTGGGTTAGGGTTAGGGTTGGTGTTAGGGTTAAGGTTGAGCTTGGGGTTAGGGTTAGAGATAGGGTTTGGTTAGGTTTAGCATAATGGTTAGGGTTAGGGTTAAGTGTTAGGCTTAGGGTTAGAATTAAGGTTTGTTTTAGGGTTAGGTTTAGGGTTAGGTTTTGAGTTAACGAGGGGTTTAGGATTAGGGTTAGGTTTAGGGTTAGGGGTAGGGTTTGGGTTAGGGTTAGGGTTACGCTTGGGGTTAGAGTTAGGGTTAGGGTGAGGTTTAGGTTTAGGGTTAGGGTTAGATTTAGGGTTGGGGTTAGGGAGGGAGTTAGGGTTTAGGTTAGGGTTAGGTTTAAGGGTTAGTGTTATATTTAAATTTAGGTTTAGTGTGAGGGTTATTAGTTAGGGTTAGGTTTGAGGTTAGGTAGGCGTTAGGGTTAGGGTTAGGTTTAGGGTTAGGTGTCGGGTTGGGGTTAGGGTAGGGTTAGGCTTGGGGTTAGATTTAGGGATAGGGTTGGGTTTAGGGTTAAGGTTAGGGTTAGGGTTGGGGTTAGGGTTAGTGTTAGGGTTGGGGTTAGGGTTGGGGTTAGGGTTAGGGTTAGGGTTAGGTTTAGGGTTAGGGTTAGGCTTCAGCTTATGGTTAGGGTTATGGTTAGGTTTAGGGTTGGATGTAGGGTTATGGTTAGGGTTAGGGTTGGTGTTAGGGTTAAGGTTGGGGTTAGGGTTAGGGTTAGGGTTATGTTCAGGGTTAGGGTTAGGGTTAGTGTTAGTGTTAGTGTTTGGGGTAGAGTGAAGTTTGGGATAGCGTCATGGTTTGGTTTGGAGTTGAGGTTAGAGTTGGGGATTGGGTTAGCATTAGGGTTAGGGGTAGGCTTAGGTTTGGGGTTAGGGTTAGCGTTAGGGTTGGGGTTAGGGTTATTGTTAGTTTTAGGGTTATGTTTGGGGTTAGGGTTAAGAGTTTGTGTTAGGGTTAGAATTAAGGTTAGGTTTAGGTTTAGGGTTACGATTGGGTTTAGGGTTGGGTTTAGGGAGGGTGTTAGGGTTAGGGTTAGGGTTAGAGTTGGGTTTAGCGTTAGGGTTCGGGTTAGGGTCAGGGTCAGGATAAGCGTCATGGTCAGAGTTAGCCTTAGGGTCGGGATTAGGATTAGGATTAGGGTTAGTGTTAGTGTTGGGGTTAGGTTTAGGGTTGGGGTTATGGTTAGTGTTGGGTTAGGATTAGGGTTAGGTTCGGGTTTAGGGGTAGATTTAGGGTTGCGGTTAGGTTTAGTGTCAGGGTCAGGTTCACATGTCTGGCTCAGGGTTAGGATTAGGTTCGGTGTTAGGATTAGGGTTGGTGTTAGGGTTAGGTTTGGGATAACATCAGGGTTAGGGTTAGGTTTAGCGTTAGGGTTAGGTTTGGGGTTCGGGTTAGGTTTAGGTTTAGGGTTAAGGGTTAGTGTTATTGTTAGAATTAAGGTTAAGTTTACGGTTAGGGTTGGGTTAGGGTTGGGGTTAGGGCGGGGGTTAGATTTAGGCTTAGGTTTCGGGTTGGGATTAGGGTTAGCGTTGGTGTTAGGTTTAGGGTTAGAGTTGATGTTAGGTTTAGGGTTAGGGTTAGGGTTAGGTTTAGAGTTAGGGTTGGGTTTAGGGTTAGGGTTGGAGTTAGGGTTAGGGTTGTGGTTAGGGTTAAGGGTAGGTTAAGGTTAGGGTTAGGGTTAGGATTTGGGTTACGGTTAGGGTTGGGGTTAGGGTTAAGTTTTCGTTCAGGGTTATGGTTAGAGTTGGGGTTAGGGTTAGGTTGGATGTTAGGGTTAAATGTTGGGATTAGGATAGTGTTAGGGTTAGGGTTGGGGTTAGATTTAAGGTTAGGGTTCGGTTTAGAGGTAAGGTTAGCGTTGGGGTTAAGGGTAGATTTATGTTCAAGGTTAGAGTTAGGGTCATGGTCAGGGTGACGGTCAGGTTGAGGGTCAGGGTTGGGATTAGGGTTAGGTTTACGGTTAGGGTTAAGGGTTAAGATTAGGGTTAGAATAAATGTTAGGTTTAGGGTTAGAGTTAGGTTTAGGGTTAGGGTTAGAGTTGGGGTTAGGGAGGGAGTTAGGGTTAGTGTTAGCGGTAGGGTTGGAGTTAGGTTTAGGATTAGGATTGGGCTTAGATTTAGGGTTAGGGTAGGGTTTATGGTTATGGTTATGGTTAGGGTTGGGTTTAGGGTTATAGTTAGAGTTGGCCTTAGAGTTAGTGTTATGGTTAGGGTTAAGGGTTAGGATTAGGGTTAGGGTTAGTGTTAAGGGTTAGAGTTAGGGTTAGAGTTAGGGTTAGGGTTAGGGTTAGGGTTGGAGTTAGGGAGGAGGTTAGGGTTAGGGTTAGGGTTGGGTTTACGGTTAGGGTTTGGGTTAGGGTTAGGGTTGGGGTCAGGGTTAGGGTTAGGCTTGGGGTTAGGGTTAGGGTTTGGGTTGGGGTTAGGGTTAGTGTCAGGGTCCGGGTCACGGTCAGGCTCAGGGTTAGGATTACGTTCGGGGTTAGGCTTAGTGTTGGGGTTAGGGTTAGCGTTAGGGTTACGGTAGGGGTTAGGGTATGGGTTAGGGTTAGCCTTAGTGTTAGGGTTGGGGTTAGGTTTAGGGTTAGGGTTTGGGTTAGGGTTATCGTTAGGGTTAGTGTTAGGGTTCTGGTTAGTGTTGGGTTAGGCTTAGGGTTAGGTATAAGGGTTAGGGTTAGGGGTAGAATGAAGGTTATGTTTAGGGTTAGGGTTAGGGTTAGTGTTAGGGTTGGGATTAGGGAGGGGCTAGGTTTACAGTTAGGCTTGGGTTAGAGTTAGGGTTAGGGTTAGGGTTATTGTTGGGCTTAGGCTTAGGGTTAGAGTTAGGGTTATGGTTAGGGTTAGGGTTGGGTTAGGGTTAGTGTTAGGCTTGGGGTTTGGTTTTGGTTTAGGGTTAGGTTTGGGGTTATGGTTAATGTCAAGATGAGGTTCATGGTCAGTCTCTGGGTTAGGGTTAAGTTCGGGGTTAGGTTTTAGGTTAGGGTTAGTGTTGGGAATAGCGTCAAGGTTAGGGTTGGATTTCGGGTTAGGGTTGGGGAAAGGGTTAGCATTTGGGTTAGTGTTTGGGTTAGGGTTGGTGTTAGGGTTAGGATTAGTTTCGGGTTACGTTTGGGGTTAGGGTTAGGGTTAGTGTTAGGTGTTAGGGTTAGGGTTAGAATTAAGGTTAGGTTTAGGGTTAGATTTAGGTTTAGGGTTAGGGTTAGGTTAGGGTTAGTGTTAGGGTTAGGGTTGGTGTAAGGGTTAGGGTTAAGCTTGGAGTTAGGGTTAGACTTAGGGTTGGATTATGGTTAGGGTTAGGGTTAGGATTAGGGTTAAGGTTAGGGTCAGGTTCAGGATAAGAGTCAGGGTCAGGGTTAGTGTTAAGGTTAGGTTAGGGTTGGGTTTAGTGTCAGGATTAGGGTTGGAGTTGAGGTTAGGGTTTGAGTTAGGGTTAGCGTTAGTGTTAGGGTTAGGTTTGGGTTTAGGGTTGGGGTTAGGCTTAGGTTTAGGGT
The DNA here is from genome assembly GCF_040939455.1 of Microcebus murinus. Lineage (NCBI taxonomy): Eukaryota > Metazoa > Chordata > Mammalia > Primates > Cheirogaleidae > Microcebus > Microcebus murinus. The sequence goes on along the minus strand of NC_134116.1, from coordinate 1,994,940 downwards.
TGTGGTTAGTGTTAGGGTTAGTGTTGGGCTTAGGGTTATTGTTAGGTTTAGGTTTAGGGTTGGGGTTATGGTTAAGCTTAGGGTTAGGTTTAAGGTTTAGGGTTAGGTTTAGAATTAAGGTTAGGTTTATGGTTAAGGTGAGGGTTTGGGTTGGGATTAGCGAGGGGGTTAGGATTAGGGTTAGGGTTAGGGGTAGGGGTAGGGTTAGGGTTAGGGGTAGGGGTAGGGTTAGGGTTAGACTTGGGGTTAGAGTGAGGGTTAGGGGTAGGTTTAGGGTTAGGGTTAGGGTTAGGGTTAGGGTTAGGGTTAGTGTTAGGTTTAGGCTTAGGGTTGGGGTTAGGTTTAGTGTCAGGTTCAGTGTCACGGTCAGGCTCAGGGTTATGTTTATGGTCGGGGTCAGGGTTGGGGTTAGGGTTAGGGTTGGGATTAGCGTCATGTTTAGGTTTGGAGTTGGGGTTAGGTTTGGGGATAGGGTTAGCATTGGGGTTAGGGTTAGGGTTGGGTTTAGTGTTGGGTTTAGGGTTGGGGTTACGGTTAGGGTTAGGGTTAGTTTTAGGGTTAGGATATTTGTTAGGGTTAGTGTTATGTTTGGGTTTAGGGTTAGGGTTAAGGGTTAGCGTTAGGGTTAGGGTTAGGGTTAGGGTTTAGTGTTGGGGTTAGGGTTAGGTTTAGAGTTAGGATTAGGGTTAAGGATAGGGTCAGAGTCAGGATAAGGGTCAGAGTCAGGGTTAGGGTTAGTTTCTGGGTTAGCGTTAGGGTTGGGGTTAGGGTTAGTGTCACGTCAGGGTCATGGTCAGGCTCAGGTTTAGGGTTAAGGTCAGGGTTAGTGTTAGGTTTGGGGTTAGGGTTAGGGTTGGGGTAGCATCAGGGTTAGGTTTCGAGTAGGGGTTAGGGTTGGGGTTAGGGTTAGCGTTAGTGTTAGTGTTCGGGTTGGGGTTAGGTTTGGGGTTAGGGTTAGCGTTAGGGTTGGCTTTAGGGTTAGGGTTAGTGTTCGGATTCAGGTTAGTGTTCTGGTTAGGGAGGGGGTTAGGGTCAGAGTTAGGGTTAGGGTTGGGTTTAGGGTTAGGGTTGGAGTTAGGGTTAGGGTTAAGGTTGGTGTTAGGGTTAGGGTTAGGCTTGGGGTTAGGGTTAGGGTTTAGGGTTGGTTTTAGGGTTAGGGTTAGGGTTAGGTTTAGCGTTAGGGATGGGTTAAGGTTAGGTTTAGGAATAGGGTTGGGATTAGGGTTAGTGTGAGTGTCAGGGTCACGGTCCGGCTCAGGCTTAGGGTTAAGGTCGGGTTTATGGTTGGAGTTGGGGTTATGGTTCTGGATAGGGTTAGTGTTAGGGTTAGGGTTGGAATTAAGTTTAGGGTTGGGGTCAGGGTTAGGGTTAGGGTTGGTGTTACAATTAGGGTTAGGCTTATGGTTTGGTTTAGAGTTAGGGTTCGGGTTAGGGTCAAGGATAGAGTTAGGGTTAGGGTTAGGGTTAGGGTTAGGTTCCGGGTCTGTATAAGGGTCATGATTAAGGTTGGGGTTAGGATTAGGGTTGGGTTAGGGTTAGGGTTAGGTTTGGGGTTTGGGTTAGGCTTGAGTTTAGGGTTAGGGTTAGGCTTGGGTTTAGCGTTAGGGTTAGGATTAGGGTTAGGTTTAAATTTAGGGTTGGGCTTAGGGTTGGGGTTGGTGTTAGGGGTAGGGGTAGGGTTGGGGTTAGGTTTATGATTAAGCTTGGGGTTACAGTTAGGGTTAGGGTTCAGGTTATTGTTACGAGTAGTGTTAGGGTTGGGTGTAGGGTTAGGGTTAGGTTTGGACCTAGGGTTAGTTTCAGGGTCAGTGTCATGGTCAGGCTCAGGGTTAGGGTTAAGTTCGTGGTTAGGGTTAGGGTTGGGGTTAGGGTTAGCGTTAGGGTTAGGGTAAGGGTTAGGGTATGGGTTAGGGTTAGCCTTAGTGTTAGGGTTGGGGTTAGGTTTTGGGTTAGGGTTTGGGTTAGGGTTATTGTTAGGGTTAGTGTTAGTGTTGCGTTTAGGGTTAGGGTTAGGCTTAGGGTTAGGTATAAGGGTTAGGGTTAGGGTTAGAATTAAGGTTATCTTTAGGGTTAAGGTTAGGGTTAGTGTTAGGGTTGGGATTAGGGAGGGGCTAGGGTTACAGTTAGCCTTGGGGTTAGAATTAGGGTTAGGGTTAGGGTTAGGGTAATGTTAGGGTTAGGGTTGGGCTTAGGCTTAGGGTTAGAGTTAGGGTTAGGGTCAGGTTTAGGGTTAGGGTTGGGCTTAGGCTTATGGTTAGAATTAGGTTTAGGGTCAGAGTTAGGGTTAGGGTTGGGTTAGTGTTAGGTTTAGGCTTGGGGTTAGGTTTATGGTTAGGGTTAGGTTGGGGTTATGGTTAGTGTCAAGATGAAGGTCATGGTCAGGCTCAGGTTTAGGGTTAAGTTCGTGGTTTGGTTTTAGGTTAGGGTTAGTGTTGGGAATAGCGTCAAGGTTAGGGTTGTATTTGGGGTTATCTTTGGGGAAAGTGTTAGCATTTGGGTTAGGGTTTGGGTTAGGGTTGGGGTTAGGGTTAGGAGTAGTGTTCGGGTTAGGTTTGGGGTTAGGGTTAGGGTTAGTGTTAGGTGTTAGGGTTAGGGGTAGAATGAAGGTTAGGTTTAGGGTTAGATTTAGGGTAAGGGTTAGGGTTAGGTTAGGGTTTGTGTTAGGGTTAGGGTTGGTGTAAGGTTTAGGGTTAAGCTTAGGGTTAGGTTTAGAGTTAGGGTTAGGGTTAGGGTAGGGTTTGCGTTAGGGTTAGGGTTAGGGTTATGGTTATGGTTAGATTAGGGTTGGAGTTAGGGTTAGGGTTAGGGTTATGGTTAGGGTTAGGGTTGGAGTTAGGGAGGAGTTTAGTGTTAGGTTTAGGGTTGGGGTTAGGGAGAGGGTTAGGGTCAGGGTTAGGGTTAGGTTTAAGGGTTAGGTTTAAGGTTAGAATTAAAGTTAAGTTTAGGGTTAGTATTAGGGTTAGGGTTAGTGTTGGGCTTAGGGATGGGGTTAGGTTTAGGGTTATGGGTCGTGTTGGGGTTAGGGTTAGGGTTAGGGTTAGAATTAAGGTTAGGGTTAGGGTTACGGTTAGCGTTAGGGTTTGGGTTAGGGTTTAGATTAGGGTTAGTTTTAGGCTTTGGGTTAGGGTTAGGGTTAGGGTTGGGGTTAGGGTTAGTGTCAGGGTAAGGGTCACGGTCAGGCTCAGGGATAGGGTTAAGTTCAGGGTTAGTGTTGGGTTTAGGGTTAGGGTTGGGATTAGCGTCTTGGTTAGAGTTCTAGTTTGGGTTAGGGTTGGGGATATGGTTAGCATTAGGGTTAGGGTTAGGGTTGGGTTTAGGGTTGGGGTTAGGGTTAGGGTTAGGTTTGGGGTTAGGGTTAGCGTTAGTGTTGGGTTTAGGGTTATTGTTAGGGTTAGGGTTAGATTTGGGTTTAGGGTTAGGGTTAGAGTTAGGGTTAAGTTTTCGGTTAGGGTTAGAATTAAGGTTAGGTTTAGGGTTAGGGTTACGGTTAGGTTTAGGGTTGGGGTTAGGGAGGGGGTTAGGGTTAGGTTTAGGGTTAGGGTTGGGTTTAAGGTTATGGTTGGTGTTAGGGTTAGGGTTAAGGTTTGTGTTAGGGGCAGGCTTTCGGTTAGGCTTATAGTTAGGGTTGAGGTTAGGGTCATGTTTAGTGTTAGGGTCAGGATTAGTGTTAGGTTTGGGGTTAGGGAGGTTGTTAAGGTTAGGGTTAGGGTAAGGGGTAGGGTTGGGATTAGTGTTAGGGTTAGGCTTGGGGTTAGAGTTAGGGTTAGGTTTAGGTTTAGGGTTAGGGTTAGGGTTACAGTTGGGGTTAGGGAGGTGGTTAGGGTTAGGGTTAGGGTTAAGACTTAGGGTTAGGGTTAGAATTAAATTTAGGTTTAGGGTTAGGGTTGGGGCTAGGGTTAGGGTTAGGGTCAGAGTTAGTGTTAGGGTTAGGTTTAGGGTTAGGATTAGGGTTAAGGTTAGGGTTAGGGTCAGGATAAGGGTCAGGGTCAGGGTTAGGTTTAGGGTCGGTGTTAGTGTTCGTTTTGGGGTTAGGTTTAGTTTCAGGGTCAGGGTCACGGTCAGGCACAAATTTAGGTTTAAATTCAGGGTTAGGGTTAGTTTTGGGGTCAGGGTTAGGGTTGCGGTTAGCGTCAGGGTTAGGGTTGTAGTTGGGATTAGGATTGGGGTTAGGGTTAGCGTTAGGGTTAGGGTTAGGGTTAGGTATAGAGAGGCGGTTAGCTTTAGGGTTAGGGTTACGGTTAGGCTTAGGCTTAGGGGTTAGGGTTAGGGTTCGAATTAAGGTTAGGTTTAGGGTTAGATTTAGGGTTAGGGTTAGGTTTAGAGAGGGGGTTAGGGTTAGGGTTACTGTTAGGTTTGGCTTTAGGTTTAGGGTTGGGGTTAGGGTTAGTGTTTGTGTTAGGGTGAGGGTTAGACTTAGGGTTATGGTTAGGGTTAGGGTTAGGTTTGGGTTTAGGTTTAGGGTTGGGGTTAGGGTTAGGGTTTGTGTTAAGGTGAGGGTTAGGCTTAGGGTTAGGGTTAGGGTTAGGTTTAGGGTTAGGGTTGGGTTTACGGTTAGGGTTGGGGTTAGTGTTAGGGTTAGGGTTGGTGTTAGGGTTAGGGTTAGGGTTAGGGTTAGGGTTAGGGTTAGAATTAAGGTTAGGATTAGGGTTAGGGTTAGGGTTGAGGTTAGGGAGGTGGTTAGGGTTAGGGTTAGTGTAAGAGGCAGGGTTCGGGTTAGGGTTAGGGTTAGGCTTATGGTTAGAGTTAGGGTTAGGTTTAGGGTTAGGTTTAGGGTTAGGGTTAGGTTTAGTTTTGGGGTTAGGGAGGTGGTTAGGGTTAGGGTTCGGGTTAGGGTTAAGGCTTAGGGTTAGGGTTAGAAGTAAGGTTCCTTTTAGGGTTAGGGGTACAGCTAGGGTTAGGGTTAGAGTTAGTGTCAGGGTTAGGTTTAGGGTTAGGTTTAGGGTTAGGATTAGGGTTAAGGTTAGGGTCAGGGTCAGGATAAGTGTCAGGGTCAGGGTTAGGGTTCGGGTTGGTGTTAGCCTTAGTGTTGGGATTAGGGTTATGTCAGTGTCAGGGTCATGGTCAGTCACAGGGTTAGGGTTAAGGTCAGGGTTAGGGTTAGGTTTGGGGTCAGGGCTAGGGTTTGGTTTAGCATCAGGGTTAGGGTTGGAGTTTGGATTAGGGTTGGGATTATGGTTAGCCTTACACTTAGGGTTAGGGTTAGGTTTAGAGAGGGGGTTAGGATTAGGGTTAGGGTTAGGTTTGGGGTTAGGGTTAGGGTTAGGGTTAGGGGTTAGGGTTAGTTTTCGAATTAAGTTTAGGTTTAGGGTAGATTTATGTTTAGGGTATGGGTTAGGTTTAGAGAGGGGTTTAGGGTTAGGTTTAGGGTAAGGGTTTGGGTTGGGTTTAGGTTTAGGGTTTGGCATAGGGTTAGGGTTAGGGTTGGTGTTAGGGTTAGGGTTAGACTTAGGGTTAGGGTTAGAGTTAACGTTGGGGTTCGTGTTGGGTTAGGGTTAGGGTGAGGTTTAGGGTTAGGGTTTAGGGTTGGATTTAGGGTTAGGGTTGGGGTTATTGTTACGGTTAGGGTTGGTGTTAGGGTTTGGGTTAGGTTTAGAGTTAGGGTTGATGTTAGGGTTAGGGTTAGGGTTGGGGTTAGGGTTATTGTTAGGGTTAGGTTTAAGGTTGGGTTTAGGGTTAGGGTTAGGGTTAGGGTTGGGTTTAGGGTTAGGGTTGGGGTTAGTGTTAGGGTTAGGGTTGGTGTTAGTGTTAGAGTTAGGGTTGGTGTTAGGGATAGGTTTAGGGTTAGGGTTATGGTTAGGTTTAAGGGTTAGGTTTAGGGTTAGAATTAAAGATAGGTTTAGGGTTAGTATTAGGGTTAGGGTTAGTGTTGACATTAGGGATGGGGTTAGGGTTAGGGTTAGGTTCAGGGTTAGGGTTCAGGTTGTGGTTAGTGTTTGGGTTAGGGTTAGGTTTAAGTGTTAGGGTTAGAATTAAGGTTAGGGTTAGGGTTAGGGTTGGGGCTAGGGGTTGGGGCTAAGGGTTAGCGTTAGGGTCAGAGTTAGTGTTAGGGTTAGGTTTAGGGTTAGGATTAGGGTTAAGGTTAGGGTCAGGGTCAGGATAAGGGTCAGGGTCAGGGTAAGTTTAGGGTCGGTGTTAGTGTTCGTTTTGGGGTTAGGTTTAGTGTCAGGGTCAGGGTCACGGTCAGGCACAAAGTTAGGTTTAAATTCAGGGTTAGGGTTAGTGTTGGGGTCAGGGTTAGGGTTGCGGTTAGCGTCAGGGTTAGGGTTGTAGTTGGGATTAGGTTTGGGGTTAGGGTTAGCGTTAGGGTTAGGGTTAGGGTTAGGTATAGAGAGGTGGTTTGGTTTAGGGTTAGGGTTACGGTTAGGCTTAGGCTTAGGGTTTAGGGTTAGGGTTAGGGTTAGGGTTAGGGTTAGGGTTAGATTTAGGGTTAGGGTTAGGTTTAGAGTGGGGGTTAGGGTTAGGGTTATGGTTAGGTTTCGGTTTAGGTTTAGGGTTGGGGTTAGGGTTAGGGTTTGTGTTAGGGTGAGGGTTAGACTTAGGGTTAGGGTTAGGGTTAGTGTTAGGTTTAGGGTTGGTGTTAGGGTTAGGGTTAGGGTTAGTTTTAGGGTTGGGTTTAGGGTTAGCGTTAGTGTTAGAGTTAGGTTTGGGGTTAGGGAGGGGGTTAAGTTTAGGGTTAGGGTTAGGTTTAAGGGTTAAGTTTAGGGTTTGAATTAAAGTTATTTTAGGGTTAGTATTAGGGTTAGGGTTAGTGTTGGGCTTAGGGAGGGTGTTAGGGTTAGGGTTACGTTTAGGGTTAGGGGTCGGGTTGGGGTTAGAATTAAGGTTAGGTTTAGGGTTAGGGTTACGGTTAGGGTTGGGGTTTGGGTTAGGTTTGAGGTTAGGGTTAGGTTTGGCTTGGGGTTAGGGTTAGGGTTAAGGTTAGGGTTGCGGTTAGGGTTAGTGTCAGGGTCATGGTCACGGTCAGGCTCAGTGTTAGGGTTAAGGTCGGGGTTAGGGTTGGGGTTAGGGTTCGTGTTGGGATTAGCATCATGGTTAGGGTTGGAGTTGGGGTTAGGTTTGGGGATAGGGTTAGCATTAGGGTTAGTGTTAGGGTTAGGGTTGGGGTTAGGGTTGGCGTTAGCGTTAGGGTTAGGTTTGGGGTTAGGGTTAGCGTTAGTGTTGGGGTTAGGTTTATTGTTAGGTTTAGGGTTAGATTTGGGTTTAGGGTTAGGGTTAGAGTTACTGTAAGGTTTGGGTTTGGGTTAGGGTTAGAATTAAGGTTAGGTTTAGTCGTAGGGTTACAGTTAGGGTTAGGGTTGGGTTTAGGGAGGGGGTTAGGGTTAGGGTTAGGGTTAGTGTTAGGGTTAGAGTTAGGGTTGGGGTTAGTGTTGGTGTTAGGGTTAGTGTTGGGAATAGCGTCAAAGTTAGGTTTGGTGTTGGGGTTAGGTTTGGGGATATGGTTAGCATTTGGGTTAGGGTTATGGTTAGGGTTGCGGTTAGTGTTTTGGTTAGGGTTAGGGTTAGTGTTAGGATTGGGGTTAGGGGCATCATTAGGGTTGGGGTTAGTGTTATTGTTAGGGTTAGGGTTAGGTTTGGGGTTAGGGTAGGGTTAAGGTTAGGGTTAGGGGTCAGGGTTAGCGTTAGAATTAGGGTTAGGGTTAGGGTTAGAGTTGCGTTTAGGGTTAGGGTTGGGGTTAGTGTTAGGGTTAGGGTTGGTGTTAGGGTTAGGGTTAGGTTTAGAGTTAGGGTTTGGGTTAGGGTTAGGGTTACGATTAGGTTTAAGGTTAGGGTCAGGGTCAGGATAAGGGTCAGTGTCAGGGTTACGGTTAGGGTTAGGGTTTGGGTTAGTGTCAGGGTTATGGTTGGTGTTGAGGTTAGGTTTGGGGTTAGGGTTAGCGTTAGGGTTAGGGTTAGTGTTGGATTTAGGGTTGGGGTTAGTGTTAGGGTTAGGTTTGGTGTTAGGGTTAGGGTTAGGGTTAGGGTTATGGTTGGGTTAGGGTTGGGATTATCGTGATAGTTAGGGTTGGAGTTGGGGTTAGGGTTGGGGATAGGGTTAGCATTAGGGTTAGGTTTGGGGTTAGGTTTTGGGTTAGGGTTAGGGTTAGGTTTGTGGTTAGGGTTTGCCTTAGCGTTGGGGTTAGTGTTAGGGTTAGGGTTAGGGTTAGGTTTAGGGTTAGGGTTGGGTTTACGGTTAGGTTTGGGGTTATTGTTACGGTTAGGGTTGGTGTTAGGGTTTGGGTTAGGTTTAGAGTTAGGGTTGATGTTAGGGTTAGGGTTAGGGTTGGGGTTAGGGTTATTGTTAGGGTTGTGTTTAAGGTTGGGTTTAGGGTTAGGGTTAGGGTTAGGGTTGGGTTTAGGGTTAGGGTTGGGGTTAGTGTTAGGGTTAGGGTTGGTGTTAGTGTTAGAGTTAGGGTTGGGGTTAGGGATAGGGTTAGGGTTAGGGTTATGGTTAGGTTTAAGGGTTAGGTTTAGGGTTAGAATTAAAGTTAGGTTTAGGGTTAGTATTAGGGTTAGGGTTAGTGTTGAGATTAGGGATGGGGTTAGGTTTAGGGTTAGGTTCAGGGTTAGGGTTCAGGTTGTGGTTAGTGTTTGGGTTAGGGTTAGGTTTAAGTGTTAGGGTTAGAATTAAGGTTAGGGTTAGGGTTAGGGTTGGGGCTAGGGGTTGGGGCTAAGGGTTAGGGTTAGGGTCAGAGTTAGTGTTAGGGTTAGTTTTAGGGTTAGGATTAGGGTTAAGGTTAGGGTCAGGGTCAGGATAAGGGTCAGGGTCAGGGTAAGTTTAGGGTCGGTGTTAGTGTTCGTTTTGGGGTTAGGTTTAGTGTCAGGGTCAGGGTCACGGTCAGGCACAAAGTTAGGTTTAAATTCAGGGTTAGGGTTAGTGTTGGGGTCAGGGTTAGGGTTGCGGTTAGCGTCAGGGTTAGGGTTGTAGTTGGGATTAGGTTTGGGATTAGGGTTAGCGTTAGGGTTAGGGTTAGGGTTAGGTATAGAGAGGCGGTTAGGTTTAGGGTTAGGGTTACGGTTAGGCTTAGGCTTAGGGTTTAGGGTTAGGGTTAGGGTTAGGGTTAGGGTTAGGGTTAGGGTTAGGGTTAGATTTAGGGTTAGGGTTAGGGTTAGGTTTAGAGAGGGGGTTAGGGTTAGGGTTATGGTTAGGTTTGGGTTTAGGTTTAGGGTTGGGGTTAGGGTTAGGGTTTGTGTTAGGGTGAGGGTTAGACTTAGGGTTAGGGTTAGGGTTAGGGTTAGGGTTGGGTTTACAGTTAGGGTTGGGGTTAGTGTTAGGTTTAGGGTTGGTGTTAGGGTTAGGGTTAGGGTTAGTTTTAGGGTTGGGTTTAGGGTTAGCGTTAGTGTTAGAGTTAGGTTTGGGGTTAGGGAGGGGGTTAAGTTTAGGGTTAGGGTTAGGTTTAAGGGTTAAGTTTAGGGTTTGAATTAAAGTTATTTTAGGGTTAGTATTAGGGTTAGGGTCATTGTTGGGCTTAGGGAGGGTGTTAGGGTTAGGGTTACGTTTAGGGTTAGGGGTCGGGTTCGGGTTAGAATTAAGGTTAGGTTTAGGGTTAGGGTTACGGTTAGGGTTGGGGTTTGGGTTAGGTTTGAGGTTAGGGTTAGGTTTGGCTTGGGGTTAGGGTTAGGGTTAAGGTTAGGGTTGCGGTTAGGGTTAGTGTCAGGGTCATGGTCACGGTCAGGCTCAGTGTTAGGGTTAAGGTCGGGGTTAGGGTTGGGGTTAGGGTTCGTGTTGGGATTAGCATCATGGTTAGGGTTGGAGTTGGGGTTAGGTTTGGGGATAGGGTTAGCATTAGGGTTAGTGTTAGGGTTAGGGTTGGGGTTAGGGTTGGCGTTAGCGTTAGTGTTAGGTTTGGGGTTAGGGTTAGCGTTAGTGTTGGGGTTAGGTTTATTGTTAGGTTTAGGGTTAGATTTGGGTTTAGGGTTAGGGTTAGAGTTACTGTAAGGTTTGGGTTTGGGTTAGGGTTAGAATTAAGGTTAGGTTTAGTCGTAGGGTTACAGTTAGGGTTAGGGTTGGGGTTAGGGAGGGGGTTAGGGTTAGGGTTAGGGTTAGTGTTAGGGTTAGAGTTAGGGTTGGGGTTAGTGTTGGTGTTAGGGTTAGTGTTGGGAATAGCGTCAAAGTTAGGTTTGGTGTTGGGGTTAGGTTTGGGGATATGGTTAGCATTTGGGTTAGGGTTATGGTTAGGGTTGCGGTTAGTGTTTTGGTTAGGGTTAGGGTTAGTGTTAGGATTGGGGTTAGGGGCATCGTTAGGGTTGGGGTTAGTGTTATTGTTAGGGTTAGGGTTAGGTTTGGGGTTAGGGTAGGGTTAAGGTTAGGGTTAGGGGTCAGGGTTAGCGTTAGAATTAGGGTTAGGGTTAGGGTTAGAGTTGCGTTTACGGTTAGGGTTGGGGTTAGTGTTAGGGTTAGGGTTGGTATTAGGGTTAGGGTTAGGTTTAGAGTTAGGGTTGGGGTTAGGGTTAGGGTTACGATTAGGTTTAAGGTTAGGGTCAGGGTCAGGATAAGGGTCAGTGTCAGGGTTACGGTTAGGGTTAGGGTTTGGGTTAGTGTCAGGGTTATGGTTGGTGTTGAGGTTAGGTTTGGGGTTAGGGTTAGCGTTAGGGTTAGGGTTAGTGTTGGATTTAGGGTTGGGGTTAGTGTTAGGGTTAGGTTTGGTGTTAGGGTTAGGGTTAGGGTTAGGGTTATGGTTGGGTTAGGGTTGGGATTATCGTGATAGTTAGGGTTGGAGTTGGGGTTAGGGTTGGGGATAGGGTTAGCATTAGGGTTAGGTTTGGGGTTAGGTTTTGGGTTAGGGTTAGGGTTAGGTTTGTGGTTAGGGTTTGCCTTAGCGTTGGGGTTAGGGTTAGGGTTAGGGTTAGGGTTAGGTTTAGGGTTAGGGTTGGGTTTACGGTTAGGTTTGGGGTTATTGTTACGGTTAGGGTTGGTGTTAGGGTTTGGGTTAGGTTTAGAGTTAGGGTTGATGTTAGGGTTAGGGTTAGGGTTGGGGTTAGGGTTATTGTTAGGGTTGTGTTTAAGGTTGGGTTTAGGGTTAGGGTTAGGGTTAGGGTTGGGTTTAGGGCTAGAGTTGGGGTTAGTGTTAGGGTTAGGGTTGGTGTTAGTGTTAGAGTTAGGGTTGGGGTTAGGGATAGGGTTAGGGTTAGGGTTATGGTTAGCTTTAAGGGTTAGGTTTAGGGTTAGAATTAAAGTTAGGTTTAGGGTTAGTATTAGCGTTAGGGTTAGTGTTGAGATTAGGGATGGGGTTAGGGTTAGGGTTAGGTTCAGGGTTAGGGTTCAGGTTGTGGTTAGTGTTTGGGTTAGGGTTAGGTTTAAGTGTTAGGGTTAGAATTAAGGTTAGGGTTAGGGTTAGGGTTGGGGCTAGGGGTTGGGGCTAAGGGTTAGGGTTAGGGTCAGAGTTAGTGTTAGGGTTAGTTTTAGGGTTAGGATTAGGGTTAAGGTTAGGGTCAGGGTCAGGATAAGGGTCAGGGTCAGGGTAAGTTTAGGGTCGGTGTTAGTGTTCGTTTTGGGTTTAGGTTTAGTGTCAGGGTCAGGGTCAAGGTCAGGCACAAAGTTAGGTTTAAATTCAGGGTTAGGGTTAGTGTTGGGGTCAGGGTTAGGGTTGCGGTTAGCGTCAGGGTTAGGGTTGTAGTTGGGATTAGGTTTGGGGTTAGGGTTAGTGTTAGGGTTAGGGTTAGGGTTAGGTATAGAGAGGCGGTTAGGTTTAGGGTTAGGGTTACGGTTAGGCTTAGGCTTAGGTGTTAGGGTTAGGGTTCGAATTAAGGTTAGGTTTAGGGTTAGATTTAGGGTTAGGGTTAGGTTTAGAGAGGGGGTTAGGGTTAGGGTTACGGTTAGGTTTGGGTTTAGGTTTAGGGTTGGGGTTAGGGTTAGTGTTTGTGTTAGGGTGAGGGTTAGACTTAGGGTTAGGGTTAGGGTTAGGTTTGTGTTTAGGTTTAGGGTTGGGGTTAGGGTTAGTGTTTGTGTTAGGGTGAGCGTTAGGCTTAGGGTTAGGGTTAGGGTTAGGGTTAGGGTTGGGTTTACAGTTAGGGTTGGGGTTAGTGTTAGGTTTAGGGTTGGTGTTAGGGTTAGGGTTAGGGTTAGTGTTAGGGTTGGGTTTAGGGTTAGCGTTAGTGTTAGAGTTAGGTTTGGGGTTAGGGAGGGGGTTAAGTTTAGGGTTAGGGTTAGGTTTAAGGGTTAAGTTTAGGGTTTGAATTAAAGTTATTTTAGGGTTAGTATTAGGGTTAGGGTTAGTGTTGGGCTTAGGGAGGGTGTTAGGGTTAGGGTTACGTTTAGGGTTAGGAGTCGGGTTGGGGTTAGAATTAAGGTTAGGTTTAGGGTTAGGGTTACGGTTAGGGTTGGGGTTTGGGTTAGGTTTGAGGTTAGGGTTAGGTTTGGCTTGGGGTTAGGGTTAGGGTTAAGGTTAGGGTTGCGGTTAGGGTTAGTGTCAGGGTCATGTTCACGGTCAGGCTCAGTGTTAGGGTTAAGGTCGGGGTTAGGGTTGGGGTTAGGGTTCGTGTTGGGATTAGCATCATGGTTAGGGTTGGAGTTGGGGTTAGGTTTGGGGATAGGGTTAGCATTAGGGTTAGGGTTAGGGTTAGGGTTGGGGTTAGGGTTGGCGTTAGCGTTAGGGTTAGGTTTGGGGTTAGGGTTAGCGTTAGTGTTGGGGTTAGGTTTATTGTTAGGTTTAGGGTTAGATTTGGGTTTAGGGTTAGGGTTAGAGTTACTGTAAGGTTTGGGTTTGGGTTAGGGTTAGAATTAAGGTTAGGTTTAGTCGTAGGGTTACAGTTAGGGTTAGGGTTGGAGTTAGGGAGGGGGTTAGGGTTAGGGTTAGGGTTAGTGTTAGGGTTAGAGTTAGGGTTGGGGTTAGTGTTGGTGTTAGGGTTAGTGTTGGGAATAGCGTCAAAGTTAGTTTTGGTGTTGGGGTTAGGTTTGGGGATATGGTTAGCATTTGGGTTAGGGTTATGGTTAGGGTTGCGGTTAGTGTTTTGGTTAGGGTTAGGGTTAGTGTTAGGATTGGGGTTAGGGGCATCGTTAGGGTTGGGGTTAGTGTTATTGTTAGGGTTAGGTTTGGGGTTAGGGTAGGGTTAAGGTTAGGGTTAGGGGTCAGGGTTAGCGTTAGAATTAGGGTTAGGGTTAGGGTTAGAGTTGTGTTTAGGGTTAGGGTTGGGGTTAGTGTTAGGGTTAGGGTTGGTGTTAGGGTTAGGGTTAGGTTTAGAGTTAGGGTTGGGGTTAGGGTTAGGGTTACGATTAGGTTTAAGGTTAGGGTCAGGGTCAGGATAAGGGTCAGTGTCAGGGTTATGGTTAGGGTTAGGGTTTGGGTTAGTGTCAGGGTTATGGTTGGTGTTGAGGTTAGGTTTGGGGTTAGGGTTAGCGTTAGGGTTAGGGTTAGTGTTGGATTTAGGGTTGGGGTTAGTGTTAGGGTTAGGTTTGGTGTTAGGGTTAGGGTTAGGGTTAGGGTTAGGGTTATGGTTGGGTTAGGGTTGGGATTATCGTGATAGTTAGGGTTGGAGTTGGGGTTAGGGTTGGGGATAGGGTTAGCATTAGGGTTAGGTTTGGGGTTAGGTTTTGGGTTAGGGTTCGGGTTAGGTTTGTGGTTAGGGTTTGCCTTAGTGTTTGGGTTAGGGTTAGGGTTAGGGTTAGGGTTAGGGTTAGGGTTGGGTTTAGGGTTGGGGTTACGGTTAGGGTTAGGGTTAGTTTTAGGGTTAGGATATTTGTTAGGGTTAGGGTTATGTTTGGGTTTAGGGTTAGGGTTAAGTGTTTGGGTTAGGGTTAGGGTTAAGGTTAGGGTTTAGTGTTGGGGTTAGGGTTAGGGTTAGAGTTAGGATTAGGGTTAAGGATTGGGTCAGAGTCAGGGTTAGGGTTAGTTTCTGGGTTAGCGTTAGGGTTGGGGTTAGGGTCAGTGTCACGTCAGTGTCACGGTCAGGCTCACGTTTAGGGTTAAGGTCAGGGTTAATGTTAGGTTTGGGGTTAGGGTTAGGGTTGGGGTTAGCATCAGGGTTAGGTTTCGAGTAGGGTTAGAGTTGGGGTTAGGCTTAGCGTTAGTGTTAGTGTTCGGGTTGGGGTTAGGGTTGGGGTTAGGGTTAGCGTTAGGCTTGGCTTTAGGGTTAGGGTTAGTGTTCGGATTCAGGTTAGTGTTCAGGTTAGGGAGGGGGTTAGGGTCGGGGTTAGGGTTAGGGTTGGGTTTAGGGTTATGGTTGGTGTTAGGGTTAGGTTTACGGTTTGTGTTAGGGTCAGGCTTTGGGTTAGGGTTATAGTTAGGGTTGAGGTTAGGGTCATGGTTAGTGTTAGGGTCAGGATTAGTGTTAGGTTTGGGGTTAGGGAGGTTGTTAAGGTTAGGGTTAGGGTAAGGGGTAGGGTTGGGATTAGTGTTAGGGTTAGGCTTGGGGTTAGAGTTAGGGTTAGGTTTAGGTTTAGGGTTAGGGTTAGGGTTACAGTTGGGGTTAGGGAGGTGGTTAGGGTTAGGGTTAGGGTTAAGACTTAGGGTTAGGGTTAGAATTAAATTTAGGTTTAGGGTTAGGGTTGGGACTAGGGTTAGGGTTAGGGTCAGAGTTAGTGTTAGGGTTAGGTTTAGGGTTAGGATTAGGGTTAAGGTTAGGGTCAGGGTCAGGATAAGGGTCAGGGTCAGGGTTAGGTTTAGGGTCGGTGTTAGTGTTCGTTTTGGGGTTAGGTTTAGTGTCAGGGTCAGGGTCACGGTCAGGCACAAATTTAGGTTTAAATTCAGGGTTAGGGTTAGTTTTGGGGTCAGGGTTAGGGTTGCGGTTAGCGTCAGGGTTAGGGTTGTAGTTGGGATTAGGATTGGGGTTAGGGTTAGCGTTAGGGTTAGGGTTAGGGTTAGGTATAGAGAGGCGGTTAGCTGTAGGGTTAGGGTTACGGTTAGGCTTAGGCTTAGGGGTTAGGGTTAGGGTTCGAATTAAGGTTAGGTTTAGGGTTAGATTTAGGGTTAGGGTTAGGTTTAGAGAGGGGGTTAGGGTTAGGGTTTGGTTAGGTTTGGGTTTAGGTTTAGGGTTGGGGTTAGGGTTATTGTTTGTGTTAGGGTGAGGGTTAGACTTAGGGTTAGGGTTAGGGTTAGGGTTAGGTTTGGGTTTAGGTTTAGGGTTGGGGTTAGGGTTAGGGTTTGTGTTAAGGTGAGGGTTAGGCTTAGGGTTAGGGTTAGGGTTAGGTTTAGGGTTAGGGTTGGGTTTACGGTTAGGGTTGGGGTTAGTGTTAGGGTTAGGGTTGGGTTAGGGTTAGGGTTAGGGTTAGGGTTAGAGTTAGGGTTGGGGTTAGGGAGGGGGTTAAGGTTAGGGTTAGTGTTAGCGTTAGGGTTAGAATTAAGGTTAGGATTAGGGTTAGGGTTAGGGTTGAGGTTAGGGAGGTGGTTAGGGTTAGGGTTAGTGTAAGAGGTAGGGTTCAGGTTAGGGTTAGGCTTATGGTTAGAGTTAGGGTTAGGTTTAGGGTTAGGGTTAGGGTTAGGGTTAGGGTTAGGTTTGGGGTTAGGGAGGTGGTTAGGGTTAGGGTTCGGGTTAGGGTTAAGGCTTAGGGTTAGGGTTAGAAGTAAGGTTCCTTTTAGGGTTAGGGGTACAGCTAGGGTTAGGGTTAGAGTTAGTGTCAGGGTTAGGTTTAGGGTTAGGTTTAGGGTTAGGATTAGGGTTAAGGTTAGGGTTAGGGTCAGGATAAGTGTCAGGGTCAGGGTTAGGGTTAGGGTCGGTGTTAGCCTTAGTGTTGGGATTAGGGTTATGTCAGTGTCAGGGTCACGGTCAGTCACAGGGTTAGGGTTAAGGTCAGGGTTAGGGTTAGGGTTGGGGTCAGGGTTAGGGTTTGGTTTAGCATCAGGGTTAGGGTTGGAGTTTGGATTAGGGTTGGGATTATGGTTAGCCTTACACTTAGGGTTAGGGTTAGGTTTAGAGAGGGGGTTAGGGTTAGGGTTAGGGTTAGGTTTGGGGTTAGGGTTAGGGTTAGGGTTAGGGGTTAGGGTTAGTTTTCGAATTAAGGTTAGGTTTAGGGTAGATTTATGTTTAGGGTATGGGTTAGGTTTAGAGAGGGGTTTAGGGTTAGGTTTAGGGTAAGGGTTTGGGTTGGGTTTAGGTTTAGGGTTTGGCATAGGGTTAGGGTTAGGGTTGGTGTTAGGGTTAGGGTTAGTCTTAGGGTTAGGGTTAGAGTTAGCGTTGGGGTTACTGTTGGGTTAGGGTTAGGGTTAGGGTTAGGATTTAGGGTTGGATTTAGGGTTAGGGTTGGGGTTATTGTTACGGTTAGGGTTGGTGTTAGGGTTTGGGTTAGGTTTAGAGTTAGGGTTGATGTTAGGGTTAGGGTTAGGGTTGGGGTTAGGGTTATTGTTAGGGTTAGGTTTAAGGTTGGGTTTAGGGTTAGGGTTAGGGTTAGGGTTGGGTTTAGGGTTAGGGTTGGGGTTAGTGTTAGGGTTAGGGTTGGTGTTAGTGTTAGAGTTAGGGTTGGGGTTAGGGATAGGGTTACGGTTAGGGTTATGGTTAGGTTTAAGGGTTAGGTTTAGGGTTAGAATTAAAGTTAGTTTTAGGGTTAGTATTAGGGTTAGGGTTAGTGTTGAGATTAGGGATGGGGTTAGGGTTAGGGTTAGGTTTAGGGTTAGGGGTCGGGTTGTGGTTAGTGTTTGGGTTAGGGTTAGGTTTAAGTGTTAGGTTTAGAATTAAGGTTAGGTTTAGGGTTAGGGTTGGGGCTAGGGGTTGGGTCTAAGGGTTAGGGTTAGGGTCAGAGTTAGTGTTAGGGTTAGTTTTAGGGTTAGGATTAGGGTTAAGGTTAGGGTCAGGGTCAGGATAAGGGTCAGGGTCAGGGTTAAGTTTAGGGTCGGTGTTATTGTTTGTTTTGGGGTTAGGTTTAGTGTCAGGGTCAGGGTCACGGTCAGGCACAAAGTTAGGTTTAAATTTAGGGTTAGGGTTAGTGTTGGGGTCAGGGTTAGGGTTGCGGTTAGCGTCAGGGTTAGGGTTGTAGTTGGGATTAGGATTGGGATTAGGGTTAGCGTTAGGGTTAGGGTTAGGGTTAGGTATAGAGAGGCGGTTAGGTTTAGGGTTAGGGTTACGGTTAGGCTTAGGCTTAGGGGTTAGGGTTAGGGTTCGAATTAAGGTTAGGTTTAGGGTTAGATTTAGGGTTAGGGTTAGGTTTAGAGAGGGGGTTAGGGTTAGGGTTATGGTTAGGTTTGGGTTTAGGTTTAGGGTTGGTGTTAGGGTTAGGGTTTGTGTTAGGATGAGGGTTAGACTTAGGGTTAGGGTTAGGGTTAGGTTTGTGTTTAGGTTTAGGGTTGGGGTTAGGGTTAGGGTTTGTGTTAGGGTGAGCGTTAGGCTTAGGGTTAGGGTTAGGGTTAGGGTTAGGGTTGGGTTTACAGTTAGGGTTGGGGTTAGTGTTAGGTTTAGGGTTGGTGTTAGGGTTAGGGTTAGGGTTAGTTTTAGGGTTCGGTTTAGGGTTAGCGTTAGTGTTAGAGTTAGGTTTGGGGTTAGGGAGGGGGTTAAGTTTAGGGTTAGGTTTAAGGGTTAAGTTTAGGGTTTGAATTAAAGTTATTTTAGGGTTAGTATTAGGGTTAGGGTTAGTGTTGGGCTTAGGGAGGGTGTTAGGGTTAGGGTTACGTTTAGGGTTAGGGGTCGGGTTGGGGTTAGAATTAAGGTTAGGTTTAGGGTTAGGGTTACGGTTAGGGTTGGGGTTTGGGTTAGGTTTGAGGTTAGGGTTAGGTTTGGCTTGGGGTTAGGGTTAGGGTTAAGGTTAGGGTTGCGGTTAGGGTTAGTGTCAGGGTCATGGTCACGGTCAGGCTCAGTGTTAGGGTTAAGGTCGGGGTTAGGGTTGGGGTTAGGGTTCGTGTTGGGATTAGCATCATGGTTAGGGTTGGAGTTGGGGTTAGGTTTGGGGATAGGGTTAGCATTAGGGTTAGTGTTAGGGTTAGGGTTGGGGTTAGGGTTGCGGTTAGCGTCAGGGTTAGGGTTGTAGTTGGGATTAGGATTGGGATTAGGGTTAGCGTTAGGGTTAGGGTTAGGGTTAGGTATAGAGAGGCGGTTAGGTTTAGGGTTAGGGTTACGGTTAGGCTTAGGCTTAGGGTTTAGGGTTAGGGTTCGAATTAAGGTTAGGTTTAGGGTTAGATTTAGGGTTAGGGTTAAGTTTAGAGAGGGGGTTAGGGTTAGGGTTATGGTTAGGTTTCGGTTTAGGTTTAGGGTTGGTGTTAGGGTTAGGGTTTGTGTTAGGATGAGGGTTAGACTTAGGGTTAGGGTTAGGGTTAGGTTTGTGTTTAGGTTTAGGGTTGGTGTTAGGGTTAGGATTTGTGTTAGGGTGAGCGTTAGGCTTAGGGTTAGGATTAGGGTTAGGGTTGGGTTTACGGTTAGGGTTGGGGTTAGTGTTAGGATTAGGGTTGGTGTTAGGGTTAGGGTTAGGTTTAGTGTTAGGGTTGGGTTTAGGGTTACGGTTAGTGTTAGAGTTAGGTTTGGGGTTAGGGAGGGGGTTAAGTTTAGGGTTAGGTTTAGGTTTAAGGGTTAAGTTTAGGGTTTGAATTAAAGTTATTTTAGGGTTAGTATTAGGGTTAGGGTTAGTGTTGGGCTTAGGGAGGGTGTTAGGGTTAGGGTTACGTTTAGGGTTAGGGGTCGGGTTGGGGTTAGAATTAAGGTTAGGTTTAGGGTTAGGGTTACGGTTAGGGTTGGGGTTTGGGTTAGGTTTGAGGTTAGGGTTAGGTTTGGCTTGGGGTTAGGGTTAGGGTTAAGGTTAGGGTTGCGGTTAGGGTTAGTGTCAGGGTCATGGTCACGGTCAGGCTCAGTGTTAGGGTTAAGGTCGGGGTTAGGGTTGGGGTTAGGGTTCGTGTTGGGATTAGCATCATGGTTAGGGTTGGAGTTGGGGTTAGGTTTGGGGATAGGGTTAGCATTAGGGTTAGTGTTAGGGTTAGGGTTGGGGTTAGGGTTGGCGTTAGCGTTAGGGTTAGGTTTGGGGTTAGGGTTAGCGTTAGTGTTGGGGTTAGGTTTATTGTTAGGTTTAGGGTTAGATTTGGGTTTAGGGTTAGGGTTAGAGTTACTGTAAGGTTTGGGTTTGGGTTAGGGTTAGAATTAAGGTTAGGTTTAGTCGTAGGGTTACAGTTAGGGTTAGGGTTGGGGTTAGGGAGGGGGTTAGGGTTAGGGTTAGGGTTAGTGTTAGGGTTAGAGTTAGGGTTGGGGTTAGTGTTGGTGTTAGGGTTAGTGTTGGGAATAGCGTCAAAGTTAGGTTTGGTGTTGGGGTTAGGTTTGGGGATATGGTTAGCATTTGGGTTAGGGTTATGGTTAGGGTTGCGGTTAGTGTTTTGGTTAGGGTTAGGGTTAGTGTTAGGATTGGGGTTAGGGGCATCGTTAGGGTTGGGGTTAGTGTTATTGTTAGGGTTAGGGTTAGGTTTGGGGTTAGGGTAGGGTTAAGGTTAGGGTTAGGGGTCAGGGTTAGCGTTAGAATTAGGGTTAGGGTTAGGGTTAGAGTTGCGTTTAGGGTTAGGGTTGGGGTTAGTGTTAGGGTTAGGGTTGGTGTTAGGGTTAGGGTTAGGTTTAGAGTTAGGGTTGGGGTTAGGGTTAGGGTTACGATTAGGTTTAAGGTTAGGGTCAGGGTCAGGATAAGGGTCAGTGTCAGGGTTACGGTTAGGGTTAGGGTTTGGGTTAGTGTCAGGGTTATGGTTGGTGTTGAGGTTAGGTTTGGGGTTAGGGTTAGCGTTAGGGTTAGGGTTAGTGTTGGATTTAGGGTTAGGGTTAGTGTTAGGGTTAGGTTTGGTGTTAGGGTTAGGGTTAGGGTTAGGGTTAGGGTTAGGGTTATGGTTGGGTTAGGGTTGGGATTATCGTGATAGTTAGGGTTGGAGTTGGGTTTAGGGTTGGGGATAGGGTTAGCATTAGGTTTAGGTTTGGGGTTAGGTTTTGGGTTAGGGTTAGGGTTAGGTTTGTGGTTAGGGTTTGCCTTAGTGTTGGGGTTAGGGTTAGGGTTAGGGTTAGGGTTAGGGTTCGGTTTAGGGTTGGTGTTACGGTTAGGGTTAGGGTTAGTTTTAGGGTTAATATATTTGTTAGGGTTAGGGTTATGTTTGGGTTTAGGGTTAGGGTTAAGTGTTTTGGTTAGGGTTAGGGGTAAGGTTAGGGTTTAGTGTTGGGGTTAGGGTTAGGGTTAGAGTTAGGATTAGGGTTAATTATAGGGTCAGAGTCAGGATAAGGGTCAGAGTCAGGGTTAGGGTTAGTTTCTGGGTTAGCGTTAGGGTTGGGGTTAGGGTCAGTGTCACGTCAGTGTCACGGTCAGGCTCACGTTTAGGGTTAAGGTCAGGGTTAATGTTAGGTTTGGGGTTAGGGTTAGGGTTGGGGTTAGCATCAGGGTTAGGTTTCGAGTAGGGGTTAGAGTTGGGGTTAGGGTTAGCGTTAGTGTTAGTGTTCGGGTTGGGGTTAGGGTTGGGGTTAGGGTTAGCGTTAGGGTTGGCTTTAGGGTTAGGGTTAGTGTTCGGATTCAGGTTAGTGTTCATGTTAGGGAGGGGGTTAGGGTCAGGGTTAGGGTTAGGGTTGGGTTCAGGGTTAGGGTTGGTTTTATGGTTAGGGTTAGGGTTAGGTTTAGCGTTAGAGTTGTGTTAAGGTTAGGTGTAGGAATAGGGTTGGGATTAGGGTTAGTGTGAGGGTCAGGGTCACTGTCACGGTCCGGCTCAGGCTTAGGGTTAAGGTCGGGTTTATGTTTGGAGTTGGGGTTAGGGTTGGGGATAGGGTTAGTGTTAGGGTTAGGATTGGAATTAGGTTTAGGGTTTGGGTCAGGGTTATGGTTAGTGTTGGGGTTAGGGTTATTGTTGGGGTTAGCGTCAGGGTTAGGGTTGGAGTTTGGGTTAGGTTTGGAGTTAGGGTTAGCATTAGGGTTAGGGTTTGGGTTAGGTTTAGAGAGGGTGTTAGTTTTAGGGTTAGGGTTAGTGTTAGGTTTGGGGTTAGGTTTAGGCTTAGGGTTCGGGGTTAGGGTTAGGGTTCGAATTAAGGTTAGGTTTAAGGTTAGATTTAGGGTTAGGGTTAGGTTTAGAGAGGTGGTTAGGGTTAGGGTTAGGTTTAGGCTTAGGTTGGGTTTAGGGTTAGGGTTGGAGTATGGGTTAGGGTTAAGGTTAGTGTTAGCGTTAGGTTTAGGGTTAGGGTTGGGGTTAGGGTTGGGGTTAGGGTTAGCATTAGGTTTGGGGTTAGGGTTAGGGTTAGGTTTAGAGAGGGGGTTAGGGTTAGGATTAGGGTTAGGGTTAGGTTTGGTGTTAGGGTTAGGGTTATTCTTAGGGTTAGGGTTTAGTGTTAGGGTTAGGGTTAGGGTTAGGGATAGAGTTAGGGTTGGGGTTAGGTTTCGGTTTAGGGTTAGTGTTGGGAATAGCGTCAATGGTAGGTTTGATGTTGGTGTTAGGGTTGGGGATATGGTTCGCATTTGGGGTAGGGTTAGGGTTAGGGTTGCGGTTTGGTTTAGGGTTAGGGTTAGTGTTAGGTTTGAGTTAGGGTTAGCGTTAGGGTTGGGGTTGGTGTTATTGTTAGGGTTAGGGTTAGGTTTGGGGTTAGAGTTAGGATTAGGGTTATGGTTACGGGTTAGGGTTAGGGTTAGAATTAGGGTTAGGGTTGTGGTTAAGGTAAGGGTTAGGGTTGGGTTTAGGGTTAGGTTTGGTTTAGTGTTAGGGTTAGGGTTGGTGTTAGGATTAGGGTCAGGTTTAGAGTTAGGGTTGGGGTTATGCTTAGGGTAAGGGTTAGGGTTGGGTTTAGGGTTAGGTTTGGGTTAGTGTAAGGTTTAGGGTTGGTGTTAGGGTTAGGGTCAGGTTTAGAGTTAGGGTTGGGGTTAGGGTTTGGGTTAGGGTTAGTGTTACGATTATGGTTAAGGTTAGGGTCAGGGTCAGGATAAGGGTCAGGGTCAGGGTTAGGGTTAGTATTAGGGTTAGGGTTGGGCTTAGCTTCAGGGTCAGGGTTGGAGTTGAGCTTAGGTTTGGGGTTAGGGTTAGCATTAGGGTTAGGGTTAGGGTTAGGGTTAGGGTTAGAATTAGGGTTAGGGTTAGGTTTAGAGAGGTGGTTGGGCTTAGGGTTAGGGTTGGTATTAGCGTCATGTTTAGGGTTGGAGTTTGGGTTAGGGTTGGGGATATGGTTAGCATTAGGTTTAGGGTTAGGGTTGGGTTTAGGGTTCGGGTTAGGGTTAGGGTTAGGTTTGGGGTTTGGGTTAGCGTTAGTGTTGTGGTTAGGTTTATTTTTAGAGTTAGGGTTAGATTTTGGTTTTGGGTTAGGTTTAGTGTTAGGGTTAAGGTTTGGGTTAGGGTTAGAATTAAGGTTAGGTTTAGGGTTAGGGTTACGGTTAGGTTTAGGGTTGAGGTTAGGGAGGGTGTTAGGGTTAGGTTTAGGGTTAGGGTTGGGTTAAGGGTTAGGGTTGGTTTTAGGGTTAGGGTTACGGTTTGTGTTAGTGTTAGGCTTAGGCTTGGGGTAGGGTTAGAGTTAGGGTTGAGGTTTGGGTCAGGGTTAGAGTTAGGGTTAGGGTTAAGGCTTAGGGTTAGGGTTAGAATTAAGGTTAGGTTTAGGGTTAGGGTTTGGGCTCGGGTTAGGGTTAGGGTCGTTGTTAGCATTAGTGTTGCGGTTAGGTTTAGTGTCAGGGTCAGGGTCACGGTCATGCACAGGGTTAGGGTTAAATTCAGGGTTAGGGTTAGTGTTGGGGTTAGGGTTATTGTTGGGGTTAGCGTCAGGGTTAGGTTTGGAGTTTGGGTTAGGTTTGGAGTTAGGGTTAGCATTAGGGTTAGGGTTAGGGTTAGGTTTAGAGATGTGGTTAGGGTTAGGGTTAGGTTTAGGGTTAGGTTGGGTTTAGGTTTAGGGTTGGAGTAGGGGTTAGGGTTCAGGTTAGTGTTAGCGTTAGGGTTAGGGTTAGGGTTGGGGTTAGGGTTGGGGTTAGGGTTAGCATTAGGTTTGGGGTTAGGGTTAGGGTTAGGTTTAGAGAGGGGGTTAGTGTTAGGGTTAGGGTTAGGGTTACGTTTGGTGTTAGGGTTAGGTTTATTGTTAGGGTTAGGTTTTAGCGTTAGGGTTCGAATTAAGGTTAGGTTTAGGGTTAGATTTAGGGTTAGGGTCATGGTTAGGTTTAGAGAGGGGGTTTGGGTTAGGGTTGGGTTTAGGTTTAGGTTTGGGGTTAGGCTTGGTGTTAGGGTTAGGGTTAGGCTTAGGGTTAGGGATAGAGTTAGGTTTGGGGTTAGGTTTCGGTTTAGGGTTAGTGTTGGGAATAGCGTCAAGGTTAGGTTTGATGTTGGTGTTAGGGTTGGGGATATGGTTCGCATTTGGGGTAGGGTTAGGGTTAGGGTTGAGGTTTGGTTTAGGGTTAGGGTTAGGGTTAGTGTTAAGTTTGAGTTAGGGTTAGCGTTTGGGTAGGGGTTGGTGTTATTGTTAGGGTTAGGGTTATGTTTGGGGTTAGAGTTAGGATTAGGGTTAGGGTTACGGGTTAGGGTTAGAATTAGGGTTAGGGTTATGGTTAAGGTAAGGATTAGGGTTGGGTTTAGGGTTAGGTTTGGGTTAGTGTTAGGGTTAGGGTTGGTGTTAGGGTTAGGGTTAGGTTTAGAGTTAGGGTTGTGGTTATGCTTAGGGTAAGGGTTAGGGTTGGGTTTAGGGTTAGGTTTGGGTTAGTGTAAGGGTTAGGGTTGGTGTTAGGGTTAGGGTCAGGTTTAGAGTTAGGGTTGGGGTTAGGGTTTGGGTTAGGGTTAGTGTTACGATTATGGTTAAGGTTAGGGTCAGGGTCAGGATAAGTGTCAGGGTCAGGGTTAGGGTTAGGATTAGGGTTAGGGTTGGGATTAGCCTCAGGGTCAGGGTTGGAGTTGAGCTTAGGTTTGTGGTTAGGGTTAGCATTAGGGTTAGGGTTAGGGTTAGGGTTAGGGTTAGGGTTAGGTTTAATGGTTAGGGTTAGAATTAAAGTTACGTTTAGGGTTAGGGTTAGGGTTAGGGTTAGTGTTGGGCTTAGGGAAGGGGTTAGGTTTAGGGTTAGGGATCGGGTTGGGTTTAGGGTTAGGGTTAGGGTTAGGGTTAAGGGTTAGGGTTAGAGTTACGGTTAGCGTTGTGGTTTGGGTTAGGGTTGAGGTTTGGGTTAGGTTTAGGCTTGGGATTAGGGTTAGGGTTAGGGTTGGGGTTAGGGGTAGTGTCAGGGTCAAGGTACCTTTCAGGCTCAGGATTAGGGTTAAGTTCGGGGTTAGGGTTGGGGTTAGGGTTGGGGTTGGGTTCAGGGTTCGGGTTAGGGTTAGGGTTAGGTTTGGGTTTTGGTTTAGCGTTAGTTTTTGGGTTAGGTTTATTTTTAGAGTTAGGGTTAGATTTTGGTTTAGGGTTAGGGTTAGAATTAGGGTTAGGTTTAGGGTTAGGGTTACGGTTAGGTTTAGGGTTGGGGTTAGGGAGGGTGTTAGGGTTAGGTTTAGGATTAGGGTTGGGTTAAGGGTCAGGGTTGGTTTTAGGGTTAGGGTTACGGTTTGTGTTAGTGTTAGGCTTAGGCTTGGGGTTAGGGTTAGAGTTAGGGTTGAGGATAGGGTCAGAGTTATGGTTAGGGTTAGGGTTAGGTTTAAGGCTTAGGGTTAGGGTTAGAATTAAGGTTACTTTTAGGGTTAGGGTTTGGGCTCGGGTTAGGGTTAGGGTTAGGGTTAGGGTTAGGGTTAGGGTTAGGGTTAGGTTTAGGGTCAGATTTAGTGTTAGGGTTAGGTTTAGGGTTAGGATTAGGGTTAAGGTTAGTGTCAGGGTCAGGATAAAGGTCAGGGTCAGAGTTAGGGTTAGGGTCGGTGTTAGAATTAGTGTTGCGGTTATGTTTAGTGTCAGGGTCAGGGTTCACGGTCATGCACAGGGTTAGGGTTAAATTCAGGGTTAGTGTTAGTGTTGGGGTCAGGGTTATTGTTGGGGTTAGCATCAGGGTTAGGGTTGGAGTTTGGTTTAGGTTTGGAGTTAGGGTTAGCATTAGGGTTAGGGTTTGGGTTAGGTTTAGAGATGGGGTCAGTTTTAGGGTTAGGGTTAGGGTTAGGTTTGGGGTTAGGTTTAGGCTTAGGGTTCGGGGTTAGGGTTAGGGTTCAAATTAAGGTTAGGTTTAGGGTTAGATTTAGGGTTAGGGTTAGGTTTAGAGAGGTGGTTGGGGTTAGGGTTAGGTTTAGGGTTAGGTTGGGTTTAGGTTTAGGGTTGGGGTTAGGGTTAGTGTTGCTTTTAGGGTTAGTGTTTCGTTTGGGATTAGGGTTAGCGTTAGTGTTGGGGTTAGTGTTATTGTTAGGGTTAGGGTTAGATTTGCGGTTAGGGTTAGGGTTAGGGTTAGGGGTTAGAGTTACGGTTAGAATTATTTTAGGGTTAGGGTTATGGTTATGATTAGGGTTAGGGTTAGGTTTAGGGTTAGGGTTATGGTTAGAGTAAGGGTTAGGGTTGGGTTTAGGGTTAGGTTTGGGTTAGTGTTTGGGTTAGGGTTGGTGTTAGGGTTAGGATCAGGTTTAGAGTTAGGGTTGGGGTTAGGGTTAGGGTTAGGGTTAGCGTTAGGATTATGGTTAAGGTTAGGGTCAGGGTCAGGACAAGGGTCAGGGTCAGGGTTAGGGTTAGGATTAAGCTTAGGGTTGGGCTTAGCGTCAGGGTCAGTGTTGGAGTTGAGATTAGGTTTGGGGTTAGGATTAGCCTTAGGGTTAGGGTTAGGGTTGGGTGTAGGGTTGGGGTTAGGGTTAGGGTTAGGGTTGGGTTTGTGTTTATTGTTAGGGTTATGGTTAAGGTTGGGGTTAGGGTTAGGGTTACGGTTAGGGTTGGGTTTAGGGTTAGGGTTTGGGTTAGTGTTAGGGTTAGTATTGGTGTTAGTGTTAGAGTTAGGGTTGGGGTTTGGGAGGGGGTTAGGGTTAGGGTTAGGGTTAGTTTTAATGGTTAGGGTTAGAATTAAGGTTACATTTAGGGTTAGTATTAGGGTTAGGGTTAGTGTTGTGTTTAGAGAAGGGGTTAGGGTTAGGGTTAGTTTTAGGGTTAGGTGTCGGGTTGGGTTTAGGGTTAGGGTTAGGGTTAGGTTTAAGGGTTAGGGTTAGAGTTACGGTTAGCGTTGGAGTTTGGGTTAGGGTTGAGGTTTGGGTTAGGGTTAGGCTTGGGATTAGGGTTAGGGTTAGGGTTGGTGTTAGGGTTAGTGTCAGGGTCAAGGTCCCTTTCAGGCTCAGAATTAGGGTTAAGTTCGGTGTTAGGGTTGGGTTTAGGGTTAGGGTTGGGATTAGCGTCATGTTTAGGGTTGGAATTTGCGTTAGTGTTGGGGATATGGTTAGCATTAGGGTTAGGGTTAGGGTTGGGTTTAGGGTTCGGGTTAGGGTTAGGGTTAGGTTTGGGTTTTGGGTTAGCGTTAATTTTGGGGTTAGATTTATTGTTATTGTTAGGGTTAGATTTTGGTTTAGGGTTAGGGTTAGAATTAGGGTTAAGGTTTGTGTTAGGGTTAGAATTAATTTTAGGGTTAGGGTTAGGGTTACGGTTAGGTTTAGGGTTGGGTTTAGGGAGGGTGTTAGGGTTAGGTTTAGGATTAGGGTTGGGTTAAGGGTCAGGGTTGGTTTTAGGGTTAGGGTTACGGTTTGTGTTAGTGTTAGGCTTAGGCTTGGTGTTAGGGTTAGAGTTAGGTTTGAGGTTAGGGTCAGGGTTAGGGTTAGGGTTAGGTTTCGGGTTAGGGAGGGGTTTAGGGTTAGGGTTAGAGTAAGGGGTAGGTTTCGGGTTCGGGTTAGGGTTAGGCTTAGGATTAGAGTTAGGGTTAGCTTTAGGGTTAGGTTTAGGGTTACGGTTGGGGTTAGGGAGGGGGTTAGGGTTAGGGTTAGGGTTAGGTTTAGGGTTAGGGTTAGGGTTAAGGCTTAGGGTTAGAATTAGAATTAAGGTTAGGTTTAGGGTTAGGGTTTGGGCTTGGGTTAGGTTTAGGGTCAGAGTTAGTGTTAGGGTTAGGTTTAGGGTTAGGATTAGGGTTAAGGTTAGGGTCAGGGTCAGGATAAGAGTCTGGGTCAGAGTTAGGGTTAGGGTCGGTGTTAACATTAGTGTTGCGGTTAGGTTTAGTGTCAGGGTCAGGGTCACGGTCATGCACAGGGTTAGGGTTAAATTCAGGGTTAGGATTAGTGTTGGGGTCAGGGTTATTGTTGGGATTAGCGTCAGGGTTAGGGTTGGAGTTTGGGTTAGGTTTGGAGTTAGGGATAGCATGAGGGTTAGTGTTAGGGTTAGGTTTAGAGAGGGGGTTAGTTTTAGGGTTAGGGTTAGGTTTGGGGTTAGGTTTAGGCTTAGGGTTAGGGGTTAGGGTTAGTGTTCGTATTTAGGTTAGGTTTAGGGTTATATTTAGGGTTAGGGTTAGGTTTAGAGAGGTGGTTAGGTTTAGGGTTAGGTTTAGGGTTAGGTCTAGGGTTAGGTTTGGGTTTAGGTTTAGGGTTGGGATTAGGGTAGGGTTGCGGTTAGGGTTAGTGTTAGGTTTGGGGTTAGGGTTAGCATTAGTGTTGGGGTTAGTATTATTGTTAGGGTTAGGTTTAGGTTTGGGGTTAGGGTTAGGGTTAGGGGTTAGGGTTACGGTTAGAATTATTTTAGGGTTAGGGTTATGGTTATGGTTAGGGTTAGGGTTGGGTTTAGTGTTAGGGTTGGGGTTAGTATAGGGTTAGGGTTGGTGTTAGGGTTAGGGTTAGGTTTAGAGTTATGGTTGTGGTTAGGGTTAGGGTTAGGGTTAGTGTTAGACTTAGGGATGGGGTTAGGGAGGGGGTTAAGGTTAAGGTTAGGGTTAGGTTTAAGGGTTAGGGTTAGGATTAGAATTAAAGTTATGTTTAGGGTTAGTATAAGGGTTAGGGTTAGGGTTAGTGTCAGGGTCAGGGTAACGGTCAGGCTCAGTGTTAGGGTTAAGGTCGGGGCTAGGGTTGAGGTTAGGGTTAGGGTTAGGCTTAGGGTTAGGGTTAGAGTTAGGTTTAGAGTTAGGGTTGGGGGTAGGGTTAGTGTTGGGAATAGCGTCAAGGTTAGGTTTGGTGTTGGGGTTAAGGTTGGGGATATGGTTAGCATTTGGGTTAGGGTTAGGGTTAGGGTTGCGGTTAGTGTTAGGATTAGGGTTACGGTTAGTGTTAGGATTGGGGTTAGGGTTAGCGTTAGGGTTATGGTTTGTTTAGGGTTAGGGTTAGGGTTAGGGTTAGGGTTAAGTGTTAGGGTTAGGGTTAGAATTAAGGTTAGGTTTAGGGTTAGGTTTAGGGTTGGGCTTATCGAGGGCTTTAAGATTAGGGTTAGGTTTAGCAGTAGGTTTGGCGTAGGTTTAGCGTTAGGCTTCGGGTTAGAGTTAGGGTTAAGGTTAGGTTTAGGTTTAGGGTTAGTGTTAGAGTTAGGGTTGGGGTTAGAGGGGGGTAAGGGTTAGGGTTAGGTTTCGGTTTAAGGGTTAGTGTTAGGTTTAGAATTAAAATTAGGTTTAGGGTTAGTATTAGGGTTAGATTTAGTGTTGGAGTTAGGGAGGTGGTTAGGGTTAGGGTTAGGTTTAGGGTTAGGGGTCGGGTTAGTGTTAGGGTTGAGTTTAGGGTTAGGTTTTGATTTTGGGTTAGGGTTAGCGTTAGTGTTGGGGTTAGGGTTATTGTTAGGGTTAGGGTTAGATTTGGGTTTAGGGTTAGGGTTAGATTTAGGGTTAAGGTTTGGGTTAGGGTTAGAATTAAGGTTAAGGTTAGGTTTAGGGTTATGGTTAGGGTTAGGATTGGTGTTAGGGAGAGGGTTAGGGTTACGTTTAGGGTTAGGGTTTGGGTTTAGTGTTAGAGTTGGTGTTAGGGTTAGGGTTACGGTTTATGTTAGTGTTAGGGTTAGGCTTGGGGTTAGGGTTAGAGTTAGGGTTGATGTTAGGGTCAGGGTTAGGGTTAGGGTTAGGATTACGATTAAGTTTAGGGTCAGGGTTAGGGTTAGTGTTAGGGTTAGGGTTGGGTTTAGGGTTAGTGTTGGGAATAGCGTCAAGGTTAGGTTTGGTGTTTTTGTTAGGGTTGGGGATATGGTTAGCATTTGGGTTAGGGTTAGGGTTAGTTTTTCGGTTAGTGTTAGGGTTAGGGTTAGGTTTTATGTTAGGATTGGGGTTATGGTTAGCATTAGGGTTAGGGTTATTTTTAGGTTTGGGCTAAGTGTTAGGGTTAGGGTTGGAGTTAGGGTTATTGTTAGGGTTAGGGTTAGGGTTGGGCTTAGGGTTAGAGTTAGGTTTAGGGTTAAGGGTTAGGGTTAGAATTAAGGTTAGGTTTAGGGTTAGGGTTAGGGTCAGAGTTGGGGTTAGGGTGGGGGTTAGGGTTAGGGTAAGGTGTAGGGTTGGCATTAGGGTTAGGGTTAGGCTTGAGGTTAGGGTTAGTGTTAGGTTTAGTTTTACGGTTAGGGTTATAGTTGGGTTTAGGGAGGTGGTTTGGGTTATGGTTAGGTTTAGGGTTAGGATTATGCTTAAGGGTAGGGTTAGAATTAAGGTTAGATTTAGTGTTAGGCTTTGGGCTAGGGTTAGGGTTAGGGTTAGGTTTGGGGTTAGGGTTAGGGTTGGTGTTAGGGTTAGGGTTAGAGTTAGGATTGGGTGTAAGGTTGGGTTTAGGGCTAGTGTTAGGTTTAGTGTGGGTAATAGCGTCAAGGTTAGGGTTAGGGTTAGGTTAGGGTTAGGGTTAGGGTTAGGGTTAGGGTTAGACTTGAGGTTAGAGTTAGTGTTAGGTTTAGGTTTAGGGTTAGTGTTATGGTTGGGGTTAGGGAGCGGGTTAGGGTTAGTGTAAGGGTTAGGGTTAGGGTTAAGGCTTAGGGTTAGGATTAGAATTAAGTTTAGGTTTAGGTTTAGGGTTGCGGCTAGGTTTAGGTTTAGGGTTAGGGTCATGGTTAGTGTTAGGGTTAAGTTTAGGGTTAGGATTAGGGTTAAGGTTAGGGTCAGGGTCAGGATAAGGGTCAGGGTCAGGGTTAGGTTTATGGTCGGTTAGGGTTAGGGTTGGGGTTAGGGTTAGGTTTCGTGTTAGCGTTAGGGTTAGTTTTAGGGTTAGGGTTTAGTGTTAGGGTTCGAATTAAGGTTAGGTTTAGGGTTAGATTTAGGTTTAAGGTTAGGTTTAGGTTTAGAGAGGGGGTTTTGGTTAGGATTAGGGTTAGGTTTAGGGTTGGGTTTAAGGTTAGGGTTGGGGTTAGGGTTAGGGTTAGGGTTGGTGTTAGGGTTACGGTTAGGCTTAGTGTTAGGGTTAGAGTTATGGTTGGGGTTAGGGTTGGATTTAGGGTTAGTATTGGGAATAGCGTCAAGGTTAGGTTTGATGTTGGGTTTAGGTTTGGGGATATGGTTAGCATTTGGGTTAGGGTTAGGTTTAGGGTTGCGGTTAGGTTTAGGGTTAGGGTTAGGGTTAATGTTAGTGTTAGGTTTGGCGTTAGGGTTAGCGTTAGGGTTGGGGTTAGTGTTGTTAAGGTTAGGGTTAGGTTTGGGGTTAGGGTTAGGGATAGGGGTAGGGTTAGGGATAGGGTTAGGGTTTCGGGTTAGGGTTAGGGTTAGAATTAGGGTTAGGGTTCGGGTTAGGGTTGGTGTTAGGGTTAGGGTTAGGTTTAGAGTTAGGGTTGGGGTTAGGGTTAGGGTTAGGGTTAGCGTTACGATTAGGGTTAAGGTTCCGGTCAGGGACAGGATAAGGTTCAGGGTCAGCGTCAGTGTTAGGGTTAGGGTTAGGGTTTGGGTTAGTGTCAGGGTTAGGGTTGGAGTTGAGATTAGGTTTGGGGTTAGGGTTAGCGTTAGGGTTTGGTTTAGGTTTGGGGTTAGGGTTAGGGTTAGGTTTGGGGTTAGGGTTATGGTTAGGTTTGGGGTTATGTTTATTGTTAGGGTTAGGTTTAAGGTTGGGGTTAGGGTTAGGGTTGGGGTTAGGCTTAAGGTTAGGGTTGGGGTTAGGTTTATTTTTAGGGTTAGGGTTAGGTTTAGGGTTAGGGTTAGTGTTAGAGTTAGGGTTGGGGTTAGAGTGGGCGTAAGGGTTAGGGTTAGGGTTAGCTTTAAGGTTTAGTGTTAGGGTTAGAAATAAAGTTAGGTTTATGGTTAGTATTAGGGTTAGAGTTAGTGTTGGGGTTAGGGAGGTGGTTAGGGTTAGGGTTAGGTTTAGGGTTAGGGGTCGGGTTGGGGTTAGGGTTAGTGTTAAGTTTAGGGTAAGGGTTATGGTTAGGGTCAGAATTAAGGTTAAGGTCAGGTTTAGGGTTAGGGTTGGGGTTAGTGTAAGTGTCAGGGTCAGTGTCACGGTCAGGCTCAGGGTTAGGGTTAAGGTCGTGGTTAGTGTTGGGGTTAGGGTTAGGGTTGGGATTAGCGTCATGGTTAGGGTTGGAGTTGGGGTTAGGGTTGGGGATAAGGTTAGCATTAGTGTTAGTGTTAGTGTTAGGGTTGGCGTTAGGTTTGGGTTTAGGGTTAGGTTTAGGTTTTGGGTTAGGGTTAGCGTTAGTGTTGGGGTTAGGGTTATTGTTAGGGTTAGAGTTAGATTTGGGTTTAGGGTTAGGGTTAGAGTTAGGGGTAACGTTTCGGTTAGGGTTAGAATTAAGTTTAGGTTTGGGGTTAGGGTTATGGTTAGGGTTAGGGTTCGGTTTAGGGAGGAGGTTAGAGTTAGGTTTAGGGTTAGGGTTTGGGTTTAGGTTTAGAGTTGGTGTTAGGGTTAGGGTTAGGGTT
Organism: Microcebus murinus; assembly: GCF_040939455.1. Taxonomy (NCBI): domain Eukaryota; kingdom Metazoa; phylum Chordata; class Mammalia; order Primates; family Cheirogaleidae; genus Microcebus; species Microcebus murinus. Next base: position 1,963,505 of record NC_134116.1, on the reverse strand, counting down.
TGTGTTAGTGTTAGGGTTAGGTTTGGGGTTAGGGTTAGGGTTCGAGTTAGGATTATTGTTAGGGTGAGGGTTAGGGTTGGGCTTAGGGTTAGGGTTAGGTTTAGGGTTAAGGGTTAGGGTTAGGGTTAGAATTAAGTTTAGGTTTAGGGTTAGGATTAGGGTTACTGTTGGGGTTAGGGAGGGGGTTAGGGTTAGGGTTAGGGTTAGGGTAGGGTTGGGGTTAGGGTTAGGGTTAAGCTTGATGTTAGAGTTAGTGTTAGGTTTAGGTTTAGGGTTAGGGTTAGGGTTATGGTTGGGCTTAGGGAGGGCGTTCGGGTTAGGGTTAGGGTTAGGGTTAAGGCTTAGAGTTAGGGTTAGAATTAAGGTTAGGTTTAGGGTTAGGGTTGAGGCTAGGGTTAGGGTTAGGGTTAGGTTTAGGGTTGGGGTTAGTGTTAGGGTTATGTTTGGTGTTAGGGTTAGGTTTAGGCTTAGGGTTAGGGTTAGATTTAGGGTTAGGTTTAGGGTTAGGGTTGGGTTTAGGGTTAAGTTTAGGGTTGGTGTTAGGGTTAGGGTTAGGCTTAGCGTTAGGGTTAGAGTTAGGATTGCGGTTAAGGTTGGGATTAGGTTTAGTGTTGGGAATAGCGTCAAGGTTTGGGTTAGGGTTCGTGTCAGGGTTAGGTTTGAGGTTATAGTTAGTGTCAGGTTTAGGTTTAGGGTTAGGGTTATGGTTATGGTTGGGGTTAGGGAGGGGGTTAGGGTTAGGTTTAGGGTTAGGGTTAAGGCTTAGGGTTAGGGTTAGAATTAAGGTTTGGTTTAGAGTTAGCGTTGGGGCTAGTGTTAGGTTTAGGGTTAGGGTTAGTGTTAGGGTTAGGGTTAAGTTTAGGTTTAGGCTTAGGGTTAAGGTTAGGGTCAGTGTCAGGATAAGTGTCAGAGTCATGGTTAGGGTTATGGTCGCTGTTAGTGTTAGTGTTGGGGTTAGGTTTAGTGTCAGGGTCAGGGTCACGGTCAGGCACAGGGTTAGGGTAAAGGTCAGCGTTAGGGTTAGTGTTGGGGTCAGGGTTTGATTTGGGGTTAGCGTCAGGGTTAGGGTTGGATTTGGGGTTAGGGTTGGGGTTAGGTTTACCGTTATTGTTAGGGTTAGGGCTAGGTTTAGAGAGGGGGTTAGGGTTAGGGTTAGGGTTAGGTTTGGTGTTAGGGTTAGGGTTAGTTTTAGGGTTAGGGTTTAGTATTAGGGTTCAAATTAAAGTTACGTTTAGGGTTAGATTTAGGGTTAGGGTTAGGTTTAGAGAGGGGGTTAGGGTTAGGGTTAGGTTTAGGGTTAGGTTTGGGTTAGGGTTAGGGTTAGTGTTGGTGTTAGGGTTAGGGTTAGGTTTAGAGTTAGGGTTGGGGTTAGGGTTAGTGTTAGGGTTAGGGTTAGGGTTAGGGTTAGCGTTATGATTAGGCTTAAGATTAGGGTCACGGTAATATAAGGGTCTGTGTCAGCGTCAGTGTTAGTGTTAGGGTTAGGGTTTGGGTTAGCGTCAGGGTTAGGGTTGGAGTTGAGATTAGGTTTGGGGTTAGGGTTAGCCTTAGGGTTAGGGTTAGGTTTGGGTTTAGGGTTGGGGTTAGGGTTCGGGTTAGGTTTGTGGTTAGGGTTAGGGTTAGCGATGGGGTTATGTTTATTTTTAGGGTTAAGGTTAAGGTTGGGGTTAGGGTTAGGGTTGGGTTTAGGCTTAGGGTCAGGCTTGGGGTTAGGGTTAGGGTTAGGGTTAAGATTTAGGGTTAGTGTTAGAATTAAGGTTAGGTTTAGGGTTAGGGTTGGGGTTATTGAGGGGTTTAGGATTAGGGTTAGATTTAGCAGTAGGTTTGGCGTAGGTTTACGGTTAGGTTTAGGGTTAGGGTTAGGTTTGGGGTTAGTGTTGGGGTTAGGGTTAGTGTTAGGATTGGGGTTATGGTTAGCGTTAGGTTTAGGGTTAGTGTTAGAGTTAGGGTTTGGGTTAGAGACGGGGTAAGGGTTAGGGTTAGGGTTAGGTTTAAGGGTTAGTGTTAGGGTTAGGGTTAGGGTTAAGGTTAGGGTTAGGGTTGGGGTTATCAAGGGCTTTATGATTAGGGTTAGGTTTAGCGGTAGCTTTGTCGTAGGTTTAGGGTTAGGCTTCGGGTTAGAGTTAGGGTTAGGATTAGGTTTAGGGTTACGGTTAGTGTTAGAGTTAGGGTTGGGGTTAGAGAGGGGGTAAGGTTTAGGGTTAGGGTTAGGTTTAAGGGTTATTGTTAGAGTTAGAATTAAAGTTAGGTTTAGGGTTAGGGTTAGGGTTAGGGTTATGATTAGCGTCATGGTTAGGGTTGGAGTTGGGGTTAGGGTTGGGGATAGGGTTAGCATTAGTGTTAGGGTTTGGGTTAGGGTTGGCTTTAGGGTTGGGTTTAAGGTTAGGGTTAGGTTTTGGGTTAGGGCTAGCGTTAGTGTTGGGGTTAGCGTTATTGTTAGAGTTAGGGTTAGATTTGGGTTTAGGGTTAGGGTTACAGTTAGGGTTAAGGTTTGGTTTAGGGTTAGAATTAAGGTTAGGTTTAGGGTTAGGGTTAGGGTTGGGGTTAGGGTGGGGATTAGGGTTAGGTTTAGGGTTAGGGTTTGGGTTTAGGGTTTGAGTTGGTGTTAGCGTTAGTGTTACGGTTTGTGTTAGTGTTAGGGTTAGACTTGGGTTTAGGGTTAGAGTTAGGGTTGAAGTTAGGGTCAGGTTTAGGGTTAGGGTTCGGATTAGGATTAAAGTTAGGTTCTGGGTCAGGATAAGGGTCAGGGTCAGGGTTAGTGTTAGGGTCTGGGTTAGCGTTAGTCTTGGGGTTAGGTTTAGTATCAGGGTCTGGTTCACGGTCAGGCTCAGTGTTAAGGTTAAGGTCAGGGTTAGGTTTAGGGTTGGGTTTACAGTTAGGGTTGGGGTTAGCATCAGGGTTAGGGTTGGAGTAGGGGTTAGGGTTGGGGTTAGGGTTAGCGTTAGGGTTAAGGTTAGGGTTTGGGATAGGGTTGGAGTTAGTGTTAGCATTCGGTTTGTTGTTAGGGTTAGAGTTAGGGTTGGAGTTAGGGTTATTGTTAGGGTTTCGGTTAGGGTTGGGGTTACGGTTAGGGTTAGGTTTAGGGTTAAGGGTTAGGGTTAGGGTTAGTGTTAGACATAAGTGTGGGGTTAGGGAGGGGGTTATGGTTATGGTTACGGTTAGGCTTTGGTTTAGGGTTAGGGTTAGGGTTAGGGTTGGGGTTAGGTAGTGAGTTAGGGTTAGGGTTAGGTTTAGCGTTAGGTTTGGGGTTAGGGTTAGGGTTAGGGTTAGGGTTAGGGGTTAGAGTTGAAATTAAGGTTAGGTTTTGGGTTATATTTCAAGTTAGGGTTAGGGTTAGGGTTGGGGTTAGGGTTAGGGTTGGGATTAGGCTTAGGGTTAGGGTTAGGGTTAGGGTTATTGTTAGGGTTAGGATTAAGTTTGGGGTTAGGTTTAGTGTTAGGGTTAGGGTTAAGGGTTAGGGTTAGGGTTAGAATTAAGGTTAGGTTTGGGATTAGGGTTAGGGTTGGGGTTATCGAGGGGTTTAGGATTAGGGTTAGGTTTAGCGGTAGGTTTGGCGTAAGTTTAGGGTTAGGCTTCGGGTTAGAGTTAGGGTTAGGGTTAGTGTTAGAGTTAGGGTTGGGTTTAGAGATGGGGTAAGGGTTAGGGTTAGCTTTAAGGGTTAGTGTTAGGGTTAGAATTAAAGTTAGGTTTAGGGTTAGTATTAGGGTTAGAGTTAGTTATCGGGTTAGGGAGGTCGTTAGGGTTAGGGTTAGTTTAGGGTTAGGTTTCGGGATGGGGTTAGGGTTAGGGTTAAGGTTAGGGTTAAGGGTTATGGTTAGGGTTAGAATTAAGGTTAGGGTTAGGATTAGGGTTAGGGTTAGGGTTGGGGTTAGGGTTAGTGTCAGGGTCAGTGTCACGGTCAGGCTCAGGGTTAGGGTTAAGTTCGTTGTTAGGGTTGGGGTTAGTGTTAGTGTTGGTTTTAGCGTCATGGTTAGGGTTGGAGTTGGGGTTAGGCTTGGGGATAGGGTTAGCATTAGTTTTAGGGTTAGGGTTAGGGTTGGCGTTAGGGTTGGGTTTAGGCTTAGGGTTAGCTTTTGTGTTAGGGTTAGCGTTAGTGTTGGGTTTAGGGTTATTGTTAGGGTTAGGGTTAGATTTGGGTTTAGGGTTAGGGTTAGAGTTAGGGTTAATGTTTGGGTTAGCGTTAGAATTAAGGTTAGGTTTAGGGTTAGGGTAATGGTTAGGGTTAGGGTTTAGGTTAGGGAGGGTGTTAAGGTTAAGTTTAGGGTTAGGGTTAGGGTTAGAGTTGGTGTTAGGGTTAGGGTTACGGTTTGTGTTAGTGTTAGTGTTAGGCTTGGGGTTAGGGTTAGAGTTAGGGTTGAGGTTAGGGTCAGGGTTAGGTTTTGGTTTAGGATTAGGATTAAGTTTATGGTCAGGGTTACGGTTAGGCTTAGGCTTAGGGTTAGGATTAGGGTTAGGTTTGTGGTTAGGGTTGGGGTTAGGGTTAGTGTTAGGTTTAGGGTTAAGGGTTAGGGTTATCGTTAGAATTAAGGTTAGGTTTAGGGTTAGGGTTAGGGTTACAGTTGGGGTTAGGGAGGTGGTTAGGGTTAGGGTTAGGGTAAGAGTTCGGGTTGGGGTTAGGTTTAGGGTTAGGCTTGAAATTAGAGTTAGTGTTAGGTTTAGGTTTAGCGTTAGGGTTAGGGTTATGATTGAGGTTAGGGAGTGGGTTCGGGTTAAGGTTAGGGTTAGGTTTACGGCTTAGGGTTAGGGTTAGAATTAAGGTTAGGTTTAGGGTTATGGTTGGGGCTAGGGTTAGGGTTAGGGTTAGGGTAAGTTTTAGTGTTGGGATTAGGGTTAGGGTTAGGGTTGGTGTTAGGGTTAGGGTTAGGCTTAGGGTTAGGGTTAGAGTTAGGGTTGGGGTTAAGGTTGGGTTTAGGGTTAGTGTTTGGAATAGCGTCAAGGTTAGGTTTGATGTTGGGGTTAGGGTTGGGGATATGGTTGGCATTTGGGTTAGGGTTAGGTTTAGGGTTACGGTTAGGTTTTGGGTTAGGGTTAGGGTTAGTGTGGTTTGGCGTCATGGTTAGCGTTAGAGTTGGAGTTAGTGTTATTGTTAGGGTTAGGGTTAGGTTTGGGGTTAGGGTTAGGGTTTCGGTTAGCGTTTCGGGTAAGGGTTAGAATTAGGGTTAGGGTAAGGTTTAGGGTTAGGGTTGGGTTTAGGGTTAGGTTTCGGTTAGGGTTAGGGTTAGGGTTGGTGTTAGGGTTAGGGTTAGGGTTAGGTTTAGAGTTAGGGTTGGGGTTAGGGTTAGGGTTAGGGTTAGCGTTACGATTAGGTTTAAGGTTAGGGTCAGGGTCAGGATAAGGGTCAGGGTCAGGGTCAGCGTCAGTGTTAGCGTTAGGGTTAGGGTTTGGGTTGGGTTTAGGGTTCGGGTTAGGGTTAGGGTTAGGTTTGGGGTTAGGGTTAGGGTTAGGGTTGGGGTTATGTTTATTGTTAGGGTTAGGGTTAAGGTTGGGGTTAGGGTTAGGGTTAGGGTTAGGGTTAGGGTTAGGTTTAGGGTTAGGGTTGGGGTTATGTTTATTGTTAGGGTTAGGGTTAAGGTTGGGGTTAGGGTTAGGGGTGGGGTTAGGCTTAGGGTTAGGGTTAGGGTTAGGGTTATTGTTAGGGTTAGGGTTAGGGTTAGGGTTAGGGTTAGGGTTAGGGTTAGGGTTAGGTTTGGGGTTAGGGTTAGGGTTAGGGTTGGGGTTATGTTTATTGTTAGGGTTAGGGTTAAGGTTGGGGTTAGGGTTAGGGGTGGGGTTAGGCTTAGGGTTAGGGTTAGGGTTAGGGTTATTGTTAGGGTTAGGATTAGGTTTGGGGTTAGGGTTAGGGTTAGTGTTAGGGTTAGGGTTAGGGGTTAGAGTTGAAATTAAGGTTAGGTTTTGGGTTATATTTCAAGTTAGGGTTAGGGTTAGGGTTGGGGTTAGGGTTAGGGTTGGGATTAGGCTTAGGGTTAGGGTTAGGGTTATTGTTAGGGTTAGGATTAAGTTTGGGGTTAGGTTTAGTGTTAGGGTTAGGGTTAAGGGTTAGGGTTAGGGTTAGAATTAAGGTTAGGTTTGGGATTAGGGTTAGGGTTGGGGTTATCGAGGGGTTTAGGATTAGGGTTAGGTTTAGCGGTAGGTTTGGCTTAAGTTTAGGGTTAGGCTTCGGGTTAGAGTTAGGGTTAGGGTTAGTGTTAGAGTTAGGGTTGGGTTTAGAGATGGGGTAAGGGTTAGGGTTAGGGTTAGCTTTAAGGGTTAGTGTTAGGGTTAGAATTAAAGTTAGTTTTAGGGTTAGTATTAGGGTTAGAGTTAGTTATCGGGTTAGGGAGGTCGTTAGGGTTAGGGTTAGGTTAGGGTTAGGTTTCGGGATGGGGTTAGGGTTAGGGTTAAGGTTAGGGTTAAGGGTTATGGTTAGGGTTAGAATTAAGGTTAGGGTTAGGATTTGGGTTAGGGTTAGGGTTGGGGTTAGGGTTAGTGTCAGGGTCAGTGTCACGGTCAGGCTCAGGGTTAGGGTTAAGTTCGTTGTTAGGGTTGGGGTTAGTGTTAGTGTTGGTTTTAGCGTCATGGTTAGGGTTGGAGTTGGGGTTAGGCTTGGGGATAGGGTTAGCATTAGTTTTAGGGTTAGGGTTAGGGTTGGCGTTAGGGTTGGGTTTAGGCTTAGGGTTAGCTTTTGTGTTAGGGTTAGCGTTAGTGTTGGGTTTAGGGTTATTGTTAGGGTTAGGGTTAGATTTGGGTTTAGGGTTAGGGTTAGAGTTAGGGTTAATGTTTGGGTTAGCGTTAGAATTAAGGTTAGGTTTAGGGTTAGGGTTATGGTTAGGGTTAGGGTTTAGGTTAGGGAGGGTGTTAAGGTTAAGTTTAGGGTTAGGGTTAGGGTTAGGGTTAGAGTTGGTGTTAGGGTTAGGGTTACGGTTTGTGTTAGTGTTAGTGTTAGGCTTGGGGTTAGGGTTAGAGTTAGGGTTGAGGTTAGGGTCAGGGTTAGGTTTTGGGTTAGGATTAGGATTAAGGTTATGGTCAGGGTTACGGTTAGGCTTAGGCTTAGGGTTAGGATTAGGGTTTGGTTTGTGGTTAGGGTTGGGGTTAGGGTTAGTGTTAGGTTTAGGATTAAGGGTTAGGGTTATCGTTAGAATTAAGGTTAGGTTTAGGGTTATGGTTAGGGTTACAGTTGGGGTTAGGGAGGGGGTTAGGGTTAGGGTTAGGGTAAGAGTTCGGGTTGGGGTTAGGTTTAGGGTTAGGCTTGAAATTAGAGTTAGTGTTAGGTTTAGGTTTAGCGTTAGGGTTAGGGTTATGATTGAGGTTAGGGAGTGGGTTCGGGTTAAGGTTAGGGTTAGGTTTACGGCTTAGGGTTAGGGTTAGAATTAAGGTTAGGTTTAGGGTTATGTTTGGGGCTAGGGTTAGGGTTAGGGTTAGGGTAAGTTTTAGTGTTGGGATTAGGGTTAGGGTTAGGGTTGGTGTTAGGGTTAGGGTTAGGCTTAGGGTTAGGGTTAGAGTTAGGGTTGGGGTTAAGGTTGGGTTTAGGGTTAGTGTTTGGAATAGCGTCAAGGTTAGGTTTGATGTTGGGGTTAGGGTTGGGGATATGGTTGGCATTTGGGTTAGGGTTAGGGTTAGGGTTGCGGTTAGGTTTTGGGTTAGGGTTAGGGTTAGTGTGGTTTGGCGTCATGGTTAGCGTTAGAGTTGGAGTTAGTGTTATTGTTAGGGTTAGGGTTAGGTTTGGGGTTAGGGTTAGGGTTTCGGTTAGCGTTTCGGGTAAGGGTTAGAATTAGGGTTAGGGTAAGGTTTAGGGTTAGGGTTGGGTTTAGGGTTAGGTTTCGGTTAGGGTTAGGGTTAGGGTTGGTGTTAGGGTTAGGGTTAGGGTTAGGTTTAGAGTTAGGGTTGGGGTTAGGGTTAGGGTTAGGGTTAGCGTTACGATTAGGTTTAAGGTTAGGGTCAGGGTCAGGATAAGGGTCAGGGTCAGGGTCAGCGTCAGTGTTAGCGTTAGGGTTAGGGTTTGGGTTGGGTTTAGGGTTCGGGTTAGGGTTAGGGTTAGGTTTGGGGTTAGGGTTAGGGTTAGGGTTGGGGTTATGTTTAGTTTTAGGGTTAGGGTTAAGGTTGGGGTTAGGGTTAGGGGTGGGGTTAGGCTTAGGGTTAGGGTTAGGGTTAGGGTTATTGTTAGGGTTAGGATTAGGTTTGGGGTTAGGGTTAGGGTTAGGGTTAGGGTTAGGGGTTAGAGTTGAAATTAAGGTTAGGTTTTGGGTTATATTTCAAGTTAGGGCTAGGGTTAGGGTTGGGGTTAGGGTTAGGGTTGGGATTAGGCTTAGGGTTAGGGTTAGGGTTAGGGTTATTGTTAGGGTTAGGATTAAGTTTGGGGTTAGGTTTAGTGTTAGGGTTAGGGTTAAGGGTTAGGGTTAGGGTTAGAATTAAGGTTAGGTTTGGGATTAGGGTTAGGGTTGGGGTTATCGAGGGGTTTAGGATTAGGGTTAGGTTTAGCGGTAGGTTTGGCGTAAGTTTAGGGTTAGGCTTCGGGTTAGAGTTAGGGTTAGGGTTAGTGTTAGAGTTAGGGTTGGGTTTAGAGATGGGGTAAGGGTTAGGGTTAGGGTTAGCTTTAAGGGTTAGTGTTAGGGTTAGAATTAAAGTTAGGTTTAGGGTTAGTATTAGGGTTAGAGTTAGTTATCGGGTTAGGGAGGTCGTTAGGGTTAGGGTTAGGTTAGGGTTAGGTTTCGGGATGGGGTTAGGGTTAGGGTTAAGGTTAGGGTTAAGGGTTATGGTTAGGGTTAGAATTAAGGTTAGGGTTAGGATTAGGGTTAGGGTTAGGGTTGGGGTTAGGGTTAGTGTCAGGGTCAGTGTCACGGTCAGGCTCAGGGTTAGGGTTAAGTTCGTTGTTAGGGTTGGGGTTAGTGTTAGTGTTGGTTTTAGCGTCATGGTTAGGGTTGGAGTTGGGGTTAGGCTTGGGGATAGGGTTAGCATTAGTTTTAGGGTTAGGGTTAGGGTTGGCGTTAGGGTTGGGTTTAGGCTTAGGGTTAGCTTTTGTGTTAGGGTTAGCGTTAGTGTTGGGTTTAGGGTTATTGTTAGGGTTAGGGTTAGATTTGGGTTTAGGGTTAGGGTTAGAGTTAGGGTTAATGTTTGGGTTAGCGTTAGAATTAAGGTTAGGTTTAGGGTTAGGGTTATGTTTAGGGTTAGGGTTTAGGTTAGGGAGGGTGTTAAGGTTAAGTTTAGGATTAGGGTTAGGGTTAGAGCTGGTGTTAGGGTTAGGGTTACGGTTTGTGTTAGTGTTAGTGTTAGGCTTGGGGTTAGGGTTAGAGTTAGGGTTGAGGTTAGGGTCAGGGTTAGGTTTTGGGTTAGGATTAGGATTAAGGTTATGGTCAGGGTTACGGTTAGGCTTAGGCTTAGGGTTAGGATTAGGGTTAGGTTTGTGGTTAGGGTTGGGGTTAGGGTTAGTGTTAGGTTTAGGGTTAAGGGTTAGGGTTATCGTTAGAATTAAGGTTAGGTTTAGGGTTAGGGTTAGGATTACAGTTGGGGTTAGGGAGGGGGTTAGGGTTAGGGTTAGGGTAAGAGTTCGGGTTGGGGTTAGGTTTAGGGTTAGGCTTGAAATTAGAGTTAGTGTTAGGTTTAGGTTTAGCGTTAGGGTTAGGGTTATGATTGAGGTTAGGGAGTGGGTTCGGGTTAAGGTTAGGGTTAGGTTTACGGCTTAGGGTTAGGGTTAGAATTAAGGTTAGGTTTAGGGTTATGGTTGGGGCTAGGGTTAGGGTTAGGGTTAGGGTAAGTTTTAGTGTTGGGATTAGGGTTAGTGTTAGGGTTGGTGTTAGGGTTAGGGTTAGGCTTAGGGTTAGGGTTAGAGTTAGGGTTGGGGTTAAGGTTGGGTTTAGGGTTAGTGTTTGGAATAGCGTCAAGGTTAGGTTTGATGTTGGGGTTAGGGTTGGGGATATGGTTGGCATTTGGGTAGGGTTAGGGTTAGGGTTGCGGTTAGGTTTTGGGTTAGGGTTAGGGTTAGTGTGGTTTGGCGTCATGGTTAGCGTTAGAGTTGGAGTTAGTGTTATTGTTAGGGTTAGGGTTAGGTTTGAGGTTAGGGTTAGGGTTTCGGTTAGCGTTGCGGGTAAGGGTTAGAATTAGGGTTAGGGTAAGGTTTAGGGTTAGGGTTGGGTTTAGGGTTAGGTTTCGGTTAGGGTTAGGGTTAGGGTTGGTGTTAGGGTTAGGGTTAGGGTTAGGTTTAGAGTTAGGGTTGGGGTTAGGGTTAGGGTTAGGGTTAGCGTTACGATTAGGTTTAAGGTTAGGGTCAGGGTCAGGATAAGGGTCAGGGTCAGGGTCAGCGTCAGTGTTAGCGTTAGGGTTAGGGTTTGGGTTGGGTTTAGGGTTCGGGTTAGGGTTAGGGTTAGGTTTGGGGTTAGGGTTAGGGTTAGGGTTGGGGTTATGTTTATTGTTAGGGTTAGGGTTAAGGTTGGTGTTAGGGTTAGGGGTGGGGTTAGGCTTAGGGTTAGGGTTAGGGTTAGGGTTATTGTTAGGGTTAGGATTAGGTTTGGGGTTAGGGTTAGGGTTAGGGTTAGGGTTAGGGGTTAGAGTTGAAATTAAGGTTAGGTTTTGGGTTATATTTCAAGTTAGGGTTAGGGTTAGGGTTGGGGTTAGGGTTAGGGTTGGGATTAGGCTTAGGGTTAGGGTTAGGGTTATTGTTAGGGTTAGGATTAAGTTTGGGGTTAGGTTTAGTGTTAGGGTTAGGGTTAAGGGTTAGGGTTAGGGTTAGAATTAAGGTTAGGTTTGGGATTAGGGTTAGGGTTGGGGTTATCGAGGGGTTTAGGATTAGGGTTAGGTTTAGCGGTAGGTTTGGCGTAAGTTTAGGGTTAGGCTTCGGGTTAGAGTTAGGGTTAGGGTTAGTGTTAGAGTTATGGTTGGGTTTAGAGATGGGGTAAGGGTTAGGGTTAGGGTTAGCTTTAAGGGTTAGTGTTAGGGTTAGAATTAAAGTTAGGTTTAGGGTTAGTATTAGGGTTAGAGTTAGTTATCGGGTTAGGGAGGTCGTTAGGGTTAGGGTTAGGTTAGGTTTAGGTTTCGGGATGGGGTTTGGGTTAGGGTTAAGGTTAGGGTTAAGGGTTATGGTTAGGGTTAGAATTAAGGTTAGGGTTAGGATTAGGGTTAGGGTTAGGGTTGGGGTTAGGGTTAGTGTCAGGGTCAGTGTCACGGTCAGGCTCAGGGTTAGGGTTAAGTTCGTTGTTAGGGTTGGGGTTAGTGTTAGTGTTGGTTTTAGCGTCATGGTTAGGGTTGGAGTTTGGGTTAGGCTTGGGGATAGGGTTAGCATTAGTTTTAGGGTTAGGGTTAGGGTTGGCGTTAGGGTTGGGTTTAGGCTTAGGGTTAGCTTTTGTGTTAGTGTTAGCGTTAGTGTTGGGTTTAGGGTTATTGTTAGGGTTAGGGTTAGATTTGGGTTTAGGGTTAGGGTTAGAGTTAGGGTTAATGTTTGGGTTAGCGTTAGAATTAAGGTTAGGTTTAGGGTTAGGGTTATGGTTAGGGTTAGGGTTTAGGTTAGGGAGGTTGTTAAGGTTAAGTTTAGGGTTAGGGTTAGGGTTAGGGTTAGAGTTGGTGTTAGGGTTAGGGTTACGGTTTGTGTTAGTGTTAGTGTTAGGCTTGGGGTTAGGGTTAGAGTTAGGGTTGAGGTTAGGGTCAGGGTTAGGTTTTGGGTTAGGATTAGGATTAAGGTTATGGTCAGGGTTACGGTTAGGCTTAGGCTTAGGGTTAGGATTAGGGTTAGGTTTGTGGTTAGGTTTGGGGTTAGGGTTAGTGTTAGGTTTAGGATTAAGGGTTAGGGTTATCGTTAGAATTAAGGTTAGGTTTAGGGTTAGGGTTAGGGTTACAGTTGGGGTTAGGGAGGGGGTTAGGGTTAGGGTTAGGGTAAGAGTTCGGGTTGGGGTTAGGTTTAGGGTTAGGCTTGAAATTAGAGTTAGTGTTAGGTTTAGGTTTAGCGTTAGGGTTAGGGTTATGATTGAGGTTAGGGAGTGGGTTCGGGTTAAGGTTAGGGTTAGGTTTACGGCTTAGGGTTAGGGTTAGAATTAAGGTTAGGTTTAGGGTTATGTTTGGGGCTAGGGTTAGGGTTAGGGTTAGGGTAAGTTTTAGTGTTGGGATTAGGGTTAGGGTTAGGGTTGGTGTTAGGGTTAGGGTTAGGCTTAGGGTTAGGGTTAGAGTTAGGGTTGGGGTTAAGGTTGGGTTTAGGGTTAGTGTTTGGAATAGCGTCAAGGTTAGGTTTGATGTTGGGGTTAGGGTTGGGGATATGGTTGGCATTTGGGTTAGGGTTAGGGTTAGGGTTGCGGTTAGGTTTTGGGTTAGGGTTAGGGTTAGTGTGGTTTGGCGTCATGGTTAGCGTTAGAGTTGGAGTTAGTGTTATTGTTAGGGTTAGGGTTAGGTTTGGGGTTAGGGTTAGGGTTTCGGTTAGCGTTGCGGGTAAGGGTTAGAATTAGGGTTAGGGTAAGGTTTAGGGTTAGGGTTGGGTTTAGGGTTAGTTTTCGGTTAGGGTTAGGGTTAGGGTTGGTGTTAGGGTTAGGGTTAGGGTTAGGTTTAGAGTTAGGGTTGGGGTTAGGGTTAGGGTTAGGGTTAGCGTTACGATTAGGGTTAAGGTTAGGGTCAGGGTCAGAATAAGGGTCAGGGTCAGCGTCAGTGTTAGCGTTAGGGTTAGGGTTTGGGTTGGGTTTAGGGTTCGGGTTAGGGTTAGGGTTAGGTTTGGGGTTAGGGTTAGGGTTAGGGTTGGGGTTATGTTTATTGTTAGGGTTAGGGTTAAGGTTGGGGTTAGGGTTAGGGGTGGGGTTAGGCTTAGAGTTAGGGTTATGGTTAGGGTTATTGTTAGGGTTAGGATTAGGTTTGGGGTTAGGGTTAGGGTTAGGGTTAAGAGTTAGGGTTAGGGTTAGAATCAAGGTTAGGTTTAGAGTTAGGGTTAGTGTTGGGGTTATCGTGGGGTTTAGGATTAGGTTTAGGTTTAGCGGTAGGTTTGTCATAGGTTTAGTGTTAGGCTTCGGGTTAGAGTTAGGGTTTGGGTTAGGTTTAGGTTTAGGGTTAGTGTTAGAGTTAGGGTTGGGGTTAAAGAGGGGGTAAGGGTTAGGGTTAGGGTTAGGTTTAAGGGTTAGTGTTAGGGTTAGAATTAAAGTTAGGTTTAGGGTTAAGGTTAGGGTTACGGTTATGATTAGCGTCATGGTTAGGGTTGGAGTTGGGGTTAGGGTTGGGGATAGGGTTAGCATTAGTGTTAGGGTTTGGGTTAGGGTTGTCTTTAGGGTTGGGTTTAGGGTTAGGGTTAGGTTTTGTGTTAGGGCTAGTTTTAGTGTTTGGGTTAGGGTTAGGGTTAGGGTTAGGGTTAGGGTTAGGGTTAGGGTTATATTTGGGTTTAGTGTTAGGGTTACAGTTAGGGTTAAGGTTTGGTTTAGGGTTAGAATTAAGGTTAGGTTTAGGGTTAGGGTTAGGGTTGAGGTTAGGGTGGGGGTTAGGGTTAGGTTTAGTGTTAGGGTTTGGGTTTAGGGTTAGAATTGGTGTTAGGGTTAGTGTTACGGTTTGTTTTATTGGTAGGGTTAGGCTTGGGTTTAGGGTTAGAGTTAGGTTTGAGGTTAGGGTCAGGATTAGGGTTAGGGTTAGGGTTAGGATTAGGATTAAGGTTAGGTTCTGGGTCAGGATAAGGGTCAGGGTCAGGGTTAGTGTTAGGGTCTGGGTTAGCGTTAGTGTTGGGGTTAGGTTTAGTATCAGGGTCAGGTTCACGGTCAGGCTCAGGGTTAGGGTTAAGGTCAGGGTTAGGTTTAGGGTTGGGTTTAGGGTTAGGGTTGGGGTTAGCATCAGGGTTAGGGTTGGAGTAGGGGCTAGGGTTGGGGTTAGGGTTAGCCTTAGGGTTAAGGTTAGGGTTTTGGATAGAGTTGGGGTTAGGTTTAGCGTTAGGTTTGTGGTTAGGGTTAGAGTTAGGTTTGGAGTTAGGGTTATTGTTAAGGTTTCGGTTAGGGTTGGGGTTATGGTTAGAGTTAGGTTTAGGGTTAAGGGTTAGGGTTATGGTTAGGGTTAGGGTTAGTGTTAGACATAAGGGTGGGGTTAGGGAGGGGGTTAGGGTTAGGGCTACGGTTAGGCTTTGGTTTAGGTTTAGGGTTAGGGTTAGGGTTAGTGTTAGGGTTGAGGTTAGGGAGTGAGTTAGGGTTAGGGTTAGGTTTAGGGTTAGGTGTGGGGTTAGGGTTAGGGTTAGGGGTTAGTGTTGAAATTAAGGTTAGGTTTAGGGTTAGATTTCAGGTTAGGGTTAGGGTTAGGGTTGGGGTTAGGGTTAGGGTTAGGGTTAAGAGTTAGGGTTAGGTTTAGAATTAAGGTTAGGTTTAGGGTTAGGTTTAGGGTTGGGGTTATCGAGGGGTTTAGGATTATGGTTAGGTTTAGCGGTAGGTTTGGTGTAGATTTAGGATTAGGCTTCGGGTTAGAGTTATGGTTAGCCTTAGTGTTAGAGTTAGGGTTGGGTTTAGAGATGGGGTAAGCGTTAGGGATAGGTTTAGCTTTAAGGGTTAGTGTTAGGATTAGAATTAAAGTTAGGTTTAGGGTTAGTATTAGGGTTAGTGTTAGTGTTGGGGTTAGGGAGGTCGTTAGGGTTAGGGTTAGGTTAGGGTTAGGTGTCGGGTTGGGGTTAGGGTTAGGGTTAAGGTTAGGGTTAAGGGTTATGGTTAGGGTTAGAATTAAGGTTAGGGTTAGGATTAGGGTTAGGGTTAGGGTTAGGGTTGGGGTTAGGGTTAGTGTCAGGGTCAGTGTCACGGTCAGGCTCAGGGTTAGGGTTAAGGTCGTGGTTAGGGTTGGGGTTAGGGTTAGTGTTGGGATTAGCGTCATGGTTAGGGTTGGAGTTGAGGTTAGGGTTGGGGATAAGGTTAGCATTAGTTTTAGGGTTAGGGTTAGGGTTGGCGTTAGGGTTGGGTTTCGGCTTAGGTTTAGGTTTTGGGTTAGGGTTAGCGTTAGTGTTGGGGTTAGGGTTATTGTTAGGGTTAGGGTTAGATTTGGGTTTAGGGTTAGGGTTAGAGTTAGGGTTAAGGTTTGTGTTAGGTTTAGAATTAAAGTTAGGTTTAGGGTTAGGATTATGTTTAGGGTTAGGGTTTGGGTTAGGGATGGGGTTAAGGTTAGGTTTAGGGTTAGGGTTAGGGTTAGGGTTAGAGTTGGTGTTAGGGTTAGTGTTACGGTTTGTGTTAGTGTTAGTGTTAGGCTTGGGGTTAGGGTTAGAGTTAGGGTTGAGGTTAGGGTCAGGGTTAGGTTTAGGGTTAGGATTAGGATTAAGGTTAGGTTCAGGGTTATGGTTAGGGTTAGGCTTAGGGTTAGGATTAGGTTTAGGTTTGGGTTTAGGGTTGGGGTCACGGTTAGTGTTAGGATTGGGGTTAGGGTTAGCATTAGGGTTAGGTTTAGGGTTGGGTTTAGGGTTGGGGTTAGGGTTAGGGTTAGGGTTAGGGTTAGGGTATGGGTTAGGGTTAGGTTTGGGGTTAGGGTTCATGTTAGGGTTGGAGTTAGGGTTATTGTTAGGGTTAGGGTTAGGGTTGGGCTTAGGCTTAGGGTTAGGTTTAGGGTTAAGTGTTAGGGTTATCGTTATAATTAATGTTAGGTTTAGGGTTAGGGTTAGGGTTATGATTGGGTTTAGGGAGGGGGTTCAGGTTAGGGTTAGGGTTAGGTTTAAGGCTTAGGGTTAGGGTTAGAATTAAGGTTATGTTTAGGGTTAGGGTTGGGTCTAGGGTTAGGGTTAGTGTTAGTTTTAGGGTTGGGGTTAGGGTTAGGGTTAGGGTTGGTGTTAGGGTTAGGGTTAGGCTTACGGTTAGGGTTAGAGTTAGGGTTGGGGTTAGGGTTAGGGTTAGGGTTAGGGTTATGTTTAGGGTTAGGTTTGGCGTTATGGTTAGTGTTAGAGTTGGGGTTAGTGTTATTGTTAGGTTTAGGATTAGGTTTGGGGTTAGGGTTAGGGTTTCGGTTAGCGTTACGGGTTAGGGTTAGGGTTAGAATTGGGGTTAGGGTTAGGGTTAGGGTAAGGGTTAGGGTAAGGGTTGGGTTTAGGTTTAGGTTTCGGTTACGGTTATGGTTAGGGTTCGTGTTAGGGTTAGGGTTAGGTTTAGAGTTAGGGTTGAGGTTAGGGTTAAGGTTAGCGTTGCGATTAGGGTTAAGGTTAGGGTCAGGGTCAGGATAAGGGTCAGGGTCAGCGTCAGTGTTAGGGTTAGGGTTAGGATTTGGGTTAGCGTCAGGTTTAGGGTTGGAGTTGATGTTAGGTTTGGGGTTATGGTTAGCGTTAGGGTTACGGTTAGGGTTGGGTTTAGGGTTGGGTTTAGGGTTAGGGTTAGGTTTGGGGTTAGGGTTAGGGTTAGGCTTGGGGTTATGTTTATTGTTAGGGTTAGGGTTAAGGTTGGGGTTAGGGTTAGGGTTGGGGTTAGCTTTAGCGTTAGGGTTAGGGTTAGGGTTATTGTTAGGGTTAGGATTAAGTTTGGGGTTAGGGTTAGGGTTAGGGATAAGAGTTAGGGTTAGGGTTAGAATTAATGTTAGATTTATGGTTAGGGTTAGGATTGGGTTTATCGAGGGGTTTAGGATTAGGGTTAGGTTTAGCGGTAGGTTTGGCGTAGGTTTAGGTTTAGGCTTCGGGTTAGAGTTAGGGTTTGGGTTAGGTTTAGGTTTAGGGTTAGTGTTAGAGTTAGGGTTGGGGTTAGAGAGGGGGTAAGTTTAGGGTTAGGGTTAGGTTTAAGGCTTAGTGTTATAGTTAGAATTAAAGTTAGGTTTAGGGTTAGTATAGGGTTAGAGTTAGTGTTGGGCTTAGGGAGGTGGTTAAGGTTAGGGTTATTGTTGGGGTTAGTATTATTGTTAGGGTTAGGGTTAGGTTTGGGTTTAGGGTTAGGGTTACTGTTAGGGTTACGGGTTAGGGTTAGGGTTGGAATTAGGTTTAGGGTTAGGGTTAGGGTTAGGGTAAGGGACAGGGTTATGGTTGGGTTTAGGGTTAGGTTTGGGTTAGGTTAGGTTTAGGGTTGGTGTTAGGGTTAGGGTTAGGTTTAGAGTTAGGGTTGGGGTTAGGGTTAGCTTTACGATTAGGGTTAAGGTTAGGGTCAGGGTCACGATAAGGGTCAATGTCAGCGTCAGTGTTAGGGTTAGAGTTAGGGTTTGGGTTATCGTCAGGGTTAGGGTTGGAGTTGAGATTAGGTTTGGGGTTAGGGTTAGCGTTAGGGTTAGGGTTAGGGTTGGGTTTAGGGTTGTGTTAGGGTTAGGGTTAGGTTTGGGGTTAGGGTTAGTTTTAGGGTTGGGGTTATGTTTATTGTTAGGGTTAAGGTTGGGGTTATGGTTAGGTTTGGGGTTAGGCTTAGGGTTAGGGTTTGGGTTAGGGTTATTTTTACGGTTATGATTAAGTTTGTCGTTAGGGTTAGGGTTAGGGTTAAGTATTAGGGTTAGTGTTAGAATTAAGGTTAGGTTTAGGGTTTGGGTTAGGTTTGGGGTTATCGAGGACTTTAGGATTAGGGTTAGTTTTAGCGGTAGGTTTGTCGTAGGTTTAAGGTTAGGCTTCGGGTTAGAGTTAGGGTTAGGGTTAGGGTTAGGTTTAGGGTTAGGGTTAGTGTTAGAGTTAGGGTTGGGGTTAGAGAGGGGGTAAGGGTTATTGTTAGGGTTAGGTTTAAGTGTTAGTGTTAGGGTTAGAATTAAAATTAGGTTTAGGGTTAGTATTAGGGTTAGAGTTAGTGTTGGGGTTAGGGAGGTGGTTAGGGTTAGGTTTAGGGTTAGGAGTCGGGTTGGGGTTAGGGTTAGGGTTAGGGTTAGGTTGGGGGTTAGGGTTAGGTTTAGGGTTAGGATTTGGTTTCAGTGTTAGAGTTGGTGTTAGGGTTAGGGTTACGGTTTGTGTTAGTGTTAGGGTTAGGCTTGGGGTTAGGATTAGAGTTAGGGTTGAGGTTAGGGTCAGGGTTAGGGTTAGGGTTATGATTAGGATTAAGGTTAGGGTCAGTGTCAGGATTAGGGTCAGGGTCAGGGTTAGTGTTAGGGTCTGGGTTAGCGTTAGTGCTCAGGTTAGGGTTAGTATCAGAGTCAGGGTCACGGTCAGGCTCAGGGTTAGGGTTAAGGTCAGGGTTAGGTTTAGGGTTGGGTTTAGGGTTAGGGTTGGGGTTTGCATCAGGGTTAGGGTTGGAGTAGGGGTTAGGGTTGGGTTTAGGGTTAGCGTTAGGTTTAGGGTTAGGGTTTGGGTTAGGGTTGGGGTTAGGGTTAGGGTTAGGGTTGAGGTTAAGGTTATTGTTAGGGTTAGGATTAAGTTTGGGATTTGGGTTAGGGTTAGGGTTAAGAGTTAGGGTTAGGGTTAGAATTAAGTTTAGGTTTATGGTTAGGGTTAGGGTTGGGGTTATCGAGGGGGTTAGGATTAGGGTTAGATTTAGCGGTAGGTTTGGCGTAGGTTTAGGGTTCGGCTTCGGGTTAGAGTTAGGGTTAGGGTTAGGTTTAAGGTTAGGGTTAGTGTTAGAGTTAGGGTTGGGGTTAGGGAGGGGGTTAGGGTTAGGGTTAGGGTTAGTTTTAAGGGTTAGTGTTAGGGTTAGAATTAAAGTTAGGTTTAGGGTTAGTGTTAGGGTTAGGGTTAGTGTTGAGGTTAGGGATGTGGTTAGGATTAGGGTTAGGTTTAGTGTTAGGGGTCGGGTTGGGGTTTTGGTTTGTGTTAAGGTTAGGGTTAAGGGTTATGGTTAGGATTAGAAGTAAGTTTAGGGTTAGGGTTTGGGTTACGCTTAGGGTTGGGGTTTGGGTTAGTGTTGAGGTTAGGGTTAGGGTAAGGCTTGGGGTTAGGGTTAGGGTTAGGGTTAGGGTTGGGGTTAGTGTTAGTGTCAGGGTCATTGTCACCGTCAGGCTCACGGTTAGGGTTAAGGTCGTGGTTAGGATTAGGGTTAGGGTTAGAGTTGGGATTAGCGTCATGGTTAGGGTTGGAGTTGGGGTTAGGGTTGGGGATAGGGTCAGCATTAGTGTTATTTTTAGGGTTAGGGTGGCGTTAGTGTTGGGTTTAGGGTTAGGGTTAGGTTTGGGTTTAGGGTTAGCGTTAGTGTTGGGGTTAGGGTTATTGTTAGTATTAGGGTTAGATTTGGGTTTAGGGTTAGGTTTAGAGTTACGGTTAAGGTTTGTGTTAGGGTTAGAATTAAGGTTAGGTTTAGGGTTAGGGTTATGGTTAGGGTTAGGGTTGGGCTTAGGGAGTTAGTTAGGGTTAGGTTTAGGGTTAGTGTTGGGTTTAGGGTTAGAGTTTGTGTTAGGGTTAGGGTTACGGTTTGTGTTAGTTTTAGGGTTAGGCTTGGGGTTAGGGTTAGAATTAGGGTTGAGGTTAGTGTCAGGGTTAGGGTTAGGGTTAGGATTAGGGTTAAGGTTAGGGTCAGGGTCAGGATAATGGTTAGGGTTAGGGTTAGTGTTAGGGTCTCGGTTAGCGTTAGTGTTGGGGGTAGGTTTAGTGTCAGGGTTAGGGTTAGGGTTAGGTTTAGGGTTGGGGTTAGGGTTAGTGTCAGGGTCAGGGTCACCATCAGGCTCAGGGTTTGGGTTAAGGTCGTGGTTAGGGTTGGGGTTAGGGTTAGAGTTGAGATTTGCGTCATGGTTAGGGTTGGAGTTGGGTTTAGTGTTGGGAATATGGTTAACATTAGTGGTAGTGTTAGGGTTAGGATTGGCGTTAGGGTTGGGTTTAGGATTAGGGTTAGGTTTGGGTTTAGGATTAGCGTTAGTGTTGTGGTTAGGGTTATTGTTAGGTTTAGGGTTAAGGTTAGTGTTAGGGTTAAGGTTTGGGTTAGGGTTAGAATTAAGGTTAGGTTTAGGGTTAGGGTTATGATTAGGGTTATGTTTGGGGTTAGCGAGGTGGTTAGGGTTAGGTTTAGGGTTTGGGTTGGGTTTAGGGTTAGAGTTGGTGTTACGGTTAGGGTTACGGTTTGTGTTAGTGTTAGGGTTAGACTTGGGGTTAGGATTAGAGTTAGGGTTGAGGTTAGGGACAGGGTTAGGGTTAGGGTTATAATTAGGGTTAAGGTTAGGGTCAGGGTCAGGATAAGGGTCAGGGTCAGGGTTAGTGTTAGGGTCTGGGTTAGCGTTAGTGCTGGGTTTAGGTTTAGTATGAGGGTCATGGTCACGGTCAGGCTCAGCATTAGGGTTAAGGTCAGGGTTAGGTTTAGGGTTGGGTTTAGGTTTAGGGTTGGGGTTAGCATCAGGGTTAGGTTTGGAGTAGGGGTTAGGGTTGGGGTTAGGGTTAGCGTTAGGGTTAGGGTTAGGGTTTGGGGTAGGGTTGGGGTTAGGGTTAGGGTTAGGGTTGAGGTTAAGGTTATTTTTAGGGTTAGGATTAAGTTTGGGGTTAGGGTTAGGGTTAGGGTTAAGAGTTAGGGTTAGGGTTAGAATTAAGTTTAGGTTTATGGTTAGGGTTAGGGTTGGGGTTATCGAGGGGGTTAGGATTAGGGTTAGATTTAGCGGTAGGTTTGGCGTAGGTTTAGGGTTAGGCTTCGGGTTAGAGTTAGGGTTAGTGTTAGGTTTAAGGTTAGGGTTAGTGTTAGAGTTAGGGTTGGGGTTAGGGAGGGGGTTAGGGTTAGGGTTAGGGTTAGTTTTAAGGGTTAGTGTTAGGGTTAGAATTAAAGTTAGGTTTAGGGTTAGTGTTAGGGTTAGGGTTAGTGTTGGGGTTAGGGAGGTGGCTAGGATTAGGGTTAGGTTTAGTGTTAGGGGTTGGGTTGGGGTTTTGGTTTGGGTTAAGGTTAGGGTTAGGGTTACGCTTAGGGTTGGGGTTTGGGTTAGTGTTGAGGTTAGGGTTAGGGTAAGGCTTGGGGTTAGGGTTAGGGTTAGGGTTAGGGTTTACGTTAGGGTTAGTGTCAGGGTCAGTGTCACGGTCAGGCTCAGGGTTAGTGTTAAGTTCGTGGTTAGGATTAGGGTTAGGGTTAGAGTTGGGATTAGCGTCATTGTTAGGGTTGGAGTTGGGGTTAGGGTTGGGGATAGGGTCAGCATTAGTGTTATTTTTAGGGTTAGGGTTGGCTTTAGTGTTGGGTTTAGGGTTAGGGTTAGGTTTGGGGTTAGGGTTAGCGTTAGTGTTGGGGTTAGGGTTATTGTTAGGGTTAGGGTTAGATTTGGGTTTAGGGTTAGGGTTAGAGTTAGGGTTAAGGTTTGGGTTAGGGTTAGAATTAAGGTTAGGTTTAGGGTTAGGGTTATGGTTAGGGTTAGGGTTGGGCTTAGGGAGGTAGTTAGGGTTAGGTTTAGGGTTAGTGTTGGGTTTAGGGTTAGAGTTGGTGTTAGGGTTAGGGTTACGGTTTGTTTTAGTGTTAGGGTTAGGCTTGGGGTTAGGGTTAGAGTTAGGGTTGAGGTTAGGGTCAGGGTTAGGGTTAGGGTTAGGATTAGTGTTAAGGTTAGGGTCAGGGTCAGGATAAGTGTCAGGGTCAGAGTTAGTGTTAGGGTCTGGGTTAGCGTTAGTGTTTTGGTTAGTTTTAGTATCAGGGTCAGGGTCACAGTTAGGCTCAGGGTTAGTGTTAAGGTCAGGCTTAGGTTTAAGGTTGGGTTTAGGGTTAGGTTTGGGATTAGCATCAGGGTTAGGGTTGGAGTTGGGGTTAGGGTTGTGGTTAGGGTTAGTGTTAGTTTTAGGATTAGAGTTGGGTTTAGGGTTGGGGTTAGGGTTAGCGTTAGGTTTGGGGTTAGGGTAGGTGTGGAGTTAGGGTTATTGTTAGGGTTAGGGTTAGGGTTGGGGTTACGGTTAGGGTTAGGTTTAGGGTTAAGTTTAGGGTCAGGGTCAGGATAAGGGTTAGGGTTATGGTTAGGGTTAGTGTTAGGGTCTGGGTTAGCGTTAGTGTTGGTGGTATGTTTAGTGTCAGGGTTAGGGTTAGGGTTAGGGTTGGGGTTAGGGTTAGTGTCAGGGTCAGGGTCACGGTCAGGCTCAGGGTTAGGGTTAAGGTCGTGGTTAGGGTTGGGGTTAGGGTTAGAGTTGGGATTAGCGTCATGGTTAGGGTTGGAGTTGGGGTTAGTGTTGGGAATAGGGTTAGCATTAGTGGTAGGGTTAGGGTTAGGATTGGCGTTGGGGTTGGGTTTAGGTTTAGGGTTAGGTTTGGGTTTAGGATTAGCGTTAGTGTTGTGGTTACTGTTATTGTTAGGTTTAGGGTTAAGGTTTGTGTTAGGGTTAAGGTTTGGGTTAGGGTTAGAATTAAGGTTAGGTTTAGGGTTAGGGTTATGATTAGGGTTAGGTTTGGGGTTAGTGAGGTGGTTAGGGTTAGGTTTAGGGTTAGGGTTGGGTTTAGGGTTAGAGTTGGTGTTATGGTTAGGGTTACGGTTTGTGTTAGTGTTAGGGTTAGGCTTGGTTTTAGGGTTAGAGTTAGGGTTGAGGTTAGGTACAGGGTTAGGGTTAGGATTAGGGTTAAGGTTAGGGTCTGGGTCAGGATAAGGATCAGGGTCAGGGTTAGTGTTAGGGTCTGGGTTAACGTTAGTGTTGGGGTTAGTTTTAGTATCAGGGTCAGGGTCACAGTTGGGCTCAGGGTTAGGGTTAAGGTCAGGCTTAGGTTTAAGGTTGGGTTTAGGGTTAGGTTTGGGATTAGCATCAGGGTTAGTTTTGAAGTTGGGGTTAGGGTTGTGGTTAGGGTTAGTGTTAGTTTTAGGGTTAGTGTTGGGTTTAGGGTTGGGGTTAGTGTTAGCGTTAGGTTTGGGGTTAGGGTAGGTTTGGAGTTAGGGTTATTGTTAGGGTTAGGGTTAGGGTTGGGGTTACGGTTAGGGTTAGGTTTAGGGTTAAGTGTTAGGGTTAGGGTTAGTGTTAGGGTTGGGGTTAGGGAGTGGTTAGGGTTAGGGTAAGGGGTAGGGTTGGGGTTAGAGTTAGGGTTAGGCTTGGGGTTAGAATTAGGGTTAGGTTTAGGGTTAGGGTTGCGGTTAGGGAGAGGGTTAGGGTTAGGGGTAGGGTTTGAGAGTGGGTTAGGGTTAGGGTTAGGGTTATTGTTAGGTTTGGGTTTAGGGTTAGGTTTAGGTTTAGGGTTAGGGGTTAGTGTTAGGGTTCGAATTAAGGTTAGGTTTAGGGTTAGATTTAGGGTTAGTGTTAGGTTTAGAGAGGGGGTTAGGGTTAGGGTTATTGTTACGATTGGGTTTAGGTTTAGGGTTGCGTTTATTGTTAGGGTTAGGGTTACGATTAGGGTTAAGGTTAGGGTCAGAGTCAGAATAAGGGTTAGGGTCAGGGTTAGTTTTAGGGTTAGGGTTTGGGTTAGCGTCAGGGTTAGGTTTGGAGTTGATCTTAGGGTTAGGTTTAGGGTTAGGGTTAGGGTTAGGCTTGGGGTTAGGGTTATTTTTAGGGTTAGTGTTACGTTTAGGGTTAGGGTTAAGTTTGGGTTTAGGATTAGGGTTATGGTTAGGCCTGGGTTTAGGGTTATTGTTAGGGTTATTGTTAGGCTTAGGGTTAGGGTTAGGGTTAGCGTTAAGCTTGGGGTTAGGGTTAGGGTTAGTGTTAGGGTTACGATTAGGGTTAAGGTTAGGGTTAGAGTCAGAATAAGCGTCAGGGTCTGGGTTAGGGTTAGGTTTAGTGTTTTGGTTAGCGTCAGGGTTAGGGTTGGAGTTGATCTTAGGGTTAGGGTTAGGGTTAGGTTTAGGGTTAGGCTTGGGGTTAGGGTTATTGTTAGCGTTAGGTTTAGGGTTAAGTTTGGGGTTAGGTTTAGGGTTAGGGTTAGGGTTAAGAGTTAAGGTTAGGTTTAGAATTAAGGTTACGTTAGGGTTAGGGTTAGGGTTACAATTAGGGTTAAAGTTAGGGTCAGGATCAGGGTAAGGGTCAGGGTCAGGGTTAGGGTTAGGGTTAGGCTTTGGGTTAGCGTCAGGGTTAGGGTTGGAGTTTAGGTTAGGATTGGGGTTAGGGTTAGCGTTAGGGTTTGGTTTAGGGTTGGGTTTAGGGTTGGGTTTAGGGTTAGGGTTAGGTTTGGGTTAGGGTTAGGGTTTGGGTCAGGATTATGGTTATTGTTAGGGTTAGGGTTAGGGTTAGGGTTAGGGTTAGGGTTAGGGTTAGAGTTAGGGTTAGGGTTAGGTTTAGGTTTATGGTTAGTGTTAGAGTTAGGGTTGGGGTTAGGGAGGCGGTTAGGGTTAGGGTTAGATTTAAGGGTTAGGGTTAGGGTTAGATTTAAATTTAGGTTTAGGGTTAGGATTAGGGTTAAGGTTAGGGTTATGGTTAGTGAGGGGGTTAGAGTTAGGGTTATGTTTAGATTTAGGTGTCAGGTTAGTGTTAGGGTTATGGTTAGGGTTATGGTCAGGGTCAAGGTAGGGTCAGCGTCAAGGTCAGGGTGAGGGTCATGGTTAGGGTCAAGGTCAGGGTCAGGGTCATGATTAGCGTTAGGGTCAGGGTCAGGGTCAAGTTCAAAGATAGATTCAGGGTCACTGTTCGGGTTAGAGTAAGGTTAGGTTTAGGGTATCGTTACGGTTAGGGTTATGGTTAAGGTTAGAGTAAGAGTTAAATTCAGAGGTAGTGTTAGGGTTAGAGTTATGGTTAGAGTTAGGGTCAGGGTCAAGGTCAGGTTCTCCATCAAGTTCAGGGTCAAGGTCATGGTTATTGTCAAGGTCGTGATTCAGATCATGGTTAGCGTTACGGTCAGGGTCATGGTCCAGTTCAAAGACAGTGTCAGGGTGTCTAGTTTAGAGTATGTTTAGAGTTAGGGTTCGGGTTAGGTTTAGGGTAGGGTTACCGTTAGGGTTATGGTTAAGGTTAGGGTAAGGGTTAAATGAAGAGCTAGTGTTAGGGTTAGAGTTAGGGTTAGCGTTATCGTCAGGGTCAAGGTCAGGGTCAGCTTCAAGGTCATGGTCATGGTCATGGGTACATTCAAGGTCATGGTCAGGGTCATGGTAAGCTTATGGTCTGGGTCAGAGTCAAGGTCAGAGCCACGGTCAGGGTAAGTGTTCGTGTTAGAGTAAGGTTAGGGCTAGGGTTAGGGTAGGGTTATGGTTAGGATTATGGTTAACATTAGGGTAAGGGTTAAATGCAGAACTAGGGTTAGAGTTAGAGTTAGGGTTAGCGTTATGGTCAGGGTCAAGGTCAGGATCAGCGTCAAAGTTAGGGTCATGGTTACTGTCAAGGTCATGGTCAGGGTCACTCTTACTGTTAGGGTCAGAGTCTGGATCAAGGTCAAAGCCAGGTCGGGGTCAGTGTTCAGGTTAGAGTAATGTTAGAGTTAGGGTAGGGTATAGGTTAGGGTTATGGTTAAGGTTTGGGTAAGGGTTAAATGCATTCCTAGTGTTAGGGTTAAGGTTAGGGTCAGGGTCAAGGTCAGGGTCAGCATCAAGGTCAGGGTTAGGATCATGTTTAGCGTTAGGGTCAGGGTCAGGGTCAAGGTCAACACCAGGTTCAGGGTCAGTGTTCAATTTAGAGTAAGGTGAGAGTTAGGGTTAGTTTTAGGATTAGGGTGAGGGTATGGTGTTGGTTAGGGTTATGGTTAAGTTTAGGGTAAGGGTTATATGAATACCTAGGGTTAGGGTTAGAGTTAGGGTTAGGGTTAGGGTCAGGGTCAAGGTCAGGGTCAGCGTCATGTCAGGGTCAGGTGCATGGTTACGGTCAAGGTCAGGGTCAGGGTCATGGTTAGCCTTAGGGTCAGTGTCAGGGTCAAGTTAAAAGACAGGGTCAGGGTCAGTGTTCGGGTTAGAGTACGGTTAGGGTTAGGGTAGGGTTACAGTTAGGGTTGTGGTTAAGGTTAGGGTAAGGGTTAAATGCAGAGCTTGGGTTAGGGTTACGGGTAGGGTCAGGTTCAAAATCAGGGTCAGCGTCAAGGTCAGTGTCAGGGTCATGGTTACGTTCATGGTCAGGGTCATGGTCATGGTTAGCATTAGGGTCTGAGTATGACTCAAGGTCATAGCCAAGGTCAGTTTAAGTGTTCGGGTTAGAGTAAGGTTAGGGTTAGGGTTAGGTTTAGAGTAGGGTTATCGTTAGGGTTATGCTTAAGGTTAGGGTAAGGGTTAAATGCAGAACTAGGGTTCGGGTTAGAGTTAGGCTTAGGGTTAGGGTCAGGGTCAAGGTCAGGGTCAGGGGCATGGTTATGGATCAGGTCAGTGTCAGGGTCATGGTTAGCGTTAGGTTCATGGTCAGGGTAAGTTCAAAGACAGGGTCAGGGTCAGTGTTCGGGTTATAGTAAGGTTATTGTTAGGGTAGGGTTTCAGTTAGGGTTATGGTTAAGGTTAGGGTAAGGGTTAAATTCAGAGCTAGGGTTAGGGTTAGAGTTACGTTTAGGGTCGGGGACAACATCAGGGTCAGCGTCAATGTCAGGGTGAGGGTCATGGTTAGCGTTAGGGTCAGGGTCAGTGTCAAGGTCAAAGACAGGGTCAGGGTCAGTGTTCGGGTTAGAGTAAGGTTAGGTTTAGCGTAGGGTTACAGTTAGGGTTATGGTTAAGGTTAGGGTAAGGACTAAATGCAGATCTAGGGTTAGAGTTAGGGTTAGGGTCAGGGTCAAGGTCAAGGTCAGGCTCAGCGTCAAGGTCAGTGTCAGGGTCATGGTTATCGTTTGGGTCTCGGTCAGAGTCAAGGTGAAAGCCTGGGTGAGGGTCAGTGTTCGGCTTAGAGTAAGGTTAGTGTTAGGGTTAGGGTAGGGTTATGGCTAGGGTTATGTTTAAGGTTAGCGTAACAGATAAATGCAGAGCTAGGGTTAGGTTTAGAGTTAGGTTTAGGGTTAGGGTCAGGGTCAAGGTCAGCGTCCGCGTCAAGGTCAGGATCAGGGTCATGATTACCGTCAGGGTCAGTGTCAGGGTCATGGTTAGTGTTTGGGTCTCGGTCAGGGTCAAGGTGATAGCCTGTGTCAGGGTCAGTGTTCGGGTTAAAATAAAGTTAGATTTAGGATTAGGGTAGGGTTTTGGTTAGGGTTATGGTTAAGGTTAGGGTAAGGATTAAATTCAGACCTAGTGTTAAGGTTACAGTTAGTGTTAGGGTTAGGTTTAGGGTCAGGGTCAGGGTCAGCGTCAAGGTCATGGTCAGTGTCATGGTTACATTCAAGGTCATGGTCAGGGTCATGGTTAGCTTTAGGGTCTATGTCAGGGTCAAGGTCAAAGCCAGGGTCAGGGTTAGTGTTCTGGTTAGAGTAAGGTTCGACTTAGGGTTAGTGTTAGGGTTAGGGTAGGGTTACGGTTAGCGTTATGGTTAAGGATAGCGTAAGGGTTAAATGCAGAGCTTGGGTTAGGGTTACAATTAGGGTTAGGGTTAGGTTTAGGGTCAGGGTCAGGGCAGCGTCAAGGTCATGGTCAGTGACATGGTTACATTCAAGGTCATGGTTAGCATTAGGGTCTGGGTCAGGGTCAAGTTCAAAGAGAGGGTCAGGGTCAGTGTTCCGGTTAGAGTAAGGTTCGAGTTAGGGTTAGGGTTAGGTTTAGGGTAGGGTTACGGTTAGCGTTATGATTAAGGTTAGCGTAAGGGTTAAATGCAGAGCTAGGGTTAGGGTTAGAGTTAGGGTTAGGGTCACAGTCAAGGTCCGGGTCAGCGTCAAGGTCAGGGTGAGGGTCATGGGTACTGTCAAGGTCTGCGTCAGGGTTTTGGTTAGCGTTCTGGTCAGGGTCCGGGTCAAGGTCAAAGCCTGTGTTAGGGTCAGTGCTCGGGTTCGAGTAAGGTTACAATTAGGGTAAGGGTTAGGGTAGGGTTACGGTTAAGGTTATAGTTAAGGTTACGGTAAGGGTTAAATGCAGAGCTAAGGTTAGGGTTAGAGTTAGGGTTAGGGTTAGAGTCACAGTCAAGGACAGGGTCAGCGTCAAGGTCACGGTCCTTGTCATGGTTAAGGTCAAGGTCAGGATCATGGTCATGGTTAGCGTTAGTGTCTGGGTCAGGGTCAAGTTCAAAGGCAGGATCACTGTCAGTGTTTGAGTTAGAGAAAGGTTAGTGTTAGGGATCGAGTTAGGGTAGGGTTACGGTTAGGGTTATGGTTAAGGTGGGGTAAAAGTCAAATGCAGTGCTAGGGTTAGGGTTAGAGTTAGGGTTAGGGTTAGGGTCGGGTCAAGGTCTGGGTCAGCGTCAAGTTCACGGTCAGGGTCATGGTTACGGTCAAGGTAAGGATCACGGTCATGGTTAGCGTTAGGGTCAGTGTCAGGGTCAAGGTCAAAGGCAGGGTCATGGTTAGTGTTCGGCTTAGAGTAAGGTTAGGGTTAGGGATCGAGTTAAGGTAGGTTTACGGTTAGGTTTATGGTTAAGATATGGTACGGGTTAAATGCAGAGCTAGGGTTAGGGTTAGATTTAGGGTTAGGGTTAGGTTTGGGGTCCAGGTCAAAGTCAGGGTCAGCTTCAAGGTCAGGGTAAGGGTCATGGTTACGGTCAAGGTCAGGGTCAGGGTCATGCTTAGCGATAGGGTCTGGGTAAGACTCAAGGTCAAAGCAAGTGTCCTGTTCTGTGTTTCGCTTTGAGTAACGTTAGGGTTACTCAAAGTAAGGTAGGGTTACTGTTAGGGTTATGGTTAAGGTTAGGGTAAGGGTTCAATGCAGAGCTAGGATTAGGGTTAGAGTTAGGGTTAGAGTCACGGTCAAGATCAGGGTCAGGGTCATGGGTACGGTCAAGGTCAGAGTCAGGGTTTTGGTTACCGTTCGGGTCAGGGGCAGGTTCAAGGTCAAAGCCTGGGTTTGGGTCAGTGTTCGGGTTAGAGTAAGGTTAGAGTTAGGGTATTGTTAGGGTAGGGTTACGGTTAGGGTTATGTTTAAGGTTACAGTAAAGGTTAAATCCAGAGCTAAGGTTAGGGTTAGAGTTAGGGTTAGGGTTAGAGTTACGGTTAAGGACAGGGTCAGTTTCAAGGTCAGACTCATGGTTAAAGTCAAGGTCAGGGTCAGGGTCATGGTTAGCTTTAGGGTCTAGGTCAGGGTCAAGGTCAAAATATGGGTCAGGGTCGGTGTTTCAGTTAGAGTAAGGTTAGGGTTAGGGATCGATTTAGGGTAGGGTAACGGTTAGGGTTATGGTTAAGGTTAGCGTAACAGTTAAATGCAAAGCTAGGGTTAGGGTTAGAGTTAGGGTTAGGGTTAGGGTCTGGGTCAGCGTCAAATTCAGGGTCAGGGTCATGGTTACGGTCAGGGTCAGTGTCAGGGTCATGGTTAGCGTTTGGATCTTGGTCAGGGTCAGGGTGAAAGCCTGGGTCTGGGTCAGTGTTCGGGTTAGAGTAAGGTTAGAGTTAAGGTTAGGGTAGTGTTACGGTTAGGGTTATGGTTAAGGTTAGCGTAACGGTCAAATGCAGAGCTACGGTTAGGTTTAGAGTTAGGTTTAGGGTTAGGGTCAGGGTCAAGGTCAAAGTCAGCATCAAGGTCAGAGTCAGGGTCATGATTATGGTCACGGTCAGGGTCAGTGTCATGGTTAGCATTAGGGTCAGCGTCAGGGTCAAGGTCAAAGACAGGGTCATGGTCAGTTGTCGGTTTAGAGTAAGTTTTGAGTTAGGGTTAGGTTTAGGGTTAGGGTAGGGATACGGTTAGGGTTATGGTTAATGTTAGGGTAAGAGTTAAATGCAGAGCTACGGTTAGGGTTAGGGTTAGGTTTAGGTTCAGGGTCAAGATCCGGTCAGTGTCAAGGTCAGGGTCAGGGTCATGGTTACATTCAAGGTCATGGTCAAGGTCATGGTTAGCGTTAGGTTCTGGGTCAGGGTCAAGGTCAAAGACAGTGTCAGGGTCAGTGTTCCGGTTAGAGTAAGGTTCGAGTTAGGGTTAGGGTTAGGGTTAGGTAGGGTTACGGTTAGCGTTATGGTTAAGGTTAGCGTAAGGTTTAAATGCAGAGCTTGGGTTAGGGTTAGACTTAGGGTTAGGGTCACGGTCAAGGTCAGGGTCAGAGTCAAGGTCAGGGTCAAGGTCATGGGTACGGTCAAGGTCAGGGTCAGGGTTTTGGTTAGCGTTCAGGTCAGCGGCAGGGTCAAGGTCAAAGCCTGGGTTAGGGTCAGTGTTCTGGTTAGAGTAAGGTTAGAGGTAGGGTAAGGGTTAGGGTAGGGTTACAGTTAGGGTTATGGTTAAGGTTACGGTAAGGGTCAAATGCAGAGCTAAGTTTAGGGTTATAGTTAGGGTTAGGGTTAGAGTCACGGTGAAGGACAAGGTCAGCATCAAGGTCAGGGTCATGGTTAAGGTCAAGGTCAGAGTCAGGGTCATGGTTAGCTTTAGGGTCTGGGTCAATGTCAAGGTCAAAACCTGGGTCTGGGTCAGTTTTCGAGTTAGACTAAGGTTAGGGTTAAGGATTGATTTAGGGTAGGGTTACGGTTAGGGTTATGTTTAAGGTTAGGTTAAGGGTTAAATGCAGAGCTACAGTTAGGGTTAGAGTTAGGGTTAGGGTTAGGGTCAGTGTCATGTTCAGGGTCAGCCTCAAGGTCAGTGTCAGGGTCATGGTTACGTTCACGGTCATGATCAGGGTCAAAATTAGCGTTAGGTTCTGGGTCAGAGTCAAGGTCAAAGCCAGGGTCTGGGTCAGTGTACGGGTTAGAGTAAGGTTAGGGTTAGGGTTAGGGTTATGGTAGGGTTACTGTTAGGGTTCTGGTTATTGTTTGGGTAAGGGTTAAATGTAGAGGTTGGGTTAGGATTAGTCTTAGGGTTAGCGTTATGATCAGGGTCAAGGTCAGGGTCGGGGTCATGGTTACATTCAAGGTCAGTGTCAGGGTCAAGGTCAAACCAGTTTCAGGGTCAGTGTTCTGGTTAGAGTAAGGTTAGAGTTATGGTTAGGGTAGGGTTTCTAATAGCGGTATGGCTAAGGTTAGGGTAAGGGTTAAATGCAGAGCTAGGGTTAGGGTTAGAATTAGGGTTAGGGTGGTTGGAGTCAGGGTCAAGGTCAGGGTCAGCTTCAAGGTCAGGGTAAGGGTTATGGTTACGGTCAAGGTCAGGCTCAGGGTCATGGTTAGCGTTAGGGCCTGGGTAAGACTCAAGGTCAAAGCAAGGGTCAGGGTCTGTGTTTGGGTTTGAGTAACGTTAGGGTAAGGGTAGGGTTACTGTTAGGGTTATGGTTAAGATTAGGGTAAGGGTTAAATGCAGAGCTAGGGTTAGGGTTAGAGTTAGGGTTAGGGTCACGATCAAGGTCAGGGTCAGCGTCAAGGTCAGGGTCAGGGTCATGGTTACGGTCAGGGTCAGTGTCAGGGTCATGGTTAGCGTTTGGGTCAGTGTCAGGGTCAAGGTCAAAGACAGGGTCAGCGTCAGTGGTTGGTTTAGAGTAAGGTTAGAGTTAGGGTTAGGTTTATGGTTAGGGTAGGGATATGGTTAGGGTTATGGTTAATGTTAGTGTAAGGGTTAAATGCCGAGTTAGGGTTAGGGTTACAGTTAGGGTTAGGGTGAGTTTTAGGGTCAGGGTCAAGATTAGGGTCAGCATCAAGGTCAGGGTCCGGGTCATGTTTACATTCAAGGTTATGGTCAGAGTCATGGTTAGCCTTAGGGTCTGTGTCCGAGTCAAGGTCATACCAGGGTCAGGGTCAGTGTTTGAGTTAGAGTAAGGTTAGGGTTAGGGATCGAGTTAGGGTAGGGTTATGGTTAGGGTTATGGTTAAGGTAGGGTAAAGGTCTCATGCAGAACTAGGGTTAGGGTTAGACTTAGCGTTAGGGATAGGGTCAGGGTCAAGGTCTGGGTCAGCGTCAAGGTCAGGGTCATGGTTACGGAAAGGTCAGGATCACGGTCATGGTTAGCGTTAGGGTCAGGGTCAGGGTCAGGTCTAAGGCAGGGTCAGGGTCAGTGTTCGGTTTAGAGTAAGGTTAGCGTTAGGGATAGAGTGAGGGTAGGA
This sequence comes from Microcebus murinus, assembly GCF_040939455.1. NCBI lineage: Eukaryota > Metazoa > Chordata > Mammalia > Primates > Cheirogaleidae > Microcebus > Microcebus murinus. Next base: position 1,931,980 of record NC_134116.1, on the reverse strand, counting down.
TTACGGTTAGGGTTATGATTAAGATAGGGTAAGGGGTAAATGCAGAGCTAGGGTTAGAGTTAAGGTTAGGGTTAGGGTCTGGGTTAGGGTCAAGGTCAAAGACAGTGTCAGGGTCAGTGTTCCGGTTAGAGTAATGTTAGAGTTAGGGTTAGGGTTAGGGTAGGGTTACTGTTAGGTTTCTTGTTATGGTTAGGGTCAGGGTTAAATGTAGAGCTTGGGTTAGGGTTAGACTTAGGGTTAGCGTTATGATCAGGGTCAAGGTCAGGGTCAGGGTCATTGTTACATTCAAGGTCAGGTTCCGGGTCAAGGTCAAACCAGGTTCAGGGTCAGTATTCCGGTTAGAGTAAGCTTAGAGTTACGGTTAGGGTAGGGTTTAGGTTAGCGGTATGGTTAAGGTTAGGGTAAGGGTTAAATGCAGTGCTAGGGTTAGTGTTAGAGTTAGGATTAGGGTTAGGTTTGGGGTCAGGGTCAAGGTCAGGGTCATGGTTAAGGTCAAGGTCAGGGTCAGGGTTAGCTTTAGGGTCTGGGTCAGGGTCAAGGTCAAATCTTGGGTCAGGATCAGTGTTCGAGTTAGAGTAAGGTCAGGGTTAGGGATCGATTTAGGGTTGCGTAATGGTTAGGGTTATGGTTAAGGTAGGGTAAAGGTCAACTGCAGAGGTAGGGTTTGGGTAGAGTTAGGGCTAGGTTTAGGGTCATGGTCAAGGTCTGGGTCAGCATCAAGGTCAGCGTCAGGGTCATGGTTACGATCAAGGTCAAGATCACGATCATGTTTAGCATTAGGTTCAGGGTCAGGGACAAGGTCAAACGCAGGGTCAGGGTCAGTGTTCGGGTTAGAATAAGGTTACACTTAGGGTTAGGGTAGGTTTACGGTTAGGGTTATGGTTAAGGTTAGGGTAAGGGTTAAATGCAGACCTAGGGTTAAGGTTTCAGGTAGTGTTAGGGTTAGGTTTAGGGTCAGGGTCAGCGTGAAGTTCATGGTCAGTGTCATGGTTACATTCAATGTCTAGGTCAGGGTCATGGTTGGCATTAGGGTGTCGGTCAGGGTCAAATTCAAAGACAGGGTCATGGTCAGTGTTCCGGTTAGAGTAAGGTTAGAGTTAGGGTTAGGGTTAGGGTTAGGGTTAGGGTAGGGTTACGGTTAGCGTTATGGTTAAGGTTAGCGTAAGGGTTAAATGCAGAGCTAGGGTTAGGGTTACAGTTACGGTTAGGTTTAGGTTTAGGGTCAGGGTCAAGGTCAGGGTCAGCCTCAAGGTCAGTGTCAGGGTCATGGTTACGTTCAAGGTCATGATCAGGGTCAAAATTAGCGTTAGGTTCCGGGTCCGAGTCAAGGTCAAAGCCAGGGTCAGGATCAGTGTTCGGGTTAGAGTAAGGTTAGTGTTAGGGTTAGGGTTAGGGTAGGGTTACTGTTAGGGTCTGGTTATGGTTAGGGTAAGGGTTAAATGCAGAGCTAGGGTTAGGGTTAGAGTTAGGGTTAGGGTTAGGTTTGGGGTGAGGGTCAAGGTCAGGGTCAGCTTCAAGGTCAGGGTAAGGGTCATGCTTACGATCAAGGTCAGGGTCATGGTTAGCGTTAGGTTCTGGGTAAGACTCAAGGTCAAAGCAAGGGTCAGGGTCTTTGTTTGGGTCTGAGTAACGTTAGGGTTAGTGTAATGTTACTGTTAGGGTTATGGTTAAGGTTACGGTAAGGGTTCAATGCAGAGCTAGGGTTAGGTTTACAGTTAGGGTTAGGGTCAGCGTCAAGGTCAGGGTCCGGGTCATGGGTACAGTCAAGATCAGGGTCAGGGTTTGGGTTAGCGTTCTGGTCAGTGTCAGGGTCAAGGTCAAAGCCTGTGTTAGGGTCAGTGTTCGGATTAGAGTAAGGTTAGAGTTAGGATAAGGGTTAGGGTAGGGTTACGGTTAGGGCTTTGCTTAAGGTTACGGTAAGGGTTAAATGCAGTGCTAGGGTTAGGGTTAGAGTTAGATTTAGGTTTAGGGTCCGGATCAATGTTAGGGTCAGCATCAAGGTCAGAGTCAGGGTCATGGTTAGCGTTCCGGTCAGAGTCACGGTCAAGGTCAAAGGCAGGATCAGGGTCATGTTCGAATTACACTAAGGTTAGGGTTAGGGTTAGGGTAGAGTTACGGTTAAGTTATGGTTAAGGTAGGGTAAAGGTTAAATGCAGAGCTAGGGTTAGCGTTTGAGTTAGATTTAGGGTTAGGGTCAGGGTCAAGGTTAGGGTCAGCGTCAAGGTCCGCGTCAGGTTCATGGTTACGGTCAAGGTCAGGGTCTGGGTCATGGTTAGCGTTAGGGTCAGGGTCACAGTCAAGGTCAAAGGCAGGATCAGGGTCAGTGTTCGAGTTAGAGTAAGGTTAGGGTTAGAGTTACGGTAGGGTTTCGTTTAGCGGTATGGTTAAGGTTAGAGTAAGGGTTAAATGCAGAGTTAGGGTTACGGTTAGAGTTAGGGTTAGGGATAGGGTCAGGGTCAATGTCAGGGTCAGCATTAAATTCAGGGTCAGGTTCATGGTTATGGTCAGGGTCAGTGTCAGGGTCATGATTAGCGTTTGGTTTTCGGTTAGGGTCAAGGTCAAAGCCTGGGTCAGGGTCAGTATTCGGGTTAGAGTAAGGTTAGTGTTAGGGTTAGGGTAGGGTTCCGGTTAGGGTTATGGTTAAGGTTAGGGTAAGGGTTAGATGCAGAGCTAGTGTTAGGTTTAGAGTTAGGTTTAGTGTTAGGGTCAGGGTCAAGGTCAGGGTCAGCATCAAGGTCAGGATCAGGGTCATGGTTATGGTCAAGTTCAGGGTCAGGGTCATGGTTAGCGTTAGGGTCAGGGTCAGGGTCAAGGTCAAAGACAGGGTCAGGGTCAGTGGTCAGTTTAGAGTAAGGTTAGAGTAAGGGTTAGGTTTAGGGTTAGGGTAGGGATACGGTTAGGGTTATGATTATTGTTAGGGTAAGGGTTAAATGCAGAGCTAGGGTTAGGTTACAGTTAGGGTTAGGGTTAGGTTTAGGTTCAGGGACAAGATTAAGTTCAGCGTCAAGGTCAGGGTCAAGGTCATGGTTACATTCAAGGTCATGATCAGGGTCAAAATTAGCGTTAGGTTCTGCATCAGAGTCAAGGTCAAAGAAAGGGTCAGGGTCAGTGTTCGGGTTAGAGTAAGGTTAGGGTTAGGTTTAGGGTTCGGGTAGGGTTACTGTTAGGGTTCTGGTTATGGTTATGGTAAGGGTTAAATGCAGAGCTAGGGTTAGGGTTACAGTTAAGGTTAGGGTTAGTTTTAAGGTCAGAGTCCGGATCAGGGTCAGCGTCAAGGTCAGGGTCAGGGTCATTGTTAGCGTTAGGGTCTGGGGCAGAATCAAGGTCAAAGACAGTGTCAGAGTCAGTGTTCCGGTTAGAGTACGGTTCGAGTTAGGGTTAGGGTAGGGTTACGGTTAGCGTTATGGTTAAGGTTAGCGTAAGGGTTAAATGCAGAGCTAGGGTTAGGGTTACAGTTACGGTTAGGGTTAGTTTTAGGGTCAGCGTCCAGATCAGGGTCAGCGTCAAGGTCAGGGTCAGGGTCATTGTTAGCATTAGGGTCTTGGTCAGGGTCAAGGTCAAAGACAGTGTCAGAGTCAGTATTCCGGTTAGAGTACGGTTCTAGTTAGGGTTAGGGTAGGGTTACGGTTAGCGTTATGGTTAAGGTTAGCATAAGGGTTAAATGCAGAGCTAGGGTTAGGGTTACAGTTACGGTTAGGGTTAGGTTTAGGGTCAGTGTCATGGTCAGGGTCAGCCTCAAGGTCAGTGTCAGGGTCATGGTTACGTTCACGGTCATGATCAGGGTCAAAATTAGCATTAGGTTCTGGGTCAGAGTCAAAGTTAAAGCCACGGTCAGGGTCAGTGTTCGGGTTAGAGTAGGTTAGGGTTAGGGTTGGGGTAGGGTTACTCTTATGGTTCTGGTTATGGTTAGGGTAAGGATTAAATGTAGAGCTTGGGTTAGGGTTAGACTTAGGGTTAGCGTTATGATCAGGGTCAAGGTCAGGGTCGGGGTCATGGTTACATTCAAGGTCAGGGTCAGGGTCAAGGTCAAACCAGGTTCAGGGTCAGCGTTCGGGTTAGAGTAAGGTTAGAGTTACGGTTAGGGTAGGGTTTCGGTTAGCGGTGTGGTTAAGGTTAGGGTAAGGGTTAAATGCAGAGCTAGGGTTAGGGTTAGAGTTAGGGTTAGGGTTAGGTTTGGGGTCAGGGTCAAGGTCAGTGTCAGCTTCAAGGTCAGGGTAAGGGTCATGGTTATGGTCAAGGTCAGGGTCAGGGTCATGCTTAGTGTTAGGGTCTTGGTAAGACTCAAGGTCAAAGCAAGGGTCAGGGTCTGTGTTTCGGTTTGAGTAACGTTAGTGTTAGGGTACGGTTACTGTTAGGGTTACGGTTAAGGTTAGGGTAAGGGTTCAATTCAGAGCTAGGATTAGGATTAGAGTTAGAGTTAGGGTCACGTTCAAGGTCAGGGTCAGAGTCAATGTCAGCGTCAGGGTCATGGTTACGGTCAATTTCAGGATCACGGTCATGGTTAGCGTTAGGGTCAGGGTCATGGTCAAGGTCAAAGGCAGGGTCAGTGTCAGTTTTCGGGTTAGAACAAGGTTAGAGTTAGGGTTAGTGTAGGGTTACGGTTATGGTTATGGTTAAGGTTAGGGTAAGGGTTAAATGCAGACCTCGGGTTAAGGTTACAGTTAGGGTTAGGGTTAGGTTTAGGGTCAGGGTCAGGGCAGCGTCAAGGTCATGGTCAGTGTCATGGTTACATTCAAGGTCATGGTCAGGGTCATGGTTAGCGTTAGGGTCTGGGTCAGGTTCAAGGTCAAAGACAGTGTCAGGGTCAGTGTTCCGGTTAGAGTAAGGTTCGAGTTAGGGTTAGGGTTAGGTTTAGGGTAGGGTTACGGTTAGCGTTATGATTAAGGTTAGCGTAAGGGTTAAATGCAGAGCTAGGGTTAGGGTTAGAGTTAGGGTTAGGGTCACAGTCAAGGTCCGGGTCAGCGTCAAGGTCAGGGTGAGGGTCATGGGTACTGTCAAGGTCTGCGTCAGGGTTTTGGTTAGCGTTCTGGTCAGGGTCCGGGTCAAGGTCAAAGCCTGTGTTAGGGTCAGTGCTCGGGTTCGAGTAAGGTTACAATTAGGGTAAGGGTTAGGGTAGGGTTACGGTTAAGGTTATGGTTAAGGTTACGGTAAGGGTTAAATGCAGAGCTAAGGTTAGGGTTAGAGTTAGGGTTAGGGTTAGAGTCACAGTCAAGGACAGGGTCAGCGTCAAGGTCACGGTCCTTGTCATGGTTAAGGTCAAGGTCAGGATCATGGTCATGGTTAGCGTTAGTGTCTGGGTCAGGGTCAAGTTCAAAGGCAGGATCACGGTCAGTGTTTGAGTTAGAGAAAGGTTAGTGTTAGGGATCGAGTTAGGGTAGGGTTACGGTTAAGGTTATGGTTAAGGTGGGGTAAAAGTCAAATGCAGTGCTAGGGTTATGGTTAGAGTTAGGGTTAGGGTTAGGGTCGGGTCAAGGACTGGGTCAGCGTCAAGTTCACGGTCAGGGTCATGGTTACGGTCAAGGTAAGGATCACGGTCATGGTTAGCGTTAGGGTCAGGGTCAGGGTCAAGGTCAAAGGCAGGGTCAGGGTCAGTGTTCGGCTTAGAGTAAGGTTAGGGTTAGGGATCGAGTTAGGGTAGGTTTACGGTTAGGTTTATGGTTAAGATAGGGTAAGGGTTAAATGCAGAGCTAGGGTTAGGGTTAGAGTTAGGGTTAGGGTTAGGTTTGGGGTCAGGGTCAAGGTCAGGGTCAGCTTCAAGGTCAGGGTAAGGGTCATGGTTACGGTCAAGGTCAGGGTCAGGGTCATGCTTAGCGATAGGGTCTGGGTAAGACTCAAGGTCAAAGCAAGGGTCAGGGTCTGTGTTTCGGTTTGAGTAACGTTAGGGTTAGGGTAGGGTTACTGTTAGGGTTATGCTTAAGGTTAGGGTAAGGGTTCAATGCAGAGCTAGGATTAGGGTTAGAGTTAGGGTTAGAGTCACGGTCAAGGTCAGGGTCAGAGTCAAGGTCAGGGTCAGGTTCATGGGTACGGTCAAGTTCAGGGTCAGGGTTTTGGTTACCGTTCGGGTCAGGGGCAGGTTCAAGGTCAAAGCCTGGGTTAGGGTCAGTGTTCGGGTTAGAGTAAGGTTAGATTTAGGGTAAGGGTTAGGGTAGGGTTACGGTTAGGGTTATGTTTAAGGTTACAGTAAAGGTTAAATGCAGTGCTAAGTTTAGGGTTTGAGTTAGGGTTAGGGTTAGAGTTACGGTTAAGGACAGGGTCAGTTTCAAGGTCAGACTCATGGTTAAAGTCAAGGTCAGGGTCATGGTTAGCTTTAGGGTCTATGTCGGGGTCAAGGTCAAAACATGGGTCAGGGTCGGTGTTCGAGTTAGAGTAAGGTTAGGGTTAGGGATCGATTTAGGGTAGGGTTTCGGTTAGGGTTATGGTTAAGGTTAGCGTAACATTTAAATGCAGAGCTAGGGTTAGGGTTAGAGTTAGGGTTAGGGTCAGGGTCAAGGTCAGGGTCAGCGTCAAATTCAGGGTCAGGGTCATGGTTACGGTCAGGGTCAGTGTCAGGGTCATGGTTAGCGTTTGGATCTTGGTCAGGGTCAGAGTGAAAGCCTGGGTCTGGGTCAGTGTTCGGGTTAGAGTAAGGTTAGAGTTAAGGTTAGGGTAGTGTTACGGTTAGGGTTATGGTTAAGGTTAGCGTAACGGTTAAATGCAGAGCTAAGGTTAGGTTTAGAGTTAGGTTTAGGGTTAGGGTCAGGGTCAAGGTCAGAGTCAGCATCAAGGTCAGGGTCAGGGTCATGATTATGGTCACGGTCAGGGTCAGGGTCATGGTTAGCATTAGGGTCAGCGTCAGGGTCAAGGTCAAAGACAGGGTCAGGGTCAGTGGTCGGTTTAGAGTAAGGTTTGAGTTACGGTTAGGTTTAGGGTTGGGGTAGGGATACGGTTAGGTCTATGGTTAATGTTAGGGTAAGGGGTAAATGCAGAGCTAGGGTTAGGGTTAGGGTTAGGTTTAGGTTCAGGGTCAAGATTCCGGTCAGTGTCAAGGTCAGGGTCAGGGTCATGGTTACATTCAAGGTCAAGGTCAAGGTCATGGTTAGCGTTAGGTTCTGGGTCAGGGTCAAGGTCAAAGACAGTGTCTGGGTCAGTGTTCCGGTTAGAGTAAGATTCGAGTTAGGGTTAGGGTTAGGGTTAGGGTAGGGTTACGGTTAGCGTTATGGTTAAGGTTAGCGTAAGGCTTAAATGCAGAGCTAGGGTTAGGGTTAGACTTAGGGTTAGCGTTATGATCAGGGTCAAGGTCAGGGTCGGGGTCATGGTTACATTCAAGATCATGAACAGGGTCAAAATTAGCGTTAGGTTCTGGGTCAGAGTCAAGGTCAAAGCCACGGTCAGGGTCAGTGTTCGGGATAGAGTAAGGTTAGGGTTATGTTTAGGGTTAAGGTAGGGTTACTGTTAGGGTTCTGGTTATGGTTAGGGCAAGGGTTAAATGTAGAGCTTGGTTTAGGGTTAGACTTAGGGTTAGCGTTATGATCAGGGTCAAGGTCAGGGTCGGGGTCATGGTTACATTCAAGTTAAGGGTCAGGGTCAAGGTCAAACCAGGTTCAGGGTCAGTGTTCGGGTTAGAGTAAGGTTACAGTTACGGTTAGGGTAGGGTTTCGGTTAGCGGTATGGTTAAGGTTAGGGTAAGGGTTAAATGCAGACCTAGGGTTAGGGTTAGAGTTAGAGTTAGGTTCACAGTCAAGGTCAGGGTCAGTGTCAAGGTCAGGGTCAGGGTCATGGTTATCGTTAGTTTCTGGGTAAGACTCAAGGTAAAACAAGGGTCAGGGTCTGTGTTTGGGTTTGAGTAACGTTAGGGTTAGGGTAGGGTTACTGGTAGGGTTAGGGTTAAGGTTAGGGTAAGGGTTCAATGCAGAGCTAGGGTTAGGGTTAGAGTTAGGGTAAGGGTCACGGTCAAAGTCCGGGTCAGTGTCAAGGTCAGTGTCTGGCTTATGTTAGTGTTGGGTCAGGGTCTCGGTCAAGGTCAAAGGTAGGATTAGGGTCATGGTCATGGGTATGGTCAAGGTCAGGGTCAGAGTTTTGGTTAGCTTTTGGGTCAGGGTCAGGGTCAATGTCAAAGCCTGGGTTATGGTCAGTTTTTGGGTTAGAGTAATGTTAGAGTTAGGGTAAGGGTTAAGGTAGGGTTACGGTTAGGGTTATGGTTAAGGTTACGGTAAGGGTTAAATGCAGAACTAAGGTTAGGGTTAGAGTTAGGGTTAGGGTTAGAGTCACGGTCTAGAACAGGGTCATGGTGAAGGTCAGGGTCCGGGTTATGGTTACGGTCAAGGTCTGGATCACGGTCATGGTTAGCGTAAGGGTCAGGGTCAGGGTCAAGGTCAAACGCAGGATCAGGGTCAGTGTTCGGGTTAGAATAAGGTTACAGTTAGGGTTAGGTTAGGGTTACGGTTAGGGTTATGGTTAAGTTTAGAGTAAGGGTTAAATGCAGACCTACTGTTAACGTTACAGTTAGGTTTAGGGTTAGGTTTAGGGTCAGGGTCAGGGTCAGCATCATGGTCATGGTCAGTGTCATGGTTACATTCAAGGTCATTGTCAGGGTCATGGTTAGCATTAGGGTCTGGGTCAGGGTCAAGGTCAAAGACAGGGTCAGGGTCAGTGTTCCGGTTAGAGTAAGGTTTGAGTTAGGGTTAGGGTTAGGGTTAGGTTAGGGTTACGGTTAGCGTTATGGTTAAGGTTAGCGTAAGTGTTAAATGCAGAACTAGGGTTACGGTTACAGTTAGGGTTAGGGTTAGGTTTAGGGTCATGGTCAAGGTCAGCGTCAGCCTCAAGGTCAGTGTCAGGGTCATGGTATGTTCAAGGTCATGATCAGTGTCAAAATTAGCGTTAGGTTCTGGGTCAGACTCAAGTCAAAGCCAGGGTCAGGGTCAGTGTTCGGGTTAGAGTAAGGTTAGGGTTAGGGTTAGCATTAGGGTAGGGTTACTGTTAGGGTTCTGGTTATGGTTAGGGTAAGGGTTAAATGTAGAGCTTGGGTTAGGGTTAGACTTAGGGTTAGCATTATGATCAGTGTCAAGGTCAGGGTCGGGGTCATGGTTACATTCAAGGTTAGGGTCAGGGTCAAGGTCATACCAGGTTCAGGATCAGTGTTCGGGTTAGAGTAAGGTTACAGTTACGGTTAGGGTAGGGTTTCGGTTAGCGGTGTGGTTAAGGTTAGGGTAAGGGTTCAGTGCAGATTTAGAGTTAGGGTTACAGTTATGGTTAGAGTTAGGTTTGGGGTCAGGGTCAAGGTCAGGATCAGCTTCAAGGTCAGGGTAAGCGTCATGGTTACGGTCATTGTCAGGGTCACGGTCATGGTTAGCGTTAGGGTCTGGGTAAGACTCAAGGTCAAAGCAAGGTTCAGGGTCTGTGTTTGGGTTTGAGTAACGTTAGGGTTAGGGTAGGGTTACTGTTAGGGTATGGTTAAGGTTAGGGTAAGGGTTCAATGCAGAGCTAGGTTTAGGGTTACAGTTAGGGTCACGGTCAAGGTCAGGCTCAGCATCAAAGTCAGGGTCAGGGTCATGTGTATGTTCAAGGTCAGGGTCAGGGTTTTGGTTAGCGTTCGGGTCAGAGTCAGGGTCAAGGTCAAAGCCTGGGTTATGGTCAGTGTACAGGTTAGAGTAAGGTTAGAGTTAGGGTAAGGGTTAGGGTAGGGTTACGGTTATGGTTATGGTTAAGGTTACGGTAAGGGTTAAATGGAGAGCTAGAGTTAGGGTTACAGTTAGGGTTAGGTTTAGGTTTATTGTCAGGGTCACGACTAGGGTCAGCGTCAAGGTCAAGTCAGGGTCATGGTTACATTCAATGTCATGGTCAGAGTCATGATTAACCTTAGGGTCTGGGTCAGAGTCAAGGTCATACCAGGGTCAGGGTCGGTGTTTGAGTTAGAATAAGGTTATGGTTAGGGATCGATTAAGGGTAGGGTTACGATTAAGGTTCTGCTTAAGGTAGTATAAAGGTCAAATGCATAGCTAGGGTTAGGGTTAGGGTTAGAGTTAGGGTTAGGGTTAGGTTTGGGGTCAGGGTCAAGGTCAGGGTCATAGTCATGTGTATGGTCAAGGTCAGGGTCAGGGTTTTGGTTAGCATTCTGGTCAGTGTCAGGTTCAAGGTCAAAGCCTGGGTTAGGGTCAGTGTTTGGGTTAGAGTAAGGTTAGAGTTAGGGTAAGGGTTATGGTAGGGTTACGGTTGAGGTTATGGTTAAGGTTACGATAAGGGTTAAATGGAGAGCTAAGGTTAGGGTTAGAGTTAGGGTTAGGGTTAGAGTCACGGTCAAGGACAGGGTCAGCGTCAAGTTCATGGTCCGCGTCATGGGTAAGGTCAAGGTCAGGATCAGAGTCATGGTTAGCTTTAGAGTGTGGGTCAGTGTCAAGGTCAAAACCTGGGTCAGGGTCAGTGTTCGAGTTAGAGTAAGGTTAGGGTTAGGGATCCATATAGGGTAGGGATACGGTTAGGGTTAGGGTTAAGGTTAGCGTAACAGTTAAATGCAGAGCTAGGATAAGGTTTAGGGTTAGGGTTAGGGTTATGGTCAGGGTCAAGGTCATAATCAGCGTCAAGATCAGGTTCAGGGTCATGGTTATGGTCAAGTTCAGGGCCAGGGTCATGATAACCGTTAGCGTCAGGGTCAGGGTCAGGTCAAAGCCAGGGTCAGGGTCAGTGTTCGGATTAGAGTAATGTTAGAGTTAGGTTAGGGTTTCGGTTAGGGTTATGGTTAAGGTTAGGGTAAGTGTTAGGGTCAGAGTCAAGGTCAGGGTCAGCATTAAGGTCAGGGTTAGGGTCATGGTTACTTTCTAGGTCAGGGTCATGGTTAGCGTTAGGGTCTGGGTCAGAGTCAAAGTCAAAGTCAGGGTCAGGGTCAGTGTTCGAGATAGAGTAAGGTTAGGATTAGGCCTGGAGTTAGTGTAGGTTTACGGTCGGGGGTATGGTTAAGGATGGGTAAAGGTTAAATGCAGAGGTAGGGTTAGGATTAGAGTTAGGGTTGGGGTTTGGGTCATTGTCAAGATCTGGGTCAGCTTCAAGATCAGGTTCAGTGTCATGGTTACGGTTAAGGTCAGGATCAGGGTCATGGTTAGCGTTCCGGTCAGGGTCAAGATCAAAGCCATGGTCAGGGTTAGGGTAAGCATCAGGGTTAGAGTCACTGTTAGGGTTAGAGTAAGGTTAGAGTTAGGGTTAGAGTTAGGGTTAGGGTAGAGTTACAATTAGGGTTATGGTTAAGGTCAGAGTAAGGGTTAAATGCAGAGCTAGGGTTAGGGATAGAGTTAGTGTTAGGGTTAGGTTTAGGGTCAGAGTCAAGGTCAGGGTCAGGGTCATGGATACATTCAAGGTCATGGTCAAGGTCATGGTAGGCGTTAGGGTCTGGGTCAGGGTCAAGGTCAAAGACAGGGTCGGGGTCAGTGTTCAGGTTAGAGTAAGGTTAGCGTTAGCGTTCGGGTTAGGGTGAGGGTAAGGTTACGGTTAGGGTTATGGTTAAGGTTAGGGTAAGGGTTAAATGCAGAGCTAAGTTTAGGGTTACAGTTAGGGTTAGGGTTAGGTTTAGGGTCATGGTCAAAGTCAGGTAAGTGTCAAGGTCAATGTCAGGGTCATGGTTACGTCCAAGGTCATGATGAGGGTCAAAGTTCGCGTGAGGTTCTGGTTCAGAGTCAAGGTCAAAGCCAGGATCAGGGTCAGTGTTCGGGTTAGAGTAAGGTTAGGGTTAGAATTAGGGTTAGGGTAGGGTTACTGTTAGGGTTATGGTTAAGGTTAGGGTAAGGGTTAAATGCAGAGCTAGGGTTAGGTTTAGAGTTAGGGTTAGGGTCAAGGTCTGGGGCAGGGTCAAGGTCAGGGTCAGGTTCCTGGTGTCGGTCAAGGTCAGGATCAGGTTCATGGTTAGCATTAGGGTCAGGGACAGGGTCAAGGTCACAGCCAGGGTCAGGGTTCGGGTTAGAGTATAGTTAGGGTTAGGGTAGGGTTATGGTTAGGGTTATGGTTAAGGTTAGGGTAAGGTTTAAATGCAGAGCTAGGGTTAGTGTTAGAGTTAAGGTTAGGGTTAGGGTCAGGGTCAAGGTCAGGGTCAGCGTCAAGGTCAGCATCAGTTTCATGGTTACTGTTAAGGTCAGGGTCAGAGTCATGGTAAGCTTAGGGTCCGGGTCAGGGTCATGGTCAAAGACAGGGTCAGGGTCAGTGTTCGGGTTAGTGTTAGGTTAGAGTTAGGGTTATGGTTATGGTTAGGGTAGGGTTACTATCAGGGTTATGGTTAAGGTTAGGATAAGGGTTAAATGCAGAGCTAGGGTTACGGTTAGAGATAGGGATCGGGTTAGGGTCAGGGTCAAGGTCACGGTCAGTGTCAAGGTTACGGTCAGGGTCGAGGTCAAAGACAGGTTCAGGGTCAGTGTTCGGGTTAGAGGAAGTTTAGAGTTAGGTTTAGGGTAGATTTACGGTTAGGGTTATGGTTAAGGTTAGCGTAACGTTTAAATGCAGAGCTAGGGTTAGGTTTAGAGTTAGGTTTAGGGTTTTTGGTCAGGGTCAAGGTCAGGGTCAGCGTCCAGGTCAGGGTCAGGTTCATGTTTATATTCAACGTCATGGTCAGAGGCATGGTTAGCCTTAGGGTCTGAGTCAGAGTGAAGGTCAAACCAGGGTCAGGGTCAGTGTTTGAGTTACAGTACGGTTGGGTTAGGGATTGAGTTAGGGTAGGGTTACGGTTAGGGTTATGGATAAGGTAGGGTAAAGGTCAAATCCAGAGCTAGGGTTAGGGTTAGATTTAACGTTAGGGTTAAGGTTAGGGTTAGGGTAGGGTTACGGTTAGCGTTATGGTTCAAGTTAGCGTAAGGGTTAAATTCAGAGCTAGGGTTAGGGTTACAGTTTCGGTTAGGGTTAGGTTTAGTGTCAGGGTCAAGGTCAGCGTCAACCTCAAGGTCAGTGTCAGAGTCATGGTTAGGTTCAAGGTCATGATCAGGGTCAAAATTAGCGTTAGGTTCTGGGTCAGAGTCAAGGTCAAAGCTAGGGTCAGGGTCAGTGTTCGGGTTAGAGTAAGGTTAGGGTTAGGGTTAGGGTTAGCGTGGGCTTACTGTTAGGGTTATGGTTAAGGTTAGCGTAACGATTAAATGCAGAGCAGGGTTTTGGTTTAGAGTTAGGTGTAGGATTAGGGTCAGGGTCAGCTTCAAGGTCAGGGTCAGGGTGATGGTTATGGTCAATGTCAGGGTCAGGGTCATGGTTAGCGTTAGGGTCAGTGTCAGGCTCAAGGTCAAAGACAGGGTCAGGGTCAGTGGTCGGTTTAGAGTAAGGTTAGAGTTACGGTTAGGTTTAGGTTTACGGTAGGGATACGGTTAGGGTATGGTTAATATTAGGGTAAGGGTTAAATGCAGAGCTAGGGTTAGGGTTACAGTTAGGGTTAGGGTTAGGTTTAGGGTCAGGGTGTAGGTCAGGGTCAGGGTCATGGTTACATTCAATGTCATGGTCAGGGTCATGGTTAGCCTTAGGGTCTGGGTCACAGTCAAGGTCAAAGCCTGGGTTAGGGTCAGTGTTCGGGTTAGAATAAAGTTAGAGTTAGGGTAAGGGTTAGGGTAGGGTTACGGTTAGGGTTATAGTTAAGGTAGGGTAAAGGACAAATGCAGAGCTAAGGTTAGGGTTAGAGTTAGGGTTAGGGTTAGGGTCAGGGTCAAGATCAGGGTCACGGTCATGGTTAACATTAGGGAATGGGTCAGGGTCAAGGTCAAATACAGGGTCAGGTTCAGTGTTCCGGTTAGAGTAAGGTTCGAGTTAGGGTTAGCGTTAGGGTTAGGGTAGAGTTACGGTTAGCGTTATGGTTAAGGTTAGCCTAAAGGTTAAATGCAGAGCTAGGGTTAGGGTTACAGTTACAGTTAGGGTTAGGTTTAGAGTCAGGGTCAAGGTCAGCGTCAACCTCAAGGTCAGTGTCAGGGTCATGGTTACGTTCAAGGTCATGATCAGGGTCAAAATTAGCGTTAGGTTCTGGTTCAGCGTCATGGTCAAAGCCAGGATCAGGGTCAGTGTTCGGGTTACAGTAAGGTTAGGGTTAGGGTTAGGGTAGGGTTACTCTTAGGATTTTGGTTATGGTTAGGGTAAGGGTTAAATGTAGAGCTTGGGTTAGGTTTAGACTTAGGGTTAGCGTTATGGTCAGGGTCTAGGTCAGGGTCAAGGTCATGGTTACATTCAAGGTCAGGGTCAGGTTCAAGGTCAAACCAGGTTTGGGGTCAGTGTTCAGGTTAGAGTAAGGTTAGAGTTAGGGTTAGGGTTGTGTTTCGGTTAGCGGTATGGTTAAGGTTAGGGTAAGGTTTAAATGCACAGCTAGGGTTAGAGGTAGAGTTAGAGTTAGGGTTAGGTTTGGTGTCAGGGCCAAAGTCAGGGTCAGAATCAAGCTCAGGGTAAGGGTCATGGTTACGGTCAAGGTCAGTGTCAGGGTCATGGTTAGCGTTAGGGTCTGGGTAAGACTCAAGGTCAAAGCAAGGGTCAGGGTCTGTGTTTGGGTTTGAGTAACATTAGGGTTAGGGTAGGGTTATTGTTAGGGTTATGGTTAAGGTTAGGTTAAGGATTCAGTGCAGAGCTAGGTTTAGGGGTACAGTTAGGGTTGGGGTCACCGTCAAGGTCAGAGTCAGCGTCCTGGTCAGGGTCAGGGTCATGGGTATTGTCAAGGTCAGGGTCCGGGTTTTGGTTAGCGTTCAGGTCAGGGTCAGGGTCAAGGTCAAAGCCTGGCTTAGGGTCAGTGTTCGGGTTAGAGTAAGGTTAGAGTTAGGGTAAGGGTTAGGGTAAGGTTACAGTTAAGGTTATGCTTAAGGTTATGGTAAGGGTTAAATGCAGAGCTAAAGTTTGCCTTAGAGTTAGAGTTAGGGTTAGAGTCACGGTTAAGGACAGGGTCAGCGTCAAGGTCAGGGTCAGGGTCATGGTTCAGGTAAAGGTCAGGGTCTGGGTCATGTTTAGCTTTAGGGTCTGGGTCAGTGTCAAGGTCAAAGCCTGGGTTAGGGTCAGTGTTCGGGTTAGAGTAAGGTTAGAATTAGGGTAAGGGTTAGGGTAGGGTTACGGTTAGGGTTATGGTTAAGGTTACGGTAAGGGTTAAATGGATATCTAGGGTTAGGGTTACGGTTAGGGTTGGGGTTAGGTTTAGGGTCAGGGTCAAGACTAGGGTCAGCGTCATGGTCAGGGTCAGGGTCATGGTTACATTCAACGTCATGGTCAGAGTCATGGTTAGCCTTAGAGTCTGGGTCAGAGTCAAGGTCAAACCAGGGTCAGGGTCAGTGTTTGAGTTAGAGCAAGGTTAGGGTTAGGGATCGAGTTAGGGTAGGGTTACGGTTAGAGTTATGGTTAAGGTAGGGTTAAGGTCTCATGCAGAGCTAGGGTTAATGTTAGATTTAGCGTTAGGGTTAGGGTCGCGGTCAGGGTCAAGGTCTGGGTTAGCGTCAAGGTCAGGGCCAGGGTCATGGTTACAGTCAAGGTCAGGATCACGGTCATGGTTAACGTTAGGGTCAGGGTCAGGGTCAAGGTCAAAGTCAGGGTCATGATCAGTGTTCGGGTTAGAGTAAGGTTAGGGTTAAGGATAGAGTTAGGGTAGGGTTACGGTAAGGGTTATGGTTAAGGTGAAGTAAATGTTAAATACAGAGCTAGGATTAGCGTTGTAGTTAGATTTAGGGTTAGGGTCAGGGTCAAGGTTAGGTCAGCATCAAGGTCAGGGTCAGGGTCATGGTTAGCGTTCGGGTCAGGGTCACAGTCAAGGTCAAAGGCAGGATCAGGGTCAGTGTTTGAGTTAAAGTAAGGTTAGGGTTAGGGATCGAGTTAGGGTAGGGTTACAGTTAGGGTTATGGCTAAGGTAGGGTAAAAGTCAAATGCAGTGCTAAGGTTAGGGTTAGAGTTAGGGTTAGGGTTAGGGTCAAGGTCTGGGTCAGCGTCAAGGTCAGGATCACGGTCATGGTTAGCGTTAGGGTCTGGGTCAGGGTCAAGGTCAAAGGCAGGTTCATCATCAGTGTTCGGGTTATAGTAAGGTTAGAGTTAAGGATCGAATTTGGGTAGGGTTGCGGTTAGGGTTATGGTTAAAATAGGGTAAAGGTTAAATACAGAGCTATGGTTAGAGTTAGAGTTAGAGTTAGGGTTATGGTTAGGGTCAGGGTCAAGGTCAGGGTCAGTGTCAAATTCAGGGTCAGGGTCATGTTTAGGGTCAGGGTCAGGGTCATGGTTACATTCAAGGTCAGGGTCAGGGTCAAGGTCAAACCAGGTTCAGGGTCAGTGTTCGGGTTAGAGTAAGAATAGAGTTAGGGTTAGGGTAGGGTTTCAGTTAGCGGTATGGGTAAGGTTAGGATAAAGGTTAAAAGCAGAGCTAGGTTTAGGGTTAGAGTTAGGGTTAGGGTAAGGTTTTGGGTCAGGGTCAAGGTCAGGGTCAGGGTCATGGGTATGGTCAACGACAAGGTCAGGGTTTTGGTTAGCGTTCTGGTCAGGGTCAGGGTCAAGATCAAAGCCTGGGTTAGGGTCAGTGTTCGGGTTAGAGTAAGGTTAGCGTTAGGGTAAGGGTTAGGGTAGGGTTACAGTTAGGGTTATGGTTAAGGTTACGGTAAGGGTTAAATGCAGAGCTAAGGTTAGGGTAAGAGTTAGGGTTAGGGTTAGAGTCAAGGTCAAGGACAGGGTCAGCGTCAAGGTCATGGTCCGGGTCATGGTTAAGGTAAAGGTCAGGATCAAGGTCATGGTTAGCGTTAGGGTCAGGGTCAGCGTCTAGGTCATGGTCAGTGTCATGGTTACATTCAAGGTCATGGTCTGGGTCATGGTTAGCGTTAGGGTCTCGGTCAGGGTCAAGGTCAAAGACAGGGTCAGGGTCAGTGTTCCGGTTAGAGTAAGGTTCGAATTAGGGTTAGGGTTAGAGTTTGGGTAGGGTTACCGTTAGCATTATGGTTAAGGTTAGTGTAAGGGTAAAATGCAGAGCTAGGGTTAGGATTACAGTTAGGGTTACGGTTAGGTTTAGGGTCAGGGTCAAGTTTAGGGTCAGCGTCAAGGTCAGGGTCAGGGTCATGGTTACAATCAAGGTCATGTTCAGAGTCATGGTTAGCCTTAGGTACTGGGTTAGAGTCAAGGTCAAACCATGGTCAGGGTCAGTGTATGAGTCAGAGTAAGGCTAGGGTTAGGGATCAAGTTAGGGTAGGGTTACGGTTAGGGTTATGGAGAAGGTAGGGTAAAGGTCTCATGCAGAGCTAGGTTTAGGGTTAGATTTAACGTTAGGGTTGGGGACAGGGTCAATGTCTGGGTCAGCGTCAAGGTCAATGTCAGGGTCATTGTTACGGTCAAGGTTAGGATCACGGTCATGGTTAGCATTAGGGTCAGGGTCAAGGTCAAAGGCAGAGTCAGAGTCAGTGGTCAGCTTATAGTAAGTTTAGAGGTAGGGTTAGGTTTAGGGTTAGGGTAGGAATACGGTTAAGGTTATGGTTAATGTTAGGGTAAGCGTTAAATGCAGGGCTAGAATTAGGGTTACAGTTAGGGTTAGGGATAGGGTGAGGTTTAGGGTCAGGGTCAAGATTAGGGTCAGTGTCAAGTTTAGGGTCAGGGTCATGTTTACATTCAAGGTCATGGTCAGAGTCATGGTTAGCCTTAGGGTCTGGGTCAGAGTCAAGGTCAAACCAGGGTCAGGGTCAGTGTTTGAGTTAGAGTAAGGTTAGGGATAGGGATCGAGTTAGGGTAGGGTTAAGCTTAGGGTTATGGTTAAGGTAGGGTAAAGGTCTCATGCAGAGCTAGGGTTAGGGTTAGATTTAGGGTTATGGTTAGGGTCAGGGTCAAAGTCTATGTCAGCGTCAAGGTCAGGGTCATGGTTATGGTCAAGGTCAGGGTCACGGTCATGGTTAGCGTTAGGGTCAGGGTCAAGGTCAAAGGCAGGGTCAGGGTCAGTGTTCGGGTTAGAGTAAGGTTAGGGTTAGGGATCGAGTTAGGGTAGGATTATGGTTAGGGTTATGGTTAAGACAGAGTAAAGGTTAAATGCAGAGCTAGGGTTAGGGTTAGAGTTAGGGTAAGGATTATGATCAGAGTAAGCGTCAAATTCAGGGTCAGGGTTTGGTTACGGTCAAGGTTAGGATACCGGTCATGGTTAGCGTTAGGGTCAGGGTCAGGGTCAAGGTCAAAGGCAGGGTCAGGGTCAGTGTTCGGGTTAGAGTAAGGTTAGGGTTAGGGATCGAGTTAGGGTAGGATTACGGTTAGGGTTATGGTTAAGATAGGGTAAAGCTTAAATGCAGAGCTAGGGTTAGGGTTAGAGTTAGGGTTAGGGTTAGGGTTAGGGTCAGGGTCAAGGTCAGGGTAAGCGTCAAATTCAGGGTCAGGGTCATTGTTACGGTCAGGGTCAGTTTCACTGTCATGGTTAGCGATTGGGTCTCGGTCATGGTCAAGGTGAAAGCCTGGATCAGGGTCAGTGTTTGGGTTAGAGTAAGGTTAGAGTTAGGGTTAGGGTAGGGTTACGGTTAGGGTTATGGTTAAGGTTAGCGTAACGGTTAAATGCAGAGCTAGTGTTAGGTTTAGAGTTAGGTTTTGTGTTAGGGTCATGGTCAAGATCAGGGTCAGCGTCAAGGTCAGGGTCAAGGTCATGTTTATGGTCAAGGTCAAGGTCAAGGTCAGGGTCATGGTTAGCGTTAGGTTCAAGGTCAAGGTCAAAGATAGGGTCAGGTTCAGTGGTCGGTTTTGAGTAAGGTTAGAGTCAGGGTTAGGGTTAGGGTAGGGTTACGGTTAACGTTATGGTTCAGGTTAGCGTAAGGGTCAAATGCAGAGCTAGGGTTAGGGTTACAGTTACGGTTAGGGTTAGGTTTAGGGTCACTGTCAAGGTCAGGGTAAGCCTCAAGGTCAGTGTCAGGGTCATGGTTACGTTCAAGGTCATGATCAGGGTCAAAATTAGCGTTAGGATCTGGGTCAGAGTCAAGGTCAAAGCCAGGGTCAGGTTCAGTGTTAAGATTAGAGTAAGTTTAGGTTTAGGGTTAGGTTAGGGTTATGTTTAGGGTAGGGTTACTGTTAGGGTTCTAGTTATGGTTAGGGTAAGGGTTAAATGTAGAGTCTGGGTTAAGGTTAGACTTAGGGTTAGCTTTATGATCAGGGTCAAGGTCAGGATCACGGTCATGGTTGGCGTTAGGGTCAGGGTCAGGCTCAAGGTCAAAGGCAGGATCAGGGTCAGTGTTCGGGTTAGAGTAAGGTTAGGGTTAGGGATCGAGTTAGGGTAGGGTTACAGTTAGTGTTATGGTTAAGATAGGGTAAAGGATAAATGCAGAGCTAGGGTTAGGGTTAGATTTAAGGTTAGGGTTAGGGTCACGGTCAAGGTCATGGTCAGCGTCAAATTCAGGGTCAGTGTCATGGTTACGGTCAGGGTCAGTGTCAGGGTCAGGGTTAGCGATTGGGTCTCGGTCAGGGTCAAGGTGAAAGCCTGGGTCAGGGTCTGTGTTCGGGTTAGAGTAACGTTAGATTTAGGGTTAGGGTAGGGTTACGGTTAGGGTTATGGTTAAGGTTAGCGTAACGGTTAAATGCAGAGCTAGGGTTAGGTTTAGAGTTAGGTTTAGGATTAGGGTCAGGGTCAAGGTCAGGGTCAGCGTCAATGTCAGGGTCAGGGTCATGGTTATGGTCAAGGTCAGGGTCATGGTTAGCGTTAGGTTCCAGTTCAAGGTCAAAGACAGGGTCAGTGTCAGTGGTCGTTTTAGAGTAAGGTTAGAGTTAGGGTTAGGTTTAGTGTTAGGGTAGGAATACGGTTAGGGTTATGGTTAATGATAGGGTAAGTGTTAAATGCAGATCTAGGGTTAGGGTTACAGTTAGGGTTAGGGTTAGGTTTAGGGTCAGAGTCAAGATTAGGGTCAGCGTCAAGGTCAGGGTCAGGGCCATGTTTACATTCAATGTCATGGTCAGGGTCATTGTTAGCTTTCGGGTAAGGGTCAGAGTCAAGGTTAAACCAGGGTAAGGGTCAGTGTTTGAGTTAAAGTAAGGTTAGGGTTAGGGATCGAGTTAGGGTATGGTTACGGTTAGGGTTATGGTTCAGGTAGGGTAAAGGTCAAATGCATAGCTACAGCTAGGATTAGAGTTAGGGTTAGGGTTAGGGTCAGGGTCCCGGTCAGGGTCAGCGTAGAATTCAGGTTCAGGGTCATGGTTACGGTCAGGGTCAGTGTCAGGGTCATGGTTAGCGTTTGGTTCTCAGTCAGGGTCAAAGTAAAAGCCTGGGTCAGTGTCAGTGTTCAGATTAGAGTAAGGTTAGATTTAGGGTAAGTGTTAGGGTAGGGTTATGGTTTGCGTTATGGTTAAGGTTATCGTAAGGGTTAAATGCAGAGCTAGGGTTAGGGTTAGAGTTAGGGTTAGTGTCACAGTCAAGGTCAGAGTCAGCCTCAAGGTCAGTGTCAGGGTCATGGTTACAGTCAAGGTCATGATGAGGGATAAAGTTAGCATGAGGTTCTGGGTCAGAGTCAAGGTCAAAGCCAGGGTCAGGGTCAGTGTTCGGGTTAGAGCAAGGTTAGGGTTAGGGTTAGGGTTAGGGTAGGGTTACTGTTAGGGTTATAGTTAACGTTAGGGTAAGGGTTAAGTGCAGAACTAGGGTTAGGGTTAGAGTTAGGGTTAGGGTAAGGTTTAGGGTCATGGTCAAAGTCAGGGTCAGCGTCAAGGTCAATTTCAGGGTCATGGTTACTTTCTAGGTCAGGGTCATGGTTAGCCTTAGGTTCTGGGTCAGAGTCAAGGTCAAAGGCAGGGTCAGGGTCAGTGTTCGGGTTAGAGTAAGGTTACGGTTAGGGATGGAGTTAGGGTAGGGTTACGGATAGGGTAATGGTTAAGATAGGTTAAAGGTTAAATGCAGAGCTAGGGTTAGGGTTAGAGTTAGGGTTAGGGTTAGGGTCAGGGTCAAGGTCTGGGTAAGCATCAAATTCAGGGTCAGGGTCATGGTTACGGTCAGTGTTAGTGTCATGGTCAAGGTTAACGATTGGTTCTTGGTCAGCGTCAAGGTTAAATCCTGGGTCAAGGTCACTGTTCGGGTTAGAGTAAGGTTAGAGTTATCGTTAGGATAGGGTTACGGTTAGGGTTATGGTTATGGTTAGCGTAACGGTTAAATGCAAACCTAGGGTTAGGTTTAGAATTAGATTTAGGATTAGGGTCAGGGTTCAGGTCAGGGTCAGGGTCATGGTTATGGTCAAGGTCAAGGTTAGGGTTATGGTTAGCATTAGGGTAAGGGTCAAGGTCAAGACAGGGTCAGGGTTAGTTGTTGGTTTTGAGTAAGGTTAGAGTTATGGTTAGGTTTAGGGTAAGGGTAGGGATACGGTTAGGGTTATGGTTAATGTTATTGTAAGGGTTAAATGCAGAGCTAGGGTTAGGGTTACAGTTAGGGTTAGGGTTAGGTTTAGGGTCAGGGTCAAGATTAGGGTCAGCGTCAAGGTCAGAGTCAGGGTCATGGTTACATTCAAGTCATGGTCAGAGTCATGGTAAGCCTTAGGGTCTGGGTCACAGTCAAGGTCAAAACAGGGTCAGGGTCAGTGTTTGAATTAGATTAAGGTTAGGGTTAGGGATCGAGTTAGGGTAGGGTTACGGTTAGGGATATGGTTAAGGTAGTGTAAAGGTCTCATGCAGAGCTAGGTTTAGGGTTAGACTTAGCGTTAGGGTTAGGGTCAGGGTCAAAGTCTGGGTCAGCGTCAAGGTCAGGGTCAGGGTCATGGTTATGGTCAAGTCAGGATCACGGTCATGGTTAGCGTTAGGGTCAGGGTCAGGGTCAAGGTCAAAGGCAGGGTCAGGGTCAGTGTTCGGGTTAGAGTAAGGTTAGGGTTAGGGATCGAGTTAGGGTAGGGTTACGGTTAGGGTTATGGTTAAGATAGGGTAAAGTTTAAATGCAGAGCTAGGGTTAGGGTTAGAGGTAGGGTTAGGGTCAGTGTCAAGGTCAGGATCAGGGTCAAATTCAGGGTCAGGTTCATGGTTACGGTCAGGATCAGTGTCAGGGTCATGGTTAGCATTTTGGTCTCGGTCAGGGTCAAGGTGAAAGCCTGGGTCAGGATCAGTGTTCGGGTTAGTGTAAGGTTAGAGTTAGGGTTAGGGTAAGGTTAGGGTAAGGGTTATGGTTAAGATAGGTTAAAGGTTAAATGCATAGCTAGTGTTAGGGTTAGAGTTTGGGTTAGGGTTAGGGTCAGGGTCAAGGCCAGGGTAAGCGTCAAATTCAGGGTCAGGGTCACGGTTACGGTCAGGGTTAGTGTTATGGTCAAGGTTAGCGATTGGTTCTCGGTCAGCGTCAAGGTGAAAGGCTGGGTCAGGGTCAGTTTTCGGGTTAGAGTAAGGTTAGAGTTAGGGTTAGGGTTAAGGTTATGGTTAAGGTTAGCATAACGGTTAAATGCAGAGCTAGGGTTAGGTTTAGAGGTAGGTTTAGGATTAGGGTCAGTGTCATTTCTGGCTCAGGGTCAAGGTCAGGGTCAGGGTCATGCGTATGGTCAAGGTCAGGGTCAGGGTTTTGATTAGCGTTCGGGTCAGTGTCAGCGTCAAGGTCAAAGCCTGGGTTAGGGTCAGTGTTCGGGTTAGAGTAAGGTTAGAGTTATGGTAAGGGTTAGAGTAGGGTTACGGTTAGGGTAATGGTTAAGGGTACGGTAAGGGTTAAATGCAGAGCTAAGGTTAGGGTTAGAGTTAGGGTTAGGGTTAGAGTTACGGTCAAGGACAGGGTCAGCGCCAAGGTCAGGGTCCGGGTCATGGTTAAGTCAATGTCAGGATCAGGGTCATGGTTAGCTTTAGGGACTGGGTCAGGGTCAAGGTCAAAACCGGGGTCAGGGCCAGTGTTCCAGTTAGAGTAAGGTTAGGGTTAGGGATCGAGTTAGTGTAGAGTTACGGTTAGGTTTATGGTTAACGTAGGGTAAAGGTCAAATGCAGATCTAGGGTTAGGGTTACAGATATGGTTAGGGTTAGGGTCAGGGTCAATGTCTGGGTCAGTGTCAAGGTCAGGGTCAGGGCCATGGTTACGGTCAAGGTCAGGATCACGGTCATGGTTAGCGTTAGGGTCAGGGTCAATGTCAAAGGCAGGGGCAGTGTCAGTGTTCGGTTTAGGGTAATGTTAGGGTTAGGGATCGAGTTAGGGTAGGGTTACGGTTAGGGTTATGGTTAAGGTTAGTGTAAGTGTTAAATGCAGACAAAGGGTTAAGTTTACAATTTGGGTTAGGGTTAGGTTTACGGTCAGGGTCATCGTAAAGGTAATGGTCAGTGTCATGTTTACATTCAAGGTCATGGTCAGGGTCATGGTTAGCGTTAGGGTCTGGGACAGGGTCAAGGTCAAAGACAGGGTCAGGGTCAGTGTTCCACTTAGAGTAAGGTTTGAGTTAGGGTTAGGGGTAGGGTTGGGTAGCGTTACGGTTAGCGTTATGGTTAAGGTTAGCTTAAGGTTTAAATGCAGATCTAGGGTTAGGGTTACAGTTACGTTTAGGGTTAGGTTTAGGGTCAGGGTCAAGGTCAGGGTCAGCCTCAAGGTCAGTGTCAGGGTCATGGTTACGTTCAAGGTCATGATCAGGGTCAAAATTAGCGTTAGGTTCTGGGTCAGAGTCAAGGTCAAAGCCAGGGTCAGGGTCAGTGTTCGGGTTAGAGTAAGGTTAGGGTTAGGGTTAGCGTTAGGGTAGGGTTACTGTTAGGGTTCTGGTTATGCTTAGGGTAAGGGTTAAATGTAGAGCTTGGGTTAGGGTTAGACTTAGGGTTAGCGTTATGATCAGGGTCAAGGTCAGGTCGGGGTCATGGTGACTTTCAAGGTCAGGGCCTGGGTCAAGGTCAAACTAGGTTCAGGGTAAGTGTTTGGGTTAGAGTAAGGTTAGAGTTAGGGTTAGGGTAGGGTTTCGGTTAGCGGTATGGTTAAGGTTAGAGTAAGGGTTAAATGCAGAGCTAGGTTTAGGGTTAGAGTTAGGGTTAGGGTTAGGTTTGGGGTCAGGGTCAAGGTCAGTCTCAGCTACAAGGTCAGGGTAAGGGTCATGGTTACGGTCAAGTTCAGGGTCAGGCTCATGGTTAGCGTTAGGGTCTGGGTAAGACTCAAGGTCAAAGCAAGGGTCAGGGTCTGTGTTACGGTTTGAGTAACGTTAGGGTTAGGGTAGGGTTACTGTTAGGGTTATGGTTAAGGTTAGGGTAAGGGTTCAATGCTGAGCTAGGGTTAGGGTTAGAGTTAGGCATAGAGTCACGGTCTAGATCAAGGAAAGCGTCAAGGTCAGTGTCAGGCTCATGAGTATGGTCAAGGTCAGGGTCAGGGTTTTGATTAGTATTCGGTTCAGTGTCAGGGTCAAGGTCAAATCCTGGGTTAGTGTCATTGTTCGGGTTAGAGTAAGGTTAGAGTTAGGGTAAGGGTTAGGGTAGGGTTACGGTTAGTGTTCTGGTTTGGTCAGGGTCCGGGTCATGGTTAAGGTCAAGGTCAGGATCAGGGTCATGGTTAGGTTTAGGGTCTGTGTCAGGGTCAAGGTCAAAGCCAGGGTCAGGGTCAGTGTTTGGGTTAGAGTAAGTTTAGGGTTAGCGTTAGGGTTAGGGTAGGGTTACTGTTAGTGTTCTGGTTTGGTTAGGGTAAGGGTTGAATGTAGAACTTGGGTTAGGGTTATACTTGGGTTTGGGTTAGAGTAAGTTTAGGGTTAGCATTATGATCAGGTTCAAGGTCTGGGTTGGGGTCATGGTTACATTCAAGGTCAGGGTCAGGGTCAAGGTCTAACCAGATTCAGGGTCAGTGTTCAGGTTAGGATAAGGTTAGAGTTAGGGTTAGGGTTAGGTTTGGCGTCAGTGTCAAGTTCAGGGTCAGCTTCAAGGTCAGGGTAATGGTCATGGTTACGGTCAAGGTCAGGGTCAGGGTCATGGTTAGCCTTAGGGACTGGGTAATACTCAAGTCAAAGCAAGGGTCAGGGTCTGTGTTTGGGTTTGAGTAACGTTAGGGTTAGGGTAGGGTTACTGTTAGAGTTATAGTTATGGTTATGGTAAGGGTTAAATGCAGAACTAAGGTTAGTGTTAGACTTAGGGTTAGGGTTAGAGTCACGGTCAAGGACAGGGTCATTGTCAAGGTCAGAGTCATGGTTAAGGTCAAGGTCAGGGTCATGGACATGGTTAGCTTTAGGGTCTGGTTCAGGGTCAAGGTCAAATCCTGGGTCAGTGTCAGTATTCGAGTTAGAGTAAGGTTAGGGTTAGGGATCGATTTAGGGTAGTGTAACGGTTAGGGTTATTGTTAAGGTAGGGTAAAGGTTAAATGCAGAGCTAGGGTTAAGGTTAGAGTTAGATTTAGGGTTAGGGTCAGGGTCAAGGTCAGGGTAAGCGTCAAGTTCAGGGTCAGGTTCATGGTTAAGGTCAAGTTAAGGATCTGGGTCATGGTTAGCGTTCGGGTGAGGGTCACGGTCAAGGTAAAAGGCAGGATCAGGGTTAGTGTTCGAGTTAGATAAGGTTAGGGTTAGGGTTAGGGTAGGGTTACGGTTAGGGTTATTGTTAAGGTTAGGGTAAGGGTTAAATGCAGAGTTAAGGTTAGGGTTAGAGTTAGGGTTAGGGTTAGAGTCATGGTCAAGGACAGGGTCAGCGTCAAGGTCAGTGTTCGTGTCATGGTTAAGGTCAATGTCAGGATCAGGGTCATGGTTAGCTTTAGGGTCTGGGTTAGGGTCAAGGTCAAAACCTCGGTCAGGGTCAGTGTTCGAGATAGAGTAAGGTTAGGGTTAGGGGTCGATTTAGGGTAGGGTTATGATTAGGGTTATGGTTAAGGTAGGGTAAAGGCCAAATGCAGCGCTAGGGTTAGGGTTAGATTTAACATTAGGGTATGGTCAGGGACAAGGTCTGGGTCAGCGTCAAGGTCAGGGTCAGGGTAATGGTTACGGGCAGGGTCAGTGTAAGGGTCATGGTTAGCTTTTGGGTCTCGGTCAGGGTCAAGGTGGAAGCCTGGGTCAGGGTCCGTGTTCGGGTTACAGTAAGGTTAGAGTTAGGGTTAGAGTAGGGTTACGGTTAGGGTTATGGTTAAGGTTAGCGTAACGGTTAAATGCAGAGCTAGGGTTAGGTTGAGAGTTAGGTTTAGGGTTAGGGTCAGGGTCAAGGTAAGGGTCAGCGTCACATTCAGGAATAGGGTCATGGTTATGGTCAGGTTCAGTGTCAGGGTCATTTTTAGCGTTAGGTGCTGGGTAAGACTCAAAGTCAAACAAGGGTCAGGGTCTGTGTTTGGCTTTGAGTAACGTTAGTGTTAGGGTACGGTTACTGTCAGGGTTATGGTTAAGGTTAGGGTAAGGGTTCAATTCAGAGCTAGGGTTAGGGTTACAGTAAGGGTTAGGGTTAGGTTTAGGGTCAGGGTCAAGATTAGGGTCAGCGTCTTGGTCAGGGTCAGGGCCATGGTTACATTCAACGTCATGGTCAGAGTCATGGTTAGCCTTATGGTCTGGGTCAGAATCAAGGTCAAACCAGTGTCAGGGTCAGTGTTTGAGTTAGAGTAAGGTTAGGGTTAGGGATCGAGTTAGGGTAGTGTTACGGTTAGGGTTATGGTTAAGGTAGGGTAAATGTCAAATGCAGAGCTAGGGTTAGGGTTAGATTTAGAGTTAGGGTTAGGGTTAGGGTCAGGGTCAAGGTCAGGGTCAGTGTCAAGGTCAGGGTCAGAGTCAGGGTCATGGTTAGCGTTAGCGTCAGGGTCAGGGTCAAGGTCAAAGACAGGGTCAGGGTCAGTGTTCCGGTTAGAGTAATGTTCGAGTTAGGGTTAGGTTTAGGGAAGGGTTACGGTTAGCGTTATGGTTAAGGTTAGCGTAAGGGTTAAATGCAGAACTAGGTTTAGGGTTACAGTTACGGTTAGGGTTAGGTTTAGGGTCAGGGTCAAGGTCAGGGTCAGCGTCAAGGTCAGGGTCAGAGTCAGGGTCATGGTTAGCGTTAGCGTCAGGGTCAGGGTCAAGGTCAAAGACAGGGTCTGGGTCAGTGTTCCGGTTAGAGTAATGTTCGAGTTAGGGTTAGGGTTAGGGAAGGGTTACGGTTAGCGTTATGGTTAAGGTTAGCGTAAGGGTTAAATGCAGAACTAGGTTTAGGGTTACAGTTACGGTTAGGGTTAGGTTTAGGGTCAGGGTCAAGGTCCGGGTCAGCCTCAAGGTCAGTGTCAGGGTCATGGTTTCGTTCAAGTTCATAATCAGGGTCAAAATTAGCCTTAGTTTCTGGGTCAGAGTCAAGGTAAAAGCCAGGTTCAGGGTCAGTGTTCAGGTTAGAGTAAGGTTAGTGTTAAGGTTAGGGTTAGGGTAGGGTTACTGTTAGGGTTCTGGTTATGGTTAGGGTAAGGGTTAAATGTAGAGCTTGGGTTAGTGTTAGACTTAGGGTTGGCGTTATGATCAGGGTCAAGGTCAGGGACGGGGTCATGGTTACATTCAAGGTCATAGTCAGGGTCAAGGTCAAACCAGGTTCAGGGTCAGTGTTCGGGTAGAGTAAGGTTAGAGTTAGGGTTAGGTTAGGGTTTCTGTTAGGGGTATGTTTAAGGTTAGGGTAAGGGTTAAATGCAGAGCTAGGGTTAGGGTTAGAGTTAGGGTTAGTGTTAGGTTTGGGGTCATGGTCAAGGTCTGGGTCAGCTTCAAGTTCAGGGTAAGGGTCATGGTTACGGTCAAGGTCAGGGTCAGGGTCATGGTTAGCATTAGGGTCTGGGTAAGACTCAAGGTCAAAGCAAGGGTCAGGGTCTGTGTTTGGGTTTGAGTAACGTTAGGGTTAGAGTAGGGTTACTGTTAAGGTTATGTTTAAGGTTAGGGTAAGGGTTCAATGCAGAGCTAGGGTTAGGGTTAGAGTTAGGGTTAGGGTCACGGTCAAGGTCAGGGTCCGGGTCATGGGTATGGTCAAGGTCAGGGTCAGGGTTTTGGTTAGCGTTTGGGTCAGGGTCAGTGTCAAGGACAAAGCCTGGGTTAGGGTCAGTGTTCGGGTTAGAGTAAGGTTAGAGTTAGGGTAAGGCTTAGGGTAGGGTTACGGTTAGGGTTATGGTTAAGGTTATGGTAAGGGATAAATGGAGAGCTAGGGTTAGCGTTACAGTTAGTGTTAGGGTTAGGTTTATGGTCAGGGTCACGTCTAGGGTCAGCATCAAGGTCAGGGTCAGGGTCATGGTTACATTCAACGTCATAGTCAGAGTCATGGTTAGCCTTAGGCTCTGGGTCAGTGTCATAGTCAATCCAGGGTCAGGGCCAGTGTTTGAGTTAGAGTAAGGTTAGGGTTAGAGATCGAGTTAGGGTAGGGTTTCGGTTAGGGTTATGGTTAAGGTAGGGTAAAGGTCAAATGCAGAGCTAGGGTTAGGGTTAGAGTTAGGGTTAGGGTTAGGTTTGGGGTCATGGTCAAGGTCAGGGTCAGGGTCATCGGTATGGTCAAGGTCAGGGTAAGGGTTTTGGTTAGCGTTCTGGTCAGGGTCAGGGTCAAGGTCAAAGGCAGGGTCAGGGTCAGTGTTCGGGTTAGAGTAAGGTTAGCGTTAGGGATCCAGTTAGGGTAGGGGTACGGTTAGGGTTATGGTTAAAGTTAGGGTAAGGGTAAAATGCAGACCTAGTGTTAAGGTTACAGTTACGGTTAGGGTTAGGTTTAGGGTCAGGGTCAGCGTCAAGGTCATGGTCAGTGTCATGGTTACATTCAAGGTCATGGTCAGGGTCATGGTTAGCGTTAGTGTCTGGGTCAGGGTCAAAGTCAAAGACAGGGTCAGGGTCAATGATCCGGTGAGAGTAAGTTTCGAGTTAGGGTTAGGGTTAGGCTTAGGGTAGGGTTACGGTTAGCATTATGGTTAATGTTAGTGTAAGGGTTAAATGCAGAGCTAGGGTTAGGGTTAGAGTTAGGGTTAGGGTTAGGTTTAGGGTCAGGGTCAAGGTCAGGGTCAGCCTCAAGGTCAGTGTCAGTGTCATGGTTACGTTCAAGGTCATGATCAGGGTCAAAATTAGTGTTAGGTTCTGGGTCACAGTAAAGGTCAAAGCCAGGGGCAGGGTCAGTGTTCGGGTTAGAGTAAGGTTAGGGTTAGGGTTAGTATTAGGGTAGGGTTACTGTTAGGGTTCTGGTTATGGTTAGGGTAAGTGTTAAATGTAGAGCTTGGGTTAGGGTTAGACTTAGGGTTAGCGTTATGATCAGGGTCAAGGTCAGGGTCGGGGTCATGGTTATATTCAAGGTCAGGTTCAGGGTCAAGTTCAAACCACGTTCAGGGTCAGTGTTCGGGTTAGAGTAAGGTTAGAGTTAGGGTTAGGGTAGGGTTTCGGTTAGCGGTATGGTTATGGTTACGGTAAGAGTTCAGTGCAGATTTAGAGTTAGGGTTACAGTTAGGGTTAGAGTTAGGTTTAGGGTCAGGGTCAAGGTAAGGGTCAGCCTCAAGGTCAGTGTCAGGGTCATGGTTACGTTCAAGGTCAGGATCACGGTCATGGTTAGCGTTAGGGTCAGGGTCAGGATCAAGGTCAAAGGCAGAGTCAGGGTCAGTGTTCGGGTTAGAGTAAGGTTAGGGTTAGGGATCGAGTTAGGGTAGGATTACAGTTAGGGTTATGGTTAAGATAGGGTAAAGGTTAAATGCAGAGCTAGGGTTAGGGTTAGATTTAGGGTTAGGGTTAGGGTCAGGGTCAAGGTCAGGGTCAGCATCAAATTCACGGTCAGGGTCATGGTTATGGTCAGGGTCAGTGTCAGGGTCATGGTTAGCGTTTGGGTCTCTGTCAGGGTCAAGGTAAATACCTGTGTCAGGGTCAGTGCTCCGGTTAGAGTAAGGTTAGAGTTAGGGTTAGGGTAGGGTTACGGTTAGGGTTATGGTTAAGGTTAGCGTAACGGTTAAATGCAGAGCTAGGGTTAGGTTTAGAGTTAGGGTTAGGGTCAGGGTCAAGGTCAGGGTCAGCGTCAAAGTCAGTGTCAGGGTCATGGTTATGGTCAAGGTCACGGTCAGGGTCATGGTTAGCGTTAGGGTCAGGGTCAGGGTCAAGATCAAAGACAGGGTCAGGGTCAGTGGTCGGTTTAGAATAAGATTAGAGTTACGGTTATGTTTAGGGTTAGGGCAGGGATACGGTTAGAGTTATGGTTAATGTTAGGGTAAGGGTTAAATGCAGAGCTAGGGTTAGGGTTACAGTTAGGGTTAGGGTTAGGTTTAGGGTCAGGGTCAAGGTCCAGGTTAGCCTCAAGGTCAGTTCAGGTTTATGGTTACTTTCAAGGTCATGATCAGGGTCAAAAATAGCGTTAGGTTTTGGGTCAGAGTCAAGTTCAAAGCCAGGGTCAGGGTCAGTGTTGGGTTAGAGTAAGGTTAGGGTTAGGGTTAGGGTTAGGGTTAGGGTTAGGGTTAGGGTAGGGTTACTGTTAGGGTTCTGGTTATGGTTAGGGTAAGGGTTAAATGTAGAGCTTGGGTTAGGGTTAGACTTAGGGTTTGCGTTATGATCAGTGTCAAGGTCATGGTCGGGGTAATGGTTACATTCTAGGTCAGGGTCAAGGTCAAATCAGGTTCAGGGTCAGTGTTCGGGTTATAGTAAGATTAGAGTTAGGGTTAGGGTAGGGTTTCGGTTAGCAGTATGGTTAAGGTTAGGGTAAGGGTTAAATGCAGAGCTAGGGTTAGGGTAGAGTTAGGGTTAAGGTTAGGTTTGGGTCAGGGTCAAGGTCAGGGTCAGCTTCAAGGTCAGGGTAAGGGTCGTGGTTACAGTCAAGGTCAGGGTCAGGGTCATGGTTAGCATTAGAGTCTGGGTAAGACTCAAGGACAAAGCAAGGGTCAGTGTCTGTGTTTGGGTTTGAGTAATGTTAGGGTTAGGGTAGGGTTACTATCAGGGTTATGGTTATGGTTAGGGTAAGGGTAAAATGCAGAGCTAGGGTAGGGTTACAGTTAGGGTTAGGGTTAGGTTTAGGGTCAGGGTCAAGATTAGGGTCATCATCAAGTCAGGGTCAGGGTCATGGTTACATTCCCGGTCATGGTCAGGGTCATGGTTAGCGTTAGGGTCTGGGCCAGAATCAAGGTCAAACCAGGGTCAGTGTCAGTGCTTGAGTTAGAGTAAGGTAGGGTTAAGGATCAAGTTAGGTTAGGGTTACGGTTAGGGTTATGGTTAAGGTAGGGTAAAGGTCAAATGCAGAGCTAGGGTTAGGGTTAGATTTAGCATTAGGGTTAGTGTCAGGGTCAAGGTGGGACAGCGTCAAGGTCAGTGTCAGGGTCATGGTTACGGTCAAGATCAGGATCACGGTCATGGTTAGCGTTAGGGTCAGGTTCAGGGTCAAGGTCAAAGGCAGGGTCAGGGTCAGTGTTCGGGTTAGAGTAAGGTTAGGGTTAGGGATGGAGTTAGGGTAGGGATACGGTTAGGGTTATGGTTAAGATAGGGTAAAGGTTAAATGCAGAGCTAGGGTTAGGGTTAGAGTTAGGGTTATGGTTAGGGTCAGAGTCAATGTCTGGATCAGCATCAAGGTCAGCGTCAGGGTCATGGGTACGGTCAAGGTCAGGTTCAGGGTTATGTTTAGTGTTATGGTCAGGGTCAGAGTCAAGGTCCAACGCAGGATCAGGTCAGTGTGCGGGTTAGAATAAGGTTACAGTTAGGGTTAGTGTAGGGTTATGGTTAGGGTTATGGTTAAGGTTAGGGTAAGGGTTAAATGCAGACCTAGGTTTAAGGTTACAGTTTCGGTTAGGGTTAGGTTTAGGGTCAGGGTCAGCATCAAAGTCATTGTCAGTGTCATGGTTACATTCAAGGTCATGGTCAGGGTCATGGTTAGCGTTAGGGTCTGGGTCAGGGTCAAATCAAAGACAGGGTCAGGGTCAGTGATCAGGTTAGAGTAAGTTTCGAGTTAGGGTTAGGGTTAGGGTTAGGGTAGGGTTATGGTTAGCATTATGGTTAAGGTTAGCGTAAGGGTTAAATGCAGAGCTAGGGTTAGGGTTAGAGTTATGGTTAGGGTTGGGTTTGGGGTCAGGGTCAAGGTCAGGGTCAGGGTCATGGGTATGGTCAATGTCAGGGTCAGGTTTTGGGTAGCGTTCTGGTCAGGGGCAGGGTCAAGGTCAAAGGCAGGGTCAGGGTCAGTGTTCGGGTTAGAATAAGGTTAGGGTTAGGGATCCAGTTAGGGTAGGGTTACGGTTAGGGTTATGGTTAAGGTTAGGGTAAGGGTTAAATGCAGACCTAGGTTTAAGGTTACAGTTACGGTTAGGGTTAGGTTTAGGGTCAGGGTCAGCGTCAAGGTCATGGTCAGTGTCATGGTTACATTCAAGGTCATGGTCAGGGTCATGGTTAGCGTTAGGGCCTGTGTCAGGGTCAAAGTCAAAGACAGGGCCAGGGTCAGTGTTCCGGTTAGAGTACGTTTCGTGTTAGGGTTAGGGTTAGAGTAGGGTTACGGTTATCATTATGGTTAAGGTTAGCCTAAGGGTTAAATGCAGAGCTAGGGTTCGGGTTACAGTTACGGTTAGGGTTAGGTTTAGTGTCAGGGTAAAGGTCATGGTCAGCCTCAAGGTCAGTGTCAGGGTCATGGTTACGT
Organism: Microcebus murinus; assembly: GCF_040939455.1. NCBI lineage: Eukaryota > Metazoa > Chordata > Mammalia > Primates > Cheirogaleidae > Microcebus > Microcebus murinus. The sequence continues at coordinate 1,899,691 of NC_134116.1, read as the reverse complement.
TCAAGGTCATGATCAGGGTCAAAATTAGCGTTAGGTTCTGGGTCACAGTAAAGGTCAAAGCCATGGTCAGGGTCAGTGTTCGGGTTAGAGTAAGGTTAGGGTTAGGGTTAGGGTTAGAGTTAGGGTAGGGTTACTGTTAGGGTTCTAGTTCTGGTTAGGGTAAGTGTTAAATGTAGAGCTTGGGTTAGGGTTAGACTTAGGGTTAGCGTTATGATCAGGGTCAAGGTCAGGGTCGGGGTCATGGTTACATTCAAGGTCAGGGTGGGGGTCATGGTTACATTCAAGGTCAGGTTCAGGGTCAAGGTCAAACCTGTTTAGGGTCAGTGTTCGGTTTAGAGTAAGGTTAGAGTTAGGGTTAGGGTAGGGTTTCGGTTAGCGGTATGGTTATGGTTACGGTAAGGGTTCAATGCAGAGGTAGGGTTAGGGTTACAGTTAGGGTTAGAGTTAGGTTTAGGGTCAGGGTCAAGGTCAGGGTCAGCCTCAATGTCAGTGTCAGGGCCATGGTTATGTTCACGGTCAGGATCATAGTCATGGTTAGCGTTAGGGTCCGGGTCTGGTTCAAGGTCAAAGGCAGGGTCAGGGTCAGTGTTCGGGTTAGAGTAAGGTTAGGGTTAGGGATCGAGTTAGGGTAGGATTACGGTTAGGGTTATGGTTAAGATAGGGTAAAGGTTAAATGCAGAGCTAGGGTTAGGGTTAGATTTAGGGTTAGGGTTAGGGTCAGGGTCAAGGTCAGGGTCAGCATCAAATTCAGGGTCAGGGTCATTCTTATGGTCATGGTCAGTGTCAGGGTCATGGTTATCGTTTGGGTCTCGGTCTGGGTCAAGGTGAATGCCTGGGTCAGGGTCAGTTTTCCGGTTAGAGTTAGGTTAGAGTTAGGGTTAGGGTAGGGTTACGGTTAGAGTTATGGTTAAGGTTAGCGTAACGGTTAAATGCAGAGCTAGGGTTAGGTTTAGAGTTAGGTTTAGGGTTAGGGTCAGGTTCAAGGTCAGGGTCAGCGTCAAAGTCAGTGTCAGGGTCATGGTTATGGTCAAGGTCAGGGTCAGGGTCATGGTTAGCATTAGGGTCAGGGTCAGGGTCAAGGTCAAAGACAGGGTCAAGTTCAGTCGTCGGTTTAGAATAAGGTTAGAGTAAGGGTTAGTGTTAGGGTTAGGGCAGGGATATGGTTAGGGTTATGGTTAATGTTAGGGTAAGGGTTCAGTGCAGAGCTAGGTTTAGGGTTACATTTAGGGTTAGGTTAGGTTTAGGGTCAGGATCAAGGTCAGGGTTAGCCTCAAGGTCAGTGTCAGTGTTATGGTTACGTTCAAGGTCATGATCAGGGTCCAAATTAGCGTTAGGTTCTGAGTCAGAGTCAAGTTTAAAGCCAGGGTCAGGGTCAGTGTTTGGGTTAGAGTAAGGTTAGGGTTAGGGTTAGGGTTAGGGTAGGGTTACTGTTAGGGTTCTGGTTATGGTTAGGGTAAGGGTTAAATGTAGAGCTTGGGTTAGGGTTAGACTTAGAGTTAGCGTTATGATCAGGGTCAAGGTCATGGTCGGGGTCATGGTTACATTCAATGTCAGGGTCAGGGTCAAAGTCAAATCAGGTTCAGGGTCAGTGTTCGGGTTAGAGTAAGATTAGAGTTAGGGTTAAGCTAGGGTTTCGGTTAGCGGTATGGTTAAGGTTAGGGTAAGGGTTAAATGCAGAGGTAGGGTTAGGGTTAGAGTTAGGGTTAGGGCTAGGTTTGCGGTCAGGGTCAAGGTCAGGGTCAGCTTCAAGGTCAGGTTAAGGGTCATGGTTACGGTCAAGGTCAGGGTCATGGTTAGCGTTAGGCTCTGGGTAAGACTCAAGGTCAAAGCAAGGTTCAGGTTCTGTGTTTGGGTTTGAGTAACATTAGGGTTAGGGTTAGGGTAGGGTTACTGTTAGGGTTATGGTTAAGGTTAGGGTAAGGTTTAAATGCAGAGCTAAGTTTAGGGTTAGAGTTTGGGTTAAGGTTAGAGTCACGGTCAAGGACAGTGTCAGCATCAATGTCAGTTTCTGGGTCATGGTTAAGGTCAAGGTCAGGATCAGGGTCATGGTTAGCTTTAGGGTCTAGGTCAGGGTCAAGGTCAAAACCTTGGTCAAGGTCAGTGTTCGAGATAGGGTAAGGTTAGGGTTAGGGATCGATTTAGGGTAGGGTTACGGTTAGGGTTATGGTTAAGGTTGGGTAAAGGTGAAATGCAGAGCTAGGGTTAGGGTTACATTTAGCGTAAGGGTTAGGGTCAGGGTCAAGGTCTGGGTAAGCGTCAAGGTCATGGTCAGGGTCATGGTTACGATCAAGGTCAGGATCACTGTCATGGTTAGCGTTACGGTCAGGGTCAAGGTCAAAGGCAGGATCAGGGTCTATGTTCGGGTTAGAGTAAGGTTAGGGTTAGGGATCGAGTTAGGGTAGGGTTTCGGTTAGGGTTAATGTTAAGATAGGGTAAAGGTTAAATGCAGAGCTAGAGTTAGGGTTAGAGTTAGGGTTAGGGTTAGGGTCAGGGTCAAGGTCAGGTTCGGTGTCAATTTCAGGGTCAGGGTCATGGTTCCGGTCAGGGTCAGTGTCAGGGTCATGGTTAGCGTTTGGGTCCTGGTCAGGGTCAAGGTGATAGCCTGGGTCAGGGTCAGTGTTCGGGTTAGAGTAAGGTTAGAGTTAGGGTTAGGGTAGGGTTACGGTTAGGGTTATGGTTAAGGTTAGCGTAACGGTTAAATGCAGAGCTAGGGTTAGGTTTAGAGTTAGGTGTAGGGTTAGGGTCAGGGTCAAGGTCAGGGTCAGGGTCATGGTTAGCGTTAGGGTCTGGGTAAGACTCAAGATCACAGCAAGGGTCAGGGTCTGTGTGTGGGTTTGAGTAACGTTTGGGTTAGGGTAGTGTTACTGTTAGGATTATGGTTAATGTTAGGGTAATAGTTCAATCCAGGGCTAGGGTTAGCGTTAGAGTTAGGGTTAGGGTTACAGTCAAAGTCAGGGTCAGTTTTAAGGTCAGGGTCAAGATTTTGGTTAGCGTTCGGGTCAGGGTTAGGGTCAAGGTCAAAGCCTGGGTTAGGGTCAGTGTTCGGGTTAGAGTAAGGTTAGAGTTAGGCTAAGGGTTAGGGTAGTGTTACGGTTAGGGTTATGGTTAAGGTTACGGTAAGGGTTAAATGCAGAGCTAAGGTTAGGGTTAGAGTTAGGGTTAGGGTTAGAGTCTAGGTCAAGGAAAGGGTTAGCATCAAGCTCGGCCCAGATTATGAATTTTATCATCATCCTATTAACTATCTTTAATTGAACATTTACAATATGCCAGGGATATCATACTCTAACCACGTTCTTGCATTTTCGTATTAAAGCCATTTATGAGATAGACATCATTATTCACACGAGGAAACTGGGGTTGCTGCAAATGTTTAAGTGACAGGCAGTCTTCAGATACACTGCAGGGTCACTTCTAGACCACTGCAATAAAGTCAATGTTGCAATAAAATCAAGTCACACAAAGTTTTTGGTCTTCCAGTGCAGATATAAAAGTTATGTTTATATTATACTGTAGTCTATTAAGTATGCAATAGCATCTTGTCAGAAAAAATAATGTACATACCTTGATTTAAAAATACTTTATTGGCCGGGTGCAGTGGCTCACACCTGTCATCCTAGCACTCTGGGCGGCCAAGGCAGGCAGATTGCTTGAGGTCAGGAGTTCGAAACCAGCCTGAGCAAGAGCGAGACCCCGTCTCTACTATAAATAGAAAGAAATTAATTGGCCAACTAAAAATACATAGAAAAAATCATCCGGGCATGGTGTCGCATGCTTATAGTCCCAGCTACTTGGGAGGCTGGGGCAGGAGGATCGCTTGAACCCAGGAGTTGGAGGTTGCTGTGAGCGAGGCTGACCACATGGTACTCTAGTCTGGGTGACAGAGTGAGACTCTGTCTCAAAAAAAAAATTAAAAAATTAAAAATATAACTAAATAAAAATACTTTATTGCTAAAAAGTGGTAATGACCATCTCAGCCTTCCGTTGAGTCTTAATGTTTTTTTTTTCTGATCAAAGGTCTTGCCTGCATATTGGTGGCTACTGATTGATTAGGGTGGTGGTCACTGGAGGTTAAGGTAGCTGTGGCAATTGCTTAAGATAAGAGACATGTGCGGGTTGCCTCTTCGATGGACTCTTCCTTCGGCAAAAGGTTTCTCTTGAGCACGTGATACTATTTGATCAGCCACAGGACAACTCCTTTCGACATTGGAGTCAGTCCTTTCCAAGGCTGCGGCTGCTTTACTCACTAAGTTGCTGGAATGTTCTAAATCCTTGGTAGCCATTTCAGCAATACTCACAGCATCTTCACCAGGAGTAAATTCCATCTCAAGAAACCACTTTCTTTGGTCACCCATAAGAAGCAACTCCTCCTCTGTTCAAGTTCCATCATGAGATTGGATCGAGTTTAGTCACATCTTCGAGCTCCACTTCTAGCTCTCTTGTTATTTCCACCTTTGTGGTCATTCCCTCTGCTGAAGCCTGAAGTCCCCAAAGTCATCCACGAGGGTGGGAATCCACTGATTGCAAGCTCCTGTTCACCTGGCTATTTTGACCTCCTCTCATGAATCACAGGGGTTCTTAATGGCATCTAGAATGCCGAATGCTTTCCAGAGGATTTTCAGTCGACGTTGCCCAAATCTATCAGTGGATTCGCTATCTATGGCAGCTGTAGCCTTACAAATTATACTTATTAAATAATAAGACTTGAAAGTCAGAGTTACAACTTGATCCATGGGTTGCAGAATGGAGCATGAAAGTAACATTTATCTGTGTGTATATCTCCATTAGAGCTCTTGGGTGACCAGGTACCTTGTCAACAAGCTGTAATAAATTTCATATATATATATATTTTTTTAGACAGAGTCTTGCTCTGTCACCTGGGCTAGAGTGCCATGGCATCAGCCTAGCTCACAGCAACCTCAAATTCCTCGGCTCAAGCGATCCTCCTACCTCAGCCTCCCGAGTAGCTGGGACTACAGGCATGCGCCACCATGCCCGGCTCATTTTTTCTATATATTTTTAGTTGGCCAATTAATTTCTTTCTATTTTTAGTAGAGAAAGGGTCTTGCTCTTTCTCAGGCTGGTTTCGAACTCCTGACCTCAAGTGATCCTCCTGCCTTAGCTTCCCGAGTAGCTGGGACTATGGGCATGTGCCATCATGCCTGGCTAATTTTTTTTTCTATATATTTTTAGTTGGCCAATTAATTTCTTTCTATTTTTAGTAGAGACGGGGATCTCGCTCTTGCTCAGGCTGGTTTCGAACTCCTGACCTTGAGCGATCCTCCCGCCTTGGCCTCCCTGAGTGCTAGGATTAACAAGCTGTTCATATTTGAAAGAAATCTTTCTTCTGAGCAGCAGGTCTCAGCAGTGGCTGAAGATATTTGGTAAACCATTCTGGAAACACACACGCTGTCATCCAGGCTTTGTTTAGCCGTTTATAGAGCACAGGCAGAATAGAGATTTAGCAAGATTCTTTGAAGGGCCCCAGGTTTTCCAGAATGGTCAGTGAGCATTGGCTGAGAGTTATCGGCTGCATCGGCCCCTAACGAGAGTCAGCCTGTCCTTTGAACCTTCAAATTCAGGCATTGACTTTTCCTCTCTCTTACGTCTCTTTGCAACTAGCAAGAGCAGATTCTAATAAAGAGCTTTGGAATCGGGGCAGCTGTAGCTTCTGTAAAAGGGGAAAACCAGGAAATATTTTTTTAAAAAAAGAACTTATCCACTGTCATGGCATGAAATATTTTTTTTAATGGTGGTACAATATTTATACCATAAACTTTGGCACCTTACCCATTTATAAGTGTGTCGGTTAGTGGCACTGAGCACATGCACAGTGTGGTGCAGCCATGATGGCTGAGTTCTCAGGAATCACCCGTCTGGCGTCTTCAAGGCCACCTTGAGAAGACTGTGCTGCATGGAAGTGAGGGCGAGCTTTGGAATCAGCTCTGGGTCAGACGTCTCCTCTCTCCTCGAAGCCACTAGCTGTGTGGCTTTCGGCCAGTCAGCAACCTCTCTGAGCTGCAGTGTTACTTCCCTGTAAAATGGTGAGAAGCCTGCTCCTTCAACAGACTGTTCTCCAAGACCGAACTGAACCGAGAGCCTTCTCTAAATGCCTTGCGTAGTGCTGGTGAGTAGCCCATAAAATGTTGGGTCCCTCTCTTCTTTCTTCTCCTTTTTCAGTGTGATTTTTTTCTTGGTGGAAATGCTAGAGCAATTCAACTCTCCCCATCCCCATCTTCACAGCCTAGAAATTTGTCCGGGAGTCCCAGGAATAAATCTGGGAGTCAGGAAAAAGAAGAAAGCAAGCCCATGACCATGCATTTTGCCAGTTGGCCTGCCTCTGCCTTTTCCAGTTAGAGTCTTAAGTAGCGAAGTGGTTATTTCTTTTTCTTACCCGTGCACGCGCGTGCGTGTGTGTGTGTGTGTGTGTGTGTGTGTGTAGGATAGTGTTTGGCACGCATTGTTGTGTGCATGTGTGTGGTTGTGCCAAAATATAGAGAAAAATGACAGAAAGAGGCCCACTTGAGACGTCACTTCTCTGCGCTGCAAGCTAGAGCTGACGAGGAAACCCCCTCTGAAGACCCCAGTGGATTTGGGGAGCATCTTGGATCGGAGAGAGGCACCAACGGTCCAGGACGCCATTCTTGTCCCACGAGAAAAGTATTTGAGGCTCAGCGAAAAGACAGGAGGCTACGCTGTCAAACGGGAGCGGTTGGTTATTTTCAGCTCCGTAGAAAATCATATTGTGACAATATTGTGAGATATTGTGACATGTTGTGAAAATCATATTGTGACAATATTGTGACATTATTGTGACATATTGTGAAAATCATATTGTGACAATATTGTGAAATGTTGTGAAACCCATATTGTGACAATATTGTGACATGTGAAAAACGTGACAATATTGTGACATACTGTGAAAATCATATTGTGACAATATTGTGACACGTGAAAATCATATTGTGACAATATTGTGAAAATATTGTGACATGTTGTGAAAATCATGTGACAATATTGTGACATGTTGTGAAAACCATATTGTGACAATATTTTGACATTATTGTGACATATTGTGAAAATCATATTGTGACAATATTGTGACATGTTGTGAAAACCATATTGTGACAATATTTTGACATTATTGTGACATATTGTGAAAATCATATTGTGACAATATTGTGAAATGTTGTGAAACCCATATTGTGACAATATTGTGACATGTGAAAAACATGTGACAATATTGTGACATACTGTGAAAATCATATTGTGACAATATTGTGACATGTGAAAATCATATTGTGATAATATTGTGACACGTGAAAATCATATTGTGACAATATTGTGAAAATATTGTGACATGTTGTGAAAATCATGTGACAATATTGTGACATGTTGTGAAAATCATGTGACAATATTGTGACAAACAAGTGACAATATTGTGATAATATTGTGACAAACGTGACAATATTGTGACAATATTGTGTCACAATATTGTGACATGTTGTGAAAATGATGTGACAATATTATGACATGTGAAAATCATGTAACAATATTGTGACAAATATGTGCAAACGTGACAATATTGTGACAAACGTGACAATATTGTGACAAAAATGAGACAAACGTGACAATATTGTGATAATATTGCGACAAACATGTGACAATATTGAGACAAACATGTGACAGACATGGTGACAACATGTGACAATTTGGAGACAACATGGTGACAACATGTGACAATATGGTGACAATTTGGAGACAACAGGTGACAAAATGGTGACAACATGTGACAATTTGGTGACAATATGGTGACAACATGTGACAATTTGGTGACAATTTGGTGACAATTTGGTGACAATATGGTGACAACATGCGACAATTTGGTGACAATTTGGTGACAATATGGTGACGATATGATGACAACAGGTGACAAATTGGTGACAATATGGTGACAACAGGTGACAATATTTGACAACATGTGACAATTTGGAGACAATATGGTGGCAATATGGTGGCAACATGTGACAATTTGGAGACAACATGGCGACAACATGTGACAATATGGTGACAATTTGGAGAGAACAGGTGACAACATGGTGACAACATGTGACAATTTGGTGACAATATGGTGACAACATGCGACAATTTGGTGACAATTTGGTGACAATTTGGTGACAATATGGTGACAACAGGTGACAATTTGGTGACAATATGCTGACAACATGTGACAATTTGGTGACAACATGGTGACAACAGGTGACAACAAGTGACAATATGGTGAAAACAGGTGACAATTTGGTGACAATATGGTGAGAACAGGTGACAATTTGGTGACAATATCACTGTTGATGTCGTCACTGTTGATGTTGTCACTGTCGATGTCATTGTCACTGTTCATGTCATTGTCACTATCATTGTCACTTTGAAGTCATCATCACTGTTGATGTCGTCATTGTTGATGTCACTGTTGATGTCATTGTCACTGTCACTGCCATCGTCACTGTTGATGTCATCGCCATTGTTGATGTCATTGTCACTGTCATTGTCACTGTCGATGTCATTGTCACTGTCGATGTCACTGTTGTCATTATCACTGTTGATGTCGTCACTGTTGATGTCATCACTGTCGATGTCACTGTTGATGTCATTGTCACTGCCGATGTTATTGTCACTGTCATTGTCATTGTCACTGTCGATGTCATTGTCACTGTCATTGTCACTGTCGATGTCATTGTCACTTTTGATGTCATTGTCATTTTCACTGTTGATGTCATTGTCACTGTCACTGTAGATGTCATTGTCACTGTTGATATCAATGTCACTGTCCATGTCATTGTCATTGTCACTGTTGATATTGTCACTGTCGATGTCATTGTAACTGTCGATGTCATTGTCACTGTTGTCCTTGTCACTGTTGATGTCACTGTCGATGTCATTGTCACTGTCATTGTCACTGTCGATGTCATTGCCACTGTCATTGTCACTGTTAATGTCATTGTCACTGTCATTGTCACTGTCATTGTGATTGTCACTGTTGATGTTATTGTCACTGCCAATGTCATTGTCACTGTCATTGTCATTGTCAATGTCGATGTCATTGTCACTGTCAATGTCACTGTCACTGTCATTGTCACTGTCGATGTCATTGTGACTGTGGTTGTCATTGTCACTGCCGATGTCACTGTCATTGTTATTGTCACTGTCGATGTCACTGTCGATGTCATGGTCACTGTCCATGTCATTGTCGATGTCATTGTCACCGTGGATGTCATTGCCACTGTCATTGTCACTGTCGATGTCATTGTCACTGTCATTGTCACTGTTGATGTCATTGTCACTGTCATTGTGATTGTCACTGTCGATGTTATTGTCACTGCCGATGTCATTGTCACTGTCATTGTCATTGTCACTGTTGATGTTATTGTCACTGTCGATGTCATTTGTTCTGTCACCATTCGGAGAGCACGGCAGGGGTCCAGGGGGGTGACCCCAACCCTCAGCACCCGCCACTGTGCCTGGAACCCCAGCCCGCTCCGTGTGGCCTCCTCTTGCCCAAAGCTGCAGCACCGCTGCCAAGCGACAGCAAGCATGGCATCTGGACTGTCGGGTCTCGACCAAGGGTCTGGTCTGTGGGAACCAACATGCTGGAGGAAACCTTGAGAGTCTGAGAGGGGAGGGAGTTGCAGAAGGCCAGGATGTCATTTTGAGGGAGTATGTGACCAGAACTCGTCCCATTGATTTTGGCATTATATGGGCTACACGTAGGAATCTTTGGTGGTGGCACCGGATGTTGGGGGATGCACAGTAACACACAGACGTACTCGACAGGCCTCCTTTTACTTTTAATTTCAGAGTCATTTAAAAAAAAAAATGCCTCTTGGCCGGGCGTGGTGGCTAACGCCTGTAATACTAGCACAGTGGGAGGCCGAGGTGGGTGGATGGCTCGAGGTCAGGAGTTCGAAACCAGCCTGAGCAAGAGCGAGACCCCATCTCTACTATAAATAGAAAGAAATTAATTGGCCAACTAATATATATATATATATACAAAAAAAAATATTAGCCGGGCATGGTGGCGCATGACTGTAGTCCCAGCTACTTGGGAGGCTGAGGCAGCAGGATTGCTTGAGTCCAGGAAATTGAGGTTGCTGTGAGCTAGGCTGATGCCATGGCACTCACTCGAGCCAGGGCAACAAAGCAAGACTCTGTCTCCAAAAAAAAAAAATGCATCTTACCTCAATTACTGCATTTTTTTTCTCTCTCTTTTCAAGCAGATTATGGGAGTACAAGTATTAAGGTTCCATGTATTGCCCGTGCCTCCCTCCCCCCTGTTGTCTTATTCATTTATCTCTCATGCTTTAGCAGCGTATTGTGGGGGTACCAATGTTAAGGACGGGTACATTGCCTTCTCCCCGCATCCCCCCTCTGGTCAGAGCTTCAAGTGCGCCCATCCCCCAGTTGGTGCGCACCCACCCCATTCCTAATGGGTGTTATGCCCATCACCTCCCCCCACCCGACCGACCTCCACCTGATCAAGGTGATTCCTCTACGTCCACTTAGGTGTCCATGGGTTCCTCCCAATTAGCCAGTGAGCGCGCACGTGGTGCTCCTGTGTCCATTCTTGGGATACTTGGCTTACTGGAACGGGTTCCAACTCCGGCCAGGAGAACAAGAGAGGTGACCTCTCACCACTGTTCCTCATAGCCGAATAGCACTCCGTGGAGTCCACGCACCACATGTTATTAATGCACTCCTGGATGGATGGGCACGCGGGTAGCTTCCACATCTTTGCAATTGTAAATTGTGCCCTAACTGTCACACTACCCCTTACCCAGCCCGTCTCCTCTGCCCCTGGCTGACACGCTCCTCCCCCGCAAGGCCCGTCACTGTCCTCGGCCCCTGCCTGACCGGCTCATTCCCGTCCCAGCCCGCATCACATCACCGTCACCGTCTTCTGCCCCAGCCTGACAGGCTCCTCCCCACCCGGCCCGACACCTCGGCCACTGCCGGACTCGCTCCTCCCCGGCCAGCCAGGCCTGTCACTATCCTGGGCCCCTGCCTGACCGGCTCCTCCGTCGTCTGGGCCTTCCAGGGGCTTGGTGTGGACGCTGCTTCCAGGAAGCCCTCCAGGAACCCGGCAGCAGGGCGGCCTCAGCAGTCTGGCGCAGGCATCGCTAAGTAGCCTGCCAGGGACGTGCCCCGCTGTGCCACGGGGGCCCAGCCTGGTGTCTTCCCTGAGGCCCTGGGGCTGCCGCTCCCCGCAAGGAGAGAGCCATGGAGGTGGGGACCACCTCCTGATGGGGACGTACACGCAGCTCTCCACGTCGTATTCCAGGGCTCTCTGTCCTGCCTGAAGGCCCAGCTGGCCTGCGGGTCCTTAGAGTGGCGGAAACATCCTCAAACTGATATTGCGAGTCCAGTGGTTGTCTGCACTTTTGTGCTGGGCACCCCAGGGAGGCCCAGAGGCTGGCTAGACAACACAGTCTGCTCGGGGGCTTTGGAGGAGCAACCGATGCCCTTTGGACTTTGGTAGCAGCGTCTGAGGTGTCTCTAAGCCCTGCGCCATGTGGGGGAGGAGGTGGGAGGGGCCTCGACCTGCAGTCGTGTTCCCGGGATGGCACGTCATGTGGCTTTTTCCACAGGCTGCTTGGCCTGGGCTCCCTGCACCTGGGCCTTTGGAGGACTGGCCCTGTGCTTGCCAACACTTCCTGCAGGGACCCAGAGCTGGGAGGTTGCATCTCTCAGCCCTGGGTCGGGCAGAGCCCCAGCGGGCCATGCCCACAACCTCTCTCAGCACGGGTCCCCCAGAAGGCTCCTTTGGGACCAGGATTCTCCTGCGGGTGACTTTTTAAAGTCTGGCCCCTAGATGGAGGGGCACCAGGAGTAGAGGAGCCGGAAGCGGAAGGGGGTGCCCATGCGAGGGGACATTTTCAGCCCAGGTCCCAGCTTCAGACTGATCCTCCTGGGAACCCCGAGGTGTACATCACACCTCCTGGTTGTCCCGCTCTGAGACAAGGAGCCGGGCTTCCCATTCCCACAGCAGCCAGTCATGGGCTCAGGACACCTGGGGCGTGGGGAACTCCCTGGCTTCTCTTTGGATTACCATTTGGAGCTAATTGGGAATTGTGCCGCCACACACACCTGAGTACAGGTGTCTTCTGCACAGACTGCGGGCCTCGCTCTTCTGAATGCCGCTAGCTCGCCACCCACCCACGGGTGAACCTGGTCAGGGTACTTTCTCTAAGGAGCAGACTCTCATCCGGGCGGGCTACCGGTCTTTCTGTTTGCTCCTTTCTTTCTTCCATTTTGGGAAAGTCTTCCTTATTGGGTTTGGAAATCTCCTATGCCTTTCCTGGCCTATTCTGTCAGCTTTAAAATTCTCTATCAGTTGCCACCCTCACAGATGAATTAGGAAACTCCTTTCGGTGCATTTATTAGTGAAATGACCTCAAGGAAGCTCCAATATCTAATCGCCGGCTTTTAGCAAGTCCACACCCGAGGGTGGTTGGGGTCCAATCCAGCTACGGGCCAGGCCCAGGCCCCTTGGACTGGGCCACAGAAGGACACAGAGCAGGGTCCCGGCCCCCACGGTAGTGGTGCCAGTAGTTCTCCAAGGGCTAGGGCGTTTTCCAGAGGTAGGAGATGGAGGGGACTGATTTCTTCAGCACCCCCCAAAGCACCCCCCCACACGCCACCCATGAAACAATTCCCGAGAGACGCCACTACACTCGCTCCCCTCCCCCATGCGCAGCCCACCCACAGGGCGGAGGGCACAGCTAAAAGGGGTTGTGCGGGAGGGCGGCTCCTGGCTGGGGTCAAAGGGCGAGCGCCCCGCGCCAGTGCCCAGTCAGCAGCAGTGCGCTGGGGGTGGGGGCGGGTAGGTGAAGGAGGCCAGGCAAGGAGAAGAGGGGGGCTGGAAGGTCTCCACCTTGGCCAGTACAGCCGTGGAGGCGCATCTTGTGTGAGTGGGAGTGAGTGAGTGTGAGTTTGAGTGTGTGTCTGTGTGTGTAGAGAGACAACCCCCCACCCCGGCCCGCCCCTCCCTGCCCGCCCCGCCCCGCCCCGCCCCGCCTGTCACCCCCGTCCCTCGGAGCCCGGCGGACCCAACCCGCACACTCAACAGGCCCAGCCCCGCCCGGCCCCTGCAGGGCCTGGGGCGGGAGGAGGCGGGGAAGCACAGAGAGGCTCGGCTTGTTGAGCGGGCCAGGGGCGCCCTCCGCCATCTACGGCCACACAATCCCTAACGCGCCCGATCCCGTCTGATCTCAGAAGCTAAGCAGGGTCGGGCCTGGGAATACCGGGTGCCATAGGCTTCTTCTTTTTTCTTTGGCCTCTAGTTCTGTCCCCTTTCTGGGAGCGCGGCGGCGGCCCGGGCTGGGGGTCACCCCCACCCTCAGCACCTGCCCCGGTGCCTGGCGCCCCAGCCCCCACCGTGGGGCCTCCTCTTGTCCCGAGCCGCGACACCGCCGCCACGCGGCAGCATGCGTGGCATATGGACTGTCAGGTCTCAGACCAAAAGTCTGCTCTGAGGGAACCGACACCCTTGAGGAAACCTTGAGAGTCTGAGAGGGGAGGGAGTTGCAGAAGAAGGCCAGGATGTCATTTTGAGGGAGTATGTGACCAGAACTCGTCCCGTTGCTTTTGGGGTTCTATGGGCTACACGTAGGAATCTTTGGTGGTGGCACCTGATGTTGGGGGATCCGGAGTCACACCCAGACCTGCTCCACAGGCCTCCTTTGACTTTTCTCTTCGGATTCATTATTTTTAAAAAGTATCTCTTATCTCTATTAGTGCATTTTCTTTTCTCTCTCTCTTCAAGCAGATGATGGGAGTCCAAGTATTAAGGTGACATGTGTTGCCCGTGCCCCCCTCCCCACTGTGTTCTTATTCATTTACCTCTCATGTGGTTCCAGCGTATTGTGGGGGCACCAATGTTAAGGTCGGGTACATGGCCCTCTCCCCGCCTCCCCCCTCGGGTCAGAGCTTCAAGTGCGCCCATCCCCCAGTGGGTGCGCACCCACCCCATTCCAAATGGATGTGTATGCCCATCCCCTCCCCACGCCCGCCCGACACCCACCCGATGAAGGTGAGTCCTCTGTGTCCACTTAGGTGTCCATCGGTTCGCACCAATTTGCCGGTGAGCGCGAGCACGTGGTGCTCGTGTGTCCATTCCTGGGATACTTGGCTTACTGGAACAGGTTCCAGCTCTGGCCAGGAGAACCACGAGAGGTGCCCTCTCACCGCTGTTCCTCATAGCCGAATAGCACTCCGTGGTGTCCACGCGCCACATGTTATTTACGCACTCGTGGGTCGATGGGCACTCGGGTCGCTTCCAGGTCTTTGCGATTGTGACTTGTGCCCTGACTCTAACCCTAACCCTTACCCAGCCCGTCTCCTCCTCGGCCCCTGCCTGACTGACTCCTTCCCGCCTGGCCTGTCACCTGTCACCTGTCACCATCCTCGGCCCCTGCCTGACGGGGCTCCTCCGTCGCCTGGGCCTTCCAAGGGCTTGGTGTGGACGCTGGTTCCAGGACGCCCTCCCAGGAACCCGGTAGCAGGGCGGCCGCAGCGTCTCGCGCAACCCAACCGTCCGCCTGCCGCCCTCGCTAAGCGGCCTGCGGAGGACGTGCTCCCGCTGTGCCGCGGGGGCCCAGCCTGGTGTCTTCTCTGAGGCCCCGCGGCTACCACTCCCCGCAAGGGGAGAGCCGCGGAGGTGGGGACCGCCTCCTCATGGGGACGTACACCCAGCTCTCCACGTCGGATTCCGGGGCTCTCTGTCCTGCCAGAAGGCCCAGCTGGCCTGCGGGTCCTTAGAGTGGCAAAAACATCCGAAAACTGAGATTGAGGGTCCGGTGGGTGTCTGCACTTTTGTGCTGGGCACCCCAGGGAGGCCCGGGGGCTGGCTGGACAACGCGGTCTGCTGGGCGGGGGGTTTGGAGGAGCAACTGATGCCCTTTGCACTTTGGGTAGCAAGTGTCTGAGGTGTCTCTGATCCCTGCACCATGTGGGGGGGCAGGAGGAGGAGGAGGAGGAGGAGGAGGAGGAGGAGGAGGAAGGGGGGGGCCGTGACCTGCAGTCGTGTTCCCGGGGTGGCACAGCATGTGGCTTCTTCCACAGGCTGCTTGGCCTGGGCTCCCTGCACCTGGGCCTTTGGAGGACTGGCCCTGTGCTTACCAACACTTCCTGCAGGGACCCAGAGCTGGGAGGTTGCATCTCTCAGCCCTGGGTCGGGCAGAGTCCCAGCGGGCCATGCCCACAACCTCTCTCAGCACGGGTCCCCCAGAAGGCTCCTTTGGGACCAGGATTCTCTTGCGGGTGACTCTTTAAGGTCTGGTCCCTGGATGGAGGGGCACCAGGAGTAGAGGTGCAGGAAGGGGAAGGGGGTGGCCATGCGAGGGGACACTTTCAGGCCAAGTCCCAGCTTCAGCCTGATCCTCCTGGGAACCCCGGGGTGAACATCACACCTCCTGGTTGTCCCGCTCTGAGACAAGGAGCCGGGCTTCGCATTCCCACAGCAGCCAGTCGTGGGCTGAGGACACCTGGGGCGTTGGGAACTCCCTGGCTTCTCCTTGGTTTAACATCTGGAGCTGCTTGTGAATTGTGCCGCCACACACACCCGAGTGCGGGTGTCTTCTGCACAGACTGCGGGCCTCGCTCTTCTGAACGCCGCTAGCTCGCCACCCACCCACGGGTGAACCTGGTCAGGGTACTTTCTCTCAGGGGCAGACTCTGATCCGGGCGGGCTACCGGTGTCTCTGTTTGCTCATTTCTTTCTTCCATTTCGGGAAAGGCTTCCTTACTGGGTGTGGAAATCTCCTATGCCTTTCCTCGCCTATTCTGTCAGCTTTCAAATTCTCTTTCAGGCCGGGCGCGGTGGCTCAAGCCTGTAATCCTAGCTCTCTGGGAGGCCGAGGCGGGCGGATTGCTCGAGGTCAGGAGTTTGAAACCAGCCTGAGCAAGAGCCAGACCCGGTCTCTACTGTAAATAGAAAGAAATTAATTGGCCAACTAATATATATAGGAAAATGAGCCAGGCATGGTGGCGCATGCCTGTAGTCCCAGCTACTTGGGAGGCTGAGGCAGAAGGATCGCTTGAGCCCAGGAGTTTGAGGTTGCTGTGAGCCAGGCTAACGCCACGGCACTCACTCTAGCCTAGGCAACAAAGCGAGACTCTGTCTCAAAAAAAAAAAAAAAAATTCTCTTTCAGTTGCCACCCTCACAGATGGATTAGGAAACTCTTTGCGGTGCACTCATTAGTGAAATGACCTCAATGACGCTGGAATCCAATATCTAATCGCCGATTTTTGGCGAGTCCACACGCCAGGGTGGTTGGGGTCCAATGCAGCCCCGGCCAGGCCCAGGCCCCTTGGACTGGGCCACAGGAGGACACAGAGGAGGGTCCCGGCCCCCACGGTAGCGGTGCTGGCAGTTCCCCAAGGGCTTGGGCATTTTCCAGAGGTAGGAGATGGAGGGGACTGATTTCTTCAGCGCCCCACAGACCAAGCCTCCCCACCCCACCCATGGGACACATCCCGAGAGAGAGAGACGCCCCATACACTGGCTCCCCTCCCCCATGCGCTGTGCCCCAGCCCTGGCCAGGGGAATAGGCGGCCGCCCACCCACAGGGCGGGGGGCACAGCTGAAAGGGGTTGTGGGGGAAGGCGGCCCCTGGCTGGGGTCAAAGGGCGAGCGCCCCGCGCGTGTGCAGTCATTGGCGGCTGCGACGCGCTGGGGGTGGGGGGCGGGGAGGTGAAGGAGGCCAGGCGAGGAGAGGAGGGGGGCTGGAAGGGCTCCACCTTGGCGAGTCCAGTTATGGAGGCGCATCTTGTGTGAGTGTGAGTGAATGAGTGTGAGTGTGAGTGTGTGTGTGTGGGTGTGTGTGTGTTGTCTGTTTGTCTGTGTGTCTGTGTGTGTAGAGAGACAGCCCCCCACCTCGGCCCGCCCCTCCCTTCCCGCCCCGCACCGCCCCTCACCCCCGTCTCTCACAGCCCGCGGGACCCGGCCGGCAAACTCAACAGGCCCGGCCCGGCCCCCGCGGGGCCTGGGGCGGGAGGAGGCGGCGGGGAAGCGCAGAGAGGCTCGGCTTCTTGAGCGGGGCAGGGGCGCCCTCCGCCGTCCACGGCCACACCACCCCGAACGCACCCGATCTCGTCTGATCTCCGAAGCTAAGCAGGGTCGGGTCGGGCCTGGGAATACCGGGTGCCTTAGGCTTCTTCTTTTTTTTTTTTTTTGGCCTCTTGTTCTGTCCCCTTTCTGGGAGCGCCACGGAGGCCCGGGTTGGGGGTCACCCCCACCCTCAGCGCCCGCCGCGGTGCCTGGCGCCCCAGCCCCCACCGTGGGGCCTCCTCTTGTCCCGAGCCGCGACACCGCCGCCACGCGGCAGCATGCGTGGCATATGGACTGTCAGGTCTCAGACCAAAAGTCTGCTCTGTGGGAACCGACACCCTGGAGGAAACCTTGAGAGTCTGAGAGGGGAGGGAGTTGCAGAAGAAGGCCAGGATGTCATTTTGAGGGAGTATGTGACCAGAACTCGTCCCGTTGCTTTTGGGGTTCTATGGGCTACACGTAGGAATCTTTGGTGGTGGCACCTGATGTTGGGGGATCCGGAGTCACACCCAGACCTGCTCCACAGGCCTCCTTTGACTTTTCTCTTCGGATTCATTATTTTTAAAAAGTGTCTCTTATCTCTATTAGTGCATTTTCTTTTCTCTCTCTCTTCAAGCAGATGATGGGAGTCCAAGTATTAAGGTGACATGTGTTGCCCGTGCCCCCCTCCCCACTGTGTTCTTATTCATTTACCTCTCATGTGGTTCCAGCGTATTGTGGGGGCACCAATGTTAAGGTCGGGTACATCGCCCTCTCCCCGCCTCCCCCCTCAGGTCAGAGCTTCAAGTGCGCCCATCCCCCAGTGGGTGCGCACCCACCCCATTCCAAATGGATGTGTATGCCCATCCCCTCCCCACGCCCGCCCGACACCCACCCGATGAAGGTGAGTCCTCTGTGTCCACTTAGGTGTCCATCGGTTCGTACCAATTTGCCGGTGAGCGCGAGCATGTGGTGCTCGTGTGTCCATTCCTGGGATACTTGGCTTACTGGAACGGGTCCCAGCTCTGGCCAGGAGAACCACGAGAGGTGCCCTCTCACCGCTGTTCCTCATAGCCGAATAGCACTCCGTGGTGTCCACGCGCCACATGTTATTTACGCACTCGTGGGTCGATGGGCACTCGGGTCGCTTCCAGGTCTTTGCGATTGTGACTTGTGCCCTGACTCTAACCCTAACCCTTACACAGCCCGTCTCCTCCTCGGCCCCTGCCTGACTGACACTTTCCCGCCTGGCCTGTCACCTGTCACCTGTCACCGTCCTCTGCCCCTGCCTGACACGCTCGTCCCCGCCCGGGCCGTCACCGTCCTCAGGCCCCTGCCTGACGGGGCTCATCCGTCGCCTGGGCCTTCCAAGGGCTTGGTGTGGACGCTGGTTCCAGGACGCCCTCCCAGGAACCCGGTAGCAGGGCGGCCGCAGCGTCTCGCGCAACCCAACCTTCCGCCAGCTGGCCGCCGTCGCTAAGTGGCCTGCGGGGGACGTGCTCCCGCTGTGTCGTGGGGGCCCAGCCTGGTGTCTTCTCTGAGGCCCCGCGGCTGCCGCTCCCCGCAAGGGGAGAGCCGCGGAGGTGGGGACCGCCTCCTCATGGGGACATACACCCAGCTCTCCACGTCGGATTCCGGGGCTCTCTGTCCTGCCAGAAGGCCCAGCTGGCCTGAGGGTCCTTAGAGTGGCAAAAACATCCGAAAACTGAGATTGAGGGTCCCGTGGGTGTCTGCACTTTTGTGCTGGGCACCCCAGGGAGGCCCGGTTGCTGGCTGGACAACGCGGTCTGCTGGGCTGGGGGGGGTTTGGAGGAGCAACTGATGCCCTTTGCACTTTGGGTAGCAAGTGTCTGAGGTGTCTCTGGGCCCTGTGCCATGTGGGGGCGGGGGCGGGGGCGGGGTGGGAGGAGGAGGAGGAGGAGGAGGAGGAGGAGGTGGGAAGGGCCGTGGCCTGCAGTCGTGTTCCCCGGGGTGGCACAGCATGTGGCTTCTTCCACAGGCTGCTTGGCCTGGGCTCCCTGCACCTGGGCCTTTGGAGGACTGGCCCTGTGCTTGCCAACACTTCCTGCAGGGACCCAGAGCTGGGAGGTTGCATCTCTCAGCCCTGGGTCGGGCAGAGCCCCAGCGGGCCATGCCCACAACCTCTCTCAGCACGGGTCCCCCAGGGGGCTCCTTTGGGACCAGGATTCTCTTGCGGGTGACTCTTTAAGGTCTGGCCTCTGGATGGAGGGGCACCAGGAGTAGAGGAGCAGGAAGGGGAAGGGGGTGGCCATGCGAGGGGACACTTTCAGGCCAAGTCCCAGCTTCAGCCTGATCCTCCTGGGAACCCCGGGGTGGACATCACACCTCCTGGTTGCCCCGCTCTGAGACAAGGAGCCGGGCTTCGCATTCCCACAGCAGCCAGTCGTGGGCTGAGGACACCTGGGGCGTTGGGAACTCCCTGGCTTCTCCTTGGCTTAACATCTGGAGCTGCTTGTGAATCGTGCCGCCACACACACCCGAGTGCAGGTGTCTTCCGCACAGACTGCAGGCCTCGCTCTTCTGAATGCCGCTAGCTCGCCACCCACCCAAGGGAGAACCTGGTCAGGGTACTTTCTCTCGGGGGCAGACTCTCATCCGGGCGGGCTACCGGTGTCTCTGTTTGCTCGTTTCTTTCTTCCATTTCGGGAAAGGCTTCTTTACTGGGTGTGGAAATCTCCTATGCCTTTCCTCGCCTATTCTGTCAGCTTTCAAATTCTCTTTCGGTTGCCACCCTCACAGATGGATTAGGAAACTCTTTGCGGTGCACTCATTAGTGAAATGACCTCAATGACGCTGGAATCCAATATCTAATCGCCGATTTTTAGGGAGTCCACACGCCAGGGTGGTTGGGGTCCAATGCAGCCCCGGCCAGGCCCAGGCCCCTTGGACTGGGCCACAGGAGGACACAGAGGAGGGTCCCGGCCCCCACGGTATCGGTGTGGGCAGATCTCCAAGGGCTTGGGTGTTTTCCAGAGGGAGGAGATGGAGGGGACTGATTTCTTCAGCGCCCCACAAACCACGCCACCCCACCCCACCCATGGGACACATCCCTAGAGAGAGAGAGAGAGAGAGAGAGAGAGAGAGAGAGAGAGAGAGAGAGAGAGAGAGAGAGAGAGAGACGCCCCATACACTGGCTCCCCTCCCCCGTGCGCTGTGCCCCAGCCCTGGCCTGGGGAATAGGCGGCCGCCCGGCCTCAGGGTGGGGGGCGCAGCTGAAAGGGGTTGTGGGGGAGGGCGGCCCCTGGCTGGGGTCAAAGGGCGAGCGCCCCGCCCCTCCCGCCCGTGCGCAGTCAGCGGCCGCGGCGCGCTGGGGGTGGGGGGCGGGGAGGTGAAGGAGGCCAGGCGAGGAGAGGAGGGGGGCTGGAAGGGCTCCACCTTGGCGGGTCCAGCCGTGGAGGCGCATCTTGTGTGAGTGTGAGTGAGTGAGTGAGTGTGAGTGTGAGTGTGTGTGTATAGAGAGACAGCCCCCAAACCCGGCCCGGCGCTCCCTGCCCGCCCCGCCTGTCACCCCCGTCCCTCGGAGCCCGCCGGACCTGGCCGGCGAACTCAACAGGCCCGGCCCGGCGCGGGGCCTGGGGCGGGAGGAGGCGGCGGGGAAGCGCAGAGAGGCTCGGCTTCTTGAGCGGGGCAGGGGCGCCCTCCGCCGTCCACGGCCACACCACCCCGAACGCGCCCGATCCCGTCTGGTCTCGGAAGCTAAGCAGGGTCGGGCCTGGTTAGAACTTGGATGGGAGACCGCCCGGGAATACCGGGTGCCGTAGGCTTCTTCTTTTTTTTTTTTTTTTTGCCTCTGGTTCTGTCGCGTTTCTGGGAGTGCGGGGGCGGCCCGGGGTGGGGGTGACCCCCACCCTCAGCGCCCGCCGCGGTGCCTGGCGCCCCAGCCCGCACCGTGGGGCCTCCTCTTGTCCCGAGCCGTGACACCGCCGCCACGCGGCAGCATGCGTGGCTTCTGGACTGTCAGGTCTCAGACCAAAGGTCTGCTCTGTGGGAGCCGACACGCTGGAGGAAACCTTGAGAGTCTGAGAGGGGAGGGAGTTCCAGAAGAAGGCCAGGATGTCATTTTGAGGGAGTATGTGACCAGAACTCCTCCCGTTGCTTTTGGGGTTCTATGGGCTACACGTAGGAATCTTTGGTGGTGGCACCTGATGTTCGGGGATCCGGAGTCACACCCAGACCTGCTCCACAGGCCTCCTTTTACTTTTCTCTTCGGATTCATTTTTTTTTTTTTTTTTTTTTGAGACAGAGTCTCGGTTTGTTGCCCAGGCTAGAGTGAGTGCCGTGGCGTCAGCCTAGCTCACAGCAACTTCAAACTCCTGGGCTCGAGTGATCCTTCTGCCTCAGCCTCCCGGGTAGCTGGGACTGCAGGCATGCGCCACCATGCCCCGCTAATTTTTTATATATATATCAGTTGGCCAATTAATTTCTTTCTATTTATAGTAGAGACGGGCTCTCGCTCTTGCTCAGGCTGGTTTTGAACTCCTGACCTTGAGCAATCCGCCAGCCTCGGCCTCCCAAGAGCTAGGATTACAGGCGTGAGCCCCAGCGCCCGGCCGGATTCATTATTTTTAAAAAGTGTCTCTTATCTCTATTATTGCATTTTCTTTTCTCTCTCTTTTCAAGCAGATGATGGGAGTCCAAGTATTAAGGTGACATGTGTTGCCCGTGCCCCCCTCCCCCCCCGTGTTCTTATTCATTTACCCCTCATGTTGTTCCAGCATATTGTGGGGGCACCAATGTTCTGGACGGGTGCGTTGCCCTCTCCCAGCCTCCCCCCTCGGGTCAGAGCTTCAAGTGCGCCCATCCCCCAGTCGGTGCGTACCCACCCCATTCCTAATGGATGTGTATGCCCATCCCCTCCCCCCACCCGTCCGACACCCACCCGAAGAAGGTGATTCCTCTGTGTCCACTTAGGTGTCCATCGGTTCGTACCCATTTGCTGGTGAGCGCGAGCACGTGGTGCTCGTGTGTCCATTCTTGGGATACTTGGCTTACTGGAACGGGTTCCAGCTCTGGCCAGGAGAACCACGAGAGGTGCCCCCTCACCGCTGCTCCTCATAGCCGAATAGCACTCCGTGGTGTCCACGCGCCACATTTTATTTACCCACTCGTGGGTCGATGGGCACTCGGGTGGCTTCCAGGTCTTTGCGATTGTGACTTGTGCCCTGACACTAACCCTAACCCTTACCCAGCCCGTCTCCTCCACGGCCCCTGCCTGACTGACTCCTTCCCGCCCGGCCTATCACCTGTCACCGTCCTCTGCCCCTGCCTGACACGCTCCTCCCCGCCCGGGCCGTCACCGTCCTCGGCCCCTGCCTGACGGGGCTCCTCCGTCGCCTGGGCCTTCCAAGGGCTTGGTGTGGACGCTGGTTCCAGGACGCCCTCCCAGGAACCCGGTAGCAGGGCGGCCGCAGCGTCTCGCGCAACCCAACCGTCCGCCGGCTGGCCGCCGTGGCTAAGTGGCCTGCGGGGGACGTGCTCCCGCTGTGCCGTGGGGGCCCAGCCTGGTGTCTTCTCTGAGGCCCCGCGGCTGCCGCTCCCCGCAAGGGGAGAGCCGCGGAGGTGGGGACCGCCTCCTCATGGGGACGTACACCCAGCTCTCCACGTCGGATTCCGGGGCTCTCTGTCCTGCCAGAAGGCCCAGCTGGCCTGCGGGTCCTCAGAGTGGCAAAAACATCCGAAAACTGAGATTGAGGGTCCGGTGGGTGTCTGCACTTTTGTGCTGGGCACCCCAGGGAGGCCCGGGGGCTGGCTGGACAACGCGGTCTGCTGGGCTGGGGGGGGGGTTTGGAGGAGCAACTGATGCCCTTTGCACTTTGGGTAGCAAGTGTCTGAGGTGTCTCTGGGCCCTGTGCCATGTGGGGGCGGGGGCGGAGGCGGGGTGGGAGGAGGAGGAGGAGGAGGAGGAGGAGGAGGAGGAGGAGGAGGAGGAGGAGGAGGTGGGAAGGGCCGTGGCCTGCAGTCGTGTTCCCCGGGGTGGCACAGCATGTGGCTTCTTCCACAGGCTGCTTGGCCTGGGCTCCCTGCACCTGGGCCTTTGGAGGACTGGCCCTGTGCTTGCCAACACTTCCTGCAGGGACCCAGAGCTGGGAGGTTGCATCTCTCAGCCCTGGGTCGGGCAGAGCCCCAGCGGGCCATGCCCACAACCTCTCTCAGCAGGGGTCCCCCAGAAGGCTCCTTTGGGACCAGGATTCTCTTGCGGGTGACTCTTTAAGGTCTGGCCCCTGGATGGAGGGGCACCAGGAGTAGAGGAGCAGGAAGGGGAAGGGGGTGGCCATGCGAGGGGACACTTTCAGGCCAAGTCCCAGCTTCAGTCTGATCCTCCTGGGAACCCCGGGGTGGACATCACACCTCCTGGTTGCCCCGCTCTGAGACAAGGAGCCGGGCTTCGCATTCCCACAGCAGCCAGTCGTGGGCTGAGGACACCTGGGGCGTTGGGAACTCCCTGGCTTCTCCTTGGTTTAACATCTGGAGCTGCTTGTGAATCGTGCCGCCACACACACCCGAGTGCAGGTGTCTTCTGCACAGACTGCGGGCCTCGCTCTTCTGAATGCCGCTAGCTCGCGACCCACCCACGGGTGAACCTGGTCAGGGTACTTTCTCTCAGGGGCAGACTCTGATCCGGGCGGGCTACCGGTGTCTCTGTTTGCTCCTTTCTTTCTTCCACTTCGGGAAAGGCTTCCTTACTGGGTGTGGAAATCTCCTATGCCTTTCCTCGCCTATTCTGTCAGCTCTAAAATTCTCTTTCGGTTGCCACCCTCACAGATGGATTAGGAAACTCTTTGCGGTGCACTCATTAGTGAAATGACCTCAATGACGCTGGAATCCAATATCTAATCGCCAATTTTTAGCGAGTCCACACGCCAGGGTGGTCGGGGTCCAATGCAGCCCCGGCCAGGCCCAGGCCCCTTGGACTGGGCCACAGGAGGACACAGAGGAGGGTCCCGGCCCCCACGGTAGGTAGAGGTGCGGGCAGTTCTCCAAGGGCTTGGGTGTTTTCCAGAGGGAGGAGATGGAGGGGACTGATTTCTTCAGCGCCCCACAAACCACGCCACCCCACCCCACCCATGGGACACATCCCGAGAGAGAGAGAGAGAGAGACGCCCCATACACTGGCTCCCCTCCCCCGTGCGCTGTGCCCCAGCCCTGGCCCGGGGGAATAGGCGGCCGCCGGGCCACAGGGTGGGGGGCGCAGCTGAAAGGGGTTGTGGGGGAGGGCCGCCCCTGGCTGGGGTCAAAGGGCGAGCGCCCCGCCCCTCCCGCCCGTGCGCAGTCAGCGGCCCCGGCGCGCTGGGGGTGGGGGGCGGGGAGGTGAAGGAGGCCAGGCGAGGAGAGGAGGGGGGCTGGAAGGGCTCCACCTTGGCGGGTCCAGCCGTGGAGGCGCATCTTGTGTGAGTGTGAGTGAGTGAGTGCGTGTGAGTGTGAGTGTGTGTGTATACAGAGACAGCCCCCAACCCCGGCCCGCCGCTCCCTGCCCGCCCCGCCTGTCACCCCCGTCCCTCGGAGCCCGCGGGACGCGGCCGGCGAACTCAACAGGCCCGACCCGGCGCGGGGCCTGGGGCGGGAGGAGGCGGCGGGGAAGCGCAGAGAGGCTCGGCTTCTTGAGCGGGGCAGGGGCGCCCTCCGCCGTCCACGGCCACACCACCCCGAACGCGCCCGATCCCGTCTGGTCTCGGAAGCTAAGCAGGGTCGGGCCTGGTTAGAACTTGGATGGGAGACCGCCCGGGAATACCGGGTGCCGTAGGCTTCTTCTTTTTTTTTTTTTTGCCTCTGGTTCTGTCGCGTTTCTGGGAGTGCGGGGGCGGCCCGGGGTGGGGGTGACCCCCACCCTCAGCGCCCGCCGGCCGCGGTGCCTGGCGCCCCAGCCCGCACCGTGGGGCCTCCTCTTGTCCCGAGCCGTGACACCGCCGCCACGCGGCAGCATGCGTGGCTTCTGGACTGTCAGGTCTCAGACCAAAGGTCTGCTCTGTGGGAGCCGACACGCTGGAGGAAACCTTGAGAGTCTGAGAGGGGAGGGAGTTCCAGAAGAAGGCCAGGATGTCATTTTGAGGGAGTATGTGACCAGAACTCCTCCCGTTGCTTTTGGGGTTCTATGGGCTACACGTAGGAATCTTTGGTGGTGGCACCTGATGTTCGGGGATCCGGAGTCACACCCAGACCTGCTCCACAGGCCTCCTTTTACTTTTCTCTTCGGATTCATTTTTTTTTTTTTTTTTTTGAGACAGAGTCTCGGTTTGTTGCCCAGGCTAGAGTGAGTGCCGTGGCGTCAGCCTAGCTCACAGCAACTTCAAACTCCTGGGCTCGAGTGATCCTTCTGCCTCAGCCTCCCGGGTAGCTGGGACTGCAGGCATGCGCCACCATGCCCCGCTAATTTTTTATATATATATCAGTTGGCCAATTAATTTCTTTCTATTTATAGTAGAGACGGGGTCTCGCTCTTGCTCAGGCTGGTTTTGAACTCCTGACCTTGAGCAATCCGCCCGCCTCGGCCTCCCAAGAGCTAGGATTACAGGCGTGAGCCACAGCGCCCGGCCGGATTCATTATTTTTAAAAAGTGTCTCTTATCTCTATTATTGCATTTACTTTTCTCTCTCTTTTCAAGCAGATGATGGGAGTCCAAGTATTAAGGTGACATGTGTTGCCCGTGCCCCCCTCCCCCCCCCCGTGTTCTTATTCATTTACCCCTCATGTTGTTCCAGCATATTGTGGGGGCACCAATGTTAAGGACGGGTGCGTTGCCCTCTCCCAGCCTCCCCCCTCGGGTCAGAGCTTCAAGTGCGCCCATCCCCCAGTCGGTGCGTACCCACCCCATTCCTAATGGATGTGTATGCCCATCCCCTCCCCCCACCCGCCCGACACCCACCCGAAGAAGGTGATTCCTCTGTGTCCACTTAGGTGTCCATCGGTTCGTACCCATTTGCTGGTGAGCGCGAGCACGTGGTGCTCGTGTGTCCATTCTTGGGATACTTGGCTTACTGGAACGGGTTCCAGCTCTGGCCAGGAGAACCACGAGAGGTGCCCCCTCACCGCTGCTCCTCATAGCCGAATAGCACTCCGTGGTGTCCACGCGCCACATTTTATTTACCCACTCGTGGGTCGATGGGCACTCGGGTGGCTTCCAGGTCTTTGCGATTGTGACTTGTGCCCTGACACTAACCCTAACCCTTACCCAGCCCGTCTCCTCCACGGCCCCTGCCTGACTGACTCCTTCCCGCCCGGCCTATCACCTGTCACCGTCCTCTGCCCCTGCCTGACACGCTCCTCCCCGCCCGGGCCGTCACCGTCCTCGGCCCCTGCCTGACGGGGCTCCTCCGTCGCCTGGGCCTTCCAAGGGCTTGGTGTGGACGCTGGTTCCAGGACGCCCTCCCAGGAACCCGGTAGCAGGGCGGCCGCAGCGTCTCGCGCAACCCAACCGTCCGCCGGCTGGCCGCCGTGGCTAAGTGGCCTGCGGGGGACGTGCTCCCGCTGTGCCGTGGGGGCCCAGCCTGGTGTCTTCTCTGAGGCCCCGCGGCTGACGCTCCCCGCAAGGGGAGAGCCGCGGAGGTGGGGACCGCCTCCTCATGGGGACGTACACCCAGCTCTCCACGTCGGATTCCGGGGCTCTCTGTCCTGCCAGAAGGCCCAGCTGGCCTGCGGGTCCTCAGAGTGGCAAAAACATCCGAAAACTGAGATTGAGGGTCCGGTGGGTGTCTGCACTTTTGTGCTGGGCACCCCAGGGAGGCCCGGGGGCTGGCTGGACAACGCGGTCTGCTGGGCTGGGGGGGGGGGGTTTGGAGGAGCAACTGATGCCCTTTGCACTTTGGGTAGCAAGTGTCTGAGGTGTCTCTGGGCCCTGTGCCATGTGGGGGCGGGGGCGGAGGCGGGGTGGGAGGAGGAGGAGGAGGAGGAGGAGGAGGAGGAGGAGGAGGAGGAGGAGGTGGGAAGGGCCGTGGCCTGCAGTCATGTTCCCCGGGGTGGCACAGCATGTGGCTTCTTCCACGGGATGCTTGGCCTGGGCTCCCTGCACCTGGGCCTTTGGAGGACTGGCCCTGTGCTTGCCAACACTTCCTGCAGGGACCCAGAGCTGGGAGGTTGCATCTCTCAGCCCTGGGTCGGGCAGAGCCCCAGCGGGCCATGCCCACAACCTCTCTCAGCAGGGGTCCCCCAGAAGGCTCCTTTGGGACCAGGATTCTCTTGCGGGTGACTCTTTAAGGTCTGGCCCCTGGATGGAGGGGCACCAGGAGTAGAGGAGCAGGAAGGGGAAGGGGGTGGCCATGCGAGGGGACACTTTCAGGCCAAGTCCCAGCTTCAGTCTGATCCTCCTGGGAACCCCGGGGTGGACATCACACCTCCTGGTTGCCCCGCTCTGAGACAAGGAGCCGGGCTTCGCATTCCCACAGCAGCCAGTCGTGGGCTGAGGACACCTGGGGCGTTGGGAACTCCCTGGCTTCTCCTTGGTTTAACATCTGGAGCTGCTTGTGAATCGTGCCGCCACACACACCCGAGTGCAGGTGTCTTCTGCACAGACTGCGGGCCTCGCTCTTCTGAATGCCGCTAGCTCGCGACCCACCCACGGGTGAACCTGGTCAGGGTACTTTCTCTCAGGGGCAGACTCTGATCCGGGCGGGCTACCGGTGTCTCTGTTTGCTCCTTTCTTTCTTCCACTTCGGGAAAGGCTTCCTTACTGGGTGTGGAAATCTCCTATGCCTTTCCTCGCCTATTCTGTCAGCTCTAAAATTCTCTTTCGGTTGCCACCCTCACAGATGGATTAGGAAACTCTTTGCGGTGCACTCATTAGTGAAATGACCTCAATGACGCTGGAATCCAATATCTAATCGCCAATTTTTAGCGAGTCCACACGCCAGGGTGGTCGGGGTCCAATGCAGCCCCGGCCAGGCCCAGGCCCCTTGGACTGGGCCACAGGAGGACACAGAGGAGGGTCCCGGCCCCCACGGTAGGTAGAGGTGCGGGCAGTTCTCCAAGGGCTTGGGTGTTTTCCAGAGGGAGGAGATGGAGGGGACTGATTTCTTCAGCGCCCCACAAACCACGCCACCCCACCCCACCCATGGGACACATCCCGAGAGAGAGAGAGACGCCCCATACACTGGCTCCCCTCCCCCGTGCGCTGTGCCCCAGCCCTGGCCCGGGGGAATAGGCGGCCGCCGGGCCACAGGGTGGGGGGCGCAGCTGAAAGGGGTTGTGGGGGAGGGCCGCCCCTGGCTGGGGTCAAAGGGCGAGCGCCCCGCCCCTCCCGCCCGTGCGCAGTCAGCGGCCCCGGCGCGCTGGGGGTGGGGGGCGGGGAGGTGAAGGAGGCCAGGCAAGGAGAGGAGGGGGGCTGGAAGGGCTCCACCTTGGCGGGTCCAGCCGTGGAGGCGCATCTTGTGTGAGTGTGAGTGAGTGAGTGCGTGTGAGTGTGAGTGTGTGTGTATACAGAGACAGCCCCCAACCCCGGCCCGCCGCTCCCTGCCCGCCCCGCCTGTCACCCCCGTCCCTCGGAGCCCGCGGGACCCGGCCGGCGAACTCAACAGGCCCGACCCGGCGCGGGGCCTGGGGCGGGAGGAGGCGGCGGGGAAGCGCAGAGAGGCTCGGCTTCTTGAGCGGGGCAGGGGCGCCCTCCGCCGTCCACGGCCACACCACCCCGAACGCGCCCGATCCCGTCTGGTCTCGGAAGCTAAGCAGGGTTGGGCCTGGTTAGAACTTGGATGGGAGACCGCCCGGGAATACCGGGTGCCGTAGGCTTCTTTTTTTTTTTTTTTTGCCTCTGGTTCTGTCGCGTTTCTGGGAGTGCGGGGGCGGCCCGGGGTGGGGGTGACCCCCACCCTCAGCGCCCGCCGGCCGCGGTGCCTGGCGCCCCAGCCCGCACCGTGGGGCCTCCTCTTGTCCCGAGCCGTGACACCGCCGCCACGCGGCAGCATGCGTGGCTTCTGGACTGTCAGGTCTCAGACCAAAGGTCTGCTCTGTGGGAGCCGACACGCTGGAGGAAACCTTGAGAGTCTGAGAGGGGAGGCAGTTCCAGAAGAAGGCCAGGATGTCATTTTGAGGGAGTATGTGACCAGAACTCCTCCCGTTGCTTTTGGGGTTCTATGGGCTACACGTAGGAATCTTTGGTGGTGGCACCTGATGTTCGGGGATCCGGAGTCACACCCAGACCTGCTCCACAGGCCTCCTTTTACTTTTCTCTTCGGATTCATTTTTTTTTTTTTTTTTTTTTGAGACAGAGTCTCGGTTTGTTGCCCAGGCTAGAGTGAGTGCCGTGGCGTCAGCCTAGCTCACAGCAACTTCAAACTCCTGGGCTCGAGTGATCCTTCTGCCTCAGCCTCCCGGGTAGCTGGGACTGCAGGCATGCGCCACCATGCCCCGCTAATTTTTTATATATATATCAGTTGGCCAATTAATTTCTTTCTATTTATAGTAGAGACGGGGTCTCGCTCTTGCTCAGGCTGGTTTTGAACTCCTGACCTTGAGCAATCCGCCCGCCTCGGCCTCCCAAGAGCTAGGATTACAGGCGTGAGCCACAGCGCCCGGCCGGATTCATTATTTTTAAAAAGTGTCTCTTATCTCTATTATTGCATTTACTTTTCTCTCTCTTTTCAAGCAGATGATGGGAGTCCAAGTATTAAGGTGACATGTGTTGCCCGTGCCCCCCTCCCCCCCCCCCGTGTTCTTATTCATTTACCCCTCATGTTGTTCCAGCATATTGTGGGGGCACCAATGTTAAGGACGGGTGCGTTGCCCTCTCCCAGCCTCCCCCCTCGGGTCAGAGCTTCAAGTGCGCCCATCCCCCAGTCGGTGCGTACCCACCCCATTCCTAATGGATGTGTATGCCCATCCCCTCCCCCCACCCGCCCGACACCCACCCGAAGAAGGTGATTCCTCTGTGTCCACTTAGGTGTCCATCGGTTCGTACCCATTTGCTGGTGAGCGCGAGCACGTGGTGCTCGTGTGTCCATTCTTGGGATACTTGGCTTACTGGAACGGGTTCCAGCTCTGGCCAGGAGAACCACGAGAGGTGCCCCCTCACCGCTGCTCCTCATAGCCGAATAGCACTCCGTGGTGTCCACGCGCCACATTTTATTTACCCACTCGTGGGTCGATGGGCACTCGGGTGGCTTCCAGGTCTTTGCGATTGTGACTTGTGCCCTGACACTAACCCTAACCCTTACCCAGCCCGTCTCCTCCACGGCCCCTGCCTGACTGACTCCTTCCCGCCCGGCCTATCACCTGTCACCGTCCTCTGCCCCTGCCTGACACGCTCCTCCCCGCCCGGGCCGTCACCGTCCTCGGCCCCTGCCTGACGGGGCTCCTCCGTCGCCTGGGCCTTCCAAGGGCTTGGTGTGGACGCTGGTTCCAGGACGCCCTCCCAGGAACCCGGTAGCAGGGCGGCCGCAGCGTCTCGCGCAACCCAACCGTCCGCCGGCTGGCCGCCGTGGCTAAGTGGCCTGCGGGGGACGTGCTCCCGCTGTGCCGTGGGGGCCCAGCCTGGTGTCTTCTCTGAGGCCCCGCGGCTGCCGCTCCCCGCAAGGGGAGAGCCGCGGAGGTGGGGACCGCCTCCTCATGGGGACGTACACCCAGCTCTCCACGTCGGATTCCGGGGCTCTCTGTCCTGCCAGAAGGCCCAGCTGGCCTGCGGGTCCTCAGAGTGGCAAAAACATCCGAAAACTGAGATTGAGGGTCCGGTGGGTGTCTGCACTTTTGTGCTGGGCACCCCAGGGAGGCCCGGGGGCTGGCTGGACAACGCGGTCTGCTGGGCTGGGGGGGGGGTTTGGAGGAGCAACTGATGCCCTTTGCACTTTGGGTAGCAAGTGTCTGAGGTGTCTCTGGGCCCTGTGCCATGTGGGGGCGGGGGCGGAGGCGGGGTGGGAGGAGGAGGAGGAGGAGGAGGAGGAGGAGGAGGTGGGAAGGGCCGTGGCCTGCAGTCGTGTTCCCCGGGGTGGCACAGCATGTGGCTTCTTCCACGGGATGCTTGGCCTGGGCTCCCTGCACCTGGGCCTTTGGAGGACTGGCCCTGTGCTTGCCAACACTTCCTGCAGGGACCCAGAGCTGGGAGGTTGCATCTCTCAGCCCTGGGTCGGGCAGAGCCCCAGCGGGCCATGCCCACAACCTCTCTCAGCAGGGGTCCCCCAGAAGGCTCCTTTGGGACCAGGATTCTCTTGCGGGTGACTCTTTAAGGTCTGGCCCCTGGATGGAGGGGCACCAGGAGTAGAGGAGCAGGAAGGGGAAGGGGGTGGCCATGCGAGGGGACACTTTCAGGCCAAGTCCCAGCTTCAGTCTGATCCTCCTGGGAACCCCGGGGTGGACATCACACCTCCTGGTTGCCCCGCTCTGAGACAAGGAGCCGGGCTTCGCATTCCCACAGCAGCCAGTCGTGGGCTGAGGACACCTGGGGCGTTGGGAACTCCCTGGCTTCTCCTTGGTTTAACATCTGGAGCTGCTTGTGAATCGTGCCGCCACACACACCCGAGTGCAGGTGTCTTCTGCACAGACTGCGGGCCTCGCTCTTCTGAATGCCGCTAGCTCGCCACCCACCCACGGGTGAACCTGGTCAGGGTACTTTCTCTCAGGGGCAGACTCTGATCCGGGCGGGCTACCGGTGTCTCTGTTTGCTCCTTTCTTTCTTCCACTTCGGGAAAGGCTTCCTTACTGGGTGTGGAAATCTCCTATGCCTTTCCTCGCCTATTCTGTCAGCTCTAAAATTCTCTTTCGGTTGCCACCCTCACAGATGGATTAGGAAACTCTTTGCGGTGCACTCATTAGTGAAATGACCTCAATGACGCTGGAATCCAATATCTAATCGCCAATTTTTAGCGAGTCCACACGCCAGGGTGGTCGGGGTCCAATGCAGCCCCGGCCAGGCCCAGGCCCCTTGGACTGGGCCACAGGAGGACACAGAGGAGGGTCCCGGCCCCCACGGTAGGTAGAGGTGCGGGCAGTTCTCCAAGGGCTTGGGTGTTTTCCAGAGGGAGGAGATGGAGGGGACTGATTTCTTCAGCGCCCCACAAACCACGCCACCCCACCCCACCCATGGGACACATCCCGAGAGAGAGAGAGACGCCCCATACACTGGCTCCCCTCCCCCGTGCGCTGTGCCCCAGCCCTGGCCCGGGGGAATAGGCGGCCGCCGGGCCACAGGGTGGGGGGCGCAGCTGAAAGGGGTTGTGGGGGAGGGCCGCCCCTGGCTGGGGTCAAAGGGCGAGCGCCCCGCCCCTCCCGCCCGTGCGCAGTCAGCGGCCCCGGCGCGCTGGGGGTGGGGGGCGGGGAGGTGAAGGAGGCCAGGCGAGGAGAGGAGGGGGGCTGGAAGGGCTCCACCTTGGCGGGTCCAGCCGTGGAGGCGCATCTTGTGTGAGTGTGAGTGAGTGAGTGCGTGTGAGTGTGAGTGTGTGTGTATACAGAGACAGCCCCCAACCCCGGCCCGCCGCTCCCTGCCCGCCCCGCCTGTCACCCCCGTCCCTCGGAGCCCGCGGGACCCGGCCGGCGAACTCAACAGGCCCGACCCGGCGCGGGGCCTGGGGCGGGAGGAGGCGGCGGGGAAGCGCAGAGAGGCTCGGCTTCTTGAGCGGGGCAGGGGCGCCCTCCGCCGTCCACGGCCACACCACCCCGAACGCGCCCGATCCCGTCTGGTCTCGGAAGCTAAGCAGGGTCGGGCCTGGTTAGAACTTGGATGGGAGACCGCCCGGGAATACCGGGTGCCTTAGGCTTCTTTTTTTTTTTTTTTTGCCTCTGGTTCTGTCGCGTTTCTGGGAGTGCGGGGGCGGCCCGGGGTGGGGGTGACCCCCACCCTCAGCGCCCGCCGGCCGCGGTGCCTGGCGCCCCAGCCCGCACCGTGGGGCCTCCTCTTGTCCCGAGCCGTGACACCGCCGCCACGCGGCAGCATGCGTGGCTTCTGGACTGTCAGGTCTCAGACCAAAGGTCTGCTCTGTGGGAGCCGACACGCTGGAGGAAACCTTGAGAGTCTGAGAGGGGAGGGAGTTCCAGAAGAAGGCCAGGATGTCATTTTGAGGGAGTATGTGACCAGAACTCCTCCCGTTGCTTTTGGGGTTCTATGGGCTACACGTAGGAATCTTTGGTGGTGGCACCTGATGTTCGGGGATCCGGAGTCACACCCAGACCTGCTCCACAGGCCTCCTTTTACTTTTCTCTTCGGATTCATTTTTTTTTTTTTTTTTTTTTGAGACAGAGTCTCGGTTTGTTGCCCAGGCTAGAGTGAGTGCCGTGGCGTCAGCCTAGCTCACAGCAACTTCAAACTCCTGGGCTCGAGTGATCCTTCTGCCTCAGCCTCCCGGGTAGCTGGGACTGCAGGCATGCGCCACCATGCCCCGCTAATTTTTTATATATATATCAGTTGGCCAATTAATTTCTTTCTATTTATAGTAGAGACGGGGTCTCGCTCTTGCTCAGGCTGGTTTTGAACTCCTGACCTTGAGCAATCCGCCCGCCTCGGCCTCCCAAGAGCTAGGATTACAGGCGTGAGCCACAGCGCCCGGCCAGATTCATTATTTTTAAAAAGTGTCTCTTATCTCTATTATTGCATTTACTTTTCTCTCTCTTTTCAAGCAGATGATGGGAGTCCAAGTATTAAGGTGACATGTGTTGCCCGTGCCCCCCTCCCCCCCCCCCCCGTGTTCTTATTCATTTACCCCTCATGTTGTTCCAGCATATTGTGGGGGCACCAATGTTAAGGACGGGTGCGTTGCCCTCTCCCAGCCTCCCCCCTCGGGTCAGAGCTTCAAGTGCGCCCATCCCCCAGTCGGTGCGTACCCACCCCATTCCTAATGGATGTGTATGCCCATCCCCTCCCCCCACCCGCCCGACACCCACCCGAAGAAGGTGATTCCTCTGTGTCCACTTAGGTGTCCATCGGTTCGTACCCATTTGCTGGTGAGCGCGAGCACGTGGTGCTCGTGTGTCCATTCTTGGGATACTTGGCTTACTGGAACGGGTTCCAGCTCTGGCCAGGAGAACCACGAGAGGTGCCCCCTCACCGCTGCTCCTCATAGCCGAATAGCACTCCGTGGTGTCCACGCGCCACATTTTATTTACCCACTCGTGGGTCGATGGGCACTCGGGTGGCTTCCAGGTCTTTGCGATTGTGACTTGTGCCCTGACACTAACCCTAACCCTTACCCAGCCCGTCTCCTCCACGGCCCCTGCCTGACTGACTCCTTCCCGCCCGGCCTATCACCTGTCACCGTCCTCTGCCCCTGCCTGACACGCTCCTCCCCGCCCGGGCCGTCACCGTCCTCGGCCCCTGCCTGACGGGGCTCCTCCGTCGCCTGGGCCTTCCAAGGGCTTGGTGTGGACGCTGGTTCCAGGACGCCCTCCCAGGAACCCGGTAGCAGGGCGGCCGCAGCGTCTCGCGCAACCCAACCGTCCGCCGGCTGGCCGCCGTGGCTAAGTGGCCTGCGGGGGACGTGCTCCCGCTGTGCCGTGGGGGCCCAGCCTGGTGTCTTCTCTGAGGCCCCGCGGCTGCCGCTCCCCGCAAGGGGAGAGCCGCGGAGGTGGGGACCGCCTCCTCATGGGGACGTACACCCAGCTCTCCACGTCGGATTCCGGGGCTCTCTGTCCTGCCAGAAGGCCCAGCTGGCCTGCGGGTCCTCAGAGTGGCAAAAACATCCGAAAACTGAGATTGAGGGTCCGGTGGGTGTCTGCACTTTTGTGCTGGGCACCCCAGGGAGGCCCGGGGGCTGGCTGGACAACGCGGTCTGCTGGGCTGGGGGGGGGGTTTGGAGGAGCAACTGATGCCCTTTGCACTTTGGGTAGCAAGTGTCTGAGGTGTCTCTGGGCCCTGTGCCATGTGGGGGCGGGGGCGGAGGCGGGGTGGGAGGAGGAGGAGGAGGAGAAGGAGGAGGAGGAGGAGGAGGAGGAGGAGGAGGAGGTGGGAAGGGCCGTGGCCTGCAGTCGTGTTCCCCGGGGTGGCACAGCATGTGGCTTCTTCCACGGGATGCTTGGCCTGGGCTCCCTGCACCTGGGCCTTTGGAGGACTGGCCCTGTGCTTGCCAACACTTCCTGCAGGGACCCAGAGCTGGGAGGTTGCATCTCTCAGCCCTGGGTCGGGCAGAGCCCCAGCGGGCCATGCCCACAACCTCTCTCAGCAGGGGTCCCCCAGAAGGCTCCTTTGGGACCAGGATTCTCTTGCGGGTGACTCTTTAAGGTCTGGCCCCTGGATGGAGGGGCACCAGGAGTAGAGGAGCAGGAAGGGGAAGGGGGTGGCCATGCGAGGGGACACTTTCAGGCCAAGTCCCAGCTTCAGTCTGATCCTCCTGGGAACCCCGGGGTGGACATCACACCTCCTGGTTGCCCCGCTCTGAGACAAGGAGCCGGGCTTCGCATTCCCACAGCAGCCAGTCGTGGGCTGAGGACACCTGGGGCGTTGGGAACTCCCTGGCTTCTCCTTGGTTTAACATCTGGAGCTGCTTGTGAATCGTGCCGCCACACACACCCGAGTGCAGGTGTCTTCTGCACAGACTGCGGGCCTCGCTCTTCTGAATGCCGCTAGCTCGCGACCCACCCACGGGTGAACCTGGTCAGGGTACTTTCTCTCAGGGGCAGACTCTGATCCGGGCGGGCTACCGGTGTCTCTGTTTGCTCCTTTCTTTCTTCCACTTCGGGAAAGGCTTCCTTACTGGGTGTGGAAATCTCCTATGCCTTTCCTCGCCTATTCTGTCAGCTCTAAAATTCTCTTTCGGTTGCCACCCTCACAGATGGATTAGGAAACTCTTTGCGGTGCACTCATTAGTGAAATGACCTCAATGACGCTGGAATCCAATATCTAATCGCCAATTTTTAGCGAGTCCACACGCCAGGGTGGTCGGGGTCCAATGCAGCCCCGGCCAGGCCCAGGCCCCTTGGACTGGGCCACAGGAGGACACAGAGGAGGGTCCCGGCCCCCACGGTAGGTAGAGGTGCGGGCAGTTCTCCAAGGGCTTGGGTGTTTTCCAGAGGGAGGAGATGGAGGGGACTGATTTCTTCAGCGCCCCACAAACCACGCCACCCCACCCCACCCATGGGACACATCCCGAGAGAGAGAGAGACGCCCCATACACTGGCTCCCCTCCCCCGTGCGCTGTGCCCCAGCCCTGGCCCGGGGGAATAGGCGGCCGCCGGGCCACAGGGTGGGGGGCGCAGCTGAAAGGGGTTGTGGGGGAGGGCCGCCCCTGGCTGGGGTCAAAGGGCGAGCGCCCCGCCCCTCCCGCCCGTGCGCAGTCAGCGGCCCCGGCGCGCTGGGGGTGGGGGGCGGGGAGGTGAAGGAGGCCAGGCGAGGAGAGGAGGGGGGCTGGAAGGGCTCCACCTTGGCGGGTCCAGCCGTGGAGGCGCATCTTGTGTGAGTGTGAGTGAGTGAGTGCGTGTGAGTGTGAGTGTGTGTGTATACAGAGACAGCCCCCAACCCCGGCCCGCCGCTCCCTGCCCGCCCCGCCTGTCACCCCCGTCCCTCGGAGCCCGCGGGACCCGGCCGGCGAACTCAACAGGCCCGACCCGGCGCGGGGCCTGGGGCGGGAGGAGGCGGCGGGGAAGCGCAGAGAGGCTCGGCTTCTTGAGCGGGGCAGGGGCGCCCTCCGCCGTCCACGGCCACACCACCCCGAACGCGCCCGATCCCGTCTGGTCTCGGAAGCTAAGCAGGGTCGGGCCTGGTTAGAACTTGGATGGGAGACCGCCCGGGAATACCGGGTGCCGTAGGCTTCTTCTTTTTTTTTTTTTTTGCCTCTGGTTCTGTCGCGTTTCTGGGAGTGCGGGGGCGGCCCGGGGTGGGGGTGACCCCCACCCTCAGCGCCCGCCGGCCGCGGTGCCTGGCGCCCCAGCCCGCACCGTGGGGCCTCCTCTTGTCCCGAGCCGTGACACCGCCGCCACGCGGCAGCATGCGTGGCTTCTGGACTGTCAGGTCTCAGACCAAAGGTCTGCTCTGTGGGAGCCGACACGCTGGAGGAAACCTTGAGAGTCTGAGAGGGGAGGGAGTTCCAGAAGAAGGCCAGGATGTCATTTTGAGGGAGTATGTGACCAGAACTCCTCCCGTTGCTTTTGGGGTTCTATGGGCTACACGTAGGAATCTTTGGTGGTGGCACCTGATGTTCGGGGATCCGGAGTCACACCCAGACCTGCTCCACAGGCCTCCTTTTACTTTTCTCTTCGGATTCATTTTTTTTTTTTTTTTTTTTGAGACAGAGTCTCGGTTTGTTGCCCAGGCTAGAGTGAGTGCCGTGGCGTCAGCCTAGCTCACAGCAACTTCAAACTCCTGGGCTCGAGTGATCCTTCTGCCTCAGCCTCCCGGGTAGCTGGGACTGCAGGCATGCGCCACCATGCCCCGCTAATTTTTTATATATATATCAGTTGGCCAATTAATTTCTTTCTATTTATAGTAGAGACGGGGTCTCGCTCTTGCTCAGGCTGGTTTTGAACTCCTGACCTTGAGCAATCCGCCCGCCTCGGCCTCCCAAGAGCTAGGATTACAGGCGTGAGCCACAGCGCCCGGCCAGATTCATTATTTTTAAAAAGTG
Organism: Microcebus murinus; assembly: GCF_040939455.1. Classification (NCBI taxonomy): domain Eukaryota; kingdom Metazoa; phylum Chordata; class Mammalia; order Primates; family Cheirogaleidae; genus Microcebus; species Microcebus murinus. The sequence continues at coordinate 1,862,127 of NC_134116.1, read as the reverse complement.
TCTCTTATCTCTATTATTGCATTTACTTTTCTCTCTCTTTTCAAGCAGATGATGGGAGTCCAAGTATTAAGGTGACATGTGTTGCCCGTGCCCCCCTCCCCCCCCCCCGTGTTCTTATTCATTTACCCCTCATGTTGTTCCAGCATATTGTGGGGGCACCAATGTTAAGGACGGGTGCGTTGCCCTCTCCCAGCCTCCCCCCTCGGGTCAGAGCTTCAAGTGCGCCCATCCCCCAGTCGGTGCGTACCCACCCCATTCCTAATGGATGTGTATGCCCATCCCCTCCCCCCACCCGCCCGACACCCACCCGAAGAAGGTGATTCCTCTGTGTCCACTTAGGTGTCCATCGGTTCGTACCCATTTGCTGGTGAGCGCGAGCACGTGGTGCTCGTGTGTCCATTCTTGGGATACTTGGCTTACTGGAACGGGTTCCAGCTCTGGCCAGGAGAACCACGAGAGGTGCCCCCTCACCGCTGCTCCTCATAGCCGAATAGCACTCCGTGGTGTCCACGCGCCACATTTTATTTACCCACTCGTGGGTCGATGGGCACTCGGGTGGCTTCCAGGTCTTTGCGATTGTGACTTGTGCCCTGACACTAACCCTAACCCTTACCCAGCCCGTCTCCTCCACGGCCCCTGCCTGACTGACTCCTTCCCGCCCGGCCTATCACCTGTCACCGTCCTCTGCCCCTGCCTGACACGCTCCTCCCCGCCCGGGCCGTCACCGTCCTCGGCCCCTGCCTGACGGGGCTCCTCCGTCGCCTGGGCCTTCCAAGGGCTTGGTGTGGACGCTGGTTCCAGGACGCCCTCCCAGGAACCCGGTAGCAGGGCGGCCGCAGCGTCTCGCGCAACCCAACCGTCCGCCGGCTGGCCGCCGTGGCTAAGTGGCCTGCGGGGGACGTGCTCCCGCTGTGCCGTGGGGGCCCAGCCTGGTGTCTTCTCTGAGGCCCCGCGGCTGCCGCTCCCCGCAAGGGGAGAGCCGCGGAGGTGGGGACCGCCTCCTCATGGGGACGTACACCCAGCTCTCCACGTCGGATTCCGGGGCTCTCTGTCCTGCCAGAAGGCCCAGCTGGCCTGCGGGTCCTCAGAGTGGCAAAAACATCCGAAAACTGAGATTGAGGGTCCGGTGGGTGTCTGCACTTTTGTGCTGGGCACCCCAGGGAGGCCCGGGGGCTGGCTGGACAACGCGGTCTGCTGGGCTGGGGGGGGGGGTTTGGAGGAGCAACTGATGCCCTTTGCACTTTGGGTAGCAAGTGTCTGAGGTGTCTCTGGGCCCTGTGCCATGTGGGGGCGGGGGCGGAGGCGGGGTGGGAGGAGGAGGAGGAGGAGGAGGAGGAGGAGGAGGAGGAGGTGGGAAGGGCCGTGGCCTGCAGTCGTGTTCCCCGGGGTGGCACAGCATGTGGCTTCTTCCACGGGATGCTTGGCCTGGGCTCCCTGCACCTGGGCCTTTGGAGGACTGGCCCTGTGCTTGCCAACACTTCCTGCAGGGACCCAGAGCTGGGAGGTTGCATCTCTCAGCCCTGGGTCGGGCAGAGCCCCAGCGGGCCATGCCCACAACCTCTCTCAGCAGGGGTCCCCCAGAAGGCTCCTTTGGGACCAGGATTCTCTTGCGGGTGACTCTTTAAGGTCTGGCCCCTGGATGGAGGGGCACCAGGAGTAGAGGAGCAGGAAGGGGAAGGGGGTGGCCATGCGAGGGGACACTTTCAGGCCAAGTCCCAGCTTCAGTCTGATCCTCCTGGGAACCCCGGGGTGGACATCACACCTCCTGGTTGCCCCGCTCTGAGACAAGGAGCCGGGCTTCGCATTCCCACAGCAGCCAGTCGTGGGCTGAGGACACCTGGGGCGTTGGGAACTCCCTGGCTTCTCCTTGGTTTAACATCTGGAGCTGCTTGTGAATCGTGCCGCCACACACACCCGAGTGCAGGTGTCTTCTGCACAGACTGCGGGCCTCGCTCTTCTGAATGCCGCTAGCTCGCGACCCACCCACGGGTGAACCTGGTCAGGGTACTTTCTCTCAGGGGCAGACTCTGATCCGGGCGGGCTACCGGTGTCTCTGTTTGCTCCTTTCTTTCTTCCACTTCGGGAAAGGCTTCCTTACTGGGTGTGGAAATCTCCTATGCCTTTCCTCGCCTATTCTGTCAGCTCTAAAATTCTCTTTCGGTTGCCACCCTCACAGATGGATTAGGAAACTCTTTGCGGTGCACTCATTAGTGAAATGACCTCAATGACGCTGGAATCCAATATCTAATCGCCAATTTTTAGCGAGTCCACACGCCAGGGTGGTCGGGGTCCAATGCAGCCCCGGCCAGGCCCAGGCCCCTTGGACTGGGCCACAGGAGGACACAGAGGAGGGTCCCGGCCCCCACGGTAGGTAGAGGTGCGGGCAGTTCTCCAAGGGCTTGGGTGTTTTCCAGAGGGAGGAGATGGAGGGGACTGATTTCTTCAGCGCCCCACAAACCACGCCACCCCACCCCACCCATGGGACACATCCCGAGAGAGAGAGAGACGCCCCATACACTGGCTCCCCTCCCCCGTGCGCTGTGCCCCAGCCCTGGCCCGGGGGAATAGGCGGCCGCCAGGCCACAGGGTGGGGGGCGCAGCTGAAAGGGGTTGTGGGGGAGGGCCGCCCCTGGCTGGGGTCAAAGGGCGAGCGCCCCGCCCCTCCCGCCCGTGCGCAGTCAGCGGCCCCGGCGCGCTGGGGGTGGGGGGCGGGGAGGTGAAGGAGGCCAGGCGAGGAGAGGAGGGGGGCTGGAAGGGCTCCACCTTGGCGGGTCCAGCCGTGGAGGCGCATCTTGTGTGAGTGTGAGTGAGTGAGTGCGTGTGAGTGTGAGTGTGTGTGTATACAGAGACAGCCCCCAACCCCGGCCCGCCGCTCCCTGCCCGCCCCGCCTGTCACCCCCGTCCCTCGGAGCCCGCGGGACCCGGCCGGCGAACTCAACAGGCCCGACCCGGCGCGGGGCCTGGGGCGGGAGGAGGCGGCGGGGAAGCGCAGAGAGGCTCGGCTTCTTGAGCGGGGCAGGGGCGCCCTCCGCCGTCCACGGCCACACCACCCCGAACGCGCCCGATCCCGTCTGGTCTCGGAAGCTAAGCAGGGTCGGGCCTGGTTAGAACTTGGATGGGAGACCGCCCGGGAATACCGGGTGCCGTAGGCTTCTTCTTTTTTTTTTTTTTTGCCTCTGGTTCTGTCGCGTTTCTGGGAGTGCGGGGGCGGCCCGGGGTGGGGGTGACCCCCACCCTCAGCGCCCGCCGGCCGCGGTGCCTGGCGCCCCAGCCCGCACCGTGGGGCCTCCTCTTGTCCCGAGCCGTGACACCGCCGCCACGCGGCAGCATGCGTGGCTTCTGGACTGTCAGGTCTCAGACCAAAGGTCTGCTCTGTGGGAGCCGACACGCTGGAGGAAACCTTGAGAGTCTGAGAGGGGAGGGAGTTCCAGAAGAAGGCCAGGATGTCATTTTGAGGGAGTATGTGACCAGAACTCCTCCCGTTGCTTTTGGGGTTCTATGGGCTACACGTAGGAATCTTTGGTGGTGGCACCTGATGTTCGGGGATCCGGAGTCACACCCAGACCTGCTCCACAGGCCTCCTTTTACTTTTCTCTTCGGATTCATTTTTTTTTTTTTTTTTTTTTTGAGACAGAGTCTCGGTTTGTTGCCCAGGCTAGAGTGAGTGCCGTGGCGTCAGCCTAGCTCACAGCAACTTCAAACTCCTGGGCTCGAGTGATCCTTCTGCCTCAGCCTCCCGGGTAGCTGGGACTGCAGGCATGCGCCACCATGCCCCGCTAATTTTTTATATATATATCAGTTGGCCAATTAATTTCTTTCTATTTATAGTAGAGACGGGGTCTCGCTCTTGCTCAGGCTGGTTTTGAACTCCTGACCTTGAGCAATCCGCCCGCCTCGGCCTCCCAAGAGCTAGGATTACAGGCGTGAGCCACAGCGCCCGGCCGGATTCATTATTTTTAAAAAGTGTCTCTTATCTCTATTATTGCATTTACTTTTCTCTCTCTTTTCAAGCAGATGATGGGAGTCCAAGTATTAAGGTGACATGTGTTGCCCGTGCCCCCCTCCCCCCCCCGTGTTCTTATTCATTTACCCCTCATGTTGTTCCAGCATATTGTGGGGGCACCAATGTTAAGGACGGGTGCGTTGCCCTCTCCCAGCCTCCCCCCTCGGGTCAGAGCTTCAAGTGCGCCCATCCCCCAGTCGGTGCGTACCCACCCCATTCCTAATGGATGTGTATGCCCATCCCCTCCCCCCACCCGCCCGACACCCACCCGAAGAAGGTGATTCCTCTGTGTCCACTTAGGTGTCCATCGGTTCGTACCCATTTGCTGGTGAGCGCGAGCACGTGGTGCTCGTGTGTCCATTCTTGGGATACTTGGCTTACTGGAACGGGTTCCAGCTCTGGCCAGGAGAACCACGAGAGGTGCCCCCTCACCGCTGCTCCTCATAGCCGAATAGCACTCCGTGGTGTCCACGCGCCACATTTTATTTACCCACTCGTGGGTCGATGGGCACTCGGGTGGCTTCCAGGTCTTTGCGATTGTGACTTGTGCCCTGACACTAACCCTAACCCTTACCCAGCCCGTCTCCTCCACGGCCCCTGCCTGACTGACTCCTTCCCGCCCGGCCTATCACCTGTCACCGTCCTCTGCCCCTGCCTGACACGCTCCTCCCCGCCCGGGCCGTCACCGTCCTCGGCCCCTGCCTGACGGGGCTCCTCCGTCGCCTGGGCCTTCCAAGGGCTTGGTGTGGACGCTGGTTCCAGGACGCCCTCCCAGGAACCCGGTAGCAGGGCGGCCGCAGCGTCTCGCGCAACCCAACCGTCCGCCGGCTGGCCGCCGTGGCTAAGTGGCCTGCGGGGGACGTGCTCCCGCTGTGCCGTGGGGGCCCAGCCTGGTGTCTTCTCTGAGGCCCCGCGGCTGCCGCTCCCCGCAAGGGGAGAGCCGCGGAGGTGGGGACCGCCTCCTCATGGGGACGTACACCCAGCTCTCCACGTCGGATTCCGGGGCTCTCTGTCCTGCCAGAAGGCCCAGCTGGCCTGCGGGTCCTCAGAGTGGCAAAAACATCCGAAAACTGAGATTGAGGGTCCGGTGGGTGTCTGCACTTTTGTGCTGGGCACCCCAGGGAGGCCCGGGGGCTGGCTGGACAACGCGGTCTGCTGGGCTGGGGGGGGGGGTTTGGAGGAGCAACTGATGCCCTTTGCACTTTGGGTAGCAAGTGTCTGAGGTGTCTCTGGGCCCTGTGCCATGTGGGGGCGGGGGCGGAGGCGGGGTGGGAGGAGGAGGAGGAGGAGGAGGAGGAGGAGGAGGAGGAGGAGGAGGTGGGAAGGGCCGTGGCCTGCAGTCGTGTTCCCCGGGGTGGCACAGCATGTGGCTTCTTCCACGGGATGCTTGGCCTGGGCTCCCTGCACCTGGGCCTTTGGAGGACTGGCCCTGTGCTTGCCAACACTTCCTGCAGGGACCCAGAGCTGGGAGGTTGCATCTCTCAGCCCTGGGTCGGGCAGAGCCCCAGCGGGCCATGCCCACAACCTCTCTCAGCAGGGGTCCCCCAGAAGGCTCCTTTGGGACCAGGATTCTCTTGCGGGTGACTCTTTAAGGTCTGGCCCCTGGATGGAGGGGCACCAGGAGTAGAGGAGCAGGAAGGGGAAGGGGGTGGCCATGCGAGGGGACACTTTCAGGCCAAGTCCCAGCTTCAGTCTGATCCTCCTGGGAACCCCGGGGTGGACATCACACCTCCTGGTTGCCCCGCTCTGAGACAAGGAGCCGGGCTTCGCATTCCCACAGCAGCCAGTCGTGGGCTGAGGACACCTGGGGCGTTGGGAACTCCCTGGCTTCTCCTTGGTTTAACATCTGGAGCTGCTTGTGAATCGTGCCGCCACACACACCCGAGTGCAGGTGTCTTCTGCACAGACTGCGGGCCTCGCTCTTCTGAATGCCGCTAGCTCGCGACCCACCCACGGGTGAACCTGGTCAGGGTACTTTCTCTCAGGGGCAGACTCTGATCCGGGCGGGCTACCGGTGTCTCTGTTTGCTCCTTTCTTTCTTCCACTTCGGGAAAGGCTTCCTTACTGGGTGTGGAAATCTCCTATGCCTTTCCTCGCCTATTCTGTCAGCTCTAAAATTCTCTTTCGGTTGCCACCCTCACAGATGGATTAGGAAACTCTTTGCGGTGCACTCATTAGTGAAATGACCTCAATGACGCTGGAATCCAATATCTAATCGCCAATTTTTAGCGAGTCCACACGCCAGGGTGGTCGGGGTCCAATGCAGCCCCGGCCAGGCCCAGGCCCCTTGGACTGGGCCACAGGAGGACACAGAGGAGGGTCCCGGCCCCCACGGTAGGTAGAGGTGCGGGCAGTTCTCCAAGGGCTTGGGTGTTTTCCAGAGGGAGGAGATGGAGGGGACTGATTTCTTCAGCGCCCCACAAACCACGCCACCCCACCCCACCCATGGGACACATCCCGAGAGAGAGAGAGACGCCCCATACACTGGCTCCCCTCCCCCGTGCGCTGTGCCCCAGCCCTGGCCCGGGGGAATAGGCGGCCGCCGGGCCACAGGGTGGGGGGCGCAGCTGAAAGGGGTTGTGGGGGAGGGCCGCCCCTGGCTGGGGTCAAAGGGCGAGCGCCCCGCCCCTCCCGCCCGTGCGCAGTCAGCGGCCCCGGCGCGCTGGGGGTGGGGGGCGGGGAGGTGAAGGAGGCCAGGCGAGGAGAGGAGGGGGGCTGGAAGGGCTCCACCTTGGCGGGTCCAGCCGTGGAGGCGCATCTTGTGTGAGTGTGAGTGAGTGAGTGCGTGTGAGTGTGAGTGTGTGTGTATACAGAGACAGCCCCCAACCCCGGCCCGCCGCTCCCTGCCCGCCCCGCCTGTCACCCCCGTCCCTCGGAGCCCGCGGGACCCGGCCGGCGAACTCAACAGGCCCGACCCGGCGCGGGGCCTGGGGCGGGAGGAGGCGGCGGGGAAGCGCAGAGAGGCTCGGCTTCTTGAGCGGGGCAGGGGCGCCCTCCGCCGTCCACGGCCACACCACCCCGAACGCGCCCGATCCCGTCTGGTCTCGGAAGCTAAGCAGGGTCGGGCCTGGTTAGAACTTGGATGGGAGACCGCCCGGGAATACCGGGTGCCGTAGGCTTCTTCTTTTTTTTTTTTTTTTGCCTCTGGTTCTGTCGCGTTTCTGGGAGTGCGGGGGCGGCCCGGGGTGGGGGTGACCCCCACCCTCAGCGCCCGCCGGCCGCGGTGCCTGGCGCCCCAGCCCGCACCGTGGGGCCTCCTCTTGTCCCGAGCCGTGACACCGCCGCCACGCGGCAGCATGCGTGGCTTCTGGACTGTCAGGTCTCAGACCAAAGGTCTGCTCTGTGGGAGCCGACACGCTGGAGGAAACCTTGAGAGTCTGAGAGGGGAGGGAGTTCCAGAAGAAGGCCAGGATGTCATTTTGAGGGAGTATGTGACCAGAACTCCTCCCGTTGCTTTTGGGGTTCTATGGGCTACACGTAGGAATCTTTGGTGGTGGCACCTGATGTTCGGGGATCCGGAGTCACACCCAGACCTGCTCCACAGGCCTCCTTTTACTTTTCTCTTCGGATTCATTTTTTTTTTTTTTTTTTTTTGAGACAGAGTCTCGGTTTGTTGCCCAGGCTAGAGTGAGTGCCGTGGCGTCAGCCTAGCTCACAGCAACTTCAAACTCCTGGGCTCGAGTGATCCTTCTGCCTCAGCCTCCCGGGTAGCTGGGACTGCAGGCATGCGCCACCATGCCCCGCTAATTTTTTATATATATATCAGTTGGCCAATTAATTTCTTTCTATTTATAGTAGAGACGGGGTCTCGCTCTTGCTCAGGCTGGTTTTGAACTCCTGACCTTGAGCAATCCGCCCGCCTCGGCCTCCCAAGAGCTAGGATTACAGGCGTGAGCCACAGCGCCCGGCCGGATTCATTATTTTTAAAAAGTGTCTCTTATCTCTATTATTGCATTTACTTTTCTCTCTCTTTTCAAGCAGATGATGGGAGTCCAAGTATTAAGGTGACATGTGTTGCCCGTGCCCCCCTCCCCCCCCCCCCGTGTTCTTATTCATTTACCCCTCATGTTGTTCCAGCATATTGTGGGGGCACCAATGTTAAGGACGGGTGCGTTGCCCTCTCCCAGCCTCCCCCCTCGGGTCAGAGCTTCAAGTGCGCCCATCCCCCAGTCGGTGCGTACCCACCCCATTCCTAATGGATGTGTATGCCCATCCCCTCCCCCCACCCGCCCGACACCCACCCGAAGAAGGTGATTCCTCTGTGTCCACTTAGGTGTCCATCGGTTCGTACCCATTTGCTGGTGAGCGCGAGCACGTGGTGCTCGTGTGTCCATTCTTGGGATACTTGGCTTACTGGAACGGGTTCCAGCTCTGGCCAGGAGAACCACGAGAGGTGCCCCCTCACCGCTGCTCCTCATAGCCGAATAGCACTCCGTGGTGTCCACGCGCCACATTTTATTTACCCACTCGTGGGTCGATGGGCACTCGGGTGGCTTCCAGGTCTTTGCGATTGTGACTTGTGCCCTGACACTAACCCTAACCCTTACCCAGCCCGTCTCCTCCACGGCCCCTGCCTGACTGACTCCTTCCCGCCCGGCCTATCACCTGTCACCGTCCTCTGCCCCTGCCTGACACGCTCCTCCCCGCCCGGGCCGTCACCGTCCTCGGCCCCTGCCTGACGGGGCTCCTCCGTCGCCTGGGCCTTCCAAGGGCTTGGTGTGGACGCTGGTTCCAGGACGCCCTCCCAGGAACCCGGTAGCAGGGCGGCCGCAGCGTCTCGCGCAACCCAACCGTCCGCCGGCTGGCCGCCGTGGCTAAGTGGCCTGCGGGGGACGTGCTCCCGCTGTGCCGTGGGGGCCCAGCCTGGTGTCTTCTCTGAGGCCCCGCGGCTGCCGCTCCCCGCAAGGGGAGAGCCGCGGAGGTGGGGACCGCCTCCTCATGGGGACGTACACCCAGCTCTCCACGTCGGATTCCGGGGCTCTCTGTCCTGCCAGAAGGCCCAGCTGGCCTGCGGGTCCTCAGAGTGGCAAAAACATCCGAAAACTGAGATTGAGGGTCCGGTGGGTGTCTGCACTTTTGTGCTGGGCACCCCAGGGAGGCCCGGGAGCTGGCTGGACAACGCGGTCTGCTGGGCTGGGGGGGGGGTTTGGAGGAGCAACTGATGCCCTTTGCACTTTGGGTAGCAAGTGTCTGAGGTGTCTCTGGGCCCTGTGCCATGTGGGGGCGGGGGCGGAGGCGGGGTGGGAGGAGGAGGAGGAGGAGGAGGAGGAGGAGGAGGAGGAGGTGGGAAGGGCCGTGGCCTGCAGTCGTGTTCCCCGGGGTGGCACAGCATGTGGCTTCTTCCACAGGCTGCTTGGCCTGGGCTCCCTGCACCTGGGCCTTTGGAGGACTGGCCCTGTGCTTGCCAACACTTCCTGCAGGGACCCAGAGCTGGGAGGTTGCATCTCTCAGCCCTGGGTCGGGCAGAGCCCCAGCGGGCCATGCCCACAACCTCTCTCAGCAGGGGTCCCCCAGAAGGCTCCTTTGGGACCAGGATTCTCTTGCGGGTGACTCTTTAAGGTCTGGCCCCTGGATGGAGGGGCACCAGGAGTAGAGGAGCAGGAAGGGGAAGGGGGTGGCCATGCGAGGGGACACTTTCAGGCCAAGTCCCAGCTTCAGTCTGATCCTCCTGGGAACCCCGGGGTGGACATCACACCTCCTGGTTGCCCCGCTCTGAGACAAGGAGCCGGGCTTCGCATTCCCACAGCAGCCAGTCGTGGGCTGAGGACACCTGGGGCGTTGGGAACTCCCTGGCTTCTCCTTGGTTTAACATCTGGAGCTGCTTGTGAATCGTGCCGCCACACACACCCGAGTGCAGGTGTCTTCTGCACAGACTGCGGGCCTCGCTCTTCTGAATGCCGCTAGCTCGCGACCCACCCACGGGTGAACCTGGTCAGGGTACTTTCTCTCAGGGGCAGACTCTGATCCGGGCGGGCTACCGGTGTCTCTGTTTGCTCCTTTCTTTCTTCCACTTCGGGAAAGGCTTCCTTACTGGGTGTGGAAATCTCCTATGCCTTTCCTCGCCTATTCTGTCAGCTCTAAAATTCTCTTTCGGTTGCCACCCTCACAGATGGATTAGGAAACTCTTTGCGGTGCACTCATTAGTGAAATGACCTCAATGACGCTGGAATCCAATATCTAATCGCCAATTTTTAGCGAGTCCACACGCCAGGGTGGTCGGGGTCCAATGCAGCCCCGGCCAGGCCCAGGCCCCTTGGACTGGGCCACAGGAGGACACAGAGGAGGGTCCCGGCCCCCACGGTAGGTAGAGGTGCGGGCAGTTCTCCAAGGGCTTGGGTGTTTTCCAGAGGGAGGAGATGGAGGGGACTGATTTCTTCAGCGCCCCACAAACCACGCCACCCCACCCCACCCATGGGACACATCCCGAGAGAGAGAGAGAGACGCCCCATACACTGGCTCCCCTCCCCCGTGCGCTGTGCCCCAGCCCTGGCCCGGGGGAATAGGCGGCCGCCGGGCCACAGGGTGGGGGGCGCAGCTGAAAGGGGTTGTGGGGGAGGGCCGCCCCTGGCTGGGGTCAAAGGGCGAGCGCCCCGCCCCTCCCGCCCGTGCGCAGTCAGCGGCCCCGGCGCGCTGGGGGTGGGGGGCGGGGAGGTGAAGGAGGCCAGGCGAGGAGAGGAGGGGGGCTGGAAGGGCTCCACCTTGGCGGGTCCAGCCGTGGAGGCGCATCTTGTGTGAGTGTGAGTGAGTGAGTGCGTGTGAGTGTGAGTGTGTGTGTATACAGAGACAGCCCCCAACCCCGGCCCGCCGCTCCCTGCCCGCCCCGCCTGTCACCCCCGTCCCTCGGAGCCCGCGGGACCCGGCCGGCGAACTCAACAGGCCCGACCCGGCGCGGGGCCTGGGGCGGGAGGAGGCGGCGGGGAAGCGCAGAGAGGCTCGGCTTCTTGAGCGGGGCAGGGGCGCCCTCCGCCGTCCACGGCCACACCACCCCGAACGCGCCCGATCCCGTCTGGTCTCGGAAGCTAAGCAGGGTCGGGCCTGGTTAGAACTTGGATGGGAGACCGCCCGGGAATACCGGGTGCCGTAGGCTTCTTCTTTTTTTTTTTTTTTGCCTCTGGTTCTGTCGCGTTTCTGGGAGTGCGGGGGCGGCCCGGGGTGGGGGTGACCCCCACCCTCAGCGCCCGCCGGCCGCGGTGCCTGGCGCCCCAGCCCGCACCGTGGGGCCTCCTCTTGTCCCGAGCCGTGACACCGCCGCCACGCGGCAGCATGCGTGGCTTCTGGACTGTCAGGTCTCAGACCAAAGGTCTGCTCTGTGGGAGCCGACACGCTGGAGGAAACCTTGAGAGTCTGAGAGGGGAGGGAGTTCCAGAAGAAGGCCAGGATGTCATTTTGAGGGAGTATGTGACCAGAACTCCTCCCGTTGCTTTTGGGGTTCTATGGGCTACACGTAGGAATCTTTGGTGGTGGCACCTGATGTTCGGGGATCCGGAGTCACACCCAGACCTGCTCCACAGGCCTCCTTTTACTTTTCTCTTCGGATTCATTTTTTTTTTTTTTTTTTTTTTTGAGACAGAGTCTCGGTTTGTTGCCCAGGCTAGAGTGAGTGCCGTGGCGTCAGCCTAGCTCACAGCAACTTCAAACTCCTGGGCTCGAGTGATCCTTCTGCCTCAGCCTCCCGGGTAGCTGGGACTGCAGGCATGCGCCACCATGCCCCGCTAATTTTTTATATATATATCAGTTGGCCAATTAATTTCTTTCTATTTATAGTAGAGACGGGGTCTCGCTCTTGCTCAGGCTGGTTTTGAACTCCTGACCTTGAGCAATCCGCCCGCCTCGGCCTCCCAAGAGCTAGGATTACAGGCGTGAGCCACAGCGCCCGGCCGGATTCATTATTTTTAAAAAGTGTCTCTTATCTCTATTATTGCATTTACTTTTCTCTCTCTTTTCAAGCAGATGATGGGAGTCCAAGTATTAAGGTGACATGTGTTGCCCGTGCCCCCCTCCCCCCCCCGTGTTCTTATTCATTTACCCCTCATGTTGTTCCAGCATATTGTGGGGGCACCAATGTTAAGGACGGGTGCGTTGCCCTCTCCCAGCCTCCCCCCTCGGGTCAGAGCTTCAAGTGCGCCCATCCCCCAGTCGGTGCGTACCCACCCCATTCCTAATGGATGTGTATGCCCATCCCCTCCCCCCACCCGCCCGACACCCACCCGAAGAAGGTGATTCCTCTGTGTCCACTTAGGTGTCCATCGGTTCGTACCCATTTGCTGGTGAGCGCGAGCACGTGGTGCTCGTGTGTCCATTCTTGGGATACTTGGCTTACTGGAACGGGTTCCAGCTCTGGCCAGGAGAACCACGAGAGGTGCCCCCTCACCGCTGCTCCTCATAGCCGAATAGCACTCCGTGGTGTCCACGCGCCACATTTTATTTACCCACTCGTGGGTCGATGGGCACTCGGGTGGCTTCCAGGTCTTTGCGATTGTGACTTGTGCCCTGACACTAACCCTAACCCTTACCCAGCCCGTCTCCTCCACGGCCCCTGCCTGACTGACTCCTTCCCGCCCGGCCTATCACCTGTCACCGTCCTCTGCCCCTGCCTGACACGCTCCTCCCCGCCCGGGCCGTCACCGTCCTCGGCCCCTGCCTGACGGGGCTCCTCCGTCGCCTGGGCCTTCCAAGGGCTTGGTGTGGACGCTGGTTCCAGGACGCCCTCCCAGGAACCCGGTAGCAGGGCGGCCGCAGCGTCTCGCGCAACCCAACCGTCCGCCGGCTGGCCGCCGTGGCTAAGTGGCCTGCGGGGGACGTGCTCCCGCTGTGCCGTGGGGGCCCAGCCTGGTGTCTTCTCTGAGGCCCCGCGGCTGCCGCTCCCCGCAAGGGGAGAGCCGCGGAGGTGGGGACCGCCTCCTCATGGGGACGTACACCCAGCTCTCCACGTCGGATTCCGGGGCTCTCTGTCCTGCCAGAAGGCCCAGCTGGCCTGCGGGTCCTCAGAGTGGCAAAAACATCCGAAAACTGAGATTGAGGGTCCGGTGGGTGTCTGCACTTTTGTGCTGGGCACCCCAGGGAGGCCCGGGGGCTGGCTGGACAACGCGGTCTGCTGGGCTGGGGGGGGGGGTTTGGAGGAGCAACTGATGCCCTTTGCACTTTGGGTAGCAAGTGTCTGAGGTGTCTCTGGGCCCTGTGCCATGTGGGGGCGGGGGCGGAGGCGGGGTGGGAGGAGGAGGAGGAGGAGGAGGAGGAGGAGGAGGAGGAGGAGGAGGTGGGAAGGGCCGTGGCCTGCAGTCGTGTTCCCCGGGGTGGCACAGCATGTGGCTTCTTCCACGGGATGCTTGGCCTGGGCTCCCTGCACCTGGGCCTTTGGAGGACTGGCCCTGTGCTTGCCAACACTTCCTGCAGGGACCCAGAGCTGGGAGGTTGCATCTCTCAGCCCTGGGTCGGGCAGAGCCCCAGCGGGCCATGCCCACAACCTCTCTCAGCAGGGGTCCCCCAGAAGGCTCCTTTGGGACCAGGATTCTCTTGCGGGTGACTCTTTAAGGTCTGGCCCCTGGATGGAGGGGCACCAGGAGTAGAGGAGCAGGAAGGGGAAGGGGGTGGCCATGCGAGGGGACACTTTCAGGCCAAGTCCCAGCTTCAGTCTGATCCTCCTGGGAACCCCGGGGTGGACATCACACCTCCTGGTTGCCCCGCTCTGAGACAAGGAGCCGGGCTTCGCATTCCCACAGCAGCCAGTCGTGGGCTGAGGACACCTGGGGCGTTGGGAACTCCCTGGCTTCTCCTTGGTTTAACATCTGGAGCTGCTTGTGAATCGTGCCGCCACACACACCCGAGTGCAGGTGTCTTCTGCACAGACTGCGGGCCTCGCTCTTCTGAATGCCGCTAGCTCGCGACCCACCCACGGGTGAACCTGGTCAGGGTACTTTCTCTCAGGGGCAGACTCTGATCCGGGCGGGCTACCGGTGTCTCTGTTTGCTCCTTTCTTTCTTCCACTTCGGGAAAGGCTTCCTTACTGGGTGTGGAAATCTCCTATGCCTTTCCTCGCCTATTCTGTCAGCTCTAAAATTCTCTTTCGGTTGCCACCCTCACAGATGGATTAGGAAACTCTTTGCGGTGCACTCATTAGTGAAATGACCTCAATGACGCTGGAATCCAATATCTAATCGCCAATTTTTAGCGAGTCCACACGCCAGGGTGGTCGGGGTCCAATGCAGCCCCGGCCAGGCCCAGGCCCCTTGGACTGGGCCACAGGAGGACACAGAGGAGGGTCCCGGCCCCCACGGTAGGTAGAGGTGCGGGCAGTTCTCCAAGGGCTTGGGTGTTTTCCAGAGGGAGGAGATGGAGGGGACTGATTTCTTCAGCGCCCCACAAACCACGCCACCCCACCCCACCCATGGGACACATCCCGAGAGAGAGAGAGACGCCCCATACACTGGCTCCCCTCCCCCGTGCGCTGTGCCCCAGCCCTGGCCCGGGGGAATAGGCGGCCGCCGGGCCACAGGGTGGGGGGCGCAGCTGAAAGGGGTTGTGGGGGAGGGCCGCCCCTGGCTGGGGTCAAAGGGCGAGCGCCCCGCCCCTCCCGCCCGTGCGCAGTCAGCGGCCCCGGCGCGCTGGGGGTGGGGGGCGGGGAGGTGAAGGAGGCCAGGCGAGGAGAGGAGGGGGGCTGGAAGGGCTCCACCTTGGCGGGTCCAGCCGTGGAGGCGCATCTTGTGTGAGTGTGAGTGAGTGAGTGCGTGTGAGTGTGAGTGTGTGTGTATACAGAGACAGCCCCCAACCCCGGCCCGCCGCTCCCTGCCCGCCCCGCCTGTCACCCCCGTCCCTCGGAGCCCGCGGGACCCGGCCGGCGAACTCAACAGGCCCGACCCGGCGCGGGGCCTGGGGCGGGAGGAGGCGGCGGGGAAGCGCAGAGAGGCTCGGCTTCTTGAGCGGGGCAGGGGCGCCCTCCGCCGTCCACGGCCACACCACCCCGAACGCGCCCGATCCCGTCTGGTCTCGGAAGCTAAGCAGGGTCGGGCCTGGTTAGAACTTGGATGGGAGACCGCCCGGGAATACCGGGTGCCGTAGGCTTCTTCTTTTTTTTTTTTTTTGCCTCTGGTTCTGTCGCGTTTCTGGGAGTGCGGGGGCGGCCCGGGGTGGGGGTGACCCCCACCCTCAGCGCCCGCCGGCCGCGGTGCCTGGCGCCCCAGCCCGCACCGTGGGGCCTCCTCTTGTCCCGAGCCGTGACACCGCCGCCACGCGGCAGCATGCGTGGCTTCTGGACTGTCAGGTCTCAGACCAAAGGTCTGCTCTGTGGGAGCCGACACGCTGGAGGAAACCTTGAGAGTCTGAGAGGGGAGGGAGTTCCAGAAGAAGGCCAGGATGTCATTTTGAGGGAGTATGTGACCAGAACTCCTCCCGTTGCTTTTGGGGTTCTATGGGCTACACGTAGGAATCTTTGGTGGTGGCACCTGATGTTCGGGGATCCGGAGTCACACCCAGACCTGCTCCACAGGCCTCCTTTTACTTTTCTCTTCGGATTCATTTTTTTTTTTTTTTTTTTTTTGAGACAGAGTCTCGGTTTGTTGCCCAGGCTAGAGTGAGTGCCGTGGCGTCAGCCTAGCTCACAGCAACTTCAAACTCCTGGGCTCGAGTGATCCTTCTGCCTCAGCCTCCCGGGTAGCTGGGACTGCAGGCATGCGCCACCATGCCCCGCTAATTTTTTATATATATATCAGTTGGCCAATTAATTTCTTTCTATTTATAGTAGAGACGGGGTCTCGCTCTTGCTCAGGCTGGTTTTGAACTCCTGACCTTGAGCAATCCGCCCGCCTCGGCCTCCCAAGAGCTAGGATTACAGGCGTGAGCCACAGCGCCCGGCCGGATTCATTATTTTTAAAAAGTGTCTCTTATCTCTATTATTGCATTTACTTTTCTCTCTCTTTTCAAGCAGATGATGGGAGTCCAAGTATTAAGGTGACATGTGTTGCCCGTGCCCCCCTCCCCCCCCCGTGTTCTTATTCATTTACCCCTCATGTTGTTCCAGCATATTGTGGGGGCACCAATGTTAAGGACGGGTGCGTTGCCCTCTCCCAGCCTCCCCCCTCGGGTCAGAGCTTCAAGTGCGCCCATCCCCCAGTCGGTGCGTACCCACCCCATTCCTAATGGATGTGTATGCCCATCCCCTCCCCCCACCCGCCCGACACCCACCCGAAGAAGGTGATTCCTCTGTGTCCACTTAGGTGTCCATCGGTTCGTACCCATTTGCTGGTGAGCGCGAGCACGTGGTGCTCGTGTGTCCATTCTTGGGATACTTGGCTTACTGGAACGGGTTCCAGCTCTGGCCAGGAGAACCACGAGAGGTGCCCCCTCACCGCTGCTCCTCATAGCCGAATAGCACTCCGTGGTGTCCACGCGCCACATTTTATTTACCCACTCGTGGGTCGATGGGCACTCGGGTGGCTTCCAGGTCTTTGCGATTGTGACTTGTGCCCTGACACTAACCCTAACCCTTACCCAGCCCGTCTCCTCCACGGCCCCTGCCTGACTGACTCCTTCCCGCCCGGCCTATCACCTGTCACCGTCCTCTGCCCCTGCCTGACACGCTCCTCCCCGCCCGGGCCGTCACCGTCCTCGGCCCCTGCCTGACGGGGCTCCTCCGTCGCCTGGGCCTTCCAAGGGCTTGGTGTGGACGCTGGTTCCAGGACGCCCTCCCAGGAACCCGGTAGCAGGGCGGCCGCAGCGTCTCGCGCAACCCAACCGTCCGCCGGCTGGCCGCCGTGGCTAAGTGGCCTGCGGGGGACGTGCTCCCGCTGTGCCGTGGGGGCCCAGCCTGGTGTCTTCTCTGAGGCCCCGCGGCTGCCGCTCCCCGCAAGGGGAGAGCCGCGGAGGTGGGGACCGCCTCCTCATGGGGACGTACACCCAGCTCTCCACGTCGGATTCCGGGGCTCTCTGTCCTGCCAGAAGGCCCAGCTGGCCTGCGGGTCCTCAGAGTGGCAAAAACATCCGAAAACTGAGATTGAGGGTCCGGTGGGTGTCTGCACTTTTGTGCTGGGCACCCCAGGGAGGCCCGGGGGCTGGCTGGACAACGCGGTCTGCTGGGCTGGGGGGGGGGGTTTGGAGGAGCAACTGATGCCCTTTGCACTTTGGGTAGCAAGTGTCTGAGGTGTCTCTGGGCCCTGTGCCATGTGGGGGCGGGGGCGGAGGCGGGGTGGGAGGAGGAGGAGGAGGAGGAGGAGGAGGAGGAGGAGGAGGAGGAGGTGGGAAGGGCCGTGGCCTGCAGTCGTGTTCCCCGGGGTGGCACAGCATGTGGCTTCTTCCACGGGATGCTTGGCCTGGGCTCCCTGCACCTGGGCCTTTGGAGGACTGGCCCTGTGCTTGCCAACACTTCCTGCAGGGACCCAGAGCTGGGAGGTTGCATCTCTCAGCCCTGGGTCGGGCAGAGCCCCAGCGGGCCATGCCCACAACCTCTCTCAGCAGGGGTCCCCCAGAAGGCTCCTTTGGGACCAGGATTCTCTTGCGGGTGACTCTTTAAGGTCTGGCCCCTGGATGGAGGGGCACCAGGAGTAGAGGAGCAGGAAGGGGAAGGGGGTGGCCATGCGAGGGGACACTTTCAGGCCAAGTCCCAGCTTCAGTCTGATCCTCCTGGGAACCCCGGGGTGGACATCACACCTCCTGGTTGCCCCGCTCTGAGACAAGGAGCCGGGCTTCGCATTCCCACAGCAGCCAGTCGTGGGCTGAGGACACCTGGGGCGTTGGGAACTCCCTGGCTTCTCCTTGGTTTAACATCTGGAGCTGCTTGTGAATCGTGCCGCCACACACACCCGAGTGCAGGTGTCTTCTGCACAGACTGCGGGCCTCGCTCTTCTGAATGCCGCTAGCTCGCGACCCACCCACGGGTGAACCTGGTCAGGGTACTTTCTCTCAGGGGCAGACTCTGATCCGGGCGGGCTACCGGTGTCTCTGTTTGCTCCTTTCTTTCTTCCACTTCGGGAAAGGCTTCCTTACTGGGTGTGGAAATCTCCTATGCCTTTCCTCGCCTATTCTGTCAGCTCTAAAATTCTCTTTCGGTTGCCACCCTCACAGATGGATTAGGAAACTCTTTGCGGTGCACTCATTAGTGAAATGACCTCAATGACGCTGGAATCCAATATCTAATCGCCAATTTTTAGCGAGTCCACACGCCAGGGTGGTCGGGGTCCAATGCAGCCCCGGCCAGGCCCAGGCCCCTTGGACTGGGCCACAGGAGGACACAGAGGAGGGTCCCGGCCCCCACGGTAGGTAGAGGTGCGGGCAGTTCTCCAAGGGCTTGGGTGTTTTCCAGAGGGAGGAGATGGAGGGGACTGATTTCTTCAGCGCCCCACAAACCACGCCACCCCACCCCACCCATGGGACACATCCCGAGAGAGAGAGAGACGCCCCATACACTGGCTCCCCTCCCCCGTGCGCTGTGCCCCAGCCCTGGCCCGGGGGAATAGGCGGCCGCCGGGCCACAGGGTGGGGGGCGCAGCTGAAAGGGGTTGTGGGGGAGGGCCGCCCCTGGCTGGGGTCAAAGGGCGAGCGCCCCGCCCCTCCCGCCCGTGCGCAGTCAGCGGCCCCGGCGCGCTGGGGGTGGGGGGCGGGGAGGTGAAGGAGGCCAGGCGAGGAGAGGAGGGGGGCTGGAAGGGCTCCACCTTGGCGGGTCCAGCCGTGGAGGCGCATCTTGTGTGAGTGTGAGTGAGTGAGTGCGTGTGAGTGTGAGTGTGTGTGTATACAGAGACAGCCCCCAACCCCGGCCCGCCGCTCCCTGCCCGCCCCGCCTGTCACCCCCGTCCCTCGGAGCCCGCGGGACCCGGCCGGCGAACTCAACAGGCCCGACCCGGCGCGGGGCCTGGGGCGGGAGGAGGCGGCGGGGAAGCGCAGAGAGGCTCGGCTTCTTGAGCGGGGCAGGGGCGCCCTCCGCCGTCCACGGCCACACCACCCCGAACGCGCCCGATCCCGTCTGGTCTCGGAAGCTAAGCAGGGTCGGGCCTGGTTAGAACTTGGATGGGAGACCGCCCGGGAATACCGGGTGCCGTAGGCTTCTTCTTTTTTTTTTTTTTTGCCTCTGGTTCTGTCGCGTTTCTGGGAGTGCGGGGGCGGCCCGGGGTGGGGGTGACCCCCACCCTCAGCGCCCGCCGGCCGCGGTGCCTGGCGCCCCAGCCCGCACCGTGGGGCCTCCTCTTGTCCCGAGCCGTGACACCGCCGCCACGCGGCAGCATGCGTGGCTTCTGGACTGTCAGGTCTCAGACCAAAGGTCTGCTCTGTGGGAGCCGACACGCTGGAGGAAACCTTGAGAGTCTGAGAGGGGAGGGAGTTCCAGAAGAAGGCCAGGATGTCATTTTGAGGGAGTATGTGACCAGAACTCCTCCCGTTGCTTTTGGGGTTCTATGGGCTACACGTAGGAATCTTTGGTGGTGGCACCTGATGTTCGGGGATCCGGAGTCACACCCAGACCTGCTCCACAGGCCTCCTTTTACTTTTCTCTTCGGATTCATTTTTTTTTTTTTTTTTTTTTTGAGACAGAGTCTCGGTTTGTTGCCCAGGCTAGAGTGAGTGCCGTGGCGTCAGCCTAGCTCACAGCAACTTCAAACTCCTGGGCTCGAGTGATCCTTCTGCCTCAGCCTCCCGGGTAGCTGGGACTGCAGGCATGCGCCACCATGCCCCGCTAATTTTTTATATATATATCAGTTGGCCAATTAATTTCTTTCTATTTATAGTAGAGACGGGGTCTCGCTCTTGCTCAGGCTGGTTTTGAACTCCTGACCTTGAGCAATCCGCCCGCCTCGGCCTCCCAAGAGCTAGGATTACAGGCGTGAGCCACAGCGCCCGGCCGGATTCATTATTTTTAAAAAGTGTCTCTTATCTCTATTATTGCATTTACTTTTCTCTCTCTTTTCAAGCAGATGATGGGAGTCCAAGTATTAAGGTGACATGTGTTGCCCGTGCCCCCCTCCCCCCCCCCCCGTGTTCTTATTCATTTACCCCTCATGTTGTTCCAGCATATTGTGGGGGCACCAATGTTAAGGACGGGTGCGTTGCCCTCTCCCAGCCTCCCCCCTCGGGTCAGAGCTTCAAGTGCGCCCATCCCCCAGTCGGTGCGTACCCACCCCATTCCTAATGGATGTGTATGCCCATCCCCTCCCCCCACCCGCCCGACACCCACCCGAAGAAGGTGATTCCTCTGTGTCCACTTAGGTGTCCATCGGTTCGTACCCATTTGCTGGTGAGCGCGAGCACGTGGTGCTCGTGTGTCCATTCTTGGGATACTTGGCTTACTGGAACGGGTTCCAGCTCTGGCCAGGAGAACCACGAGAGGTGCCCCCTCACCGCTGCTCCTCATAGCCGAATAGCACTCCGTGGTGTCCACGCGCCACATTTTATTTACCCACTCGTGGGTCGATGGGCACTCGGGTGGCTTCCAGGTCTTTGCGATTGTGACTTGTGCCCTGACACTAACCCTAACCCTTACCCAGCCCGTCTCCTCCACGGCCCCTGCCTGACTGACTCCTTCCCGCCCGGCCTATCACCTGTCACCGTCCTCTGCCCCTGCCTGACACGCTCCTCCCCGCCCGGGCCGTCACCGTCCTCGGCCCCTGCCTGACGGGGCTCCTCCGTCGCCTGGGCCTTCCAAGGGCTTGGTGTGGACGCTGGTTCCAGGACGCCCTCCCAGGAACCCGGTAGCAGGGCGGCCGCAGCGTCTCGCGCAACCCAACCGTCCGCCGGCTGGCCGCCGTGGCTAAGTGGCCTGCGGGGGACGTGCTCCCGCTGTGCCGTGGGGGCCCAGCCTGGTGTCTTCTCTGAGGCCCCGCGGCTGACGCTCCCCGCAAGGGGAGAGCCGCGGAGGTGGGGACCGCCTCCTCATGGGGACGTACACCCAGCTCTCCACGTCGGATTCCGGGGCTCTCTGTCCTGCCAGAAGGCCCAGCTGGCCTGCGGGTCCTCAGAGTGGCAAAAACATCCGAAAACTGAGATTGAGGGTCCGGTGGGTGTCTGCACTTTTGTGCTGGGCACCCCAGGGAGGCCCGGGGGCTGGCTGGACAACGCGGTCTGCTGGGCTGGGGGGGGGGTTTGGAGGAGCAACTGATGCCCTTTGCACTTTGGGTAGCAAGTGTCTGAGGTGTCTCTGGGCCCTGTGCCATGTGGGGGCGGGGGCGGAGGCGGGGTGGGAGGAGGAGGAGGAGGAGGAGGAGGAGGAGGAGGAGGAGGAGGTGGGAAGGGCCGTGGCCTGCAGTCGTGTTCCCCGGGGTGGCACAGCATGTGGCTTCTTCCACGGGATGCTTGGCCTGGGCTCCCTGCACCTGGGCCTTTGGAGGACTGGCCCTGTGCTTGCCAACACTTCCTGCAGGGACCCAGAGCTGGGAGGTTGCATCTCTCAGCCCTGGGTCGGGCAGAGCCCCAGCGGGCCATGCCCACAACCTCTCTCAGCAGGGGTCCCCCAGAAGGCTCCTTTGGGACCAGGATTCTCTTGCGGGTGACTCTTTAAGGTCTGGCCCCTGGATGGAGGGGCACCAGGAGTAGAGGAGCAGGAAGGGGAAGGGGGTGGCCATGCGAGGGGACACTTTCAGGCCAAGTCCCAGCTTCAGTCTGATCCTCCTGGGAACCCCGGGGTGGACATCACACCTCCTGGTTGCCCCGCTCTGAGACAAGGAGCCGGGCTTCGCATTCCCACAGCAGCCAGTCGTGGGCTGAGGACACCTGGGGCGTTGGGAACTCCCTGGCTTCTCCTTGGTTTAACATCTGGAGCTGCTTGTGAATCGTGCCGCCACACACACCCGAGTGCAGGTGTCTTCTGCACAGACTGCGGGCCTCGCTCTTCTGAATGCCGCTAGCTCGCGACCCACCCACGGGTGAACCTGGTCAGGGTACTTTCTCTCAGGGGCAGACTCTGATCCGGGCGGGCTACCGGTGTCTCTGTTTGCTCCTTTCTTTCTTCCACTTCGGGAAAGGCTTCCTTACTGGGTGTGGAAATCTCCTATGCCTTTCCTCGCCTATTCTGTCAGCTCTAAAATTCTCTTTCGGTTGCCACCCTCACAGATGGATTAGGAAACTCTTTGCGGTGCACTCATTAGTGAAATGACCTCAATGACGCTGGAATCCAATATCTAATCGCCAATTTTTAGCGAGTCCACACGCCAGGGTGGTCGGGGTCCAATGCAGCCCCGGCCAGGCCCAGGCCCCTTGGACTGGGCCACAGGAGGACACAGAGGAGGGTCCCGGCCCCCACGGTAGGTAGAGGTGCGGGCAGTTCTCCAAGGGCTTGGGTGTTTTCCAGAGGGAGGAGATGGAGGGGACTGATTTCTTCAGCGCCCCACAAACCACGCCACCCCACCCCACCCATGGGACACATCCCGAGAGAGAGAGAGACGCCCCATACACTGGCTCCCCTCCCCCGTGCGCTGTGCCCCAGCCCTGGCCCGGGGGAATAGGCGGCCGCCGGGCCACAGGGTGGGGGGCGCAGCTGAAAGGGGTTGTGGGGGAGGGCCGCCCCTGGCTGGGGTCAAAGGGCGAGCGCCCCGCCCCTCCCGCCCGTGCGCAGTCAGCGGCCCCGGCGCGCTGGGGGTGGGGGGCGGGGAGGTGAAGGAGGCCAGGCGAGGAGAGGAGGGGGGCTGGAAGGGCTCCACCTTGGCGGGTCCAGCCGTGGAGGCGCATCTTGTGTGAGTGTGAGTGAGTGAGTGCGTGTGAGTGTGAGTGTGTGTGTATACAGAGACAGCCCCCAACCCCGGCCCGCCGCTCCCTGCCCGCCCCGCCTGTCACCCCCGTCCCTCGGAGCCCGCGGGACCCGGCCGGCGAACTCAACAGGCCCGACCCGGCGCGGGGCCTGGGGCGGGAGGAGGCGGCGGGGAAGCGCAGAGAGGCTCGGCTTCTTGAGCGGGGCAGGGGCGCCCTCCGCCGTCCACGGCCACACCACCCCGAACGCGCCCGATCCCGTCTGGTCTCGGAAGCTAAGCAGGGTCGGGCCTGGTTAGAACTTGGATGGGAGACCGCCCGGGAATACCGGGTGCCGTAGGCTTCTTCTTTTTTTTTTTTTTTGCCTCTGGTTCTGTCGCGTTTCTGGGAGTGCGGGGGCGGCCCGGGGTGGGGGTGACCCCCACCCTCAGCGCCCGCCGGCCGCGGTGCCTGGCGCCCCAGCCCGCACCGTGGGGCCTCCTCTTGTCCCGAGCCGTGACACCGCCGCCACGCGGCAGCATGCGTGGCTTCTGGACTGTCAGGTCTCAGACCAAAGGTCTGCTCTGTGGGAGCCGACACGCTGGAGGAAACCTTGAGAGTCTGAGAGGGGAGGGAGTTCCAGAAGAAGGCCAGGATGTCATTTTGAGGGAGTATGTGACCAGAACTCCTCCCGTTGCTTTTGGGGTTCTATGGGCTACACGTAGGAATCTTTGGTGGTGGCACCTGATGTTCGGGGATCCGGAGTCACACCCAGACCTGCTCCACAGGCCTCCTTTTACTTTTCTCTTCGGATTCATTTTTTTTTTTTTTTTTTTTTTTGAGACAGAGTCTCGGTTTGTTGCCCAGGCTAGAGTGAGTGCCGTGGCGTCAGCCTAGCTCACAGCAACTTCAAACTCCTGGGCTCGAGTGATCCTTCTGCCTCAGCCTCCCGGGTAGCTGGGACTGCAGGCATGCGCCACCATGCCCCGCTAATTTTTTATATATATATCAGTTGGCCAATTAATTTCTTTCTATTTATAGTAGAGACGGGGTCTCGCTCTTGCTCAGGCTGGTTTTGAACTCCTGACCTTGAGCAATCCGCCCGCCTCGGCCTCCCAAGAGCTAGGATTACAGGCGTGAGCCACAGCGCCCGGCCGGATTCATTATTTTTAAAAAGTGTCTCTTATCTCTATTATTGCATTTACTTTTCTCTCTCTTTTCAAGCAGATGATGGGAGTCCAAGTATTAAGGTGACATGTGTTGCCCGTGCCCCCCTCCCCCCCCCCCCGTGTTCTTATTCATTTACCCCTCATGTTGTTCCAGCATATTGTGGGGGCACCAATGTTAAGGACGGGTGCGTTGCCCTCTCCCAGCCTCCCCCCTCGGGTCAGAGCTTCAAGTGCGCCCATCCCCCAGTCGGTGCGTACCCACCCCATTCCTAATGGATGTGTATGCCCATCCCCTCCCCCCACCCGCCCGACACCCACCCGAAGAAGGTGATTCCTCTGTGTCCACTTAGGTGTCCATCGGTTCGTACCCATTTGCTGGTGAGCGCGAGCACGTGGTGCTCGTGTGTCCATTCTTGGGATACTTGGCTTACTGGAACGGGTTCCAGCTCTGGCCAGGAGAACCACGAGAGGTGCCCCCTCACCGCTGCTCCTCATAGCCGAATAGCACTCCGTGGTGTCCACGCGCCACATTTTATTTACCCACTCGTGGGTCGATGGGCACTCGGGTGGCTTCCAGGTCTTTGCGATTGTGACTTGTGCCCTGACACTAACCCTAACCCTTACCCAGCCCGTCTCCTCCACGGCCCCTGCCTGACTGACTCCTTCCCGCCCGGCCTATCACCTGTCACCGTCCTCTGCCCCTGCCTGACACGCTCCTCCCCGCCCGGGCCGTCACCGTCCTCGGCCCCTGCCTGACGGGGCTCCTCCGTCGCCTGGGCCTTCCAAGGGCTTGGTGTGGACGCTGGTTCCAGGACGCCCTCCCAGGAACCCGGTAGCAGGGCGGCCGCAGCGTCTCGCGCAACCCAACCGTCCGCCGGCTGGCCGCCGTGGCTAAGTGGCCTGCGGGGGACGTGCTCCCGCTGTGCCGTGGGGGCCCAGCCTGGTGTCTTCTCTGAGGCCCCGCGGCTGCCGCTCCCCGCAAGGGGAGAGCCGCGGAGGTGGGGACCGCCTCCTCATGGGGACGTACACCCAGCTCTCCACGTCGGATTCCGGGGCTCTCTGTCCTGCCAGAAGGCCCAGCTGGCCTGCGGGTCCTCAGAGTGGCAAAAACATCCGAAAACTGAGATTGAGGGTCCGGTGGGTGTCTGCACTTTTGTGCTGGGCACCCCAGGGAGGCCCGGGGGCTGGCTGGACAACGCGGTCTGCTGGGCTGGGGGGGGGGGTTTGGAGGAGCAACTGATGCCCTTTGCACTTTGGGTAGCAAGTGTCTGAGGTGTCTCTGGGCCCTGTGCCATGTGGGGGCGGGGGCGGAGGCGGGGTGGGAGGAGGAGGAGGAGGAGGAGGAGGAGGAGGAGGAGGAGGAGGAGGTGGGAAGGGCCGTGGCCTGCAGTCGTGTTCCCCGGGGTGGCACAGCATGTGGCTTCTTCCACGGGATGCTTGGCCTGGGCTCCCTGCACCTGGGCCTTTGGAGGACTGGCCCTGTGCTTGCCAACACTTCCTGCAGGGACCCAGAGCTGGGAGGTTGCATCTCTCAGCCCTGGGTCGGGCAGAGCCCCAGCGGGCCATGCCCACAACCTCTCTCAGCAGGGGTCCCCCAGAAGGCTCCTTTGGGACCAGGATTCTCTTGCGGGTGACTCTTTAAGGTCTGGCCCCTGGATGGAGGGGCACCAGGAGTAGAGGAGCAGGAAGGGGAAGGGGGTGGCCATGCGAGGGGACACTTTCAGGCCAAGTCCCAGCTTCAGTCTGATCCTCCTGGGAACCCCGGGGTGGACATCACACCTCCTGGTTGCCCCGCTCTGAGACAAGGAGCCGGGCTTCGCATTCCCACAGCAGCCAGTCGTGGGCTGAGGACACCTGGGGCGTTGGGAACTCCCTGGCTTCTCCTTGGTTTAACATCTGGAGCTGCTTGTGAATCGTGCCGCCACACACACCCGAGTGCAGGTGTCTTCTGCACAGACTGCGGGCCTCGCTCTTCTGAATGCCGCTAGCTCGCGACCCACCCACGGGTGAACCTGGTCAGGGTACTTTCTCTCAGGGGCAGACTCTGATCCGGGCGGGCTACCGGTGTCTCTGTTTGCTCCTTTCTTTCTTCCACTTCGGGAAAGGCTTCCTTACTGGGTGTGGAAATCTCCTATGCCTTTCCTCGCCTATTCTGTCAGCTCTAAAATTCTCTTTCGGTTGCCACCCTCACAGATGGATTAGGAAACTCTTTGCGGTGCACTCATTAGTGAAATGACCTCAATGACGCTGGAATCCAATATCTAATCGCCAATTTTTAGCGAGTCCACACGCCAGGGTGGTCGGGGTCCAATGCAGCCCCGGCCAGGCCCAGGCCCCTTGGACTGGGCCACAGGAGGACACAGAGGAGGGTCCCGGCCCCCACGGTAGGTAGAGGTGCGGGCAGTTCTCCAAGGGCTTGGGTGTTTTCCAGAGGGAGGAGATGGAGGGGACTGATTTCTTCAGCGCCCCACAAACCACGCCACCCCACCCCACCCATGGGACACATCCCGAGAGAGAGAGAGACGCCCCATACACTGGCTCCCCTCCCCCGTGCGCTGTGCCCCAGCCCTGGCCCGGGGGAATAGGCGGCCGCCGGGCCACAGGGTGGGGGGCGCAGCTGAAAGGGGTTGTGGGGGAGGGCCGCCCCTGGCTGGGGTCAAAGGGCGAGCGCCCCGCCCCTCCCGCCCGTGCGCAGTCAGCGGCCCCGGCGCGCTGGGGGTGGGGGGCGGGGAGGTGAAGGAGGCCAGGCGAGGAGAGGAGGGGGGCTGGAAGGGCTCCACCTTGGCGGGTCCAGCCGTGGAGGCGCATCTTGTGTGAGTGTGAGTGAGTGAGTGCGTGTGAGTGTGAGTGTGTGTGTATACAGAGACAGCCCCCAACCCCGGCCCGCCGCTCCCTGCCCGCCCCGCCTGTCACCCCCGTCCCTCGGAGCCCGCGGGACCCGGCCGGCGAACTCAACAGGCCCGACCCGGCGCGGGGCCTGGGGCGGGAGGAGGCGGCGGGGAAGCGCAGAGAGGCTCGGCTTCTTGAGCGGGGCAGGGGCGCCCTCCGCCGTCCACGGCCACACCACCCCGAACGCGCCCGATCCCGTCTGGTCTCGGAAGCTAAGCAGGGTCGGGCCTGGTTAGAACTTGGATGGGAGACCGCCCGGGAATACCGGGTGCCGTAGGCTTCTTCTTTTTTTTTTTTTTTGCCTCTGGTTCTGTCGCGTTTCTGGGAGTGCGGGGGCGGCCCGGGGTGGGGGTGACCCCCACCCTCAGCGCCCGCCGGCCGCGGTGCCTGGCGCCCCAGCCCGCACCGTGGGGCCTCCTCTTGTCCCGAGCCGTGACACCGCCGCCACGCGGCAGCATGCGTGGCTTCTGGACTGTCAGGTCTCAGACCAAAGGTCTGCTCTGTGGGAGCCGACACGCTGGAGGAAACCTTGAGAGTCTGAGAGGGGAGGGAGTTCCAGAAGAAGGCCAGGATGTCATTTTGAGGGAGTATGTGACCAGAACTCCTCCCGTTGCTTTTGGGGTTCTATGGGCTACACGTAGGAATCTTTGGTGGTGGCACCTGATGTTCGGGGATCCGGAGTCACACCCAGACCTGCTCCACAGGCCTCCTTTTACTTTTCTCTTCGGATTCATTTTTTTTTTTTTTTTTTTTTTGAGACAGAGTCTCGGTTTGTTGCCCAGGCTAGAGTGAGTGCCGTGGCGTCAGCCTAGCTCACAGCAACTTCAAACTCCTGGGCTCGAGTGATCCTTCTGCCTCAGCCTCCCGGGTAGCTGGGACTGCAGGCATGCGCCACCATGCCCCGCTAATTTTTTATATATATATCAGTTGGCCAATTAATTTCTTTCTATTTATAGTAGAGACGGGGTCTCGCTCTTGCTCAGGCTGGTTTTGAACTCCTGACCTTGAGCAATCCGCCCGCCTCGGCCTCCCAAGAGCTAGGATTACAGGCGTGAGCCACAGCGCCCGGCCGGATTCATTATTTTTAAAAAGTGTCTCTTATCTCTATTATTGCATTTACTTTTCTCTCTCTTTTCAAGCAGATGATGGGAGTCCAAGTATTAAGGTGACATGTGTTGCCCGTGCCCCCCTCCCCCCCCCGTGTTCTTATTCATTTACCCCTCATGTTGTTCCAGCATATTGTGGGGGCACCAATGTTAAGGACGGGTGCGTTGCCCTCTCCCAGCCTCCCCCCTCGGGTCAGAGCTTCAAGTGCGCCCATCCCCCAGTCGGTGCGTACCCACCCCATTCCTAATGGATGTGTATGCCCATCCCCTCCCCCCACCCGCCCGACACCCACCCGAAGAAGGTGATTCCTCTGTGTCCACTTAGGTGTCCATCGGTTCGTACCCATTTGCTGGTGAGCGCGAGCACGTGGTGCTCGTGTGTCCATTCTTGGGATACTTGGCTTACTGGAACGGGTTCCAGCTCTGGCCAGGAGAACCACGAGAGGTGCCCCCTCACCGCTGCTCCTCATAGCCGAATAGCACTCCGTGGTGTCCACGCGCCACATTTTATTTACCCACTCGTGGGTCGATGGGCACTCGGGTGGCTTCCAGGTCTTTGCGATTGTGACTTGTGCCCTGACACTAACCCTAACCCTTACCCAGCCCGTCTCCTCCACGGCCCCTGCCTGACTGACTCCTTCCCGCCCGGCCTATCACCTGTCACCGTCCTCTGCCCCTGCCTGACACGCTCCTCCCCGCCCGGGCCGTCACCGTCCTCGGCCCCTGCCTGACGGGGCTCCTCCGTCGCCTGGGCCTTCCAAGGGCTTGGTGTGGACGCTGGTTCCAGGACGCCCTCCCAGGAACCCGGTAGCAGGGCGGCCGCAGCGTCTCGCGCAACCCAACCGTCCGCCGGCTGGCCGCCGTGGCTAAGTGGCCTGCGGGGGACGTGCTCCCGCTGTGCCGTGGGGGCCCAGCCTGGTGTCTTCTCTGAGGCCCCGCGGCTGCCGCTCCCCGCAAGGGGAGAGCCGCGGAGGTGGGGACCGCCTCCTCATGGGGACGTACACCCAGCTCTCCACGTCGGATTCCGGGGCTCTCTGTCCTGCCAGAAGGCCCAGCTGGCCTGCGGGTCCTCAGAGTGGCAAAAACATCCGAAAACTGAGATTGAGGGTCCGGTGGGTGTCTGCACTTTTGTGCTGGGCACCCCAGGGAGGCCCGGGGGCTGGCTGGACAACGCGGTCTGCTGGGCTGGGGGGGGGGGTTTGGAGGAGCAACTGATGCCCTTTGCACTTTGGGTAGCAAGTGTCTGAGGTGTCTCTGGGCCCTGTGCCATGTGGGGGCGGGGGCGGAGGCGGGGTGGGAGGAGGAGGAGGAGGAGGAGGAGGAGGAGGAGGAGGAGGAGGAGGTGGGAAGGGCCGTGGCCTGCAGTCGTGTTCCCCGGGGTGGCACAGCATGTGGCTTCTTCCACGGGATGCTTGGCCTGGGCTCCCTGCACCTGGGCCTTTGGAGGACTGGCCCTGTGCTTGCCAACACTTCCTGCAGGGACCCAGAGCTGGGAGGTTGCATCTCTCAGCCCTGGGTCGGGCAGAGCCCCAGCGGGCCATGCCCACAACCTCTCTCAGCAGGGGTCCCCCAGAAGGCTCCTTTGGGACCAGGATTCTCTTGCGGGTGACTCTTTAAGGTCTGGCCCCTGGATGGAGGGGCACCAGGAGTAGAGGAGCAGGAAGGGGAAGGGGGTGGCCATGCGAGGGGACACTTTCAGGCCAAGTCCCAGCTTCAGTCTGATCCTCCTGGGAACCCCGGGGTGGACATCACACCTCCTGGTTGCCCCGCTCTGAGACAAGGAGCCGGGCTTCGCATTCCCACAGCAGCCAGTCGTGGGCTGAGGACACCTGGGGCGTTGGGAACTCCCTGGCTTCTCCTTGGTTTAACATCTGGAGCTGCTTGTGAATCGTGCCGCCACACACACCCGAGTGCAGGTGTCTTCTGCACAGACTGCGGGCCTCGCTCTTCTGAATGCCGCTAGCTCGCGACCCACCCACGGGTGAACCTGGTCAGGGTACTTTCTCTCAGGGGCAGACTCTGATCCGGGCGGGCTACCGGTGTCTCTGTTTGCTCCTTTCTTTCTTCCACTTCGGGAAAGGCTTCCTTACTGGGTGTGGAAATCTCCTATGCCTTTCCTCGCCTATTCTGTCAGCTCTAAAATTCTCTTTCGGTTGCCACCCTCACAGATGGATTAGGAAACTCTTTGCGGTGCACTCATTAGTGAAATGACCTCAATGACGCTGGAATCCAATATCTAATCGCCAATTTTTAGCGAGTCCACACGCCAGGGTGGTCGGGGTCCAATGCAGCCCCGGCCAGGCCCAGGCCCCTTGGACTGGGCCACAGGAGGACACAGAGGAGGGTCCCGGCCCCCACGGTAGGTAGAGGTGCGGGCAGTTCTCCAAGGGCTTGGGTGTTTTCCAGAGGGAGGAGATGGAGGGGACTGATTTCTTCAGCGCCCCACAAACCACGCCACCCCACCCCACCCATGGGACACATCCCGAGAGAGAGAGAGACGCCCCATACACTGGCTCCCCTCCCCCGTGCGCTGTGCCCCAGCCCTGGCCCGGGGGAATAGGCGGCCGCCGGGCCACAGGGTGGGGGGCGCAGCTGAAAGGGGTTGTGGGGGAGGGCCGCCCCTGGCTGGGGTCAAAGGGCGAGCGCCCCGCCCCTCCCGCCCGTGCGCAGTCAGCGGCCCCGGCGCGCTGGGGGTGGGGGGCGGGGAGGTGAAGGAGGCCAGGCGAGGAGAGGAGGGGGGCTGGAAGGGCTCCACCTTGGCGGGTCCAGCCGTGGAGGCGCATCTTGTGTGAGTGTGAGTGAGTGAGTGCGTGTGAGTGTGAGTGTGTGTGTATACAGAGACAGCCCCCAACCCCGGCCCGCCGCTCCCTGCCCGCCCCGCCTGTCACCCCCGTCCCTCGGAGCCCGCGGGACCCGGCCGGCGAACTCAACAGGCCCGACCCGGCGCGGGGCCTGGGGCGGGAGGAGGCGGCGGGGAAGCGCAGAGAGGCTCGGCTTCTTGAGCGGGGCAGGGGCGCCCTCCGCCGTCCACGGCCACACCACCCCGAACGCGCCCGATCCCGTCTGGTCTCGGAAGCTAAGCAGGGTCGGGCCTGGTTAGAACTTGGATGGGAGACCGCCCGGGAATACCGGGTGCCGTAGGCTTCTTCTTTTTTTTTTTTTTTGCCTCTGGTTCTGTCGCGTTTCTGGGAGTGCGGGGGCGGCCCGGGGTGGGGGTGACCCCCACCCTCAGCGCCCGCCGGCCGCGGTGCCTGGCGCCCCAGCCCGCACCGTGGGGCCTCCTCTTGTCCCGAGCCGTGACACCGCCGCCACGCGGCAGCATGCGTGGCTTCTGGACTGTCAGGTCTCAGACCAAAGGTCTGCTCTGTGGGAGCCGACACGCTGGAGGAAACCTTGAGAGTCTGAGAGGGGAGGGAGTTCCAGAAGAAGGCCAGGATGTCATTTTGAGGGAGTATGTGACCAGAACTCCTCCCGTTGCTTTTGGGGTTCTATGGGCTACACGTAGGAATCTTTGGTGGTGGCACCTGATGTTCGGGGATCCGGAGTCACACCCAGACCTGCTCCACAGGCCTCCTTTTACTTTTCTCTTCGGATTCATTTTTTTTTTTTTTTTTTTTTTGAGACAGAGTCTCGGTTTGTTGCCCAGGCTAGAGTGAGTGCCGTGGCGTCAGCCTAGCTCACAGCAACTTCAAACTCCTGGGCTCGAGTGATCCTTCTGCCTCAGCCTCCCGGGTAGCTGGGACTGCAGGCATGCGCCACCATGCCCCGCTAATTTTTTATATATATATCAGTTGGCCAATTAATTTCTTTCTATTTATAGTAGAGACGGGGTCTCGCTCTTGCTCAGGCTGGTTTTGAACTCCTGACCTTGAGCAATCCGCCCGCCTCGGCCTCCCAAGAGCTAGGATTACAGGCGTGAGCCACAGCGCCCGGCCGGATTCATTATTTTTAAAAAGTGTCTCTTATCTCTATTATTGCATTTACTTTTCTCTCTCTTTTCAAGCAGATGATGGGAGTCCAAGTATTAAGGTGACATGTGTTGCCCGTGCCCCCCTCCCCCCCCCCCCGTGTTCTTATTCATTTACCCCTCATGTTGTTCCAGCATATTGTGGGGGCACCAATGTTAAGGACGGGTGCGTTGCCCTCTCCCAGCCTCCCCCCTCGGGTCAGAGCTTCAAGTGCGCCCATCCCCCAGTCGGTGCGTACCCA
Organism: Microcebus murinus; assembly: GCF_040939455.1. Lineage (NCBI taxonomy): Eukaryota > Metazoa > Chordata > Mammalia > Primates > Cheirogaleidae > Microcebus > Microcebus murinus. Next base: position 1,830,118 of record NC_134116.1, on the reverse strand, counting down.
CCCCATTCCTAATGGATGTGTATGCCCATCCCCTCCCCCCACCCGCCCGACACCCACCCGAAGAAGGTGATTCCTCTGTGTCCACTTAGGTGTCCATCGGTTCGTACCCATTTGCTGGTGAGCGCGAGCACGTGGTGCTCGTGTGTCCATTCTTGGGATACTTGGCTTACTGGAACGGGTTCCAGCTCTGGCCAGGAGAACCACGAGAGGTGCCCCCTCACCGCTGCTCCTCATAGCCGAATAGCACTCCGTGGTGTCCACGCGCCACATTTTATTTACCCACTCGTGGGTCGATGGGCACTCGGGTGGCTTCCAGGTCTTTGCGATTGTGACTTGTGCCCTGACACTAACCCTAACCCTTACCCAGCCCGTCTCCTCCACGGCCCCTGCCTGACTGACTCCTTCCCGCCCGGCCTATCACCTGTCACCGTCCTCTGCCCCTGCCTGACACGCTCCTCCCCGCCCGGGCCGTCACCGTCCTCGGCCCCTGCCTGACGGGGCTCCTCCGTCGCCTGGGCCTTCCAAGGGCTTGGTGTGGACGCTGGTTCCAGGACGCCCTCCCAGGAACCCGGTAGCAGGGCGGCCGCAGCGTCTCGCGCAACCCAACCGTCCGCCGGCTGGCCGCCGTGGCTAAGTGGCCTGCGGGGGACGTGCTCCCGCTGTGCCGTGGGGGCCCAGCCTGGTGTCTTCTCTGAGGCCCCGCGGCTGACGCTCCCCGCAAGGGGAGAGCCGCGGAGGTGGGGACCGCCTCCTCATGGGGACGTACACCCAGCTCTCCACGTCGGATTCCGGGGCTCTCTGTCCTGCCAGAAGGCCCAGCTGGCCTGCGGGTCCTCAGAGTGGCAAAAACATCCGAAAACTGAGATTGAGGGTCCGGTGGGTGTCTGCACTTTTGTGCTGGGCACCCCAGGGAGGCCCGGGGGCTGGCTGGACAACGCGGTCTGCTGGGCTGGGGGGGGGGTTTGGAGGAGCAACTGATGCCCTTTGCACTTTGGGTAGCAAGTGTCTGAGGTGTCTCTGGGCCCTGTGCCATGTGGGGGCGGGGGCGGAGGCGGGGTGGGAGGAGGAGGAGGAGGAGGAGGAGGAGGAGGAGGAGGAGGAGGTGGGAAGGGCCGTGGCCTGCAGTCGTGTTCCCCGGGGTGGCACAGCATGTGGCTTCTTCCACGGGATGCTTGGCCTGGGCTCCCTGCACCTGGGCCTTTGGAGGACTGGCCCTGTGCTTGCCAACACTTCCTGCAGGGACCCAGAGCTGGGAGGTTGCATCTCTCAGCCCTGGGTCGGGCAGAGCCCCAGCGGGCCATGCCCACAACCTCTCTCAGCAGGGGTCCCCCAGAAGGCTCCTTTGGGACCAGGATTCTCTTGCGGGTGACTCTTTAAGGTCTGGCCCCTGGATGGAGGGGCACCAGGAGTAGAGGAGCAGGAAGGGGAAGGGGGTGGCCATGCGAGGGGACACTTTCAGGCCAAGTCCCAGCTTCAGTCTGATCCTCCTGGGAACCCCGGGGTGGACATCACACCTCCTGGTTGCCCCGCTCTGAGACAAGGAGCCGGGCTTCGCATTCCCACAGCAGCCAGTCGTGGGCTGAGGACACCTGGGGCGTTGGGAACTCCCTGGCTTCTCCTTGGTTTAACATCTGGAGCTGCTTGTGAATCGTGCCGCCACACACACCCGAGTGCAGGTGTCTTCTGCACAGACTGCGGGCCTCGCTCTTCTGAATGCCGCTAGCTCGCGACCCACCCACGGGTGAACCTGGTCAGGGTACTTTCTCTCAGGGGCAGACTCTGATCCGGGCGGGCTACCGGTGTCTCTGTTTGCTCCTTTCTTTCTTCCACTTCGGGAAAGGCTTCCTTACTGGGTGTGGAAATCTCCTATGCCTTTCCTCGCCTATTCTGTCAGCTCTAAAATTCTCTTTCGGTTGCCACCCTCACAGATGGATTAGGAAACTCTTTGCGGTGCACTCATTAGTGAAATGACCTCAATGACGCTGGAATCCAATATCTAATCGCCAATTTTTAGCGAGTCCACACGCCAGGGTGGTCGGGGTCCAATGCAGCCCCGGCCAGGCCCAGGCCCCTTGGACTGGGCCACAGGAGGACACAGAGGAGGGTCCCGGCCCCCACGGTAGGTAGAGGTGCGGGCAGTTCTCCAAGGGCTTGGGTGTTTTCCAGAGGGAGGAGATGGAGGGGACTGATTTCTTCAGCGCCCCACAAACCACGCCACCCCACCCCACCCATGGGACACATCCCGAGAGAGAGAGAGACGCCCCATACACTGGCTCCCCTCCCCCGTGCGCTGTGCCCCAGCCCTGGCCCGGGGGAATAGGCGGCCGCCGGGCCACAGGGTGGGGGGCGCAGCTGAAAGGGGTTGTGGGGGAGGGCCGCCCCTGGCTGGGGTCAAAGGGCGAGCGCCCCGCCCCTCCCGCCCGTGCGCAGTCAGCGGCCCCGGCGCGCTGGGGGTGGGGGGCGGGGAGGTGAAGGAGGCCAGGCGAGGAGAGGAGGGGGGCTGGAAGGGCTCCACCTTGGCGGGTCCAGCCGTGGAGGCGCATCTTGTGTGAGTGTGAGTGAGTGAGTGCGTGTGAGTGTGAGTGTGTGTGTATACAGAGACAGCCCCCAACCCCGGCCCGCCGCTCCCTGCCCGCCCCGCCTGTCACCCCCGTCCCTCGGAGCCCGCGGGACCCGGCCGGCGAACTCAACAGGCCCGACCCGGCGCGGGGCCTGGGGCGGGAGGAGGCGGCGGGGAAGCGCAGAGAGGCTCGGCTTCTTGAGCGGGGCAGGGGCGCCCTCCGCCGTCCACGGCCACACCACCCCGAACGCGCCCGATCCCGTCTGGTCTCGGAAGCTAAGCAGGGTCGGGCCTGGTTAGAACTTGGATGGGAGACCGCCCGGGAATACCGGGTGCCGTAGGCTTCTTCTTTTTTTTTTTTTTTGCCTCTGGTTCTGTCGCGTTTCTGGGAGTGCGGGGGCGGCCCGGGGTGGGGGTGACCCCCACCCTCAGCGCCCGCCGGCCGCGGTGCCTGGCGCCCCAGCCCGCACCGTGGGGCCTCCTCTTGTCCCGAGCCGTGACACCGCCGCCACGCGGCAGCATGCGTGGCTTCTGGACTGTCAGGTCTCAGACCAAAGGTCTGCTCTGTGGGAGCCGACACGCTGGAGGAAACCTTGAGAGTCTGAGAGGGGAGGGAGTTCCAGAAGAAGGCCAGGATGTCATTTTGAGGGAGTATGTGACCAGAACTCCTCCCGTTGCTTTTGGGGTTCTATGGGCTACACGTAGGAATCTTTGGTGGTGGCACCTGATGTTCGGGGATCCGGAGTCACACCCAGACCTGCTCCACAGGCCTCCTTTTACTTTTCTCTTCGGATTCATTTTTTTTTTTTTTTTTTTTTTGAGACAGAGTCTCGGTTTGTTGCCCAGGCTAGAGTGAGTGCCGTGGCGTCAGCCTAGCTCACAGCAACTTCAAACTCCTGGGCTCGAGTGATCCTTCTGCCTCAGCCTCCCGGGTAGCTGGGACTGCAGGCATGCGCCACCATGCCCCGCTAATTTTTTATATATATATCAGTTGGCCAATTAATTTCTTTCTATTTATAGTAGAGACGGGGTCTCGCTCTTGCTCAGGCTGGTTTTGAACTCCTGACCTTGAGCAATCCGCCCGCCTCGGCCTCCCAAGAGCTAGGATTACAGGCGTGAGCCACAGCGCCCGGCCGGATTCATTATTTTTAAAAAGTGTCTCTTATCTCTATTATTGCATTTACTTTTCTCTCTCTTTTCAAGCAGATGATGGGAGTCCAAGTATTAAGGTGACATGTGTTGCCCGTGCCCCCCTCCCCCCCCCCCCGTGTTCTTATTCATTTACCCCTCATGTTGTTCCAGCATATTGTGGGGGCACCAATGTTAAGGACGGGTGCGTTGCCCTCTCCCAGCCTCCCCCCTCGGGTCAGAGCTTCAAGTGCGCCCATCCCCCAGTCGGTGCGTACCCACCCCATTCCTAATGGATGTGTATGCCCATCCCCTCCCCCCACCCGCCCGACACCCACCCGAAGAAGGTGATTCCTCTGTGTCCACTTAGGTGTCCATCGGTTCGTACCCATTTGCTGGTGAGCGCGAGCACGTGGTGCTCGTGTGTCCATTCTTGGGATACTTGGCTTACTGGAACGGGTTCCAGCTCTGGCCAGGAGAACCACGAGAGGTGCCCCCTCACCGCTGCTCCTCATAGCCGAATAGCACTCCGTGGTGTCCACGCGCCACATTTTATTTACCCACTCGTGGGTCGATGGGCACTCGGGTGGCTTCCAGGTCTTTGCGATTGTGACTTGTGCCCTGACACTAACCCTAACCCTTACCCAGCCCGTCTCCTCCACGGCCCCTGCCTGACTGACTCCTTCCCGCCCGGCCTATCACCTGTCACCGTCCTCTGCCCCTGCCTGACACGCTCCTCCCCGCCCGGGCCGTCACCGTCCTCGGCCCCTGCCTGACGGGGCTCCTCCGTCGCCTGGGCCTTCCAAGGGCTTGGTGTGGACGCTGGTTCCAGGACGCCCTCCCAGGAACCCGGTAGCAGGGCGGCCGCAGCGTCTCGCGCAACCCAACCGTCCGCCGGCTGGCCGCCGTGGCTAAGTGGCCTGCGGGGGACGTGCTCCCGCTGTGCCGTGGGGGCCCAGCCTGGTGTCTTCTCTGAGGCCCCGCGGCTGCCGCTCCCCGCAAGGGGAGAGCCGCGGAGGTGGGGACCGCCTCCTCATGGGGACGTACACCCAGCTCTCCACGTCGGATTCCGGGGCTCTCTGTCCTGCCAGAAGGCCCAGCTGGCCTGCGGGTCCTCAGAGTGGCAAAAACATCCGAAAACTGAGATTGAGGGTCCGGTGGGTGTCTGCACTTTTGTGCTGGGCACCCCAGGGAGGCCCGGGAGCTGGCTGGACAACGCGGTCTGCTGGGCTGGGGGGGGGGTTTGGAGGAGCAACTGATGCCCTTTGCACTTTGGGTAGCAAGTGTCTGAGGTGTCTCTGGGCCCTGTGCCATGTGGGGGCGGGGGCGGAGGCGGGGTGGGAGGAGGAGGAGGAGGAGGAGGAGGAGGAGGAGGAGGAGGTGGGAAGGGCCGTGGCCTGCAGTCGTGTTCCCCGGGGTGGCACAGCATGTGGCTTCTTCCACAGGCTGCTTGGCCTGGGCTCCCTGCACCTGGGCCTTTGGAGGACTGGCCCTGTGCTTGCCAACACTTCCTGCAGGGACCCAGAGCTGGGAGGTTGCATCTCTCAGCCCTGGGTCGGGCAGAGCCCCAGCGGGCCATGCCCACAACCTCTCTCAGCAGGGGTCCCCCAGAAGGCTCCTTTGGGACCAGGATTCTCTTGCGGGTGACTCTTTAAGGTCTGGCCCCTGGATGGAGGGGCACCAGGAGTAGAGGAGCAGGAAGGGGAAGGGGGTGGCCATGCGAGGGGACACTTTCAGGCCAAGTCCCAGCTTCAGTCTGATCCTCCTGGGAACCCCGGGGTGGACATCACACCTCCTGGTTGCCCCGCTCTGAGACAAGGAGCCGGGCTTCGCATTCCCACAGCAGCCAGTCGTGGGCTGAGGACACCTGGGGCGTTGGGAACTCCCTGGCTTCTCCTTGGTTTAACATCTGGAGCTGCTTGTGAATCGTGCCGCCACACACACCCGAGTGCAGGTGTCTTCTGCACAGACTGCGGGCCTCGCTCTTCTGAATGCCGCTAGCTCGCGACCCACCCACGGGTGAACCTGGTCAGGGTACTTTCTCTCAGGGGCAGACTCTGATCCGGGCGGGCTACCGGTGTCTCTGTTTGCTCCTTTCTTTCTTCCACTTCGGGAAAGGCTTCCTTACTGGGTGTGGAAATCTCCTATGCCTTTCCTCGCCTATTCTGTCAGCTCTAAAATTCTCTTTCGGTTGCCACCCTCACAGATGGATTAGGAAACTCTTTGCGGTGCACTCATTAGTGAAATGACCTCAATGACGCTGGAATCCAATATCTAATCGCCAATTTTTAGCGAGTCCACACGCCAGGGTGGTCGGGGTCCAATGCAGCCCCGGCCAGGCCCAGGCCCCTTGGACTGGGCCACAGGAGGACACAGAGGAGGGTCCCGGCCCCCACGGTAGGTAGAGGTGCGGGCAGTTCTCCAAGGGCTTGGGTGTTTTCCAGAGGGAGGAGATGGAGGGGACTGATTTCTTCAGCGCCCCACAAACCACGCCACCCCACCCCACCCATGGGACACATCCCGAGAGAGAGAGAGAGACGCCCCATACACTGGCTCCCCTCCCCCGTGCGCTGTGCCCCAGCCCTGGCCCGGGGGAATAGGCGGCCGCCGGGCCACAGGGTGGGGGGCGCAGCTGAAAGGGGTTGTGGGGGAGGGCCGCCCCTGGCTGGGGTCAAAGGGCGAGCGCCCCGCCCCTCCCGCCCGTGCGCAGTCAGCGGCCCCGGCGCGCTGGGGGTGGGGGGCGGGGAGGTGAAGGAGGCCAGGCGAGGAGAGGAGGGGGGCTGGAAGGGCTCCACCTTGGCGGGTCCAGCCGTGGAGGCGCATCTTGTGTGAGTGTGAGTGAGTGAGTGCGTGTGAGTGTGAGTGTGTGTGTATACAGAGACAGCCCCCAACCCCGGCCCGCCGCTCCCTGCCCGCCCCGCCTGTCACCCCCGTCCCTCGGAGCCCGCGGGACGCGGCCGGCGAACTCAACAGGCCCGACCCGGCGCGGGGCCTGGGGCGGGAGGAGGCGGCGGGGAAGCGCAGAGAGGCTCGGCTTCTTGAGCGGGGCAGGGGCGCCCTCCGCCGTCCACGGCCACACCACCCCGAACGCGCCCGATCCCGTCTGGTCTCGGAAGCTAAGCAGGGTCGGGCCTGGTTAGAACTTGGATGGGAGACCGCCCGGGAATACCGGGTGCCGTAGGCTTCTTCTTTTTTTTTTTTTTTGCCTCTGGTTCTGTCGCGTTTCTGGGAGTGCGGGGGCGGCCCGGGGTGGGGGTGACCCCCACCCTCAGCGCCCGCCGGCCGCGGTGCCTGGCGCCCCAGCCCGCACCGTGGGGCCTCCTCTTGTCCCGAGCCGTGACACCGCCGCCACGCGGCAGCATGCGTGGCTTCTGGACTGTCAGGTCTCAGACCAAAGGTCTGCTCTGTGGGAGCCGACACGCTGGAGGAAACCTTGAGAGTCTGAGAGGGGAGGGAGTTCCAGAAGAAGGCCAGGATGTCATTTTGAGGGAGTATGTGACCAGAACTCCTCCCGTTGCTTTTGGGGTTCTATGGGCTACACGTAGGAATCTTTGGTGGTGGCACCTGATGTTCGGGGATCCGGAGTCACACCCAGACCTGCTCCACAGGCCTCCTTTTACTTTTCTCTTCGGATTCATTTTTTTTTTTTTTTTTTTTTTTGAGACAGAGTCTCGGTTTGTTGCCCAGGCTAGAGTGAGTGCCGTGGCGTCAGCCTAGCTCACAGCAACTTCAAACTCCTGGGCTCGAGTGATCCTTCTGCCTCAGCCTCCCGGGTAGCTGGGACTGCAGGCATGCGCCACCATGCCCCGCTAATTTTTTATATATATATCAGTTGGCCAATTAATTTCTTTCTATTTATAGTAGAGACGGGGTCTCGCTCTTGCTCAGGCTGGTTTTGAACTCCTGACCTTGAGCAATCCGCCCGCCTCGGCCTCCCAAGAGCTAGGATTACAGGCGTGAGCCACAGCGCCCGGCCGGATTCATTATTTTTAAAAAGTGTCTCTTATCTCTATTATTGCATTTACTTTTCTCTCTCTTTTCAAGCAGATGATGGGAGTCCAAGTATTAAGGTGACATGTGTTGCCCGTGCCCCCCTCCCCCCCCCCCCGTGTTCTTATTCATTTACCCCTCATGTTGTTCCAGCATATTGTGGGGGCACCAATGTTAAGGACGGGTGCGTTGCCCTCTCCCAGCCTCCCCCCTCGGGTCAGAGCTTCAAGTGCGCCCATCCCCCAGTCGGTGCGTACCCACCCCATTCCTAATGGATGTGTATGCCCATCCCCTCCCCCCACCCGCCCGACACCCACCCGAAGAAGGTGATTCCTCTGTGTCCACTTAGGTGTCCATCGGTTCGTACCCATTTGCTGGTGAGCGCGAGCACGTGGTGCTCGTGTGTCCATTCTTGGGATACTTGGCTTACTGGAACGGGTTCCAGCTCTGGCCAGGAGAACCACGAGAGGTGCCCCCTCACCGCTGCTCCTCATAGCCGAATAGCACTCCGTGGTGTCCACGCGCCACATTTTATTTACCCACTCGTGGGTCGATGGGCACTCGGGTGGCTTCCAGGTCTTTGCGATTGTGACTTGTGCCCTGACACTAACCCTAACCCTTACCCAGCCCGTCTCCTCCACGGCCCCTGCCTGACTGACTCCTTCCCGCCCGGCCTATCACCTGTCACCGTCCTCTGCCCCTGCCTGACACGCTCCTCCCCGCCCGGGCCGTCACCGTCCTCGGCCCCTGCCTGACGGGGCTCCTCCGTCGCCTGGGCCTTCCAAGGGCTTGGTGTGGACGCTGGTTCCAGGACGCCCTCCCAGGAACCCGGTAGCAGGGCGGCCGCAGCGTCTCGCGCAACCCAACCGTCCGCCGGCTGGCCGCCGTGGCTAAGTGGCCTGCGGGGGACGTGCTCCCGCTGTGCCGTGGGGGCCCAGCCTGGTGTCTTCTCTGAGGCCCCGCGGCTGACGCTCCCCGCAAGGGGAGAGCCGCGGAGGTGGGGACCGCCTCCTCATGGGGACGTACACCCAGCTCTCCACGTCGGATTCCGGGGCTCTCTGTCCTGCCAGAAGGCCCAGCTGGCCTGCGGGTCCTCAGAGTGGCAAAAACATCCGAAAACTGAGATTGAGGGTCCGGTGGGTGTCTGCACTTTTGTGCTGGGCACCCCAGGGAGGCCCGGGGGCTGGCTGGACAACGCGGTCTGCTGGGCTGGGGGGGGGGTTTGGAGGAGCAACTGATGCCCTTTGCACTTTGGGTAGCAAGTGTCTGAGGTGTCTCTGGGCCCTGTGCCATGTGGGGGCGGGGGCGGAGGCGGGGTGGGAGGAGGAGGAGGAGGAGGAGGAGGAGGAGGAGGAGGAGGAGGAGGAGGTGGGAAGGGCCGTGGCCTGCAGTCGTGTTCCCCGGGGTGGCACAGCATGTGGCTTCTTCCACGGGCTGCTTGGCCTGGGCTCCCTGCACCTGGGCCTTTGGAGGACTGGCCCTGTGCTTGCCAACACTTCCTGCAGGGACCCAGAGCTGGGAGGTTGCATCTCTCAGCCCTGGGTCGGGCAGAGCCCCAGCGGGCCATGCCCACAACCTCTCTCAGCAGGGGTCCCCCAGAAGGCTCCTTTGGGACCAGGATTCTCTTGCGGGTGACTCTTTAAGGTCTGGCCCCTGGATGGAGGGGCACCAGGAGTAGAGGAGCAGGAAGGGGAAGGGGGTGGCCATGCGAGGGGACACTTTCAGGCCAAGTCCCAGCTTCAGTCTGATCCTCCTGGGAACCCCGGGGTGGACATCACACCTCCTGGTTGCCCCGCTCTGAGACAAGGAGCCGGGCTTCGCATTCCCACAGCAGCCAGTCGTGGGCTGAGGACACCTGGGGCGTTGGGAACTCCCTGGCTTCTCCTTGGTTTAACATCTGGAGCTGCTTGTGAATCGTGCCGCCACACACACCCGAGTGCAGGTGTCTTCTGCACAGACTGCGGGCCTCGCTCTTCTGAATGCCGCTAGCTCGCGACCCACCCACGGGTGAACCTGGTCAGGGTACTTTCTCTCAGGGGCAGACTCTGATCCGGGCGGGCTACCGGTGTCTCTGTTTGCTCCTTTCTTTCTTCCACTTCGGGAAAGGCTTCCTTACTGGGTGTGGAAATCTCCTATGCCTTTCCTCGCCTATTCTGTCAGCTCTAAAATTCTCTTTCGGTTGCCACCCTCACAGATGGATTAGGAAACTCTTTGCGGTGCACTCATTAGTGAAATGACCTCAATGACGCTGGAATCCAATATCTAATCGCCAATTTTTAGCGAGTCCACACGCCAGGGTGGTCGGGGTCCAATGCAGCCCCGGCCAGGCCCAGGCCCCTTGGACTGGGCCACAGGAGGACACAGAGGAGGGTCCCGGCCCCCACGGTAGGTAGAGGTGCGGGCAGTTCTCCAAGGGCTTGGGTGTTTTCCAGAGGGAGGAGATGGAGGGGACTGATTTCTTCAGCGCCCCACAAACCACGCCACCCCACCCCACCCATGGGACACATCCCGAGAGAGAGAGAGACGCCCCATACACTGGCTCCCCTCCCCCGTGCGCTGTGCCCCAGCCCTGGCCCGGGGGAATAGGCGGCCGCCGGGCCACAGGGTGGGGGGCGCAGCTGAAAGGGGTTGTGGGGGAGGGCCGCCCCTGGCTGGGGTCAAAGGGCGAGCGCCCCGCCCCTCCCGCCCGTGCGCAGTCAGCGGCCCCGGCGCGCTGGGGGTGGGGGGCGGGGAGGTGAAGGAGGCCAGGCGAGGAGAGGAGGGGGGCTGGAAGGGCTCCACCTTGGCGGGTCCAGCCGTGGAGGCGCATCTTGTGTGAGTGTGAGTGAGTGAGTGCGTGTGAGTGTGAGTGTGTGTGTATACAGAGACAGCCCCCAACCCCGGCCCGCCGCTCCCTGCCCGCCCCGCCTGTCACCCCCGTCCCTCGGAGCCCGCGGGACGCGGCCGGCGAACTCAACAGGCCCGACCCGGCGCGGGGCCTGGGGCGGGAGGAGGCGGCGGGGAAGCGCAGAGAGGCTCGGCTTCTTGAGCGGGGCAGGGGCGCCCTCCGCCGTCCACGGCCACACCACCCCGAACGCGCCCGATCCCGTCTGGTCTCGGAAGCTAAGCAGGGTCGGGCCTGGTTAGAACTTGGATGGGAGACCGCCCGGGAATACCGGGTGCCGTAGGCTTCTTCTTTTTTTTTTTTTTTGCCTCTGGTTCTGTCGCGTTTCTGGGAGTGCGGGGGCGGCCCGGGGTGGGGGTGACCCCCACCCTCAGCGCCCGCCGGCCGCGGTGCCTGGCGCCCCAGCCCGCACCGTGGGGCCTCCTCTTGTCCCGAGCCGTGACACCGCCGCCACGCGGCAGCATGCGTGGCTTCTGGACTGTCAGGTCTCAGACCAAAGGTCTGCTCTGTGGGAGCCGACACGCTGGAGGAAACCTTGAGAGTCTGAGAGGGGAGGGAGTTCCAGAAGAAGGCCAGGATGTCATTTTGAGGGAGTATGTGACCAGAACTCCTCCCGTTGCTTTTGGGGTTCTATGGGCTACACGTAGGAATCTTTGGTGGTGGCACCTGATGTTCGGGGATCCGGAGTCACACCCAGACCTGCTCCACAGGCCTCCTTTTACTTTTCTCTTCGGATTCATTTTTTTTTTTTTTTTTTTTTTGAGACAGAGTCTCGGTTTGTTGCCCAGGCTAGAGTGAGTGCCGTGGCGTCAGCCTAGCTCACAGCAACTTCAAACTCCTGGGCTCGAGTGATCCTTCTGCCTCAGCCTCCCGGGTAGCTGGGACTGCAGGCATGCGCCACCATGCCCCGCTAATTTTTTATATATATATCAGTTGGCCAATTAATTTCTTTCTATTTATAGTAGAGACGGGGTCTCGCTCTTGCTCAGGCTGGTTTTGAACTCCTGACCTTGAGCAATCCGCCCGCCTCGGCCTCCCAAGAGCTAGGATTACAGGCGTGAGCCACAGCGCCCGGCCGGATTCATTATTTTTAAAAAGTGTCTCTTATCTCTATTATTGCATTTACTTTTCTCTCTCTTTTCAAGCAGATGATGGGAGTCCAAGTATTAAGGTGACATGTGTTGCCCGTGCCCCCCTCCCCCCCCCCCCGTGTTCTTATTCATTTACCCCTCATGTTGTTCCAGCATATTGTGGGGGCACCAATGTTAAGGACGGGTGCGTTGCCCTCTCCCAGCCTCCCCCCTCGGGTCAGAGCTTCAAGTGCGCCCATCCCCCAGTCGGTGCGTACCCACCCCATTCCTAATGGATGTGTATGCCCATCCCCTCCCCCCACCCGCCCGACACCCACCCGAAGAAGGTGATTCCTCTGTGTCCACTTAGGTGTCCATCGGTTCGTACCCATTTGCTGGTGAGCGCGAGCACGTGGTGCTCGTGTGTCCATTCTTGGGATACTTGGCTTACTGGAACGGGTTCCAGCTCTGGCCAGGAGAACCACGAGAGGTGCCCCCTCACCGCTGCTCCTCATAGCCGAATAGCACTCCGTGGTGTCCACGCGCCACATTTTATTTACCCACTCGTGGGTCGATGGGCACTCGGGTGGCTTCCAGGTCTTTGCGATTGTGACTTGTGCCCTGACACTAACCCTAACCCTTACCCAGCCCGTCTCCTCCACGGCCCCTGCCTGACTGACTCCTTCCCGCCCGGCCTATCACCTGTCACCGTCCTCTGCCCCTGCCTGACACGCTCCTCCCCGCCCGGGCCGTCACCGTCCTCGGCCCCTGCCTGACGGGGCTCCTCCGTCGCCTGGGCCTTCCAAGGGCTTGGTGTGGACGCTGGTTCCAGGACGCCCTCCCAGGAACCCGGTAGCAGGGCGGCCGCAGCGTCTCGCGCAACCCAACCGTCCGCCGGCTGGCCGCCGTGGCTAAGTGGCCTGCGGGGGACGTGCTCCCGCTGTGCCGTGGGGGCCCAGCCTGGTGTCTTCTCTGAGGCCCCGCGGCTGCCGCTCCCCGCAAGGGGAGAGCCGCGGAGGTGGGGACCGCCTCCTCATGGGGACGTACACCCAGCTCTCCACGTCGGATTCCGGGGCTCTCTGTCCTGCCAGAAGGCCCAGCTGGCCTGCGGGTCCTCAGAGTGGCAAAAACATCCGAAAACTGAGATTGAGGGTCCGGTGGGTGTCTGCACTTTTGTGCTGGGCACCCCAGGGAGGCCCGGGAGCTGGCTGGACAACGCGGTCTGCTGGGCTGGGGGGGGGGTTTGGAGGAGCAACTGATGCCCTTTGCACTTTGGGTAGCAAGTGTCTGAGGTGTCTCTGGGCCCTGTGCCATGTGGGGGCGGGGGCGGAGGCGGGGTGGGAGGAGGAGGAGGAGGAGGAGGAGGAGGAGGAGGAGGAGGTGGGAAGGGCCGTGGCCTGCAGTCGTGTTCCCCGGGGTGGCACAGCATGTGGCTTCTTCCACAGGCTGCTTGGCCTGGGCTCCCTGCACCTGGGCCTTTGGAGGACTGGCCCTGTGCTTGCCAACACTTCCTGCAGGGACCCAGAGCTGGGAGGTTGCATCTCTCAGCCCTGGGTCGGGCAGAGCCCCAGCGGGCCATGCCCACAACCTCTCTCAGCAGGGGTCCCCCAGAAGGCTCCTTTGGGACCAGGATTCTCTTGCGGGTGACTCTTTAAGGTCTGGCCCCTGGATGGAGGGGCACCAGGAGTAGAGGAGCAGGAAGGGGAAGGGGGTGGCCATGCGAGGGGACACTTTCAGGCCAAGTCCCAGCTTCAGTCTGATCCTCCTGGGAACCCCGGGGTGGACATCACACCTCCTGGTTGCCCCGCTCTGAGACAAGGAGCCGGGCTTCGCATTCCCACAGCAGCCAGTCGTGGGCTGAGGACACCTGGGGCGTTGGGAACTCCCTGGCTTCTCCTTGGTTTAACATCTGGAGCTGCTTGTGAATCGTGCCGCCACACACACCCGAGTGCAGGTGTCTTCTGCACAGACTGCGGGCCTCGCTCTTCTGAATGCCGCTAGCTCGCGACCCACCCACGGGTGAACCTGGTCAGGGTACTTTCTCTCAGGGGCAGACTCTGATCCGGGCGGGCTACCGGTGTCTCTGTTTGCTCCTTTCTTTCTTCCACTTCGGGAAAGGCTTCCTTACTGGGTGTGGAAATCTCCTATGCCTTTCCTCGCCTATTCTGTCAGCTCTAAAATTCTCTTTCGGTTGCCACCCTCACAGATGGATTAGGAAACTCTTTGCGGTGCACTCATTAGTGAAATGACCTCAATGACGCTGGAATCCAATATCTAATCGCCAATTTTTAGCGAGTCCACACGCCAGGGTGGTCGGGGTCCAATGCAGCCCCGGCCAGGCCCAGGCCCCTTGGACTGGGCCACAGGAGGACACAGAGGAGGGTCCCGGCCCCCACGGTAGGTAGAGGTGCGGGCAGTTCTCCAAGGGCTTGGGTGTTTTCCAGAGGGAGGAGATGGAGGGGACTGATTTCTTCAGCGCCCCACAAACCACGCCACCCCACCCCACCCATGGGACACATCCCGAGAGAGAGAGAGAGACGCCCCATACACTGGCTCCCCTCCCCCGTGCGCTGTGCCCCAGCCCTGGCCCGGGGGAATAGGCGGCCGCCGGGCCACAGGGTGGGGGGCGCAGCTGAAAGGGGTTGTGGGGGAGGGCCGCCCCTGGCTGGGGTCAAAGGGCGAGCGCCCCGCCCCTCCCGCCCGTGCGCAGTCAGCGGCCCCGGCGCGCTGGGGGTGGGGGGCGGGGAGGTGAAGGAGGCCAGGCGAGGAGAGGAGGGGGGCTGGAAGGGCTCCACCTTGGCGGGTCCAGCCGTGGAGGCGCATCTTGTGTGAGTGTGAGTGAGTGAGTGCGTGTGAGTGTGAGTGTGTGTGTATACAGAGACAGCCCCCAACCCCGGCCCGCCGCTCCCTGCCCGCCCCGCCTGTCACCCCCGTCCCTCGGAGCCCGCGGGACGCGGCCGGCGAACTCAACAGGCCCGACCCGGCGCGGGGCCTGGGGCGGGAGGAGGCGGCGGGGAAGCGCAGAGAGGCTCGGCTTCTTGAGCGGGGCAGGGGCGCCCTCCGCCGTCCACGGCCACACCACCCCGAACGCGCCCGATCCCGTCTGGTCTCGGAAGCTAAGCAGGGTCGGGCCTGGTTAGAACTTGGATGGGAGACCGCCCGGGAATACCGGGTGCCGTAGGCTTCTTCTTTTTTTTTTTTTTTGCCTCTGGTTCTGTCGCGTTTCTGGGAGTGCGGGGGCGGCCCGGGGTGGGGGTGACCCCCACCCTCAGCGCCCGCCGGCCGCGGTGCCTGGCGCCCCAGCCCGCACCGTGGGGCCTCCTCTTGTCCCGAGCCGTGACACCGCCGCCACGCGGCAGCATGCGTGGCTTCTGGACTGTCAGGTCTCAGACCAAAGGTCTGCTCTGTGGGAGCCGACACGCTGGAGGAAACCTTGAGAGTCTGAGAGGGGAGGGAGTTCCAGAAGAAGGCCAGGATGTCATTTTGAGGGAGTATGTGACCAGAACTCCTCCCGTTGCTTTTGGGGTTCTATGGGCTACACGTAGGAATCTTTGGTGGTGGCACCTGATGTTCGGGGATCCGGAGTCACACCCAGACCTGCTCCACAGGCCTCCTTTTACTTTTCTCTTCGGATTCATTTTTTTTTTTTTTTTTTTTTTGAGACAGAGTCTCGGTTTGTTGCCCAGGCTAGAGTGAGTGCCGTGGCGTCAGCCTAGCTCACAGCAACTTCAAACTCCTGGGCTCGAGTGATCCTTCTGCCTCAGCCTCCCGGGTAGCTGGGACTGCAGGCATGCGCCACCATGCCCCGCTAATTTTTTATATATATATCAGTTGGCCAATTAATTTCTTTCTATTTATAGTAGAGACGGGGTCTCGCTCTTGCTCAGGCTGGTTTTGAACTCCTGACCTTGAGCAATCCGCCCGCCTCGGCCTCCCAAGAGCTAGGATTACAGGCGTGAGCCACAGCGCCCGGCCGGATTCATTATTTTTAAAAAGTGTCTCTTATCTCTATTATTGCATTTACTTTTCTCTCTCTTTTCAAGCAGATGATGGGAGTCCAAGTATTAAGGTGACATGTGTTGCCCGTGCCCCCCTCCCCCCCCCCCCGTGTTCTTATTCATTTACCCCTCATGTTGTTCCAGCATATTGTGGGGGCACCAATGTTAAGGACGGGTGCGTTGCCCTCTCCCAGCCTCCCCCCTCGGGTCAGAGCTTCAAGTGCGCCCATCCCCCAGTCGGTGCGTACCCACCCCATTCCTAATGGATGTGTATGCCCATCCCCTCCCCCCACCCGCCCGACACCCACCCGAAGAAGGTGATTCCTCTGTGTCCACTTAGGTGTCCATCGGTTCGTACCCATTTGCTGGTGAGCGCGAGCACGTGGTGCTCGTGTGTCCATTCTTGGGATACTTGGCTTACTGGAACGGGTTCCAGCTCTGGCCAGGAGAACCACGAGAGGTGCCCCCTCACCGCTGCTCCTCATAGCCGAATAGCACTCCGTGGTGTCCACGCGCCACATTTTATTTACCCACTCGTGGGTCGATGGGCACTCGGGTGGCTTCCAGGTCTTTGCGATTGTGACTTGTGCCCTGACACTAACCCTAACCCTTACCCAGCCCGTCTCCTCCACGGCCCCTGCCTGACTGACTCCTTCCCGCCCGGCCTATCACCTGTCACCGTCCTCTGCCCCTGCCTGACACGCTCCTCCCCGCCCGGGCCGTCACCGTCCTCGGCCCCTGCCTGACGGGGCTCCTCCGTCGCCTGGGCCTTCCAAGGGCTTGGTGTGGACGCTGGTTCCAGGACGCCCTCCCAGGAACCCGGTAGCAGGGCGGCCGCAGC
The DNA here is from genome assembly GCF_040939455.1 of Microcebus murinus. Lineage (NCBI taxonomy): Eukaryota > Metazoa > Chordata > Mammalia > Primates > Cheirogaleidae > Microcebus > Microcebus murinus. The sequence continues at coordinate 1,813,647 of NC_134116.1, read as the reverse complement.
GTCTCGCGCAACCCAACCGTCCGCCGGCTGGCCGCCGTGGCTAAGTGGCCTGCGGGGGACGTGCTCCCGCTGTGCCGTGGGGGCCCAGCCTGGTGTCTTCTCTGAGGCCCCGCGGCTGACGCTCCCCGCAAGGGGAGAGCCGCGGAGGTGGGGACCGCCTCCTCATGGGGACGTACACCCAGCTCTCCACGTCGGATTCCGGGGCTCTCTGTCCTGCCAGAAGGCCCAGCTGGCCTGCGGGTCCTCAGAGTGGCAAAAACATCCGAAAACTGAGATTGAGGGTCCGGTGGGTGTCTGCACTTTTGTGCTGGGCACCCCAGGGAGGCCCGGGGGCTGGCTGGACAACGCGGTCTGCTGGGCTGGGGGGGGGGTTTGGAGGAGCAACTGATGCCCTTTGCACTTTGGGTAGCAAGTGTCTGAGGTGTCTCTGGGCCCTGTGCCATGTGGGGGCGGGGGCGGAGGCGGGGTGGGAGGAGGAGGAGGAGGAGGAGGAGGAGGAGGAGGAGGAGGAGGAGGAGGTGGGAAGGGCCGTGGCCTGCAGTCGTGTTCCCCGGGGTGGCACAGCATGTGGCTTCTTCCACGGGCTGCTTGGCCTGGGCTCCCTGCACCTGGGCCTTTGGAGGACTGGCCCTGTGCTTGCCAACACTTCCTGCAGGGACCCAGAGCTGGGAGGTTGCATCTCTCAGCCCTGGGTCGGGCAGAGCCCCAGCGGGCCATGCCCACAACCTCTCTCAGCAGGGGTCCCCCAGAAGGCTCCTTTGGGACCAGGATTCTCTTGCGGGTGACTCTTTAAGGTCTGGCCCCTGGATGGAGGGGCACCAGGAGTAGAGGAGCAGGAAGGGGAAGGGGGTGGCCATGCGAGGGGACACTTTCAGGCCAAGTCCCAGCTTCAGTCTGATCCTCCTGGGAACCCCGGGGTGGACATCACACCTCCTGGTTGCCCCGCTCTGAGACAAGGAGCCGGGCTTCGCATTCCCACAGCAGCCAGTCGTGGGCTGAGGACACCTGGGGCGTTGGGAACTCCCTGGCTTCTCCTTGGTTTAACATCTGGAGCTGCTTGTGAATCGTGCCGCCACACACACCCGAGTGCAGGTGTCTTCTGCACAGACTGCGGGCCTCGCTCTTCTGAATGCCGCTAGCTCGCGACCCACCCACGGGTGAACCTGGTCAGGGTACTTTCTCTCAGGGGCAGACTCTGATCCGGGCGGGCTACCGGTGTCTCTGTTTGCTCCTTTCTTTCTTCCACTTCGGGAAAGGCTTCCTTACTGGGTGTGGAAATCTCCTATGCCTTTCCTCGCCTATTCTGTCAGCTCTAAAATTCTCTTTCGGTTGCCACCCTCACAGATGGATTAGGAAACTCTTTGCGGTGCACTCATTAGTGAAATGACCTCAATGACGCTGGAATCCAATATCTAATCGCCAATTTTTAGCGAGTCCACACGCCAGGGTGGTCGGGGTCCAATGCAGCCCCGGCCAGGCCCAGGCCCCTTGGACTGGGCCACAGGAGGACACAGAGGAGGGTCCCGGCCCCCACGGTAGGTAGAGGTGCGGGCAGTTCTCCAAGGGCTTGGGTGTTTTCCAGAGGGAGGAGATGGAGGGGACTGATTTCTTCAGCGCCCCACAAACCACGCCACCCCACCCCACCCATGGGACACATCCCGAGAGAGAGAGAGACGCCCCATACACTGGCTCCCCTCCCCCGTGCGCTGTGCCCCAGCCCTGGCCCGGGGGAATAGGCGGCCGCCGGGCCACAGGGTGGGGGGCGCAGCTGAAAGGGGTTGTGGGGGAGGGCCGCCCCTGGCTGGGGTCAAAGGGCGAGCGCCCCGCCCCTCCCGCCCGTGCGCAGTCAGCGGCCCCGGCGCGCTGGGGGTGGGGGGCGGGGAGGTGAAGGAGGCCAGGCGAGGAGAGGAGGGGGGCTGGAAGGGCTCCACCTTGGCGGGTCCAGCCGTGGAGGCGCATCTTGTGTGAGTGTGAGTGAGTGAGTGCGTGTGAGTGTGAGTGTGTGTGTATACAGAGACAGCCCCCAACCCCGGCCCGCCGCTCCCTGCCCGCCCCGCCTGTCACCCCCGTCCCTCGGAGCCCGCGGGACGCGGCCGGCGAACTCAACAGGCCCGACCCGGCGCGGGGCCTGGGGCGGGAGGAGGCGGCGGGGAAGCGCAGAGAGGCTCGGCTTCTTGAGCGGGGCAGGGGCGCCCTCCGCCGTCCACGGCCACACCACCCCGAACGCGCCCGATCCCGTCTGGTCTCGGAAGCTAAGCAGGGTCGGGCCTGGTTAGAACTTGGATGGGAGACCGCCCGGGAATACCGGGTGCCGTAGGCTTCTTCTTTTTTTTTTTTTTTGCCTCTGGTTCTGTCGCGTTTCTGGGAGTGCGGGGGCGGCCCGGGGTGGGGGTGACCCCCACCCTCAGCGCCCGCCGGCCGCGGTGCCTGGCGCCCCAGCCCGCACCGTGGGGCCTCCTCTTGTCCCGAGCCGTGACACCGCCGCCACGCGGCAGCATGCGTGGCTTCTGGACTGTCAGGTCTCAGACCAAAGGTCTGCTCTGTGGGAGCCGACACGCTGGAGGAAACCTTGAGAGTCTGAGAGGGGAGGGAGTTCCAGAAGAAGGCCAGGATGTCATTTTGAGGGAGTATGTGACCAGAACTCCTCCCGTTGCTTTTGGGGTTCTATGGGCTACACGTAGGAATCTTTGGTGGTGGCACCTGATGTTCGGGGATCCGGAGTCACACCCAGACCTGCTCCACAGGCCTCCTTTTACTTTTCTCTTCGGATTCATTTTTTTTTTTTTTTTTTTTTTGAGACAGAGTCTCGGTTTGTTGCCCAGGCTAGAGTGAGTGCCGTGGCGTCAGCCTAGCTCACAGCAACTTCAAACTCCTGGGCTCGAGTGATCCTTCTGCCTCAGCCTCCCGGGTAGCTGGGACTGCAGGCATGCGCCACCATGCCCCGCTAATTTTTTATATATATATCAGTTGGCCAATTAATTTCTTTCTATTTATAGTAGAGACGGGGTCTCGCTCTTGCTCAGGCTGGTTTTGAACTCCTGACCTTGAGCAATCCGCCCGCCTCGGCCTCCCAAGAGCTAGGATTACAGGCGTGAGCCACAGCGCCCGGCCGGATTCATTATTTTTAAAAAGTGTCTCTTATCTCTATTATTGCATTTACTTTTCTCTCTCTTTTCAAGCAGATGATGGGAGTCCAAGTATTAAGGTGACATGTGTTGCCCGTGCCCCCCTCCCCCCCCCCCCGTGTTCTTATTCATTTACCCCTCATGTTGTTCCAGCATATTGTGGGGGCACCAATGTTAAGGACGGGTGCGTTGCCCTCTCCCAGCCTCCCCCCTCGGGTCAGAGCTTCAAGTGCGCCCATCCCCCAGTCGGTGCGTACCCACCCCATTCCTAATGGATGTGTATGCCCATCCCCTCCCCCCACCCGCCCGACACCCACCCGAAGAAGGTGATTCCTCTGTGTCCACTTAGGTGTCCATCGGTTCGTACCCATTTGCTGGTGAGCGCGAGCACGTGGTGCTCGTGTGTCCATTCTTGGGATACTTGGCTTACTGGAACGGGTTCCAGCTCTGGCCAGGAGAACCACGAGAGGTGCCCCCTCACCGCTGCTCCTCATAGCCGAATAGCACTCCGTGGTGTCCACGCGCCACATTTTATTTACCCACTCGTGGGTCGATGGGCACTCGGGTGGCTTCCAGGTCTTTGCGATTGTGACTTGTGCCCTGACACTAACCCTAACCCTTACCCAGCCCGTCTCCTCCACGGCCCCTGCCTGACTGACTCCTTCCCGCCCGGCCTATCACCTGTCACCGTCCTCTGCCCCTGCCTGACACGCTCCTCCCCGCCCGGGCCGTCACCGTCCTCGGCCCCTGCCTGACGGGGCTCCTCCGTCGCCTGGGCCTTCCAAGGGCTTGGTGTGGACGCTGGTTCCAGGACGCCCTCCCAGGAACCCGGTAGCAGGGCGGCCGCAGCGTCTCGCGCAACCCAACCGTCCGCCGGCTGGCCGCCGTGGCTAAGTGGCCTGCGGGGGACGTGCTCCCGCTGTGCCGTGGGGGCCCAGCCTGGTGTCTTCTCTGAGGCCCCGCGGCTGCCGCTCCCCGCAAGGGGAGAGCCGCGGAGGTGGGGACCGCCTCCTCATGGGGACGTACACCCAGCTCTCCACGTCGGATTCCGGGGCTCTCTGTCCTGCCAGAAGGCCCAGCTGGCCTGCGGGTCCTCAGAGTGGCAAAAACATCCGAAAACTGAGATTGAGGGTCCGGTGGGTGTCTGCACTTTTGTGCTGGGCACCCCAGGGAGGCCCGGGGGCTGGCTGGACAACGCGGTCTGCTGGGCTGGGGGGGGGTTTGGAGGAGCAACTGATGCCCTTTGCACTTTGGGTAGCAAGTGTCTGAGGTGTCTCTGGGCCCTGTGCCATGTGGGGGCGGGGGCGGAGGCGGGGTGGGAGGAGGAGGAGGAGGAGGAGGAGGAGGAGGAGGAGGAGGAGGAGGTGGGAAGGGCCGTGGCCTGCAGTCGTGTTCCCCGGGGTGGCACAGCATGTGGCTTCTTCCACAGGCTGCTTGGCCTGGGCTCCCTGCACCTGGGCCTTTGGAGGACTGGCCCTGTGCTTGCCAACACTTCCTGCAGGGACCCAGAGCTGGGAGGTTGCATCTCTCAGCCCTGGGTCGGGCAGAGCCCCAGCGGGCCATGCCCACAACCTCTCTCAGCAGGGGTCCCCCAGAAGGCTCCTTTGGGACCAGGATTCTCTTGCGGGTGACTCTTTAAGGTCTGGCCCCTGGATGGAGGGGCACCAGGAGTAGAGGAGCAGGAAGGGGAAGGGGGTGGCCATGCGAGGGGACACTTTCAGGCCAAGTCCCAGCTTCAGTCTGATCCTCCTGGGAACCCCGGGGTGGACATCACACCTCCTGGTTGCCCCGCTCTGAGACAAGGAGCCGGGCTTCGCATTCCCACAGCAGCCAGTCGTGGGCTGAGGACACCTGGGGCGTTGGGAACTCCCTGGCTTCTCCTTGGTTTAACATCTGGAGCTGCTTGTGAATCGTGCCGCCACACACACCCGAGTGCAGGTGTCTTCTGCACAGACTGCGGGCCTCGCTCTTCTGAATGCCGCTAGCTCGCGACCCACCCACGGGTGAACCTGGTCAGGGTACTTTCTCTCAGGGGCAGACTCTGATCCGGGCGGGCTACCGGTGTCTCTGTTTGCTCCTTTCTTTCTTCCACTTCGGGAAAGGCTTCCTTACTGGGTGTGGAAATCTCCTATGCCTTTCCTCGCCTATTCTGTCAGCTCTAAAATTCTCTTTCGGTTGCCACCCTCACAGATGGATTAGGAAACTCTTTGCGGTGCACTCATTAGTGAAATGACCTCAATGACGCTGGAATCCAATATCTAATCGCCAATTTTTAGCGAGTCCACACGCCAGGGTGGTCGGGGTCCAATGCAGCCCCGGCCAGGCCCAGGCCCCTTGGACTGGGCCACAGGAGGACACAGAGGAGGGTCCCGGCCCCCACGGTAGGTAGAGGTGCGGGCAGTTCTCCAAGGGCTTGGGTGTTTTCCAGAGGGAGGAGATGGAGGGGACTGATTTCTTCAGCGCCCCACAAACCACGCCACCCCACCCCACCCATGGGACACATCCCGAGAGAGAGAGAGAGACGCCCCATACACTGGCTCCCCTCCCCCGTGCGCTGTGCCCCAGCCCTGGCCCGGGGGAATAGGCGGCCGCCGGGCCACAGGGTGGGGGGCGCAGCTGAAAGGGGTTGTGGGGGAGGGCCGCCCCTGGCTGGGGTCAAAGGGCGAGCGCCCCGCCCCTCCCGCCCGTGCGCAGTCAGCGGCCCCGGCGCGCTGGGGGTGGGGGGCGGGGAGGTGAAGGAGGCCAGGCGAGGAGAGGAGGGGGGCTGGAAGGGCTCCACCTTGGCGGGTCCAGCCGTGGAGGCGCATCTTGTGTGAGTGTGAGTGAGTGAGTGCGTGTGAGTGTGAGTGTGTGTGTATACAGAGACAGCCCCCAACCCCGGCCCGCCGCTCCCTGCCCGCCCCGCCTGTCACCCCCGTCCCTCGGAGCCCGCGGGACGCGGCCGGCGAACTCAACAGGCCCGACCCGGCGCGGGGCCTGGGGCGGGAGGAGGCGGCGGGGAAGCGCAGAGAGGCTCGGCTTCTTGAGCGGGGCAGGGGCGCCCTCCGCCGTCCACGGCCACACCACCCCGAACGCGCCCGATCCCGTCTGGTCTTGGAAGCTAAGCAGGGTCGGGCCTGGTTAGAACTTGGATGGGAGACCGCCCGGGAATACCGGGTGCCGTAGGCTTCTTCTTTTTTTTTTTTTTTGCCTCTGGTTCTGTCGCGTTTCTGGGAGTGCGGGGGCGGCCCGGGGTGGGGGTGACCCCCACCCTCAGCGCCCGCCGGCCGCGGTGCCTGGCGCCCCAGCCCGCACCGTGGGGCCTCCTCTTGTCCCGAGCCGTGACACCGCCGCCACGCGGCAGCATGCGTGGCTTCTGGACTGTCAGGTCTCAGACCAAAGGTCTGCTCTGTGGGAGCCGACACGCTGGAGGAAACCTTGAGAGTCTGAGAGGGGAGGGAGTTCCAGAAGAAGGCCAGGATGTCATTTTGAGGGAGTATGTGACCAGAACTCCTCCCGTTGCTTTTGGGGTTCTATGGGCTACACGTAGGAATCTTTGGTGGTGGCACCTGATGTTCGGGGATCCGGAGTCACACCCAGACCTGCTCCACAGGCCTCCTTTTACTTTTCTCTTCGGATTCATTTTTTTTTTTTTTTTTTTTTTGAGACAGAGTCTCGGTTTGTTGCCCAGGCTAGAGTGAGTGCCGTGGCGTCAGCCTAGCTCACAGCAACTTCAAACTCCTGGGCTCGAGTGATCCTTCTGCCTCAGCCTCCCGGGTAGCTGGGACTGCAGGCATGCGCCACCATGCCCCGCTAATTTTTTATATATATATCAGTTGGCCAATTAATTTCTTTCTATTTATAGTAGAGACGGGGTCTCGCTCTTGCTCAGGCTGGTTTTGAACTCCTGACCTTGAGCAATCCGCCCGCCTCGGCCTCCCAAGAGCTAGGATTACAGGCGTGAGCCACAGCGCCCGGCCGGATTCATTATTTTTAAAAAGTGTCTCTTATCTCTATTATTGCATTTACTTTTCTCTCTCTTTTCAAGCAGATGATGGGAGTCCAAGTATTAAGGTGACATGTGTTGCCCGTGCCCCCCTCCCCCCCCCGTGTTCTTATTCATTTACCCCTCATGTTGTTCCAGCATATTGTGGGGGCACCAATGTTAAGGACGGGTGCGTTGCCCTCTCCCAGCCTCCCCCCTCGGGTCAGAGCTTCAAGTGCGCCCATCCCCCAGTCGGTGCGTACCCACCCCATTCCTAATGGATGTGTATGCCCATCCCCTCCCCCCACCCGCCCGACACCCACCCGAAGAAGGTGATTCCTCTGTGTCCACTTAGGTGTCCATCGGTTCGTACCCATTTGCTGGTGAGCGCGAGCACGTGGTGCTCGTGTGTCCATTCTTGGGATACTTGGCTTACTGGAACGGGTTCCAGCTCTGGCCAGGAGAACCACGAGAGGTGCCCCCTCACCGCTGCTCCTCATAGCCGAATAGCACTCCGTGGTGTCCACGCGCCACATTTTATTTACCCACTCGTGGGTCGATGGGCACTCGGGTGGCTTCCAGGTCTTTGCGATTGTGACTTGTGCCCTGACACTAACCCTAACCCTTACCCAGCCCGTCTCCTCCACGGCCCCTGCCTGACTGACTCCTTCCCGCCCGGCCTATCACCTGTCACCGTCCTCTGCCCCTGCCTGACACGCTCCTCCCCGCCCGGGCCGTCACCGTCCTCGGCCCCTGCCTGACGGGGCTCCTCCGTCGCCTGGGCCTTCCAAGGGCTTGGTGTGGACGCTGGTTCCAGGACGCCCTCCCAGGAACCCGGTAGCAGGGCGGCCGCAGCGTCTCGCGCAACCCAACCGTCCGCCGGCTGGCCGCCGTGGCTAAGTGGCCTGCGGGGGACGTGCTCCCGCTGTGCCGTGGGGGCCCAGCCTGGTGTCTTCTCTGAGGCCCCGCGGCTGACGCTCCCCACAAGGGGAGAGCCGCGGAGGTGGGGACCGCCTCCTCATGGGGACGTACACCCAGCTCTCCACGTCGGATTCCGGGGCTCTCTGTCCTGCCAGAAGGCCCAGCTGGCCTGCGGGTCCTCAGAGTGGCAAAAACATCCGAAAACTGAGATTGAGGGTCCGGTGGGTGTCTGCACTTTTGTGCTGGGCACCCCAGGGAGGCCCGGGGGCTGGCTGGACAACGCGGTCTGCTGGGCTGGGGGGGGGGTTTGGAGGAGCAACTGATGCCCTTTGCACTTTGGGTAGCAAGTGTCTGAGGTGTCTCTGGGCCCTGTGCCATGTGGGGGCGGGGGCGGAGGCGGGGTGGGAGGAGGAGGAGGAGGAGGAGGAGGAGGAGGAGGAGGAGGAGGAGGAGGTGGGAAGGGCCGTGGCCTGCAGTCGTGTTCCCCGGGGTGGCACAGCATGTGGCTTCTTCCACAGGCTGCTTGGCCTGGGCTCCCTGCACCTGGGCCTTTGGAGGACTGGCCCTGTGCTTGCCAACACTTCCTGCAGGGACCCAGAGCTGGGAGGTTGCATCTCTCAGCCCTGGGTCGGGCAGAGCCCCAGCGGGCCATGCCCACAACCTCTCTCAGCAGGGGTCCCCCAGAAGGCTCCTTTGGGACCAGGATTCTCTTGCGGGTGACTCTTTAAGGTCTGGCCCCTGGATGGAGGGGCACCAGGAGTAGAGGAGCAGGAAGGGGAAGGGGGTGGCCATGCGAGGGGACACTTTCAGGCCAAGTCCCAGCTTCAGTCTGATCCTCCTGGGAACCCCGGGGTGGACATCACACCTCCTGGTTGCCCCGCTCTGAGACAAGGAGCCGGGCTTCGCATTCCCACAGCAGCCAGTCGTGGGCTGAGGACACCTGGGGCGTTGGGAACTCCCTGGCTTCTCCTTGGTTTAACATCTGGAGCTGCTTGTGAATCGTGCCGCCACACACACCCGAGTGCAGGTGTCTTCTGCACAGACTGCGGGCCTCGCTCTTCTGAATGCCGCTAGCTCGCGACCCACCCACGGGTGAACCTGGTCAGGGTACTTTCTCTCAGGGGCAGACTCTGATCCGGGCGGGCTACCGGTGTCTCTGTTTGCTCCTTTCTTTCTTCCACTTCGGGAAAGGCTTCCTTACTGGGTGTGGAAATCTCCTATGCCTTTCCTCGCCTATTCTGTCAGCTCTAAAATTCTCTTTCGGTTGCCACCCTCACAGATGGATTAGGAAACTCTTTGCGGTGCACTCATTAGTGAAATGACCTCAATGACGCTGGAATCCAATATCTAATCGCCAATTTTTAGCGAGTCCACACGCCAGGGTGGTCGGGGTCCAATGCAGCCCCGGCCAGGCCCAGGCCCCTTGGACTGGGCCACAGGAGGACACAGAGGAGGGTCCCGGCCCCCACGGTAGGTAGAGGTGCGGGCAGTTCTCCAAGGGCTTGGGTGTTTTCCAGAGGGAGGAGATGGAGGGGACTGATTTCTTCAGCGCCCCACAAACCACGCCACCCCACCCCACCCATGGGACACATCCCGAGAGAGAGAGAGAGACGCCCCATACACTGGCTCCCCTCCCCCGTGCGCTGTGCCCCAGCCCTGGCCCGGGGGAATAGGCGGCCGCCGGGCCACAGGGTGGGGGGCGCAGCTGAAAGGGGTTGTGGGGGAGGGCCGCCCCTGGCTGGGGTCAAAGGGCGAGCGCCCCGCCCCTCCCGCCCGTGCGCAGTCAGCGGCCCCGGCGCGCTGGGGGTGGGGGGCGGGGAGGTGAAGGAGGCCAGGCGAGGAGAGGAGGGGGGCTGGAAGGGCTCCACCTTGGCGGGTCCAGCCGTGGAGGCGCATCTTGTGTGAGTGTGAGTGAGTGAGTGCGTGTGAGTGTGAGTGTGTGTGTATACAGAGACAGCCCCCAACCCCGGCCCGCCGCTCCCTGCCCGCCCCGCCTGTCACCCCCGTCCCTCGGAGCCCGCGGGACGCGGCCGGCGAACTCAACAGGCCCGACCCGGCGCGGGGCCTGGGGCGGGAGGAGGCGGCGGGGAAGCGCAGAGAGGCTCGGCTTCTTGAGCGGGGCAGGGGCGCCCTCCGCCGTCCACGGCCACACCACCCCGAACGCGCCCGATCCCGTCTGGTCTTGGAAGCTAAGCAGGGTCGGGCCTGGTTAGAACTTGGATGGGAGACCGCCCGGGAATACCGGGTGCCGTAGGCTTCTTCTTTTTTTTTTTTTTTGCCTCTGGTTCTGTCGCGTTTCTGGGAGTGCGGGGGCGGCCCGGGGTGGGGGTGACCCCCACCCTCAGCGCCCGCCGGCCGCGGTGCCTGGCGCCCCAGCCCGCACCGTGGGGCCTCCTCTTGTCCCGAGCCGTGACACCGCCGCCACGCGGCAGCATGCGTGGCTTCTGGACTGTCAGGTCTCAGACCAAAGGTCTGCTCTGTGGGAGCCGACACGCTGGAGGAAACCTTGAGAGTCTGAGAGGGGAGGGAGTTCCAGAAGAAGGCCAGGATGTCATTTTGAGGGAGTATGTGACCAGAACTCCTCCCGTTGCTTTTGGGGTTCTATGGGCTACACGTAGGAATCTTTGGTGGTGGCACCTGATGTTCGGGGATCCGGAGTCACACCCAGACCTGCTCCACAGGCCTCCTTTTACTTTTCTCTTCGGATTCATTTTTTTTTTTTTTTTTTTTTGAGACAGAGTCTCGGTTTGTTGCCCAGGCTAGAGTGAGTGCCGTGGCGTCAGCCTAGCTCACAGCAACTTCAAACTCCTGGGCTCGAGTGATCCTTCTGCCTCAGCCTCCCGGGTAGCTGGGACTGCAGGCATGCGCCACCATGCCCCGCTAATTTTTTATATATATATCAGTTGGCCAATTAATTTCTTTCTATTTATAGTAGAGACGGGGTCTCGCTCTTGCTCAGGCTGGTTTTGAACTCCTGACCTTGAGCAATCCGCCCGCCTCGGCCTCCCAAGAGCTAGGATTACAGGCGTGAGCCACAGCGCCCGGCCGGATTCATTATTTTTAAAAAGTGTCTCTTATCTCTATTATTGCATTTACTTTTCTCTCTCTTTTCAAGCAGATGATGGGAGTCCAAGTATTAAGGTGACATGTGTTGCCCGTGCCCCCCTCCCCCCCCCGTGTTCTTATTCATTTACCCCTCATGTTGTTCCAGCATATTGTGGGGGCACCAATGTTAAGGACGGGTGCGTTGCCCTCTCCCAGCCTCCCCCCTCGGGTCAGAGCTTCAAGTGCGCCCATCCCCCAGTCGGTGCGTACCCACCCCATTCCTAATGGATGTGTATGCCCATCCCCTCCCCCCACCCGCCCGACACCCACCCGAAGAAGGTGATTCCTCTGTGTCCACTTAGGTGTCCATCGGTTCGTACCCATTTGCTGGTGAGCGCGAGCACGTGGTGCTCGTGTGTCCATTCTTGGGATACTTGGCTTACTGGAACGGGTTCCAGCTCTGGCCAGGAGAACCACGAGAGGTGCCCCCTCACCGCTGCTCCTCATAGCCGAATAGCACTCCGTGGTGTCCACGCGCCACATTTTATTTACCCACTCGTGGGTCGATGGGCACTCGGGTGGCTTCCAGGTCTTTGCGATTGTGACTTGTGCCCTGACACTAACCCTAACCCTTACCCAGCCCGTCTCCTCCACGGCCCCTGCCTGACTGACTCCTTCCCGCCCGGCCTATCACCTGTCACCGTCCTCTGCCCCTGCCTGACACGCTCCTCCCCGCCCGGGCCGTCACCGTCCTCGGCCCCTGCCTGACGGGGCTCCTCCGTCGCCTGGGCCTTCCAAGGGCTTGGTGTGGACGCTGGTTCCAGGACGCCCTCCCAGGAACCCGGTAGCAGGGCGGCCGCAGCGTCTCGCGCAACCCAACCGTCCGCCGGCTGGCCGCCGTGGCTAAGTGGCCTGCGGGGGACGTGCTCCCGCTGTGCCGTGGGGGCCCAGCCTGGTGTCTTCTCTGAGGCCCCGCGGCTGCCGCTCCCCGCAAGGGGAGAGCCGCGGAGGTGGGGACCGCCTCCTCATGGGGACGTACACCCAGCTCTCCACGTCGGATTCCGGGGCTCTCTGTCCTGCCAGAAGGCCCAGCTGGCCTGCGGGTCCTCAGAGTGGCAAAAACATCCGAAAACTGAGATTGAGGGTCCGGTGGGTGTCTGCACTTTTGTGCTGGGCACCCCAGGGAGGCCCGGGGGCTGGCTGGACAACGCGGTCTGCTGGGCTGGGGGGGGGGGTTTGGAGGAGCAACTGATGCCCTTTGCACTTTGGGTAGCAAGTGTCTGAGGTGTCTCTGGGCCCTGTGCCATGTGGGGGCGGGGGCGGAGGCGGGGTGGGAGGAGGAGGAGGAGGAGGAGGAGGAGGAGGAGGAGGAGGAGGAGGTGGGAAGGGCCGTGGCCTGCAGTCGTGTTCCCCGGGGTGGCACAGCATGTGGCTTCTTCCACGGGATGCTTGGCCTGGGCTCCCTGCACCTGGGCCTTTGGAGGACTGGCCCTGTGCTTGCCAACACTTCCTGCAGGGACCCAGAGCTGGGAGGTTGCATCTCTCAGCCCTGGGTCGGGCAGAGCCCCAGCGGGCCATGCCCACAACCTCTCTCAGCAGGGGTCCCCCAGAAGGCTCCTTTGGGACCAGGATTCTCTTGCGGGTGACTCTTTAAGGTCTGGCCCCTGGATGGAGGGGCACCAGGAGTAGAGGAGCAGGAAGGGGAAGGGGGTGGCCATGCGAGGGGACACTTTCAGGCCAAGTCCCAGCTTCAGTCTGATCCTCCTGGGAACCCCGGGGTGGACATCACACCTCCTGGTTGCCCCGCTCTGAGACAAGGAGCCGGGCTTCGCATTCCCACAGCAGCCAGTCGTGGGCTGAGGACACCTGGGGCGTTGGGAACTCCCTGGCTTCTCCTTGGTTTAACATCTGGAGCTGCTTGTGAATCGTGCCGCCACACACACCCGAGTGCAGGTGTCTTCTGCACAGACTGCGGGCCTCGCTCTTCTGAATGCCGCTAGCTCGCGACCCACCCACGGGTGAACCTGGTCAGGGTACTTTCTCTCAGGGGCAGACTCTGATCCGGGCGGGCTACCGGTGTCTCTGTTTGCTCCTTTCTTTCTTCCACTTCGGGAAAGGCTTCCTTACTGGGTGTGGAAATCTCCTATGCCTTTCCTCGCCTATTCTGTCAGCTCTAAAATTCTCTTTCGGTTGCCACCCTCACAGATGGATTAGGAAACTCTTTGCGGTGCACTCATTAGTGAAATGACCTCAATGACGCTGGAATCCAATATCTAATCGCCAATTTTTAGCGAGTCCACACGCCAGGGTGGTCGGGGTCCAATGCAGCCCCGGCCAGGCCCAGGCCCCTTGGACTGGGCCACAGGAGGACACAGAGGAGGGTCCCGGCCCCCACGGTAGGTAGAGGTGCGGGCAGTTCTCCAAGGGCTTGGGTGTTTTCCAGAGGGAGGAGATGGAGGGGACTGATTTCTTCAGCGCCCCACAAACCACGCCACCCCACCCCACCCATGGGACACATCCCGAGAGAGAGAGAGACGCCCCATACACTGGCTCCCCTCCCCCGTGCGCTGTGCCCCAGCCCTGGCCCGGGGGAATAGGCGGCCGCCGGGCCACAGGGTGGGGGGCGCAGCTGAAAGGGGTTGTGGGGGAGGGCCGCCCCTGGCTGGGGTCAAAGGGCGAGCGCCCCGCCCCTCCCGCCCGTGCGCAGTCAGCGGCCCCGGCGCGCTGGGGGTGGGGGGCGGGGAGGTGAAGGAGGCCAGGCGAGGAGAGGAGGGGGGCTGGAAGGGCTCCACCTTGGCGGGTCCAGCCGTGGAGGCGCATCTTGTGTGAGTGTGAGTGAGTGAGTGCGTGTGAGTGTGAGTGTGTGTGTATACAGAGACAGCCCCCAACCCCGGCCCGCCGCTCCCTGCCCGCCCCGCCTGTCACCCCCGTCCCTCGGAGCCCGCGGGACGCGGCCGGCGAACTCAACAGGCCCGACCCGGCGCGGGGCCTGGGGCGGGAGGAGGCGGCGGGGAAGCGCAGAGAGGCTCGGCTTCTTGAGCGGGGCAGGGGCGCCCTCCGCCGTCCACGGCCACACCACCCCGAACGCGCCCGATCCCGTCTGGTCTTGGAAGCTAAGCAGGGTCGGGCCTGGTTAGAACTTGGATGGGAGACCGCCCGGGAATACCGGGTGCCGTAGGCTTCTTCTTTTTTTTTTTTTTTGCCTCTGGTTCTGTCGCGTTTCTGGGAGTGCGGGGGCGGCCCGGGGTGGGGGTGACCCCCACCCTCAGCGCCCGCCGGCCGCGGTGCCTGGCGCCCCAGCCCGCACCGTGGGGCCTCCTCTTGTCCCGAGCCGTGACACCGCCGCCACGCGGCAGCATGCGTGGCTTCTGGACTGTCAGGTCTCAGACCAAAGGTCTGCTCTGTGGGAGCCGACACGCTGGAGGAAACCTTGAGAGTCTGAGAGGGGAGGGAGTTCCAGAAGAAGGCCAGGATGTCATTTTGAGGGAGTATGTGACCAGAACTCCTCCCGTTGCTTTTGGGGTTCTATGGGCTACACGTAGGAATCTTTGGTGGTGGCACCTGATGTTCGGGGATCCGGAGTCACACCCAGACCTGCTCCACAGGCCTCCTTTTACTTTTCTCTTCGGATTCATTTTTTTTTTTTTTTTTTTTTTGAGACAGAGTCTCGGTTTGTTGCCCAGGCTAGAGTGAGTGCCGTGGCGTCAGCCTAGCTCACAGCAACTTCAAACTCCTGGGCTCGAGTGATCCTTCTGCCTCAGCCTCCCGGGTAGCTGGGACTGCAGGCATGCGCCACCATGCCCCGCTAATTTTTTATATATATATCAGTTGGCCAATTAATTTCTTTCTATTTATAGTAGAGACGGGGTCTCGCTCTTGCTCAGGCTGGTTTTGAACTCCTGACCTTGAGCAATCCGCCCGCCTCGGCCTCCCAAGAGCTAGGATTACAGGCGTGAGCCACAGCGCCCGGCCGGATTCATTATTTTTAAAAAGTGTCTCTTATCTCTATTATTGCATTTACTTTTCTCTCTCTTTTCAAGCAGATGATGGGAGTCCAAGTATTAAGGTGACATGTGTTGCCCGTGCCCCCCTCCCCCCCCCGTGTTCTTATTCATTTACCCCTCATGTTGTTCCAGCATATTGTGGGGGCACCAATGTTAAGGACGGGTGCGTTGCCCTCTCCCAGCCTCCCCCCTCGGGTCAGAGCTTCAAGTGCGCCCATCCCCCAGTCGGTGCGTACCCACCCCATTCCTAATGGATGTGTATGCCCATCCCCTCCCCCCACCCGCCCGACACCCACCCGAAGAAGGTGATTCCTCTGTGTCCACTTAGGTGTCCATCGGTTCGTACCCATTTGCTGGTGAGCGCGAGCACGTGGTGCTCGTGTGTCCATTCTTGGGATACTTGGCTTACTGGAACGGGTTCCAGCTCTGGCCAGGAGAACCACGAGAGGTGCCCCCTCACCGCTGCTCCTCATAGCCGAATAGCACTCCGTGGTGTCCACGCGCCACATTTTATTTACCCACTCGTGGGTCGATGGGCACTCGGGTGGCTTCCAGGTCTTTGCGATTGTGACTTGTGCCCTGACACTAACCCTAACCCTTACCCAGCCCGTCTCCTCCACGGCCCCTGCCTGACTGACTCCTTCCCGCCCGGCCTATCACCTGTCACCGTCCTCTGCCCCTGCCTGACACGCTCCTCCCCGCCCGGGCCGTCACCGTCCTCGGCCCCTGCCTGACGGGGCTCCTCCGTCGCCTGGGCCTTCCAAGGGCTTGGTGTGGACGCTGGTTCCAGGACGCCCTCCCAGGAACCCGGTAGCAGGGCGGCCGCAGCGTCTCGCGCAACCCAACCGTCCGCCGGCTGGCCGCCGTGGCTAAGTGGCCTGCGGGGGACGTGCTCCCGCTGTGCCGTGGGGGCCCAGCCTGGTGTCTTCTCTGAGGCCCCGCGGCTGCCGCTCCCCGCAAGGGGAGAGCCGCGGAGGTGGGGACCGCCTCCTCATGGGGACGTACACCCAGCTCTCCACGTCGGATTCCGGGGCTCTCTGTCCTGCCAGAAGGCCCAGCTGGCCTGCGGGTCCTCAGAGTGGCAAAAACATCCGAAAACTGAGATTGAGGGTCCGGTGGGTGTCTGCACTTTTGTGCTGGGCACCCCAGGGAGGCCCGGGGGCTGGCTGGACAACGCGGTCTGCTGGGCTGGGGGGGGGGTTTGGAGGAGCAACTGATGCCCTTTGCACTTTGGGTAGCAAGTGTCTGAGGTGTCTCTGGGCCCTGTGCCATGTGGGGGCGGGGGCGGAGGCGGGGTGGGAGGAGGAGGAGGAGGAGGAGGAGGAGGAGGAGGTGGGAAGGGCCGTGGCCTGCAGTCGTGTTCCCCGGGGTGGCACAGCATGTGGCTTCTTCCACGGGATGCTTGGCCTGGGCTCCCTGCACCTGGGCCTTTGGAGGACTGGCCCTGTGCTTGCCAACACTTCCTGCAGGGACCCAGAGCTGGGAGGTTGCATCTCTCAGCCCTGGGTCGGGCAGAGCCCCAGCGGGCCATGCCCACAACCTCTCTCAGCAGGGGTCCCCCAGAAGGCTCCTTTGGGACCAGGATTCTCTTGCGGGTGACTCTTTAAGGTCTGGCCCCTGGATGGAGGGGCACCAGGAGTAGAGGAGCAGGAAGGGGAAGGGGGTGGCCATGCGAGGGGACACTTTCAGGCCAAGTCCCAGCTTCAGTCTGATCCTCCTGGGAACCCCGGGGTGGACATCACACCTCCTGGTTGCCCCGCTCTGAGACAAGGAGCCGGGCTTCGCATTCCCACAGCAGCCAGTCGTGGGCTGAGGACACCTGGGGCGTTGGGAACTCCCTGGCTTCTCCTTGGTTTAACATCTGGAGCTGCTTGTGAATCGTGCCGCCACACACACCCGAGTGCAGGTGTCTTCTGCACAGACTGCGGGCCTCGCTCTTCTGAATGCCGCTAGCTCGCGACCCACCCACGGGTGAACCTGGTCAGGGTACTTTCTCTCAGGGGCAGACTCTGATCCGGGCGGGCTACCGGTGTCTCTGTTTGCTCCTTTCTTTCTTCCACTTCGGGAAAGGCTTCCTTACTGGGTGTGGAAATCTCCTATGCCTTTCCTCGCCTATTCTGTCAGCTCTAAAATTCTCTTTCGGTTGCCACCCTCACAGATGGATTAGGAAACTCTTTGCGGTGCACTCATTAGTGAAATGACCTCAATGACGCTGGAATCCAATATCTAATCGCCAATTTTTAGCGAGTCCACACGCCAGGGTGGTCGGGGTCCAATGCAGCCCCGGCCAGGCCCAGGCCCCTTGGACTGGGCCACAGGAGGACACAGAGGAGGGTCCCGGCCCCCACGGTAGGTAGAGGTGCGGGCAGTTCTCCAAGGGCTTGGGTGTTTTCCAGAGGGAGGAGATGGAGGGGACTGATTTCTTCAGCGCCCCACAAACCACGCCACCCCACCCCACCCATGGGACACATCCCGAGAGAGAGAGAGACGCCCCATACACTGGCTCCCCTCCCCCGTGCGCTGTGCCCCAGCCCTGGCCCGGGGGAATAGGCGGCCGCCGGGCCACAGGGTGGGGGGCGCAGCTGAAAGGGGTTGTGGGGGAGGGCCGCCCCTGGCTGGGGTCAAAGGGCGAGCGCCCCGCCCCTCCCGCCCGTGCGCAGTCAGCGGCCCCGGCGCGCTGGGGGTGGGGGGCGGGGAGGTGAAGGAGGCCAGGCGAGGAGAGGAGGGGGGCTGGAAGGGCTCCACCTTGGCGGGTCCAGCCGTGGAGGCGCATCTTGTGTGAGTGTGAGTGAGTGAGTGCGTGTGAGTGTGAGTGTGTGTGTATACAGAGACAGCCCCCAACCCCGGCCCGCCGCTCCCTGCCCGCCCCGCCTGTCACCCCCGTCCCTCGGAGCCCGCGGGACCCGGCCGGCGAACTCAACAGGCCCGACCCGGCGCGGGGCCTGGGGCGGGAGGAGGCGGCGGGGAAGCGCAGAGAGGCTCGGCTTCTTGAGCGGGGCAGGGGCGCCCTCCGCCGTCCACGGCCACACCACCCCGAACGCGCCCGATCCCGTCTGGTCTTGGAAGCTAAGCAGGGTCGGGCCTGGTTAGAACTTGGATGGGAGACCGCCCGGGAATACCGGGTGCCGTAGGCTTCTTCTTTTTTTTTTTTTTTGCCTCTGGTTCTGTCGCGTTTCTGGGAGTGCGGGGGCGGCCCGGGGTGGGGGTGACCCCCACCCTCAGCGCCCGCCGGCCGCGGTGCCTGGCGCCCCAGCCCGCACCGTGGGGCCTCCTCTTGTCCCGAGCCGTGACACCGCCGCCACGCGGCAGCATGCGTGGCTTCTGGACTGTCAGGTCTCAGACCAAAGGTCTGCTCTGTGGGAGCCGACACGCTGGAGGAAACCTTGAGAGTCTGAGAGGGGAGGGAGTTCCAGAAGAAGGCCAGGATGTCATTTTGAGGGAGTATGTGACCAGAACTCCTCCCGTTGCTTTTGGGGTTCTATGGGCTACACGTAGGAATCTTTGGTGGTGGCACCTGATGTTCGGGGATCCGGAGTCACACCCAGACCTGCTCCACAGGCCTCCTTTTACTTTTCTCTTCGGATTCATTTTTTTTTTTTTTTTTTTTTGAGACAGAGTCTCGGTTTGTTGCCCAGGCTAGAGTGAGTGCCGTGGCGTCAGCCTAGCTCACAGCAACTTCAAACTCCTGGGCTCGAGTGATCCTTCTGCCTCAGCCTCCCGGGTAGCTGGGACTGCAGGCATGCGCCACCATGCCCCGCTAATTTTTTATATATATATCAGTTGGCCAATTAATTTCTTTCTATTTATAGTAGAGACGGGGTCTCGCTCTTGCTCAGGCTGGTTTTGAACTCCTGACCTTGAGCAATCCGCCCGCCTCGGCCTCCCAAGAGCTAGGATTACAGGCGTGAGCCACAGCGCCCGGCCGGATTCATTATTTTTAAAAAGTGTCTCTTATCTCTATTATTGCATTTACTTTTCTCTCTCTTTTCAAGCAGATGATGGGAGTCCAAGTATTAAGGTGACATGTGTTGCCCGTGCCCCCCTCCCCCCCCCGTGTTCTTATTCATTTACCCCTCATGTTGTTCCAGCATATTGTGGGGGCACCAATGTTAAGGACGGGTGCGTTGCCCTCTCCCAGCCTCCCCCCTCGGGTCAGAGCTTCAAGTGCGCCCATCCCCCAGTCGGTGCGTACCCACCCCATTCCTAATGGATGTGTATGCCCATCCCCTCCCCCCACCCGCCCGACACCCACCCGAAGAAGGTGATTCCTCTGTGTCCACTTAGGTGTCCATCGGTTCGTACCCATTTGCTGGTGAGCGCGAGCACGTGGTGCTCGTGTGTCCATTCTTGGGATACTTGGCTTACTGGAACGGGTTCCAGCTCTGGCCAGGAGAACCACGAGAGGTGCCCCCTCACCGCTGCTCCTCATAGCCGAATAGCACTCCGTGGTGTCCACGCGCCACATTTTATTTACCCACTCGTGGGTCGATGGGCACTCAGGTGGCTTCCAGGTCTTTGCGATTGTGACTTGTGCCCTGACACTAACCCTAACCCTTACCCAGCCCGTCTCCTCCACGGCCCCTGCCTGACTGACTCCTTCCCGCCCGGCCTATCACCTGTCACCGTCCTCTGCCCCTGCCTGACACGCTCCTCCCCGCCCGGGCCGTCACCGTCCTCGGCCCCTGCCTGACGGGGCTCCTCCGTCGCCTGGGCCTTCCAAGGGCTTGGTGTGGACGCTGGTTCCAGGACGCCCTCCCAGGAACCCGGTAGCAGGGCGGCCGCAGCGTCTCGCGCAACCCAACCGTCCGCCGGCTGGCCGCCGTGGCTAAGTGGCCTGCGGGGGACGTGCTCCCGCTGTGCCGTGGGGGCCCAGCCTGGTGTCTTCTCTGAGGCCCCGCGGCTGCCGCTCCCCGCAAGGGGAGAGCCGCGGAGGTGGGGACCGCCTCCTCATGGGGACGTACACCCAGCTCTCCACGTCGGATTCCGGGGCTCTCTGTCCTGCCAGAAGGCCCAGCTGGCCTGCGGGTCCTCAGAGTGGCAAAAACATCCGAAAACTGAGATTGAGGGTCCGGTGGGTGTCTGCACTTTTGTGCTGGGCACCCCAGGGAGGCCCGGGGGCTGGCTGGACAACGCGGTCTGCTGGGCTGGGGGGGGGGTTTGGAGGAGCAACTGATGCCCTTTGCACTTTGGGTAGCAAGTGTCTGAGGTGTCTCTGGGCCCTGTGCCATGTGGGGGCGGGGGCGGAGGCGGGGTGGGAGGAGGAGGAGGAGGAGGAGGAGGAGGAGGAGGTGGGAAGGGCCGTGGCCTGCAGTCGTGTTCCCCGGGGTGGCACAGCATGTGGCTTCTTCCACGGGATGCTTGGCCTGGGCTCCCTGCACCTGGGCCTTTGGAGGACTGGCCCTGTGCTTGCCAACACTTCCTGCAGGGACCCAGAGCTGGGAGGTTGCATCTCTCAGCCCTGGGTCGGGCAGAGCCCCAGCGGGCCATGCCCACAACCTCTCTCAGCAGGGGTCCCCCAGAAGGCTCCTTTGGGACCAGGATTCTCTTGCGGGTGACTCTTTAAGGTCTGGCCCCTGGATGGAGGGGCACCAGGAGTAGAGGAGCAGGAAGGGGAAGGGGGTGGCCATGCGAGGGGACACTTTCAGGCCAAGTCCCAGCTTCAGTCTGATCCTCCTGGGAACCCCGGGGTGGACATCACACCTCCTGGTTGCCCCGCTCTGAGACAAGGAGCCGGGCTTCGCATTCCCACAGCAGCCAGTCGTGGGCTGAGGACACCTGGGGCGTTGGGAACTCCCTGGCTTCTCCTTGGTTTAACATCTGGAGCTGCTTGTGAATCGTGCCGCCACACACACCCGAGTGCAGGTGTCTTCTGCACAGACTGCGGGCCTCGCTCTTCTGAATGCCGCTAGCTCGCGACCCACCCACGGGTGAACCTGGTCAGGGTACTTTCTCTCAGGGGCAGACTCTGATCCGGGCGGGCTACCGGTGTCTCTGTTTGCTCCTTTCTTTCTTCCACTTCGGGAAAGGCTTCCTTACTGGGTGTGGAAATCTCCTATGCCTTTCCTCGCCTATTCTGTCAGCTCTAAAATTCTCTTTCGGTTGCCACCCTCACAGATGGATTAGGAAACTCTTTGCGGTGCACTCATTAGTGAAATGACCTCAATGACGCTGGAATCCAATATCTAATCGCCAATTTTTAGCGAGTCCACACGCCAGGGTGGTCGGGGTCCAATGCAGCCCCGGCCAGGCCCAGGCCCCTTGGACTGGGCCACAGGAGGACACAGAGGAGGGTCCCGGCCCCCACGGTAGGTAGAGGTGCGGGCAGTTCTCCAAGGGCTTGGGTGTTTTCCAGAGGGAGGAGATGGAGGGGACTGATTTCTTCAGCGCCCCACAAACCACGCCACCCCACCCCACCCATGGGACACATCCCGAGAGAGAGAGAGACGCCCCATACACTGGCTCCCCTCCCCCGTGCGCTGTGCCCCAGCCCTGGCCCGGGGGAATAGGCGGCCGCCGGGCCACAGGGTGGGGGGCGCAGCTGAAAGGGGTTGTGGGGGAGGGCCGCCCCTGGCTGGGGTCAAAGGGCGAGCGCCCCGCCCCTCCCGCCCGTGCGCAGTCAGCGGCCCCGGCGCGCTGGGGGTGGGGGGCGGGGAGGTGAAGGAGGCCAGGCGAGGAGAGGAGGGGGGCTGGAAGGGCTCCACCTTGGCGGGTCCAGCCGTGGAGGCGCATCTTGTGTGAGTGTGAGTGAGTGAGTGCGTGTGAGTGTGAGTGTGTGTGTATACAGAGACAGCCCCCAACCCCGGCCCGCCGCTCCCTGCCCGCCCCGCCTGTCACCCCCGTCCCTCGGAGCCCGCGGGACCCGGCCGGCGAACTCAACAGGCCCGACCCGGCGCGGGGCCTGGGGCGGGAGGAGGCGGCGGGGAAGCGCAGAGAGGCTCGGCTTCTTGAGCGGGGCAGGGGCGCCCTCCGCCGTCCACGGCCACACCACCCCGAACGCGCCCGATCCCGTCTGGTCTTGGAAGCTAAGCAGGGTCGGGCCTGGTTAGAACTTGGATGGGAGACCGCCCGGGAATACCGGGTGCCGTAGGCTTCTTCTTTTTTTTTTTTTTTGCCTCTGGTTCTGTCGCGTTTCTGGGAGTGCGGGGGCGGCCCGGGGTGGGGGTGACCCCCACCCTCAGCGCCCGCCGGCCGCGGTGCCTGGCGCCCCAGCCCGCACCGTGGGGCCTCCTCTTGTCCCGAGCCGTGACACCGCCGCCACGCGGCAGCATGCGTGGCTTCTGGACTGTCAGGTCTCAGACCAAAGGTCTGCTCTGTGGGAGCCGACACGCTGGAGGAAACCTTGAGAGTCTGAGAGGGGAGGGAGTTCCAGAAGAAGGCCAGGATGTCATTTTGAGGGAGTATGTGACCAGAACTCCTCCCGTTGCTTTTGGGGTTCTATGGGCTACACGTAGGAATCTTTGGTGGTGGCACCTGATGTTCGGGGATCCGGAGTCACACCCAGACCTGCTCCACAGGCCTCCTTTTACTTTTCTCTTCGGATTCATTTTTTTTTTTTTTTTTTTTGAGACAGAGTCTCGGTTTGTTGCCCAGGCTAGAGTGAGTGCCGTGGCGTCAGCCTAGCTCACAGCAACTTCAAACTCCTGGGCTCGAGTGATCCTTCTGCCTCAGCCTCCCGGGTAGCTGGGACTGCAGGCATGCGCCACCATGCCCCGCTAATTTTTTATATATATATCAGTTGGCCAATTAATTTCTTTCTATTTATAGTAGAGACGGGGTCTCGCTCTTGCTCAGGCTGGTTTTGAACTCCTGACCTTGAGCAATCCGCCCGCCTCGGCCTCCCAAGAGCTAGGATTACAGGCGTGAGCCACAGCGCCCGGCCGGATTCATTATTTTTAAAAAGTGTCTCTTATCTCTATTATTGCATTTACTTTTCTCTCTCTTTTCAAGCAGATGATGGGAGTCCAAGTATTAAGGTGACATGTGTTGCCCGTGCCCCCCTCCCCCCCCGTGTTCTTATTCATTTACCCCTCATGTTGTTCCAGCATATTGTGGGGGCACCAATGTTAAGGACGGGTGCGTTGCCCTCTCCCAGCCTCCCCCCTCGGGTCAGAGCTTCAAGTGCGCCCATCCCCCAGTCGGTGCGTACCCACCCCATTCCTAATGGATGTGTATGCCCATCCCCTCCCCCCACCCGCCCGACACCCACCCGAAGAAGGTGATTCCTCTGTGTCCACTTAGGTGTCCATCGGTTCGTACCCATTTGCTGGTGAGCGCGAGCACGTGGTGCTCGTGTGTCCATTCTTGGGATACTTGGCTTACTGGAACGGGTTCCAGCTCTGGCCAGGAGAACCACGAGAGGTGCCCCCTCACCGCTGCTCCTCATAGCCGAATAGCACTCCGTGGTGTCCACGCGCCACATTTTATTTACCCACTCGTGGGTCGATGGGCACTCAGGTGGCTTCCAGGTCTTTGCGATTGTGACTTGTGCCCTGACACTAACCCTAACCCTTACCCAGCCCGTCTCCTCCACGGCCCCTGCCTGACTGACTCCTTCCCGCCCGGCCTATCACCTGTCACCGTCCTCTGCCCCTGCCTGACACGCTCCTCCCCGCCCGGGCCGTCACCGTCCTCGGCCCCTGCCTGACGGGGCTCCTCCGTCGCCTGGGCCTTCCAAGGGCTTGGTGTGGACGCTGGTTCCAGGACGCCCTCCCAGGAACCCGGTAGCAGGGCGGCCGCAGCGTCTCGCGCAACCCAACCGTCCGCCGGCTGGCCGCCGTGGCTAAGTGGCCTGCGGGGGACGTGCTCCCGCTGTGCCGTGGGGGCCCAGCCTGGTGTCTTCTCTGAGGCCCCGCGGCTGCCGCTCCCCGCAAGGGGAGAGCCGCGGAGGTGGGGACCGCCTCCTCATGGGGACGTACACCCAGCTCTCCACGTCGGATTCCGGGGCTCTCTGTCCTGCCAGAAGGCCCAGCTGGCCTGCGGGTCCTCAGAGTGGCAAAAACATCCGAAAACTGAGATTGAGGGTCCGGTGGGTGTCTGCACTTTTGTGCTGGGCACCCCAGGGAGGCCCGGGGGCTGGCTGGACAACGCGGTCTGCTGGGCTGGGGGGGGGGTTTGGAGGAGCAACTGATGCCCTTTGCACTTTGGGTAGCAAGTGTCTGAGGTGTCTCTGGGCCCTGTGCCATGTGGGGGCGGGGGCGGAGGCGGGGTGGGAGGAGGAGGAGGAGGAGGAGGAGGAGGAGGAGGTGGGAAGGGCCGTGGCCTGCAGTCGTGTTCCCCGGGGTGGCACAGCATGTGGCTTCTTCCACGGGATGCTTGGCCTGGGCTCCCTGCACCTGGGCCTTTGGAGGACTGGCCCTGTGCTTGCCAACACTTCCTGCAGGGACCCAGAGCTGGGAGGTTGCATCTCTCAGCCCTGGGTCGGGCAGAGCCCCAGCGGGCCATGCCCACAACCTCTCTCAGCAGGGGTCCCCCAGAAGGCTCCTTTGGGACCAGGATTCTCTTGCGGGTGACTCTTTAAGGTCTGGCCCCTGGATGGAGGGGCACCAGGAGTAGAGGAGCAGGAAGGGGAAGGGGGTGGCCATGCGAGGGGACACTTTCAGGCCAAGTCCCAGCTTCAGTCTGATCCTCCTGGGAACCCCGGGGTGGACATCACACCTCCTGGTTGCCCCGCTCTGAGACAAGGAGCCGGGCTTCGCATTCCCACAGCAGCCAGTCGTGGGCTGAGGACACCTGGGGCGTTGGGAACTCCCTGGCTTCTCCTTGGTTTAACATCTGGAGCTGCTTGTGAATCGTGCCGCCACACACACCCGAGTGCAGGTGTCTTCTGCACAGACTGCGGGCCTCGCTCTTCTGAATGCCGCTAGCTCGCGACCCACCCACGGGTGAACCTGGTCAGGGTACTTTCTCTCAGGGGCAGACTCTGATCCGGGCGGGCTACCGGTGTCTCTGTTTGCTCCTTTCTTTCTTCCACTTCGGGAAAGGCTTCCTTACTGGGTGTGGAAATCTCCTATGCCTTTCCTCGCCTATTCTGTCAGCTCTAAAATTCTCTTTCGGTTGCCACCCTCACAGATGGATTAGGAAACTCTTTGCGGTGCACTCATTAGTGAAATGACCTCAATGACGCTGGAATCCAATATCTAATCGCCAATTTTTAGCGAGTCCACACGCCAGGGTGGTCGGGGTCCAATGCAGCCCCGGCCAGGCCCAGGCCCCTTGGACTGGGCCACAGGAGGACACAGAGGAGGGTCCCGGCCCCCACGGTAGGTAGAGGTGCGGGCAGTTCTCCAAGGGCTTGGGTGTTTTCCAGAGGGAGGAGATGGAGGGGACTGATTTCTTCAGCGCCCCACAAACCACGCCACCCCACCCCACCCATGGGACACATCCCGAGAGAGAGAGAGACGCCCCATACACTGGCTCCCCTCCCCCGTGCGCTGTGCCCCAGCCCTGGCCCGGGGGAATAGGCGGCCGCCGGGCCACAGGGTGGGGGGCGCAGCTGAAAGGGGTTGTGGGGGAGGGCCGCCCCTGGCTGGGGTCAAAGGGCGAGCGCCCCGCCCCTCCCGCCCGTGCGCAGTCAGCGGCCCCGGCGCGCTGGGGGTGGGGGGCGGGGAGGTGAAGGAGGCCAGGCGAGGAGAGGAGGGGGGCTGGAAGGGCTCCACCTTGGCGGGTCCAGCCGTGGAGGCGCATCTTGTGTGAGTGTGAGTGAGTGAGTGCGTGTGAGTGTGAGTGTGTGTGTATACAGAGACAGCCCCCAACCCCGGCCCGCCGCTCCCTGCCCGCCCCGCCTGTCACCCCCGTCCCTCGGAGCCCGCGGGACCCGGCCGGCGAACTCAACAGGCCCGACCCGGCGCGGGGCCTGGGGCGGGAGGAGGCGGCGGGGAAGCGCAGAGAGGCTCGGCTTCTTGAGCGGGGCAGGGGCGCCCTCCGCCGTCCACGGCCACACCACCCCGAACGCGCCCGATCCCGTCTGGTCTCGGAAGCTAAGCAGGGTCGGGCCTGGTTAGAACTTGGATGGGAGACCGCCCGGGAATACCGGGTGCCGTAGGCTTCTTCTTTTTTTTTTTTTTTTGCCTCTGGTTCTGTCGCGTTTCTGGGAGTGCGGGGGCGGCCCGGGGTGGGGGTGACCCCCACCCTCAGCGCCCGCCGGCCGCGGTGCCTGGCGCCCCAGCCCGCACCGTGGGGCCTCCTCTTGTCCCGAGCCGTGACACCGCCGCCACGCGGCAGCATGCGTGGCTTCTGGACTGTCAGGTCTCAGACCAAAGGTCTGCTCTGTGGGAGCCGACACGCTGGAGGAAACCTTGAGAGTCTGAGAGGGGAGGGAGTTCCAGAAGAAGGCCAGGATGTCATTTTGAGGGAGTATGTGACCAGAACTCCTCCCGTTGCTTTTGGGGTTCTATGGGCTACACGTAGGAATCTTTGGTGGTGGCACCTGATGTTCGGGGATCCGGAGTCACACCCAGACCTGCTCCACAGGCCTCCTTTTACTTTTCTCTTCGGATTCATTTTTTTTTTTTTTTTTTTTTTTGAGACAGAGTCTCGGTTTGTTGCCCAGGCTAGAGTGAGTGCCGTGGCGTCAGCCTAGCTCACAGCAACTTCAAACTCCTGGGCTCGAGTGATCCTTCTGCCTCAGCCTCCCGGGTAGCTGGGACTGCAGGCATGCGCCACCATGCCCCGCTAATTTTTTATATATATATCAGTTGGCCAATTAATTTCTTTCTATTTATAGTAGAGACGGGGTCTCGCTCTTGCTCAGGCTGGTTTTGAACTCCTGACCTTGAGCAATCCGCCCGCCTCGGCCTCCCAAGAGCTAGGATTACAGGCGTGAGCCACAGCGCCCGGCCGGATTCATTATTTTTAAAAAGTGTCTCTTATCTCTATTATTGCATTTACTTTTCTCTCTCTTTTCAAGCAGATGATGGGAGTCCAAGTATTAAGGTGACATGTGTTGCCCGTGCCCCCCTCCCCCCCCCCGTGTTCTTATTCATTTACCCCTCATGTTGTTCCAGCATATTGTGGGGGCACCAATGTTAAGGACGGGTGCGTTGCCCTCTCCCAGCCTCCCCCCTCGGGTCAGAGCTTCAAGTGCGCCCATCCCCCAGTCGGTGCGTACCCACCCCATTCCTAATGGATGTGTATGCCCATCCCCTCCCCCCACCCGCCCGACACCCACCCGAAGAAGGTGATTCCTCTGTGTCCACTTAGGTGTCCATCGGTTCGTACCCATTTGCTGGTGAGCGCGAGCACGTGGTGCTCGTGTGTCCATTCTTGGGATACTTGGCTTACTGGAACGGGTTCCAGCTCTGGCCAGGAGAACCACGAGAGGTGCCCCCTCACCGCTGCTCCTCATAGCCGAATAGCACTCCGTGGTGTCCACGCGCCACATTTTATTTACCCACTCGTGGGTCGATGGGCACTCGGGTTGCTTCCAGGTCTTTGCGATTGTGACTTGTGCCCTGACACTAACCCTAACCCTTACCCAGCCCGTCTCCTCCACGGCCCCTGCCTGACTGACTCCTTCCCGCCCGGCCTATCACCTGTCACCGTCCTCTGCCCCTGCCTGACACGCTCCTCCCCGCCCGGGCCGTCACCGTCCTCGGCCCCTGCCTGACGGGGCTCCTCCGTCGCCTGGGCCTTCCAAGGGCTTGGTGTGGACGCTGGTTCCAGGACGCCCTCCCAGGAACCCGGTAGCAGGGCGGCCGCAGCGTCTCGCGCAACCCAACCGTCCGCCGGCTGGCCGCCGTGGCTAAGTGGCCTGCGGGGGACGTGCTCCCGCTGTGCCGTGGGGGCCCAGCCTGGTGTCTTCTCTGAGGCCCCGCGGCTGCCGCTCCCCGCAAGGGGAGAGCCGCGGAGGTGGGGACCGCCTCCTCATGGGGACGTACACCCAGCTCTCCACGTCGGATTCCGGGGCTCTCTGTCCTGCCAGAAGGCCCAGCTGGCCTGCGGGTCCTCAGAGTGGCAAAAACATCCGAAAACTGAGATTGAGGGTCCGGTGGGTGTCTGCACTTTTGTGCTGGGCACCCCAGGGAGGCCCGGGAGCTGGCTGGACAACGCGGTCTGCTGGGCTGGGGGGGGGGGTTTGGAGGAGCAACTGATGCCCTTTGCACTTTGGGTAGCAAGTGTCTGAGGTGTCTCTGGGCCCTGTGCCATGTGGGGGCGGGGGCGGAGGCGGGGTGGGAGGAGGAGGAGGAGGAGGAGGAGGAGGAGGAGGAGGAGGAGGAGGAGGAGGAGGTGGGAAGGGCCGTGGCCTGCAGTCGTGTTCCCCGGGGTGGCACAGCATGTGGCTTCTTCCACAGGCTGCTTGGCCTGGGCTCCCTGCACCTGGGCCTTTGGAGGACTGGCCCTGTGCTTGCCAACACTTCCTGCAGGGACCCAGAGCTGGGAGGTTGCATCTCTCAGCCCTGGGTCGGGCAGAGCCCCAGCGGGCCATGCCCACAACCTCTCTCAGCAGGGGTCCCCCAGAAGGCTCCTTTGGGACCAGGATTCTCTTGCGGGTGACTCTTTAAGGTCTGGCCCCTGGATGGAGGGGCACCAGGAGTAGAGGAGCAGGAAGGGGAAGGGGGTGGCCATGCGAGGGGACACTTTCAGGCCAAGTCCCAGCTTCAGTCTGATCCTCCTGGGAACCCCGGGGTGGACATCACACCTCCTGGTTGCCCCGCTCTGAGACAAGGAGCCGGGCTTCGCATTCCCACAGCAGCCAGTCGTGGGCTGAGGACACCTGGGGCGTTGGGAACTCCCTGGCTTCTCCTTGGTTTAACATCTGGAGCTGCTTGTGAATCGTGCCGCCACACACACCCGAGTGCAGGTGTCTTCTGCACAGACTGCGGGCCTCGCTCTTCTGAATGCCGCTAGCTCGCGACCCACCCACGGGTGAACCTGGTCAGGGTACTTTCTCTCAGGGGCAGACTCTGATCCGGGCGGGCTACCGGTGTCTCTGTTTGCTCCTTTCTTTCTTCCACTTCGGGAAAGGCTTCCTTACTGGGTGTGGAAATCTCCTATGCCTTTCCTCGCCTATTCTGTCAGCTCTAAAATTCTCTTTCGGTTGCCACCCTCACAGATGGATTAGGAAACTCTTTGCGGTGCACTCATTAGTGAAATGACCTCAATGACGCTGGAATCCAATATCTAATCGCCAATTTTTAGCGAGTCCACACGCCAGGGTGGTCGGGGTCCAATGCAGCCCCGGCCAGGCCCAGGCCCCTTGGACTGGGCCACAGGAGGACACAGAGGAGGGTCCCGGCCCCCACGGTAGGTAGAGGTGCGGGCAGTTCTCCAAGGGCTTGGGTGTTTTCCAGAGGGAGGAGATGGAGGGGACTGATTTCTTCAGCGCCCCACAAACCACGCCACCCCACCCCACCCATGGGACACATCCCGAGAGAGAGAGAGACGCCCCATACACTGGCTCCCCTCCCCCGTGCGCTGTGCCCCAGCCCTGGCCCGGGGGAATAGGCGGCCGCCGGGCCACAGGGTGGGGGGCGCAGCTGAAAGGGGTTGTGGGGGAGGGCCGCCCCTGGCTGGGGTCAAAGGGCGAGCGACCCGCCCGCCCGCCCGTGCGCAGTCAGCGGCCCCGGCGCGCTGGGGGTGGGGGGCGGGGAGGTGAAGGAGGCCAGGCGAGGAGAGGAGGGGGGCTGGAAGGGCTCCACCTTGGCGGGTCCAGCCGTGGAGGCGCATCTTGTGTGAGTGTGAGTGAGTGAGTGCGTGTGAGTGTGAGTGTGTGTGTATACAGAGACAGCCCCCAACCCCGGCCCGCCGCTCCCTGCCCGCCCCGCCTGTCACCCCCGTCCCTCGGAGCCCGCGGGACCCGGCCGGCGAACTCAACAGGCCCGACCCGGCGCGGGGCCTGGGGCGGGAGGAGGCGGCGGGGAAGCGCAGAGAGGCTCGGCTTCTTGAGCGGGGCAGGGGCGCCCTCCGCCGTCCACGGCCACACCACCCCGAACGCGCCCGATCCCGTCTGGTCTCGGAAGCTAAGCAGGGTCGGGCCTGGTTAGAACTTGGATGGGAGACCGCCCGGGAATACCGGGTGCCGTAGGCTTCTTCTTTTTTTTTTTTTTTGCCTCTGGTTCTGTCGCGTTTCTGGGAGTGCGGGGGCGGCCCGGGGTGGGGGTGACCCCCACCCTCAGCGCCCGCCGGCCGCGGTGCCTGGCGCCCCAGCCCGCACCGTGGGGCCTCCTCTTGTCCCGAGCCGTGACACCGCCGCCACGCGGCAGCATGCGTGGCTTCTGGACTGTCAGGTCTCAGACCAAAGGTCTGCTCTGTGGGAGCCGACACGCTGGAGGAAACCTTGAGAGTCTGAGAGGGGAGGGAGTTCCAGAAGAAGGCCAGGATGTCATTTTGAGGGAGTATGTGACCAGAACTCCTCCCGTTGCTTTTGGGGTTCTATGGGCTACACGTAGGAATCTTTGGTGGTGGCACCTGATGTTCGGGGATCCGGAGTCACACCCAGACCTGCTCCACAGGCCTCCTTTTACTTTTCTCTTCGGATTCATTTTTTTTTTTTTTTTTTTTTTGAGACAGAGTCTCGGTTTGTTGCCCAGGCTAGAGTGAGTGCCGTGGCGTCAGCCTAGCTCACAGCAACTTCAAACTCCTGGGCTCGAGTGATCCTTCTGCCTCAGCCTCCCGGGTAGCTGGGACTGCAGGCATGCGCCACCATGCCCCGCTAATTTTTTATATATATATATCAGTTGGCCAATTAATTTCTTTCTATTTATAGTAGAGACGGGGTCTCGCTCTTGCTCAGGCTGGTTTTGAACTCCTGACCTTGAGCAATCCGCCCGCCTCGGCCTCCCAAGAGCTAGGATTACAGGCGTGAGCCACAGCGCCCGGCCGGATTCATTATTTTTAAAAAGTGTCTCTTATCTCTATTATTGCATTTACTTTTCTCTCTCTTTTCAAGCAGATGATGGGAGTCCAAGTATTAAGGTGACATGTGTTGCCCGTGCCCCCCTCCCCCCCCCCGTGTTCTTATTCATTTACCCCTCATGTTGTTCCAGCATATTGTGGGGGCACCAATGTTAAGGACGGGTGCGTTGCCCTCTCCCAGCCTCCCCCCTCGGGTCAGAGCTTCAAGTGCGCCCATCCCCCAGTCGGTGCGTACCCACCCCATTCCTAATGGATGTGTATGCCCATCCCCTCCCCCCACCCGCCCGACACCCACCCGAAGAAGGTGATTCCTCTGTGTCCACTTAGGTGTCCATCGGTTCGTACCCATTTGCTGGTGAGCGCGAGCACGTGGTGCTCGTGTGTCCATTCTTGGGATACTTGGCTTACTGGAACGGGTTCCAGCTCTGGCCAGGAGAACCACGAGAGGTGCCCCCTCACCGCTGCTCCTCATAGCCGAATAGCACTCCGTGGTGTCCACGCGCCACATTTTATTTACCCACTCGTGGGTCGATGGGCACTCGGGTGGCTTCCAGGTCTTTGCGATTGTGACTTGTGCCCTGACACTAACCCTAACCCTTACCCAGCCCGTCTCCTCCACGGCCCCTGCCTGACTGACTCCTTCCCGCCCGGCCTATCACCTGTCACCGTCCTCTGCCCCTGCCTGACACGCTCCTCCCCGCCCGGGCCGTCACCGTCCTCGGCCCCTGCCTGACGGGGCTCCTCCGTCGCCTGGGCCTTCCAAGGGCTTGGTGTGGACGCTGGTTCCAGGACGCCCTCCCAGGAACCCGGTAGCAGGGCGGCCGCAGCGTCTCGCGCAACCCAACCGTCCGCCGGCTGGCCGCCGTGGCTAAGTGGCCTGCGGGGGACGTGCTCCCGCTGTGCCGTGGGGGCCCAGCCTGGTGTCTTCTCTGAGGCCCCGCGGCTGCCGCTCCCCGCAAGGGGAGAGCCGCGGAGGTGGGGACCGCCTCCTCATGGGGACGTACACCCAGCTCTCCACGTCGGATTCCGGGGCTCTCTGTCCTGCCAGAAGGCCCAGCTGGCCTGCGGGTCCTCAGAGTGGCAAAAACATCCGAAAACTGAGATTGAGGGTCCGGTGGGTGTCTGCACTTTTGTGCTGGGCACCCCAGGGAGGCCCGGGGGCTGGCTGGACAACGCGGTCTGCTGGGCTGGGGGGGGGGGTTTGGAGGAGCAACTGATGCCCTTTGCACTTTGGGTAGCAAGTGTCTGAGGTGTCTCTGGGCCCTGTGCCATGTGGGGGCGGGGGCGGAGGCGGGGTGGGAGGAGGAGGAGGAGGAGGAGGAGGAGGAGGAGGAGGAGGAGGAGGAGGAGGTGGGAAGGGCCGTGGCCTGCAGTCGTGTTCCCCGGGGTGGCACAGCATGTGGCTTCTTCCACGGGATGCTTGGCCTGGGCTCCCTGCACCTGGGCCTTTGGAGGACTGGCCCTGTGCTTGCCAACACTTCCTGCAGGGACCCAGAGCTGGGAGGTTGCATCTCTCAGCCCTGGGTCGGGCAGAGCCCCAGCGGGCCATGCCCACAACCTCTCTCAGCAGGGGTCCCCCAGAAGGCTCCTTTGGGACCAGGATTCTCTTGCGGGTGACTCTTTAAGGTCTGGCCCCTGGATGGAGGGGCACCAGGAGTAGAGGAGCAGGAAGGGGAAGGGGGTGGCCATGCGAGGGGACACTTTCAGGCCAAGTCCCAGCTTCAGTCTGATCCTCCTGGGAACCCCGGGGTGGACATCACACCTCCTGGTTGCCCCGCTCTGAGACAAGGAGCCGGGCTTCGCATTCCCACAGCAGCCAGTCGTGGGCTGAGGACACCTGGGGCGTTGGGAACTCCCTGGCTTCTCCTTGGTTTAACATCTGGAGCTGCTTGTGAATCGTGCCGCCACACACACCCGAGTGCAGGTGTCTTCTGCACAGACTGCGGGCCTCGCTCTTCTGAATGCCGCTAGCTCGCGACCCACCCACGGGTGAACCTGGTCAGGGTACTTTCTCTCAGGGGCAGACTCTGATCCGGGCGGGCTACCGGTGTCTCTGTTTGCTCCTTTCTTTCTTCCACTTCGGGAAAGGCTTCCTTACTGGGTGTGGAAATCTCCTATGCCTTTCCTCGCCTATTCTGTCAGCTCTAAAATTCTCTTTCGGTTGCCACCCTCACAGATGGATTAGGAAACTCTTTGCGGTGCACTCATTAGTGAAATGACCTCAATGACGCTGGAATCCAATATCTAATCGCCAATTTTTAGCGAGTCCACACGCCAGGGTGGTCGGGGTCCAATGCAGCCCCGGCCAGGCCCAGGCCCCTTGGACTGGGCCACAGGAGGACACAGAGGAGGGTCCCGGCCCCCACGGTAGGTAGAGGTGCGGGCAGTTCTCCAAGGGCTTGGGTGTTTTCCAGAGGGAGGAGATGGAGGGGACTGATTTCTTCAGCGCCCCACAAACCACGCCACCCCACCCCACCCATGGGACACATCCCGAGAGAGAGAGAGAGACGCCCCATACACTGGCTCCCCTCCCCCGTGCGCTGTGCCCCAGCCCTGGCCCGGGGGAATAGGCGGCCGCCGGGCCACAGGGTGGGGGGCGCAGCTGAAAGGGGTTGTGGGGGAGGGCCGCCCCTGGCTGGGGTCAAAGGGCGAGCGCCCCGCCCCTCCCGCCCGTGCGCAGTCAGCGGCCCCGGCGCGCTGGGGGTGGGGGGCGGGGAGGTGAAGGAGGCCAGGCGAGGAGAGGAGGGGGGCTGGAAGGGCTCCACCTTGGCGGGTCCAGCCGTGGAGGCGCATCTTGTGTGAGTGTGAGTGAGTGAGTGCGTGTGAGTGTGAGTGTGTGTGTATACAGAGACAGCCCCCAACCCCGGCCCGCCGCTCCCTGCCCGCCCCGCCTGTCACCCCCGTCCCTCGGAGCCCGCGGGACCCGGCCGGCGAACTCAACAGGCCCGACCCGGCGCGGGGCCTGGGGCGGGAGGAGGCGGCGGGGAAGCGCAGAGAGGCTCGGCTTCTTGAGCGGGGCAGGGGCGCCCTCCGCCGTCCACGGCCACACCACCCCGAACGCGCCCGATCCCGTCTGGTCTTGGAAGCTAAGCAGGGTCGGGCCTGGTTAGAACTTGGATGGGAGACCGCCCGGGAATACCGGGTGCCGTAGGCTTCTTCTTTTTTTTTTTTTTTGCCTCTGGTTCTGTCGCGTTTCTGGGAGTGCGGGGGCGGCCCGGGGTGGGGGTGACCCCCACCCTCAGCGCCCGCCGGCCGCGGTGCCTGGCGCCCCAGCCCGCACCGTGGGGCCTCCTCTTGTCCCGAGCCGTGACACCGCCGCCACGCGGCAGCATGCGTGGCTTCTGGACTGTCAGGTCTCAGACCAAAGGTCTGCTCTGTGGGAGCCGACACGCTGGAGGAAACCTTGAGAGTCTGAGAGGGGAGGGAGTTCCAGAAGAAGGCCAGGATGTCATTTTGAGGGAGTATGTGACCAGAACTCCTCCCGTTGCTTTTGGGGTTCTATGGGCTACACGTAGGAATCTTTGGTGGTGGCACCTGATGTTCGGGGATCCGGAGTCACACCCAGACCTGCTCCACAGGCCTCCTTTTACTTTTCTCTTCGGATTCATTTTTTTTTTTTTTTTTTTTTTGAGACAGAGTCTCGGTTTGTTGCCCAGGCTAGAGTGAGTGCCGTGGCGTCAGCCTAGCTCACAGCAACTTCAAACTCCTGGGCTCGAGTGATCCTTCTGCCTCAGCCTCCCGGGTAGCTGGGACTGCAGGCATGCGCCACCATGCCCCGCTAATTTTTTATATATATATCAGTTGGCCAATTAATTTCTTTCTATTTATAGTAGAGACGGGGTCTCGCTCTTGCTCAGGCTGGTTTTGAACTCCTGACCTTGAGCAATCCGCCCGCCTCGGCCTCCCAAGAGCTAGGATTACAGGCGTGAGCCACAGCGCCCGGCCGGATTCATTATTTTTAAAAAGTGTCTCTTATCTCTATTATTGCATTTACTTTTCTCTCTCTTTTCAAGCAGATGATGGGAGTCCAAGTATTAAGGTGACATGTGTTGCCCGTGCCCCCCTCCCCCCCCCGTGTTCTTATTCATTTACCCCTCATGTTGTTCCAGCATATTGTGGGGGCACCAATGTTAAGGACGGGTGCGTTGCCCTCTCCCAGCCTCCCCCCTCGGGTCAGAGCTTCAAGTGCGCCCATCCCCCAGTCGGTGCGTACCCACCCCATTCCTAATGGATGTGTATGCCCATCCCCTCCCCCCACCCGCCCGACACCCACCCGAAGAAGGTGATTCCTCTGTGTCCACTTAGGTGTCCATCGGTTCGTACCCATTTGCTGGTGAGCGCGAGCACGTGGTGCTCGTGTGTCCATTCTTGGGATACTTGGCTTACTGGAACGGGTTCCAGCTCTGGCCAGGAGAACCACGAGAGGTGCCCCCTCACCGCTGCTCCTCATAGCCGAATAGCACTCCGTGGTGTCCACGCGCCACATTTTATTTACCCACTCGTGGGTCGATGGGCACTCGGGTGGCTTCCAGGTCTTTGCGATTGTGACTTGTGCCCTGACACTAACCCTAACCCTTACCCAGCCCGTCTCCTCCACGGCCCCTGCCTGACTGACTCCTTCCCGCCCGGCCTATCACCTGTCACCGTCCTCTGCCCCTGCCTGACACGCTCCTCCCCGCCCGGGCCGTCACCGTCCTCGGCCCCTGCCTGACGGGGCTCCTCCGTCGCCTGGGCCTTCCAAGGGCTTGGTGTGGACGCTGGTTCCAGGACGCCCTCCCAGGAACCCGGTAGCAGGGCGGCCGCAGCGTCTCGCGCAACCCAACCGTCCGCCGGCTGGCCGCCGTGGCTAAGTGGCCTGCGGGGGACGTGCTCCCGCTGTGCCGTGGGGGCCCAGCCTGGTGTCTTCTCTGAGGCCCCGCGGCTGACGCTCCCCGCAAGGGGAGAGCCGCGGAGGTGGGGACCGCCTCCTCATGGGGACGTACACCCAGCTCTCCACGTCGGATTCCGGGGCTCTCTGTCCTGCCAGAAGGCCCAGCTGGCCTGCGGGTCCTCAGAGTGGCAAAAACATCCGAAAACTGAGATTGAGGGTCCGGTGGGTGTCTGCACTTTTGTGCTGGGCACCCCAGGGAGGCCCGGGGGCTGGCTGGACAACGCGGTCTGCTGGGCTGGGGGGGGGGGTTTGGAGGAGCAACTGATGCCCTTTGCACTTTGGGTAGCAAGTGTCTGAGGTGTCTCTGGGCCCTGTGCCATGTGGGGGCGGGGGCGGAGGCGGGGTGGGAGGAGGAGGAGGAGGAGGAGGAGGAGGAGGAGGAGGAGGAGGAGGTGGGAAGGGCCGTGGCCTGCAGTCGTGTTCCCCGGGGTGGCACAGCATGTGGCTTCTTCCACGGGATGCTTGGCCTGGGCTCCCTGCACCTGGGCCTTTGGAGGACTGGCCCTGTGCTTGCCAACACTTCCTGCAGGGACCCAGAGCTGGGAGGTTGCATCTCTCAGCCCTGGGTCGGGCAGAGCCCCAGCGGGCCATGCCCACAACCTCTCTCAGCAGGGGTCCCCCAGAAGGCTCCTTTGGGACCAGGATTCTCTTGCGGGTGACTCTTTAAGGTCTGGCCCCTGGATGGAGGGGCACCAGGAGTAGAGGAGCAGGAAGGGGAAGGGGGTGGCCATGCGAGGGGACACTTTCAGGCCAAGTCCCAGCTTCAGTCTGATCCTCCTGGGAACCCCGGGGTGGACATCACACCTCCTGGTTGCCCCGCTCTGAGACAAGGAGCCGGGCTTCGCATTCCCACAGCAGCCAGTCGTGGGCTGAGGACACCTGGGGCGTTGGGAACTCCCTGGCTTCTCCTTGGTTTAACATCTGGAGCTGCTTGTGAATCGTGCCGCCACACACACCCGAGTGCAGGTGTCTTCTGCACAGACTGCGGGCCTCGCTCTTCTGAATGCCGCTAGCTCGCGACCCACCCACGGGTGAACCTGGTCAGGGTACTTTCTCTCAGGGGCAGACTCTGATCCGGGCGGGCTACCGGTGTCTCTGTTTGCTCCTTTCTTTCTTCCACTTCGGGAAAGGCTTCCTTACTGGGTGTGGAAATCTCCTATGCCTTTCCTCGCCTATTCTGTCAGCTCTAAAATTCTCTTTCGGTTGCCACCCTCACAGATGGATTAGGAAACTCTTTGCGGTGCACTCATTAGTGAAATGACCTCAATGACGCTGGAATCCAATATCTAATCGCCAATTTTTAGCGAGTCCACACGCCAGGGTGGTCGGGGTCCAATGCAGCCCCGGCCAGGCCCAGGCCCCTTGGACTGGGCCACAGGAGGACACAGAGGAGGGTCCCGGCCCCCACGGTAGGTAGAGGTGCGGGCAGTTCTCCAAGGGCTTGGGTGTTTTCCAGAGGGAGGAGATGGAGGGGACTGATTTCTTCAGCGCCCCACAAACCACGCCACCCCACCCCACCCATGGGACACATCCCGAGAGAGAGAGAGACGCCCCATACACTGGCTCCCCTCCCCCGTGCGCTGTGCCCCAGCCCTGGCCCGGGGGAATAGGCGGCCGCCGGGCCACAGGGTGGGGGGCGCAGCTGAAAGGGGTTGTGGGGGAGGGCCGTCCCTGGCTGGGGTCAAAGGGCGAGCGCCCCGCCCCTCCCGCCCGTGCGCAGTCAGCGGCCCCGGCGCGCTGGGGGTGGGGGGCGGGGAGGTGAAGGAGGCCAGGCGAGGAGAGGAGGGGGGCTGGAAGGGCTCCACCTTGGCGGGTCCAGCCGTGGAGGCGCATCTTGTGTGAGTGTGAGTGAGTGAGTGCGTGTGAGTGTGAGTGTGTGTGTATACAGAGACAGCCCCCAACCCCGGCCCGCCGCTCCCTGCCCGCCCCGCCTGTCACCCCCGTCCCTCGGAGCCCGCGGGACCCGGCCGGCGAACTCAACAGGCCCGACCCGGCGCGGGGCCTGGGGCGGGAGGAGGCGGCGGGGAAGCGCAGAGAGGCTCGGCTTCTTGAGCGGGGCAGGGGCGCCCTCCGCCGTCCACGGCCACACCACCCCGAACGCGCCCGATCCCGTCTGGTCTCGGAAGCTAAGCAGGGTCGGGCCTGGTTAGAACTTGGATGGGAGACCGCCCGGGAATACCGGGTGCCGTAGGCTTCTTCTTTTTTTTTTTTTTTGCCTCTGGTTCTGTCGCGTTTCTGGGAGTGCGGGGGCGGCCCGGGGTGGGGGTGACCCCCACCCTCAGCGCCCGCCGGCCGCGGTGCCTGGCGCCCCAGCCCGCACCGTGGGGCCTCCTCTTGTCCCGAGCCGTGACACCGCCGCCACGCGGCAGCATGCGTGGCTTCTGGACTGTCAGGTCTCAGACCAAAGGTCTGCTCTGTGGGAGCCGACACGCTGGAGGAAACCTTGAGAGTCTGAGAGGGGAGGGAGTTCCAGAAGAAGGCCAGGATGTCATTTTGAGGGAGTATGTGACCAGAACTCCTCCCGTTGCTTTTGGGGTTCTATGGGCTACACGTAGGAATCTTTGGTGGTGGCACCTGATGTTCGGGGATCCGGAGTCACACCCAGACCTGCTCCACAGGCCTCCTTTTACTTTTCTCTTCGGATTCATTTTTTTTTTTTTTTTTTTTTTTGAGACAGAGTCTCGGTTTGTTGCCCAGGCTAGAGTGAGTGCCGTGGCGTCAGCCTAGCTCACAGCAACTTCAAACTCCTGGGCTCGAGTGATCCTTCTGCCTCAGCCTCCCGGGTAGCTGGGACTGCAGGCATGCGCCACCATGCCCCGCTAATTTTTTATATATATATCAGTTGGCCAATTAATTTCTTTCTATTTATAGTAGAGACGGGGTCTCGCTCTTGCTCAGGCTGGTTTTGAACTCCTGACCTTGAGCAATCCGCCCGCCTCGGCCTCCCAAGAGCTAGGATTACAGGCGTGAGCCACAGCGCCCGGCCGGATTCATTATTTTTAAAAAGTGTCTCTTATCTCTATTATTGCATTTACTTTTCTCTCTCTTTTCAAGCAGATGATGGGAGTCCAAGTATTAAGGTGACATGTGTTGCCCGTGCCCCCCTCCCCCCCCCCGTGTTCTTATTCATTTACCCCTCATGTTGTTCCAGCATATTGTGGGGGCACCAATGTTAAGGACGGGTGCGTTGCCCTCTCCCAGCCTCCCCCCTCGGGTCAGAGCTTCAAGTGCGCCCATCCCCCAGTCGGTGCGTACCCACCCCATTCCTAATGGATGTGTATGCCCATCCCCTCCCCCCACCCGCCCGACACCCACCCGAAGAAGGTGATTCCTCTGTGTCCACTTAGGTGTCCATCGGTTCGTACCCATTTGCTGGTGAGCGCGAGCACGTGGTGCTCGTGTGTCCATTCTTGGGATACTTGGCTTACTGGAACGGGTTCCAGCTCTGGCCAGGAGAACCACGAGAGGTGCCCCCTCACCGCTGCTCCTCATAGCCGAATAGCACTCCGTGGTGTCCACGCGCCACATTTTATTTACCCACTCGTGGGTCGATGGGCACTCGGGTGGCTTCCAGGTCTTTGCGATTGTGACTTGTGCCCTGACACTAACCCTAACCCTTACCCAGCCCGTCTCCTCCACGGCCCCTGCCTGACTGACTCCTTCCCGCCCGGCCTATCACCTGTCACCGTCCTCTGCCCCTGCCTGACACGCTCCTCCCCGCCCGGGCCGTCACCGTCCTCGGCCCCTGCCTGACGGGGCTCCTCCGTCGCCTGGGCCTTCCAAGGGCTTGGTGTGGACGCTGGTTCCAGGACGCCCTCCCAGGAACCCGGTAGCAGGGCGGCCGCAGCGTCTCGCGCAACCCAACCGTCCGCCGGCTGGCCGCCGTGGCTAAGTGGCCTGCGGGGGACGTGCTCCCGCTGTGCCGTGGGGGCCCAGCCTGGTGTCTTCTCTGAGGCCCCGCGGCTGACGCTCCCCGCAAGGGGAGAGCCGCGGAGGTGGGGACCGCCTCCTCATGGGGACGTACACCCAGCTCTCCACGTCGGATTCCGGGGCTCTCTGTCCTGCCAGAAGGCCCAGCTGGCCTGCGGGTCCTCAGAGTGGCAAAAACATCCGAAAACTGAGATTGAGGGTCCGGTGGGTGTCTGCACTTTTGTGCTGGGCACCCCAGGGAGGCCCGGGGGCTGGCTGGACAACGCGGTCTGCTGGGCTGGGGGGGGGGGTTTGGAGGAGCAACTGATGCCCTTTGCACTTTGGGTAGCAAGTGTCTGAGGTGTCTCTGGGCCCTGTGCCATGTGGGGGCGGGGGCGGAGGCGGGGTGGGAGGAGGAGGAGGAGGAGGAGGAGGAGGAGGAGGAGGAGGAGGAGGTGGGAAGGGCCGTGGCCTGCAGTCGTGTTCCCCGGGGTGGCACAGCATGTGGCTTCTTCCACGGGATGCTTGGCCTGGGCTCCCTGCACCTGGGCCTTTGGAGGACTGGCCCTGTGCTTGCCAACACTTCCTGCAGGGACCCAGAGCTGGGAGGTTGCATCTCTCAGCCCTGGGTCGGGCAGAGCCCCAGCGGGCCATGCCCACAACCTCTCTCAGCAGGGGTCCCCCAGAAGGCTCCTTTGGGACCAGGATTCTCTTGCGGGTGACTCTTTAAGGTCTGGCCCCTGGATGGAGGGGCACCAGGAGTAGAGGAGCAGGAAGGGGAAGGGGGTGGCCATGCGAGGGGACACTTTCAGGCCAAGTCCCAGCTTCAGTCTGATCCTCCTGGGAACCCCGGGGTGGACATCACACCTCCTGGTTGCCCCGCTCTGAGACAAGGAGCCGGGCTTCGCATTCCCACAGCAGCCAGTCGTGGGCTGAGGACACCTGGGGCGTTGGGAACTCCCTGGCTTCTCCTTGGTTTAACATCTGGAGCTGCTTGTGAATCGTGCCGCCACACACACCCGAGTGCAGGTGTCTTCTGCACAGACTGCGGGCCTCGCTCTTCTGAATGCCGCTAGCTCGCGACCCACCCACGGGTGAACCTGGTCAGGGTACTTTCTCTCAGGGGCAGACTCTGATCCGGGCGGGCTACCGGTGTCTCTGTTTGCTCCTTTCTTTCTTCCACTTCGGGAAAGGCTTCCTTACTGGGTGTGGAAATCTCCTATGCCTTTCCTCGCCTATTCTGTCAGCTCTAAAATTCTCTTTCGGTTGCCACCCTCACAGATGGATTAGGAAACTCTTTGCGGTGCACTCATTAGTGAAATGACCTCAATGACGCTGGAATCCAATATCTAATCGCCAATTTTTAGCGAGTCCACACGCCAGGGTGGTCGGGGTCCAATGCAGCCCCGGCCAGG
The DNA here is from genome assembly GCF_040939455.1 of Microcebus murinus. NCBI lineage: Eukaryota > Metazoa > Chordata > Mammalia > Primates > Cheirogaleidae > Microcebus > Microcebus murinus. Next base: position 1,772,482 of record NC_134116.1, on the reverse strand, counting down.
CCCAGGCCCCTTGGACTGGGCCACAGGAGGACACAGAGGAGGGTCCCGGCCCCCACGGTAGGTAGAGGTGCGGGCAGTTCTCCAAGGGCTTGGGTGTTTTCCAGAGGGAGGAGATGGAGGGGACTGATTTCTTCAGCGCCCCACAAACCACGCCACCCCACCCCACCCATGGGACACATCCCGAGAGAGAGAGAGACGCCCCATACACTGGCTCCCCTCCCCCGTGCGCTGTGCCCCAGCCCTGGCCCGGGGGAATAGGCGGCCGCCGGGCCACAGGGTGGGGGGCGCAGCTGAAAGGGGTTGTGGGGGAGGGCCGCCCCTGGCTGGGGTCAAAGGGCGAGCGCCCCGCCCCTCCCGCCCGTGCGCAGTCAGCGGCCCCGGCGCGCTGGGGGTGGGGGGCGGGGAGGTGAAGGAGGCCAGGCGAGGAGAGGAGGGGGGCTGGAAGGGCTCCACCTTGGCGGGTCCAGCCGTGGAGGCGCATCTTGTGTGAGTGTGAGTGAGTGAGTGCGTGTGAGTGTGAGTGTGTGTGTATACAGAGACAGCCCCCAACCCCGGCCCGCCGCTCCCTGCCCGCCCCGCCTGTCACCCCCGTCCCTCGGAGCCCGCGGGACCCGGCCGGCGAACTCAACAGGCCCGACCCGGCGCGGGGCCTGGGGCGGGAGGAGGCGGCGGGGAAGCGCAGAGAGGCTCGGCTTCTTGAGCGGGGCAGGGGCGCCCTCCGCCGTCCACGGCCACACCACCCCGAACGCGCCCGATCCCGTCTGGTCTTGGAAGCTAAGCAGGGTCGGGCCTGGTTAGAACTTGGATGGGAGACCGCCCGGGAATACCGGGTGCCGTAGGCTTCTTCTTTTTTTTTTTTTTTGCCTCTGGTTCTGTCGCGTTTCTGGGAGTGCGGGGGCGGCCCGGGGTGGGGGTGACCCCCACCCTCAGCGCCCGCCGGCCGCGGTGCCTGGCGCCCCAGCCCGCACCGTGGGGCCTCCTCTTGTCCCGAGCCGTGACACCGCCGCCACGCGGCAGCATGCGTGGCTTCTGGACTGTCAGGTCTCAGACCAAAGGTCTGCTCTGTGGGAGCCGACACGCTGGAGGAAACCTTGAGAGTCTGAGAGGGGAGGGAGTTCCAGAAGAAGGCCAGGATGTCATTTTGAGGGAGTATGTGACCAGAACTCCTCCCGTTGCTTTTGGGGTTCTATGGGCTACACGTAGGAATCTTTGGTGGTGGCACCTGATGTTCGGGGATCCGGAGTCACACCCAGACCTGCTCCACAGGCCTCCTTTTACTTTTCTCTTCGGATTCATTTTTTTTTTTTTTTTTTTTTTGAGACAGAGTCTCGGTTTGTTGCCCAGGCTAGAGTGAGTGCCGTGGCGTCAGCCTAGCTCACAGCAACTTCAAACTCCTGGGCTCGAGTGATCCTTCTGCCTCAGCCTCCCGGGTAGCTGGGACTGCAGGCATGCGCCACCATGCCCCGCTAATTTTTTATATATATATCAGTTGGCCAATTAATTTCTTTCTATTTATAGTAGAGACGGGGTCTCGCTCTTGCTCAGGCTGGTTTTGAACTCCTGACCTTGAGCAATCCGCCCGCCTCGGCCTCCCAAGAGCTAGGATTACAGGCGTGAGCCACAGCGCCCGGCCGGATTCATTATTTTTAAAAAGTGTCTCTTATCTCTATTATTGCATTTACTTTTCTCTCTCTTTTCAAGCAGATGATGGGAGTCCAAGTATTAAGGTGACATGTGTTGCCCGTGCCCCCCTCCCCCCCCCGTGTTCTTATTCATTTACCCCTCATGTTGTTCCAGCATATTGTGGGGGCACCAATGTTAAGGACGGGTGCGTTGCCCTCTCCCAGCCTGCCCCCTCGGGTCAGAGCTTCAAGTGCGCCCATCCCCCAGTCGGTGCGTACCCACCCCATTCCTAATGGATGTGTATGCCCATCCCCTCCCCCCACCCGCCCGACACCCACCCGAAGAAGGTGATTCCTCTGTGTCCACTTAGGTGTCCATCGGTTCGTACCCATTTGCTGGTGAGCGCGAGCACGTGGTGCTCGTGTGTCCATTCTTGGGATACTTGGCTTACTGGAACGGGTTCCAGCTCTGGCCAGGAGAACCACGAGAGGTGCCCCCTCACCGCTGCTCCTCATAGCCGAATAGCACTCCGTGGTGTCCACGCGCCACATTTTATTTACCCACTCGTGGGTCGATGGGCACTCGGGTGGCTTCCAGGTCTTTGCGATTGTGACTTGTGCCCTGACACTAACCCTAACCCTTACCCAGCCCGTCTCCTCCACGGCCCCTGCCTGACTGACTCCTTCCCGCCCGGCCTATCACCTGTCACCGTCCTCTGCCCCTGCCTGACACGCTCCTCCCCGCCCGGGCCGTCACCGTCCTCGGCCCCTGCCTGACGGGGCTCCTCCGTCGCCTGGGCCTTCCAAGGGCTTGGTGTGGACGCTGGTTCCAGGACGCCCTCCCAGGAACCCGGTAGCAGGGCGGCCGCAGCGTCTCGCGCAACCCAACCGTCCGCCGGCTGGCCGCCGTGGCTAAGTGGCCTGCGGGGGACGTGCTCCCGCTGTGCCGTGGGGGCCCAGCCTGGTGTCTTCTCTGAGGCCCCGCGGCTGCCGCTCCCCGCAAGGGGAGAGCCGCGGAGGTGGGGACCGCCTCCTCATGGGGACGTACACCCAGCTCTCCACGTCGGATTCCGGGGCTCTCTGTCCTGCCAGAAGGCCCAGCTGGCCTGCGGGTCCTCAGAGTGGCAAAAACATCCGAAAACTGAGATTGAGGGTCCGGTGGGTGTCTGCACTTTTGTGCTGGGCACCCCAGGGAGGCCCGGGGGCTGGCTGGACAACGCGGTCTGCTGGGCTGGGGGGGGGGGTTTGGAGGAGCAACTGATGCCCTTTGCACTTTGGGTAGCAAGTGTCTGAGGTGTCTCTGGGCCCTGTGCCATGTGGGGGCGGGGGCGGAGGCGGGGTGGGAGGAGGAGGAGGAGGAGGAGGAGGAGGAGGAGGAGGAGGTGGGAAGGGCCGTGGCCTGCAGTCGTGTTCCCCGGGGTGGCACAGCATGTGGCTTCTTCCACGGGATGCTTGGCCTGGGCTCCCTGCACCTGGGCCTTTGGAGGACTGGCCCTGTGCTTGCCAACACTTCCTGCAGGGACCCAGAGCTGGGAGGTTGCATCTCTCAGCCCTGGGTCGGGCAGAGCCCCAGCGGGCCATGCCCACAACCTCTCTCAGCAGGGGTCCCCCAGAAGGCTCCTTTGGGACCAGGATTCTCTTGCGGGTGACTCTTTAAGGTCTGGCCCCTGGATGGAGGGGCACCAGGAGTAGAGGAGCAGGAAGGGGAAGGGGGTGGCCATGCGAGGGGACACTTTCAGGCCAAGTCCCAGCTTCAGTCTGATCCTCCTGGGAACCCCGGGGTGGACATCACACCTCCTGGTTGCCCCGCTCTGAGACAAGGAGCCGGGCTTCGCATTCCCACAGCAGCCAGTCGTGGGCTGAGGACACCTGGGGCGTTGGGAACTCCCTGGCTTCTCCTTGGTTTAACATCTGGAGCTGCTTGTGAATCGTGCCGCCACACACACCCGAGTGCAGGTGTCTTCTGCACAGACTGCGGGCCTCGCTCTTCTGAATGCCGCTAGCTCGCGACCCACCCACGGGTGAACCTGGTCAGGGTACTTTCTCTCAGGGGCAGACTCTGATCCGGGCGGGCTACCGGTGTCTCTGTTTGCTCCTTTCTTTCTTCCACTTCGGGAAAGGCTTCCTTACTGGGTGTGGAAATCTCCTATGCCTTTCCTCGCCTATTCTGTCAGCTCTAAAATTCTCTTTCGGTTGCCACCCTCACAGATGGATTAGGAAACTCTTTGCGGTGCACTCATTAGTGAAATGACCTCAATGACGCTGGAATCCAATATCTAATCGCCAATTTTTAGCGAGTCCACACGCCAGGGTGGTCGGGGTCCAATGCAGCCCCGGCCAGGCCCAGGCCCCTTGGACTGGGCCACAGGAGGACACAGAGGAGGGTCCCGGCCCCCACGGTAGGTAGAGGTGCGGGCAGTTCTCCAAGGGCTTGGGTGTTTTCCAGAGGGAGGAGATGGAGGGGACTGATTTCTTCAGCGCCCCACAAACCACGCCACCCCACCCCACCCATGGGACACATCCCGAGAGAGAGAGAGACGCCCCATACACTGGCTCCCCTCCCCCGTGCGCTGTGCCCCAGCCCTGGCCCGGGGGAATAGGCGGCCGCCGGGCCACAGGGTGGGGGGCGCAGCTGAAAGGGGTTGTGGGGGAGGGCCGCCCCTGGCTGGGGTCAAAGGGCGAGCGCCCCGCCCCTCCCGCCCGTGCGCAGTCAGCGGCCCCGGCGCGCTGGGGGTGGGGGGCGGGGAGGTGAAGGAGGCCAGGCGAGGAGAGGAGGGGGGCTGGAAGGGCTCCACCTTGGCGGGTCCAGCCGTGGAGGCGCATCTTGTGTGAGTGTGAGTGAGTGAGTGCGTGTGAGTGTGAGTGTGTGTGTATACAGAGACAGCCCCCAACCCCGGCCCGCCGCTCCCTGCCCGCCCCGCCTGTCACCCCCGTCCCTCGGAGCCCGCGGGACGCGGCCGGCGAACTCAACAGGCCCGACCCGGCGCGGGGCCTGGGGCGGGAGGAGGCGGCGGGGAAGCGCAGAGAGGCTCGGCTTCTTGAGCGGGGCAGGGGCGCCCTCCGCCGTCCACGGCCACACCACCCCGAACGCGCCCGATCCCGTCTGGTCTCGGAAGCTAAGCAGGGTCGGGCCTGGTTAGAACTTGGATGGGAGACCGCCCGGGAATACCGGGTGCCGTAGGCTTCTTCTTTTTTTTTTTTTTTGCCTCTGGTTCTGTCGCGTTTCTGGGAGTGCGGGGGCGGCCCGGGGTGGGGGTGACCCCCACCCTCAGCGCCCGCCGGCCGCGGTGCCTGGCGCCCCAGCCCGCACCGTGGGGCCTCCTCTTGTCCCGAGCCGTGACACCGCCGCCACGCGGCAGCATGCGTGGCTTCTGGACTGTCAGGTCTCAGACCAAAGGTCTGCTCTGTGGGAGCCGACACGCTGGAGGAAACCTTGAGAGTCTGAGAGGGGAGGGAGTTCCAGAAGAAGGCCAGGATGTCATTTTGAGGGAGTATGTGACCAGAACTCCTCCCGTTGCTTTTGGGGTTCTATGGGCTACACGTAGGAATCTTTGGTGGTGGCACCTGATGTTCGGGGATCCGGAGTCACACCCAGACCTGCTCCACAGGCCTCCTTTTACTTTTCTCTTCGGATTCATTTTTTTTTTTTTTTTTTTTTTTGAGACAGAGTCTCGGTTTGTTGCCCAGGCTAGAGTGAGTGCCGTGGCGTCAGCCTAGCTCACAGCAACTTCAAACTCCTGGGCTCGAGTGATCCTTCTGCCTCAGCCTCCCGGGTAGCTGGGACTGCAGGCATGCGCCACCATGCCCCGCTAATTTTTTATATATATATCAGTTGGCCAATTAATTTCTTTCTATTTATAGTAGAGACGGGGTCTCGCTCTTGCTCAGGCTGGTTTTGAACTCCTGACCTTGAGCAATCCGCCCGCCTCGGCCTCCCAAGAGCTAGGATTACAGGCGTGAGCCACAGCGCCCGGCCGGATTCATTATTTTTAAAAAGTGTCTCTTATCTCTATTATTGCATTTACTTTTCTCTCTCTTTTCAAGCAGATGATGGGAGTCCAAGTATTAAGGTGACATGTGTTGCCCGTGCCCCCCTCCCCCCCCCGTGTTCTTATTCATTTACCCCTCATGTTGTTCCAGCATATTGTGGGGGCACCAATGTTAAGGACGGGTGCGTTGCCCTCTCCCAGCCTCCCCCCTCGGGTCAGAGCTTCAAGTGCGCCCATCCCCCAGTCGGTGCGTACCCACCCCATTCCTAATGGATGTGTATGCCCATCCCCTCCCCCCACCCGCCCGACACCCACCCGAAGAAGGTGATTCCTCTGTGTCCACTTAGGTGTCCATCGGTTCGTACCCATTTGCTGGTGAGCGCGAGCACGTGGTGCTCGTGTGTCCATTCTTGGGATACTTGGCTTACTGGAACGGGTTCCAGCTCTGGCCAGGAGAACCACGAGAGGTGCCCCCTCACCGCTGCTCCTCATAGCCGAATAGCACTCCGTGGTGTCCACGCGCCACATTTTATTTACCCACTCGTGGGTCGATGGGCACTCGGGTGGCTTCCAGGTCTTTGCGATTGTGACTTGTGCCCTGACACTAACCCTAACCCTTACCCAGCCCGTCTCCTCCACGGCCCCTGCCTGACTGACTCCTTCCCGCCCGGCCTATCACCTGTCACCGTCCTCTGCCCCTGCCTGACACGCTCCTCCCCGCCCGGGCCGTCACCGTCCTCGGCCCCTGCCTGACGGGGCTCCTCCGTCGCCTGGGCCTTCCAAGGGCTTGGTGTGGACGCTGGTTCCAGGACGCCCTCCCAGGAACCCGGTAGCAGGGCGGCCGCAGCGTCTCGCGCAACCCAACCGTCCGCCGGCTGGCCGCCGTGGCTAAGTGGCCTGCGGGGGACGTGCTCCCGCTGTGCCGTGGGGGCCCAGCCTGGTGTCTTCTCTGAGGCCCCGCGGCTGCCGCTCCCCGCAAGGGGAGAGCCGCGGAGGTGGGGACCGCCTCCTCATGGGGACGTACACCCAGCTCTCCACGTCGGATTCCGGGGCTCTCTGTCCTGCCAGAAGGCCCAGCTGGCCTGCGGGTCCTCAGAGTGGCAAAAACATCCGAAAACTGAGATTGAGGGTCCGGTGGGTGTCTGCACTTTTGTGCTGGGCACCCCAGGGAGGCCCGGGGGCTGGCTGGACAACGCGGTCTGCTGGGCTGGGGGGGCGGGTTTGGAGGAGCAACTGATGCCCTTTGCACTTTGGGTAGCAAGTGTCTGAGGTGTCTCTGGGCCCTGTGCCATGTGGGGGCGGGGGCAGAGGCGGGGTGGGAGGAGGAGGAGGAGGAGGAGGAGGAGGAGGAGGAGGAGGAGGAGGAGGAGGAGGTGGGAAGGGCCGTGGCCTGCAGTCGTGTTCCCCGGGGTGGCACAGCATGTGGCTTCTTCCACGGGATGCTTGGCCTGGGCTCCCTGCACCTGGGCCTTTGGAGGACTGGCCCTGTGCTTGCCAACACTTCCTGCAGGGACCCAGAGCTGGGAGGTTGCATCTCTCAGCCCTGGGTCGGGCAGAGCCCCAGCGGGCCATGCCCACAACCTCTCTCAGCAGGGGTCCCCCAGAAGGCTCCTTTGGGACCAGGATTCTCTTGCGGGTGACTCTTTAAGGTCTGGCCCCTGGATGGAGGGGCACCAGGAGTAGAGGAGCAGGAAGGGGAAGGGGGTGGCCATGCGAGGGGACACTTTCAGGCCAAGTCCCAGCTTCAGTCTGATCCTCCTGGGAACCCCGGGGTGGACATCACACCTCCTGGTTGCCCCGCTCTGAGACAAGGAGCCGGGCTTCGCATTCCCACAGCAGCCAGTCGTGGGCTGAGGACACCTGGGGCGTTGGGAACTCCCTGGCTTCTCCTTGGTTTAACATCTGGAGCTGCTTGTGAATCGTGCCGCCACACACACCCGAGTGCAGGTGTCTTCTGCACAGACTGCGGGCCTCGCTCTTCTGAATGCCGCTAGCTCGCGACCCACCCACGGGTGAACCTGGTCAGGGTACTTTCTCTCAGGGGCAGACTCTGATCCGGGCGGGCTACCGGTGTCTCTGTTTGCTCCTTTCTTTCTTCCACTTCGGGAAAGGCTTCCTTACTGGGTGTGGAAATCTCCTATGCCTTTCCTCGCCTATTCTGTCAGCTCTAAAATTCTCTTTCGGTTGCCACCCTCACAGATGGATTAGGAAACTCTTTGCGGTGCACTCATTAGTGAAATGACCTCAATGACGCTGGAATCCAATATCTAATCGCCAATTTTTAGCGAGTCCACACGCCAGGGTGGTCGGGGTCCAATGCAGCCCCGGCCAGGCCCAGGCCCCTTGGACTGGGCCACAGGAGGACACAGAGGAGGGTCCCGGCCCCCACGGTAGGTAGAGGTGCGGGCAGTTCTCCAAGGGCTTGGGTGTTTTCCAGAGGGAGGAGATGGAGGGGACTGATTTCTTCAGCGCCCCACAAACCACGCCACCCCACCCCACCCATGGGACACATCCCGAGAGAGAGAGAGACGCCCCATACACTGGCTCCCCTCCCCCGTGCGCTGTGCCCCAGCCCTGGCCCGGGGGAATAGGCGGCCGCCGGGCCACAGGGTGGGGGGCGCAGCTGAAAGGGGTTGTGGGGGAGGGCCGCCCCTGGCTGGGGTCAAAGGGCGAGCGACCCGCCCGCCCGCCCGTGCGCAGTCAGCGGCCCCGGCGCGCTGGGGGTGGGGGGCGGGGAGGTGAAGGAGGCCAGGCGAGGAGAGGAGGGGGGCTGGAAGGGCTCCACCTTGGCGGGTCCAGCCGTGGAGGCGCATCTTGTGTGAGTGTGAGTGAGTGAGTGCGTGTGAGTGTGAGTGTGTGTGTATACAGAGACAGCCCCCAACCCCGGCCCGCCGCTCCCTGCCCGCCCCGCCTGTCACCCCCGTCCCTCGGAGCCCGCGGGACCCGGCCGGCGAACTCAACAGGCCCGACCCGGCGCGGGGCCTGGGGCGGGAGGAGGCGGCGGGGAAGCGCAGAGAGGCTCGGCTTCTTGAGCGGGGCAGGGGCGCCCTCCGCCGTCCACGGCCACACCACCCCGAACGCGCCCGATCCCGTCTGGTCTCGGAAGCTAAGCAGGGTCGGGCCTGGTTAGAACTTGGATGGGAGACCGCCCGGGAATACCGGGTGCCGTAGGCTTCTTCTTTTTTTTTTTTTTTGCCTCTGGTTCTGTCGCGTTTCTGGGAGTGCGGGGGCGGCCCGGGGTGGGGGTGACCCCCACCCTCAGCGCCCGCCGGCCGCGGTGCCTGGCGCCCCAGCCCGCACCGTGGGGCCTCCTCTTGTCCCGAGCCGTGACACCGCCGCCACGCGGCAGCATGCGTGGCTTCTGGACTGTCAGGTCTCAGACCAAAGGTCTGCTCTGTGGGAGCCGACACGCTGGAGGAAACCTTGAGAGTCTGAGAGGGGAGGGAGTTCCAGAAGAAGGCCAGGATGTCATTTTGAGGGAGTATGTGACCAGAACTCCTCCCGTTGCTTTTGGGGTTCTATGGGCTACACGTAGGAATCTTTGGTGGTGGCACCTGATGTTCGGGGATCCGGAGTCACACCCAGACCTGCTCCACAGGCCTCCTTTTACTTTTCTCTTCGGATTCATTTTTTTTTTTTTTTTTTTTGAGACAGAGTCTCGGTTTGTTGCCCAGGCTAGAGTGAGTGCCGTGGCGTCAGCCTAGCTCACAGCAACTTCAAACTCCTGGGCTCGAGTGATCCTTCTGCCTCAGCCTCCCGGGTAGCTGGGACTGCAGGCATGCGCCACCATGCCCCGCTAATTTTTTATATATATATCAGTTGGCCAATTAATTTCTTTCTATTTATAGTAGAGACGGGGTCTCGCTCTTGCTCAGGCTGGTTTTGAACTCCTGACCTTGAGCAATCCGCCCGCCTCGGCCTCCCAAGAGCTAGGATTACAGGCGTGAGCCACAGCGCCCGGCCGGATTCATTATTTTTAAAAAGTGTCTCTTATCTCTATTATTGCATTTACTTTTCTCTCTCTTTTCAAGCAGATGATGGGAGTCCAAGTATTAAGGTGACATGTGTTGCCCGTGCCCCCCTCCCCCCCCCCCGTGTTCTTATTCATTTACCCCTCATGTTGTTCCAGCATATTGTGGGGGCACCAATGTTAAGGACGGGTGCGTTGCCCTCTCCCAGCCTCCCCCCTCGGGTCAGAGCTTCAAGTGCGCCCATCCCCCAGTCGGTGCGTACCCACCCCATTCCTAATGGATGTGTATGCCCATCCCCTCCCCCCACCCGCCCGACACCCACCGGAAGAAGGTGATTCCTCTGTGTCCACTTAGGTGTCCATCGGTTCGTACCCATTTGCTGGTGAGCGCGAGCACGTGGTGCTCGTGTGTCCATTCTTGGGATACTTGGCTTACTGGAACGGGTTCCAGCTCTGGCCAGGAGAACCACGAGAGGTGCCCCCTCACCGCTGCTCCTCATAGCCGAATAGCACTCCGTGGTGTCCACGCGCCACATTTTATTTACCCACTCGTGGGTCGATGGGCACTCGGGTGGCTTCCAGGTCTTTGCGATTGTGACTTGTGCCCTGACACTAACCCTAACCCTTACCCAGCCCGTCTCCTCCACGGCCCCTGCCTGACTGACTCCTTCCCGCCCGGCCTATCACCTGTCACCGTCCTCTGCCCCTGCCTGACACGCTCCTCCCCGCCCGGGCCGTCACCGTCCTCGGCCCCTGCCTGACGGGGCTCCTCCGTCGCCTGGGCCTTCCAAGGGCTTGGTGTGGACGCTGGTTCCAGGACGCCCTCCCAGGAACCCGGTAGCAGGGCGGCCGCAGCGTCTCGCGCAACCCAACCGTCCGCCGGCTGGCCGCCGTGGCTAAGTGGCCTGCGGGGGACGTGCTCCCGCTGTGCCGTGGGGGCCCAGCCTGGTGTCTTCTCTGAGGCCCCGCGGCTGCCGCTCCCCGCAAGGGGAGAGCCGCGGAGGTGGGGACCGCCTCCTCATGGGGACGTACACCCAGCTCTCCACGTCGGATTCCGGGGCTCTCTGTCCTGCCAGAAGGCCCAGCTGGCCTGCGGGTCCTCAGAGTGGCAAAAACATCCGAAAACTGAGATTGAGGGTCCGGTGGGTGTCTGCACTTTTGTGCTGGGCACCCCAGGGAGGCCCGGGGGCTGGCTGGACAACGCGGTCTGCTGGGCTGGGGGGGGGGGGTTTGGAGGAGCAACTGATGCCCATTGCACTTTGGGTAGCAAGTGTCTGAGGTGTCTCTGGGCCCTGTGCCATGTGGGGGCGGGGGCGGAGGCGGGGTGGGAGGAGGAGGAGGAGGAGGAGGAGGAGGAGGAGGAGGAGGAGGAGGTGGGAAGGGCCGTGGCCTGCAGTCGTGTTCCCCGGGGTGGCACAGCATGTGGCTTCTTCCACGGGATGCTTGGCCTGGGCTCCCTGCACCTGGGCCTTTGGAGGACTGGCCCTGTGCTTGCCAACACTTCCTGCAGGGACCCAGAGCTGGGAGGTTGCATCTCTCAGCCCTGGGTCGGGCAGAGCCCCAGCGGGCCATGCCCACAACCTCTCTCAGCAGGGGTCCCCCAGAAGGCTCCTTTGGGACCAGGATTCTCTTGCGGGTGACTCTTTAAGGTCTGGCCCCTGGATGGAGGGGCACCAGGAGTAGAGGAGCAGGAAGGGGAAGGGGGTGGCCATGCGAGGGGACACTTTCAGGCCAAGTCCCAGCTTCAGTCTGATCCTCCTGGGAACCCCGGGGTGGACATCACACCTCCTGGTTGCCCCGCTCTGAGACAAGGAGCCGGGCTTCGCATTCCCACAGCAGCCAGTCGTGGGCTGAGGACACCTGGGGCGTTGGGAACTCCCTGGCTTCTCCTTGGTTTAACATCTGGAGCTGCTTGTGAATCGTGCCGCCACACACACCCGAGTGCAGGTGTCTTCTGCACAGACTGCGGGCCTCGCTCTTCTGAATGCCGCTAGCTCGCGACCCACCCACGGGTGAACCTGGTCAGGGTACTTTCTCTCAGGGGCAGACTCTGATCCGGGCGGGCTACCGGTGTCTCTGTTTGCTCCTTTCTTTCTTCCACTTCGGGAAAGGCTTCCTTACTGGGTGTGGAAATCTCCTATGCCTTTCCTCGCCTATTCTGTCAGCTCTAAAATTCTCTTTCGGTTGCCACCCTCACAGATGGATTAGGAAACTCTTTGCGGTGCACTCATTAGTGAAATGACCTCAATGACGCTGGAATCCAATATCTAATCGCCAATTTTTAGCGAGTCCACACGCCAGGGTGGTCGGGGTCCAATGCAGCCCCGGCCAGGCCCAGGCCCCTTGGACTGGGCCACAGGAGGACACAGAGGAGGGTCCCGGCCCCCACGGTAGGTAGAGGTGCGGGCAGTTCTCCAAGGGCTTGGGTGTTTTCCAGAGGGAGGAGATGGAGGGGACTGATTTCTTCAGCGCCCCACAAACCACGCCACCCCACCCCACCCATGGGACACATCCCGAGAGAGAGAGAGACGCCCCATACACTGGCTCCCCTCCCCCGTGCGCTGTGCCCCAGCCCTGGCCCGGGGGAATAGGCGGCCGCCGGGCCACAGGGTGGGGGGCGCAGCTGAAAGGGGTTGTGGGGGAGGGCCGCCCCTGGCTGGGGTCAAAGGGCGAGCGCCCCGCCCCTCCCGCCCGTGCGCAGTCAGCGGCCCCGGCGCGCTGGGGGTGGGGGGCGGGGAGGTGAAGGAGGCCAGGCGAGGAGAGGAGGGGGGCTGGAAGGGCTCCACCTTGGCGGGTCCAGCCGTGGAGGCGCATCTTGTGTGAGTGTGAGTGAGTGAGTGCGTGTGAGTGTGAGTGTGTGTGTATACAAAGACAGCCCCCAACCCCGGCCCGCCGCTCCCTGCCCGCCCCGCCTGTCACCCCCGTCCCTCGGAGCCCGCGGGACCCGGCCGGCGAACTCAACAGGCCCGACCCGGCGCGGGGCCTGGGGCGGGAGGAGGCGGCGGGGAAGCGCAGAGAGGCTCGGCTTCTTGAGCGGGGCAGGGGCGCCCTCCGCCGTCCACGGCCACACCACCCCGAACGCGCCCGATCCCGTCTGGTCTCGGAAGCTAAGCAGGGTCGGGCCTGGTTAGAACTTGGATGGGAGACCGCCCGGGAATACCGGGTGCCGTAGGCTTCTTCTTTTTTTTTTTTTTGCCTCTGGTTCTGTCGCGTTTCTGGGAGTGCGGGGGCGGCCCGGGGTGGGGGTGACCCCCACCCTCAGCGCCCGCCGGCCGCGGTGCCTGGCGCCCCAGCCCGCACCGTGGGGCCTCCTCTTGTCCCGAGCCGTGACACCGCCGCCACGCGGCAGCATGCGTGGCTTCTGGACTGTCAGGTCTCAGACCAAAGGTCTGCTCTGTGGGAGCCGACACGCTGGAGGAAACCTTGAGAGTCTGAGAGGGGAGGGAGTTCCAGAAGAAGGCCAGGATGTCATTTTGAGGGAGTATGTGACCAGAACTCCTCCCGTTGCTTTTGGGGTTCTATGGGCTACACGTAGGAATCTTTGGTGGTGGCACCTGATGTTCGGGGATCCGGAGTCACACCCAGACCTGCTCCACAGGCCTCCTTTTACTTTTCTCTTCGGATTCATTTTTTTTTTTTTTTTTTTTTTGAGACAGAGTCTCGGTTTGTTGCCCAGGCTAGAGTGAGTGCCGTGGCGTCAGCCTAGCTCACAGCAACTTCAAACTCCTGGGCTCGAGTGATCCTTCTGCCTCAGCCTCCCGGGTAGCTGGGACTGCAGGCATGCGCCACCATGCCCCGCTAATTTTTTATATATATATCAGTTGGCCAATTAATTTCTTTCTATTTATAGTAGAGACGGGGTCTCGCTCTTGCTCAGGCTGGTTTTGAACTCCTGACCTTGAGCAATCCGCCCGCCTCGGCCTCCCAAGAGCTAGGATTACAGGCGTGAGCCACAGCGCCCGGCCGGATTCATTATTTTTAAAAAGTGTCTCTTATCTCTATTATTGCATTTACTTTTCTCTCTCTTTTCAAGCAGATGATGGGAGTCCAAGTATTAAGGTGACATGTGTTGCCCGTGCCCCCCTCCCCCCCCCGTGTTCTTATTCATTTACCCCTCATGTTGTTCCAGCATATTGTGGGGGCACCAATGTTAAGGACGGGTGCGTTGCCCTCTCCCAGCCTCCCCCCTCGGGTCAGAGCTTCAAGTGCGCCCATCCCCCAGTCGGTGCGTACCCACCCCATTCCTAATGGATGTGTATGCCCATCCCCTCCCCCCACCCGCCCGACACCCACCCGAAGAAGGTGATTCCTCTGTGTCCACTTAGGTGTCCATCGGTTCGTACCCATTTGCTGGTGAGCGCGAGCACGTGGTGCTCGTGTGTCCATTCTTGGGATACTTGGCTTACTGGAACGGGTTCCAGCTCTGGCCAGGAGAACCACGAGAGGTGCCCCCTCACCGCTGCTCCTCATAGCCGAATAGCACTCCGTGGTGTCCACGCGCCACATTTTATTTACCCACTCGTGGGTCGATGGGCACTCGGGTGGCTTCCAGGTCTTTGCGATTGTGACTTGTGCCCTGACACTAACCCTAACCCTTACCCAGCCCGTCTCCTCCACGGCCCCTGCCTGACTGACTCCTTCCCGCCCGGCCTATCACCTGTCACCGTCCTCTGCCCCTGCCTGACACGCTCCTCCCCGCCCGGGCCGTCACCGTCCTCGGCCCCTGCCTGACGGGGCTCCTCCGTCGCCTGGGCCTTCCAAGGGCTTGGTGTGGACGCTGGTTCCAGGACGCCCTCCCAGGAACCCGGTAGCAGGGCGGCCGCAGCGTCTCGCGCAACCCAACCGTCCGCCGGCTGGCCGCCGTGGCTAAGTGGCCTGCGGGGGACGTGCTCCCGCTGTGCCGTGGGGGCCCAGCCTGGTGTCTTCTCTGAGGCCCCGCGGCTGACGCTCCCCGCAAGGGGAGAGCCGCGGAGGTGGGGACCGCCTCCTCATGGGGACGTACACCCAGCTCTCCACGTCGGATTCCGGGGCTCTCTGTCCTGCCAGAAGGCCCAGCTGGCCTGCGGGTCCTCAGAGTGGCAAAAACATCCGAAAACTGAGATTGAGGGTCCGGTGGGTGTCTGCACTTTTGTGCTGGGCACCCCAGGGAGGCCCGGGGGCTGGCTGGACAACGCGGTCTGCTGGGCTGGGGGGGGGGGGTTTGGAGGAGCAACTGATGCCCTTTGCACTTTGGGTAGCAAGTGTCTGAGGTGTCTCTGGGCCCTGTGCCATGTGGGGGCGGGGGCGGAGGCGGGGTGGGAGGAGGAGGAGGAGGAGGAGGAGGAGGAGGAGGAGGAGGAGGAGGTGGGAAGGGCCGTGGCCTGCAGTCGTGTTCCCCGGGGTGGCACAGCATGTGGCTTCTTCCACGGGATGCTTGGCCTGGGCTCCCTGCACCTGGGCCTTTGGAGGACTGGCCCTGTGCTTGCCAACACTTCCTGCAGGGACCCAGAGCTGGGAGGTTGCATCTCTCAGCCCTGGGTCGGGCAGAGCCCCAGCGGGCCATGCCCACAACCTCTCTCAGCAGGGGTCCCCCAGAAGGCTCCTTTGGGACCAGGATTCTCTTGCGGGTGACTCTTTAAGGTCTGGCCCCTGGATGGAGGGGCACCAGGAGTAGAGGAGCAGGAAGGGGAAGGGGGTGGCCATGCGAGGGGACACTTTCAGGCCAAGTCCCAGCTTCAGTCTGATCCTCCTGGGAACCCCGGGGTGGACATCACACCTCCTGGTTGCCCCGCTCTGAGACAAGGAGCCGGGCTTCGCATTCCCACAGCAGCCAGTCGTGGGCTGAGGACACCTGGGGCGTTGGGAACTCCCTGGCTTCTCCTTGGTTTAACATCTGGAGCTGCTTGTGAATCGTGCCGCCACACACACCCGAGTGCAGGTGTCTTCTGCACAGACTGCGGGCCTCGCTCTTCTGAATGCCGCTAGCTCGCGACCCACCCACGGGTGAACCTGGTCAGGGTACTTTCTCTCAGGGGCAGACTCTGATCCGGGCGGGCTACCGGTGTCTCTGTTTGCTCCTTTCTTTCTTCCACTTCGGGAAAGGCTTCCTTACTGGGTGTGGAAATCTCCTATGCCTTTCCTCGCCTATTCTGTCAGCTCTAAAATTCTCTTTCGGTTGCCACCCTCACAGATGGATTAGGAAACTCTTTGCGGTGCACTCATTAGTGAAATGACCTCAATGACGCTGGAATCCAATATCTAATCGCCAATTTTTAGCGAGTCCACACGCCAGGGTGGTCGGGGTCCAATGCAGCCCCGGCCAGGCCCAGGCCCCTTGGACTGGGCCACAGGAGGACACAGAGGAGGGTCCCGGCCCCCACGGTAGGTAGAGGTGCGGGCAGTTCTCCAAGGGCTTGGGTGTTTTCCAGAGGGAGGAGATGGAGGGGACTGATTTCTTCAGCGCCCCACAAACCACGCCACCCCACCCCACCCATGGGACACATCCCGAGAGAGAGAGAGAGACGCCCCATACACTGGCTCCCCTCCCCCGTGCGCTGTGCCCCAGCCCTGGCCCGGGGGAATAGGCGGCCGCCGGGCCACAGGGTGGGGGGCGCAGCTGAAAGGGGTTGTGGGGGAGGGCCGCCCCTGGCTGGGGTCAAAGGGCGAGCGCCCCGCCCCTCCCGCCCGTGCGCAGTCAGCGGCCCCGGCGCGCTGGGGGTGGGGGGCGGGGAGGTGAAGGAGGCCAGGCGAGGAGAGGAGGGGGGCTGGAAGGGCTCCACCTTGGCGGGTCCAGCCGTGGAGGCGCATCTTGTGTGAGTGTGAGTGAGTGAGTGCGTGTGAGTGTGAGTGTGTGTGTATACAGAGACAGCCCCCAACCCCGGCCCGCCGCTCCCTGCCCGCCCCGCCTGTCACCCCCGTCCCTCGGAGCCCGCGGGACCCGGCCGGCGAACTCAACAGGCCCGACCCGGCGCGGGGCCTGGGGCGGGAGGAGGCGGCGGGGAAGCGCAGAGAGGCTCGGCTTCTTGAGCGGGGCAGGGGCGCCCTCCGCCGTCCACGGCCACACCACCCCGAACGCGCCCGATCCCGTCTGGTCTTGGAAGCTAAGCAGGGTCGGGCCTGGTTAGAACTTGGATGGGAGACCGCCCGGGAATACCGGGTGCCGTAGGCTTCTTCTTTTTTTTTTTTTTTGCCTCTGGTTCTGTCGCGTTTCTGGGAGTGCGGGGGCGGCCCGGGGTGGGGGTGACCCCCACCCTCAGCGCCCGCCGGCCGCGGTGCCTGGCGCCCCAGCCCGCACCGTGGGGCCTCCTCTTGTCCCGAGCCGTGACACCGCCGCCACGCGGCAGCATGCGTGGCTTCTGGACTGTCAGGTCTCAGACCAAAGGTCTGCTCTGTGGGAGCCGACACGCTGGAGGAAACCTTGAGAGTCTGAGAGGGGAGGGAGTTCCAGAAGAAGGCCAGGATGTCATTTTGAGGGAGTATGTGACCAGAACTCCTCCCGTTGCTTTTGGGGTTCTATGGGCTACACGTAGGAATCTTTGGTGGTGGCACCTGATGTTCGGGGATCCGGAGTCACACCCAGACCTGCTCCACAGGCCTCCTTTTACTTTTCTCTTCGGATTCATTTTTTTTTTTTTTTTTTTTTTGAGACAGAGTCTCGGTTTGTTGCCCAGGCTAGAGTGAGTGCCGTGGCGTCAGCCTAGCTCACAGCAACTTCAAACTCCTGGGCTCGAGTGATCCTTCTGCCTCAGCCTCCCGGGTAGCTGGGACTGCAGGCATGCGCCACCATGCCCCGCTAATTTTTTATATATATATCAGTTGGCCAATTAATTTCTTTCTATTTATAGTAGAGACGGGGTCTCGCTCTTGCTCAGGCTGGTTTTGAACTCCTGACCTTGAGCAATCCGCCCGCCTCGGCCTCCCAAGAGCTAGGATTACAGGCGTGAGCCACAGCGCCCGGCCGGATTCATTATTTTTAAAAAGTGTCTCTTATCTCTATTATTGCATTTACTTTTCTCTCTCTTTTCAAGCAGATGATGGGAGTCCAAGTATTAAGGTGACATGTGTTGCCCGTGCCCCCCTCCCCCCCCCGTGTTCTTATTCATTTACCCCTCATGTTGTTCCAGCATATTGTGGGGGCACCAATGTTAAGGACGGGTGCGTTGCCCTCTCCCAGCCTCCCCCCTCGGGTCAGAGCTTCAAGTGCGCCCATCCCCCAGTCGGTGCGTACCCACCCCATTCCTAATGGATGTGTATGCCCATCCCCTCCCCCCACCCGCCCGACACCCACCCGAAGAAGGTGATTCCTCTGTGTCCACTTAGGTGTCCATCGGTTCGTACCCATTTGCTGGTGAGCGCGAGCACGTGGTGCTCGTGTGTCCATTCTTGGGATACTTGGCTTACTGGAACGGGTTCCAGCTCTGGCCAGGAGAACCACGAGAGGTGCCCCCTCACCGCTGCTCCTCATAGCCGAATAGCACTCCGTGGTGTCCACGCGCCACATTTTATTTACCCACTCGTGGGTCGATGGGCACTCGGGTGGCTTCCAGGTCTTTGCGATTGTGACTTGTGCCCTGACACTAACCCTAACCCTTACCCAGCCCGTCTCCTCCACGGCCCCTGCCTGACTGACTCCTTCCCGCCCGGCCTATCACCTGTCACCGTCCTCTGCCCCTGCCTGACACGCTCCTCCCCGCCCGGGCCGTCACCGTCCTCGGCCCCTGCCTGACGGGGCTCCTCCGTCGCCTGGGCCTTCCAAGGGCTTGGTGTGGACGCTGGTTCCAGGACGCCCTCCCAGGAACCCGGTAGCAGGGCGGCCGCAGCGTCTCGCGCAACCCAACCGTCCGCCGGCTGGCCGCCGTGGCTAAGTGGCCTGCGGGGGACGTGCTCCCGCTGTGCCGTGGGGGCCCAGCCTGGTGTCTTCTCTGAGGCCCCGCGGCTGCCGCTCCCCGCAAGGGGAGAGCCGCGGAGGTGGGGACCGCCTCCTCATGGGGACGTACACCCAGCTCTCCACGTCGGATTCCGGGGCTCTCTGTCCTGCCAGAAGGCCCAGCTGGCCTGCGGGTCCTCAGAGTGGCAAAAACATCCGAAAACTGAGATTGAGGGTCCGGTGGGTGTCTGCACTTTTGTGCTGGGCACCCCAGGGAGGCCCGGGGGCTGGCTGGACAACGCGGTCTGCTGGGCTGGGGGGGGGGTTTGGAGGAGCAACTGATGCCCTTTGCACTTTGGGTAGCAAGTGTCTGAGGTGTCTCTGGGCCCTGTGCCATGTGGGGGCGGGGGCGGAGGCGGGGTGGGAGGAGGAGGAGGAGGAGGAGGAGGAGGAGGAGGTGGGAAGGGCCGTGGCCTGCAGTCGTGTTCCCCGGGGTGGCACAGCATGTGGCTTCTTCCACGGGATGCTTGGCCTGGGCTCCCTGCACCTGGGCCTTTGGAGGACTGGCCCTGTGCTTGCCAACACTTCCTGCAGGGACCCAGAGCTGGGAGGTTGCATCTCTCAGCCCTGGGTCGGGCAGAGCCCCAGCGGGCCATGCCCACAACCTCTCTCAGCAGGGGTCCCCCAGAAGGCTCCTTTGGGACCAGGATTCTCTTGCGGGTGACTCTTTAAGGTCTGGCCCCTGGATGGAGGGGCACCAGGAGTAGAGGAGCAGGAAGGGGAAGGGGGTGGCCATGCGAGGGGACACTTTCAGGCCAAGTCCCAGCTTCAGTCTGATCCTCCTGGGAACCCCGGGGTGGACATCACACCTCCTGGTTGCCCCGCTCTGAGACAAGGAGCCGGGCTTCGCATTCCCACAGCAGCCAGTCGTGGGCTGAGGACACCTGGGGCGTTGGGAACTCCCTGGCTTCTCCTTGGTTTAACATCTGGAGCTGCTTGTGAATCGTGCCGCCACACACACCCGAGTGCAGGTGTCTTCTGCACAGACTGCGGGCCTCGCTCTTCTGAATGCCGCTAGCTCGCGACCCACCCACGGGTGAACCTGGTCAGGGTACTTTCTCTCAGGGGCAGACTCTGATCCGGGCGGGCTACCGGTGTCTCTGTTTGCTCCTTTCTTTCTTCCACTTCGGGAAAGGCTTCCTTACTGGGTGTGGAAATCTCCTATGCCTTTCCTCGCCTATTCTGTCAGCTCTAAAATTCTCTTTCGGTTGCCACCCTCACAGATGGATTAGGAAACTCTTTGCGGTGCACTCATTAGTGAAATGACCTCAATGACGCTGGAATCCAATATCTAATCGCCAATTTTTAGCGAGTCCACACGCCAGGGTGGTCGGGGTCCAATGCAGCCCCGGCCAGGCCCAGGCCCCTTGGACTGGGCCACAGGAGGACACAGAGGAGGGTCCCGGCCCCCACGGTAGGTAGAGGTGCGGGCAGTTCTCCAAGGGCTTGGGTGTTTTCCAGAGGGAGGAGATGGAGGGGACTGATTTCTTCAGCGCCCCACAAACCACGCCACCCCACCCCACCCATGGGACACATCCCGAGAGAGAGAGAGACGCCCCATACACTGGCTCCCCTCCCCCGTGCGCTGTGCCCCAGCCCTGGCCCGGGGGAATAGGCGGCCGCCGGGCCACAGGGTGGGGGGCGCAGCTGAAAGGGGTTGTGGGGGAGGGCCGTCCCTGGCTGGGGTCAAAGGGCGAGCGCCCCGCCCCTCCCGCCCGTGCGCAGTCAGCGGCCCCGGCGCGCTGGGGGTGGGGGGCGGGGAGGTGAAGGAGGCCAGGCGAGGAGAGGAGGGGGGCTGGAAGGGCTCCACCTTGGCGGGTCCAGCCGTGGAGGCGCATCTTGTGTGAGTGTGAGTGAGTGAGTGCGTGTGAGTGTGAGTGTGTGTGTATACAGAGACAGCCCCCAACCCCGGCCCGCCGCTCCCTGCCCGCCCCGCCTGTCACCCCCGTCCCTCGGAGCCCGCGGGACCCGGCCGGCGAACTCAACAGGCCCGACCCGGCGCGGGGCCTGGGGCGGGAGGAGGCGGCGGGGAAGCGCAGAGAGGCTCGGCTTCTTGAGCGGGGCAGGGGCGCCCTCCGCCGTCCACGGCCACACCACCCCGAACGCGCCCGATCCCGTCTGGTCTCGGAAGCTAAGCAGGGTCGGGCCTGGTTAGAACTTGGATGGGAGACCGCCCGGGAATACCGGGTGCCGTAGGCTTCTTCTTTTTTTTTTTTTTTGCCTCTGGTTCTGTCGCGTTTCTGGGAGTGCGGGGGCGGCCCGGGGTGGGGGTGACCCCCACCCTCAGCGCCCGCCGGCCGCGGTGCCTGGCGCCCCAGCCCGCACCGTGGGGCCTCCTCTTGTCCCGAGCCGTGACACCGCCGCCACGCGGCAGCATGCGTGGCTTCTGGACTGTCAGGTCTCAGACCAAAGGTCTGCTCTGTGGGAGCCGACACGCTGGAGGAAACCTTGAGAGTCTGAGAGGGGAGGGAGTTCCAGAAGAAGGCCAGGATGTCATTTTGAGGGAGTATGTGACCAGAACTCCTCCCGTTGCTTTTGGGGTTCTATGGGCTACACGTAGGAATCTTTGGTGGTGGCACCTGATGTTCGGGGATCCGGAGTCACACCCAGACCTGCTCCACAGGCCTCCTTTTACTTTTCTCTTCGGATTCATTTTTTTTTTTTTTTTTTTTTTTTGAGACAGAGTCTCGGTTTGTTGCCCAGGCTAGAGTGAGTGCCGTGGCGTCAGCCTAGCTCACAGCAACTTCAAACTCCTGGGCTCGAGTGATCCTTCTGCCTCAGCCTCCCGGGTAGCTGGGACTGCAGGCATGCGCCACCATGCCCCGCTAATTTTTTATATATATATCAGTTGGCCAATTAATTTCTTTCTATTTATAGTAGAGACGGGGTCTCGCTCTTGCTCAGGCTGGTTTTGAACTCCTGACCTTGAGCAATCCGCCCGCCTCGGCCTCCCAAGAGCTAGGATTACAGGCGTGAGCCACAGCGCCCGGCCGGATTCATTATTTTTAAAAAGTGTCTCTTATCTCTATTATTGCATTTACTTTTCTCTCTCTTTTCAAGCAGATGATGGGAGTCCAAGTATTAAGGTGACATGTGTTGCCCGTGCCCCCCTCCCCCCCCCCGTGTTCTTATTCATTTACCCCTCATGTTGTTCCAGCATATTGTGGGGGCACCAATGTTAAGGACGGGTGCGTTGCCCTCTCCCAGCCTCCCCCCTCGGGTCAGAGCTTCAAGTGCGCCCATCCCCCAGTCGGTGCGTACCCACCCCATTCCTAATGGATGTGTATGCCCATCCCCTCCCCCCACCCGCCCGACACCCACCCGAAGAAGGTGATTCCTCTGTGTCCACTTAGGTGTCCATCGGTTCGTACCCATTTGCTGGTGAGCGCGAGCACGTGGTGCTCGTGTGTCCATTCTTGGGATACTTGGCTTACTGGAACGGGTTCCAGCTCTGGCCAGGAGAACCACGAGAGGTGCCCCCTCACCGCTGCTCCTCATAGCCGAATAGCACTCCGTGGTGTCCACGCGCCACATTTTATTTACCCACTCGTGGGTCGATGGGCACTCGGGTGGCTTCCAGGTCTTTGCGATTGTGACTTGTGCCCTGACACTAACCCTAACCCTTACCCAGCCCGTCTCCTCCACGGCCCCTGCCTGACTGACTCCTTCCCGCCCGGCCTATCACCTGTCACCGTCCTCTGCCCCTGCCTGACACGCTCCTCCCCGCCCGGGCCGTCACCGTCCTCGGCCCCTGCCTGACGGGGCTCCTCCGTCGCCTGGGCCTTCCAAGGGCTTGGTGTGGACGCTGGTTCCAGGACGCCCTCCCAGGAACCCGGTAGCAGGGCGGCCGCAGCGTCTCGCGCAACCCAACCGTCCGCCGGCTGGCCGCCGTGGCTAAGTGGCCTGCGGGGGACGTGCTCCCGCTGTGCCGTGGGGGCCCAGCCTGGTGTCTTCTCTGAGGCCCCGCGGCTGCCGCTCCCCGCAAGGGGAGAGCCGCGGAGGTGGGGACCGCCTCCTCATGGGGACGTACACCCAGCTCTCCACGTCGGATTCCGGGGCTCTCTGTCCTGCCAGAAGGCCCAGCTGGCCTGCGGGTCCTCAGAGTGGCAAAAACATCCGAAAACTGAGATTGAGGGTCCGGTGGGTGTCTGCACTTTTGTGCTGGGCACCCCAGGGAGGCCCGGGGGCTGGCTGGACAACGCGGTCTGCTGGGCTGGGGGGGGGGGTTTGGAGGAGCAACTGATGCCCTTTGCACTTTGGGTAGCAAGTGTCTGAGGTGTCTCTGGGCCCTGTGCCATGTGGGGGCGGGGGCGGAGGCGGGGTGGGAGGAGGAGGAGGAGGAGGAGGAGGAGGAGGAGGAGGAGGAGGAGGAGGAGGAGGTGGGAAGGGCCGTGGCCTGCAGTCGTGTTCCCCGGGGTGGCACAGCATGTGGCTTCTTCCACGGGATGCTTGGCCTGGGCTCCCTGCACCTGGGCCTTTGGAGGACTGGCCCTGTGCTTGCCAACACTTCCTGCAGGGACCCAGAGCTGGGAGGTTGCATCTCTCAGCCCTGGGTCGGGCAGAGCCCCAGCGGGCCATGCCCACAACCTCTCTCAGCAGGGGTCCCCCAGAAGGCTCCTTTGGGACCAGGATTCTCTTGCGGGTGACTCTTTAAGGTCTGGCCCCTGGATGGAGGGGCACCAGGAGTAGAGGAGCAGGAAGGGGAAGGGGGTGGCCATGCGAGGGGACACTTTCAGGCCAAGTCCCAGCTTCAGTCTGATCCTCCTGGGAACCCCGGGGTGGACATCACACCTCCTGGTTGCCCCGCTCTGAGACAAGGAGCCGGGCTTCGCATTCCCACAGCAGCCAGTCGTGGGCTGAGGACACCTGGGGCGTTGGGAACTCCCTGGCTTCTCCTTGGTTTAACATCTGGAGCTGCTTGTGAATCGTGCCGCCACACACACCCGAGTGCAGGTGTCTTCTGCACAGACTGCGGGCCTCGCTCTTCTGAATGCCGCTAGCTCGCGACCCACCCACGGGTGAACCTGGTCAGGGTACTTTCTCTCAGGGGCAGACTCTGATCCGGGCGGGCTACCGGTGTCTCTGTTTGCTCCTTTCTTTCTTCCACTTCGGGAAAGGCTTCCTTACTGGGTGTGGAAATCTCCTATGCCTTTCCTCGCCTATTCTGTCAGCTCTAAAATTCTCTTTCGGTTGCCACCCTCACAGATGGATTAGGAAACTCTTTGCGGTGCACTCATTAGTGAAATGACCTCAATGACGCTGGAATCCAATATCTAATCGCCAATTTTTAGCGAGTCCACACGCCAGGGTGGTCGGGGTCCAATGCAGCCCCGGCCAGGCCCAGGCCCCTTGGACTGGGCCACAGGAGGACACAGAGGAGGGTCCCGGCCCCCACGGTAGGTAGAGGTGCGGGCAGTTCTCCAAGGGCTTGGGTGTTTTCCAGAGGGAGGAGATGGAGGGGACTGATTTCTTCAGCGCCCCACAAACCACGCCACCCCACCCCACCCATGGGACACATCCCGAGAGAGAGAGAGACGCCCCATACACTGGCTCCCCTCCCCCGTGCGCTGTGCCCCAGCCCTGGCCCGGGGGAATAGGCGGCCGCCGGGCCACAGGGTGGGGGGCGCAGCTGAAAGGGGTTGTGGGGGAGGGCCGCCCCTGGCTGGGGTCAAAGGGTGAGCGCCCCGCCCCTCCCGCCCGTGCGCAGTCAGCGGCCCCGGCGCGCTGGGGGTGGGGGGCGGGGAGGTGAAGGAGGCCAGGCGAGGAGAGGAGGGGGGCTGGAAGGGCTCCACCTTGGCGGGTCCAGCCGTGGAGGCGCATCTTGTGTGAGTGTGAGTGAGTGAGTGCGTGTGAGTGTGAGTGTGTGTGTATACAGAGACAGCCCCCAACCCCGGCCCGCCGCTCCCTGCCCGCCCCGCCTGTCACCCCCGTCCCTCGGAGCCCGCGGGACGCGGCCGGCGAACTCAACAGGCCCGACCCGGCGCGGGGCCTGGGGCGGGAGGAGGCGGCGGGGAAGCGCAGAGAGGCTCGGCTTCTTGAGCGGGGCAGGGGCGCCCTCCGCCGTCCACGGCCACACCACCCCGAACGCGCCCGATCCCGTCTGGTCTCGGAAGCTAAGCAGGGTCGGGCCTGGTTAGAACTTGGATGGGAGACCGCCCGGGAATACCGGGTGCCGTAGGCTTCTTCTTTTTTTTTTTTTTTGCCTCTGGTTCTGTCGCGTTTCTGGGAGTGCGGGGGCGGCCCGGGGTGGGGGTGACCCCCACCCTCAGCGCCCGCCGGCCGCGGTGCCTGGCGCCCCAGCCCGCACCGTGGGGCCTCCTCTTGTCCCGAGCCGTGACACCGCCGCCACGCGGCAGCATGCGTGGCTTCTGGACTGTCAGGTCTCAGACCAAAGGTCTGCTCTGTGGGAGCCGACACGCTGGAGGAAACCTTGAGAGTCTGAGAGGGGAGGGAGTTCCAGAAGAAGGCCAGGATGTCATTTTGAGGGAGTATGTGACCAGAACTCCTCCCGTTGCTTTTGGGGTTCTATGGGCTACACGTAGGAATCTTTGGTGGTGGCACCTGATGTTCGGGGATCCGGAGTCACACCCAGACCTGCTCCACAGGCCTCCTTTTACTTTTCTCTTCGGATTCATTTTTTTTTTTTTTTTTTTTGAGACAGAGTCTCGGTTTGTTGCCCAGGCTAGAGTGAGTGCCGTGGCGTCAGCCTAGCTCACAGCAACTTCAAACTCCTGGGCTCGAGTGATCCTTCTGCCTCAGCCTCCCGGGTAGCTGGGACTGCAGGCATGCGCCACCATGCCCCGCTAATTTTTTATATATATATCAGTTGGCCAATTAATTTCTTTCTATTTATAGTAGAGACGGGGTCTCGCTCTTGCTCAGGCTGGTTTTGAACTCCTGACCTTGAGCAATCCGCCCGCCTCGGCCTCCCAAGAGCTAGGATTACAGGCGTGAGCCACAGCGCCCGGCCGGATTCATTATTTTTAAAAAGTGTCTCTTATCTCTATTATTGCATTTACTTTTCTCTCTCTTTTCAAGCAGATGATGGGAGTCCAAGTATTAAGGTGACATGTGTTGCCCGTGCCCCCCTCCCCCCCCCGTGTTCTTATTCATTTACCCCTCATGTTGTTCCAGCATATTGTGGGGGCACCAATGTTAAGGACGGGTGCGTTGCCCTCTCCCAGCCTCCCCCCTCGGGTCAGAGCTTCAAGTGCGCCCATCCCCCAGTCGGTGCGTACCCACCCCATTCCTAATGGATGTGTATGCCCATCCCCTCCCCCCACCCGCCCGACACCCACCCGAAGAAGGTGATTCCTCTGTGTCCACTTAGGTGTCCATCGGTTCGTACCCATTTGCTGGTGAGCGCGAGCACGTGGTGCTCGTGTGTCCATTCTTGGGATACTTGGCTTACTGGAACGGGTTCCAGCTCTGGCCAGGAGAACCACGAGAGGTGCCCCCTCACCGCTGCTCCTCATAGCCGAATAGCACTCCGTGGTGTCCACGCGCCACATTTTATTTACCCACTCGTGGGTCGATGGGCACTCGGGTGGCTTCCAGGTCTTTGCGATTGTGACTTGTGCCCTGACACTAACCCTAACCCTTACCCAGCCCGTCTCCTCCACGGCCCCTGCCTGACTGACTCCTTCCCGCCCGGCCTATCACCTGTCACCGTCCTCTGCCCCTGCCTGACACGCTCCTCCCCGCCCGGGCCGTCACCGTCCTCGGCCCCTGCCTGACGGGGCTCCTCCGTCGCCTGGGCCTTCCAAGGGCTTGGTGTGGACGCTGGTTCCAGGACGCCCTCCCAGGAACCCGGTAGCAGGGCGGCCGCAGCGTCTCGCGCAACCCAACCGTCCGCCGGCTGGCCGCCGTGGCTAAGTGGCCTGCGGGGGACGTGCTCCCGCTGTGCCGTGGGGGCCCAGCCTGGTGTCTTCTCTGAGGCCCCGCGGCTGCCGCTCCCCGCAAGGGGAGAGCCGCGGAGGTGGGGACCGCCTCCTCATGGGGACGTACACCCAGCTCTCCACGTCGGATTCCGGGGCTCTCTGTCCTGCCAGAAGGCCCAGCTGGCCTGCGGGTCCTCAGAGTGGCAAAAACATCCGAAAACTGAGATTGAGGGTCCGGTGGGTGTCTGCACTTTTGTGCTGGGCACCCCAGGGAGGCCCGGGAGCTGGCTGGACAACGCGGTCTGCTGGGCTGGGGGGGGGGGTTTGGAGGAGCAACTGATGCCCTTTGCACTTTGGGTAGCAAGTGTCTGAGGTGTCTCTGGGCCCTGTGCCATGTGGGGGCGGGGGCGGAGGCGGGGTGGGAGGAGGAGGAGGAGGAGGAGGAGGAGGAGGAGGAGGAGGAGGAGGTGGGAAGGGCCGTGGCCTGCAGTCGTGTTCCCCGGGGTGGCACAGCATGTGGCTTCTTCCACGGGATGCTTGGCCTGGGCTCCCTGCACCTGGGCCTTTGGAGGACTGGCCCTGTGCTTGCCAACACTTCCTGCAGGGACCCAGAGCTGGGAGGTTGCATCTCTCAGCCCTGGGTCGGGCAGAGCCCCAGCGGGCCATGCCCACAACCTCTCTCAGCAGGGGTCCCCCAGAAGGCTCCTTTGGGACCAGGATTCTCTTGCGGGTGACTCTTTAAGGTCTGGCCCCTGGATGGAGGGGCACCAGGAGTAGAGGAGCAGGAAGGGGAAGGGGGTGGCCATGCGAGGGGACACTTTCAGGCCAAGTCCCAGCTTCAGTCTGATCCTCCTGGGAACCCCGGGGTGGACATCACACCTCCTGGTTGCCCCGCTCTGAGACAAGGAGCCGGGCTTCGCATTCCCACAGCAGCCAGTCGTGGGCTGAGGACACCTGGGGCGTTGGGAACTCCCTGGCTTCTCCTTGGTTTAACATCTGGAGCTGCTTGTGAATCGTGCCGCCACACACACCCGAGTGCAGGTGTCTTCTGCACAGACTGCGGGCCTCGCTCTTCTGAATGCCGCTAGCTCGCGACCCACCCACGGGTGAACCTGGTCAGGGTACTTTCTCTCAGGGGCAGACTCTGATCCGGGCGGGCTACCGGTGTCTCTGTTTGCTCCTTTCTTTCTTCCACTTCGGGAAAGGCTTCCTTACTGGGTGTGGAAATCTCCTATGCCTTTCCTCGCCTATTCTGTCAGCTCTAAAATTCTCTTTCGGTTGCCACCCTCACAGATGGATTAGGAAACTCTTTGCGGTGCACTCATTAGTGAAATGACCTCAATGACGCTGGAATCCAATATCTAATCGCCAATTTTTAGCGAGTCCACACGCCAGGGTGGTCGGGGTCCAATGCAGCCCCGGCCAGGCCCAGGCCCCTTGGACTGGGCCACAGGAGGACACAGAGGAGGGTCCCGGCCCCCACGGTAGGTAGAGGTGCGGGCAGTTCTCCAAGGGCTTGGGTGTTTTCCAGAGGGAGGAGATGGAGGGGACTGATTTCTTCAGCGCCCCACAAACCACGCCACCCCACCCCACCCATGGGACACATCCCGAGAGAGAGAGAGACGCCCCATACACTGGCTCCCCTCCCCCGTGCGCTGTGCCCCAGCCCTGGCCCGGGGGAATAGGCGGCCGCCAGGCCACAGGGTGGGGGGCGCAGCTGAAAGGGGTTGTGGGGGAGGGCCGCCCCTGGCTGGGGTCAAAGGGCGAGCGCCCCGCCCCTCCCGCCCGTGCGCAGTCAGCGGCCCCGGCGCGCTGGGGGTGGGGGGCGGGGAGGTGAAGGAGGCCAGGCGAGGAGAGGAGGGGGGCTGGAAGGGCTCCACCTTGGCGGGTCCAGCCGTGGAGGCGCATCTTGTGTGAGTGTGAGTGAGTGAGTGCGTGTGAGTGTGAGTGTGTGTGTATACAGAGACAGCCCCCAACCCCGGCCCGCCGCTCCCTGCCCGCCCCGCCTGTCACCCCCGTCCCTCGGAGCCCGCGGGACCCGGCCGGCGAACTCAACAGGCCCGACCCGGCGCGGGGCCTGGGGCGGGAGGAGGCGGCGGGGAAGCGCAGAGAGGCTCGGCTTCTTGAGCGGGGCAGGGGCGCCCTCCGCCGTCCACGGCCACACCACCCCGAACGCGCCCGATCCCGTCTGGTCTCGGAAGCTAAGCAGGGTCGGGCCTGGTTAGAACTTGGATGGGAGACCGCCCGGGAATACCGGGTGCCGTAGGCTTCTTCTTTTTTTTTTTTTTGCCTCTGGTTCTGTCGCGTTTCTGGGAGTGCGGGGGCGGCCCGGGGTGGGGGTGACCCCCACCCTCAGCGCCCGCCGGCCGCGGTGCCTGGCGCCCCAGCCCGCACCGTGGGGCCTCCTCTTGTCCCGAGCCGTGACACCGCCGCCACGCGGCAGCATGCGTGGCTTCTGGACTGTCAGGTCTCAGACCAAAGGTCTGCTCTGTGGGAGCCGACACGCTGGAGGAAACCTTGAGAGTCTGAGAGGGGAGGGAGTTCCAGAAGAAGGCCAGGATGTCATTTTGAGGGAGTATGTGACCAGAACTCCTCCCGTTGCTTTTGGGGTTCTATGGGCTACACGTAGGAATCTTTGGTGGTGGCACCTGATGTTCGGGGATCCGGAGTCACACCCAGACCTGCTCCACAGGCCTCCTTTTACTTTTCTCTTCGGATTCATTTTTTTTTTTTTTTTTTTTTTTGAGACAGAGTCTCGGTTTGTTGCCCAGGCTAGAGTGAGTGCCGTGGCGTCAGCCTAGCTCACAGCAACTTCAAACTCCTGGGCTCGAGTGATCCTTCTGCCTCAGCCTCCCGGGTAGCTGGGACTGCAGGCATGCGCCACCATGCCCCGCTAATTTTTTATATATATATCAGTTGGCCAATTAATTTCTTTCTATTTATAGTAGAGACGGGGTCTCGCTCTTGCTCAGGCTGGTTTTGAACTCCTGACCTTGAGCAATCCGCCCGCCTCGGCCTCCCAAGAGCTAGGATTACAGGCGTGAGCCACAGCGCCCGGCCGGATTCATTATTTTTAAAAAGTGTCTCTTATCTCTATTATTGCATTTACTTTTCTCTCTCTTTTCAAGCAGATGATGGGAGTCCAAGTATTAAGGTGACATGTGTTGCCCGTGCCCCCCTCCCCCCCCCGTGTTCTTATTCATTTACCCCTCATGTTGTTCCAGCATATTGTGGGGGCACCAATGTTAAGGACGGGTGCGTTGCCCTCTCCCAGCCTCCCCCCTCGGGTCAGAGCTTCAAGTGCGCCCATCCCCCAGTCGGTGCGTACCCACCCCATTCCTAATGGATGTGTATGCCCATCCCCTCCCCCCACCCGCCCGACACCCACCCGAAGAAGGTGATTCCTCTGTGTCCACTTAGGTGTCCATCGGTTCGTACCCATTTGCTGGTGAGCGCGAGCACGTGGTGCTCGTGTGTCCATTCTTGGGATACTTGGCTTACTGGAACGGGTTCCAGCTCTGGCCAGGAGAACCACGAGAGGTGCCCCCTCACCGCTGCTCCTCATAGCCGAATAGCACTCCGTGGTGTCCACGCGCCACATTTTATTTACCCACTCGTGGGTCGATGGGCACTCGGGTGGCTTCCAGGTCTTTGCGATTGTGACTTGTGCCCTGACACTAACCCTAACCCTTACCCAGCCCGTCTCCTCCACGGCCCCTGCCTGACTGACTCCTTCCCGCCCGGCCTATCACCTGTCACCGTCCTCTGCCCCTGCCTGACACGCTCCTCCCCGCCCGGGCCGTCACCGTCCTCGGCCCCTGCCTGACGGGGCTCCTCCGTCGCCTGGGCCTTCCAAGGGCTTGGTGTGGACGCTGGTTCCAGGACGCCCTCCCAGGAACCCGGTAGCAGGGCGGCCGCAGCGTCTCGCGCAACCCAACCGTCCGCCGGCTGGCCGCCGTGGCTAAGTGGCCTGCGGGGGACGTGCTCCCGCTGTGCCGTGGGGGCCCAGCCTGGTGTCTTCTCTGAGGCCCCGCGGCTGCCGCTCCCCGCAAGGGGAGAGCCGCGGAGGTGGGGACCGCCTCCTCATGGGGACGTACACCCAGCTCTCCACGTCGGATTCCGGGGCTCTCTGTCCTGCCAGAAGGCCCAGCTGGCCTGCGGGTCCTCAGAGTGGCAAAAACATCCGAAAACTGAGATTGAGGGTCCGGTGGGTGTCTGCACTTTTGTGCTGGGCACCCCAGGGAGGCCCGGGGGCTGGCTGGACAACGCGGTCTGCTGGGCTGGGGGGGGGGTTTGGAGGAGCAACTGATGCCCTTTGCACTTTGGGTAGCAAGTGTCTGAGGTGTCTCTGGGCCCTGTGCCATGTGGGGGCGGGGGCGGAGGCGGGGTGGGAGGAGGAGGAGGAGGAGGAGGAGGAGGAGGAGGTGGGAAGGGCCGTGGCCTGCAGTCGTGTTCCCCGGGGTGGCACAGCATGTGGCTTCTTCCACGGGATGCTTGGCCTGGGCTCCCTGCACCTGGGCCTTTGGAGGACTGGCCCTGTGCTTGCCAACACTTCCTGCAGGGACCCAGAGCTGGGAGGTTGCATCTCTCAGCCCTGGGTCGGGCAGAGCCCCAGCGGGCCATGCCCACAACCTCTCTCAGCAGGGGTCCCCCAGAAGGCTCCTTTGGGACCAGGATTCTCTTGCGGGTGACTCTTTAAGGTCTGGCCCCTGGATGGAGGGGCACCAGGAGTAGAGGAGCAGGAAGGGGAAGGGGGTGGCCATGCGAGGGGACACTTTCAGGCCAAGTCCCAGCTTCAGTCTGATCCTCCTGGGAACCCCGGGGTGGACATCACACCTCCTGGTTGCCCCGCTCTGAGACAAGGAGCCGGGCTTCGCATTCCCACAGCAGCCAGTCGTGGGCTGAGGACACCTGGGGCGTTGGGAACTCCCTGGCTTCTCCTTGGTTTAACATCTGGAGCTGCTTGTGAATCGTGCCGCCACACACACCCGAGTGCAGGTGTCTTCTGCACAGACTGCGGGCCTCGCTCTTCTGAATGCCGCTAGCTCGCGACCCACCCACGGGTGAACCTGGTCAGGGTACTTTCTCTCAGGGGCAGACTCTGATCCGGGCGGGCTACCGGTGTCTCTGTTTGCTCCTTTCTTTCTTCCACTTCGGGAAAGGCTTCCTTACTGGGTGTGGAAATCTCCTATGCCTTTCCTCGCCTATTCTGTCAGCTCTAAAATTCTCTTTCGGTTGCCACCCTCACAGATGGATTAGGAAACTCTTTGCGGTGCACTCATTAGTGAAATGACCTCAATGACGCTGGAATCCAATATCTAATCGCCAATTTTTAGCGAGTCCACACGCCAGGGTGGTCGGGGTCCAATGCAGCCCCGGCCAGGCCCAGGCCCCTTGGACTGGGCCACAGGAGGACACAGAGGAGGGTCCCGGCCCCCACGGTAGGTAGAGGTGCGGGCAGTTCTCCAAGGGCTTGGGTGTTTTCCAGAGGGAGGAGATGGAGGGGACTGATTTCTTCAGCGCCCCACAAACCACGCCACCCCACCCCACCCATGGGACACATCCCGAGAGAGAGAGAGACGCCCCATACACTGGCTCCCCTCCCCCGTGCGCTGTGCCCCAGCCCTGGCCCGGGGGAATAGGCGGCCGCCGGGCCACAGGGTGGGGGGCGCAGCTGAAAGGGGTTGTGGGGGAGGGCCGTCCCTGGCTGGGGTCAAAGGGCGAGCGCCCCGCCCCTCCCGCCCGTGCGCAGTCAGCGGCCCCGGCGCGCTGGGGGTGGGGGGCGGGGAGGTGAAGGAGGCCAGGCGAGGAGAGGAGGGGGGCTGGAAGGGCTCCACCTTGGCGGGTCCAGCCGTGGAGGCGCATCTTGTGTGAGTGTGAGTGAGTGAGTGCGTGTGAGTGTGAGTGTGTGTGTATACAGAGACAGCCCCCAACCCCGGCCCGCCGCTCCCTGCCCGCCCCGCCTGTCACCCCCGTCCCTCGGAGCCCGCGGGACCCGGCCGGCGAACTCAACAGGCCCGACCCGGCGCGGGGCCTGGGGCGGGAGGAGGCGGCGGGGAAGCGCAGAGAGGCTCGGCTTCTTGAGCGGGGCAGGGGCGCCCTCCGCCGTCCACGGCCACACCACCCCGAACGCGCCCGATCCCGTCTGGTCTCGGAAGCTAAGCAGGGTCGGGCCTGGTTAGAACTTGGATGGGAGACCGCCCGGGAATACCGGGTGCCGTAGGCTTCTTCTTTTTTTTTTTTTTTGCCTCTGGTTCTGTCGCGTTTCTGGGAGTGCGGGGGCGGCCCGGGGTGGGGGTGACCCCCACCCTCAGCGCCCGCCGGCCGCGGTGCCTGGCGCCCCAGCCCGCACCGTGGGGCCTCCTCTTGTCCCGAGCCGTGACACCGCCGCCACGCGGCAGCATGCGTGGCTTCTGGACTGTCAGGTCTCAGACCAAAGGTCTGCTCTGTGGGAGCCGACACGCTGGAGGAAACCTTGAGAGTCTGAGAGGGGAGGGAGTTCCAGAAGAAGGCCAGGATGTCATTTTGAGGGAGTATGTGACCAGAACTCCTCCCGTTGCTTTTGGGGTTCTATGGGCTACACGTAGGAATCTTTGGTGGTGGCACCTGATGTTCGGGGATCCGGAGTCACACCCAGACCTGCTCCACAGGCCTCCTTTTACTTTTCTCTTCGGATTCATTTTTTTTTTTTTTTTTTTTGAGACAGAGTCTCGGTTTGTTGCCCAGGCTAGAGTGAGTGCCGTGGCGTCAGCCTAGCTCACAGCAACTTCAAACTCCTGGGCTCGAGTGATCCTTCTGCCTCAGCCTCCCGGGTAGCTGGGACTGCAGGCATGCGCCACCATGCCCCGCTAATTTTTTATATATATATCAGTTGGCCAATTAATTTCTTTCTATTTATAGTAGAGACGGGGTCTCGCTCTTGCTCAGGCTGGTTTTGAACTCCTGACCTTGAGCAATCCGCCCGCCTCGGCCTCCCAAGAGCTAGGATTACAGGCGTGAGCCACAGCGCCCGGCCGGATTCATTATTTTTAAAAAGTGTCTCTTATCTCTATTATTGCATTTACTTTTCTCTCTCTTTTCAAGCAGATGATGGGAGTCCAAGTATTAAGGTGACATGTGTTGCCCGTGCCCCCCTCCCCCCCCCGTGTTCTTATTCATTTACCCCTCATGTTGTTCCAGCATATTGTGGGGGCACCAATGTTAAGGACGGGTGCGTTGCCCTCTCCCAGCCTCCCCCCTCGGGTCAGAGCTTCAAGTGCGCCCATCCCCCAGTCGGTGCGTACCCACCCCATTCCTAATGGATGTGTATGCCCATCCCCTCCCCCCACCCGCCCGACACCCACCCGAAGAAGGTGATTCCTCTGTGTCCACTTAGGTGTCCATCGGTTCGTACCCATTTGCTGGTGAGCGCGAGCACGTGGTGCTCGTGTGTCCATTCTTGGGATACTTGGCTTACTGGAACGGGTTCCAGCTCTGGCCAGGAGAACCACGAGAGGTGCCCCCTCACCGCTGCTCCTCATAGCCGAATAGCACTCCGTGGTGTCCACGCGCCACATTTTATTTACCCACTCGTGGGTCGATGGGCACTCGGGTGGCTTCCAGGTCTTTGCGATTGTGACTTGTGCCCTGACACTAACCCTAACCCTTACCCAGCCCGTCTCCTCCACGGCCCCTGCCTGACTGACTCCTTCCCGCCCGGCCTATCACCTGTCACCGTCCTCTGCCCCTGCCTGACACGCTCCTCCCCGCCCGGGCCGTCACCGTCCTCGGCCCCTGCCTGACGGGGCTCCTCCGTCGCCTGGGCCTTCCAAGGGCTTGGTGTGGACGCTGGTTCCAGGACGCCCTCCCAGGAACCCGGTAGCAGGGCGGCCGCAGCGTCTCGCGCAACCCAACCGTCCGCCGGCTGGCCGCCGTGGCTAAGTGGCCTGCGGGGGACGTGCTCCCGCTGTGCCGTGGGGGCCCAGCCTGGTGTCTTCTCTGAGGCCCCGCGGCTGCCGCTCCCCGCAAGGGGAGAGCCGCGGAGGTGGGGACCGCCTCCTCATGGGGACGTACACCCAGCTCTCCACGTCGGATTCCGGGGCTCTCTGTCCTGCCAGAAGGCCCAGCTGGCCTGCGGGTCCTCAGAGTGGCAAAAACATCCGAAAACTGAGATTGAGGGTCCGGTGGGTGTCTGCACTTTTGTGCTGGGCACCCCAGGGAGGCCCGGGGGCTGGCTGGACAACGCGGTCTGCTGGGCTGGGGGGGGGGTTTGGAGGAGCAACTGATGCCCTTTGCACTTTGGGTAGCAAGTGTCTGAGGTGTCTCTGGGCCCTGTGCCATGTGGGGGCGGGGGCGGAGGCGGGGTGGGAGGAGGAGGAGGAGGAGGAGGAGGAGGAGGAGGTGGGAAGGGCCGTGGCCTGCAGTCGTGTTCCCCGGGGTGGCACAGCATGTGGCTTCTTCCACGGGCTGCTTGGCCTGGGCTCCCTGCACCTGGGCCTTTGGAGGACTGGCCCTGTGCTTGCCAACACTTCCTGCAGGGACCCAGAGCTGGGAGGTTGCATCTCTCAGCCCTGGGTCGGGCAGAGCCCCAGCGGGCCATGCCCACAACCTCTCTCAGCAGGGGTCCCCCAGAAGGCTCCTTTGGGACCAGGATTCTCTTGCGGGTGACTCTTTAAGGTCTGGCCCCTGGATGGAGGGGCACCAGGAGTAGAGGAGCAGGAAGGGGAAGGGGGTGGCCATGCGAGGGGACACTTTCAGGCCAAGTCCCAGCTTCAGTCTGATCCTCCTGGGAACCCCGGGGTGGACATCACACCTCCTGGTTGCCCCGCTCTGAGACAAGGAGCCGGGCTTCGCATTCCCACAGCAGCCAGTCGTGGGCTGAGGACACCTGGGGCGTTGGGAACTCCCTGGCTTCTCCTTGGTTTAACATCTGGAGCTGCTTGTGAATCGTGCCGCCACACACACCCGAGTGCAGGTGTCTTCTGCACAGACTGCGGGCCTCGCTCTTCTGAATGCCGCTAGCTCGCGACCCACCCACGGGTGAACCTGGTCAGGGTACTTTCTCTCAGGGGCAGACTCTGATCCGGGCGGGCTACCGGTGTCTCTGTTTGCTCCTTTCTTTCTTCCACTTCGGGAAAGGCTTCCTTACTGGGTGTGGAAATCTCCTATGCCTTTCCTCGCCTATTCTGTCAGCTCTAAAATTCTCTTTCGGTTGCCACCCTCACAGATGGATTAGGAAACTCTTTGCGGTGCACTCATTAGTGAAATGACCTCAATGACGCTGGAATCCAATATCTAATCGCCAATTTTTAGCGAGTCCACACGCCAGGGTGGTCGGGGTCCAATGCAGCCCCGGCCAGGCCCAGGCCCCTTGGACTGGGCCACAGGAGGACACAGAGGAGGGTCCCGGCCCCCACGGTAGGTAGAGGTGCGGGCAGTTCTCCAAGGGCTTGGGTGTTTTCCAGAGGGAGGAGATGGAGGGGACTGATTTCTTCAGCGCCCCACAAACCACGCCACCCCACCCCACCCATGGGACACATCCCGAGAGAGAGAGAGAGACGCCCCATACACTGGCTCCCCTCCCCCGTGCGCTGTGCCCCAGCCCTGGCCCGGGGAATAGGCGGCCGCCGGGCCACAGGGTGGGGGGCGCAGCTGAAAGGGGTTGTGGGGGAGGGCCGCCCCTGGCTGGGGTCAAAGGGTGAGCGCCCCGCCCCTCCCGCCCGTGCGCAGTCAGCGGCCCCGGCGCGCTGGGGGTGGGGGGCGGGGAGGTGAAGGAGGCCAGGCGAGGAGAGGAGGGGGGCTGGAAGGGCTCCACCTTGGCGGGTCCAGCCGTGGAGGCGCATCTTGTGTGAGTGTGAGTGAGTGAGTGCGTGTGAGTGTGAGTGTGTGTGTATACAGAGACAGCCCCCAACCCCGGCCCGCCGCTCCCTGCCCGCCCCGCCTGTCACCCCCGTCCCTCGGAGCCCGCGGGACGCGGCCGGCGAACTCAACAGGCCCGACCCGGCGCGGGGCCTGGGGCGGGAGGAGGCGGCGGGGAAGCGCAGAGAGGCTCGGCTTCTTGAGCGGGGCAGGGGCGCCCTCCGCCGTCCACGGCCACACCACCCCGAACGCGCCCGATCCCGTCTGGTCTCGGAAGCTAAGCAGGGTCGGGCCTGGTTAGAACTTGGATGGGAGACCGCCCGGGAATACCGGGTGCCGTAGGCTTCTTCTTTTTTTTTTTTTTTGCCTCTGGTTCTGTCGCGTTTCTGGGAGTGCGGGGGCGGCCCGGGGTGGGGGTGACCCCCACCCTCAGCGCCCGCCGGCCGCGGTGCCTGGCGCCCCAGCCCGCACCGTGGGGCCTCCTCTTGTCCCGAGCCGTGACACCGCCGCCACGCGGCAGCATGCGTGGCTTCTGGACTGTCAGGTCTCAGACCAAAGGTCTGCTCTGTGGGAGCCGACACGCTGGAGGAAACCTTGAGAGTCTGAGAGGGGAGGGAGTTCCAGAAGAAGGCCAGGATGTCATTTTGAGGGAGTATGTGACCAGAACTCCTCCCGTTGCTTTTGGGGTTCTATGGGCTACACGTAGGAATCTTTGGTGGTGGCACCTGATGTTCGGGGATCCGGAGTCACACCCAGACCTGCTCCACAGGCCTCCTTTTACTTTTCTCTTCGGATTCATTTTTTTTTTTTTTTTTTTTGAGACAGAGTCTCGGTTTGTTGCCCAGGCTAGAGTGAGTGCCGTGGCGTCAGCCTAGCTCACAGCAACTTCAAACTCCTGGGCTCGAGTGATCCTTCTGCCTCAGCCTCCCGGGTAGCTGGGACTGCAGGCATGCGCCACCATGCCCCGCTAATTTTTTATATATATATCAGTTGGCCAATTAATTTCTTTCTATTTATAGTAGAGACGGGGTCTCGCTCTTGCTCAGGCTGGTTTTGAACTCCTGACCTTGAGCAATCCGCCCGCCTCGGCCTCCCAAGAGCTAGGATTACAGGCGTGAGCCACAGCGCCCGGCCGGATTCATTATTTTTAAAAAGTGTCTCTTATCTCTATTATTGCATTTACTTTTCTCTCTCTTTTCAAGCAGATGATGGGAGTCCAAGTATTAAGGTGACATGTGTTGCCCGTGCCCCCCTCCCCCCCCCGTGTTCTTATTCATTTACCCCTCATGTTGTTCCAGCATATTGTGGGGGCACCAATGTTAAGGACGGGTGCGTTGCCCTCTCCCAGCCTCCCCCCTCGGGTCAGAGCTTCAAGTGCGCCCATCCCCCAGTCGGTGCGTACCCACCCCATTCCTAATGGATGTGTATGCCCATCCCCTCCCCCCACCCGCCCGACACCCACCCGAAGAAGGTGATTCCTCTGTGTCCACTTAGGTGTCCATCGGTTCGTACCCATTTGCTGGTGAGCGCGAGCACGTGGTGCTCGTGTGTCCATTCTTGGGATACTTGGCTTACTGGAACGGGTTCCAGCTCTGGCCAGGAGAACCACGAGAGGTGCCCCCTCACCGCTGCTCCTCATAGCCGAATAGCACTCCGTGGTGTCCACGCGCCACATTTTATTTACCCACTCGTGGGTCGATGGGCACTCGGGTGGCTTCCAGGTCTTTGCGATTGTGACTTGTGCCCTGACACTAACCCTAACCCTTACCCAGCCCGTCTCCTCCACGGCCCCTGCCTGACTGACTCCTTCCCGCCCGGCCTATCACCTGTCACCGTCCTCTGCCCCTGCCTGACACGCTCCTCCCCGCCCGGGCCGTCACCGTCCTCGGCCCCTGCCTGACGGGGCTCCTCCGTCGCCTGGGCCTTCCAAGGGCTTGGTGTGGACGCTGGTTCCAGGACGCCCTCCCAGGAACCCGGTAGCAGGGCGGCCGCAGCGTCTCGCGCAACCCAACCGTCCGCCGGCTGGCCGCCGTGGCTAAGTGGCCTGCGGGGGACGTGCTCCCGCTGTGCCGTGGGGGCCCAGCCTGGTGTCTTCTCTGAGGCCCCGCGGCTGCCGCTCCCCGCAAGGGGAGAGCCGCGGAGGTGGGGACCGCCTCCTCATGGGGACGTACACCCAGCTCTCCACGTCGGATTCCGGGGCTCTCTGTCCTGCCAGAAGGCCCAGCTGGCCTGCGGGTCCTCAGAGTGGCAAAAACATCCGAAAACTGAGATTGAGGGTCCGGTGGGTGTCTGCACTTTTGTGCTGGGCACCCCAGGGAGGCCCGGGAGCTGGCTGGACAACGCGGTCTGCTGGGCTGGGGGGGGGGGTTTGGAGGAGCAACTGATGCCCTTTGCACTTTGGGTAGCAAGTGTCTGAGGTGTCTCTGGGCCCTGTGCCATGTGGGGGCGGGGGCGGAGGCGGGGTGGGAGGAGGAGGAGGAGGAGGAGGAGGAGGAGGAGGAGGAGGAGGAGGTGGGAAGGGCCGTGGCCTGCAGTCGTGTTCCCCG
This sequence comes from Microcebus murinus, assembly GCF_040939455.1. Lineage (NCBI taxonomy): Eukaryota > Metazoa > Chordata > Mammalia > Primates > Cheirogaleidae > Microcebus > Microcebus murinus. Next base: position 1,733,733 of record NC_134116.1, on the reverse strand, counting down.
GGGTGGCACAGCATGTGGCTTCTTCCACGGGATGCTTGGCCTGGGCTCCCTGCACCTGGGCCTTTGGAGGACTGGCCCTGTGCTTGCCAACACTTCCTGCAGGGACCCAGAGCTGGGAGGTTGCATCTCTCAGCCCTGGGTCGGGCAGAGCCCCAGCGGGCCATGCCCACAACCTCTCTCAGCAGGGGTCCCCCAGAAGGCTCCTTTGGGACCAGGATTCTCTTGCGGGTGACTCTTTAAGGTCTGGCCCCTGGATGGAGGGGCACCAGGAGTAGAGGAGCAGGAAGGGGAAGGGGGTGGCCATGCGAGGGGACACTTTCAGGCCAAGTCCCAGCTTCAGTCTGATCCTCCTGGGAACCCCGGGGTGGACATCACACCTCCTGGTTGCCCCGCTCTGAGACAAGGAGCCGGGCTTCGCATTCCCACAGCAGCCAGTCGTGGGCTGAGGACACCTGGGGCGTTGGGAACTCCCTGGCTTCTCCTTGGTTTAACATCTGGAGCTGCTTGTGAATCGTGCCGCCACACACACCCGAGTGCAGGTGTCTTCTGCACAGACTGCGGGCCTCGCTCTTCTGAATGCCGCTAGCTCGCGACCCACCCACGGGTGAACCTGGTCAGGGTACTTTCTCTCAGGGGCAGACTCTGATCCGGGCGGGCTACCGGTGTCTCTGTTTGCTCCTTTCTTTCTTCCACTTCGGGAAAGGCTTCCTTACTGGGTGTGGAAATCTCCTATGCCTTTCCTCGCCTATTCTGTCAGCTCTAAAATTCTCTTTCGGTTGCCACCCTCACAGATGGATTAGGAAACTCTTTGCGGTGCACTCATTAGTGAAATGACCTCAATGACGCTGGAATCCAATATCTAATCGCCAATTTTTAGCGAGTCCACACGCCAGGGTGGTCGGGGTCCAATGCAGCCCCGGCCAGGCCCAGGCCCCTTGGACTGGGCCACAGGAGGACACAGAGGAGGGTCCCGGCCCCCACGGTAGGTAGAGGTGCGGGCAGTTCTCCAAGGGCTTGGGTGTTTTCCAGAGGGAGGAGATGGAGGGGACTGATTTCTTCAGCGCCCCACAAACCACGCCACCCCACCCCACCCATGGGACACATCCCGAGAGAGAGAGAGACGCCCCATACACTGGCTCCCCTCCCCCGTGCGCTGTGCCCCAGCCCTGGCCCGGGGGAATAGGCGGCCGCCGGGCCACAGGGTGGGGGGCGCAGCTGAAAGGGGTTGTGGGGGAGGGCCGCCCCTGGCTGGGGTCAAAGGGTGAGCGCCCCGCCCCTCCCGCCCGTGCGCAGTCAGCGGCCCCGGCGCGCTGGGGGTGGGGGGCGGGGAGGTGAAGGAGGCCAGGCGAGGAGAGGAGGGGGGCTGGAAGGGCTCCACCTTGGCGGGTCCAGCCGTGGAGGCGCATCTTGTGTGAGTGTGAGTGAGTGAGTGCGTGTGAGTGTGAGTGTGTGTGTATACAGAGACAGCCCCCAACCCCGGCCCGCCGCTCCCTGCCCGCCCCGCCTGTCACCCCCGTCCCTCGGAGCCCGCGGGACGCGGCCGGCGAACTCAACAGGCCCGACCCGGCGCGGGGCCTGGGGCGGGAGGAGGCGGCGGGGAAGCGCAGAGAGGCTCGGCTTCTTGAGCGGGGCAGGGGCGCCCTCCGCCGTCCACGGCCACACCACCCCGAACGCGCCCGATCCCGTCTGGTCTCGGAAGCTAAGCAGGGTCGGGCCTGGTTAGAACTTGGATGGGAGACCGCCCGGGAATACCGGGTGCCGTAGGCTTCTTCTTTTTTTTTTTTTTTGCCTCTGGTTCTGTCGCGTTTCTGGGAGTGCGGGGGCGGCCCGGGGTGGGGGTGACCCCCACCCTCAGCGCCCGCCGGCCGCGGTGCCTGGCGCCCCAGCCCGCACCGTGGGGCCTCCTCTTGTCCCGAGCCGTGACACCGCCGCCACGCGGCAGCATGCGTGGCTTCTGGACTGTCAGGTCTCAGACCAAAGGTCTGCTCTGTGGGAGCCGACACGCTGGAGGAAACCTTGAGAGTCTGAGAGGGGAGGGAGTTCCAGAAGAAGGCCAGGATGTCATTTTGAGGGAGTATGTGACCAGAACTCCTCCCGTTGCTTTTGGGGTTCTATGGGCTACACGTAGGAATCTTTGGTGGTGGCACCTGATGTTCGGGGATCCGGAGTCACACCCAGACCTGCTCCACAGGCCTCCTTTTACTTTTCTCTTCGGATTCATTTTTTTTTTTTTTTTTTTTGAGACAGAGTCTCGGTTTGTTGCCCAGGCTAGAGTGAGTGCCGTGGCGTCAGCCTAGCTCACAGCAACTTCAAACTCCTGGGCTCGAGTGATCCTTCTGCCTCAGCCTCCCGGGTAGCTGGGACTGCAGGCATGCGCCACCATGCCCCGCTAATTTTTTATATATATATCAGTTGGCCAATTAATTTCTTTCTATTTATAGTAGAGACGGGGTCTCGCTCTTGCTCAGGCTGGTTTTGAACTCCTGACCTTGAGCAATCCGCCCGCCTCGGCCTCCCAAGAGCTAGGATTACAGGCGTGAGCCACAGCGCCCGGCCGGATTCATTATTTTTAAAAAGTGTCTCTTATCTCTATTATTGCATTTACTTTTCTCTCTCTTTTCAAGCAGATGATGGGAGTCCAAGTATTAAGGTGACATGTGTTGCCCGTGCCCCCCTCCCCCCCCCGTGTTCTTATTCATTTACCCCTCATGTTGTTCCAGCATATTGTGGGGGCACCAATGTTAAGGACGGGTGCGTTGCCCTCTCCCAGCCTCCCCCCTCGGGTCAGAGCTTCAAGTGCGCCCATCCCCCAGTCGGTGCGTACCCACCCCATTCCTAATGGATGTGTATGCCCATCCCCTCCCCCCACCCGCCCGACACCCACCCGAAGAAGGTGATTCCTCTGTGTCCACTTAGGTGTCCATCGGTTCGTACCCATTTGCTGGTGAGCGCGAGCACGTGGTGCTCGTGTGTCCATTCTTGGGATACTTGGCTTACTGGAACGGGTTCCAGCTCTGGCCAGGAGAACCACGAGAGGTGCCCCCTCACCGCTGCTCCTCATAGCCGAATAGCACTCCGTGGTGTCCACGCGCCACATTTTATTTACCCACTCGTGGGTCGATGGGCACTCGGGTGGCTTCCAGGTCTTTGCGATTGTGACTTGTGCCCTGACACTAACCCTAACCCTTACCCAGCCCGTCTCCTCCACGGCCCCTGCCTGACTGACTCCTTCCCGCCCGGCCTATCACCTGTCACCGTCCTCTGCCCCTGCCTGACACGCTCCTCCCCGCCCGGGCCGTCACCGTCCTCGGCCCCTGCCTGACGGGGCTCCTCCGTCGCCTGGGCCTTCCAAGGGCTTGGTGTGGACGCTGGTTCCAGGACGCCCTCCCAGGAACCCGGTAGCAGGGCGGCCGCAGCGTCTCGCGCAACCCAACCGTCCGCCGGCTGGCCGCCGTGGCTAAGTGGCCTGCGGGGGACGTGCTCCCGCTGTGCCGTGGGGGCCCAGCCTGGTGTCTTCTCTGAGGCCCCGCGGCTGCCGCTCCCCGCAAGGGGAGAGCCGCGGAGGTGGGGACCGCCTCCTCATGGGGACGTACACCCAGCTCTCCACGTCGGATTCCGGGGCTCTCTGTCCTGCCAGAAGGCCCAGCTGGCCTGCGGGTCCTCAGAGTGGCAAAAACATCCGAAAACTGAGATTGAGGGTCCGGTGGGTGTCTGCACTTTTGTGCTGGGCACCCCAGGGAGGCCCGGGAGCTGGCTGGACAACGCGGTCTGCTGGGCTGGGGGGGGGGGTTTGGAGGAGCAACTGATGCCCTTTGCACTTTGGGTAGCAAGTGTCTGAGGTGTCTCTGGGCCCTGTGCCATGTGGGGGCGGGGGCGGAGGCGGGGTGGGAGGAGGAGGAGGAGGAGGAGGAGGAGGAGGAGGTGGGAAGGGCCGTGGCCTGCAGTCGTGTTCCCCGGGGTGGCACAGCATGTGGCTTCTTCCACGGGATGCTTGGCCTGGGCTCCCTGCACCTGGGCCTTTGGAGGACTGGCCCTGTGCTTGCCAACACTTCCTGCAGGGACCCAGAGCTGGGAGGTTGCATCTCTCAGCCCTGGGTCGGGCAGAGCCCCAGCGGGCCATGCCCACAACCTCTCTCAGCAGGGGTCCCCCAGAAGGCTCCTTTGGGACCAGGATTCTCTTGCGGGTGACTCTTTAAGGTCTGGCCCCTGGATGGAGGGGCACCAGGAGTAGAGGAGCAGGAAGGGGAAGGGGGTGGCCATGCGAGGGGACACTTTCAGGCCAAGTCCCAGCTTCAGTCTGATCCTCCTGGGAACCCCGGGGTGGACATCACACCTCCTGGTTGCCCCGCTCTGAGACAAGGAGCCGGGCTTCGCATTCCCACAGCAGCCAGTCGTGGGCTGAGGACACCTGGGGCGTTGGGAACTCCCTGGCTTCTCCTTGGTTTAACATCTGGAGCTGCTTGTGAATCGTGCCGCCACACACACCCGAGTGCAGGTGTCTTCTGCACAGACTGCGGGCCTCGCTCTTCTGAATGCCGCTAGCTCGCGACCCACCCACGGGTGAACCTGGTCAGGGTACTTTCTCTCAGGGGCAGACTCTGATCCGGGCGGGCTACCGGTGTCTCTGTTTGCTCCTTTCTTTCTTCCACTTCGGGAAAGGCTTCCTTACTGGGTGTGGAAATCTCCTATGCCTTTCCTCGCCTATTCTGTCAGCTCTAAAATTCTCTTTCGGTTGCCACCCTCACAGATGGATTAGGAAACTCTTTGCGGTGCACTCATTAGTGAAATGACCTCAATGACGCTGGAATCCAATATCTAATCGCCAATTTTTAGCGAGTCCACACGCCAGGGTGGTCGGGGTCCAATGCAGCCCCGGCCAGGCCCAGGCCCCTTGGACTGGGCCACAGGAGGACACAGAGGAGGGTCCCGGCCCCCACGGTAGGTAGAGGTGCGGGCAGTTCTCCAAGGGCTTGGGTGTTTTCCAGAGGGAGGAGATGGAGGGGACTGATTTCTTCAGCGCCCCACAAACCACGCCACCCCACCCCACCCATGGGACACATCCCGAGAGAGAGAGAGACGCCCCATACACTGGCTCCCCTCCCCCGTGCGCTGTGCCCCAGCCCTGGCCCGGGGGAATAGGCGGCCGCCAGGCCACAGGGTGGGGGGCGCAGCTGAAAGGGGTTGTGGGGGAGGGCCGCCCCTGGCTGGGGTCAAAGGGCGAGCGCCCCGCCCCTCCCGCCCGTGCGCAGTCAGCGGCCCCGGCGCGCTGGGGGTGGGGGGCGGGGAGGTGAAGGAGGCCAGGCGAGGAGAGGAGGGGGGCTGGAAGGGCTCCACCTTGGCGGGTCCAGCCGTGGAGGCGCATCTTGTGTGAGTGTGAGTGAGTGAGTGCGTGTGAGTGTGAGTGTGTGTGTATACAGAGACAGCCCCCAACCCCGGCCCGCCGCTCCCTGCCCGCCCCGCCTGTCACCCCCGTCCCTCGGAGCCCGCGGGACCCGGCCGGCGAACTCAACAGGCCCGACCCGGCGCGGGGCCTGGGGCGGGAGGAGGCGGCGGGGAAGCGCAGAGAGGCTCGGCTTCTTGAGCGGGGCAGGGGCGCCCTCCGCCGTCCACGGCCACACCACCCCGAACGCGCCCGATCCCGTCTGGTCTCGGAAGCTAAGCAGGGTCGGGCCTGGTTAGAACTTGGATGGGAGACCGCCCGGGAATACCGGGTGCCGTAGGCTTCTTCTTTTTTTTTTTTTTTGCCTCTGGTTCTGTCGCGTTTCTGGGAGTGCGGGGGCGGCCCGGGGTGGGGGTGACCCCCACCCTCAGCGCCCGCCGGCCGCGGTGCCTGGCGCCCCAGCCCGCACCGTGGGGCCTCCTCTTGTCCCGAGCCGTGACACCGCCGCCACGCGGCAGCATGCGTGGCTTCTGGACTGTCAGGTCTCAGACCAAAGGTCTGCTCTGTGGGAGCCGACACGCTGGAGGAAACCTTGAGAGTCTGAGAGGGGAGGGAGTTCCAGAAGAAGGCCAGGATGTCATTTTGAGGGAGTATGTGACCAGAACTCCTCCCGTTGCTTTTGGGGTTCTATGGGCTACACGTAGGAATCTTTGGTGGTGGCACCTGATGTTCGGGGATCCGGAGTCACACCCAGACCTGCTCCACAGGCCTCCTTTTACTTTTCTCTTCGGATTCATTTTTTTTTTTTTTTTTTTTGAGACAGAGTCTCGGTTTGTTGCCCAGGCTAGAGTGAGTGCCGTGGCGTCAGCCTAGCTCACAGCAACTTCAAACTCCTGGGCTCGAGTGATCCTTCTGCCTCAGCCTCCCGGGTAGCTGGGACTGCAGGCATGCGCCACCATGCCCCGCTAATTTTTTATATATATATCAGTTGGCCAATTAATTTCTTTCTATTTATAGTAGAGACGGGGTCTCGCTCTTGCTCAGGCTGGTTTTGAACTCCTGACCTTGAGCAATCCGCCCGCCTCGGCCTCCCAAGAGCTAGGATTACAGGCGTGAGCCACAGCGCCCGGCCGGATTCATTATTTTTAAAAAGTGTCTCTTATCTCTATTATTGCATTTACTTTTCTCTCTCTTTTCAAGCAGATGATGGGAGTCCAAGTATTAAGGTGACATGTGTTGCCCGTGCCCCCCTCCCCCCCCCGTGTTCTTATTCATTTACCCCTCATGTTGTTCCAGCATATTGTGGGGGCACCAATGTTAAGGACGGGTGCGTTGCCCTCTCCCAGCCTCCCCCCTCGGGTCAGAGCTTCAAGTGCGCCCATCCCCCAGTCGGTGCGTACCCACCCCATTCCTAATGGATGTGTATGCCCATCCCCTCCCCCCACCCGCCCGACACCCACCCGAAGAAGGTGATTCCTCTGTGTCCACTTAGGTGTCCATCGGTTCGTACCCATTTGCTGGTGAGCGCGAGCACGTGGTGCTCGTGTGTCCATTCTTGGGATACTTGGCTTACTGGAACGGGTTCCAGCTCTGGCCAGGAGAACCACGAGAGGTGCCCCCTCACCGCTGCTCCTCATAGCCGAATAGCACTCCGTGGTGTCCACGCGCCACATTTTATTTACCCACTCGTGGGTCGATGGGCACTCGGGTGGCTTCCAGGTCTTTGCGATTGTGACTTGTGCCCTGACACTAACCCTAACCCTTACCCAGCCCGTCTCCTCCACGGCCCCTGCCTGACTGACTCCTTCCCGCCCGGCCTATCACCTGTCACCGTCCTCTGCCCCTGCCTGACACGCTCCTCCCCGCCCGGGCCGTCACCGTCCTCGGCCCCTGCCTGACGGGGCTCCTCCGTCGCCTGGGCCTTCCAAGGGCTTGGTGTGGACGCTGGTTCCAGGACGCCCTCCCAGGAACCCGGTAGCAGGGCGGCCGCAGCGTCTCGCGCAACCCAACCGTCCGCCGGCTGGCCGCCGTGGCTAAGTGGCCTGCGGGGGACGTGCTCCCGCTGTGCCGTGGGGGCCCAGCCTGGTGTCTTCTCTGAGGCCCCGCGGCTGCCGCTCCCCGCAAGGGGAGAGCCGCGGAGGTGGGGACCGCCTCCTCATGGGGACGTACACCCAGCTCTCCACGTCGGATTCCGGGGCTCTCTGTCCTGCCAGAAGGCCCAGCTGGCCTGCGGGTCCTCAGAGTGGCAAAAACATCCGAAAACTGAGATTGAGGGTCCGGTGGGTGTCTGCACTTTTGTGCTGGGCACCCCAGGGAGGCCCGGGAGCTGGCTGGACAACGCGGTCTGCTGGGCTGGGGGGGGGGGTTTGGAGGAGCAACTGATGCCCTTTGCACTTTGGGTAGCAAGTGTCTGAGGTGTCTCTGGGCCCTGTGCCATGTGGGGGCTGGGGCGGAGGCGGGGTGGGAGGAGGAGGAGGAGGAGGAGGAGGAGGAGGAGGTGGGTTGGGCCGTGGCCTGCAGTCGTGTTCCCCGGGGTGGCACAGCATGTGGCTTCTTCCACGGGATGCTTGGCCTGGGCTCCCTGCACCTGGGCCTTTGGAGGACTGGCCCTGTGCTTGCCAACACTTCCTGCAGGGACCCAGAGCTGGGAGGTTGCATCTCTCAGCCCTGGGTCGGGCAGAGCCCCAGCGGGCCATGCCCACAACCTCTCTCAGCAGGGGTCCCCCAGAAGGCTCCTTTGGGACCAGGATTCTCTTGCGGGTGACTCTTTAAGGTCTGGCCCCTGGATGGAGGGGCACCAGGAGTAGAGGAGCAGGAAGGGGAAGGGGGTGGCCATGCGAGGGGACACTTTCAGGCCAAGTCCCAGCTTCAGTCTGATCCTCCTGGGAACCCCGGGGTGGACATCACACCTCCTGGTTGCCCCGCTCTGAGACAAGGAGCCGGGCTTCGCATTCCCACAGCAGCCAGTCGTGGGCTGAGGACACCTGGGGCGTTGGGAACTCCCTGGCTTCTCCTTGGTTTAACATCTGGAGCTGCTTGTGAATCGTGCCGCCACACACACCCGAGTGCAGGTGTCTTCTGCACAGACTGCGGGCCTCGCTCTTCTGAATGCCGCTAGCTCGCGACCCACCCACGGGTGAACCTGGTCAGGGTACTTTCTCTCAGGGGCAGACTCTGATCCGGGCGGGCTACCGGTGTCTCTGTTTGCTCCTTTCTTTCTTCCACTTCGGGAAAGGCTTCCTTACTGGGTGTGGAAATCTCCTATGCCTTTCCTCGCCTATTCTGTCAGCTCTAAAATTCTCTTTCGGTTGCCACCCTCACAGATGGATTAGGAAACTCTTTGCGGTGCACTCATTAGTGAAATGACCTCAATGACGCTGGAATCCAATATCTAATCGCCAATTTTTAGCGAGTCCACACGCCAGGGTGGTCGGGGTCCAATGCAGCCCCGGCCAGGCCCAGGCCCCTTGGACTGGGCCACAGGAGGACACAGAGGAGGGTCCCGGCCCCCACGGTAGGTAGAGGTGCGGGCAGTTCTCCAAGGGCTTGGGTGTTTTCCAGAGGGAGGAGATGGAGGGGACTGATTTCTTCAGCGCCCCACAAACCACGCCACCCCACCCCACCCATGGGACACATCCCGAGAGAGAGAGAGACGCCCCATACACTGGCTCCCCTCCCCCGTGCGCTGTGCCCCAGCCCTGGCCCGGGGGAATAGGCGGCCGCCAGGCCACAGGGTGGGGGGCGCAGCTGAAAGGGGTTGTGGGGGAGGGCCGCCCCTGGCTGGGGTCAAAGGGCGAGCGCCCCGCCCCTCCCGCCCGTGCGCAGTCAGCGGCCCCGGCGCGCTGGGGGTGGGGGGCGGGGAGGTGAAGGAGGCCAGGCGAGGAGAGGAGGGGGGCTGGAAGGGCTCCACCTTGGCGGGTCCAGCCGTGGAGGCGCATCTTGTGTGAGTGTGAGTGAGTGAGTGCGTGTGAGTGTGAGTGTGTGTGTATACAGAGACAGCCCCCAACCCCGGCCCGCCGCTCCCTGCCCGCCCCGCCTGTCACCCCCGTCCCTCGGAGCCCGCGGGACCCGGCCGGCGAACTCAACAGGCCCGACCCGGCGCGGGGCCTGGGGCGGGAGGAGGCGGCGGGGAAGCGCAGAGAGGCTCGGCTTCTTGAGCGGGGCAGGGGCGCCCTCCGCCGTCCACGGCCACACCACCCCGAACGCGCCCGATCCCGTCTGGTCTCGGAAGCTAAGCAGGGTCGGGCCTGGTTAGAACTTGGATGGGAGACCGCCCGGGAATACCGGGTGCCGTAGGCTTCTTCTTTTTTTTTTTTTTTGCCTCTGGTTCTGTCGCGTTTCTGGGAGTGCGGGGGCGGCCCGGGGTGGGGGTGACCCCCACCCTCAGCGCCCGCCGGCCGCGGTGCCTGGCGCCCCAGCCCGCACCGTGGGGCCTCCTCTTGTCCCGAGCCGTGACACCGCCGCCACGCGGCAGCATGCGTGGCTTCTGGACTGTCAGGTCTCAGACCAAAGGTCTGCTCTGTGGGAGCCGACACGCTGGAGGAAACCTTGAGAGTCTGAGAGGGGAGGGAGTTCCAGAAGAAGGCCAGGATGTCATTTTGAGGGAGTATGTGACCAGAACTCCTCCCGTTGCTTTTGGGGTTCTATGGGCTACACGTAGGAATCTTTGGTGGTGGCACCTGATGTTCGGGGATCCGGAGTCACACCCAGACCTGCTCCACAGGCCTCCTTTTACTTTTCTCTTCGGATTCATTTTTTTTTTTTTTTTTTTTTTGAGACAGAGTCTCGGTTTGTTGCCCAGGCTAGAGTGAGTGCCGTGGCGTCAGCCTAGCTCACAGCAACTTCAAACTCCTGGGCTCGAGTGATCCTTCTGCCTCAGCCTCCCGGGTAGCTGGGACTGCAGGCATGCGCCACCATGCCCCGCTAATTTTTTATATATATATCAGTTGGCCAATTAATTTCTTTCTATTTATAGTAGAGACGGGGTCTCGCTCTTGCTCAGGCTGGTTTTGAACTCCTGACCTTGAGCAATCCGCCCGCCTCGGCCTCCCAAGAGCTAGGATTACAGGCGTGAGCCACAGCGCCCGGCCGGATTCATTATTTTTAAAAAGTGTCTCTTATCTCTATTATTGCATTTACTTTTCTCTCTCTTTTCAAGCAGATGATGGGAGTCCAAGTATTAAGGTGACATGTGTTGCCCGTGCCCCCCTCCCCCCCCCGTGTTCTTATTCATTTACCCCTCATGTTGTTCCAGCATATTGTGGGGGCACCAATGTTAAGGACGGGTGCGTTGCCCTCTCCCAGCCTCCCCCCTCGGGTCAGAGCTTCAAGTGCGCCCATCCCCCAGTCGGTGCGTACCCACCCCATTCCTAATGGATGTGTATGCCCATCCCCTCCCCCCACCCGCCCGACACCCACCCGAAGAAGGTGATTCCTCTGTGTCCACTTAGGTGTCCATCGGTTCGTACCCATTTGCTGGTGAGCGCGAGCACGTGGTGCTCGTGTGTCCATTCTTGGGATACTTGGCTTACTGGAACGGGTTCCAGCTCTGGCCAGGAGAACCACGAGAGGTGCCCCCTCACCGCTGCTCCTCATAGCCGAATAGCACTCCGTGGTGTCCACGCGCCACATTTTATTTACCCACTCGTGGGTCGATGGGCACTCGGGTGGCTTCCAGGTCTTTGCGATTGTGACTTGTGCCCTGACACTAACCCTAACCCTTACCCAGCCCGTCTCCTCCACGGCCCCTGCCTGACTGACTCCTTCCCGCCCGGCCTATCACCTGTCACCGTCCTCTGCCCCTGCCTGACACGCTCCTCCCCGCCCGGGCCGTCACCGTCCTCGGCCCCTGCCTGACGGGGCTCCTCCGTCGCCTGGGCCTTCCAAGGGCTTGGTGTGGACGCTGGTTCCAGGACGCCCTCCCAGGAACCCGGTAGCAGGGCGGCCGCAGCGTCTCGCGCAACCCAACCGTCCGCCGGCTGGCCGCCGTGGCTAAGTGGCCTGCGGGGGACGTGCTCCCGCTGTGCCGTGGGGGCCCAGCCTGGTGTCTTCTCTGAGGCCCCGCGGCTGCCGCTCCCCGCAAGGGGAGAGCCGCGGAGGTGGGGACCGCCTCCTCATGGGGACGTACACCCAGCTCTCCACGTCGGATTCCGGGGCTCTCTGTCCTGCCAGAAGGCCCAGCTGGCCTGCGGGTCCTCAGAGTGGCAAAAACATCCGAAAACTGAGATTGAGGGTCCGGTGGGTGTCTGCACTTTTGTGCTGGGCACCCCAGGGAGGCCCGGGGGCTGGCTGGACAACGCGGTCTGCTGGGCTGGGGGGGGGGTTTGGAGGAGCAACTGATGCCCTTTGCACTTTGGGTAGCAAGTGTCTGAGGTGTCTCTGGGCCCTGTGCCATGTGGGGGCGGGGGCGGAGGCGGGGTGGGAGGAGGAGGAGGAGGAGGAGGAGGAGGAGGAGGTGGGAAGGGCCGTGGCCTGCAGTCGTGTTCCCCGGGGTGGCACAGCATGTGGCTTCTTCCACGGGCTGCTTGGCCTGGGCTCCCTGCACCTGGGCCTTTGGAGGACTGGCCCTGTGCTTGCCAACACTTCCTGCAGGGACCCAGAGCTGGGAGGTTGCATCTCTCAGCCCTGGGTCGGGCAGAGCCCCAGCGGGCCATGCCCACAACCTCTCTCAGCAGGGGTCCCCCAGAAGGCTCCTTTGGGACCAGGATTCTCTTGCGGGTGACTCTTTAAGGTCTGGCCCCTGGATGGAGGGGCACCAGGAGTAGAGGAGCAGGAAGGGGAAGGGGGTGGCCATGCGAGGGGACACTTTCAGGCCAAGTCCCAGCTTCAGTCTGATCCTCCTGGGAACCCCGGGGTGGACATCACACCTCCTGGTTGCCCCGCTCTGAGACAAGGAGCCGGGCTTCGCATTCCCACAGCAGCCAGTCGTGGGCTGAGGACACCTGGGGCGTTGGGAACTCCCTGGCTTCTCCTTGGTTTAACATCTGGAGCTGCTTGTGAATCGTGCCGCCACACACACCCGAGTGCAGGTGTCTTCTGCACAGACTGCGGGCCTCGCTCTTCTGAATGCCGCTAGCTCGCGACCCACCCACGGGTGAACCTGGTCAGGGTACTTTCTCTCAGGGGCAGACTCTGATCCGGGCGGGCTACCGGTGTCTCTGTTTGCTCCTTTCTTTCTTCCACTTCGGGAAAGGCTTCCTTACTGGGTGTGGAAATCTCCTATGCCTTTCCTCGCCTATTCTGTCAGCTCTAAAATTCTCTTTCGGTTGCCACCCTCACAGATGGATTAGGAAACTCTTTGCGGTGCACTCATTAGTGAAATGACCTCAATGACGCTGGAATCCAATATCTAATCGCCAATTTTTAGCGAGTCCACACGCCAGGGTGGTCGGGGTCCAATGCAGCCCCGGCCAGGCCCAGGCCCCTTGGACTGGGCCACAGGAGGACACAGAGGAGGGTCCCGGCCCCCACGGTAGGTAGAGGTGCGGGCAGTTCTCCAAGGGCTTGGGTGTTTTCCAGAGGGAGGAGATGGAGGGGACTGATTTCTTCAGCGCCCCACAAACCACGCCACCCCACCCCACCCATGGGACACATCCCGAGAGAGAGAGAGACGCCCCATACACTGGCTCCCCTCCCCCGTGCGCTGTGCCCCAGCCCTGGCCCGGGGGAATAGGCGGCCGCCGGGCCACAGGGTGGGGGGCGCAGCTGAAAGGGGTTGTGGGGGAGGGCCGCCCCTGGCTGGGGTCAAAGGGTGAGCGCCCCGCCCCTCCCGCCCGTGCGCAGTCAGCGGCCCCGGCGCGCTGGGGGTGGGGGGCGGGGAGGTGAAGGAGGCCAGGCGAGGAGAGGAGGGGGGCTGGAAGGGCTCCACCTTGGCGGGTCCAGCCGTGGAGGCGCATCTTGTGTGAGTGTGAGTGAGTGAGTGCGTGTGAGTGTGAGTGTGTGTGTATACAGAGACAGCCCCCAACCCCGGCCCGCCGCTCCCTGCCCGCCCCGCCTGTCACCCCCGTCCCTCGGAGCCCGCGGGACGCGGCCCGCGAACTCAACAGGCCCGACCCGGCGCGGGGCCTGGGGCGGGAGGAGGCGGCGGGGAAGCGCAGAGAGGCTCGGCTTCTTGAGCGGGGCAGGGGCGCCCTCCGCCGTCCACGGCCACACCACCCCGAACGCGCCCGATCCCGTCTGGTCTCGGAAGCTAAGCAGGGTCGGGCCTGGTTAGAACTTGGATGGGAGACCGCCCGGGAATACCGGGTGCCGTAGGCTTCTTCTTTTTTTTTTTTTTTGCCTCTGGTTCTGTCGCGTTTCTGGGAGTGCGGGGGCGGCCCGGGGTGGGGGTGACCCCCACCCTCAGCGCCCGCCGGCCGCGGTGCCTGGCGCCCCAGCCCGCACCGTGGGGCCTCCTCTTGTCCCGAGCCGTGACACCGCCGCCACGCGGCAGCATGCGTGGCTTCTGGACTGTCAGGTCTCAGACCAAAGGTCTGCTCTGTGGGAGCCGACACGCTGGAGGAAACCTTGAGAGTCTGAGAGGGGAGGGAGTTCCAGAAGAAGGCCAGGATGTCATTTTGAGGGAGTATGTGACCAGAACTCCTCCCGTTGCTTTTGGGGTTCTATGGGCTACACGTAGGAATCTTTGGTGGTGGCACCTGATGTTCGGGGATCCGGAGTCACACCCAGACCTGCTCCACAGGCCTCCTTTTACTTTTCTCTTCGGATTCATTTTTTTTTTTTTTTTTTTGAGACAGAGTCTCGGTTTGTTGCCCAGGCTAGAGTGAGTGCCGTGGCGTCAGCCTAGCTCACAGCAACTTCAAACTCCTGGGCTCGAGTGATCCTTCTGCCTCAGCCTCCCGGGTAGCTGGGACTGCAGGCATGCGCCACCATGCCCCGCTAATTTTTTATATATATATCAGTTGGCCAATTAATTTCTTTCTATTTATAGTAGAGACGGGGTCTCGCTCTTGCTCAGGCTGGTTTTGAACTCCTGACCTTGAGCAATCCGCCCGCCTCGGCCTCCCAAGAGCTAGGATTACAGGCGTGAGCCACAGCGCCCGGCCGGATTCATTATTTTTAAAAAGTGTCTCTTATCTCTATTATTGCATTTACTTTTCTCTCTCTTTTCAAGCAGATGATGGGAGTCCAAGTATTAAGGTGACATGTGTTGCCCGTGCCCCCCTCCCCCCCCGTGTTCTTATTCATTTACCCCTCATGTTGTTCCAGCATATTGTGGGGGCACCAATGTTAAGGACGGGTGCGTTGCCCTCTCCCAGCCTCCCCCCTCGGGTCAGAGCTTCAAGTGCGCCCATCCCCCAGTCGGTGCGTACCCACCCCATTCCTAATGGATGTGTATGCCCATCCCCTCCCCCCACCCGCCCGACACCCACCCGAAGAAGGTGATTCCTCTGTGTCCACTTAGGTGTCCATCGGTTCGTACCCATTTGCTGGTGAGCGCGAGCACGTGGTGCTCGTGTGTCCATTCTTGGGATACTTGGCTTACTGGAACGGGTTCCAGCTCTGGCCAGGAGAACCACGAGAGGTGCCCCCTCACCGCTGCTCCTCATAGCCGAATAGCACTCCGTGGTGTCCACGCGCCACATTTTATTTACCCACTCGTGGGTCGATGGGCACTCGGGTGGCTTCCAGGTCTTTGCGATTGTGACTTGTGCCCTGACACTAACCCTAACCCTTACCCAGCCCGTCTCCTCCACGGCCCCTGCCTGACTGACTCCTTCCCGCCCGGCCTATCACCTGTCACCGTCCTCTGCCCCTGCCTGACACGCTCCTCCCCGCCCGGGCCGTCACCGTCCTCGGCCCCTGCCTGACGGGGCTCCTCCGTCGCCTGGGCCTTCCAAGGGCTTGGTGTGGACGCTGGTTCCAGGACGCCCTCCCAGGAACCCGGTAGCAGGGCGGCCGCAGCGTCTCGCGCAACCCAACCGTCCGCCGGCTGGCCGCCGTGGCTAAGTGGCCTGCGGGGGACGTGCTCCCGCTGTGCCGTGGGGGCCCAGCCTGGTGTCTTCTCTGAGGCCCCGCGGCTGCCGCTCCCCGCAAGGGGAGAGCCGCGGAGGTGGGGACCGCCTCCTCATGGGGACGTACACCCAGCTCTCCACGTCGGATTCCGGGGCTCTCTGTCCTGCCAGAAGGCCCAGCTGGCCTGCGGGTCCTCAGAGTGGCAAAAACATCCGAAAACTGAGATTGAGGGTCCGGTGGGTGTCTGCACTTTTGTGCTGGGCACCCCAGGGAGGCCCGGGAGCTGGCTGGACAACGCGGTCTGCTGGGCTGGGGGGGGGGGTTTGGAGGAGCAACTGATGCCCTTTGCACTTTGGGTAGCAAGTGTCTGAGGTGTCTCTGGGCCCTGTGCCATGTGGGGGCGGGGGCGGAGGCGGGGTGGGAGGAGGAGGAGGAGGAGGAGGAGGAGGAGGAGGAGGAGGAGGAGGTGGGAAGGGCCGTGGCCTGCAGTCGTGTTCCCCGGGGTGGCACAGCATGTGGCTTCTTCCACGGGATGCTTGGCCTGGGCTCCCTGCACCTGGGCCTTTGGAGGACTGGCCCTGTGCTTGCCAACACTTCCTGCAGGGACCCAGAGCTGGGAGGTTGCATCTCTCAGCCCTGGGTCGGGCAGAGCCCCAGCGGGCCATGCCCACAACCTCTCTCAGCAGGGGTCCCCCAGAAGGCTCCTTTGGGACCAGGATTCTCTTGCGGGTGACTCTTTAAGGTCTGGCCCCTGGATGGAGGGGCACCAGGAGTAGAGGAGCAGGAAGGGGAAGGGGGTGGCCATGCGAGGGGACACTTTCAGGCCAAGTCCCAGCTTCAGTCTGATCCTCCTGGGAACCCCGGGGTGGACATCACACCTCCTGGTTGCCCCGCTCTGAGACAAGGAGCCGGGCTTCGCATTCCCACAGCAGCCAGTCGTGGGCTGAGGACACCTGGGGCGTTGGGAACTCCCTGGCTTCTCCTTGGTTTAACATCTGGAGCTGCTTGTGAATCGTGCCGCCACACACACCCGAGTGCAGGTGTCTTCTGCACAGACTGCGGGCCTCGCTCTTCTGAATGCCGCTAGCTCGCGACCCACCCACGGGTGAACCTGGTCAGGGTACTTTCTCTCAGGGGCAGACTCTGATCCGGGCGGGCTACCGGTGTCTCTGTTTGCTCCTTTCTTTCTTCCACTTCGGGAAAGGCTTCCTTACTGGGTGTGGAAATCTCCTATGCCTTTCCTCGCCTATTCTGTCAGCTCTAAAATTCTCTTTCGGTTGCCACCCTCACAGATGGATTAGGAAACTCTTTGCGGTGCACTCATTAGTGAAATGACCTCAATGACGCTGGAATCCAATATCTAATCGCCAATTTTTAGCGAGTCCACACGCCAGGGTGGTCGGGGTCCAATGCAGCCCCGGCCAGGCCCAGGCCCCTTGGACTGGGCCACAGGAGGACACAGAGGAGGGTCCCGGCCCCCACGGTAGGTAGAGGTGCGGGCAGTTCTCCAAGGGCTTGGGTGTTTTCCAGAGGGAGGAGATGGAGGGGACTGATTTCTTCAGCGCCCCACAAACCACGCCACCCCACCCCACCCATGGGACACATCCCGAGAGAGAGAGAGACGCCCCATACACTGGCTCCCCTCCCCCGTGCGCTGTGCCCCAGCCCTGGCCCGGGGGAATAGGCGGCCGCCAGGCCACAGGGTGGGGGGCGCAGCTGAAAGGGGTTGTGGGGGAGGGCCGCCCCTGGCTGGGGTCAAAGGGCGAGCGCCCCGCCCCTCCCGCCCGTGCGCAGTCAGCGGCCCCGGCGCGCTGGGGGTGGGGGGCGGGGAGGTGAAGGAGGCCAGGCGAGGAGAGGAGGGGGGCTGGAAGGGCTCCACCTTGGCGGGTCCAGCCGTGGAGGCGCATCTTGTGTGAGTGTGAGTGAGTGAGTGCGTGTGAGTGTGAGTGTGTGTGTATACAGAGACAGCCCCCAACCCCGGCCCGCCGCTCCCTGCCCGCCCCGCCTGTCACCCCCGTCCCTCGGAGCCCGCGGGACCCGGCCGGCGAACTCAACAGGCCCGACCCGGCGCGGGGCCTGGGGCGGGAGGAGGCGGCGGGGAAGCGCAGAGAGGCTCGGCTTCTTGAGCGGGGCAGGGGCGCCCTCCGCCGTCCACGGCCACACCACCCCGAACGCGCCCGATCCCGTCTGGTCTCGGAAGCTAAGCAGGGTCGGGCCTGGTTAGAACTTGGATGGGAGACCGCCCGGGAATACCGGGTGCCGTAGGCTTCTTCTTTTTTTTTTTTTTTGCCTCTGGTTCTGTCGCGTTTCTGGGAGTGCGGGGGCGGCCCGGGGTGGGGGTGACCCCCACCCTCAGCGCCCGCCGGCCGCGGTGCCTGGCGCCCCAGCCCGCACCGTGGGGCCTCCTCTTGTCCCGAGCCGTGACACCGCCGCCACGCGGCAGCATGCGTGGCTTCTGGACTGTCAGGTCTCAGACCAAAGGTCTGCTCTGTGGGAGCCGACACGCTGGAGGAAACCTTGAGAGTCTGAGAGGGGAGGGAGTTCCAGAAGAAGGCCAGGATGTCATTTTGAGGGAGTATGTGACCAGAACTCCTCCCGTTGCTTTTGGGGTTCTATGGGCTACACGTAGGAATCTTTGGTGGTGGCACCTGATGTTCGGGGATCCGGAGTCACACCCAGACCTGCTCCACAGGCCTCCTTTTACTTTTCTCTTCGGATTCATTTTTTTTTTTTTTTTTTTTTGAGACAGAGTCTCGGTTTGTTGCCCAGGCTAGAGTGAGTGCCGTGGCGTCAGCCTAGCTCACAGCAACTTCAAACTCCTGGGCTCGAGTGATCCTTCTGCCTCAGCCTCCCGGGTAGCTGGGACTGCAGGCATGCGCCACCATGCCCCGCTAATTTTTTATATATATATCAGTTGGCCAATTAATTTCTTTCTATTTATAGTAGAGACGGGGTCTCGCTCTTGCTCAGGCTGGTTTTGAACTCCTGACCTTGAGCAATCCGCCCGCCTCGGCCTCCCAAGAGCTAGGATTACAGGCGTGAGCCACAGCGCCCGGCCGGATTCATTATTTTTAAAAAGTGTCTCTTATCTCTATTATTGCATTTACTTTTCTCTCTCTTTTCAAGCAGATGATGGGAGTCCAAGTATTAAGGTGACATGTGTTGCCCGTGCCCCCCTCCCCCCCCCGTGTTCTTATTCATTTACCCCTCATGTTGTTCCAGCATATTGTGGGGGCACCAATGTTAAGGACGGGTGCGTTGCCCTCTCCCAGCCTCCCCCCTCGGGTCAGAGCTTCAAGTGCGCCCATCCCCCAGTCGGTGCGTACCCACCCCATTCCTAATGGATGTGTATGCCCATCCCCTCCCCCCACCCGCCCGACACCCACCCGAAGAAGGTGATTCCTCTGTGTCCACTTAGGTGTCCATCGGTTCGTACCCATTTGCTGGTGAGCGCGAGCACGTGGTGCTCGTGTGTCCATTCTTGGGATACTTGGCTTACTGGAACGGGTTCCAGCTCTGGCCAGGAGAACCACGAGAGGTGCCCCCTCACCGCTGCTCCTCATAGCCGAATAGCACTCCGTGGTGTCCACGCGCCACATTTTATTTACCCACTCGTGGGTCGATGGGCACTCGGGTGGCTTCCAGGTCTTTGCGATTGTGACTTGTGCCCTGACACTAACCCTAACCCTTACCCAGCCCGTCTCCTCCACGGCCCCTGCCTGACTGACTCCTTCCCGCCCGGCCTATCACCTGTCACCGTCCTCTGCCCCTGCCTGACACGCTCCTCCCCGCCCGGGCCGTCACCGTCCTCGGCCCCTGCCTGACGGGGCTCCTCCGTCGCCTGGGCCTTCCAAGGGCTTGGTGTGGACGCTGGTTCCAGGACGCCCTCCCAGGAACCCGGTAGCAGGGCGGCCGCAGCGTCTCGCGCAACCCAACCGTCCGCCGGCTGGCCGCCGTGGCTAAGTGGCCTGCGGGGGACGTGCTCCCGCTGTGCCGTGGGGGCCCAGCCTGGTGTCTTCTCTGAGGCCCCGCGGCTGCCGCTCCCCGCAAGGGGAGAGCCGCGGAGGTGGGGACCGCCTCCTCATGGGGACGTACACCCAGCTCTCCACGTCGGATTCCGGGGCTCTCTGTCCTGCCAGAAGGCCCAGCTGGCCTGCGGGTCCTCAGAGTGGCAAAAACATCCGAAAACTGAGATTGAGGGTCCGGTGGGTGTCTGCACTTTTGTGCTGGGCACCCCAGGGAGGCCCGGGGGCTGGCTGGACAACGCGGTCTGCTGGGCTGGGGGGGGGGTTTGGAGGAGCAACTGATGCCCTTTGCACTTTGGGTAGCAAGTGTCTGAGGTGTCTCTGGGCCCTGTGCCATGTGGGGGCGGGGGCGGAGGCGGGGTGGGAGGAGGAGGAGGAGGAGGAGGAGGAGGAGGAGGTGGGAAGGGCCGTGGCCTGCAGTCGTGTTCCCCGGGGTGGCACAGCATGTGGCTTCTTCCACGGGCTGCTTGGCCTGGGCTCCCTGCACCTGGGCCTTTGGAGGACTGGCCCTGTGCTTGCCAACACTTCCTGCAGGGACCCAGAGCTGGGAGGTTGCATCTCTCAGCCCTGGGTCGGGCAGAGCCCCAGCGGGCCATGCCCACAACCTCTCTCAGCAGGGGTCCCCCAGAAGGCTCCTTTGGGACCAGGATTCTCTTGCGGGTGACTCTTTAAGGTCTGGCCCCTGGATGGAGGGGCACCAGGAGTAGAGGAGCAGGAAGGGGAAGGGGGTGGCCATGCGAGGGGACACTTTCAGGCCAAGTCCCAGCTTCAGTCTGATCCTCCTGGGAACCCCGGGGTGGACATCACACCTCCTGGTTGCCCCGCTCTGAGACAAGGAGCCGGGCTTCGCATTCCCACAGCAGCCAGTCGTGGGCTGAGGACACCTGGGGCGTTGGGAACTCCCTGGCTTCTCCTTGGTTTAACATCTGGAGCTGCTTGTGAATCGTGCCGCCACACACACCCGAGTGCAGGTGTCTTCTGCACAGACTGCGGGCCTCGCTCTTCTGAATGCCGCTAGCTCGCGACCCACCCACGGGTGAACCTGGTCAGGGTACTTTCTCTCAGGGGCAGACTCTGATCCGGGCGGGCTACCGGTGTCTCTGTTTGCTCCTTTCTTTCTTCCACTTCGGGAAAGGCTTCCTTACTGGGTGTGGAAATCTCCTATGCCTTTCCTCGCCTATTCTGTCAGCTCTAAAATTCTCTTTCGGTTGCCACCCTCACAGATGGATTAGGAAACTCTTTGCGGTGCACTCATTAGTGAAATGACCTCAATGACGCTGGAATCCAATATCTAATCGCCAATTTTTAGCGAGTCCACACGCCAGGGTGGTCGGGGTCCAATGCAGCCCCGGCCAGGCCCAGGCCCCTTGGACTGGGCCACAGGAGGACACAGAGGAGGGTCCCGGCCCCCACGGTAGGTAGAGGTGCGGGCAGTTCTCCAAGGGCTTGGGTGTTTTCCAGAGGGAGGAGATGGAGGGGACTGATTTCTTCAGCGCCCCACAAACCACGCCACCCCACCCCACCCATGGGACACATCCCGAGAGAGAGAGAGACGCCCCATACACTGGCTCCCCTCCCCCGTGCGCTGTGCCCCAGCCCTGGCCCGGGGGAATAGGCGGCCGCCGGGCCACAGGGTGGGGGGCGCAGCTGAAAGGGGTTGTGGGGGAGGGCCGCCCCTGGCTGGGGTCAAAGGGCGAGCGCCCCGCCCCTCCCGCCCGTGCGCAGTCAGCGGCCCCGGCGCGCTGGGGGTGGGGGGCGGGGAGGTGAAGGAGGCCAGGCGAGGAGAGGAGGGGGGCTGGAAGGGCTCCACCTTGGCGGGTCCAGCCGTGGAGGCGCATCTTGTGTGAGTGTGAGTGAGTGAGTGCGTGTGAGTGTGAGTGTGTGTGTATACAGAGACAGCCCCCAACCCCGGCCCGCCGCTCCCTGCCCGCCCCGCCTGTCACCCCCGTCCCTCGGAGCCCGCGGGACGCGGCCTGCGAACTCAACAGGCCCGACCCGGCGCGGGGCCTGGGGCGGGAGGAGGCGGCGGGGAAGCGCAGAGAGGCTCGGCTTCTTGAGCGGGGCAGGGGCGCCCTCCGCCGTCCACGGCCACACCACCCCGAACGCGCCCGATCCCGTCTGGTCTCGGAAGCTAAGCAGGGTCGGGCCTGGTTAGAACTTGGATGGGAGACCGCCCGGGAATACCGGGTGCCGTAGGCTTCTTCTTTTTTTTTTTTTTTGCTTCTGGTTCTGTCGCGTTTCTGGGAGTGCGGGGGCGGCCCGGGGTGGGGGTGACCCCCACCCTCAGCGCCCGCCGGCCGCGGTGCCTGGCGCCCCAGCCCGCACCGTGGGGCCTCCTCTTGTCCCGAGCCGTGACACCGCCGCCACGCGGCAGCATGCGTGGCTTCTGGACTGTCAGGTCTCAGACCAAAGGTCTGCTCTGTGGGAGCCGACACGCTGGAGGAAACCTTGAGAGTCTGAGAGGGGAGGGAGTTCCAGAAGAAGGCCAGGATGTCATTTTGAGGGAGTATGTGACCAGAACTCCTCCCGTTGCTTTTGGGGTTCTATGGGCTACACGTAGGAATCTTTGGTGGTGGCACCTGATGTTCGGGGATCCGGAGTCACACCCAGACCTGCTCCACAGGCCTCCTTTTACTTTTCTCTTCGGATTCATTTTTTTTTTTTTTTTTTTTTGAGACAGAGTCTCGGTTTGTTGCCCAGGCTAGAGTGAGTGCCGTGGCGTCAGCCTAGCTCACAGCAACTTCAAACTCCTGGGCTCGAGTGATCCTTCTGCCTCAGCCTCCCGGGTAGCTGGGACTGCAGGCATGCGCCACCATGCCCCGCTAATTTTTTATATATATATCAGTTGGCCAATTAATTTCTTTCTATTTATAGTAGAGACGGGGTCTCGCTCTTGCTCAGGCTGGTTTTGAACTCCTGACCTTGAGCAATCCGCCCGCCTCGGCCTCCCAAGAGCTAGGATTACAGGCGTGAGCCACAGCGCCCGGCCGGATTCATTATTTTTAAAAAGTGTCTCTTATCTCTATTATTGCATTTACTTTTCTCTCTCTTTTCAAGCAGATGATGGGAGTCCAAGTATTAAGGTGACATGTGTTGCCCGTGCCCCCCTCCCCCCCCCGTGTTCTTATTCATTTACCCCTCATGTTGTTCCAGCATATTGTGGGGGCACCAATGTTAAGGACGGGTGCGTTGCCCTCTCCCAGCCTCCCCCCTCGGGTCAGAGCTTCAAGTGCGCCCATCCCCCAGTCGGTGCGTACCCACCCCATTCCTAATGGATGTGTATGCCCATCCCCTCCCCCCACCCGCCCGACACCCACCCGAAGAAGGTGATTCCTCTGTGTCCACTTAGGTGTCCATCGGTTCGTACCCATTTGCTGGTGAGCGCGAGCACGTGGTGCTCGTGTGTCCATTCTTGGGATACTTGGCTTACTGGAACGGGTTCCAGCTCTGGCCAGGAGAACCACGAGAGGTGCCCCCTCACCGCTGCTCCTCATAGCCGAATAGCACTCCGTGGTGTCCACGCGCCACATTTTATTTACCCACTCGTGGGTCGATGGGCACTCGGGTGGCTTCCAGGTCTTTGCGATTGTGACTTGTGCCCTGACACTAACCCTAACCCTTACCCAGCCCGTCTCCTCCACGGCCCCTGCCTGACTGACTCCTTCCCGCCCGGCCTATCACCTGTCACCGTCCTCTGCCCCTGCCTGACACGCTCCTCCCCGCCCGGGCCGTCACCGTCCTCGGCCCCTGCCTGACGGGGCTCCTCCGTCGCCTGGGCCTTCCAAGGGCTTGGTGTGGACGCTGGTTCCAGGACGCCCTCCCAGGAACCCGGTAGCAGGGCGGCCGCAGCGTCTCGCGCAACCCAACCGTCCGCCGGCTGGCCGCCGTGGCTAAGTGGCCTGCGGGGGACGTGCTCCCGCTGTGCCGTGGGGGCCCAGCCTGGTGTCTTCTCTGAGGCCCCGCGGCTGCCGCTCCCCGCAAGGGGAGAGCCGCGGAGGTGGGGACCGCCTCCTCATGGGGACGTACACCCAGCTCTCCACGTCGGATTCCGGGGCTCTCTGTCCTGCCAGAAGGCCCAGCTGGCCTGCGGGTCCTCAGAGTGGCAAAAACATCCGAAAACTGAGATTGAGGGTCCGGTGGGTGTCTGCACTTTTGTGCTGGGCACCCCAGGGAGGCCCGGGGGCTGGCTGGACAACGCGGTCTGCTGGGCTGGGGGGGGGGTTTGGAGGAGCAACTGATGCCCTTTGCACTTTGGGTAGCAAGTGTCTGAGGTGTCTCTGGGCCCTGTGCCATGTGGGGGCGGGGGCGGAGGCGGGGTGGGAGGAGGAGGAGGAGGAGGAGGAGGAGGAGGAGGTGGGAAGGGCCGTGGCCTGCAGTCGTGTTCCCCGGGGTGGCACAGCATGTGGCTTCTTCCACGGGCTGCTTGGCCTGGGCTCCCTGCACCTGGGCCTTTGGAGGACTGGCCCTGTGCTTGCCAACACTTCCTGCAGGGACCCAGAGCTGGGAGGTTGCATCTCTCAGCCCTGGGTCGGGCAGAGCCCCAGCGGGCCATGCCCACAACCTCTCTCAGCAGGGGTCCCCCAGAAGGCTCCTTTGGGACCAGGATTCTCTTGCGGGTGACTCTTTAAGGTCTGGCCCCTGGATGGAGGGGCACCAGGAGTAGAGGAGCAGGAAGGGGAAGGGGGTGGCCATGCGAGGGGACACTTTCAGGCCAAGTCCCAGCTTCAGTCTGATCCTCCTGGGAACCCCGGGGTGGACATCACACCTCCTGGTTGCCCCGCTCTGAGACAAGGAGCCGGGCTTCGCATTCCCACAGCAGCCAGTCGTGGGCTGAGGACACCTGGGGCGTTGGGAACTCCCTGGCTTCTCCTTGGTTTAACATCTGGAGCTGCTTGTGAATCGTGCCGCCACACACACCCGAGTGCAGGTGTCTTCTGCACAGACTGCGGGCCTCGCTCTTCTGAATGCCGCTAGCTCGCGACCCACCCACGGGTGAACCTGGTCAGGGTACTTTCTCTCAGGGGCAGACTCTGATCCGGGCGGGCTACCGGTGTCTCTGTTTGCTCCTTTCTTTCTTCCACTTCGGGAAAGGCTTCCTTACTGGGTGTGGAAATCTCCTATGCCTTTCCTCGCCTATTCTGTCAGCTCTAAAATTCTCTTTCGGTTGCCACCCTCACAGATGGATTAGGAAACTCTTTGCGGTGCACTCATTAGTGAAATGACCTCAATGACGCTGGAATCCAATATCTAATCGCCAATTTTTAGCGAGTCCACACGCCAGGGTGGTCGGGGTCCAATGCAGCCCCGGCCAGGCCCAGGCCCCTTGGACTGGGCCACAGGAGGACACAGAGGAGGGTCCCGGCCCCCACGGTAGGTAGAGGTGCGGGCAGTTCTCCAAGGGCTTGGGTGTTTTCCAGAGGGAGGAGATGGAGGGGACTGATTTCTTCAGCGCCCCACAAACCACGCCACCCCACCCCACCCATGGGACACATCCCGAGAGAGAGAGAGACGCCCCATACACTGGCTCCCCTCCCCCGTGCGCTGTGCCCCAGCCCTGGCCCGGGGGAATAGGCGGCCGCCGGGCCACAGGGTGGGGGGCGCAGCTGAAAGGGGTTGTGGGGGAGGGCCGCCCCTGGCTGGGGTCAAAGGGCGAGCGCCCCGCCCCTCCCGCCCGTGCGCAGTCAGCGGCCCCGGCGCGCTGGGGGTGGGGGGCGGGGAGGTGAAGGAGGCCAGGCGAGGAGAGGAGGGGGGCTGGAAGGGCTCCACCTTGGCGGGTCCAGCCGTGGAGGCGCATCTTGTGTGAGTGTGAGTGAGTGAGTGCGTGTGAGTGTGAGTGTGTGTGTATACAGAGACAGCCCCCAACCCCGGCCCGCCGCTCCCTGCCCGCCCCGCCTGTCACCCCCGTCCCTCGGAGCCCGCGGGACGCGGCCTGCGAACTCAACAGGCCCGACCCGGCGCGGGGCCTGGGGCGGGAGGAGGCGGCGGGGAAGCGCAGAGAGGCTCGGCTTCTTGAGCGGGGCAGGGGCGCCCTCCGCCGTCCACGGCCACACCACCCCGAACGCGCCCGATCCCGTCTGGTCTCGGAAGCTAAGCAGGGTCGGGCCTGGTTAGAACTTGGATGGGAGACCGCCCGGGAATACCGGGTGCCGTAGGCTTCTTCTTTTTTTTTTTTTTTGCTTCTGGTTCTGTCGCGTTTCTGGGAGTGCGGGGGCGGCCCGGGGTGGGGGTGACCCCCACCCTCAGCGCCCGCCGGCCGCGGTGCCTGGCGCCCCAGCCCGCACCGTGGGGCCTCCTCTTGTCCCGAGCCGTGACACCGCCGCCACGCGGCAGCATGCGTGGCTTCTGGACTGTCAGGTCTCAGACCAAAGGTCTGCTCTGTGGGAGCCGACACGCTGGAGGAAACCTTGAGAGTCTGAGAGGGGAGGGAGTTCCAGAAGAAGGCCAGGATGTCATTTTGAGGGAGTATGTGACCAGAACTCCTCCCGTTGCTTTTGGGGTTCTATGGGCTACACGTAGGAATCTTTGGTGGTGGCACCTGATGTTCGGGGATCCGGAGT
The DNA here is from genome assembly GCF_040939455.1 of Microcebus murinus. Lineage (NCBI taxonomy): Eukaryota > Metazoa > Chordata > Mammalia > Primates > Cheirogaleidae > Microcebus > Microcebus murinus. The sequence continues at coordinate 1,707,817 of NC_134116.1, read as the reverse complement.
CACACCCAGACCTGCTCCACAGGCCTCCTTTTACTTTTCTCTTCGGATTCATTTTTTTTTTTTTTTTTTTTGAGACAGAGTCTCGGTTTGTTGCCCAGGCTAGAGTGAGTGCCGTGGCGTCAGCCTAGCTCACAGCAACTTCAAACTCCTGGGCTCGAGTGATCCTTCTGCCTCAGCCTCCCGGGTAGCTGGGACTGCAGGCATGCGCCACCATGCCCCGCTAATTTTTTATATATATATCAGTTGGCCAATTAATTTCTTTCTATTTATAGTAGAGACGGGGTCTCGCTCTTGCTCAGGCTGGTTTTGAACTCCTGACCTTGAGCAATCCGCCCGCCTCGGCCTCCCAAGAGCTAGGATTACAGGCGTGAGCCACAGCGCCCGGCCGGATTCATTATTTTTAAAAAGTGTCTCTTATCTCTATTATTGCATTTACTTTTCTCTCTCTTTTCAAGCAGATGATGGGAGTCCAAGTATTAAGGTGACATGTGTTGCCCGTGCCCCCCTCCCCCCCCCGTGTTCTTATTCATTTACCCCTCATGTTGTTCCAGCATATTGTGGGGGCACCAATGTTAAGGACGGGTGCGTTGCCCTCTCCCAGCCTCCCCCCTCGGGTCAGAGCTTCAAGTGCGCCCATCCCCCAGTCGGTGCGTACCCACCCCATTCCTAATGGATGTGTATGCCCATCCCCTCCCCCCACCCGCCCGACACCCACCCGAAGAAGGTGATTCCTCTGTGTCCACTTAGGTGTCCATCGGTTCGTACCCATTTGCTGGTGAGCGCGAGCACGTGGTGCTCGTGTGTCCATTCTTGGGATACTTGGCTTACTGGAACGGGTTCCAGCTCTGGCCAGGAGAACCACGAGAGGTGCCCCCTCACCGCTGCTCCTCATAGCCGAATAGCACTCCGTGGTGTCCACGCGCCACATTTTATTTACCCACTCGTGGGTCGATGGGCACTCGGGTGGCTTCCAGGTCTTTGCGATTGTGACTTGTGCCCTGACACTAACCCTAACCCTTACCCAGCCCGTCTCCTCCACGGCCCCTGCCTGACTGACTCCTTCCCGCCCGGCCTATCACCTGTCACCGTCCTCTGCCCCTGCCTGACACGCTCCTCCCCGCCCGGGCCGTCACCGTCCTCGGCCCCTGCCTGACGGGGCTCCTCCGTCGCCTGGGCCTTCCAAGGGCTTGGTGTGGACGCTGGTTCCAGGACGCCCTCCCAGGAACCCGGTAGCAGGGCGGCCGCAGCGTCTCGCGCAACCCAACCGTCCGCCGGCTGGCCGCCGTGGCTAAGTGGCCTGCGGGGGACGTGCTCCCGCTGTGCCGTGGGGGCCCAGCCTGGTGTCTTCTCTGAGGCCCCGCGGCTGCCGCTCCCCGCAAGGGGAGAGCCGCGGAGGTGGGGACCGCCTCCTCATGGGGACGTACACCCAGCTCTCCACGTCGGATTCCGGGGCTCTCTGTCCTGCCAGAAGGCCCAGCTGGCCTGCGGGTCCTCAGAGTGGCAAAAACATCCGAAAACTGAGATTGAGGGTCCGGTGGGTGTCTGCACTTTTGTGCTGGGCACCCCAGGGAGGCCCGGGGGCTGGCTGGACAACGCGGTCTGCTGGGCTGGGGGGGGGTTTGGAGGAGCAACTGATGCCCTTTGCACTTTGGGTAGCAAGTGTCTGAGGTGTCTCTGGGCCCTGTGCCATGTGGGGGCGGGGGCGGAGGCGGGGTGGGAGGAGGAGGAGGAGGAGGAGGAGGAGGAGGAGGTGGGAAGGGCCGTGGCCTGCAGTCGTGTTCCCCGGGGTGGCACAGCATGTGGCTTCTTCCACGGGCTGCTTGGCCTGGGCTCCCTGCACCTGGGCCTTTGGAGGACTGGCCCTGTGCTTGCCAACACTTCCTGCAGGGACCCAGAGCTGGGAGGTTGCATCTCTCAGCCCTGGGTCGGGCAGAGCCCCAGCGGGCCATGCCCACAACCTCTCTCAGCAGGGGTCCCCCAGAAGGCTCCTTTGGGACCAGGATTCTCTTGCGGGTGACTCTTTAAGGTCTGGCCCCTGGATGGAGGGGCACCAGGAGTAGAGGAGCAGGAAGGGGAAGGGGGTGGCCATGCGAGGGGACACTTTCAGGCCAAGTCCCAGCTTCAGTCTGATCCTCCTGGGAACCCCGGGGTGGACATCACACCTCCTGGTTGCCCCGCTCTGAGACAAGGAGCCGGGCTTCGCATTCCCACAGCAGCCAGTCGTGGGCTGAGGACACCTGGGGCGTTGGGAACTCCCTGGCTTCTCCTTGGTTTAACATCTGGAGCTGCTTGTGAATCGTGCCGCCACACACACCCGAGTGCAGGTGTCTTCTGCACAGACTGCGGGCCTCGCTCTTCTGAATGCCGCTAGCTCGCGACCCACCCACGGGTGAACCTGGTCAGGGTACTTTCTCTCAGGGGCAGACTCTGATCCGGGCGGGCTACCGGTGTCTCTGTTTGCTCCTTTCTTTCTTCCACTTCGGGAAAGGCTTCCTTACTGGGTGTGGAAATCTCCTATGCCTTTCCTCGCCTATTCTGTCAGCTCTAAAATTCTCTTTCGGTTGCCACCCTCACAGATGGATTAGGAAACTCTTTGCGGTGCACTCATTAGTGAAATGACCTCAATGACGCTGGAATCCAATATCTAATCGCCAATTTTTAGCGAGTCCACACGCCAGGGTGGTCGGGGTCCAATGCAGCCCCGGCCAGGCCCAGGCCCCTTGGACTGGGCCACAGGAGGACACAGAGGAGGGTCCCGGCCCCCACGGTAGGTAGAGGTGCGGGCAGTTCTCCAAGGGCTTGGGTGTTTTCCAGAGGGAGGAGATGGAGGGGACTGATTTCTTCAGCGCCCCACAAACCACGCCACCCCACCCCACCCATGGGACACATCCCGAGAGAGAGAGAGACGCCCCATACACTGGCTCCCCTCCCCCGTGCGCTGTGCCCCAGCCCTGGCCCGGGGGAATAGGCGGCCGCCGGGCCACAGGGTGGGGGGCGCAGCTGAAAGGGGTTGTGGGGGAGGGCCGCCCCTGGCTGGGGTCAAAGGGCGAGCGCCCCGCCCCTCCCGCCCGTGCGCAGTCAGCGGCCCCGGCGCGCTGGGGGTGGGGGGCGGGGAGGTGAAGGAGGCCAGGCGAGGAGAGGAGGGGGGCTGGAAGGGCTCCACCTTGGCGGGTCCAGCCGTGGAGGCGCATCTTGTGTGAGTGTGAGTGAGTGAGTGCGTGTGAGTGTGAGTGTGTGTGTATACAGAGACAGCCCCCAACCCCGGCCCGCCGCTCCCTGCCCGCCCCGCCTGTCACCCCCGTCCCTCGGAGCCCGCGGGACCCGGCCGGCGAACTCAACAGGCCCGACCCGGCGCGGGGCCTGGGGCGGGAGGAGGCGGCGGGGAAGCGCAGAGAGGCTCGGCTTCTTGAGCGGGGCAGGGGCGCCCTCCGCCGTCCACGGCCACACCACCCCGAACGCGCCCGATCCCGTCTGGTCTCGGAAGCTAAGCAGGGTCGGGCCTGGTTAGAACTTGGATGGGAGACCGCCCGGGAATACCGGGTGCCGTAGGCTTCTTCTTTTTTTTTTTTTTTGCCTCTGGTTCTGTCGCGTTTCTGGGAGTGCGGGGGCGGCCCGGGGTGGGGGTGACCCCCACCCTCAGCGCCCGCCGGCCGCGGTGCCTGGCGCCCCAGCCCGCACCGTGGGGCCTCCTCTTGTCCCGAGCCGTGACACCGCCGCCACGCGGCAGCATGCGTGGCTTCTGGACTGTCAGGTCTCAGACCAAAGGTCTGCTCTGTGGGAGCCGACACGCTGGAGGAAACCTTGAGAGTCTGAGAGGGGAGGGAGTTCCAGAAGAAGGCCAGGATGTCATTTTGAGGGAGTATGTGACCAGAACTCCTCCCGTTGCTTTTGGGGTTCTATGGGCTACACGTAGGAATCTTTGGTGGTGGCACCTGATGTTCGGGGATCCGGAGTCACACCCAGACCTGCTCCACAGGCCTCCTTTTACTTTTCTCTTCGGATTCATTTTTTTTTTTTTTTTTTTTTTGAGACAGAGTCTCGGTTTGTTGCCCAGGCTAGAGTGAGTGCCGTGGCGTCAGCCTAGCTCACAGCAACTTCAAACTCCTGGGCTCGAGTGATCCTTCTGCCTCAGCCTCCCGGGTAGCTGGGACTGCAGGCATGCGCCACCATGCCCCGCTAATTTTTTATATATATATCAGTTGGCCAATTAATTTCTTTCTATTTATAGTAGAGACGGGGTCTCGCTCTTGCTCAGGCTGGTTTTGAACTCCTGACCTTGAGCAATCCGCCCGCCTCGGCCTCCCAAGAGCTAGGATTACAGGCGTGAGCCACAGCGCCCGGCCGGATTCATTATTTTTAAAAAGTGTCTCTTATCTCTATTATTGCATTTACTTTTCTCTCTCTTTTCAAGCAGATGATGGGAGTCCAAGTATTAAGGTGACATGTGTTGCCCGTGCCCCCCTCCCCCCCCCGTGTTCTTATTCATTTACCCCTCATGTTGTTCCAGCATATTGTGGGGGCACCAATGTTAAGGACGGGTGCGTTGCCCTCTCCCAGCCTCCCCCCTCGGGTCAGAGCTTCAAGTGCGCCCATCCCCCAGTCGGTGCGTACCCACCCCATTCCTAATGGATGTGTATGCCCATCCCCTCCCCCCACCCGCCCGACACCCACCCGAAGAAGGTGATTCCTCTGTGTCCACTTAGGTGTCCATCGGTTCGTACCCATTTGCTGGTGAGCGCGAGCACGTGGTGCTCGTGTGTCCATTCTTGGGATACTTGGCTTACTGGAACGGGTTCCAGCTCTGGCCAGGAGAACCACGAGAGGTGCCCCCTCACCGCTGCTCCTCATAGCCGAATAGCACTCCGTGGTGTCCACGCGCCACATTTTATTTACCCACTCGTGGGTCGATGGGCACTCGGGTGGCTTCCAGGTCTTTGCGATTGTGACTTGTGCCCTGACACTAACCCTAACCCTTACCCAGCCCGTCTCCTCCACGGCCCCTGCCTGACTGACTCCTTCCCGCCCGGCCTATCACCTGTCACCGTCCTCTGCCCCTGCCTGACACGCTCCTCCCCGCCCGGGCCGTCACCGTCCTCGGCCCCTGCCTGACGGGGCTCCTCCGTCGCCTGGGCCTTCCAAGGGCTTGGTGTGGACGCTGGTTCCAGGACGCCCTCCCAGGAACCCGGTAGCAGGGCGGCCGCAGCGTCTCGCGCAACCCAACCGTCCGCCGGCTGGCCGCCGTGGCTAAGTGGCCTGCGGGGGACGTGCTCCCGCTGTGCCGTGGGGGCCCAGCCTGGTGTCTTCTCTGAGGCCCCGCGGCTGCCGCTCCCCGCAAGGGGAGAGCCGCGGAGGTGGGGACCGCCTCCTCATGGGGACGTACACCCAGCTCTCCACGTCGGATTCCGGGGCTCTCTGTCCTGCCAGAAGGCCCAGCTGGCCTGCGGGTCCTCAGAGTGGCAAAAACATCCGAAAACTGAGATTGAGGGTCCGGTGGGTGTCTGCACTTTTGTGCTGGGCACCCCAGGGAGGCCCGGGGGCTGGCTGGACAACGCGGTCTGCTGGGCTGGGGGGGGGGGGTTTGGAGGAGCAACTGATGCCCTTTGCACTTTGGGTAGCAAGTGTCTGAGGTGTCTCTGGGCCCTGTGCCATGTGGGGGCGGGGGCGGAGGCGGGGTGGGAGGAGGAGGAGGAGGAGGAGGAGGAGGAGGAGGAGGAGGAGGAGGTGGGAAGGGCCGTGGCCTGCAGTCGTGTTCCCCGGGGTGGCACAGCATGTGGCTTCTTCCACGGGATGCTTGGCCTGGGCTCCCTGCACCTGGGCCTTTGGAGGACTGGCCCTGTGCTTGCCAACACTTCCTGCAGGGACCCAGAGCTGGGAGGTTGCATCTCTCAGCCCTGGGTCGGGCAGAGCCCCAGCGGGCCATGCCCACAACCTCTCTCAGCAGGGGTCCCCCAGAAGGCTCCTTTGGGACCAGGATTCTCTTGCGGGTGACTCTTTAAGGTCTGGCCCCTGGATGGAGGGGCACCAGGAGTAGAGGAGCAGGAAGGGGAAGGGGGTGGCCATGCGAGGGGACACTTTCAGGCCAAGTCCCAGCTTCAGTCTGATCCTCCTGGGAACCCCGGGGTGGACATCACACCTCCTGGTTGCCCCGCTCTGAGACAAGGAGCCGGGCTTCGCATTCCCACAGCAGCCAGTCGTGGGCTGAGGACACCTGGGGCGTTGGGAACTCCCTGGCTTCTCCTTGGTTTAACATCTGGAGCTGCTTGTGAATCGTGCCGCCACACACACCCGAGTGCAGGTGTCTTCTGCACAGACTGCGGGCCTCGCTCTTCTGAATGCCGCTAGCTCGCGACCCACCCACGGGTGAACCTGGTCAGGGTACTTTCTCTCAGGGGCAGACTCTGATCCGGGCGGGCTACCGGTGTCTCTGTTTGCTCCTTTCTTTCTTCCACTTCGGGAAAGGCTTCCTTACTGGGTGTGGAAATCTCCTATGCCTTTCCTCGCCTATTCTGTCAGCTCTAAAATTCTCTTTCGGTTGCCACCCTCACAGATGGATTAGGAAACTCTTTGCGGTGCACTCATTAGTGAAATGACCTCAATGACGCTGGAATCCAATATCTAATCGCCAATTTTTAGCGAGTCCACACGCCAGGGTGGTCGGGGTCCAATGCAGCCCCGGCCAGGCCCAGGCCCCTTGGACTGGGCCACAGGAGGACACAGAGGAGGGTCCCGGCCCCCACGGTAGGTAGAGGTGCGGGCAGTTCTCCAAGGGCTTGGGTGTTTTCCAGAGGGAGGAGATGGAGGGGACTGATTTCTTCAGCGCCCCACAAACCACGCCACCCCACCCCACCCATGGGACACATCCCGAGAGAGAGAGAGACGCCCCATACACTGGCTCCCCTCCCCCGTGCGCTGTGCCCCAGCCCTGGCCCGGGGGAATAGGCGGCCGCCGGGCCACAGGGTGGGGGGCGCAGCTGAAAGGGGTTGTGGGGGAGGGCCGCCCCTGGCTGGGGTCAAAGGGTGAGCGCCCCGCCCCTCCCGCCCGTGCGCAGTCAGCGGCCCCGGCGCGCTGGGGGTGGGGGGCGGGGAGGTGAAGGAGGCCAGGCGAGGAGAGGAGGGGGGCTGGAAGGGCTCCACCTTGGCGGGTCCAGCCGTGGAGGCGCATCTTGTGTGAGTGTGAGTGAGTGAGTGCGTGTGAGTGTGAGTGTGTGTGTATACAGAGACAGCCCCCAACCCCGGCCCGCCGCTCCCTGCCCGCCCCGCCTGTCACCCCCGTCCCTCGGAGCCCGCGGGACGCGGCCCGCGAACTCAACAGGCCCGACCCGGCGCGGGGCCTGGGGCGGGAGGAGGCGGCGGGGAAGCGCAGAGAGGCTCGGCTTCTTGAGCGGGGCAGGGGCGCCCTCCGCCGTCCACGGCCACACCACCCCGAACGCGCCCGATCCCGTCTGGTCTCGGAAGCTAAGCAGGGTCGGGCCTGGTTAGAACTTGGATGGGAGACCGCCCGGGAATACCGGGTGCCGTAGGCTTCTTCTTTTTTTTTTTTTTTGCCTCTGGTTCTGTCGCGTTTCTGGGAGTGCGGGGGCGGCCCGGGGTGGGGGTGACCCCCACCCTCAGCGCCCGCCGGCCGCGGTGCCTGGCGCCCCAGCCCGCACCGTGGGGCCTCCTCTTGTCCCGAGCCGTGACACCGCCGCCACGCGGCAGCATGCGTGGCTTCTGGACTGTCAGGTCTCAGACCAAAGGTCTGCTCTGTGGGAGCCGACACGCTGGAGGAAACCTTGAGAGTCTGAGAGGGGAGGGAGTTCCAGAAGAAGGCCAGGATGTCATTTTGAGGGAGTATGTGACCAGAACTCCTCCCGTTGCTTTTGGGGTTCTATGGGCTACACGTAGGAATCTTTGGTGGTGGCACCTGATGTTCGGGGATCCGGAGTCACACCCAGACCTGCTCCACAGGCCTCCTTTTACTTTTCTCTTCGGATTCATTTTTTTTTTTTTTTTTTTGAGACAGAGTCTCGGTTTGTTGCCCAGGCTAGAGTGAGTGCCGTGGCGTCAGCCTAGCTCACAGCAACTTCAAACTCCTGGGCTCGAGTGATCCTTCTGCCTCAGCCTCCCGGGTAGCTGGGACTGCAGGCATGCGCCACCATGCCCCGCTAATTTTTTATATATATATCAGTTGGCCAATTAATTTCTTTCTATTTATAGTAGAGACGGGGTCTCGCTCTTGCTCAGGCTGGTTTTGAACTCCTGACCTTGAGCAATCCGCCCGCCTCGGCCTCCCAAGAGCTAGGATTACAGGCGTGAGCCACAGCGCCCGGCCGGATTCATTATTTTTAAAAAGTGTCTCTTATCTCTATTATTGCATTTACTTTTCTCTCTCTTTTCAAGCAGATGATGGGAGTCCAAGTATTAAGGTGACATGTGTTGCCCGTGCCCCCCTCCCCCCCCGTGTTCTTATTCATTTACCCCTCATGTTGTTCCAGCATATTGTGGGGGCACCAATGTTAAGGACGGGTGCGTTGCCCTCTCCCAGCCTCCCCCCTCGGGTCAGAGCTTCAAGTGCGCCCATCCCCCAGTCGGTGCGTACCCACCCCATTCCTAATGGATGTGTATGCCCATCCCCTCCCCCCACCCGCCCGACACCCACCCGAAGAAGGTGATTCCTCTGTGTCCACTTAGGTGTCCATCGGTTCGTACCCATTTGCTGGTGAGCGCGAGCACGTGGTGCTCGTGTGTCCATTCTTGGGATACTTGGCTTACTGGAACGGGTTCCAGCTCTGGCCAGGAGAACCACGAGAGGTGCCCCCTCACCGCTGCTCCTCATAGCCGAATAGCACTCCGTGGTGTCCACGCGCCACATTTTATTTACCCACTCGTGGGTCGATGGGCACTCGGGTGGCTTCCAGGTCTTTGCGATTGTGACTTGTGCCCTGACACTAACCCTAACCCTTACCCAGCCCGTCTCCTCCACGGCCCCTGCCTGACTGACTCCTTCCCGCCCGGCCTATCACCTGTCACCGTCCTCTGCCCCTGCCTGACACGCTCCTCCCCGCCCGGGCCGTCACCGTCCTCGGCCCCTGCCTGACGGGGCTCCTCCGTCGCCTGGGCCTTCCAAGGGCTTGGTGTGGACGCTGGTTCCAGGACGCCCTCCCAGGAACCCGGTAGCAGGGCGGCCGCAGCGTCTCGCGCAACCCAACCGTCCGCCGGCTGGCCGCCGTGGCTAAGTGGCCTGCGGGGGACGTGCTCCCGCTGTGCCGTGGGGGCCCAGCCTGGTGTCTTCTCTGAGGCCCCGCGGCTGCCGCTCCCCGCAAGGGGAGAGCCGCGGAGGTGGGGACCGCCTCCTCATGGGGACGTACACCCAGCTCTCCACGTCGGATTCCGGGGCTCTCTGTCCTGCCAGAAGGCCCAGCTGGCCTGCGGGTCCTCAGAGTGGCAAAAACATCCGAAAACTGAGATTGAGGGTCCGGTGGGTGTCTGCACTTTTGTGCTGGGCACCCCAGGGAGGCCCGGGAGCTGGCTGGACAACGCGGTCTGCTGGGCTGGGGGGGGGGGTTTGGAGGAGCAACTGATGCCCTTTGCACTTTGGGTAGCAAGTGTCTGAGGTGTCTCTGGGCCCTGTGCCATGTGGGGGCGGGGGCGGAGGCGGGGTGGGAGGAGGAGGAGGAGGAGGAGGAGGAGGAGGAGGAGGAGGAGGAGGTGGGAAGGGCCGTGGCCTGCAGTCGTGTTCCCCGGGGTGGCACAGCATGTGGCTTCTTCCACGGGATGCTTGGCCTGGGCTCCCTGCACCTGGGCCTTTGGAGGACTGGCCCTGTGCTTGCCAACACTTCCTGCAGGGACCCAGAGCTGGGAGGTTGCATCTCTCAGCCCTGGGTCGGGCAGAGCCCCAGCGGGCCATGCCCACAACCTCTCTCAGCAGGGGTCCCCCAGAAGGCTCCTTTGGGACCAGGATTCTCTTGCGGGTGACTCTTTAAGGTCTGGCCCCTGGATGGAGGGGCACCAGGAGTAGAGGAGCAGGAAGGGGAAGGGGGTGGCCATGCGAGGGGACACTTTCAGGCCAAGTCCCAGCTTCAGTCTGATCCTCCTGGGAACCCCGGGGTGGACATCACACCTCCTGGTTGCCCCGCTCTGAGACAAGGAGCCGGGCTTCGCATTCCCACAGCAGCCAGTCGTGGGCTGAGGACACCTGGGGCGTTGGGAACTCCCTGGCTTCTCCTTGGTTTAACATCTGGAGCTGCTTGTGAATCGTGCCGCCACACACACCCGAGTGCAGGTGTCTTCTGCACAGACTGCGGGCCTCGCTCTTCTGAATGCCGCTAGCTCGCGACCCACCCACGGGTGAACCTGGTCAGGGTACTTTCTCTCAGGGGCAGACTCTGATCCGGGCGGGCTACCGGTGTCTCTGTTTGCTCCTTTCTTTCTTCCACTTCGGGAAAGGCTTCCTTACTGGGTGTGGAAATCTCCTATGCCTTTCCTCGCCTATTCTGTCAGCTCTAAAATTCTCTTTCGGTTGCCACCCTCACAGATGGATTAGGAAACTCTTTGCGGTGCACTCATTAGTGAAATGACCTCAATGACGCTGGAATCCAATATCTAATCGCCAATTTTTAGCGAGTCCACACGCCAGGGTGGTCGGGGTCCAATGCAGCCCCGGCCAGGCCCAGGCCCCTTGGACTGGGCCACAGGAGGACACAGAGGAGGGTCCCGGCCCCCACGGTAGGTAGAGGTGCGGGCAGTTCTCCAAGGGCTTGGGTGTTTTCCAGAGGGAGGAGATGGAGGGGACTGATTTCTTCAGCGCCCCACAAACCACGCCACCCCACCCCACCCATGGGACACATCCCGAGAGAGAGAGAGACGCCCCATACACTGGCTCCCCTCCCCCGTGCGCTGTGCCCCAGCCCTGGCCCGGGGGAATAGGCGGCCGCCAGGCCACAGGGTGGGGGGCGCAGCTGAAAGGGGTTGTGGGGGAGGGCCGCCCCTGGCTGGGGTCAAAGGGCGAGCGCCCCGCCCCTCCCGCCCGTGCGCAGTCAGCGGCCCCGGCGCGCTGGGGGTGGGGGGCGGGGAGGTGAAGGAGGCCAGGCGAGGAGAGGAGGGGGGCTGGAAGGGCTCCACCTTGGCGGGTCCAGCCGTGGAGGCGCATCTTGTGTGAGTGTGAGTGAGTGAGTGCGTGTGAGTGTGAGTGTGTGTGTATACAGAGACAGCCCCCAACCCCGGCCCGCCGCTCCCTGCCCGCCCCGCCTGTCACCCCCGTCCCTCGGAGCCCGCGGGACCCGGCCGGCGAACTCAACAGGCCCGACCCGGCGCGGGGCCTGGGGCGGGAGGAGGCGGCGGGGAAGCGCAGAGAGGCTCGGCTTCTTGAGCGGGGCAGGGGCGCCCTCCGCCGTCCACGGCCACACCACCCCGAACGCGCCCGATCCCGTCTGGTCTCGGAAGCTAAGCAGGGTCGGGCCTGGTTAGAACTTGGATGGGAGACCGCCCGGGAATACCGGGTGCCGTAGGCTTCTTCTTTTTTTTTTTTTTTGCCTCTGGTTCTGTCGCGTTTCTGGGAGTGCGGGGGCGGCCCGGGGTGGGGGTGACCCCCACCCTCAGCGCCCGCCGGCCGCGGTGCCTGGCGCCCCAGCCCGCACCGTGGGGCCTCCTCTTGTCCCGAGCCGTGACACCGCCGCCACGCGGCAGCATGCGTGGCTTCTGGACTGTCAGGTCTCAGACCAAAGGTCTGCTCTGTGGGAGCCGACACGCTGGAGGAAACCTTGAGAGTCTGAGAGGGGAGGGAGTTCCAGAAGAAGGCCAGGATGTCATTTTGAGGGAGTATGTGACCAGAACTCCTCCCGTTGCTTTTGGGGTTCTATGGGCTACACGTAGGAATCTTTGGTGGTGGCACCTGATGTTCGGGGATCCGGAGTCACACCCAGACCTGCTCCACAGGCCTCCTTTTACTTTTCTCTTCGGATTCATTTTTTTTTTTTTTTTTTTTTTGAGACAGAGTCTCGGTTTGTTGCCCAGGCTAGAGTGAGTGCCGTGGCGTCAGCCTAGCTCACAGCAACTTCAAACTCCTGGGCTCGAGTGATCCTTCTGCCTCAGCCTCCCGGGTAGCTGGGACTGCAGGCATGCGCCACCATGCCCCGCTAATTTTTTATATATATATCAGTTGGCCAATTAATTTCTTTCTATTTATAGTAGAGACGGGGTCTCGCTCTTGCTCAGGCTGGTTTTGAACTCCTGACCTTGAGCAATCCGCCCGCCTCGGCCTCCCAAGAGCTAGGATTACAGGCGTGAGCCACAGCGCCCGGCCGGATTCATTATTTTTAAAAAGTGTCTCTTATCTCTATTATTGCATTTACTTTTCTCTCTCTTTTCAAGCAGATGATGGGAGTCCAAGTATTAAGGTGACATGTGTTGCCCGTGCCCCCCTCCCCCCCCCGTGTTCTTATTCATTTACCCCTCATGTTGTTCCAGCATATTGTGGGGGCACCAATGTTAAGGACGGGTGCGTTGCCCTCTCCCAGCCTCCCCCCTCGGGTCAGAGCTTCAAGTGCGCCCATCCCCCAGTCGGTGCGTACCCACCCCATTCCTAATGGATGTGTATGCCCATCCCCTCCCCCCACCCGCCCGACACCCACCCGAAGAAGGTGATTCCTCTGTGTCCACTTAGGTGTCCATCGGTTCGTACCCATTTGCTGGTGAGCGCGAGCACGTGGTGCTCGTGTGTCCATTCTTGGGATACTTGGCTTACTGGAACGGGTTCCAGCTCTGGCCAGGAGAACCACGAGAGGTGCCCCCTCACCGCTGCTCCTCATAGCCGAATAGCACTCCGTGGTGTCCACGCGCCACATTTTATTTACCCACTCGTGGGTCGATGGGCACTCGGGTGGCTTCCAGGTCTTTGCGATTGTGACTTGTGCCCTGACACTAACCCTAACCCTTACCCAGCCCGTCTCCTCCACGGCCCCTGCCTGACTGACTCCTTCCCGCCCGGCCTATCACCTGTCACCGTCCTCTGCCCCTGCCTGACACGCTCCTCCCCGCCCGGGCCGTCACCGTCCTCGGCCCCTGCCTGACGGGGCTCCTCCGTCGCCTGGGCCTTCCAAGGGCTTGGTGTGGACGCTGGTTCCAGGACGCCCTCCCAGGAACCCGGTAGCAGGGCGGCCGCAGCGTCTCGCGCAACCCAACCGTCCGCCGGCTGGCCGCCGTGGCTAAGTGGCCTGCGGGGGACGTGCTCCCGCTGTGCCGTGGGGGCCCAGCCTGGTGTCTTCTCTGAGGCCCCGCGGCTGCCGCTCCCCGCAAGGGGAGAGCCGCGGAGGTGGGGACCGCCTCCTCATGGGGACGTACACCCAGCTCTCCACGTCGGATTCCGGGGCTCTCTGTCCTGCCAGAAGGCCCAGCTGGCCTGCGGGTCCTCAGAGTGGCAAAAACATCCGAAAACTGAGATTGAGGGTCCGGTGGGTGTCTGCACTTTTGTGCTGGGCACCCCAGGGAGGCCCGGGGGCTGGCTGGACAACGCGGTCTGCTGGGCTGGGGGGGGGGTTTGGAGGAGCAACTGATGCCCTTTGCACTTTGGGTAGCAAGTGTCTGAGGTGTCTCTGGGCCCTGTGCCATGTGGGGGCGGGGGCGGAGGCGGGGTGGGAGGAGGAGGAGGAGGAGGAGGAGGAGGAGGAGGTGGGAAGGGCCGTGGCCTGCAGTCGTGTTCCCCGGGGTGGCACAGCATGTGGCTTCTTCCACGGGATGCTTGGCCTGGGCTCCCTGCACCTGGGCCTTTGGAGGACTGGCCCTGTGCTTGCCAACACTTCCTGCAGGGACCCAGAGCTGGGAGGTTGCATCTCTCAGCCCTGGGTCGGGCAGAGCCCCAGCGGGCCATGCCCACAACCTCTCTCAGCAGGGGTCCCCCAGAAGGCTCCTTTGGGACCAGGATTCTCTTGCGGGTGACTCTTTAAGGTCTGGCCCCTGGATGGAGGGGCACCAGGAGTAGAGGAGCAGGAAGGGGAAGGGGGTGGCCATGCGAGGGGACACTTTCAGGCCAAGTCCCAGCTTCAGTCTGATCCTCCTGGGAACCCCGGGGTGGACATCACACCTCCTGGTTGCCCCGCTCTGAGACAAGGAGCCGGGCTTCGCATTCCCACAGCAGCCAGTCGTGGGCTGAGGACACCTGGGGCGTTGGGAACTCCCTGGCTTCTCCTTGGTTTAACATCTGGAGCTGCTTGTGAATCGTGCCGCCACACACACCCGAGTGCAGGTGTCTTCTGCACAGACTGCGGGCCTCGCTCTTCTGAATGCCGCTAGCTCGCGACCCACCCACGGGTGAACCTGGTCAGGGTACTTTCTCTCAGGGGCAGACTCTGATCCGGGCGGGCTACCGGTGTCTCTGTTTGCTCCTTTCTTTCTTCCACTTCGGGAAAGGCTTCCTTACTGGGTGTGGAAATCTCCTATGCCTTTCCTCGCCTATTCTGTCAGCTCTAAAATTCTCTTTCGGTTGCCACCCTCACAGATGGATTAGGAAACTCTTTGCGGTGCACTCATTAGTGAAATGACCTCAATGACGCTGGAATCCAATATCTAATCGCCAATTTTTAGCGAGTCCACACGCCAGGGTGGTCGGGGTCCAATGCAGCCCCGGCCAGGCCCAGGCCCCTTGGACTGGGCCACAGGAGGACACAGAGGAGGGTCCCGGCCCCCACGGTAGGTAGAGGTGCGGGCAGTTCTCCAAGGGCTTGGGTGTTTTCCAGAGGGAGGAGATGGAGGGGACTGATTTCTTCAGCGCCCCACAAACCACGCCACCCCACCCCACCCATGGGACACATCCCGAGAGAGAGAGAGACGCCCCATACACTGGCTCCCCTCCCCCGTGCGCTGTGCCCCAGCCCTGGCCCGGGGGAATAGGCGGCCGCCGGGCCACAGGGTGGGGGGCGCAGCTGAAAGGGGTTGTGGGGGAGGGCCGTCCCTGGCTGGGGTCAAAGGGCGAGCGCCCCGCCCCTCCCGCCCGTGCGCAGTCAGCGGCCCCGGCGCGCTGGGGGTGGGGGGCGGGGAGGTGAAGGAGGCCAGGCGAGGAGAGGAGGGGGGCTGGAAGGGCTCCACCTTGGCGGGTCCAGCCGTGGAGGCGCATCTTGTGTGAGTGTGAGTGAGTGAGTGCGTGTGAGTGTGAGTGTGTGTGTATACAGAGACAGCCCCCAACCCCGGCCCGCCGCTCCCTGCCCGCCCCGCCTGTCACCCCCGTCCCTCGGAGCCCGCGGGACGCGGCCTGCGAACTCAACAGGCCCGACCCGGCGCGGGGCCTGGGGCGGGAGGAGGCGGCGGGGAAGCGCAGAGAGGCTCGGCTTCTTGAGCGGGGCAGGGGCGCCCTCCGCCGTCCACGGCCACACCACCCCGAACGCGCCCGATCCCGTCTGGTCTCGGAAGCTAAGCAGGGTCGGGCCTGGTTAGAACTTGGATGGGAGACCGCCCGGGAATACCGGGTGCCGTAGGCTTCTTCTTTTTTTTTTTTTTTGCCTCTGGTTCTGTCGCGTTTCTGGGAGTGCGGGGGCGGCCCGGGGTGGGGGTGACCCCCACCCTCAGCGCCCGCCGGCCGCGGTGCCTGGCGCCCCAGCCCGCACCGTGGGGCCTCCTCTTGTCCCGAGCCGTGACACCGCCGCCACGCGGCAGCATGCGTGGCTTCTGGACTGTCAGGTCTCAGACCAAAGGTCTGCTCTGTGGGAGCCGACACGCTGGAGGAAACCTTGAGAGTCTGAGAGGGGAGGGAGTTCCAGAAGAAGGCCAGGATGTCATTTTGAGGGAGTATGTGACCAGAACTCCTCCCGTTGCTTTTGGGGTTCTATGGGCTACACGTAGGAATCTTTGGTGGTGGCACCTGATGTTCGGGGATCCGGAGTCACACCCAGACCTGCTCCACAGGCCTCCTTTTACTTTTCTCTTCGGATTCATTTTTTTTTTTTTTTTTTTTTGAGACAGAGTCTCGGTTTGTTGCCCAGGCTAGAGTGAGTGCCGTGGCGTCAGCCTAGCTCACAGCAACTTCAAACTCCTGGGCTCGAGTGATCCTTCTGCCTCAGCCTCCCGGGTAGCTGGGACTGCAGGCATGCGCCACCATGCCCCGCTAATTTTTTATATATATATCAGTTGGCCAATTAATTTCTTTCTATTTATAGTAGAGACGGGGTCTCGCTCTTGCTCAGGCTGGTTTTGAACTCCTGACCTTGAGCAATCCGCCCGCCTCGGCCTCCCAAGAGCTAGGATTACAGGCGTGAGCCACAGCGCCCGGCCGGATTCATTATTTTTAAAAAGTGTCTCTTATCTCTATTATTGCATTTACTTTTCTCTCTCTTTTCAAGCAGATGATGGGAGTCCAAGTATTAAGGTGACATGTGTTGCCCGTGCCCCCCTCCCCCCCCCGTGTTCTTATTCATTTACCCCTCATGTTGTTCCAGCATATTGTGGGGGCACCAATGTTAAGGACGGGTGCGTTGCCCTCTCCCAGCCTCCCCCCTCGGGTCAGAGCTTCAAGTGCGCCCATCCCCCAGTCGGTGCGTACCCACCCCATTCCTAATGGATGTGTATGCCCATCCCCTCCCCCCACCCGCCCGACACCCACCCGAAGAAGGTGATTCCTCTGTGTCCACTTAGGTGTCCATCGGTTCGTACCCATTTGCTGGTGAGCGCGAGCACGTGGTGCTCGTGTGTCCATTCTTGGGATACTTGGCTTACTGGAACGGGTTCCAGCTCTGGCCAGGAGAACCACGAGAGGTGCCCCCTCACCGCTGCTCCTCATAGCCGAATAGCACTCCGTGGTGTCCACGCGCCACATTTTATTTACCCACTCGTGGGTCGATGGGCACTCGGGTGGCTTCCAGGTCTTTGCGATTGTGACTTGTGCCCTGACACTAACCCTAACCCTTACCCAGCCCGTCTCCTCCACGGCCCCTGCCTGACTGACTCCTTCCCGCCCGGCCTATCACCTGTCACCGTCCTCTGCCCCTGCCTGACACGCTCCTCCCCGCCCGGGCCGTCACCGTCCTCGGCCCCTGCCTGACGGGGCTCCTCCGTCGCCTGGGCCTTCCAAGGGCTTGGTGTGGACGCTGGTTCCAGGACGCCCTCCCAGGAACCCGGTAGCAGGGCGGCCGCAGCGTCTCGCGCAACCCAACCGTCCGCCGGCTGGCCGCCGTGGCTAAGTGGCCTGCGGGGGACGTGCTCCCGCTGTGCCGTGGGGGCCCAGCCTGGTGTCTTCTCTGAGGCCCCGCGGCTGCCGCTCCCCGCAAGGGGAGAGCCGCGGAGGTGGGGACCGCCTCCTCATGGGGACGTACACCCAGCTCTCCACGTCGGATTCCGGGGCTCTCTGTCCTGCCAGAAGGCCCAGCTGGCCTGCGGGTCCTCAGAGTGGCAAAAACATCCGAAAACTGAGATTGAGGGTCCGGTGGGTGTCTGCACTTTTGTGCTGGGCACCCCAGGGAGGCCCGGGGGCTGGCTGGACAACGCGGTCTGCTGGGCTGGGGGGGGGGTTTGGAGGAGCAACTGATGCCCTTTGCACTTTGGGTAGCAAGTGTCTGAGGTGTCTCTGGGCCCTGTGCCATGTGGGGGCGGGGGCGGAGGCGGGGTGGGAGGAGGAGGAGGAGGAGGAGGAGGAGGAGGAGGTGGGAAGGGCCGTGGCCTGCAGTCGTGTTCCCCGGGGTGGCACAGCATGTGGCTTCTTCCACGGGCTGCTTGGCCTGGGCTCCCTGCACCTGGGCCTTTGGAGGACTGGCCCTGTGCTTGCCAACACTTCCTGCAGGGACCCAGAGCTGGGAGGTTGCATCTCTCAGCCCTGGGTCGGGCAGAGCCCCAGCGGGCCATGCCCACAACCTCTCTCAGCAGGGGTCCCCCAGAAGGCTCCTTTGGGACCAGGATTCTCTTGCGGGTGACTCTTTAAGGTCTGGCCCCTGGATGGAGGGGCACCAGGAGTAGAGGAGCAGGAAGGGGAAGGGGGTGGCCATGCGAGGGGACACTTTCAGGCCAAGTCCCAGCTTCAGTCTGATCCTCCTGGGAACCCCGGGGTGGACATCACACCTCCTGGTTGCCCCGCTCTGAGACAAGGAGCCGGGCTTCGCATTCCCACAGCAGCCAGTCGTGGGCTGAGGACACCTGGGGCGTTGGGAACTCCCTGGCTTCTCCTTGGTTTAACATCTGGAGCTGCTTGTGAATCGTGCCGCCACACACACCCGAGTGCAGGTGTCTTCTGCACAGACTGCGGGCCTCGCTCTTCTGAATGCCGCTAGCTCGCGACCCACCCACGGGTGAACCTGGTCAGGGTACTTTCTCTCAGGGGCAGACTCTGATCCGGGCGGGCTACCGGTGTCTCTGTTTGCTCCTTTCTTTCTTCCACTTCGGGAAAGGCTTCCTTACTGGGTGTGGAAATCTCCTATGCCTTTCCTCGCCTATTCTGTCAGCTCTAAAATTCTCTTTCGGTTGCCACCCTCACAGATGGATTAGGAAACTCTTTGCGGTGCACTCATTAGTGAAATGACCTCAATGACGCTGGAATCCAATATCTAATCGCCAATTTTTAGCGAGTCCACACGCCAGGGTGGTCGGGGTCCAATGCAGCCCCGGCCAGGCCCAGGCCCCTTGGACTGGGCCACAGGAGGACACAGAGGAGGGTCCCGGCCCCCACGGTAGGTAGAGGTGCGGGCAGTTCTCCAAGGGCTTGGGTGTTTTCCAGAGGGAGGAGATGGAGGGGACTGATTTCTTCAGCGCCCCACAAACCACGCCACCCCACCCCACCCATGGGACACATCCCGAGAGAGAGAGAGACGCCCCATACACTGGCTCCCCTCCCCCGTGCGCTGTGCCCCAGCCCTGGCCCGGGGGAATAGGCGGCCGCCGGGCCACAGGGTGGGGGGCGCAGCTGAAAGGGGTTGTGGGGGAGGGCCGCCCCTGGCTGGGGTCAAAGGGCGAGCGCCCCGCCCCTCCCGCCCGTGCGCAGTCAGCGGCCCCGGCGCGCTGGGGGTGGGGGGCGGGGAGGTGAAGGAGGCCAGGCGAGGAGAGGAGGGGGGCTGGAAGGGCTCCACCTTGGCGGGTCCAGCCGTGGAGGCGCATCTTGTGTGAGTGTGAGTGAGTGAGTGCGTGTGAGTGTGAGTGTGTGTGTATACAGAGACAGCCCCCAACCCCGGCCCGCCGCTCCCTGCCCGCCCCGCCTGTCACCCCCGTCCCTCGGAGCCCGCGGGACGCGGCCTGCGAACTCAACAGGCCCGACCCGGCGCGGGGCCTGGGGCGGGAGGAGGCGGCGGGGAAGCGCAGAGAGGCTCGGCTTCTTGAGCGGGGCAGGGGCGCCCTCCGCCGTCCACGGCCACACCACCCCGAACGCGCCCGATCCCGTCTGGTCTCGGAAGCTAAGCAGGGTCGGGCCTGGTTAGAACTTGGATGGGAGACCGCCCGGGAATACCGGGTGCCGTAGGCTTCTTCTTTTTTTTTTTTTTTGCTTCTGGTTCTGTCGCGTTTCTGGGAGTGCGGGGGCGGCCCGGGGTGGGGGTGACCCCCACCCTCAGCGCCCGCCGGCCGCGGTGCCTGGCGCCCCAGCCCGCACCGTGGGGCCTCCTCTTGTCCCGAGCCGTGACACCGCCGCCACGCGGCAGCATGCGTGGCTTCTGGACTGTCAGGTCTCAGACCAAAGGTCTGCTCTGTGGGAGCCGACACGCTGGAGGAAACCTTGAGAGTCTGAGAGGGGAGGGAGTTCCAGAAGAAGGCCAGGATGTCATTTTGAGGGAGTATGTGACCAGAACTCCTCCCGTTGCTTTTGGGGTTCTATGGGCTACACGTAGGAATCTTTGGTGGTGGCACCTGATGTTCGGGGATCCGGAGTCACACCCAGACCTGCTCCACAGGCCTCCTTTTACTTTTCTCTTCGGATTCATTTTTTTTTTTTTTTTTTTTTGAGACAGAGTCTCGGTTTGTTGCCCAGGCTAGAGTGAGTGCCGTGGCGTCAGCCTAGCTCACAGCAACTTCAAACTCCTGGGCTCGAGTGATCCTTCTGCCTCAGCCTCCCGGGTAGCTGGGACTGCAGGCATGCGCCACCATGCCCCGCTAATTTTTTATATATATATCAGTTGGCCAATTAATTTCTTTCTATTTATAGTAGAGACGGGGTCTCGCTCTTGCTCAGGCTGGTTTTGAACTCCTGACCTTGAGCAATCCGCCCGCCTCGGCCTCCCAAGAGCTAGGATTACAGGCGTGAGCCACAGCGCCCGGCCGGATTCATTATTTTTAAAAAGTGTCTCTTATCTCTATTATTGCATTTACTTTTCTCTCTCTTTTCAAGCAGATGATGGGAGTCCAAGTATTAAGGTGACATGTGTTGCCCGTGCCCCCCTCCCCCCCCCGTGTTCTTATTCATTTACCCCTCATGTTGTTCCAGCATATTGTGGGGGCACCAATGTTAAGGACGGGTGCGTTGCCCTCTCCCAGCCTCCCCCCTCGGGTCAGAGCTTCAAGTGCGCCCATCCCCCAGTCGGTGCGTACCCACCCCATTCCTAATGGATGTGTATGCCCATCCCCTCCCCCCACCCGCCCGACACCCACCCGAAGAAGGTGATTCCTCTGTGTCCACTTAGGTGTCCATCGGTTCGTACCCATTTGCTGGTGAGCGCGAGCACGTGGTGCTCGTGTGTCCATTCTTGGGATACTTGGCTTACTGGAACGGGTTCCAGCTCTGGCCAGGAGAACCACGAGAGGTGCCCCCTCACCGCTGCTCCTCATAGCCGAATAGCACTCCGTGGTGTCCACGCGCCACATTTTATTTACCCACTCGTGGGTCGATGGGCACTCGGGTGGCTTCCAGGTCTTTGCGATTGTGACTTGTGCCCTGACACTAACCCTAACCCTTACCCAGCCCGTCTCCTCCACGGCCCCTGCCTGACTGACTCCTTCCCGCCCGGCCTATCACCTGTCACCGTCCTCTGCCCCTGCCTGACACGCTCCTCCCCGCCCGGGCCGTCACCGTCCTCGGCCCCTGCCTGACGGGGCTCCTCCGTCGCCTGGGCCTTCCAAGGGCTTGGTGTGGACGCTGGTTCCAGGACGCCCTCCCAGGAACCCGGTAGCAGGGCGGCCGCAGCGTCTCGCGCAACCCAACCGTCCGCCGGCTGGCCGCCGTGGCTAAGTGGCCTGCGGGGGACGTGCTCCCGCTGTGCCGTGGGGGCCCAGCCTGGTGTCTTCTCTGAGGCCCCGCGGCTGCCGCTCCCCGCAAGGGGAGAGCCGCGGAGGTGGGGACCGCCTCCTCATGGGGACGTACACCCAGCTCTCCACGTCGGATTCCGGGGCTCTCTGTCCTGCCAGAAGGCCCAGCTGGCCTGCGGGTCCTCAGAGTGGCAAAAACATCCGAAAACTGAGATTGAGGGTCCGGTGGGTGTCTGCACTTTTGTGCTGGGCACCCCAGGGAGGCCCGGGGGCTGGCTGGACAACGCGGTCTGCTGGGCTGGGGGGGGGGTTTGGAGGAGCAACTGATGCCCTTTGCACTTTGGGTAGCAAGTGTCTGAGGTGTCTCTGGGCCCTGTGCCATGTGGGGGCGGGGGCGGAGGCGGGGTGGGAGGAGGAGGAGGAGGAGGAGGAGGAGGAGGAGGTGGGAAGGGCCGTGGCCTGCAGTCGTGTTCCCCGGGGTGGCACAGCATGTGGCTTCTTCCACGGGCTGCTTGGCCTGGGCTCCCTGCACCTGGGCCTTTGGAGGACTGGCCCTGTGCTTGCCAACACTTCCTGCAGGGACCCAGAGCTGGGAGGTTGCATCTCTCAGCCCTGGGTCGGGCAGAGCCCCAGCGGGCCATGCCCACAACCTCTCTCAGCAGGGGTCCCCCAGAAGGCTCCTTTGGGACCAGGATTCTCTTGCGGGTGACTCTTTAAGGTCTGGCCCCTGGATGGAGGGGCACCAGGAGTAGAGGAGCAGGAAGGGGAAGGGGGTGGCCATGCGAGGGGACACTTTCAGGCCAAGTCCCAGCTTCAGTCTGATCCTCCTGGGAACCCCGGGGTGGACATCACACCTCCTGGTTGCCCCGCTCTGAGACAAGGAGCCGGGCTTCGCATTCCCACAGCAGCCAGTCGTGGGCTGAGGACACCTGGGGCGTTGGGAACTCCCTGGCTTCTCCTTGGTTTAACATCTGGAGCTGCTTGTGAATCGTGCCGCCACACACACCCGAGTGCAGGTGTCTTCTGCACAGACTGCGGGCCTCGCTCTTCTGAATGCCGCTAGCTCGCGACCCACCCACGGGTGAACCTGGTCAGGGTACTTTCTCTCAGGGGCAGACTCTGATCCGGGCGGGCTACCGGTGTCTCTGTTTGCTCCTTTCTTTCTTCCACTTCGGGAAAGGCTTCCTTACTGGGTGTGGAAATCTCCTATGCCTTTCCTCGCCTATTCTGTCAGCTCTAAAATTCTCTTTCGGTTGCCACCCTCACAGATGGATTAGGAAACTCTTTGCGGTGCACTCATTAGTGAAATGACCTCAATGACGCTGGAATCCAATATCTAATCGCCAATTTTTAGCGAGTCCACACGCCAGGGTGGTCGGGGTCCAATGCAGCCCCGGCCAGGCCCAGGCCCCTTGGACTGGGCCACAGGAGGACACAGAGGAGGGTCCCGGCCCCCACGGTAGGTAGAGGTGCGGGCAGTTCTCCAAGGGCTTGGGTGTTTTCCAGAGGGAGGAGATGGAGGGGACTGATTTCTTCAGCGCCCCACAAACCACGCCACCCCACCCCACCCATGGGACACATCCCGAGAGAGAGAGAGACGCCCCATACACTGGCTCCCCTCCCCCGTGCGCTGTGCCCCAGCCCTGGCCCGGGGGAATAGGCGGCCGCCGGGCCACAGGGTGGGGGGCGCAGCTGAAAGGGGTTGTGGGGGAGGGCCGCCCCTGGCTGGGGTCAAAGGGCGAGCGCCCCGCCCCTCCCGCCCGTGCGCAGTCAGCGGCCCCGGCGCGCTGGGGGTGGGGGGCGGGGAGGTGAAGGAGGCCAGGCGAGGAGAGGAGGGGGGCTGGAAGGGCTCCACCTTGGCGGGTCCAGCCGTGGAGGCGCATCTTGTGTGAGTGTGAGTGAGTGAGTGCGTGTGAGTGTGAGTGTGTGTGTATACAGAGACAGCCCCCAACCCCGGCCCGCCGCTCCCTGCCCGCCCCGCCTGTCACCCCCGTCCCTCGGAGCCCGCGGGACGCGGCCTGCGAACTCAACAGGCCCGACCCGGCGCGGGGCCTGGGGCGGGAGGAGGCGGCGGGGAAGCGCAGAGAGGCTCGGCTTCTTGAGCGGGGCAGGGGCGCCCTCCGCCGTCCACGGCCACACCACCCCGAACGCGCCCGATCCCGTCTGGTCTCGGAAGCTAAGCAGGGTCGGGCCTGGTTAGAACTTGGATGGGAGACCGCCCGGGAATACCGGGTGCCGTAGGCTTCTTCTTTTTTTTTTTTTTTGCTTCTGGTTCTGTCGCGTTTCTGGGAGTGCGGGGGCGGCCCGGGGTGGGGGTGACCCCCACCCTCAGCGCCCGCCGGCCGCGGTGCCTGGCGCCCCAGCCCGCACCGTGGGGCCTCCTCTTGTCCCGAGCCGTGACACCGCCGCCACGCGGCAGCATGCGTGGCTTCTGGACTGTCAGGTCTCAGACCAAAGGTCTGCTCTGTGGGAGCCGACACGCTGGAGGAAACCTTGAGAGTCTGAGAGGGGAGGGAGTTCCAGAAGAAGGCCAGGATGTCATTTTGAGGGAGTATGTGACCAGAACTCCTCCCGTTGCTTTTGGGGTTCTATGGGCTACACGTAGGAATCTTTGGTGGTGGCACCTGATGTTCGGGGATCCGGAGTCACACCCAGACCTGCTCCACAGGCCTCCTTTTACTTTTCTCTTCGGATTCATTTTTTTTTTTTTTTTTTTTGAGACAGAGTCTCGGTTTGTTGCCCAGGCTAGAGTGAGTGCCGTGGCGTCAGCCTAGCTCACAGCAACTTCAAACTCCTGGGCTCGAGTGATCCTTCTGCCTCAGCCTCCCGGGTAGCTGGGACTGCAGGCATGCGCCACCATGCCCCGCTAATTTTTTATATATATATCAGTTGGCCAATTAATTTCTTTCTATTTATAGTAGAGACGGGGTCTCGCTCTTGCTCAGGCTGGTTTTGAACTCCTGACCTTGAGCAATCCGCCCGCCTCGGCCTCCCAAGAGCTAGGATTACAGGCGTGAGCCACAGCGCCCGGCCGGATTCATTATTTTTAAAAAGTGTCTCTTATCTCTATTATTGCATTTACTTTTCTCTCTCTTTTCAAGCAGATGATGGGAGTCCAAGTATTAAGGTGACATGTGTTGCCCGTGCCCCCCTCCCCCCCCCGTGTTCTTATTCATTTACCCCTCATGTTGTTCCAGCATATTGTGGGGGCACCAATGTTAAGGACGGGTGCGTTGCCCTCTCCCAGCCTCCCCCCTCGGGTCAGAGCTTCAAGTGCGCCCATCCCCCAGTCGGTGCGTACCCACCCCATTCCTAATGGATGTGTATGCCCATCCCCTCCCCCCACCCGCCCGACACCCACCCGAAGAAGGTGATTCCTCTGTGTCCACTTAGGTGTCCATCGGTTCGTACCCATTTGCTGGTGAGCGCGAGCACGTGGTGCTCGTGTGTCCATTCTTGGGATACTTGGCTTACTGGAACGGGTTCCAGCTCTGGCCAGGAGAACCACGAGAGGTGCCCCCTCACCGCTGCTCCTCATAGCCGAATAGCACTCCGTGGTGTCCACGCGCCACATTTTATTTACCCACTCGTGGGTCGATGGGCACTCGGGTGGCTTCCAGGTCTTTGCGATTGTGACTTGTGCCCTGACACTAACCCTAACCCTTACCCAGCCCGTCTCCTCCACGGCCCCTGCCTGACTGACTCCTTCCCGCCCGGCCTATCACCTGTCACCGTCCTCTGCCCCTGCCTGACACGCTCCTCCCCGCCCGGGCCGTCACCGTCCTCGGCCCCTGCCTGACGGGGCTCCTCCGTCGCCTGGGCCTTCCAAGGGCTTGGTGTGGACGCTGGTTCCAGGACGCCCTCCCAGGAACCCGGTAGCAGGGCGGCCGCAGCGTCTCGCGCAACCCAACCGTCCGCCGGCTGGCCGCCGTGGCTAAGTGGCCTGCGGGGGACGTGCTCCCGCTGTGCCGTGGGGGCCCAGCCTGGTGTCTTCTCTGAGGCCCCGCGGCTGCCGCTCCCCGCAAGGGGAGAGCCGCGGAGGTGGGGACCGCCTCCTCATGGGGACGTACACCCAGCTCTCCACGTCGGATTCCGGGGCTCTCTGTCCTGCCAGAAGGCCCAGCTGGCCTGCGGGTCCTCAGAGTGGCAAAAACATCCGAAAACTGAGATTGAGGGTCCGGTGGGTGTCTGCACTTTTGTGCTGGGCACCCCAGGGAGGCCCGGGGGCTGGCTGGACAACGCGGTCTGCTGGGCTGGGGGGGGGTTTGGAGGAGCAACTGATGCCCTTTGCACTTTGGGTAGCAAGTGTCTGAGGTGTCTCTGGGCCCTGTGCCATGTGGGGGCGGGGGCGGAGGCGGGGTGGGAGGAGGAGGAGGAGGAGGAGGAGGAGGAGGAGGTGGGAAGGGCCGTGGCCTGCAGTCGTGTTCCCCGGGGTGGCACAGCATGTGGCTTCTTCCACGGGCTGCTTGGCCTGGGCTCCCTGCACCTGGGCCTTTGGAGGACTGGCCCTGTGCTTGCCAACACTTCCTGCAGGGACCCAGAGCTGGGAGGTTGCATCTCTCAGCCCTGGGTCGGGCAGAGCCCCAGCGGGCCATGCCCACAACCTCTCTCAGCAGGGGTCCCCCAGAAGGCTCCTTTGGGACCAGGATTCTCTTGCGGGTGACTCTTTAAGGTCTGGCCCCTGGATGGAGGGGCACCAGGAGTAGAGGAGCAGGAAGGGGAAGGGGGTGGCCATGCGAGGGGACACTTTCAGGCCAAGTCCCAGCTTCAGTCTGATCCTCCTGGGAACCCCGGGGTGGACATCACACCTCCTGGTTGCCCCGCTCTGAGACAAGGAGCCGGGCTTCGCATTCCCACAGCAGCCAGTCGTGGGCTGAGGACACCTGGGGCGTTGGGAACTCCCTGGCTTCTCCTTGGTTTAACATCTGGAGCTGCTTGTGAATCGTGCCGCCACACACACCCGAGTGCAGGTGTCTTCTGCACAGACTGCGGGCCTCGCTCTTCTGAATGCCGCTAGCTCGCGACCCACCCACGGGTGAACCTGGTCAGGGTACTTTCTCTCAGGGGCAGACTCTGATCCGGGCGGGCTACCGGTGTCTCTGTTTGCTCCTTTCTTTCTTCCACTTCGGGAAAGGCTTCCTTACTGGGTGTGGAAATCTCCTATGCCTTTCCTCGCCTATTCTGTCAGCTCTAAAATTCTCTTTCGGTTGCCACCCTCACAGATGGATTAGGAAACTCTTTGCGGTGCACTCATTAGTGAAATGACCTCAATGACGCTGGAATCCAATATCTAATCGCCAATTTTTAGCGAGTCCACACGCCAGGGTGGTCGGGGTCCAATGCAGCCCCGGCCAGGCCCAGGCCCCTTGGACTGGGCCACAGGAGGACACAGAGGAGGGTCCCGGCCCCCACGGTAGGTAGAGGTGCGGGCAGTTCTCCAAGGGCTTGGGTGTTTTCCAGAGGGAGGAGATGGAGGGGACTGATTTCTTCAGCGCCCCACAAACCACGCCACCCCACCCCACCCATGGGACACATCCCGAGAGAGAGAGAGACGCCCCATACACTGGCTCCCCTCCCCCGTGCGCTGTGCCCCAGCCCTGGCCCGGGGGAATAGGCGGCCGCCGGGCCACAGGGTGGGGGGCGCAGCTGAAAGGGGTTGTGGGGGAGGGCCGCCCCTGGCTGGGGTCAAAGGGCGAGCGCCCCGCCCCTCCCGCCCGTGCGCAGTCAGCGGCCCCGGCGCGCTGGGGGTGGGGGGCGGGGAGGTGAAGGAGGCCAGGCGAGGAGAGGAGGGGGGCTGGAAGGGCTCCACCTTGGCGGGTCCAGCCGTGGAGGCGCATCTTGTGTGAGTGTGAGTGAGTGAGTGCGTGTGAGTGTGAGTGTGTGTGTATACAGAGACAGCCCCCAACCCCGGCCCGCCGCTCCCTGCCCGCCCCGCCTGTCACCCCCGTCCCTCGGAGCCCGCGGGACCCGGCCGGCGAACTCAACAGGCCCGACCCGGCGCGGGGCCTGGGGCGGGAGGAGGCGGCGGGGAAGCGCAGAGAGGCTCGGCTTCTTGAGCGGGGCAGGGGCGCCCTCCGCCGTCCACGGCCACACCACCCCGAACGCGCCCGATCCCGTCTGGTCTCGGAAGCTAAGCAGGGTCGGGCCTGGTTAGAACTTGGATGGGAGACCGCCCGGGAATACCGGGTGCCGTAGGCTTCTTCTTTTTTTTTTTTTTTGCCTCTGGTTCTGTCGCGTTTCTGGGAGTGCGGGGGCGGCCCGGGGTGGGGGTGACCCCCACCCTCAGCGCCCGCCGGCCGCGGTGCCTGGCGCCCCAGCCCGCACCGTGGGGCCTCCTCTTGTCCCGAGCCGTGACACCGCCGCCACGCGGCAGCATGCGTGGCTTCTGGACTGTCAGGTCTCAGACCAAAGGTCTGCTCTGTGGGAGCCGACACGCTGGAGGAAACCTTGAGAGTCTGAGAGGGGAGGGAGTTCCAGAAGAAGGCCAGGATGTCATTTTGAGGGAGTATGTGACCAGAACTCCTCCCGTTGCTTTTGGGGTTCTATGGGCTACACGTAGGAATCTTTGGTGGTGGCACCTGATGTTCGGGGATCCGGAGTCACACCCAGACCTGCTCCACAGGCCTCCTTTTACTTTTCTCTTCGGATTCATTTTTTTTTTTTTTTTTTTTTTGAGACAGAGTCTCGGTTTGTTGCCCAGGCTAGAGTGAGTGCCGTGGCGTCAGCCTAGCTCACAGCAACTTCAAACTCCTGGGCTCGAGTGATCCTTCTGCCTCAGCCTCCCGGGTAGCTGGGACTGCAGGCATGCGCCACCATGCCCCGCTAATTTTTTATATATATATCAGTTGGCCAATTAATTTCTTTCTATTTATAGTAGAGACGGGGTCTCGCTCTTGCTCAGGCTGGTTTTGAACTCCTGACCTTGAGCAATCCGCCCGCCTCGGCCTCCCAAGAGCTAGGATTACAGGCGTGAGCCACAGCGCCCGGCCGGATTCATTATTTTTAAAAAGTGTCTCTTATCTCTATTATTGCATTTACTTTTCTCTCTCTTTTCAAGCAGATGATGGGAGTCCAAGTATTAAGGTGACATGTGTTGCCCGTGCCCCCCTCCCCCCCCCGTGTTCTTATTCATTTACCCCTCATGTTGTTCCAGCATATTGTGGGGGCACCAATGTTAAGGACGGGTGCGTTGCCCTCTCCCAGCCTCCCCCCTCGGGTCAGAGCTTCAAGTGCGCCCATCCCCCAGTCGGTGCGTACCCACCCCATTCCTAATGGATGTGTATGCCCATCCCCTCCCCCCACCCGCCCGACACCCACCCGAAGAAGGTGATTCCTCTGTGTCCACTTAGGTGTCCATCGGTTCGTACCCATTTGCTGGTGAGCGCGAGCACGTGGTGCTCGTGTGTCCATTCTTGGGATACTTGGCTTACTGGAACGGGTTCCAGCTCTGGCCAGGAGAACCACGAGAGGTGCCCCCTCACCGCTGCTCCTCATAGCCGAATAGCACTCCGTGGTGTCCACGCGCCACATTTTATTTACCCACTCGTGGGTCGATGGGCACTCGGGTGGCTTCCAGGTCTTTGCGATTGTGACTTGTGCCCTGACACTAACCCTAACCCTTACCCAGCCCGTCTCCTCCACGGCCCCTGCCTGACTGACTCCTTCCCGCCCGGCCTATCACCTGTCACCGTCCTCTGCCCCTGCCTGACACGCTCCTCCCCGCCCGGGCCGTCACCGTCCTCGGCCCCTGCCTGACGGGGCTCCTCCGTCGCCTGGGCCTTCCAAGGGCTTGGTGTGGACGCTGGTTCCAGGACGCCCTCCCAGGAACCCGGTAGCAGGGCGGCCGCAGCGTCTCGCGCAACCCAACCGTCCGCCGGCTGGCCGCCGTGGCTAAGTGGCCTGCGGGGGACGTGCTCCCGCTGTGCCGTGGGGGCCCAGCCTGGTGTCTTCTCTGAGGCCCCGCGGCTGCCGCTCCCCGCAAGGGGAGAGCCGCGGAGGTGGGGACCGCCTCCTCATGGGGACGTACACCCAGCTCTCCACGTCGGATTCCGGGGCTCTCTGTCCTGCCAGAAGGCCCAGCTGGCCTGCGGGTCCTCAGAGTGGCAAAAACATCCGAAAACTGAGATTGAGGGTCCGGTGGGTGTCTGCACTTTTGTGCTGGGCACCCCAGGGAGGCCCGGGGGCTGGCTGGACAACGCGGTCTGCTGGGCTGGGGGGGGGGGGTTTGGAGGAGCAACTGATGCCCTTTGCACTTTGGGTAGCAAGTGTCTGAGGTGTCTCTGGGCCCTGTGCCATGTGGGGGCGGGGGCGGAGGCGGGGTGGGAGGAGGAGGAGGAGGAGGAGGAGGAGGAGGAGGAGGAGGAGGAGGTGGGAAGGGCCGTGGCCTGCAGTCGTGTTCCCCGGGGTGGCACAGCATGTGGCTTCTTCCACGGGATGCTTGGCCTGGGCTCCCTGCACCTGGGCCTTTGGAGGACTGGCCCTGTGCTTGCCAACACTTCCTGCAGGGACCCAGAGCTGGGAGGTTGCATCTCTCAGCCCTGGGTCGGGCAGAGCCCCAGCGGGCCATGCCCACAACCTCTCTCAGCAGGGGTCCCCCAGAAGGCTCCTTTGGGACCAGGATTCTCTTGCGGGTGACTCTTTAAGGTCTGGCCCCTGGATGGAGGGGCACCAGGAGTAGAGGAGCAGGAAGGGGAAGGGGGTGGCCATGCGAGGGGACACTTTCAGGCCAAGTCCCAGCTTCAGTCTGATCCTCCTGGGAACCCCGGGGTGGACATCACACCTCCTGGTTGCCCCGCTCTGAGACAAGGAGCCGGGCTTCGCATTCCCACAGCAGCCAGTCGTGGGCTGAGGACACCTGGGGCGTTGGGAACTCCCTGGCTTCTCCTTTGTTTAACATCTGGAGCTGCTTGTGAATCGTGCCGCCACACACACCCGAGTGCAGGTGTCTTCTGCACAGACTGCGGGCCTCGCTCTTCTGAATGCCGCTAGCTCGCGACCCACCCACGGGTGAACCTGGTCAGGGTACTTTCTCTCAGGGGCAGACTCTGATCCGGGCGGGCTACCGGTGTCTCTGTTTGCTCCTTTCTTTCTTCCACTTCGGGAAAGGCTTCCTTACTGGGTGTGGAAATCTCCTATGCCTTTCCTCGCCTATTCTGTCAGCTCTAAAATTCTCTTTCGGTTGCCACCCTCACAGATGGATTAGGAAACTCTTTGCGGTGCACTCATTAGTGAAATGACCTCAATGACGCTGGAATCCAATATCTAATCGCCAAT
Organism: Microcebus murinus; assembly: GCF_040939455.1. NCBI lineage: Eukaryota > Metazoa > Chordata > Mammalia > Primates > Cheirogaleidae > Microcebus > Microcebus murinus. Next base: position 1,677,430 of record NC_134116.1, on the reverse strand, counting down.
TTTTAGCGAGTCCACACGCCAGGGTGGTCGGGGTCCAATGCAGCCCCGGCCAGGCCCAGGCCCCTTGGACTGGGCCACAGGAGGACACAGAGGAGGGTCCCGGCCCCCACGGTAGGTAGAGGTGCGGGCAGTTCTCCAAGGGCTTGGGTGTTTTCCAGAGGGAGGAGATGGAGGGGACTGATTTCTTCAGCGCCCCACAAACCACGCCACCCCACCCCACCCATGGGACACATCCCGAGAGAGAGAGAGACGCCCCATACACTGGCTCCCCTCCCCCGTGCGCTGTGCCCCAGCCCTGGCCCGGGGGAATAGGCGGCCGCCGGGCCACAGGGTGGGGGGCGCAGCTGAAAGGGGTTGTGGGGGAGGGCCGCCCCTGGCTGGGGTCAAAGGGCGAGCGCCCCGCCCCTCCCGCCCGTGCGCAGTCAGCGGCCCCGGCGCGCTGGGGGTGGGGGGCGGGGAGGTGAAGGAGGCCAGGCGAGGAGAGGAGGGGGGCTGGAAGGGCTCCACCTTGGCGGGTCCAGCCGTGGAGGCGCATCTTGTGTGAGTGTGAGTGAGTGAGTGCGTGTGAGTGTGAGTGTGTGTGTATACAGAGACAGCCCCCAACCCCGGCCCGCCGCTCCCTGCCCGCCCCGCCTGTCACCCCCGTCCCTCGGAGCCCGCGGGACCCGGCCGGCGAACTCAACAGGCCCGACCCGGCGCGGGGCCTGGGGCGGGAGGAGGCGGCGGGGAAGCGCAGAGAGGCTCGGCTTCTTGAGCGGGGCAGGGGCGCCCTCCGCCGTCCACGGCCACACCACCCCGAACGCGCCCGATCCCGTCTGGTCTTGGAAGCTAAGCAGGGTCGGGCCTGGTTAGAACTTGGATGGGAGACCGCCCGGGAATACCGGGTGCCGTAGGCTTCTTCTTTTTTTTTTTTTTTGCCTCTGGTTCTGTCGCGTTTCTGGGAGTGCGGGGGCGGCCCGGGGTGGGGGTGACCCCCACCCTCAGCGCCCGCCGGCCGCGGTGCCTGGCGCCCCAGCCCGCACCGTGGGGCCTCCTCTTGTCCCGAGCCGTGACACCGCCGCCACGCGGCAGCATGCGTGGCTTCTGGACTGTCAGGTCTCAGACCAAAGGTCTGCTCTGTGGGAGCCGACACGCTGGAGGAAACCTTGAGAGTCTGAGAGGGGAGGGAGTTCCAGAAGAAGGCCAGGATGTCATTTTGAGGGAGTATGTGACCAGAACTCCTCCCGTTGCTTTTGGGGTTCTATGGGCTACACGTAGGAATCTTTGGTGGTGGCACCTGATGTTCGGGGATCCGGAGTCACACCCAGACCTGCTCCACAGGCCTCCTTTTACTTTTCTCTTCGGATTCATTTTTTTTTTTTTTTTTTTTTGAGACAGAGTCTCGGTTTGTTGCCCAGGCTAGAGTGAGTGCCGTGGCGTCAGCCTAGCTCACAGCAACTTCAAACTCCTGGGCTCGAGTGATCCTTCTGCCTCAGCCTCCCGGGTAGCTGGGACTGCAGGCATGCGCCACCATGCCCCGCTAATTTTTTATATATATATCAGTTGGCCAATTAATTTCTTTCTATTTATAGTAGAGACGGGGTCTCGCTCTTGCTCAGGCTGGTTTTGAACTCCTGACCTTGAGCAATCCGCCCGCCTCGGCCTCCCAAGAGCTAGGATTACAGGCGTGAGCCACAGCGCCCGGCCGGATTCATTATTTTTAAAAAGTGTCTCTTATCTCTATTATTGCATTTACTTTTCTCTCTCTTTTCAAGCAGATGATGGGAGTCCAAGTATTAAGGTGACATGTGTTGCCCGTGCCCCCCTCCCCCCCCCGTGTTCTTATTCATTTACCCCTCATGTTGTTCCAGCATATTGTGGGGGCACCAATGTTAAGGACGGGTGCGTTGCCCTCTCCCAGCCTCCCCCCTCGGGTCAGAGCTTCAAGTGCGCCCATCCCCCAGTCGGTGCGTACCCACCCCATTCCTAATGGATGTGTATGCCCATCCCCTCCCCCCACCCGCCCGACACCCACCCGAAGAAGGTGATTCCTCTGTGTCCACTTAGGTGTCCATCGGTTCGTACCCATTTGCTGGTGAGCGCGAGCACGTGGTGCTCGTGTGTCCATTCTTGGGATACTTGGCTTACTGGAACGGGTTCCAGCTCTGGCCAGGAGAACCACGAGAGGTGCCCCCTCACCGCTGCTCCTCATAGCCGAATAGCACTCCGTGGTGTCCACGCGCCACATTTTATTTACCCACTCGTGGGTCGATGGGCACTCGGGTGGCTTCCAGGTCTTTGCGATTGTGACTTGTGCCCTGACACTAACCCTAACCCTTACCCAGCCCGTCTCCTCCACGGCCCCTGCCTGACTGACTCCTTCCCGCCCGGCCTATCACCTGTCACCGTCCTCTGCCCCTGCCTGACACGCTCCTCCCCGCCCGGGCCGTCACCGTCCTCGGCCCCTGCCTGACGGGGCTCCTCCGTCGCCTGGGCCTTCCAAGGGCTTGGTGTGGACGCTGGTTCCAGGACGCCCTCCCAGGAACCCGGTAGCAGGGCGGCCGCAGCGTCTCGCGCAACCCAACCGTCCGCCGGCTGGCCGCCGTGGCTAAGTGGCCTGCGGGGGACGTGCTCCCGCTGTGCCGTGGGGGCCCAGCCTGGTGTCTTCTCTGAGGCCCCGCGGCTGCCGCTCCCCGCAAGGGGAGAGCCGCGGAGGTGGGGACCGCCTCCTCATGGGGACGTACACCCAGCTCTCCACGTCGGATTCCGGGGCTCTCTGTCCTGCCAGAAGGCCCAGCTGGCCTGCGGGTCCTCAGAGTGGCAAAAACATCCGAAAACTGAGATTGAGGGTCCGGTGGGTGTCTGCACTTTTGTGCTGGGCACCCCAGGGAGGCCCGGGGGCTGGCTGGACAACGCGGTCTGCTGGGCTGGGGGGGGGGGTTTGGAGGAGCAACTGATGCCCTTTGCACTTTGGGTAGCAAGTGTCTGAGGTGTCTCTGGGCCCTGTGCCATGTGGGGGCGGGGGCGGAGGCGGGGTGGGAGGAGGAGGAGGAGGAGGAGGAGGAGGAGGAGGTGGGAAGGGCCGTGGCCTGCAGTCGTGTTCCCCGGGGTGGCACAGCATGTGGCTTCTTCCACGGGATGCTTGGCCTGGGCTCCCTGCACCTGGGCCTTTGGAGGACTGGCCCTGTGCTTGCCAACACTTCCTGCAGGGACCCAGAGCTGGGAGGTTGCATCTCTCAGCCCTGGGTCGGGCAGAGCCCCAGCGGGCCATGCCCACAACCTCTCTCAGCAGGGGTCCCCCAGAAGGCTCCTTTGGGACCAGGATTCTCTTGCGGGTGACTCTTTAAGGTCTGGCCCCTGGATGGAGGGGCACCAGGAGTAGAGGAGCAGGAAGGGGAAGGGGGTGGCCATGCGAGGGGACACTTTCAGGCCAAGTCCCAGCTTCAGTCTGATCCTCCTGGGAACCCCGGGGTGGACATCACACCTCCTGGTTGCCCCGCTCTGAGACAAGGAGCCGGGCTTCGCATTCCCACAGCAGCCAGTCGTGGGCTGAGGACACCTGGGGCGTTGGGAACTCCCTGGCTTCTCCTTGGTTTAACATCTGGAGCTGCTTGTGAATCGTGCCGCCACACACACCCGAGTGCAGGTGTCTTCTGCACAGACTGCGGGCCTCGCTCTTCTGAATGCCGCTAGCTCGCGACCCACCCACGGGTGAACCTGGTCAGGGTACTTTCTCTCAGGGGCAGACTCTGATCCGGGCGGGCTACCGGTGTCTCTGTTTGCTCCTTTCTTTCTTCCACTTCGGGAAAGGCTTCCTTACTGGGTGTGGAAATCTCCTATGCCTTTCCTCGCCTATTCTGTCAGCTCTAAAATTCTCTTTCGGTTGCCACCCTCACAGATGGATTAGGAAACTCTTTGCGGTGCACTCATTAGTGAAATGACCTCAATGACGCTGGAATCCAATATCTAATCGCCAATTTTTAGCGAGTCCACACGCCAGGGTGGTCGGGGTCCAATGCAGCCCCGGCCAGGCCCAGGCCCCTTGGACTGGGCCACAGGAGGACACAGAGGAGGGTCCCGGCCCCCACGGTAGGTAGAGGTGCGGGCAGTTCTCCAAGGGCTTGGGTGTTTTCCAGAGGGAGGAGATGGAGGGGACTGATTTCTTCAGCGCCCCACAAACCACGCCACCCCACCCCACCCATGGGACACATCCCGAGAGAGAGAGAGACGCCCCATACACTGGCTCCCCTCCCCCGTGCGCTGTGCCCCAGCCCTGGCCCGGGGGAATAGGCGGCCGCCGGGCCACAGGGTGGGGGGCGCAGCTGAAAGGGGTTGTGGGGGAGGGCCGCCCCTGGCTGGGGTCAAAGGGCGAGCGCCCCGCCCCTCCCGCCCGTGCGCAGTCAGCGGCCCCGGCGCGCTGGGGGTGGGGGGCGGGGAGGTGAAGGAGGCCAGGCGAGGAGAGGAGGGGGGCTGGAAGGGCTCCACCTTGGCGGGTCCAGCCGTGGAGGCGCATCTTGTGTGAGTGTGAGTGAGTGAGTGCGTGTGAGTGTGAGTGTGTGTGTATACAGAGACAGCCCCCAACCCCGGCCCGCCGCTCCCTGCCCGCCCCGCCTGTCACCCCCGTCCCTCGGAGCCCGCGGGACCCGGCCGGCGAACTCAACAGGCCCGACCCGGCGCGGGGCCTGGGGCGGGAGGAGGCGGCGGGGAAGCGCAGAGAGGCTCGGCTTCTTGAGCGGGGCAGGGGCGCCCTCCGCCGTCCACGGCCACACCACCCCGAACGCGCCCGATCCCGTCTGGTCTCGGAAGCTAAGCAGGGTCGGGCCTGGTTAGAACTTGGATGGGAGACCGCCCGGGAATACCGGGTGCCGTAGGCTTCTTCTTTTTTTTTTTTTTTGCCTCTGGTTCTGTCGCGTTTCTGGGAGTGCGGGGGCGGCCCGGGGTGGGGGTGACCCCCACCCTCAGCGCCCGCCGGCCGCGGTGCCTGGCGCCCCAGCCCGCACCGTGGGGCCTCCTCTTGTCCCGAGCCGTGACACCGCCGCCACGCGGCAGCATGCGTGGCTTCTGGACTGTCAGGTCTCAGACCAAAGGTCTGCTCTGTGGGAGCCGACACGCTGGAGGAAACCTTGAGAGTCTGAGAGGGGAGGGAGTTCCAGAAGAAGGCCAGGATGTCATTTTGAGGGAGTATGTGACCAGAACTCCTCCCGTTGCTTTTGGGGTTCTATGGGCTACACGTAGGAATCTTTGGTGGTGGCACCTGATGTTCGGGGATCCGGAGTCACACCCAGACCTGCTCCACAGGCCTCCTTTTACTTTTCTCTTCGGATTCATTTTTTTTTTTTTTTTTTTTTTTGAGACAGAGTCTCGGTTTGTTGCCCAGGCTAGAGTGAGTGCCGTGGCGTCAGCCTAGCTCACAGCAACTTCAAACTCCTGGGCTCGAGTGATCCTTCTGCCTCAGCCTCCCGGGTAGCTGGGACTGCAGGCATGCGCCACCATGCCCCGCTAATTTTTTATATATATATCAGTTGGCCAATTAATTTCTTTCTATTTATAGTAGAGACGGGGTCTCGCTCTTGCTCAGGCTGGTTTTGAACTCCTGACCTTGAGCAATCCGCCCGCCTCGGCCTCCCAAGAGCTAGGATTACAGGCGTGAGCCACAGCGCCCGGCCGGATTCATTATTTTTAAAAAGTGTCTCTTATCTCTATTATTGCATTTACTTTTCTCTCTCTTTTCAAGCAGATGATGGGAGTCCAAGTATTAAGGTGACATGTGTTGCCCGTGCCCCCCTCCCCCCCCCCGTGTTCTTATTCATTTACCCCTCATGTTGTTCCAGCATATTGTGGGGGCACCAATGTTAAGGACGGGTGCGTTGCCCTCTCCCAGCCTCCCCCCTCGGGTCAGAGCTTCAAGTGCGCCCATCCCCCAGTCGGTGCGTACCCACCCCATTCCTAATGGATGTGTATGCCCATCCCCTCCCCCCACCCGCCCGACACCCACCCGAAGAAGGTGATTCCTCTGTGTCCACTTAGGTGTCCATCGGTTCGTACCCATTTGCTGGTGAGCGCGAGCACGTGGTGCTCGTGTGTCCATTCTTGGGATACTTGGCTTACTGGAACGGGTTCCAGCTCTGGCCAGGAGAACCACGAGAGGTGCCCCCTCACCGCTGCTCCTCATAGCCGAATAGCACTCCGTGGTGTCCACGCGCCACATTTTATTTACCCACTCGTGGGTCGATGGGCACTCGGGTGGCTTCCAGGTCTTTGCGATTGTGACTTGTGCCCTGACACTAACCCTAACCCTTACCCAGCCCGTCTCCTCCACGGCCCCTGCCTGACTGACTCCTTCCCGCCCGGCCTATCACCTGTCACCGTCCTCTGCCCCTGCCTGACACGCTCCTCCCCGCCCGGGCCGTCACCGTCCTCGGCCCCTGCCTGACGGGGCTCCTCCGTCGCCTGGGCCTTCCAAGGGCTTGGTGTGGACGCTGGTTCCAGGACGCCCTCCCAGGAACCCGGTAGCAGGGCGGCCGCAGCGTCTCGCGCAACCCAACCGTCCGCCGGCTGGCCGCCGTGGCTAAGTGGCCTGCGGGGGACGTGCTCCCGCTGTGCCGTGGGGGCCCAGCCTGGTGTCTTCTCTGAGGCCCCGCGGCTGCCGCTCCCCGCAAGGGGAGAGCCGCGGAGGTGGGGACCGCCTCCTCATGGGGACGTACACCCAGCTCTCCACGTCGGATTCCGGGGCTCTCTGTCCTGCCAGAAGGCCCAGCTGGCCTGCGGGTCCTCAGAGTGGCAAAAACATCCGAAAACTGAGATTGAGGGTCCGGTGGGTGTCTGCACTTTTGTGCTGGGCACCCCAGGGAGGCCCGGGGGCTGGCTGGACAACGCGGTCTGCTGGGCTGGGGGGGGGGGTTTGGAGGAGCAACTGATGCCCTTTGCACTTTGGGTAGCAAGTGTCTGAGGTGTCTCTGGGCCCTGTGCCATGTGGGGGCGGGGGCGGAGGCGGGGTGGGAGGAGGAGGAGGAGGAGGAGGAGGAGGAGGAGGAGGAGGAGGAGGAGGAGGAGGTGGGAAGGGCCGTGGCCTGCAGTCGTGTTCCCCGGGGTGGCACAGCATGTGGCTTCTTCCACGGGATGCTTGGCCTGGGCTCCCTGCACCTGGGCCTTTGGAGGACTGGCCCTGTGCTTGCCAACACTTCCTGCAGGGACCCAGAGCTGGGAGGTTGCATCTCTCAGCCCTGGGTCGGGCAGAGCCCCAGCGGGCCATGCCCACAACCTCTCTCAGCAGGGGTCCCCCAGAAGGCTCCTTTGGGACCAGGATTCTCTTGCGGGTGACTCTTTAAGGTCTGGCCCCTGGATGGAGGGGCACCAGGAGTAGAGGAGCAGGAAGGGGAAGGGGGTGGCCATGCGAGGGGACACTTTCAGGCCAAGTCCCAGCTTCAGTCTGATCCTCCTGGGAACCCCGGGGTGGACATCACACCTCCTGGTTGCCCCGCTCTGAGACAAGGAGCCGGGCTTCGCATTCCCACAGCAGCCAGTCGTGGGCTGAGGACACCTGGGGCGTTGGGAACTCCCTGGCTTCTCCTTGGTTTAACATCTGGAGCTGCTTGTGAATCGTGCCGCCACACACACCCGAGTGCAGGTGTCTTCTGCACAGACTGCGGGCCTCGCTCTTCTGAATGCCGCTAGCTCGCGACCCACCCACGGGTGAACCTGGTCAGGGTACTTTCTCTCAGGGGCAGACTCTGATCCGGGCGGGCTACCGGTGTCTCTGTTTGCTCCTTTCTTTCTTCCACTTCGGGAAAGGCTTCCTTACTGGGTGTGGAAATCTCCTATGCCTTTCCTCGCCTATTCTGTCAGCTCTAAAATTCTCTTTCGGTTGCCACCCTCACAGATGGATTAGGAAACTCTTTGCGGTGCACTCATTAGTGAAATGACCTCAATGACGCTGGAATCCAATATCTAATCGCCAATTTTTAGCGAGTCCACACGCCAGGGTGGTCGGGGTCCAATGCAGCCCCGGCCAGGCCCAGGCCCCTTGGACTGGGCCACAGGAGGACACAGAGGAGGGTCCCGGCCCCCACGGTAGGTAGAGGTGCGGGCAGTTCTCCAAGGGCTTGGGTGTTTTCCAGAGGGAGGAGATGGAGGGGACTGATTTCTTCAGCGCCCCACAAACCACGCCACCCCACCCCACCCATGGGACACATCCCGAGAGAGAGAGAGACGCCCCATACACTGGCTCCCCTCCCCCGTGCGCTGTGCCCCAGCCCTGGCCCGGGGGAATAGGCGGCCGCCGGGCCACAGGGTGGGGGGCGCAGCTGAAAGGGGTTGTGGGGGAGGGCCGCCCCTGGCTGGGGTCAAAGGGCGAGCGCCCCGCCCCTCCCGCCCGTGCGCAGTCAGCGGCCCCGGCGCGCTGGGGGTGGGGGGCGGGGAGGTGAAGGAGGCCAGGCGAGGAGAGGAGGGGGGCTGGAAGGGCTCCACCTTGGCGGGTCCAGCCGTGGAGGCGCATCTTGTGTGAGTGTGAGTGAGTGAGTGCGTGTGAGTGTGAGTGTGTGTGTATACAGAGACAGCCCCCAACCCCGGCCCGCCGCTCCCTGCCCGCCCCGCCTGTCACCCCCGTCCCTCGGAGCCCGCGGGACCCGGCCGGCGAACTCAACAGGCCCGACCCGGCGCGGGGCCTGGGGCGGGAGGAGGCGGCGGGGAAGCGCAGAGAGGCTCGGCTTCTTGAGCGGGGCAGGGGCGCCCTCCGCCGTCCACGGCCACACCACCCCGAACGCGCCCGATCCCGTCTGGTCTCGGAAGCTAAGCAGGGTCGGGCCTGGTTAGAACTTGGATGGGAGACCGCCCGGGAATACCGGGTGCCGTAGGCTTCTTCTTTTTTTTTTTTTTTGCCTCTGGTTCTGTCGCGTTTCTGGGAGTGCGGGGGCGGCCCGGGGTGGGGGTGACCCCCACCCTCAGCGCCCGCCGGCCGCGGTGCCTGGCGCCCCAGCCCGCACCGTGGGGCCTCCTCTTGTCCCGAGCCGTGACACCGCCGCCACGCGGCAGCATGCGTGGCTTCTGGACTGTCAGGTCTCAGACCAAAGGTCTGCTCTGTGGGAGCCGACACGCTGGAGGAAACCTTGAGAGTCTGAGAGGGGAGGGAGTTCCAGAAGAAGGCCAGGATGTCATTTTGAGGGAGTATGTGACCAGAACTCCTCCCGTTGCTTTTGGGGTTCTATGGGCTACACGTAGGAATCTTTGGTGGTGGCACCTGATGTTCGGGGATCCGGAGTCACACCCAGACCTGCTCCACAGGCCTCCTTTTACTTTTCTCTTCGGATTCATTTTTTTTTTTTTTTTTTTTTTTGAGACAGAGTCTCGGTTTGTTGCCCAGGCTAGAGTGAGTGCCGTGGCGTCAGCCTAGCTCACAGCAACTTCAAACTCCTGGGCTCGAGTGATCCTTCTGCCTCAGCCTCCCGGGTAGCTGGGACTGCAGGCATGCGCCACCATGCCCCGCTAATTTTTTATATATATATCAGTTGGCCAATTAATTTCTTTCTATTTATAGTAGAGACGGGGTCTCGCTCTTGCTCAGGCTGGTTTTGAACTCCTGACCTTGAGCAATCCGCCCGCCTCGGCCTCCCAAGAGCTAGGATTACAGGCGTGAGCCACAGCGCCCGGCCGGATTCATTATTTTTAAAAAGTGTCTCTTATCTCTATTATTGCATTTACTTTTCTCTCTCTTTTCAAGCAGATGATGGGAGTCCAAGTATTAAGGTGACATGTGTTGCCCGTGCCCCCCTCCCCCCCCCCGTGTTCTTATTCATTTACCCCTCATGTTGTTCCAGCATATTGTGGGGGCACCAATGTTAAGGACGGGTGCGTTGCCCTCTCCCAGCCTCCCCCCTCGGGTCAGAGCTTCAAGTGCGCCCATCCCCCAGTCGGTGCGTACCCACCCCATTCCTAATGGATGTGTATGCCCATCCCCTCCCCCCACCCGCCCGACACCCACCCGAAGAAGGTGATTCCTCTGTGTCCACTTAGGTGTCCATCGGTTCGTACCCATTTGCTGGTGAGCGCGAGCACGTGGTGCTCGTGTGTCCATTCTTGGGATACTTGGCTTACTGGAACGGGTTCCAGCTCTGGCCAGGAGAACCACGAGAGGTGCCCCCTCACCGCTGCTCCTCATAGCCGAATAGCACTCCGTGGTGTCCACGCGCCACATTTTATTTACCCACTCGTGGGTCGATGGGCACTCGGGTGGCTTCCAGGTCTTTGCGATTGTGACTTGTGCCCTGACACTAACCCTAACCCTTACCCAGCCCGTCTCCTCCACGGCCCCTGCCTGACTGACTCCTTCCCGCCCGGCCTATCACCTGTCACCGTCCTCTGCCCCTGCCTGACACGCTCCTCCCCGCCCGGGCCGTCACCGTCCTCGGCCCCTGCCTGACGGGGCTCCTCCGTCGCCTGGGCCTTCCAAGGGCTTGGTGTGGACGCTGGTTCCAGGACGCCCTCCCAGGAACCCGGTAGCAGGGCGGCCGCAGCGTCTCGCGCAACCCAACCGTCCGCCGGCTGGCCGCCGTGGCTAAGTGGCCTGCGGGGGACGTGCTCCCGCTGTGCCGTGGGGGCCCAGCCTGGTGTCTTCTCTGAGGCCCCGCGGCTGCCGCTCCCCGCAAGGGGAGAGCCGCGGAGGTGGGGACCGCCTCCTCATGGGGACGTACACCCAGCTCTCCACGTCGGATTCCGGGGCTCTCTGTCCTGCCAGAAGGCCCAGCTGGCCTGCGGGTCCTCAGAGTGGCAAAAACATCCGAAAACTGAGATTGAGGGTCCGGTGGGTGTCTGCACTTTTGTGCTGGGCACCCCAGGGAGGCCCGGGGGCTGGCTGGACAACGCGGTCTGCTGGGCTGGGGGGGGGGGTTTGGAGGAGCAACTGATGCCCTTTGCACTTTGGGTAGCAAGTGTCTGAGGTGTCTCTGGGCCCTGTGCCATGTGGGGGCGGGGGCGGAGGCGGGGTGGGAGGAGGAGGAGGAGGAGGAGGAGGAGGAGGAGGAGGAGGAGGAGGAGGAGGAGGTGGGAAGGGCCGTGGCCTGCAGTCGTGTTCCCCGGGGTGGCACAGCATGTGGCTTCTTCCACGGGATGCTTGGCCTGGGCTCCCTGCACCTGGGCCTTTGGAGGACTGGCCCTGTGCTTGCCAACACTTCCTGCAGGGACCCAGAGCTGGGAGGTTGCATCTCTCAGCCCTGGGTCGGGCAGAGCCCCAGCGGGCCATGCCCACAACCTCTCTCAGCAGGGGTCCCCCAGAAGGCTCCTTTGGGACCAGGATTCTCTTGCGGGTGACTCTTTAAGGTCTGGCCCCTGGATGGAGGGGCACCAGGAGTAGAGGAGCAGGAAGGGGAAGGGGGTGGCCATGCGAGGGGACACTTTCAGGCCAAGTCCCAGCTTCAGTCTGATCCTCCTGGGAACCCCGGGGTGGACATCACACCTCCTGGTTGCCCCGCTCTGAGACAAGGAGCCGGGCTTCGCATTCCCACAGCAGCCAGTCGTGGGCTGAGGACACCTGGGGCGTTGGGAACTCCCTGGCTTCTCCTTGGTTTAACATCTGGAGCTGCTTGTGAATCGTGCCGCCACACACACCCGAGTGCAGGTGTCTTCTGCACAGACTGCGGGCCTCGCTCTTCTGAATGCCGCTAGCTCGCGACCCACCCACGGGTGAACCTGGTCAGGGTACTTTCTCTCAGGGGCAGACTCTGATCCGGGCGGGCTACCGGTGTCTCTGTTTGCTCCTTTCTTTCTTCCACTTCGGGAAAGGCTTCCTTACTGGGTGTGGAAATCTCCTATGCCTTTCCTCGCCTATTCTGTCAGCTCTAAAATTCTCTTTCGGTTGCCACCCTCACAGATGGATTAGGAAACTCTTTGCGGTGCACTCATTAGTGAAATGACCTCAATGACGCTGGAATCCAATATCTAATCGCCAATTTTTAGCGAGTCCACACGCCAGGGTGGTCGGGGTCCAATGCAGCCCCGGCCAGGCCCAGGCCCCTTGGACTGGGCCACAGGAGGACACAGAGGAGGGTCCCGGCCCCCACGGTAGGTAGAGGTGCGGGCAGTTCTCCAAGGGCTTGGGTGTTTTCCAGAGGGAGGAGATGGAGGGGACTGATTTCTTCAGCGCCCCACAAACCACGCCACCCCACCCCACCCATGGGACACATCCCGAGAGAGAGAGAGACGCCCCATACACTGGCTCCCCTCCCCCGTGCGCTGTGCCCCAGCCCTGGCCCGGGGGAATAGGCGGCCGCCGGGCCACAGGGTGGGGGGCGCAGCTGAAAGGGGTTGTGGGGGAGGGCCGCCCCTGGCTGGGGTCAAAGGGTGAGCGCCCCGCCCCTCCCGCCCGTGCGCAGTCAGCGGCCCCGGCGCGCTGGGGGTGGGGGGCGGGGAGGTGAAGGAGGCCAGGCGAGGAGAGGAGGGGGGCTGGAAGGGCTCCACCTTGGCGGGTCCAGCCGTGGAGGCGCATCTTGTGTGAGTGTGAGTGAGTGAGTGCGTGTGAGTGTGAGTGTGTGTGTATACAGAGACAGCCCCCAACCCCGGCCCGCCGCTCCCTGCCCGCCCCGCCTGTCACCCCCGTCCCTCGGAGCCCGCGGGACGCGGCCGGCGAACTCAACAGGCCCGACCCGGCGCGGGGCCTGGGGCGGGAGGAGGCGGCGGGGAAGCGCAGAGAGGCTCGGCTTCTTGAGCGGGGCAGGGGCGCCCTCCGCCGTCCACGGCCACACCACCCCGAACGCGCCCGATCCCGTCTGGTCTCGGAAGCTAAGCAGGGTCGGGCCTGGTTAGAACTTGGATGGGAGACCGCCCGGGAATACCGGGTGCCGTAGGCTTCTTCTTTTTTTTTTTTTTTGCCTCTGGTTCTGTCGCGTTTCTGGGAGTGCGGGGGCGGCCCGGGGTGGGGGTGACCCCCACCCTCAGCGCCCGCCGGCCGCGGTGCCTGGCGCCCCAGCCCGCACCGTGGGGCCTCCTCTTGTCCCGAGCCGTGACACCGCCGCCACGCGGCAGCATGCGTGGCTTCTGGACTGTCAGGTCTCAGACCAAAGGTCTGCTCTGTGGGAGCCGACACGCTGGAGGAAACCTTGAGAGTCTGAGAGGGGAGGGAGTTCCAGAAGAAGGCCAGGATGTCATTTTGAGGGAGTATGTGACCAGAACTCCTCCCGTTGCTTTTGGGGTTCTATGGGCTACACGTAGGAATCTTTGGTGGTGGCACCTGATGTTCGGGGATCCGGAGTCACACCCAGACCTGCTCCACAGGCCTCCTTTTACTTTTCTCTTCGGATTCATTTTTTTTTTTTTTTTTTTTGAGACAGAGTCTCGGTTTGTTGCCCAGGCTAGAGTGAGTGCCGTGGCGTCAGCCTAGCTCACAGCAACTTCAAACTCCTGGGCTCGAGTGATCCTTCTGCCTCAGCCTCCCGGGTAGCTGGGACTGCAGGCATGCGCCACCATGCCCCGCTAATTTTTTATATATATATCAGTTGGCCAATTAATTTCTTTCTATTTATAGTAGAGACGGGGTCTCGCTCTTGCTCAGGCTGGTTTTGAACTCCTGACCTTGAGCAATCCGCCCGCCTCGGCCTCCCAAGAGCTAGGATTACAGGCGTGAGCCACAGCGCCCGGCCGGATTCATTATTTTTAAAAAGTGTCTCTTATCTCTATTATTGCATTTACTTTTCTCTCTCTTTTCAAGCAGATGATGGGAGTCCAAGTATTAAGGTGACATGTGTTGCCCGTGCCCCCCTCCCCCCCCCGTGTTCTTATTCATTTACCCCTCATGTTGTTCCAGCATATTGTGGGGGCACCAATGTTAAGGACGGGTGCGTTGCCCTCTCCCAGCCTCCCCCCTCGGGTCAGAGCTTCAAGTGCGCCCATCCCCCAGTCGGTGCGTACCCACCCCATTCCTAATGGATGTGTATGCCCATCCCCTCCCCCCACCCGCCCGACACCCACCCGAAGAAGGTGATTCCTCTGTGTCCACTTAGGTGTCCATCGGTTCGTACCCATTTGCTGGTGAGCGCGAGCACGTGGTGCTCGTGTGTCCATTCTTGGGATACTTGGCTTACTGGAACGGGTTCCAGCTCTGGCCAGGAGAACCACGAGAGGTGCCCCCTCACCGCTGCTCCTCATAGCCGAATAGCACTCCGTGGTGTCCACGCGCCACATTTTATTTACCCACTCGTGGGTCGATGGGCACTCGGGTGGCTTCCAGGTCTTTGCGATTGTGACTTGTGCCCTGACACTAACCCTAACCCTTACCCAGCCCGTCTCCTCCACGGCCCCTGCCTGACTGACTCCTTCCCGCCCGGCCTATCACCTGTCACCGTCCTCTGCCCCTGCCTGACACGCTCCTCCCCGCCCGGGCCGTCACCGTCCTCGGCCCCTGCCTGACGGGGCTCCTCCGTCGCCTGGGCCTTCCAAGGGCTTGGTGTGGACGCTGGTTCCAGGACGCCCTCCCAGGAACCCGGTAGCAGGGCGGCCGCAGCGTCTCGCGCAACCCAACCGTCCGCCGGCTGGCCGCCGTGGCTAAGTGGCCTGCGGGGGACGTGCTCCCGCTGTGCCGTGGGGGCCCAGCCTGGTGTCTTCTCTGAGGCCCCGCGGCTGCCGCTCCCCGCAAGGGGAGAGCCGCGGAGGTGGGGACCGCCTCCTCATGGGGACGTACACCCAGCTCTCCACGTCGGATTCCGGGGCTCTCTGTCCTGCCAGAAGGCCCAGCTGGCCTGCGGGTCCTCAGAGTGGCAAAAACATCCGAAAACTGAGATTGAGGGTCCGGTGGGTGTCTGCACTTTTGTGCTGGGCACCCCAGGGAGGCCCGGGAGCTGGCTGGACAACGCGGTCTGCTGGGCTGGGGGGGGGGGGTTTGGAGGAGCAACTGATGCCCTTTGCACTTTGGGTAGCAAGTGTCTGAGGTGTCTCTGGGCCCTGTGCCATGTGGGGGCGGGGGCGGAGGCGGGGTGGGAGGAGGAGGAGGAGGAGGAGGAGGAGGAGGAGGAGGAGGAGGAGGTGGGAAGGGCCGTGGCCTGCAGTCGTGTTCCCCGGGGTGGCACAGCATGTGGCTTCTTCCACGGGATGCTTGGCCTGGGCTCCCTGCACCTGGGCCTTTGGAGGACTGGCCCTGTGCTTGCCAACACTTCCTGCAGGGACCCAGAGCTGGGAGGTTGCATCTCTCAGCCCTGGGTCGGGCAGAGCCCCAGCGGGCCATGCCCACAACCTCTCTCAGCAGGGGTCCCCCAGAAGGCTCCTTTGGGACCAGGATTCTCTTGCGGGTGACTCTTTAAGGTCTGGCCCCTGGATGGAGGGGCACCAGGAGTAGAGGAGCAGGAAGGGGAAGGGGGTGGCCATGCGAGGGGACACTTTCAGGCCAAGTCCCAGCTTCAGTCTGATCCTCCTGGGAACCCCGGGGTGGACATCACACCTCCTGGTTGCCCCGCTCTGAGACAAGGAGCCGGGCTTCGCATTCCCACAGCAGCCAGTCGTGGGCTGAGGACACCTGGGGCGTTGGGAACTCCCTGGCTTCTCCTTGGTTTAACATCTGGAGCTGCTTGTGAATCGTGCCGCCACACACACCCGAGTGCAGGTGTCTTCTGCACAGACTGCGGGCCTCGCTCTTCTGAATGCCGCTAGCTCGCGACCCACCCACGGGTGAACCTGGTCAGGGTACTTTCTCTCAGGGGCAGACTCTGATCCGGGCGGGCTACCGGTGTCTCTGTTTGCTCCTTTCTTTCTTCCACTTCGGGAAAGGCTTCCTTACTGGGTGTGGAAATCTCCTATGCCTTTCCTCGCCTATTCTGTCAGCTCTAAAATTCTCTTTCGGTTGCCACCCTCACAGATGGATTAGGAAACTCTTTGCGGTGCACTCATTAGTGAAATGACCTCAATGACGCTGGAATCCAATATCTAATCGCCAATTTTTAGCGAGTCCACACGCCAGGGTGGTCGGGGTCCAATGCAGCCCCGGCCAGGCCCAGGCCCCTTGGACTGGGCCACAGGAGGACACAGAGGAGGGTCCCGGCCCCCACGGTAGGTAGAGGTGCGGGCAGTTCTCCAAGGGCTTGGGTGTTTTCCAGAGGGAGGAGATGGAGGGGACTGATTTCTTCAGCGCCCCACAAACCACGCCACCCCACCCCACCCATGGGACACATCCCGAGAGAGAGAGAGACGCCCCATACACTGGCTCCCCTCCCCCGTGCGCTGTGCCCCAGCCCTGGCCCGGGGGAATAGGCGGCCGCCGGGCCACAGGGTGGGGGGCGCAGCTGAAAGGGGTTGTGGGGGAGGGCCGCCCCTGGCTGGGGTCAAAGGGCGAGCGCCCCGCCCCTCCCGCCCGTGCGCAGTCAGCGGCCCCGGCGCGCTGGGGGTGGGGGGCGGGGAGGTGAAGGAGGCCAGGCGAGGAGAGGAGGGGGGCTGGAAGGGCTCCACCTTGGCGGGTCCAGCCGTGGAGGCGCATCTTGTGTGAGTGTGAGTGAGTGAGTGCGTGTGAGTGTGAGTGTGTGTGTATACAGAGACAGCCCCCAACCCCGGCCCGCCGCTCCCTGCCCGCCCCGCCTGTCACCCCCGTCCCTCGGAGCCCGCGGGACCCGGCCGGCGAACTCAACAGGCCCGACCCGGCGCGGGGCCTGGGGCGGGAGGAGGCGGCGGGGAAGCGCAGAGAGGCTCGGCTTCTTGAGCGGGGCAGGGGCGCCCTCCGCCGTCCACGGCCACACCACCCCGAACGCGCCCGATCCCGTCTGGTCTCGGAAGCTAAGCAGGGTCGGGCCTGGTTAGAACTTGGATGGGAGACCGCCCGGGAATACCGGGTGCCGTAGGCTTCTTCTTTTTTTTTTTTTTTGCCTCTGGTTCTGTCGCGTTTCTGGGAGTGCGGGGGCGGCCCGGGGTGGGGGTGACCCCCACCCTCAGCGCCCGCCGGCCGCGGTGCCTGGCGCCCCAGCCCGCACCGTGGGGCCTCCTCTTGTCCCGAGCCGTGACACCGCCGCCACGCGGCAGCATGCGTGGCTTCTGGACTGTCAGGTCTCAGACCAAAGGTCTGCTCTGTGGGAGCCGACACGCTGGAGGAAACCTTGAGAGTCTGAGAGGGGAGGGAGTTCCAGAAGAAGGCCAGGATGTCATTTTGAGGGAGTATGTGACCAGAACTCCTCCCGTTGCTTTTGGGGTTCTATGGGCTACACGTAGGAATCTTTGGTGGTGGCACCTGATGTTCGGGGATCCGGAGTCACACCCAGACCTGCTCCACAGGCCTCCTTTTACTTTTCTCTTCGGATTCATTTTTTTTTTTTTTTTTTTTTGAGACAGAGTCTCGGTTTGTTGCCCAGGCTAGAGTGAGTGCCGTGGCGTCAGCCTAGCTCACAGCAACTTCAAACTCCTGGGCTCGAGTGATCCTTCTGCCTCAGCCTCCCGGGTAGCTGGGACTGCAGGCATGCGCCACCATGCCCCGCTAATTTTTTATATATATATCAGTTGGCCAATTAATTTCTTTCTATTTATAGTAGAGACGGGGTCTCGCTCTTGCTCAGGCTGGTTTTGAACTCCTGACCTTGAGCAATCCGCCCGCCTCGGCCTCCCAAGAGCTAGGATTACAGGCGTGAGCCACAGCGCCCGGCCGGATTCATTATTTTTAAAAAGTGTCTCTTATCTCTATTATTGCATTTACTTTTCTCTCTCTTTTCAAGCAGATGATGGGAGTCCAAGTATTAAGGTGACATGTGTTGCCCGTGCCCCCCTCCCCCCCCCGTGTTCTTATTCATTTACCCCTCATGTTGTTCCAGCATATTGTGGGGGCACCAATGTTAAGGACGGGTGCGTTGCCCTCTCCCAGCCTCCCCCCTCGGGTCAGAGCTTCAAGTGCGCCCATCCCCCAGTCGGTGCGTACCCACCCCATTCCTAATGGATGTGTATGCCCATCCCCTCCCCCCACCCGCCCGACACCCACCCGAAGAAGGTGATTCCTCTGTGTCCACTTAGGTGTCCATCGGTTCGTACCCATTTGCTGGTGAGCGCGAGCACGTGGTGCTCGTGTGTCCATTCTTGGGATACTTGGCTTACTGGAACGGGTTCCAGCTCTGGCCAGGAGAACCACGAGAGGTGCCCCCTCACCGCTGCTCCTCATAGCCGAATAGCACTCCGTGGTGTCCACGCGCCACATTTTATTTACCCACTCGTGGGTCGATGGGCACTCGGGTGGCTTCCAGGTCTTTGCGATTGTGACTTGTGCCCTGACACTAACCCTAACCCTTACCCAGCCCGTCTCCTCCACGGCCCCTGCCTGACTGACTCCTTCCCGCCCGGCCTATCACCTGTCACCGTCCTCTGCCCCTGCCTGACACGCTCCTCCCCGCCCGGGCCGTCACCGTCCTCGGCCCCTGCCTGACGGGGCTCCTCCGTCGCCTGGGCCTTCCAAGGGCTTGGTGTGGACGCTGGTTCCAGGACGCCCTCCCAGGAACCCGGTAGCAGGGCGGCCGCAGCGTCTCGCGCAACCCAACCGTCCGCCGGCTGGCCGCCGTGGCTAAGTGGCCTGCGGGGGACGTGCTCCCGCTGTGCCGTGGGGGCCCAGCCTGGTGTCTTCTCTGAGGCCCCGCGGCTGCCGCTCCCCGCAAGGGGAGAGCCGCGGAGGTGGGGACCGCCTCCTCATGGGGACGTACACCCAGCTCTCCACGTCGGATTCCGGGGCTCTCTGTCCTGCCAGAAGGCCCAGCTGGCCTGCGGGTCCTCAGAGTGGCAAAAACATCCGAAAACTGAGATTGAGGGTCCGGTGGGTGTCTGCACTTTTGTGCTGGGCACCCCAGGGAGGCCCGGGGGCTGGCTGGACAACGCGGTCTGCTGGGCTGGGGGGGGGGTTTGGAGGAGCAACTGATGCCCTTTGCACTTTGGGTAGCAAGTGTCTGAGGTGTCTCTGGGCCCTGTGCCATGTGGGGGCGGGGGCGGAGGCGGGGTGGGAGGAGGAGGAGGAGGAGGAGGAGGAGGAGGAGGTGGGAAGGGCCGTGGCCTGCAGTCGTGTTCCCCGGGGTGGCACAGCATGTGGCTTCTTCCACGGGATGCTTGGCCTGGGCTCCCTGCACCTGGGCCTTTGGAGGACTGGCCCTGTGCTTGCCAACACTTCCTGCAGGGACCCAGAGCTGGGAGGTTGCATCTCTCAGCCCTGGGTCGGGCAGAGCCCCAGCGGGCCATGCCCACAACCTCTCTCAGCAGGGGTCCCCCAGAAGGCTCCTTTGGGACCAGGATTCTCTTGCGGGTGACTCTTTAAGGTCTGGCCCCTGGATGGAGGGGCACCAGGAGTAGAGGAGCAGGAAGGGGAAGGGGGTGGCCATGCGAGGGGACACTTTCAGGCCAAGTCCCAGCTTCAGTCTGATCCTCCTGGGAACCCCGGGGTGGACATCACACCTCCTGGTTGCCCCGCTCTGAGACAAGGAGCCGGGCTTCGCATTCCCACAGCAGCCAGTCGTGGGCTGAGGACACCTGGGGCGTTGGGAACTCCCTGGCTTCTCCTTGGTTTAACATCTGGAGCTGCTTGTGAATCGTGCCGCCACACACACCCGAGTGCAGGTGTCTTCTGCACAGACTGCGGGCCTCGCTCTTCTGAATGCCGCTAGCTCGCGACCCACCCACGGGTGAACCTGGTCAGGGTACTTTCTCTCAGGGGCAGACTCTGATCCGGGCGGGCTACCGGTGTCTCTGTTTGCTCCTTTCTTTCTTCCACTTCGGGAAAGGCTTCCTTACTGGGTGTGGAAATCTCCTATGCCTTTCCTCGCCTATTCTGTCAGCTCTAAAATTCTCTTTCGGTTGCCACCCTCACAGATGGATTAGGAAACTCTTTGCGGTGCACTCATTAGTGAAATGACCTCAATGACGCTGGAATCCAATATCTAATCGCCAATTTTTAGCGAGTCCACACGCCAGGGTGGTCGGGGTCCAATGCAGCCCCGGCCAGGCCCAGGCCCCTTGGACTGGGCCACAGGAGGACACAGAGGAGGGTCCCGGCCCCCACGGTAGGTAGAGGTGCGGGCAGTTCTCCAAGGGCTTGGGTGTTTTCCAGAGGGAGGAGATGGAGGGGACTGATTTCTTCAGCGCCCCACAAACCACGCCACCCCACCCCACCCATGGGACACATCCCGAGAGAGAGAGAGACGCCCCATACACTGGCTCCCCTCCCCCGTGCGCTGTGCCCCAGCCCTGGCCCGGGGGAATAGGCGGCCGCCGGGCCACAGGGTGGGGGGCGCAGCTGAAAGGGGTTGTGGGGGAGGGCCGTCCCTGGCTGGGGTCAAAGGGCGAGCGCCCCGCCCCTCCCGCCCGTGCGCAGTCAGCGGCCCCGGCGCGCTGGGGGTGGGGGGCGGGGAGGTGAAGGAGGCCAGGCGAGGAGAGGAGGGGGGCTGGAAGGGCTCCACCTTGGCGGGTCCAGCCGTGGAGGCGCATCTTGTGTGAGTGTGAGTGAGTGAGTGCGTGTGAGTGTGAGTGTGTGTGTATACAGAGACAGCCCCCAACCCCGGCCCGCCGCTCCCTGCCCGCCCCGCCTGTCACCCCCGTCCCTCGGAGCCCGCGGGACCCGGCCGGCGAACTCAACAGGCCCGACCCGGCGCGGGGCCTGGGGCGGGAGGAGGCGGCGGGGAAGCGCAGAGAGGCTCGGCTTCTTGAGCGGGGCAGGGGCGCCCTCCGCCGTCCACGGCCACACCACCCCGAACGCGCCCGATCCCGTCTGGTCTCGGAAGCTAAGCAGGGTCGGGCCTGGTTAGAACTTGGATGGGAGACCGCCCGGGAATACCGGGTGCCGTAGGCTTCTTCTTTTTTTTTTTTTTTGCCTCTGGTTCTGTCGCGTTTCTGGGAGTGCGGGGGCGGCCCGGGGTGGGGGTGACCCCCACCCTCAGCGCCCGCCGGCCGCGGTGCCTGGCGCCCCAGCCCGCACCGTGGGGCCTCCTCTTGTCCCGAGCCGTGACACCGCCGCCACGCGGCAGCATGCGTGGCTTCTGGACTGTCAGGTCTCAGACCAAAGGTCTGCTCTGTGGGAGCCGACACGCTGGAGGAAACCTTGAGAGTCTGAGAGGGGAGGGAGTTCCAGAAGAAGGCCAGGATGTCATTTTGAGGGAGTATGTGACCAGAACTCCTCCCGTTGCTTTTGGGGTTCTATGGGCTACACGTAGGAATCTTTGGTGGTGGCACCTGATGTTCGGGGATCCGGAGTCACACCCAGACCTGCTCCACAGGCCTCCTTTTACTTTTCTCTTCGGATTCATTTTTTTTTTTTTTTTTTTTGAGACAGAGTCTCGGTTTGTTGCCCAGGCTAGAGTGAGTGCCGTGGCGTCAGCCTAGCTCACAGCAACTTCAAACTCCTGGGCTCGAGTGATCCTTCTGCCTCAGCCTCCCGGGTAGCTGGGACTGCAGGCATGCGCCACCATGCCCCGCTAATTTTTTATATATATATCAGTTGGCCAATTAATTTCTTTCTATTTATAGTAGAGACGGGGTCTCGCTCTTGCTCAGGCTGGTTTTGAACTCCTGACCTTGAGCAATCCGCCCGCCTCGGCCTCCCAAGAGCTAGGATTACAGGCGTGAGCCACAGCGCCCGGCCGGATTCATTATTTTTAAAAAGTGTCTCTTATCTCTATTATTGCATTTACTTTTCTCTCTCTTTTCAAGCAGATGATGGGAGTCCAAGTATTAAGGTGACATGTGTTGCCCGTGCCCCCCTCCCCCCCCCGTGTTCTTATTCATTTACCCCTCATGTTGTTCCAGCATATTGTGGGGGCACCAATGTTAAGGACGGGTGCGTTGCCCTCTCCCAGCCTCCCCCCTCGGGTCAGAGCTTCAAGTGCGCCCATCCCCCAGTCGGTGCGTACCCACCCCATTCCTAATGGATGTGTATGCCCATCCCCTCCCCCCACCCGCCCGACACCCACCCGAAGAAGGTGATTCCTCTGTGTCCACTTAGGTGTCCATCGGTTCGTACCCATTTGCTGGTGAGCGCGAGCACGTGGTGCTCGTGTGTCCATTCTTGGGATACTTGGCTTACTGGAACGGGTTCCAGCTCTGGCCAGGAGAACCACGAGAGGTGCCCCCTCACCGCTGCTCCTCATAGCCGAATAGCACTCCGTGGTGTCCACGCGCCACATTTTATTTACCCACTCGTGGGTCGATGGGCACTCGGGTGGCTTCCAGGTCTTTGCGATTGTGACTTGTGCCCTGACACTAACCCTAACCCTTACCCAGCCCGTCTCCTCCACGGCCCCTGCCTGACTGACTCCTTCCCGCCCGGCCTATCACCTGTCACCGTCCTCTGCCCCTGCCTGACACGCTCCTCCCCGCCCGGGCCGTCACCGTCCTCGGCCCCTGCCTGACGGGGCTCCTCCGTCGCCTGGGCCTTCCAAGGGCTTGGTGTGGACGCTGGTTCCAGGACGCCCTCCCAGGAACCCGGTAGCAGGGCGGCCGCAGCGTCTCGCGCAACCCAACCGTCCGCCGGCTGGCCGCCGTGGCTAAGTGGCCTGCGGGGGACGTGCTCCCGCTGTGCCGTGGGGGCCCAGCCTGGTGTCTTCTCTGAGGCCCCGCGGCTGCCGCTCCCCGCAAGGGGAGAGCCGCGGAGGTGGGGACCGCCTCCTCATGGGGACGTACACCCAGCTCTCCACGTCGGATTCCGGGGCTCTCTGTCCTGCCAGAAGGCCCAGCTGGCCTGCGGGTCCTCAGAGTGGCAAAAACATCCGAAAACTGAGATTGAGGGTCCGGTGGGTGTCTGCACTTTTGTGCTGGGCACCCCAGGGAGGCCCGGGGGCTGGCTGGACAACGCGGTCTGCTGGGCTGGGGGGGGGGTTTGGAGGAGCAACTGATGCCCTTTGCACTTTGGGTAGCAAGTGTCTGAGGTGTCTCTGGGCCCTGTGCCATGTGGGGGCGGGGGCGGAGGCGGGGTGGGAGGAGGAGGAGGAGGAGGAGGAGGAGGAGGAGGTGGGAAGGGCCGTGGCCTGCAGTCGTGTTCCCCGGGGTGGCACAGCATGTGGCTTCTTCCACGGGATGCTTGGCCTGGGCTCCCTGCACCTGGGCCTTTGGAGGACTGGCCCTGTGCTTGCCAACACTTCCTGCAGGGACCCAGAGCTGGGAGGTTGCATCTCTCAGCCCTGGGTCGGGCAGAGCCCCAGCGGGCCATGCCCACAACCTCTCTCAGCAGGGGTCCCCCAGAAGGCTCCTTTGGGACCAGGATTCTCTTGCGGGTGACTCTTTAAGGTCTGGCCCCTGGATGGAGGGGCACCAGGAGTAGAGGAGCAGGAAGGGGAAGGGGGTGGCCATGCGAGGGGACACTTTCAGGCCAAGTCCCAGCTTCAGTCTGATCCTCCTGGGAACCCCGGGGTGGACATCACACCTCCTGGTTGCCCCGCTCTGAGACAAGGAGCCGGGCTTCGCATTCCCACAGCAGCCAGTCGTGGGCTGAGGACACCTGGGGCGTTGGGAACTCCCTGGCTTCTCCTTGGTTTAACATCTGGAGCTGCTTGTGAATCGTGCCGCCACACACACCCGAGTGCAGGTGTCTTCTGCACAGACTGCGGGCCTCGCTCTTCTGAATGCCGCTAGCTCGCGACCCACCCACGGGTGAACCTGGTCAGGGTACTTTCTCTCAGGGGCAGACTCTGATCCGGGCGGGCTACCGGTGTCTCTGTTTGCTCCTTTCTTTCTTCCACTTCGGGAAAGGCTTCCTTACTGGGTGTGGAAATCTCCTATGCCTTTCCTCGCCTATTCTGTCAGCTCTAAAATTCTCTTTCGGTTGCCACCCTCACAGATGGATTAGGAAACTCTTTGCGGTGCACTCATTAGTGAAATGACCTCAATGACGCTGGAATCCAATATCTAATCGCCAATTTTTAGCGAGTCCACACGCCAGGGTGGTCGGGGTCCAATGCAGCCCCGGCCAGGCCCAGGCCCCTTGGACTGGGCCACAGGAGGACACAGAGGAGGGTCCCGGCCCCCACGGTAGGTAGAGGTGCGGGCAGTTCTCCAAGGGCTTGGGTGTTTTCCAGAGGGAGGAGATGGAGGGGACTGATTTCTTCAGCGCCCCACAAACCACGCCACCCCACCCCACCCTTGGGACACATCCCGAGAGAGAGAGAGACGCCCCATACACTGGCTCCCCTCCCCCGTGCGCTGTGCCCCAGCCCTGGCCCGGGGGAATAGGCGGCCGCCGGGCCACAGGGTGGGGGGCGCAGCTGAAAGGGGTTGTGGGGGAGGGCCGCCCCTGGCTGGGGTCAAAGGGCGAGCGCCCCGCCCCTCCCGCCCGTGCGCAGTCAGCGGCCCCGGCGCGCTGGGGGTGGGGGGCGGGGAGGTGAAGGAGGCCAGGCGAGGAGAGGAGGGGGGCTGGAAGGGCTCCACCTTGGCGGGTCCAGCCGTGGAGGCGCATCTTGTGTGAGTGTGAGTGAGTGAGTGCGTGTGAGTGTGAGTGTGTGTGTATACAGAGACAGCCCCCAACCCCGGCCCGCCGCTCCCTGCCCGCCCCGCCTGTCACCCCCGTCCCTCGGAGCCCGCGGGACCCGGCCGGCGAACTCAACAGGCCCGACCCGGCGCGGGGCCTGGGGCGGGAGGAGGCGGCGGGGAAGCGCAGAGAGGCTCGGCTTCTTGAGCGGGGCAGGGGCGCCCTCCGCCGTCCACGGCCACACCACCCCGAACGCGCCCGATCCCGTCTGGTCTCGGAAGCTAAGCAGGGTCGGGCCTGGTTAGAACTTGGATGGGAGACCGCCCGGGAATACCGGGTGCCGTAGGCTTCTTCTTTTTTTTTTTTTTTGCCTCTGGTTCTGTCGCGTTTCTGGGAGTGCGGGGGCGGCCCGGGGTGGGGGTGACCCCCACCCTCAGCGCCCGCCGGCCGCGGTGCCTGGCGCCCAGCCCGCACCGTGGGGCCTCCTCTTGTCCCGAGCCGTGACACCGCCGCCACGCGGCAGCATGCGTGGCTTCTGGACTGTCAGGTCTCAGACCAAAGGTCTGCTCTGTGGGAGCCGACACGCTGGAGGAAACCTTGAGAGTCTGAGAGGGGAGGGAGTTCCAGAAGAAGGCCAGGATGTCATTTTGAGGGAGTATGTGACCAGAACTCCTCCCGTTGCTTTTGGGGTTCTATGGGCTACACGTAGGAATCTTTGGTGGTGGCACCTGATGTTCGGGGATCCGGAGTCACACCCAGACCTGCTCCACAGGCCTCCTTTTACTTTTCTCTTCGGATTCATTTTTTTTTTTTTTTTTTTTGAGACAGAGTCTCGGTTTGTTGCCCAGGCTAGAGTGAGTGCCGTGGCGTCAGCCTAGCTCACAGCAACTTCAAACTCCTGGGCTCGAGTGATCCTTCTGCCTCAGCCTCCCGGGTAGCTGGGACTGCAGGCATGCGCCACCATGCCCCGCTAATTTTTTATATATATATCAGTTGGCCAATTAATTTCTTTCTATTTATAGTAGAGACGGGGTCTCGCTCTTGCTCAGGCTGGTTTTGAACTCCTGACCTTGAGCAATCCGCCCGCCTCGGCCTCCCAAGAGCTAGGATTACAGGCGTGAGCCACAGCGCCCGGCCGGATTCATTATTTTTAAAAAGTGTCTCTTATCTCTATTATTGCATTTACTTTTCTCTCTCTTTTCAAGCAGATGATGGGAGTCCAAGTATTAAGGTGACATGTGTTGCCCGTGCCCCCCTCCCCCCCCCGTGTTCTTATTCATTTACCCCTCATGTTGTTCCAGCATATTGTGGGGGCACCAATGTTAAGGACGGGTGCGTTGCCCTCTCCCAGCCTCCCCCCTCGGGTCAGAGCTTCAAGTGCGCCCATCCCCCAGTCGGTGCGTACCCACCCCATTCCTAATGGATGTGTATGCCCATCCCCTCCCCCCACCCGCCCGACACCCACCCGAAGAAGGTGATTCCTCTGTGTCCACTTAGGTGTCCATCGGTTCGTACCCATTTGCTGGTGAGCGCGAGCACGTGGTGCTCGTGTGTCCATTCTTGGGATACTTGGCTTACTGGAACGGGTTCCAGCTCTGGCCAGGAGAACCACGAGAGGTGCCCCCTCACCGCTGCTCCTCATAGCCGAATAGCACTCCGTGGTGTCCACGCGCCACATTTTATTTACCCACTCGTGGGTCGATGGGCACTCGGGTGGCTTCCAGGTCTTTGCGATTGTGACTTGTGCCCTGACACTAACCCTAACCCTTACCCAGCCCGTCTCCTCCACGGCCCCTGCCTGACTGACTCCTTCCCGCCCGGCCTATCACCTGTCACCGTCCTCTGCCCCTGCCTGACACGCTCCTCCCCGCCCGGGCCGTCACCGTCCTCGGCCCCTGCCTGACGGGGCTCCTCCGTCGCCTGGGCCTTCCAAGGGCTTGGTGTGGACGCTGGTTCCAGGACGCCCTCCCAGGAACCCGGTAGCAGGGCGGCCGCAGCGTCTCGCGCAACCCAACCGTCCGCCGGCTGGCCGCCGTGGCTAAGTGGCCTGCGGGGGACGTGCTCCCGCTGTGCCGTGGGGGCCCAGCCTGGTGTCTTCTCTGAGGCCCCGCGGCTGCCGCTCCCCGCAAGGGGAGAGCCGCGGAGGTGGGGACCGCCTCCTCATGGGGACGTACACCCAGCTCTCCACGTCGGATTCCGGGGCTCTCTGTCCTGCCAGAAGGCCCAGCTGGCCTGCGGGTCCTCAGAGTGGCAAAAACATCCGAAAACTGAGATTGAGGGTCCGGTGGGTGTCTGCACTTTTGTGCTGGGCACCCCAGGGAGGCCCGGGGGCTGGCTGGACAACGCGGTCTGCTGGGCTGGGGGGGGGGTTTGGAGGAGCAACTGATGCCCTTTGCACTTTGGGTAGCAAGTGTCTGAGGTGTCTCTGGGCCCTGTGCCATGTGGGGGCGGGGGCGGAGGCGGGGTGGGAGGAGGAGGAGGAGGAGGAGGAGGAGGAGGAGGTGGGAAGGGCCGTGGCCTGCAGTCGTGTTCCCCGGGGTGGCACAGCATGTGGCTTCTTCCACGGGCTGCTTGGCCTGGGCTCCCTGCACCTGGGCCTTTGGAGGACTGGCCCTGTGCTTGCCAACACTTCCTGCAGGGACCCAGAGCTGGGAGGTTGCATCTCTCAGCCCTGGGTCGGGCAGAGCCCCAGCGGGCCATGCCCACAACCTCTCTCAGCAGGGGTCCCCCAGAAGGCTCCTTTGGGACCAGGATTCTCTTGCGGGTGACTCTTTAAGGTCTGGCCCCTGGATGGAGGGGCACCAGGAGTAGAGGAGCAGGAAGGGGAAGGGGGTGGCCATGCGAGGGGACACTTTCAGGCCAAGTCCCAGCTTCAGTCTGATCCTCCTGGGAACCCCGGGGTGGACATCACACCTCCTGGTTGCCCCGCTCTGAGACAAGGAGCCGGGCTTCGCATTCCCACAGCAGCCAGTCGTGGGCTGAGGACACCTGGGGCGTTGGGAACTCCCTGGCTTCTCCTTGGTTTAACATCTGGAGCTGCTTGTGAATCGTGCCGCCACACACACCCGAGTGCAGGTGTCTTCTGCACAGACTGCGGGCCTCGCTCTTCTGAATGCCGCTAGCTCGCGACCCACCCACGGGTGAACCTGGTCAGGGTACTTTCTCTCAGGGGCAGACTCTGATCCGGGCGGGCTACCGGTGTCTCTGTTTGCTCCTTTCTTTCTTCCACTTCGGGAAAGGCTTCCTTACTGGGTGTGGAAATCTCCTATGCCTTTCCTCGCCTATTCTGTCAGCTCTAAAATTCTCTTTCGGTTGCCACCCTCACAGATGGATTAGGAAACTCTTTGCGGTGCACTCATTAGTGAAATGACCTCAATGACGCTGGAATCCAATATCTAATCGCCAATTTTTAGCGAGTCCACACGCCAGGGTGGTCGGGGTCCAATGCAGCCCCGGCCAGGCCCAGGCCCCTTGGACTGGGCCACAGGAGGACACAGAGGAGGGTCCCGGCCCCCACGGTAGGTAGAGGTGCGGGCAGTTCTCCAAGGGCTTGGGTGTTTTCCAGAGGGAGGAGATGGAGGGGACTGATTTCTTCAGCGCCCCACAAACCACGCCACCCCACCCCACCCTTGGGACACATCCCGAGAGAGAGAGAGACGCCCCATACACTGGCTCCCCTCCCCCGTGCGCTGTGCCCCAGCCCTGGCCCGGGGGAATAGGCGGCCGCCGGGCCACAGGGTGGGGGGCGCAGCTGAAAGGGGTTGTGGGGGAGGGCCGCCCCTGGCTGGGGTCAAAGGGCGAGCGCCCCGCCCCTCCCGCCCGTGCGCAGTCAGCGGCCCCGGCGCGCTGGGGGTGGGGGGCGGGGAGGTGAAGGAGGCCAGGCGAGGAGAGGAGGGGGGCTGGAAGGGCTCCACCTTGGCGGGTCCAGCCGTGGAGGCGCATCTTGTGTGAGTGTGAGTGAGTGAGTGCGTGTGAGTGTGAGTGTGTGTGTATACAGAGACAGCCCCCAACCCCGGCCCGCCGCTCCCTGCCCGCCCCGCCTGTCACCCCCGTCCCTCGGAGCCCGCGGGACCCGGCCGGCGAACTCAACAGGCCCGACCCGGCGCGGGGCCTGGGGCGGGAGGAGGCGGCGGGGAAGCGCAGAGAGGCTCGGCTTCTTGAGCGGGGCAGGGGCGCCCTCCGCCGTCCACGGCCACACCACCCCGAACGCGCCCGATCCCGTCTGGTCTCGGAAGCTAAGCAGGGTCGGGCCTGGTTAGAACTTGGATGGGAGACCGCCCGGGAATACCGGGTGCCGTAGGCTTCTTCTTTTTTTTTTTTTTTGCCTCTGGTTCTGTCGCGTTTCTGGGAGTGCGGGGGCGGCCCGGGGTGGGGGTGACCCCCACCCTCAGCGCCCGCCGGCCGCGGTGCCTGGCGCCCCAGCCCGCACCGTGGGGCCTCCTCTTGTCCCGAGCCGTGACACCGCCGCCACGCGGCAGCATGCGTGGCTTCTGGACTGTCAGGTCTCAGACCAAAGGTCTGCTCTGTGGGAGCCGACACGCTGGAGGAAACCTTGAGAGTCTGAGAGGGGAGGGAGTTCCAGAAGAAGGCCAGGATGTCATTTTGAGGGAGTATGTGACCAGAACTCCTCCCGTTGCTTTTGGGGTTCTATGGGCTACACGTAGGAATCTTTGGTGGTGGCACCTGATGTTCGGGGATCCGGAGTCACACCCAGACCTGCTCCACAGGCCTCCTTTTACTTTTCTCTTCGGATTCATTTTTTTTTTTTTTTTTTTTTGAGACAGAGTCTCGGTTTGTTGCCCAGGCTAGAGTGAGTGCCGTGGCGTCAGCCTAGCTCACAGCAACTTCAAACTCCTGGGCTCGAGTGATCCTTCTGCCTCAGCCTCCCGGGTAGCTGGGACTGCAGGCATGCGCCACCATGCCCCGCTAATTTTTTATATATATATCAGTTGGCCAATTAATTTCTTTCTATTTATAGTAGAGACGGGGTCTCGCTCTTGCTCAGGCTGGTTTTGAACTCCTGACCTTGAGCAATCCGCCCGCCTCGGCCTCCCAAGAGCTAGGATTACAGGCGTGAGCCACAGCGCCCGGCCGGATTCATTATTTTTAAAAAGTGTCTCTTATCTCTATTATTGCATTTACTTTTCTCTCTCTTTTCAAGCAGATGATGGGAGTCCAAGTATTAAGGTGACATGTGTTGCCCGTGCCCCCCTCCCCCCCCCGTGTTCTTATTCATTTACCCCTCATGTTGTTCCAGCATATTGTGGGGGCACCAATGTTAAGGACGGGTGCGTTGCCCTCTCCCAGCCTCCCCCCTCGGGTCAGAGCTTCAAGTGCGCCCATCCCCCAGTCGGTGCGTACCCACCCCATTCCTAATGGATGTGTATGCCCATCCCCTCCCCCCACCCGCCCGACACCCACCCGAAGAAGGTGATTCCTCTGTGTCCACTTAGGTGTCCATCGGTTCGTACCCATTTGCTGGTGAGCGCGAGCACGTGGTGCTCGTGTGTCCATTCTTGGGATACTTGGCTTACTGGAACGGGTTCCAGCTCTGGCCAGGAGAACCACGAGAGGTGCCCCCTCACCGCTGCTCCTCATAGCCGAATAGCACTCCGTGGTGTCCACGCGCCACATTTTATTTACCCACTCGTGGGTCGATGGGCACTCGGGTGGCTTCCAGGTCTTTGCGATTGTGACTTGTGCCCTGACACTAACCCTAACCCTTACCCAGCCCGTCTCCTCCACGGCCCCTGCCTGACTGACTCCTTCCCGCCCGGCCTATCACCTGTCACCGTCCTCTGCCCCTGCCTGACACGCTCCTCCCCGCCCGGGCCGTCACCGTCCTCGGCCCCTGCCTGACGGGGCTCCTCCGTCGCCTGGGCCTTCCAAGGGCTTGGTGTGGACGCTGGTTCCAGGACGCCCTCCCAGGAACCCGGTAGCAGGGCGGCCGCAGCGTCTCGCGCAACCCAACCGTCCGCCGGCTGGCCGCCGTGGCTAAGTGGCCTGCGGGGGACGTGCTCCCGCTGTGCCGTGGGGGCCCAGCCTGGTGTCTTCTCTGAGGCCCCGCGGCTGCCGCTCCCCGCAAGGGGAGAGCCGCGGAGGTGGGGACCGCCTCCTCATGGGGACGTACACCCAGCTCTCCACGTCGGATTCCGGGGCTCTCTGTCCTGCCAGAAGGCCCAGCTGGCCTGCGGGTCCTCAGAGTGGCAAAAACATCCGAAAACTGAGATTGAGGGTCCGGTGGGTGTCTGCACTTTTGTGCTGGGCACCCCAGGGAGGCCCGGGAGCTGGCTGGACAACGCGGTCTGCTGGGCTGGGGGGGGGGGTTTGGAGGAGCAACTGATGCCCTTTGCACTTTGGGTAGCAAGTGTCTGAGGTGTCTCTGGGCCCTGTGCCATGTGGGGGCGGGGGCGGAGGCGGGGTGGGAGGAGGAGGAGGAGGAGGAGGAGGAGGAGGAGGAGGAGGAGGAGGAGGAGGTGGGAAGGGCCGTGGCCTGCAGTCGTGTTCCCCGGGGTGGCACAGCATGTGGCTTCTTCCACGGGATGCTTGGCCTGGGCTCCCTGCACCTGGGCCTTTGGAGGACTGGCCCTGTGCTTGCCAACACTTCCTGCAGGGACCCAGAGCTGGGAGGTTGCATCTCTCAGCCCTGGGTCGGGCAGAGCCCCAGCGGGCCATGCCCACAACCTCTCTCAGCAGGGGTCCCCCAGAAGGCTCCTTTGGGACCAGGATTCTCTTGCGGGTGACTCTTTAAGGTCTGGCCCCTGGATGGAGGGGCACCAGGAGTAGAGGAGCAGGAAGGGGAAGGGGGTGGCCATGCGAGGGGACACTTTCAGGCCAAGTCCCAGCTTCAGTCTGATCCTCCTGGGAACCCCGGGGTGGACATCACACCTCCTGGTTGCCCCGCTCTGAGACAAGGAGCCGGGCTTCGCATTCCCACAGCAGCCAGTCGTGGGCTGAGGACACCTGGGGCGTTGGGAACTCCCTGGCTTCTCCTTGGTTTAACATCTGGAGCTGCTTGTGAATCGTGCCGCCACACACACCCGAGTGCAGGTGTCTTCTGCACAGACTGCGGGCCTCGCTCTTCTGAATGCCGCTAGCTCGCGACCCACCCACGGGTGAACCTGGTCAGGGTACTTTCTCTCAGGGGCAGACTCTGATCCGGGCGGGCTACCGGTGTCTCTGTTTGCTCCTTTCTTTCTTCCACTTCGGGAAAGGCTTCCTTACTGGGTGTGGAAATCTCCTATGCCTTTCCTCGCCTATTCTGTCAGCTCTAAAATTCTCTTTCGGTTGCCACCCTCACAGATGGATTAGGAAACTCTTTGCGGTGCACTCATTAGTGAAATGACCTCAATGACGCTGGAATCCAATATCTAATCGCCAATTTTTAGCGAGTCCACACGCCAGGGTGGTCGGGGTCCAATGCAGCCCCGGCCAGGCCCAGGCCCCTTGGACTGGGCCACAGGAGGACACAGAGGAGGGTCCCGGCCCCCACGGTAGGTAGAGGTGCGGGCAGTTCTCCAAGGGCTTGGGTGTTTTCCAGAGGGAGGAGATGGAGGGGACTGATTTCTTCAGCGCCCCACAAACCACGCCACCCCACCCCACCCATGGGACACATCCCGAGAGAGAGAGAGAGAGACGCCCCATACACTGGCTCCCCTCCCCCGTGCGCTGTGCCCCAGCCCTGGCCCGGGGGAATAGGCGGCCGCCGGGCCACAGGGTGGGGGGCGCAGCTGAAAGGGGTTGTGGGGGAGGGCCGCCCCTGGCTGGGGTCAAAGGGCGAGCGCCCCGCCCCTCCCGCCCGTGCGCAGTCAGCGGCCCCGGCGCGCTGGGGGTGGGGGGCGGGGAGGTGAAGGAGGCCAGGCGAGGAGAGGAGGGGGGCTGGAAGGGCTCCACCTTGGCGGGTCCAGCCGTGGAGGCGCATCTTGTGTGAGTGTGAGTGAGTGAGTGCGTGTGAGTGTGAGTGTGTGTGTATACAGAGACAGCCCCCAACCCCGGCCCGCCGCTCCCTGCCCGCCCCGCCTGTCACCCCCGTCCCTCGGAGCCCGCGGGACGCGGCCGGCGAACTCAACAGGCCCGACCCGGCGCGGGGCCTGGGGCGGGAGGAGGCGGCGGGGAAGCGCAGAGAGGCTCGGCTTCTTGAGCGGGGCAGGGGCGCCCTCCGCCGTCCACGGCCACACCACCCCGAACGCGCCCGATCCCGTCTGGTCTCGGAAGCTAAGCAGGGTCGGGCCTGGTTAGAACTTGGATGGGAGACCGCCCGGGAATACCGGGTGCCGTAGGCTTCTTCTTTTTTTTTTTTTTGCCTCTGGTTCTGTCGCGTTTCTGGGAGTGCAGGGGCGGCCCGGGGTGGGGGTGACCCCCACCCTCAGCGCCCGCCGGCCGCGGTGCCTGGCGCCCCAGCCCGCACCGTGGGGCCTCCTCTTGTCCCGAGCCGTGACACCGCCGCCACGCGGCAGCATGCGTGGCTTCTGGACTGTCAGGTCTCAGACCAAAGGTCTGCTCTGTGGGAGCCGACACGCTGGAGGAAACCTTGAGAGTCTGAGAGGGGAGGGAGTTCCAGAAGAAGGCCAGGATGTCATTTTGAGGGAGTATGTGACCAGAACTCCTCCCGTTGCTTTTGGGGTTCTATGGGCTACACGTAGGAATCTTTGGTGGTGGCACCTGATGTTCGGGGATCCGGAGTCACACCCAGACCTGCTCCACAGGCCTCCTTTTACTTTTCTCTTCGGATTCATTTTTTTTTTTTTTTTTTTTTTGAGACAGAGTCTCGGTTTGTTGCCCAGGCTAGAGTGAGTGCCGTGGCGTCAGCCTAGCTCACAGCAACTTCAAACTCCTGGGCTCGAGTGATCCTTCTGCCTCAGCCTCCCGGGTAGCTGGGACTGCAGGCATGCGCCACCATGCCCCGCTAATTTTTTATATATATATCAGTTGGCCAATTAATTTCTTTCTATTTATAGTAGAGACGGGGTCTCGCTCTTGCTCAGGCTGGTTTTGAACTCCTGACCTTGAGCAATCCGCCCGCCTCGGCCTCCCAAGAGCTAGGATTACAGGCGTGAGCCACAGCGCCCGGCCGGATTCATTATTTTTAAAAAGTGTCTCTTATCTCTATTATTGCATTTACTTTTCTCTCTCTTTTCAAGCAGATGATGGGAGTCCAAGTATTAAGGTGACATGTGTTGCCCGTGCCCCCCTCCCCCCCCCCGTGTTCTTATTCATTTACCCCTCATGTTGTTCCAGCATATTGTGGGGGCACCAATGTTAAGGACGGGTGCGTTGCCCTCTCCCAGCCTCCCCCCTCGGGTCAGAGCTTCAAGTGCGCCCATCCCCCAGTCGGTGCGTACCCACCCCATTCCTAATGGATGTGTATGCCCATCCCCTCCCCCCACCCGCCCGACACCCACCCGAAGAAGGTGATTCCTCTGTGTCCACTTAGGTGTCCATCGGTTCGTACCCATTTGCTGGTGAGCGCGAGCACGTGGTGCTCGTGTGTCCATTCTTGGGATACTTGGCTTACTGGAACGGGTTCCAGCTCTGGCCAGGAGAACCACGAGAGGTGCCCCCTCACCGCTGCTCCTCATAGCCGAATAGCACTCCGTGGTGTCCACGCGCCACATTTTATTTACCCACTCGTGGGTCGATGGGCACTCGGGTGGCTTCCAGGTCTTTGCGATTGTGACTTGTGCCCTGACACTAACCCTAACCCTTACCCAGCCCGTCTCCTCCACGGCCCCTGCCTGACTGACTCCTTCCCGCCCGGCCTATCACCTGTCACCGTCCTCTGCCCCTGCCTGACACGCTCCTCCCCGCCCGGGCCGTCACCGTCCTCGGCCCCTGCCTGACGGGGCTCCTCCGTCGCCTGGGCCTTCCAAGGGCTTGGTGTGGACGCTGGTTCCAGGACGCCCTCCCAGGAACCCGGTAGCAGGGCGGCCGCAGCGTCTCGCGCAACCCAACCGTCCGCCGGCTGGCCGCCGTGGCTAAGTGGCCTGCGGGGGACGTGCTCCCGCTGTGCCGTGGGGGCCCAGCCTGGTGTCTTCTCTGAGGCCCCGCGGCTGCCGCTCCCCGCAAGGGGAGAGCCGCGGAGGTGGGGACCGCCTCCTCATGGGGACGTACACCCAGCTCTCCACGTCGGATTCCGGGGCTCTCTGTCCTGCCAGAAGGCCCAGCTGGCCTGCGGGTCCTCAGAGTGGCAAAAACATCCGAAAACTGAGATTGAGGGTCCGGTGGGTGTCTGCACTTTTGTGCTGGGCACCCCAGGGAGGCCCGGGAGCTGGCTGGACAACGCGGTCTGCTGGGCTGGGGGGGGGGGTTTGGAGGAGCAACTGATGCCCTTTGCACTTTGGGTAGCAAGTGTCTGAGGTGTCTCTGGGCCCTGTGCCATGTGGGGGCGGGGGCGGAGGCGGGGTGGGAGGAGGAGGAGGAGGAGGAGGAGGAGGAGGAGGAGGAGGAGGAGGAGGAGGTGGGAAGGGCCGTGGCCTGCAGTCGTGTTCCCCGGGGTGGCACAGCATGTGGCTTCTTCCACGGGATGCTTGGCCTGGGCTCCCTGCACCTGGGCCTTTGGAGGACTGGCCCTGTGCTTGCCAACACTTCCTGCAGGGACCCAGAGCTGGGAGGTTGCATCTCTCAGCCCTGGGTCGGGCAGAGCCCCAGCGGGCCATGCCCACAACCTCTCTCAGCAGGGGTCCCCCAGAAGGCTCCTTTGGGACCAGGATTCTCTTGCGGGTGACTCTTTAAGGTCTGGCCCCTGGATGGAGGGGCACCAGGAGTAGAGGAGCAGGAAGGGGAAGGGGGTGGCCATGCGAGGGGACACTTTCAGGCCAAGTCCCAGCTTCAGTCTGATCCTCCTGGGAACCCCGGGGTGGACATCACACCTCCTGGTTGCCCCGCTCTGAGACAAGGAGCCGGGCTTCGCATTCCCACAGCAGCCAGTCGTGGGCTGAGGACACCTGGGGCGTTGGGAACTCCCTGGCTTCTCCTTGGTTTAACATCTGGAGCTGCTTGTGAATCGTGCCGCCACACACACCCGAGTGCAGGTGTCTTCTGCACAGACTGCGGGCCTCGCTCTTCTGAATGCCGCTAGCTCGCGACCCACCCACGGGTGAACCTGGTCAGGGTACTTTCTCTCAGGGGCAGACTCTGATCCGGGCGGGCTACCGGTGTCTCTGTTTGCTCCTTTCTTTCTTCCACTTCGGGAAAGGCTTCCTTACTGGGTGTGGAAATCTCCTATGCCTTTCCTCGCCTATTCTGTCAGCTCTAAAATTCTCTTTCGGTTGCCACCCTCACAGATGGATTAGGAAACTCTTTGCGGTGCACTCATTAGTGAAATGACCTCAATGACGCTGGAATCCAATATCTAATCGCCAATTTTTAGCGAGTCCACACGCCAGGGTGGTCGGGGTCCAATGCAGCCCCGGCCAGGCCCAGGCCCCTTGGACTGGGCCACAGGAGGACACAGAGGAGGGTCCCGGCCCCCACGGTAGGTAGAGGTGCGGGCAGTTCTCCAAGGGCTTGGGTGTTTTCCAGAGGGAGGAGATGGAGGGGACTGATTTCTTCAGCGCCCCACAAACCACGCCACCCCACCCCACCCATGGGACACATCCCGAGAGAGAGAGAGAGACGCCCCATACACTGGCTCCCCTCCCCCGTGCGCTGTGCCCCAGCCCTGGCCCGGGGGAATAGGCGGCCGCCGGGCCACAGGGTGGGGGGCGCAGCTGAAAGGGGTTGTGGGGGAGGGCCGCCCCTGGCTGGGGTCAAAGGGCGAGCGCCCCGCCCCTCCCGCCCGTGCGCAGTCAGCGGCCCCGGCGCGCTGGGGGTGGGGGGCGGGGAGGTGAAGGAGGCCAGGCGAGGAGAGGAGGGGGGCTGGAAGGGCTCCACCTTGGCGGGTCCAGCCGTGGAGGCGCATCTTGTGTGAGTGTGAGTGAGTGAGTGCGTGTGAGTGTGAGTGTGTGTGTATACAGAGACAGCCCCCAACCCCGGCCCGCCGCTCCCTGCCCGCCCCGCCTGTCACCCCCGTCCCTCGGAGCCCGCGGGACGCGGCCGGCGAACTCAACAGGCCCGACCCGGCGCGGGGCCTGGGGCGGGAGGAGGCGGCGGGGAAGCGCAGAGAGGCTCGGCTTCTTGAGCGGGGCAGGGGCGCCCTCCGCCGTCCACGGCCACACCACCCCGAACGCGCCCGATCCCGTCTGGTCTCGGAAGCTAAGCAGGGTCGGGCCTGGTTAGAACTTGGATGGGAGACCGCCCGGGAATACCGGGTGCCGTAGGCTTCTTCTTTTTTTTTTTTTTGCCTCTGGTTCTGTCGCGTTTCTGGGAGTGCAGGGGCGGCCCGGGGTGGGGGTGACCCCCACCCTCAGCGCCCGCCGGCCGCGGTGCCTGGCGCCCCAGCCCGCACCGTGGGGCCTCCTCTTGTCCCGAGCCGTGACACCGCCGCCACGCGGCAGCATGCGTGGCTTCTGGACTGTCAGGTCTCAGACCAAAGGTCTGCTCTGTGGGAGCCGACACGCTGGAGGAAACCTTGAGAGTCTGAGAGGGGAGGGAGTTCCAGAAGAAGGCCAGGATGTCATTTTGAGGGAGTATGTGACCAGAACTCCTCCCGTTGCTTTTGGGGTTCTATGGGCTACACGTAGGAATCTTTGGTGGTGGCACCTGATGTTCGGGGATCCGGAGTCACACCCAGACCTGCTCCACAGGCCTCCTTTTACTTTTCTCTTCGGATTCATTTTTTTTTTTTTTTTTTTTTTGAGACAGAGTCTCGGTTTGTTGCCCAGGCTAGAGTGAGTGCCGTGGCGTCAGCCTAGCTCACAGCAACTTCAAACTCCTGGGCTCGAGTGATCCTTCTGCCTCAGCCTCCCGGGTAGCTGGGACTGCAGGCATGCGCCACCATGCCCCGCTAATTTTTTATATATATATCAGTTGGCCAATTAATTTCTTTCTATTTATAGTAGAGACGGGGTCTCGCTCTTGCTCAGGCTGGTTTTGAACTCCTGACCTTGAGCAATCCGCCCGCCTCGGCCTCCCAAGAGCTAGGATTACAGGCGTGAGCCACAGCGCCCGGCCGGATTCATTATTTTTAAAAAGTGTCTCTTATCTCTATTATTGCATTTACTTTTCTCTCTCTTTTCAAGCAGATGATGGGAGTCCAAGTATTAAGGTGACATGTGTTGCCCGTGCCCCCCTCCCCCCCCCGTGTTCTTATTCATTTACCCCTCATGTTGTTCCAGCATATTGTGGGGGCACCAATGTTAAGGACGGGTGCGTTGCCCTCTCCCAGCCTCCCCCCTCGGGTCAGAGCTTCAAGTGCGCCCATCCCCCAGTCGGTGCGTACCCACCCCATTCCTAATGGATGTGTATGCCCATCCCCTCCCCCCACCCGCCCGACACCCACCCGAAGAAGGTGATTCCTCTGTGTCCACTTAGGTGTCCATCGGTTCGTACCCATTTGCTGGTGAGCGCGAGCACGTGGTGCTCGTGTGTCCATTCTTGGGATACTTGGCTTACTGGAACGGGTTCCAGCTCTGGCCAGGAGAACCACGAGAGGTGCCCCCTCACCGCTGCTCCTCATAGCCGAATAGCACTCCGTGGTGTCCACGCGCCACATTTTATTTACCCACTCGTGGGTCGATGGGCACTCGGGTGGCTTCCAGGTCTTTGCGATTGTGACTTGTGCCCTGACACTAACCCTAACCCTTACCCAGCCCGTCTCCTCCACGGCCCCTGCCTGACTGACTCCTTCCCGCCCGGCCTATCACCTGTCACCGTCCTCTGCCCCTGCCTGACACGCTCCTCCCCGCCCGGGCCGTCACCGTCCTCGGCCCCTGCCTGACGGGGCTCCTCCGTCGCCTGGGCCTTCCAAGGGCTTGGTGTGGACGCTGGTTCCAGGACGCCCTCCCAGGAACCCGGTAGCAGGGCGGCCGCAGCGTCTCGCGCAACCCAACCGTCCGCCGGCTGGCCGCCGTGGCTAAGTGGCCTGCGGGGGACGTGCTCCCGCTGTGCCGTGGGGGCCCAGCCTGGTGTCTTCTCTGAGGCCCCGCGGCTGCCGCTCCCCGCAAGGGGAGAGCCGCGGAGGTGGGGACCGCCTCCTCATGGGGACGTACACCCAGCTCTCCACGTCGGATTCCGGGGCTCTCTGTCCTGCCAGAAGGCCCAGCTGGCCTGCGGGTCCTCAGAGTGGCAAAAACATCCGAAAACTGAGATTGAGGGTCCGGTGGGTGTCTGCACTTTTGTGCTGGGCACCCCAGGGAGGCCCGGGGGCTGGCTGGACAACGCGGTCTGCTGGGCTGGGGGGGGGGGTTTGGAGGAGCAACTGATGCCCTTTGCACTTTGGGTAGCAAGTGTCTGAGGTGTCTCTGGGCCCTGTGCCATGTGGGGGCGGGGGCGGAGGCGGGGTGGGAGGAGGAGGAGGAGGAGGAGGAGGAGGAGGAGGAGGAGGTGGGAAGGGCCGTGGCCTGCAGTCGTGTTCCCCGGGGTGGCACAGCATGTGGCTTCTTCCACGGGATGCTTGGCCTGGGCTCCCTGCACCTGGGCCTTTGGAGGACTGGCCCTGTGCTTGCCAACACTTCCTGCAGGGACCCAGAGCTGGGAGGTTGCATCTCTCAGCCCTGGGTCGGGCAGAGCCCCAGCGGGCCATGCCCACAACCTCTCTCAGCAGGGGTCCCCCAGAAGGCTCCTTTGGGACCAGGATTCTCTTGCGGGTGACTCTTTAAGGTCTGGCCCCTGGATGGAGGGGCACCAGGAGTAGAGGAGCAGGAAGGGGAAGGGGGTGGCCATGCGAGGGGACACTTTCAGGCCAAGTCCCAGCTTCAGTCTGATCCTCCTGGGAACCCCGGGGTGGACATCACACCTCCTGGTTGCCCCGCTCTGAGACAAGGAGCCGGGCTTCGCATTCCCACAGCAGCCAGTCGTGGGCTGAGGACACCTGGGGCGTTGGGAACTCCCTGGCTTCTCCTTGGTTTAACATCTGGAGCTGCTTGTGAATCGTGCCGCCACACACACCCGAGTGCAGGTGTCTTCTGCACAGACTGCGGGCCTCGCTCTTCTGAATGCCGCTAGCTCGCGACCCACCCACGGGTGAACCTGGTCAGGGTACTTTCTCTCAGGGGCAGACTCTGATCCGGGCGGGCTACCGGTGTCTCTGTTTGCTCCTTTCTTTCTTCCACTTCGGGAAAGGCTTCCTTACTGGGTGTGGAAATCTCCTATGCCTTTCCTCGCCTATTCTGTCAGCTCTAAAATTCTCTTTCGGTTGCCACCCTCACAGATGGATTAGGAAACTCTTTGCGGTGCACTCATTAGTGAAATGACCTCAATGACGCTGGAATCCAATATCTAATCGCCAATTTTTAGCGAGTCCACACGCCAGGGTGGTCGGGGTCCAATGCAGCCCCGGCCAGGCCCAGGCCCCTTGGACTGGGCCACAGGAGGACACAGAGGAGGGTCCCGGCCCCCACGGTAGGTAGAGGTGCGGGCAGTTCTCCAAGGGCTTGGGTGTTTTCCAGAGGGAGGAGATGGAGGGGACTGATTTCTTCAGCGCCCCACAAACCACGCCACCCCACCCCACCCATGGGACACATCCCGAGAGAGAGAGAGAGACGCCCCATACACTGGCTCCCCTCCCCCGTGCGCTGTGCCCCAGCCCTGGCCCGGGGGAATAGGCGGCCGCCGGGCCACAGGGTGGGGGGCGCAGCTGAAAGGGGTTGTGGGGGAGGGCCGCCCCTGGCTGGGGTCAAAGGGCGAGCGCCCCGCCCCTCCCGCCCGTGCGCAGTCAGCGGCCCCGGCGCGCTGGGGGTGGGGGGCGGGGAGGTGAAGGAGGCCAGGCGAGGAGAGGAGGGGGGCTGGAAGGGCTCCACCTTGGCGGGTCCAGCCGTGGAGGCGCATCTTGTGTGAGTGTGAGTGAGTGAGTGCGTGTGAGTGTGAGTGTGTGTGTATACAGAGACAGCCCCCAACCCCGGCCCGCCGCTCCCTGCCCGCCCCGCCTGTCACCCCCGTCCCTCGGAGCCCGCGGGACGCGGCCGGCGAACTCAACAGGCCCGACCCGGCGCGGGGCCTGGGGCGGGAGGAGGCGGCGGGGAAGCGCAGAGAGGCTCGGCTTCTTGAGCGGGGCAGGGGCGCCCTCCGCCGTCCACGGCCACACCACCCCGAACGCGCCCGATCCCGTCTGGTCTCGGAAGCTAAGCAGGGTCGGGCCTGGTTAGAACTTGGATGGGAGACCGCCCGGGAATACCGGGTGCCGTAGGCTTCTTCTTTTTTTTTTTTTTGCCTCTGGTTCTGTCGCGTTTCTGGGAGTGCAGGGGCGGCCCGGGGTGGGGGTGACCCCCACCCTCAGCGCCCGCCGGCCGCGGTGCCTGGCGCCCCAGCCCGCACCGTGGGGCCTCCTCTTGTCCCGAGCCGTGACACCGCCGCCACGCGGCAGCATGCGTGGCTTCTGGACTGTCAGGTCTCAGACCAAAGGTCTGCTCTGTGGGAGCCGACACGCTGGAGGAAACCTTGAGAGTCTGAGAGGGGAGGGAGTTCCAGAAGAAGGCCAGGATGTCATTTTGAGGGAGTATGTGACCAGAACTCCTCCCGTTGCTTTTGGGGTTCTATGGGCTACACGTAGGAATCTTTGGTGGTGGCACCTGATGTTCGGGGATCCGGAGTCACACCCAGACCTGCTCCACAGGCCTCCTTTTACTTTTCTCTTCGGATTCATTTTTTTTTTTTTTTTTTTTTTGAGACAGAGTCTCGGTTTGTTGCCCAGGCTAGAGTGAGTGCCGTGGCGTCAGCCTAGCTCACAGCAACTTCAAACTCCTGGGCTCGAGTGATCCTTCTGCCTCAGCCTCCCGGGTAGCTGGGACTGCAGGCATGCGCCACCATGCCCCGCTAATTTTTTATATATATATCAGTTGGCCAATTAATTTCTTTCTATTTATAGTAGAGACGGGGTCTCGCTCTTGCTCAGGCTGGTTTTGAACTCCTGACCTTGAGCAATCCGCCCGCCTCGGCCTCCCAAGAGCTAGGATTACAGGCGTGAGCCACAGCGCCCGGCCGGATTCATTATTTTTAAAAAGTGTCTCTTATCTCTATTATTGCATTTACTTTTCTCTCTCTTTTCAAGCAGATGATGGGAGTCCAAGTATTAAGGTGACATGTGTTGCCCGTGCCCCCCTCCCCCCCCCGTGTTCTTATTCATTTACCCCTCATGTTGTTCCAGCATATTGTGGGGGCACCAATGTTAAGGACGGGTGCGTTGCCCTCTCCCAGCCTCCCCCCTCGGGTCAGAGCTTCAAGTGCGCCCATCCCCCAGTCGGTGCGTACCCACCCCATTCCTAATGGATGTGTATGCCCATCCCCTCCCCCCACCCGCCCGACACCCACCCGAAGAAGGTGATTCCTCTGTGTCCACTTAGGTGTCCATCGGTTCGTACCCATTTGCTGGTGAGCGCGAGCACGTGGTGCTCGTGTGTCCATTCTTGGGATACTTGGCTTACTGGAACGGGTTCCAGCTCTGGCCAGGAGAACCACGAGAGGTGCCCCCTCACCGCTGCTCCTCATAGCCGAATAGCACTCCGTGGTGTCCACGCGCCACATTTTATTTACCCACTCGTGGGTCGATGGGCACTCGGGTGGCTTCCAGGTCTTTGCGATTGTGACTTGTGCCCTGACACTAACCCTAACCCTTACCCAGCCCGTCTCCTCCACGGCCCCTGCCTGACTGACTCCTTCCCGCCCGGCCTATCACCTGTCACCGTCCTCTGCCCCTGCCTGACACGCTCCTCCCCGCCCGGGCCGTCACCGTCCTCGGCCCCTGCCTGACGGGGCTCCTCCGTCGCCTGGGCCTTCCAAGGGCTTGGTGTGGACGCTGGTTCCAGGACGCCCTCCCAGGAACCCGGTAGCAGGGCGGCCGCAGCGTCTCGCGCAACCCAACCGTCCGCCGGCTGGCCGCCGTGGCTAAGTGGCCTGCGGGGGACGTGCTCCCGCTGTGCCGTGGGGGCCCAGCCTGGTGTCTTCTCTGAGGCCCCGCGGCTGCCGCTCCCCGCAAGGGGAGAGCCGCGGAGGTGGGGACCGCCTCCTCATGGGGACGTACACCCAGCTCTCCACGTCGGATTCCGGGGCTCTCTGTCCTGCCAGAAGGCCCAGCTGGCCTGCGGGTCCTCAGAGTGGCAAAAACATCCGAAAACTGAGATTGAGGGTCCGGTGGGTGTCTGCACTTTTGTGCTGGGCACCCCAGGGAGGCCCGGGGGCTGGCTGGACAACGCGGTCTGCTGGGCTGGGGGGGGGGGTTTGGAGGAGCAACTGATGCCCTTTGCACTTTGGGTAGCAAGTGTCTGAGGTGTCTCTGGGCCCTGTGCCATGTGGGGGCGGGGGCGGAGGCGGGGTGGGAGGAGGAGGAGGAGGAGGAGGAGGAGGAGGAGGAGGAGGTGGGAAGGGCCGTGGCCTGCAGTCGTGTTCCCCGGGGTGGCACAGCATGTGGCTTCTTCCACGGGATGCTTGGCCTGGGCTCCCTGCACCTGGGCCTTTGGAGGACTGGCCCTGTGCTTGCCAACACTTCCTGCAGGGACCCAGAGCTGGGAGGTTGCATCTCTCAGCCCTGGGTCGGGCAGAGCCCCAGCGGGCCATGCCCACAACCTCTCTCAGCAGGGGTCCCCCAGAAGGCTCCTTTGGGACCAGGATTCTCTTGCGGGTGACTCTTTAAGGTCTGGCCCCTGGATGGAGGGGCACCAGGAGTAGAGGAGCAGGAAGGGGAAGGGGGTGGCCATGCGAGGGGACACTTTCAGGCCAAGTCCCAGCTTCAGTCTGATCCTCCTGGGAACCCCGGGGTGGACATCACACCTCCTGGTTGCCCCGCTCTGAGACAAGGAGCCGGGCTTCGCATTCCCACAGCAGCCAGTCGTGGGCTGAGGACACCTGGGGCGTTGGGAACTCCCTGGCTTCTCCTTGGTTTAACATCTGGAGCTGCTTGTGAATCGTGCCGCCACACACACCCGAGTGCAGGTGTCTTCTGCACAGA
The DNA here is from genome assembly GCF_040939455.1 of Microcebus murinus. Classification (NCBI taxonomy): domain Eukaryota; kingdom Metazoa; phylum Chordata; class Mammalia; order Primates; family Cheirogaleidae; genus Microcebus; species Microcebus murinus. The sequence goes on along the minus strand of NC_134116.1, from coordinate 1,634,108 downwards.
CTGCGGGCCTCGCTCTTCTGAATGCCGCTAGCTCGCGACCCACCCACGGGTGAACCTGGTCAGGGTACTTTCTCTCAGGGGCAGACTCTGATCCGGGCGGGCTACCGGTGTCTCTGTTTGCTCCTTTCTTTCTTCCACTTCGGGAAAGGCTTCCTTACTGGGTGTGGAAATCTCCTATGCCTTTCCTCGCCTATTCTGTCAGCTCTAAAATTCTCTTTCGGTTGCCACCCTCACAGATGGATTAGGAAACTCTTTGCGGTGCACTCATTAGTGAAATGACCTCAATGACGCTGGAATCCAATATCTAATCGCCAATTTTTAGCGAGTCCACACGCCAGGGTGGTCGGGGTCCAATGCAGCCCCGGCCAGGCCCAGGCCCCTTGGACTGGGCCACAGGAGGACACAGAGGAGGGTCCCGGCCCCCACGGTAGGTAGAGGTGCGGGCAGTTCTCCAAGGGCTTGGGTGTTTTCCAGAGGGAGGAGATGGAGGGGACTGATTTCTTCAGCGCCCCACAAACCACGCCACCCCACCCCACCCATGGGACACATCCCGAGAGAGAGAGAGACGCCCCATACACTGGCTCCCCTCCCCCGTGCGCTGTGCCCCAGCCCTGGCCCGGGGGAATAGGCGGCCGCCGGGCCACAGGGTGGGGGGCGCAGCTGAAAGGGGTTGTGGGGGAGGGCCGCCCCTGGCTGGGGTCAAAGGGCGAGCGCCCCGCCCCTCCCGCCCGTGCGCAGTCAGCGGCCCCGGCGCGCTGGGGGTGGGGGGCGGGGAGGTGAAGGAGGCCAGGCGAGGAGAGGAGGGGGGCTGGAAGGGCTCCACCTTGGCGGGTCCAGCCGTGGAGGCGCATCTTGTGTGAGTGTGAGTGAGTGAGTGCGTGTGAGTGTGAGTGTGTGTGTATACAGAGACAGCCCCCAACCCCGGCCCGCCGCTCCCTGCCCGCCCCGCCTGTCACCCCCGTCCCTCGGAGCCCGCGGGACCCGGCCGGCGAACTCAACAGGCCCGACCCGGCGCGGGGCCTGGGGCGGGAGGAGGCGGCGGGGAAGCGCAGAGAGGCTCGGCTTCTTGAGCGGGGCAGGGGCGCCCTCCGCCGTCCACGGCCACACCACCCCGAACGCGCCCGATCCCGTCTGGTCTCGGAAGCTAAGCAGGGTCGGGCCTGGTTAGAACTTGGATGGGAGACCGCCCGGGAATACCGGGTGCCGTAGGCTTCTTCTTTTTTTTTTTTTTTGCCTCTGGTTCTGTCGCGTTTCTGGGAGTGCGGGGGCGGCCCGGGGTGGGGGTGACCCCCACCCTCAGCGCCCGCCGGCCGCGGTGCCTGGCGCCCCAGCCCGCACCGTGGGGCCTCCTCTTGTCCCGAGCCGTGACACCGCCGCCACGCGGCAGCATGCGTGGCTTCTGGACTGTCAGGTCTCAGACCAAAGGTCTGCTCTGTGGGAGCCGACACGCTGGAGGAAACCTTGAGAGTCTGAGAGGGGAGGGAGTTCCAGAATAAGGCCAGGATGTCATTTTGAGGGAGTATGTGACCAGAACTCCTCCCGTTGCTTTTGGGGTTCTATGGGCTACACGTAGGAATCTTTGGTGGTGGCACCTGATGTTCGGGGATCCGGAGTCACACCCAGACCTGCTCCACAGGCCTCCTTTTACTTTTCTCTTCGGATTCATTTTTTTTTTTTTTTTTTTTTTGAGACAGAGTCTCGGTTTGTTGCCCAGGCTAGAGTGAGTGCCGTGGCGTCAGCCTAGCTCACAGCAACTTCAAACTCCTGGGCTCGAGTGATCCTTCTGCCTCAGCCTCCCGGGTAGCTGGGACTGCAGGCATGCGCCACCATGCCCCGCTAATTTTTTATATATATATCAGTTGGCCAATTAATTTCTTTCTATTTATAGTAGAGACGGGGTCTCGCTCTTGCTCAGGCTGGTTTTGAACTCCTGACCTTGAGCAATCCGCCCGCCTCGGCCTCCCAAGAGCTAGGATTACAGGCGTGAGCCACAGCGCCCGGCCGGATTCATTATTTTTAAAAAGTGTCTCTTATCTCTATTATTGCATTTACTTTTCTCTCTCTTTTCAAGCAGATGATGGGAGTCCAAGTATTAAGGTGACATGTGTTGCCCGTGCCCCCCTCCCCCCCCCGTGTTCTTATTCATTTACCCCTCATGTTGTTCCAGCATATTGTGGGGGCACCAATGTTAAGGACGGGTGCGTTGCCCTCTCCCAGCCTCCCCCCTCGGGTCAGAGCTTCAAGTGCGCCCATCCCCCAGTCGGTGCGTACCCACCCCATTCCTAATGGATGTGTATGCCCATCCCCTCCCCCCACCCGCCCGACACCCACCCGAAGAAGGTGATTCCTCTGTGTCCACTTAGGTGTCCATCGGTTCGTACCCATTTGCTGGTGAGCGCGAGCACGTGGTGCTCGTGTGTCCATTCTTGGGATACTTGGCTTACTGGAACGGGTTCCAGCTCTGGCCAGGAGAACCACGAGAGGTGCCCCCTCACCGCTGCTCCTCATAGCCGAATAGCACTCCGTGGTGTCCACGCGCCACATTTTATTTACCCACTCGTGGGTCGATGGGCACTCGGGTGGCTTCCAGGTCTTTGCGATTGTGACTTGTGCCCTGACACTAACCCTAACCCTTACCCAGCCCGTCTCCTCCACGGCCCCTGCCTGACTGACTCCTTCCCGCCCGGCCTATCACCTGTCACCGTCCTCTGCCCCTGCCTGACACGCTCCTCCCCGCCCGGGCCGTCACCGTCCTCGGCCCCTGCCTGACGGGGCTCCTCCGTCGCCTGGGCCTTCCAAGGGCTTGGTGTGGACGCTGGTTCCAGGACGCCCTCCCAGGAACCCGGTAGCAGGGCGGCCGCAGCGTCTCGCGCAACCCAACCGTCCGCCGGCTGGCCGCCGTGGCTAAGTGGCCTGCGGGGGACGTGCTCCCGCTGTGCCGTGGGGGCCCAGCCTGGTGTCTTCTCTGAGGCCCCGCGGCTGCCGCTCCCCGCAAGGGGAGAGCCGCGGAGGTGGGGACCGCCTCCTCATGGGGACGTACACCCAGCTCTCCACGTCGGATTCCGGGGCTCTCTGTCCTGCCAGAAGGCCCAGCTGGCCTGCGGGTCCTCAGAGTGGCAAAAACATCCGAAAACTGAGATTGAGGGTCCGGTGGGTGTCTGCACTTTTGTGCTGGGCACCCCAGGGAGGCCCGGGGGCTGGCTGGACAACGCGGTCTGCTGGGCTGGGGGGGGGGTTTGGAGGAGCAACTGATGCCCTTTGCACTTTGGGTAGCAAGTGTCTGAGGTGTCTCTGGGCCCTGTGCCATGTGGGGGTGGGGGCGGAGGCGGGGTGGGAGGAGGAGGAGGAGGAGGAGGAGGAGGAGGAGGAGGAGGAGGAGGTGGGAAGGGCCGTGGCCTGCAGTCGTGTTCCCCGGGGTGGCACAGCATGTGGCTTCTTCCACAGGCTGCTTGGCCTGGGCTCCCTGCACCTGGGCCTTTGGAGGACTGGCCCTGTGCTTGCCAACACTTCCTGCAGGGACCCAGAGCTGGGAGGTTGCATCTCTCAGCCCTGGGTCGGGCAGAGCCCCAGCGGGCCATGCCCACAACCTCTCTCAGCAGGGGTCCCCCAGAAGGCTCCTTTGGGACCAGGATTCTCTTGCGGGTGACTCTTTAAGGTCTGGCCCCTGGATGGAGGGGCACCAGGAGTAGAGGAGCAGGAAGGGGAAGGGGGTGGCCATGCGAGGGGACACTTTCAGGCCAAGTCCCAGCTTCAGTCTGATCCTCCTGGGAACCCCGGGGTGGACATCACACCTCCTGGTTGCCCCGCTCTGAGACAAGGAGCCGGGCTTCGCATTGCCACAGCAGCCAGTCGTGGGCTGAGGACACCTGGGGCGTTGGGAACTCCCTGGCTTCTCCTTGGTTTAACATCTGGAGCTGCTTGTGAATCGTGCCGCCACACACACCCGAGTGCAGGTGTCTTCTGCACAGACTGCGGGCCTCGCTCTTCTGAATGCCGCTAGCTCGCGACCCACCCACGGGTGAACCTGGTCAGGGTACTTTCTCTCAGGGGCAGACTCTGATCCGGGCGGGCTACCGGTGTCTCTGTTTGCTCCTTTCTTTCTTCCACTTCGGGAAAGGCTTCCTTACTGGGTGTGGAAATCTCCTATGCCTTTCCTCGCCTATTCTGTCAGCTCTAAAATTCTCTTTCGGTTGCCACCCTCACAGATGGATTAGGAAACTCTTTGCGGTGCACTCATTAGTGAAATGACCTCAATGACGCTGGAATCCAATATCTAATCGCCAATTTTTAGCGAGTCCACACGCCAGGGTGGTCGGGGTCCAATGCAGCCCCGGCCAGGCCCAGGCCCCTTGGACTGGGCCACAGGAGGACACAGAGGAGGGTCCCGGCCCCCACGGTAGGTAGAGGTGCGGGCAGTTCTCCAAGGGCTTGGGTGTTTTCCAGAGGGAGGAGATGGAGGGGACTGATTTCTTCAGCGCCCCACAAACCACGCCACCCCACCCCACCCATGGGACACATCCCGAGAGAGAGAGAGAGACGCCCCATACACTGGCTCCCCTCCCCCGTGCGCTGTGCCCCAGCCCTGGCCCGGGGGAATAGGCGGCCGCCGGGCCACAGGGTGGGGGGCGCAGCTGAAAGGGGTTGTGGGGGAGGGCCGCCCCTGGCTGGGGTCAAAGGGCGAGCGCCCCGCCCCTCCCGCCCGTGCGCAGTCAGCGGCCCCGGCGCGCTGGGGGTGGGGGGCGGGGAGGTGAAGGAGGCCAGGCGAGGAGAGGAGGGGGGCTGGAAGGGCTCCACCTTGGCGGGTCCAGCCGTGGAGGCGCATCTTGTGTGAGTGTGAGTGAGTGAGTGCGTGTGAGTGTGAGTGTGTGTGTATACAGAGACAGCCCCCAACCCCGGCCCGCCGCTCCCTGCCCGCCCCGCCTGTCACCCCCGTCCCTCGGAGCCCGCGGGACGCGGCCTGCGAACTCAACAGGCCCGACCCGGCGCGGGGCCTGGGGCGGGAGGAGGCGGCGGGGAAGCGCAGAGAGGCTCGGCTTCTTGAGCGGGGCAGGGGCGCCCTCCGCCGTCCACGGCCACACCACCCCGAACGCGCCCGATCCCGTCTGGTCTCGGAAGCTAAGCAGGGTCGGGCCTGGTTAGAACTTGGATGGGAGACCGCCCGGGAATACCGGGTGCCGTAGGCTTCTTCTTTTTTTTTTTTTTTGCCTCTGGTTCTGTCGCGTTTCTGGGAGTGCGGGGGGGGCCCGGGGTGGGGGTGACCCCCACCCTCAGCGCCCGCCGGCCGCGGTGCCTGGCGCCCCAGCCCGCACCGTGGGGCCTCCTCTTGTCCCGAGCCGTGACACCGCCGCCACGCGGCAGCATGCGTGGCTTCTGGACTGTCAGGTCTCAGACCAAAGGTCTGCTCTGTGGGAGCCGACACGCTGGAGGAAACCTTGAGAGTCTGAGAGGGGAGGGAGTTCCAGAAGAAGGCCAGGATGTCATTTTGAGGGAGTATGTGACCAGAACTCCTCCCGTTGCTTTTGGGGTTCTATGGGCTACACGTAGGAATCTTTGGTGGTGGCACCTGATGTTCGGGGATCCGGAGTCACACCCAGACCTGCTCCACAGGCCTCCTTTTACTTTTCTCTTCGGATTCATTTTTTTTTTTTTTTTTTTTGAGACAGAGTCTCGGTTTGTTGCCCAGGCTAGAGTGAGTGCCGTGGCGTCAGCCTAGCTCACAGCAACTTCAAACTCCTGGGCTCGAGTGATCCTTCTGCCTCAGCCTCCCGGGTAGCTGGGACTGCAGGCATGCGCCACCATGCCCCGCTAATTTTTTATATATATATCAGTTGGCCAATTAATTTCTTTCTATTTATAGTAGAGACGGGGTCTCGCTCTTGCTCAGGCTGGTTTTGAACTCCTGACCTTGAGCAATCCGCCCGCCTCGGCCTCCCAAGAGCTAGGATTACAGGCGTGAGCCACAGCGCCCGGCCGGATTCATTATTTTTAAAAAGTGTCTCTTATCTCTATTATTGCATTTACTTTTCTCTCTCTTTTCAAGCAGATGATGGGAGTCCAAGTATTAAGGTGACATGTGTTGCCCGTGCCCCCCTCCCCCCCCCGTGTTCTTATTCATTTACCCCTCATGTTGTTCCAGCATATTGTGGGGGCACCAATGTTAAGGACGGGTGCGTTGCCCTCTCCCAGCCTCCCCCCTCGGGTCAGAGCTTCAAGTGCGCCCATCCCCCAGTCGGTGCGTACCCACCCCATTCCTAATGGATGTGTATGCCCATCCCCTCCCCCCACCCGCCCGACACCCACCCGAAGAAGGTGATTCCTCTGTGTCCACTTAGGTGTCCATCGGTTCGTACCCATTTGCTGGTGAGCGCGAGCACGTGGTGCTCGTGTGTCCATTCTTGGGATACTTGGCTTACTGGAACGGGTTCCAGCTCTGGCCAGGAGAACCACGAGAGGTGCCCCCTCACCGCTGCTCCTCATAGCCGAATAGCACTCCGTGGTGTCCACGCGCCACATTTTATTTACCCACTCGTGGGTCGATGGGCACTCGGGTGGCTTCCAGGTCTTTGCGATTGTGACTTGTGCCCTGACACTAACCCTAACCCTTACCCAGCCCGTCTCCTCCACGGCCCCTGCCTGACTGACTCCTTCCCGCCCGGCCTATCACCTGTCACCGTCCTCTGCCCCTGCCTGACACGCTCCTCCCCGCCCGGGCCGTCACCGTCCTCGGCCCCTGCCTGACGGGGCTCCTCCGTCGCCTGGGCCTTCCAAGGGCTTGGTGTGGACGCTGGTTCCAGGACGCCCTCCCAGGAACCCGGTAGCAGGGCGGCCGCAGCGTCTCGCGCAACCCAACCGTCCGCCGGCTGGCCGCCGTGGCTAAGTGGCCTGCGGGGGACGTGCTCCCGCTGTGCCGTGGGGGCCCAGCCTGGTGTCTTCTCTGAGGCCCCGCGGCTGCCGCTCCCCGCAAGGGGAGAGCCGCGGAGGTGGGGACCGCCTCCTCATGGGGACGTACACCCAGCTCTCCACGTCGGATTCCGGGGCTCTCTGTCCTGCCAGAAGGCCCAGCTGGCCTGCGGGTCCTCAGAGTGGCAAAAACATCCGAAAACTGAGATTGAGGGTCCGGTGGGTGTCTGCACTTTTGTGCTGGGCACCCCAGGGAGGCCCGGGGGCTGGCTGGACAACGCGGTCTGCTGGGCTGGGGGGGGGGTTTGGAGGAGCAACTGATGCCCTTTGCACTTTGGGTAGCAAGTGTCTGAGGTGTCTCTGGGCCCTGTGCCATGTGGGGGTGGGGGCGGAGGCGGGGTGGGAGGAGGAGGAGGAGGAGGAGGAGGAGGAGGAGGAGGAGGAGGAGGTGGGAAGGGCCGTGGCCTGCAGTCGTGTTCCCCGGGGTGGCACAGCATGTGGCTTCTTCCACAGGCTGCTTGGCCTGGGCTCCCTGCACCTGGGCCTTTGGAGGACTGGCCCTGTGCTTGCCAACACTTCCTGCAGGGACCCAGAGCTGGGAGGTTGCATCTCTCAGCCCTGGGTCGGGCAGAGCCCCAGCGGGCCATGCCCACAACCTCTCTCAGCAGGGGTCCCCCAGAAGGCTCCTTTGGGACCAGGATTCTCTTGCGGGTGACTCTTTAAGGTCTGGCCCCTGGATGGAGGGGCACCAGGAGTAGAGGAGCAGGAAGGGGAAGGGGGTGGCCATGCGAGGGGACACTTTCAGGCCAAGTCCCAGCTTCAGTCTGATCCTCCTGGGAACCCCGGGGTGGACATCACACCTCCTGGTTGCCCCGCTCTGAGACAAGGAGCCGGGCTTCGCATTGCCACAGCAGCCAGTCGTGGGCTGAGGACACCTGGGGCGTTGGGAACTCCCTGGCTTCTCCTTGGTTTAACATCTGGAGCTGCTTGTGAATCGTGCCGCCACACACACCCGAGTGCAGGTGTCTTCTGCACAGACTGCGGGCCTCGCTCTTCTGAATGCCGCTAGCTCGCGACCCACCCACGGGTGAACCTGGTCAGGGTACTTTCTCTCAGGGGCAGACTCTGATCCGGGCGGGCTACCGGTGTCTCTGTTTGCTCCTTTCTTTCTTCCACTTCGGGAAAGGCTTCCTTACTGGGTGTGGAAATCTCCTATGCCTTTCCTCGCCTATTCTGTCAGCTCTAAAATTCTCTTTCGGTTGCCACCCTCACAGATGGATTAGGAAACTCTTTGCGGTGCACTCATTAGTGAAATGACCTCAATGACGCTGGAATCCAATATCTAATCGCCAATTTTTAGCGAGTCCACACGCCAGGGTGGTCGGGGTCCAATGCAGCCCCGGCCAGGCCCAGGCCCCTTGGACTGGGCCACAGGAGGACACAGAGGAGGGTCCCGGCCCCCACGGTAGGTAGAGGTGCGGGCAGTTCTCCAAGGGCTTGGGTGTTTTCCAGAGGGAGGAGATGGAGGGGACTGATTTCTTCAGCGCCCCACAAACCACGCCACCCCACCCCACCCATGGGACACATCCCGAGAGAGAGAGAGAGACGCCCCATACACTGGCTCCCCTCCCCCGTGCGCTGTGCCCCAGCCCTGGCCCGGGGGAATAGGCGGCCGCCGGGCCACAGGGTGGGGGGCGCAGCTGAAAGGGGTTGTGGGGGAGGGCCGCCCCTGGCTGGGGTCAAAGGGCGAGCGCCCCGCCCCTCCCGCCCGTGCGCAGTCAGCGGCCCCGGCGCGCTGGGGGTGGGGGGCGGGGAGGTGAAGGAGGCCAGGCGAGGAGAGGAGGGGGGCTGGAAGGGCTCCACCTTGGCGGGTCCAGCCGTGGAGGCGCATCTTGTGTGAGTGTGAGTGAGTGAGTGCGTGTGAGTGTGAGTGTGTGTGTATACAGAGACAGCCCCCAACCCCGGCCCGCCGCTCCCTGCCCGCCCCGCCTGTCACCCCCGTCCCTCGGAGCCCGCGGGACGCGGCCTGCGAACTCAACAGGCCCGACCCGGCGCGGGGCCTGGGGCGGGAGGAGGCGGCGGGGAAGCGCAGAGAGGCTCGGCTTCTTGAGCGGGGCAGGGGCGCCCTCCGCCGTCCACGGCCACACCACCCCGAACGCGCCCGATCCCGTCTGGTCTCGGAAGCTAAGCAGGGTCGGGCCTGGTTAGAACTTGGATGGGAGACCGCCCGGGAATACCGGGTGCCGTAGGCTTCTTCTTTTTTTTTTTTTTTGCCTCTGGTTCTGTCGCGTTTCTGGGAGTGCGGGGGCGGCCCGGGGTGGGGGTGACCCCCACCCTCAGCGCCCGCCGGCCGCGGTGCCTGGCGCCCCAGCCCGCACCGTGGGGCCTCCTCTTGTCCCGAGCCGTGACACCGCCGCCACGCGGCAGCATGCGTGGCTTCTGGACTGTCAGGTCTCAGACCAAAGGTCTGCTCTGTGGGAGCCGACACGCTGGAGGAAACCTTGAGAGTCTGAGAGGGGAGGGAGTTCCAGAAGAAGGCCAGGATGTCATTTTGAGGGAGTATGTGACCAGAACTCCTCCCGTTGCTTTTGGGGTTCTATGGGCTACACGTAGGAATCTTTGGTGGTGGCACCTGATGTTCGGGGATCCGGAGTCACACCCAGACCTGCTCCACAGGCCTCCTTTTACTTTTCTCTTCGGATTCATTTTTTTTTTTTTTTTTTTTGAGACAGAGTCTCGGTTTGTTGCCCAGGCTAGAGTGAGTGCCGTGGCGTCAGCCTAGCTCACAGCAACTTCAAACTCCTGGGCTCGAGTGATCCTTCTGCCTCAGCCTCCCGGGTAGCTGGGACTGCAGGCATGCGCCACCATGCCCCGCTAATTTTTTATATATATATCAGTTGGCCAATTAATTTCTTTCTATTTATAGTAGAGACGGGGTCTCGCTCTTGCTCAGGCTGGTTTTGAACTCCTGACCTTGAGCAATCCGCCCGCCTCGGCCTCCCAAGAGCTAGGATTACAGGCGTGAGCCACAGCGCCCGGCCGGATTCATTATTTTTAAAAAGTGTCTCTTATCTCTATTATTGCATTTACTTTTCTCTCTCTTTTCAAGCAGATGATGGGAGTCCAAGTATTAAGGTGACATGTGTTGCCCGTGCCCCCCTCCCCCCCCCGTGTTCTTATTCATTTACCCCTCATGTTGTTCCAGCATATTGTGGGGGCACCAATGTTAAGGACGGGTGCGTTGCCCTCTCCCAGCCTCCCCCCTCGGGTCAGAGCTTCAAGTGCGCCCATCCCCCAGTCGGTGCGTACCCACCCCATTCCTAATGGATGTGTATGCCCATCCCCTCCCCCCACCCGCCCGACACCCACCCGAAGAAGGTGATTCCTCTGTGTCCACTTAGGTGTCCATCGGTTCGTACCCATTTGCTGGTGAGCGCGAGCACGTGGTGCTCGTGTGTCCATTCTTGGGATACTTGGCTTACTGGAACGGGTTCCAGCTCTGGCCAGGAGAACCACGAGAGGTGCCCCCTCACCGCTGCTCCTCATAGCCGAATAGCACTCCGTGGTGTCCACGCGCCACATTTTATTTACCCACTCGTGGGTCGATGGGCACTCGGGTGGCTTCCAGGTCTTTGCGATTGTGACTTGTGCCCTGACACTAACCCTAACCCTTACCCAGCCCGTCTCCTCCACGGCCCCTGCCTGACTGACTCCTTCCCGCCCGGCCTATCACCTGTCACCGTCCTCTGCCCCTGCCTGACACGCTCCTCCCCGCCCGGGCCGTCACCGTCCTCGGCCCCTGCCTGACGGGGCTCCTCCGTCGCCTGGGCCTTCCAAGGGCTTGGTGTGGACGCTGGTTCCAGGACGCCCTCCCAGGAACCCGGTAGCAGGGCGGCCGCAGCGTCTCGCGCAACCCAACCGTCCGCCGGCTGGCCGCCGTGGCTAAGTGGCCTGCGGGGGACGTGCTCCCGCTGTGCCGTGGGGGCCCAGCCTGGTGTCTTCTCTGAGGCCCCGCGGCTGCCGCTCCCCGCAAGGGGAGAGCCGCGGAGGTGGGGACCGCCTCCTCATGGGGACGTACACCCAGCTCTCCACGTCGGATTCCGGGGCTCTCTGTCCTGCCAGAAGGCCCAGCTGGCCTGCGGGTCCTCAGAGTGGCAAAAACATCCGAAAACTGAGATTGAGGGTCCGGTGGGTGTCTGCACTTTTGTGCTGGGCACCCCAGGGAGGCCCGGGGGCTGGCTGGACAACGCGGTCTGCTGGGCTGGGGGGGGGGTTTGGAGGAGCAACTGATGCCCTTTGCACTTTGGGTAGCAAGTGTCTGAGGTGTCTCTGGGCCCTGTGCCATGTGGGGGTGGGGGCGGAGGCGGGGTGGGAGGAGGAGGAGGAGGAGGAGGAGGAGGAGGAGGAGGAGGAGGAGGTGGGAAGGGCCGTGGCCTGCAGTCGTGTTCCCCGGGGTGGCACAGCATGTGGCTTCTTCCACAGGCTGCTTGGCCTGGGCTCCCTGCACCTGGGCCTTTGGAGGACTGGCCCTGTGCTTGCCAACACTTCCTGCAGGGACCCAGAGCTGGGAGGTTGCATCTCTCAGCCCTGGGTCGGGCAGAGCCCCAGCGGGCCATGCCCACAACCTCTCTCAGCAGGGGTCCCCCAGAAGGCTCCTTTGGGACCAGGATTCTCTTGCGGGTGACTCTTTAAGGTCTGGCCCCTGGATGGAGGGGCACCAGGAGTAGAGGAGCAGGAAGGGGAAGGGGGTGGCCATGCGAGGGGACACTTTCAGGCCAAGTCCCAGCTTCAGTCTGATCCTCCTGGGAACCCCGGGGTGGACATCACACCTCCTGGTTGCCCCGCTCTGAGACAAGGAGCCGGGCTTCGCATTGCCACAGCAGCCAGTCGTGGGCTGAGGACACCTGGGGCGTTGGGAACTCCCTGGCTTCTCCTTGGTTTAACATCTGGAGCTGCTTGTGAATCGTGCCGCCACACACACCCGAGTGCAGGTGTCTTCTGCACAGACTGCGGGCCTCGCTCTTCTGAATGCCGCTAGCTCGCGACCCACCCACGGGTGAACCTGGTCAGGGTACTTTCTCTCAGGGGCAGACTCTGATCCGGGCGGGCTACCGGTGTCTCTGTTTGCTCCTTTCTTTCTTCCACTTCGGGAAAGGCTTCCTTACTGGGTGTGGAAATCTCCTATGCCTTTCCTCGCCTATTCTGTCAGCTCTAAAATTCTCTTTCGGTTGCCACCCTCACAGATGGATTAGGAAACTCTTTGCGGTGCACTCATTAGTGAAATGACCTCAATGACGCTGGAATCCAATATCTAATCGCCAATTTTTAGCGAGTCCACACGCCAGGGTGGTCGGGGTCCAATGCAGCCCCGGCCAGGCCCAGGCCCCTTGGACTGGGCCACAGGAGGACACAGAGGAGGGTCCCGGCCCCCACGGTAGGTAGAGGTGCGGGCAGTTCTCCAAGGGCTTGGGTGTTTTCCAGAGGGAGGAGATGGAGGGGACTGATTTCTTCAGCGCCCCACAAACCACGCCACCCCACCCCACCCATGGGACACATCCCGAGAGAGAGAGAGAGACGCCCCATACACTGGCTCCCCTCCCCCGTGCGCTGTGCCCCAGCCCTGGCCCGGGGGAATAGGCGGCCGCCGGGCCACAGGGTGGGGGGCGCAGCTGAAAGGGGTTGTGGGGGAGGGCCGCCCCTGGCTGGGGTCAAAGGGCGAGCGCCCCGCCCCTCCCGCCCGTGCGCAGTCAGCGGCCCCGGCGCGCTGGGGGTGGGGGGCGGGGAGGTGAAGGAGGCCAGGCGAGGAGAGGAGGGGGGCTGGAAGGGCTCCACCTTGGCGGGTCCAGCCGTGGAGGCGCATCTTGTGTGAGTGTGAGTGAGTGAGTGCGTGTGAGTGTGAGTGTGTGTGTATACAGAGACAGCCCCCAACCCCGGCCCGCCGCTCCCTGCCCGCCCCGCCTGTCACCCCCGTCCCTCGGAGCCCGCGGGACGCGGCCGGCGAACTCAACAGGCCCGACCCGGCGCGGGGCCTGGGGCGGGAGGAGGCGGCGGGGAAGCGCAGAGAGGCTCGGCTTCTTGAGCGGGGCAGGGGCGCCCTCCGCCGTCCACGGCCACACCACCCCGAACGCGCCCGATCCCGTCTGGTCTCGGAAGCTAAGCAGGGTCGGGCCTGGTTAGAACTTGGATGGGAGACCGCCCGGGAATACCGGGTGCCGTAGGCTTCTTCTTTTTTTTTTTTTTTGCCTCTGGTTCTGTCGCGTTTCTGGGAGTGCGGGGGCGGCCCGGGGTGGGGGTGACCCCCACCCTCAGCGCCCGCCGGCCGCGGTGCCTGGCGCCCCAGCCCGCACCGTGGGGCCTCCTCTTGTCCCGAGCCGTGACACCGCCGCCACGCGGCAGCATGCGTGGCTTCTGGACTGTCAGGTCTCAGACCAAAGGTCTGCTCTGTGGGAGCCGACACGCTGGAGGAAACCTTGAGAGTCTGAGAGGGGAGGGAGTTCCAGAAGAAGGCCAGGATGTCATTTTGAGGGAGTATGTGACCAGAACTCCTCCCGTTGCTTTTGGGGTTCTATGGGCTACACGTAGGAATCTTTGGTGGTGGCACCTGATGTTCGGGGATCCGGAGTCACACCCAGACCTGCTCCACAGGCCTCCTTTTACTTTTCTCTTCGGATTCATTTTTTTTTTTTTTTTTTTGAGACAGAGTCTCGGTTTGTTGCCCAGGCTAGAGTGAGTGCCGTGGCGTCAGCCTAGCTCACAGCAACTTCAAACTCCTGGGCTCGAGTGATCCTTCTGCCTCAGCCTCCCGGGTAGCTGGGACTGCAGGCATGCGCCACCATGCCCCGCTAATTTTTTATATATATATCAGTTGGCCAATTAATTTCTTTCTATTTATAGTAGAGACGGGGTCTCGCTCTTGCTCAGGCTGGTTTTGAACTCCTGACCTTGAGCAATCCGCCCGCCTCGGCCTCCCAAGAGCTAGGATTACAGGCGTGAGCCACAGCGCCCGGCCGGATTCATTATTTTTAAAAAGTGTCTCTTATCTCTATTATTGCATTTACTTTTCTCTCTCTTTTCAAGCAGATGATGGGAGTCCAAGTATTAAGGTGACATGTGTTGCCCGTGCCCCCCTCCCCCCCCCGTGTTCTTATTCATTTACCCCTCATGTTGTTCCAGCATATTGTGGGGGCACCAATGTTAAGGACGGGTGCGTTGCCCTCTCCCAGCCTCCCCCCTCGGGTCAGAGCTTCAAGTGCGCCCATCCCCCAGTCGGTGCGTACCCACCCCATTCCTAATGGATGTGTATGCCCATCCCCTCCCCCCACCCGCCCGACACCCACCCGAAGAAGGTGATTCCTCTGTGTCCACTTAGGTGTCCATCGGTTCGTACCCATTTGCTGGTGAGCGCGAGCACGTGGTGCTCGTGTGTCCATTCTTGGGATACTTGGCTTACTGGAACGGGTTCCAGCTCTGGCCAGGAGAACCACGAGAGGTGCCCCCTCACCGCTGCTCCTCATAGCCGAATAGCACTCCGTGGTGTCCACGCGCCACATTTTATTTACCCACTCGTGGGTCGATGGGCACTCGGGTGGCTTCCAGGTCTTTGCGATTGTGACTTGTGCCCTGACACTAACCCTAACCCTTACCCAGCCCGTCTCCTCCACGGCCCCTGCCTGACTGACTCCTTCCCGCCCGGCCTATCACCTGTCACCGTCCTCTGCCCCTGCCTGACACGCTCCTCCCCGCCCGGGCCGTCACCGTCCTCGGCCCCTGCCTGACGGGGCTCCTCCGTCGCCTGGGCCTTCCAAGGGCTTGGTGTGGACGCTGGTTCCAGGACGCCCTCCCAGGAACCCGGTAGCAGGGCGGCCGCAGCGTCTCGCGCAACCCAACCGTCCGCCGGCTGGCCGCCGTGGCTAAGTGGCCTGCGGGGGACGTGCTCCCGCTGTGCCGTGGGGGCCCAGCCTGGTGTCTTCTCTGAGGCCCCGCGGCTGCCGCTCCCCGCAAGGGGAGAGCCGCGGAGGTGGGGACCGCCTCCTCATGGGGACGTACACCCAGCTCTCCACGTCGGATTCCGGGGCTCTCTGTCCTGCCAGAAGGCCCAGCTGGCCTGCGGGTCCTCAGAGTGGCAAAAACATCCGAAAACTGAGATTGAGGGTCCGGTGGGTGTCTGCACTTTTGTGCTGGGCACCCCAGGGAGGCCCGGGGGCTGGCTGGACAACGCGGTCTGCTGGGCTGGGGGGGGGTTTGGAGGAGCAACTGATGCCCTTTGCACTTTGGGTAGCAAGTGTCTGAGGTGTCTCTGGGCCCTGTGCCATGTGGGGGCGGGGGCGGAGGCGGGGTGGGAGGAGGAGGAGGAGGAGGAGGAGGAGGAGGAGGAGGAGGTGGGAAGGGCCGTGGCCTGCAGTCGTGTTCCCCGGGGTGGCACAGCATGTGGCTTCTTCCACAGGCTGCTTGGCCTGGGCTCCCTGCACCTGGGCCTTTGGAGGACTGGCCCTGTGCTTGCCAACACTTCCTGCAGGGACCCAGAGCTGGGAGGTTGCATCTCTCAGCCCTGGGTCGGGCAGAGCCCCAGCGGGCCATGCCCACAACCTCTCTCAGCAGGGGTCCCCCAGAAGGCTCCTTTGGGACCAGGATTCTCTTGCGGGTGACTCTTTAAGGTCTGGCCCCTGGATGGAGGGGCACCAGGAGTAGAGGAGCAGGAAGGGGAAGGGGGTGGCCATGCGAGGGGACACTTTCAGGCCAAGTCCCAGCTTCAGTCTGATCCTCCTGGGAACCCCGGGGTGGACATCACACCTCCTGGTTGCCCCGCTCTGAGACAAGGAGCCGGGCTTCGCATTCCCACAGCAGCCAGTCGTGGGCTGAGGACACCTGGGGCGTTGGGAACTCCCTGGCTTCTCCTTGGTTTAACATCTGGAGCTGCTTGTGAATCGTGCCGCCACACACACCCGAGTGCAGGTGTCTTCTGCACAGACTGCGGGCCTCGCTCTTCTGAATGCCGCTAGCTCGCGACCCACCCACGGGTGAACCTGGTCAGGGTACTTTCTCTCAGGGGCAGACTCTGATCCGGGCGGGCTACCGGTGTCTCTGTTTGCTCCTTTCTTTCTTCCACTTCGGGAAAGGCTTCCTTACTGGGTGTGGAAATCTCCTATGCCTTTCCTCGCCTATTCTGTCAGCTCTAAAATTCTCTTTCGGTTGCCACCCTCACAGATGGATTAGGAAACTCTTTGCGGTGCACTCATTAGTGAAATGACCTCAATGACGCTGGAATCCAATATCTAATCGCCAATTTTTAGCGAGTCCACACGCCAGGGTGGTCGGGGTCCAATGCAGCCCCGGCCAGGCCCAGGCCCCTTGGACTGGGCCACAGGAGGACACAGAGGAGGGTCCCGGCCCCCACGGTAGGTAGAGGTGCGGGCAGTTCTCCAAGGGCTTGGGTGTTTTCCAGAGGGAGGAGATGGAGGGGACTGATTTCTTCAGCGCCCCACAAACCACGCCACCCCACCCCACCCATGGGACACATCCCGAGAGAGAGAGAGAGACGCCCCATACACTGGCTCCCCTCCCCCGTGCGCTGTGCCCCAGCCCTGGCCCGGGGGAATAGGCGGCCGCCGGGCCACAGGGTGGGGGGCGCAGCTGAAAGGGGTTGTGGGGGAGGGCCGCCCCTGGCTGGGGTCAAAGGGCGAGCGCCCCGCCCCTCCCGCCCGTGCGCAGTCAGCGGCCCCGGCGCGCTGGGGGTGGGGGGCGGGGAGGTGAAGGAGGCCAGGCGAGGAGAGGAGGGGGGCTGGAAGGGCTCCACCTTGGCGGGTCCAGCCGTGGAGGCGCATCTTGTGTGAGTGTGAGTGAGTGAGTGCGTGTGAGTGTGAGTGTGTGTGTATACAGAGACAGCCCCCAACCCCGGCCCGCCGCTCCCTGCCCGCCCCGCCTGTCACCCCCGTCCCTCGGAGCCCGCGGGACGCGGCCTGCGAACTCAACAGGCCCGACCCGGCGCGGGGCCTGGGGCGGGAGGAGGCGGCGGGGAAGCGCAGAGAGGCTCGGCTTCTTGAGCGGGGCAGGGGCGCCCTCCGCCGTCCACGGCCACACCACCCCGAACGCGCCCGATCCCGTCTGGTCTCGGAAGCTAAGCAGGGTCGGGCCTGGTTAGAACTTGGATGGGAGACCGCCCGGGAATACCGGGTGCCGTAGGCTTCTTCTTTTTTTTTTTTTTTGCCTCTGGTTCTGTCGCGTTTCTGGGAGTGCGGGGGCGGCCCGGGGTGGGGGTGACCCCCACCCTCAGCGCCCGCCGGCCGCGGTGCCTGGCGCCCCAGCCCGCACCGTGGGGCCTCCTCTTGTCCCGAGCCGTGACACCGCCGCCACGCGGCAGCATGCGTGGCTTCTGGACTGTCAGGTCTCAGACCAAAGGTCTGCTCTGTGGGAGCCGACACGCTGGAGGAAACCTTGAGAGTCTGAGAGGGGAGGGAGTTCCAGAAGAAGGCCAGGATGTCATTTTGAGGGAGTATGTGACCAGAACTCCTCCCGTTGCTTTTGGGGTTCTATGGGCTACACGTAGGAATCTTTGGTGGTGGCACCTGATGTTCGGGGATCCGGAGTCACACCCAGACCTGCTCCACAGGCCTCCTTTTACTTTTCTCTTCGGATTCATTTTTTTTTTTTTTTTTTTTGAGACAGAGTCTCGGTTTGTTGCCCAGGCTAGAGTGAGTGCCGTGGCGTCAGCCTAGCTCACAGCAACTTCAAACTCCTGGGCTCGAGTGATCCTTCTGCCTCAGCCTCCCGGGTAGCTGGGACTGCAGGCATGCGCCACCATGCCCCGCTAATTTTTTATATATATATCAGTTGGCCAATTAATTTCTTTCTATTTATAGTAGAGACGGGGTCTCGCTCTTGCTCAGGCTGGTTTTGAACTCCTGACCTTGAGCAATCCGCCCGCCTCGGCCTCCCAAGAGCTAGGATTACAGGCGTGAGCCACAGCGCCCGGCCGGATTCATTATTTTTAAAAAGTGTCTCTTATCTCTATTATTGCATTTACTTTTCTCTCTCTTTTCAAGCAGATGATGGGAGTCCAAGTATTAAGGTGACATGTGTTGCCCGTGCCCCCCTCCCCCCCCCGTGTTCTTATTCATTTACCCCTCATGTTGTTCCAGCATATTGTGGGGGCACCAATGTTAAGGACGGGTGCGTTGCCCTCTCCCAGCCTCCCCCCTCGGGTCAGAGCTTCAAGTGCGCCCATCCCCCAGTCGGTGCGTACCCACCCCATTCCTAATGGATGTGTATGCCCATCCCCTCCCCCCACCCGCCCGACACCCACCCGAAGAAGGTGATTCCTCTGTGTCCACTTAGGTGTCCATCGGTTCGTACCCATTTGCTGGTGAGCGCGAGCACGTGGTGCTCGTGTGTCCATTCTTGGGATACTTGGCTTACTGGAACGGGTTCCAGCTCTGGCCAGGAGAACCACGAGAGGTGCCCCCTCACCGCTGCTCCTCATAGCCGAATAGCACTCCGTGGTGTCCACGCGCCACATTTTATTTACCCACTCGTGGGTCGATGGGCACTCGGGTGGCTTCCAGGTCTTTGCGATTGTGACTTGTGCCCTGACACTAACCCTAACCCTTACCCAGCCCGTCTCCTCCACGGCCCCTGCCTGACTGACTCCTTCCCGCCCGGCCTATCACCTGTCACCGTCCTCTGCCCCTGCCTGACACGCTCCTCCCCGCCCGGGCCGTCACCGTCCTCGGCCCCTGCCTGACGGGGCTCCTCCGTCGCCTGGGCC
The DNA here is from genome assembly GCF_040939455.1 of Microcebus murinus. Classification (NCBI taxonomy): domain Eukaryota; kingdom Metazoa; phylum Chordata; class Mammalia; order Primates; family Cheirogaleidae; genus Microcebus; species Microcebus murinus. The sequence goes on along the minus strand of NC_134116.1, from coordinate 1,615,447 downwards.
TTCCAAGGGCTTGGTGTGGACGCTGGTTCCAGGACGCCCTCCCAGGAACCCGGTAGCAGGGCGGCCGCAGCGTCTCGCGCAACCCAACCGTCCGCCGGCTGGCCGCCGTGGCTAAGTGGCCTGCGGGGGACGTGCTCCCGCTGTGCCGTGGGGGCCCAGCCTGGTGTCTTCTCTGAGGCCCCGCGGCTGCCGCTCCCCGCAAGGGGAGAGCCGCGGAGGTGGGGACCGCCTCCTCATGGGGACGTACACCCAGCTCTCCACGTCGGATTCCGGGGCTCTCTGTCCTGCCAGAAGGCCCAGCTGGCCTGCGGGTCCTCAGAGTGGCAAAAACATCCGAAAACTGAGATTGAGGGTCCGGTGGGTGTCTGCACTTTTGTGCTGGGCACCCCAGGGAGGCCCGGGGGCTGGCTGGACAACGCGGTCTGCTGGGCTGGGGGGGGGGTTTGGAGGAGCAACTGATGCCCTTTGCACTTTGGGTAGCAAGTGTCTGAGGTGTCTCTGGGCCCTGTGCCATGTGGGGGTGGGGGCGGGAGGCGGGGTGGGAGGAGGGAGGAGGAGGAGGAGGAGGAGGAGGAGGGAGGAGGAGGAGGTGGGAAGGGCCGTGGCCTGCAGTCGTGTTCCCCGGGGTGGCACAGCATGTGGCTTCTTCCACAGGCTGCTTGGCCTGGGCTCCCTGCACCTGGGCCTTTGGAGGACTGGCCCTGTGCTTGCCAACACTTCCTGCAGGGACCCAGAGCTGGGAGGTTGCATCTCTCAGCCCTGGGTCGGGCAGAGCCCCAGCGGGCCATGCCCACAACCTCTCTCAGCAGGGGTCCCCCAGAAGGCTCCTTTGGGACCAGGATTCTCTTGCGGGTGACTCTTTAAGGTCTGGCCCCTGGATGGAGGGGCACCAGGAGTAGAGGAGCAGGAAGGGGAAGGGGGTGGCCATGCGAGGGGACACTTTCAGGCCAAGTCCCAGCTTCAGTCTGATCCTCCTGGGAACCCCGGGGTGGACATCACACCTCCTGGTTGCCCCGCTCTGAGACAAGGAGCCGGGCTTCGCATTGCCACAGCAGCCAGTCGTGGGCTGAGGACACCTGGGGCGTTGGGAACTCCCTGGCTTCTCCTTGGTTTAACATCTGGAGCTGCTTGTGAATCGTGCCGCCACACACACCCGAGTGCAGGTGTCTTCTGCACAGACTGCGGGCCTCGCTCTTCTGAATGCCGCTAGCTCGCGACCCACCCACGGGTGAACCTGGTCAGGGTACTTTCTCTCAGGGGCAGACTCTGATCCGGGCGGGCTACCGGTGTCTCTGTTTGCTCCTTTCTTTCTTCCACTTCGGGAAAGGCTTCCTTACTGGGTGTGGAAATCTCCTATGCCTTTCCTCGCCTATTCTGTCAGCTCTAAAATTCTCTTTCGGTTGCCACCCTCACAGATGGATTAGGAAACTCTTTGCGGTGCACTCATTAGTGAAATGACCTCAATGACGCTGGAATCCAATATCTAATCGCCAATTTTTAGCGAGTCCACACGCCAGGGTGGTCGGGGTCCAATGCAGCCCCGGCCAGGCCCAGGCCCCTTGGACTGGGCCACAGGAGGACACAGAGGAGGGTCCCGGCCCCCACGGTAGGTAGAGGTGCGGGCAGTTCTCCAAGGGCTTGGGTGTTTTCCAGAGGGAGGAGATGGAGGGGACTGATTTCTTCAGCGCCCCACAAACCACGCCACCCCACCCCACCCATGGGACACATCCCGAGAGAGAGAGAGAGACGCCCCATACACTGGCTCCCCTCCCCCGTGCGCTGTGCCCCAGCCCTGGCCCGGGGGAATAGGCGGCCGCCGGGCCACAGGGTGGGGGGCGCAGCTGAAAGGGGTTGTGGGGGAGGGCCGCCCCTGGCTGGGGTCAAAGGGCGAGCGCCCCGCCCCTCCCGCCCGTGCGCAGTCAGCGGCCCCGGCGCGCTGGGGGTGGGGGGCGGGGAGGTGAAGGAGGCCAGGCGAGGAGAGGAGGGGGGCTGGAAGGGCTCCACCTTGGCGGGTCCAGCCGTGGAGGCGCATCTTGTGTGAGTGTGAGTGAGTGAGTGCGTGTGAGTGTGAGTGTGTGTGTATACAGAGACAGCCCCCAACCCCGGCCCGCCGCTCCCTGCCCGCCCCGCCTGTCACCCCCGTCCCTCGGAGCCCGCGGGACGCGGCCTGCGAACTCAACAGGCCCGACCCGGCGCGGGGCCTGGGGCGGGAGGAGGCGGCGGGGAAGCGCAGAGAGGCTCGGCTTCTTGAGCGGGGCAGGGGCGCCCTCCGCCGTCCACGGCCACACCACCCCGAACGCGCCCGATCCCGTCTGGTCTCGGAAGCTAAGCAGGGTCGGGCCTGGTTAGAACTTGGATGGGAGACCGCCCGGGAATACCGGGTGCCGTAGGCTTCTTCTTTTTTTTTTTTTTTGCCTCTGGTTCTGTCGCGTTTCTGGGAGTGCGGGGGCGGCCCGGGGTGGGGGTGACCCCCACCCTCAGCGCCCGCCGGCCGCGGTGCCTGGCGCCCCAGCCCGCACCGTGGGGCCTCCTCTTGTCCCGAGCCGTGACACCGCCGCCACGCGGCAGCATGCGTGGCTTCTGGACTGTCAGGTCTCAGACCAAAGGTCTGCTCTGTGGGAGCCGACACGCTGGAGGAAACCTTGAGAGTCTGAGAGGGGAGGGAGTTCCAGAAGAAGGCCAGGATGTCATTTTGAGGGAGTATGTGACCAGAACTCCTCCCGTTGCTTTTGGGGTTCTATGGGCTACACGTAGGAATCTTTGGTGGTGGCACCTGATGTTCGGGGATCCGGAGTCACACCCAGACCTGCTCCACAGGCCTCCTTTTACTTTTCTCTTCGGATTCATTTTTTTTTTTTTTTTTTTTGAGACAGAGTCTCGGTTTGTTGCCCAGGCTAGAGTGAGTGCCGTGGCGTCAGCCTAGCTCACAGCAACTTCAAACTCCTGGGCTCGAGTGATCCTTCTGCCTCAGCCTCCCGGGTAGCTGGGACTGCAGGCATGCGCCACCATGCCCCGCTAATTTTTTATATATATATCAGTTGGCCAATTAATTTCTTTCTATTTATAGTAGAGACGGGGTCTCGCTCTTGCTCAGGCTGGTTTTGAACTCCTGACCTTGAGCAATCCGCCCGCCTCGGCCTCCCAAGAGCTAGGATTACAGGCGTGAGCCACAGCGCCCGGCCGGATTCATTATTTTTAAAAAGTGTCTCTTATCTCTATTATTGCATTTACTTTTCTCTCTCTTTTCAAGCAGATGATGGGAGTCCAAGTATTAAGGTGACATGTGTTGCCCGTGCCCCCCTCCCCCCCCCGTGTTCTTATTCATTTACCCCTCATGTTGTTCCAGCATATTGTGGGGGCACCAATGTTAAGGACGGGTGCGTTGCCCTCTCCCAGCCTCCCCCCTCGGGTCAGAGCTTCAAGTGCGCCCATCCCCCAGTCGGTGCGTACCCACCCCATTCCTAATGGATGTGTATGCCCATCCCCTCCCCCCACCCGCCCGACACCCACCCGAAGAAGGTGATTCCTCTGTGTCCACTTAGGTGTCCATCGGTTCGTACCCATTTGCTGGTGAGCGCGAGCACGTGGTGCTCGTGTGTCCATTCTTGGGATACTTGGCTTACTGGAACGGGTTCCAGCTCTGGCCAGGAGAACCACGAGAGGTGCCCCCTCACCGCTGCTCCTCATAGCCGAATAGCACTCCGTGGTGTCCACGCGCCACATTTTATTTACCCACTCGTGGGTCGATGGGCACTCGGGTGGCTTCCAGGTCTTTGCGATTGTGACTTGTGCCCTGACACTAACCCTAACCCTTACCCAGCCCGTCTCCTCCACGGCCCCTGCCTGACTGACTCCTTCCCGCCCGGCCTATCACCTGTCACCGTCCTCTGCCCCTGCCTGACACGCTCCTCCCCGCCCGGGCCGTCACCGTCCTCGGCCCCTGCCTGACGGGGCTCCTCCGTCGCCTGGGCCTTCCAAGGGCTTGGTGTGGACGCTGGTTCCAGGACGCCCTCCCAGGAACCCGGTAGCAGGGCGGCCGCAGCGTCTCGCGCAACCCAACCGTCCGCCGGCTGGCCGCCGTGGCTAAGTGGCCTGCGGGGGACGTGCTCCCGCTGTGCCGTGGGGGCCCAGCCTGGTGTCTTCTCTGAGGCCCCGCGGCTGCCGCTCCCCGCAAGGGGAGAGCCGCGGAGGTGGGGACCGCCTCCTCATGGGGACGTACACCCAGCTCTCCACGTCGGATTCCGGGGCTCTCTGTCCTGCCAGAAGGCCCAGCTGGCCTGCGGGTCCTCAGAGTGGCAAAAACATCCGAAAACTGAGATTGAGGGTCCGGTGGGTGTCTGCACTTTTGTGCTGGGCACCCCAGGGAGGCCCGGGGGCTGGCTGGACAACGCGGTCTGCTGGGCTGGGGGGGGGGTTTGGAGGAGCAACTGATGCCCTTTGCACTTTGGGTAGCAAGTGTCTGAGGTGTCTCTGGGCCCTGTGCCATGTGGGGGCGGGGGCGGAGGCGGGGTGGGAGGAGGAGGAGGAGGAGGAGGAGGAGGAGGAGGAGGAGGTGGGAAGGGCCGTGGCCTGCAGTCGTGTTCCCCGGGGTGGCACAGCATGTGGCTTCTTCCACAGGCTGCTTGGCCTGGGCTCCCTGCACCTGGGCCTTTGGAGGACTGGCCCTGTGCTTGCCAACACTTCCTGCAGGGACCCAGAGCTGGGAGGTTGCATCTCTCAGCCCTGGGTCGGGCAGAGCCCCAGCGGGCCATGCCCACAACCTCTCTCAGCAGGGGTCCCCCAGAAGGCTCCTTTGGGACCAGGATTCTCTTGCGGGTGACTCTTTAAGGTCTGGCCCCTGGATGGAGGGGCACCAGGAGTAGAGGAGCAGGAAGGGGAAGGGGGTGGCCATGCGAGGGGACACTTTCAGGCCAAGTCCCAGCTTCAGTCTGATCCTCCTGGGAACCCCGGGGTGGACATCACACCTCCTGGTTGCCCCGCTCTGAGACAAGGAGCCGGGCTTCGCATTCCCACAGCAGCCAGTCGTGGGCTGAGGACACCTGGGGCGTTGGGAACTCCCTGGCTTCTCCTTGGTTTAACATCTGGAGCTGCTTGTGAATCGTGCCGCCACACACACCCGAGTGCAGGTGTCTTCTGCACAGACTGCGGGCCTCGCTCTTCTGAATGCCGCTAGCTCGCGACCCACCCACGGGTGAACCTGGTCAGGGTACTTTCTCTCAGGGGCAGACTCTGATCCGGGCGGGCTACCGGTGTCTCTGTTTGCTCCTTTCTTTCTTCCACTTCGGGAAAGGCTTCCTTACTGGGTGTGGAAATCTCCTATGCCTTTCCTCGCCTATTCTGTCAGCTCTAAAATTCTCTTTCGGTTGCCACCCTCACAGATGGATTAGGAAACTCTTTGCGGTGCACTCATTAGTGAAATGACCTCAATGACGCTGGAATCCAATATCTAATCGCCAATTTTTAGCGAGTCCACACGCCAGGGTGGTCGGGGTCCAATGCAGCCCCGGCCAGGCCCAGGCCCCTTGGACTGGGCCACAGGAGGACACAGAGGAGGGTCCCGGCCCCCACGGTAGGTAGAGGTGCGGGCAGTTCTCCAAGGGCTTGGGTGTTTTCCAGAGGGAGGAGATGGAGGGGACTGATTTCTTCAGCGCCCCACAAACCACGCCACCCCACCCCACCCATGGGACACATCCCGAGAGAGAGAGAGACGCCCCATACACTGGCTCCCCTCCCCCGTGCGCTGTGCCCCAGCCCTGGCCCGGGGGAATAGGCGGCCGCCGGGCCACAGGGTGGGGGGCGCAGCTGAAAGGGGTTGTGGGGGAGGGCCGCCCCTGGCTGGGGTCAAAGGGCGAGCGCCCCGCCCCTCCCGCCCGTGTGCAGTCAGTGGCCCCGGCGCGCTGGGGGTGGGGGGCGGGGAGGTGAAGGAGGCCAGGCGAGGAGAGGAGGGGGGCTGGAAGGGCTCCACCTTGGCGGGTCCAGCCGTGGAGGCGCATCTTGTGTGAGTGTGAGTGAGTGAGTGCGTGTGAGTGTGAGTGTGTGTGTATACAGAGACAGCCCCCAACCCCGGCCCGCCGCTCCCTGCCCGCCCCGCCTGTCACCCCCGTCCCTCGGAGCCCGCGGGACGCGGCCGGCGAACTCAACAGGCCCGACCCGGCGCGGGGCCTGGGGCGGGAGGAGGCGGCGGGGAAGCGCAGAGAGGCTCGGCTTCTTGAGCGGGGCAGGGGCGCCCTCCGCCGTCCACGGCCACACCACCCCGAACGCGCCCGATCCCGTCTGGTCTCGGAAGCTAAGCAGGGTCGGGCCTGGTTAGAACTTGGATGGGAGACCGCCCGGGAATACCGGGTGCCGTAGGCTTCTTCTTTTTTTTTTTTTTGCCTCTGGTTCTGTCGCGTTTCTGGGAGTGCGGGGGCGGCCCGGGGTGGGGGTGACCCCCACCCTCAGCGCCCGCCGGCCGCGGTGCCTGGCGCCCCAGCCCGCACCGTGGGGCCTCCTCTTGTCCCGAGCCGTGACACCGCCGCCACGCGGCAGCATGCGTGGCTTCTGGACTGTCAGGTCTCAGACCAAAGGTCTGCTCTGTGGGAGCCGACACGCTGGAGGAAACCTTGAGAGTCTGAGAGGGGAGGGAGTTCCAGAAGAAGGCCAGGATGTCATTTTGAGGGAGTATGTGACCAGAACTCCTCCCGTTGCTTTTGGGGTTCTATGGGCTACACGTAGGAATCTTTGGTGGTGGCACCTGATGTTCGGGGATCCGGAGTCACACCCAGACCTGCTCCACAGGCCTCCTTTTACTTTTCTCTTCGGATTCATTTTTTTTTTTTTTTTTTTTTTGAGACAGAGTCTCGGTTTGTTGCCCAGGCTAGAGTGAGTGCCGTGGCGTCAGCCTAGCTCACAGCAACTTCAAACTCCTGGGCTCGAGTGATCCTTCTGCCTCAGCCTCCCGGGTAGCTGGGACTGCAGGCATGCGCCACCATGCCCCGCTAATTTTTTATATATATATCAGTTGGCCAATTAATTTCTTTCTATTTATAGTAGAGACGGGGTCTCGCTCTTGCTCAGGCTGGTTTTGAACTCCTGACCTTGAGCAATCCGCCCGCCTCGGCCTCCCAAGAGCTAGGATTACAGGCGTGAGCCACAGCGCCCGGCCGGATTCATTATTTTTAAAAAGTGTCTCTTATCTCTATTATTGCATTTACTTTTCTCTCTCTTTTCAAGCAGATGATGGGAGTCCAAGTATTAAGGTGACATGTGTTGCCCGTGCCCCCCTCCCCCCCCCGTGTTCTTATTCATTTACCCCTCATGTTGTTCCAGCATATTGTGGGGGCACCAATGTTAAGGACGGGTGCGTTGCCCTCTCCCAGCCTCCCCCCTCGGGTCAGAGCTTCAAGTGCGCCCATCCCCCAGTCGGTGCGTACCCACCCCATTCCTAATGGATGTGTATGCCCATCCCCTCCCCCCACCCGCCCGACACCCACCCGAAGAAGGTGATTCCTCTGTGTCCACTTAGGTGTCCATCGGTTCGTACCCATTTGCTGGTGAGCGCGAGCACGTGGTGCTCGTGTGTCCATTCTTGGGATACTTGGCTTACTGGAACGGGTTCCAGCTCTGGCCAGGAGAACCACGAGAGGTGCCCCCTCACCGCTGCTCCTCATAGCCGAATAGCACTCCGTGGTGTCCACGCGCCACATTTTATTTACCCACTCGTGGGTCGATGGGCACTCGGGTGGCTTCCAGGTCTTTGCGATTGTGACTTGTGCCCTGACACTAACCCTAACCCTTACCCAGCCCGTCTCCTCCACGGCCCCTGCCTGACTGACTCCTTCCCGCCCGGCCTATCACCTGTCACCGTCCTCTGCCCCTGCCTGACACGCTCCTCCCCGCCCGGGCCGTCACCGTCCTCGGCCCCTGCCTGACGGGGCTCCTCCGTCGCCTGGGCCTTCCAAGGGCTTGGTGTGGACGCTGGTTCCAGGACGCCCTCCCAGGAACCCGGTAGCAGGGCGGCCGCAGCGTCTCGCGCAACCCAACCGTCCGCCGGCTGGCCGCCGTGGCTAAGTGGCCTGCGGGGGACGTGCTCCCGCTGTGCCGTGGGGGCCCAGCCTGGTGTCTTCTCTGAGGCCCCGCGGCTGCCGCTCCCCGCAAGGGGAGAGCCGCGGAGGTGGGGACCGCCTCCTCATGGGGACGTACACCCAGCTCTCCACGTCGGATTCCGGGGCTCTCTGTCCTGCCAGAAGGCCCAGCTGGCCTGCGGGTCCTCAGAGTGGCAAAAACATCCGAAAACTGAGATTGAGGGTCCGGTGGGTGTCTGCACTTTTGTGCTGGGCACCCCAGGGAGGCCCGGGAGCTGGCTGGACAACGCGGTCTGCTGGGCTGGGGGGGGGGGTTTGGAGGAGCAACTGATGCCCTTTGCACTTTGGGTAGCAAGTGTCTGAGGTGTCTCTGGGCCCTGTGCCATGTGGGGGCGGGGGCGGAGGCGGGGTGGGAGGAGGAGGAGGAGGAGGAGGAGGAGGAGGAGGAGGAGGAGGAGGAGGTGGGAAGGGCCGTGGCCTGCAGTCGTGTTCCCCGGGGTGGCACAGCATGTGGCTTCTTCCACGGGATGCTTGGCCTGGGCTCCCTGCACCTGGGCCTTTGGAGGACTGGCCCTGTGCTTGCCAACACTTCCTGCAGGGACCCAGAGCTGGGAGGTTGCATCTCTCAGCCCTGGGTCGGGCAGAGCCCCAGCGGGCCATGCCCACAACCTCTCTCAGCAGGGGTCCCCCAGAAGGCTCCTTTGGGACCAGGATTCTCTTGCGGGTGACTCTTTAAGGTCTGGCCCCTGGATGGAGGGGCACCAGGAGTAGAGGAGCAGGAAGGGGAAGGGGGTGGCCATGCGAGGGGACACTTTCAGGCCAAGTCCCAGCTTCAGTCTGATCCTCCTGGGAACCCCGGGGTGGACATCACACCTCCTGGTTGCCCCGCTCTGAGACAAGGAGCCGGGCTTCGCATTCCCACAGCAGCCAGTCGTGGGCTGAGGACACCTGGGGCGTTGGGAACTCCCTGGCTTCTCCTTGGTTTAACATCTGGAGCTGCTTGTGAATCGTGCCGCCACACACACCCGAGTGCAGGTGTCTTCTGCACAGACTGCGGGCCTCGCTCTTCTGAATGCCGCTAGCTCGCGACCCACCCACGGGTGAACCTGGTCAGGGTACTTTCTCTCAGGGGCAGACTCTGATCCGGGCGGGCTACCGGTGTCTCTGTTTGCTCCTTTCTTTCTTCCACTTCGGGAAAGGCTTCCTTACTGGGTGTGGAAATCTCCTATGCCTTTCCTCGCCTATTCTGTCAGCTCTAAAATTCTCTTTCGGTTGCCACCCTCACAGATGGATTAGGAAACTCTTTGCGGTGCACTCATTAGTGAAATGACCTCAATGACGCTGGAATCCAATATCTAATCGCCAATTTTTAGCGAGTCCACACGCCAGGGTGGTCGGGGTCCAATGCAGCCCCGGCCAGGCCCAGGCCCCTTGGACTGGGCCACAGGAGGACACAGAGGAGGGTCCCGGCCCCCACGGTAGGTAGAGGTGCGGGCAGTTCTCCAAGGGCTTGGGTGTTTTCCAGAGGGAGGAGATGGAGGGGACTGATTTCTTCAGCGCCCCACAAACCACGCCACCCCACCCCACCCATGGGACACATCCCGAGAGAGAGAGAGAGACACGCCCCATACACTGGCTCCCCTCCCCCGTGCGCTGTGCCCCAGCCCTGGCCCGGGGGAATAGGCGGCCGCCGGGCCACAGGGTGGGGGGCGCAGCTGAAAGGGGTTGTGGGGGAGGGCCGCCCCTGGCTGGGGTCAAAGGGCGAGCGCCCCGCCCCTCCCGCCCGTGCGCAGTCAGCGGCCCCGGCGCGCTGGGGGTGGGGGGCGGGGAGGTGAAGGAGGCCAGGCGAGGAGAGGAGGGGGGCTGGAAGGGCTCCACCTTGGCGGGTCCAGCCGTGGAGGCGCATCTTGTGTGAGTGTGAGTGAGTGAGTGCGTGTGAGTGTGAGTGTGTGTGTATACAGAGACAGCCCCCAACCCCGGCCCGCCGCTCCCTGCCCGCCCCGCCTGTCACCCCCGTCCCTCGGAGCCCGCGGGACCCGGCCGGCGAACTCAACAGGCCCGACCCGGCGCGGGGCCTGGGGCGGGAGGAGGCGGCGGGGAAGCGCAGAGAGGCTCGGCTTCTTGAGCGGGGCAGGGGCGCCCTCCGCCGTCCACGGCCACACCACCCCGAACGCGCCCGATCCCGTCTGGTCTCGGAAGCTAAGCAGGGTCGGGCCTGGTTAGAACTTGGATGGGAGACCGCCCGGGAATACCGGGTGCCGTAGGCTTCTTCTTTTTTTTTTTTTTTGCCTCTGGTTCTGTCGCGTTTCTGGGAGTGCGGGGGCGGCCCGGGGTGGGGGTGACCCCCACCCTCAGCGCCCGCCGGCCGCGGTGCCTGGCGCCCCAGCCCGCACCGTGGGGCCTCCTCTTGTCCCGAGCCGTGACACCGCCGCCACGCGGCAGCATGCGTGGCTTCTGGACTGTCAGGTCTCAGACCAAAGGTCTGCTCTGTGGGAGCCGACACGCTGGAGGAAACCTTGAGAGTCTGAGAGGGGAGGGAGTTCCAGAAGAAGGCCAGGATGTCATTTTGAGGGAGTATGTGACCAGAACTCCTCCCGTTGCTTTTGGGGTTCTATGGGCTACACGTAGGAATCTTTGGTGGTGGCACCTGATGTTCGGGGATCCGGAGTCACACCCAGACCTGCTCCACAGGCCTCCTTTTACTTTTCTCTTCGGATTCATTTTTTTTTTTTTTTTTTTTTTTGAGACAGAGTCTCGGTTTGTTGCCCAGGCTAGAGTGAGTGCCGTGGCGTCAGCCTAGCTCACAGCAACTTCAAACTCCTGGGCTCGAGTGATCCTTCTGCCTCAGCCTCCCGGGTAGCTGGGACTGCAGGCATGCGCCACCATGCCCCGCTAATTTTTTATATATATATCAGTTGGCCAATTAATTTCTTTCTATTTATAGTAGAGACGGGGTCTCGCTCTTGCTCAGGCTGGTTTTGAACTCCTGACCTTGAGCAATCCGCCCGCCTCGGCCTCCCAAGAGCTAGGATTACAGGCGTGAGCCACAGCGCCCGGCCGGATTCATTATTTTTAAAAAGTGTCTCTTATCTCTATTATTGCATTTACTTTTCTCTCTCTTTTCAAGCAGATGATGGGAGTCCAAGTATTAAGGTGACATGTGTTGCCCGTGCCCCCCTCCCCCCCCCCGTGTTCTTATTCATTTACCCCTCATGTTGTTCCAGCATATTGTGGGGGCACCAATGTTAAGGACGGGTGCGTTGCCCTCTCCCAGCCTCCCCCCTCGGGTCAGAGCTTCAAGTGCGCCCATCCCCCAGTCGGTGCGTACCCACCCCATTCCTAATGGATGTGTATGCCCATCCCCTCCCCCCACCCGCCCGACACCCACCCGAAGAAGGTGATTCCTCTGTGTCCACTTAGGTGTCCATCGGTTCGTACCCATTTGCTGGTGAGCGCGAGCACGTGGTGCTCGTGTGTCCATTCTTGGGATACTTGGCTTACTGGAACGGGTTCCAGCTCTGGCCAGGAGAACCACGAGAGGTGCCCCCTCACCGCTGCTCCTCATAGCCGAATAGCACTCCGTGGTGTCCACGCGCCACATTTTATTTACCCACTCGTGGGTCGATGGGCACTCGGGTGGCTTCCAGGTCTTTGCGATTGTGACTTGTGCCCTGACACTAACCCTAACCCTTACCCAGCCCGTCTCCTCCACGGCCCCTGCCTGACTGACTCCTTCCCGCCCGGCCTATCACCTGTCACCGTCCTCTGCCCCTGCCTGACACGCTCCTCCCCGCCCGGGCCGTCACCGTCCTCGGCCCCTGCCTGACGGGGCTCCTCCGTCGCCTGGGCCTTCCAAGGGCTTGGTGTGGACGCTGGTTCCAGGACGCCCTCCCAGGAACCCGGTAGCAGGGCGGCCGCAGCGTCTCGCGCAACCCAACCGTCCGCCGGCTGGCCGCCGTGGCTAAGTGGCCTGCGGGGGACGTGCTCCCGCTGTGCCGTGGGGGCCCAGCCTGGTGTCTTCTCTGAGGCCCCGCGGCTGCCGCTCCCCGCAAGGGGAGAGCCGCGGAGGTGGGGACCGCCTCCTCATGGGGACGTACACCCAGCTCTCCACGTCGGATTCCGGGGCTCTCTGTCCTGCCAGAAGGCCCAGCTGGCCTGCGGGTCCTCAGAGTGGCAAAAACATCCGAAAACTGAGATTGAGGGTCCGGTGGGTGTCTGCACTTTTGTGCTGGGCACCCCAGGGAGGCCCGGGAGCTGGCTGGACAACGCGGTCTGCTGGGCTGGGGGGGGGGGTTTGGAGGAGCAACTGATGCCCTTTGCACTTTGGGTAGCAAGTGTCTGAGGTGTCTCTGGGCCCTGTGCCATGTGGGGGCGGGGGCGGAGGCGGGGTGGGAGGAGGAGGAGGAGGAGGAGGAGGAGGAGGAGGAGGAGGAGGAGGAGGAGGTGGGAAGGGCCGTGGCCTGCAGTCGTGTTCCCCGGGGTGGCACAGCATGTGGCTTCTTCCACGGGATGCTTGGCCTGGGCTCCCTGCACCTGGGCCTTTGGAGGACTGGCCCTGTGCTTGCCAACACTTCCTGCAGGGACCCAGAGCTGGGAGGTTGCATCTCTCAGCCCTGGGTCGGGCAGAGCCCCAGCGGGCCATGCCCACAACCTCTCTCAGCAGGGGTCCCCCAGAAGGCTCCTTTGGGACCAGGATTCTCTTGCGGGTGACTCTTTAAGGTCTGGCCCCTGGATGGAGGGGCACCAGGAGTAGAGGAGCAGGAAGGGGAAGGGGGTGGCCATGCGAGGGGACACTTTCAGGCCAAGTCCCAGCTTCAGTCTGATCCTCCTGGGAACCCCGGGGTGGACATCACACCTCCTGGTTGCCCCGCTCTGAGACAAGGAGCCGGGCTTCGCATTCCCACAGCAGCCAGTCGTGGGCTGAGGACACCTGGGGCGTTGGGAACTCCCTGGCTTCTCCTTGGTTTAACATCTGGAGCTGCTTGTGAATCGTGCCGCCACACACACCCGAGTGCAGGTGTCTTCTGCACAGACTGCGGGCCTCGCTCTTCTGAATGCCGCTAGCTCGCGACCCACCCACGGGTGAACCTGGTCAGGGTACTTTCTCTCAGGGGCAGACTCTGATCCGGGCGGGCTACCGGTGTCTCTGTTTGCTCCTTTCTTTCTTCCACTTCGGGAAAGGCTTCCTTACTGGGTGTGGAAATCTCCTATGCCTTTCCTCGCCTATTCTGTCAGCTCTAAAATTCTCTTTCGGTTGCCACCCTCACAGATGGATTAGGAAACTCTTTGCGGTGCACTCATTAGTGAAATGACCTCAATGACGCTGGAATCCAATATCTAATCGCCAATTTTTAGCGAGTCCACACGCCAGGGTGGTCGGGGTCCAATGCAGCCCCGGCCAGGCCCAGGCCCCTTGGACTGGGCCACAGGAGGACACAGAGGAGGGTCCCGGCCCCCACGGTAGGTAGAGGTGCGGGCAGTTCTCCAAGGGCTTGGGTGTTTTCCAGAGGGAGGAGATGGAGGGGACTGATTTCTTCAGCGCCCCACAAACCACGCCACCCCACCCCACCCATGGGACACATCCCGAGAGAGAGAGAGAGACACGCCCCATACACTGGCTCCCCTCCCCCGTGCGCTGTGCCCCAGCCCTGGCCCGGGGGAATAGGCGGCCGCCGGGCCACAGGGTGGGGGGCGCAGCTGAAAGGGGTTGTGGGGGAGGGCCGCCCCTGGCTGGGGTCAAAGGGCGAGCGCCCCGCCCCTCCCGCCCGTGCGCAGTCAGCGGCCCCGGCGCGCTGGGGGTGGGGGGCGGGGAGGTGAAGGAGGCCAGGCGAGGAGAGGAGGGGGGCTGGAAGGGCTCCACCTTGGCGGGTCCAGCCGTGGAGGCGCATCTTGTGTGAGTGTGAGTGAGTGAGTGCGTGTGAGTGTGAGTGTGTGTGTATACAGAGACAGCCCCCAACCCCGGCCCGCCGCTCCCTGCCCGCCCCGCCTGTCACCCCCGTCCCTCGGAGCCCGCGGGACCCGGCCGGCGAACTCAACAGGCCCGACCCGGCGCGGGGCCTGGGGCGGGAGGAGGCGGCGGGGAAGCGCAGAGAGGCTCGGCTTCTTGAGCGGGGCAGGGGCGCCCTCCGCCGTCCACGGCCACACCACCCCGAACGCGCCCGATCCCGTCTGGTCTCGGAAGCTAAGCAGGGTCGGGCCTGGTTAGAACTTGGATGGGAGACCGCCCGGGAATACCGGGTGCCGTAGGCTTCTTCTTTTTTTTTTTTTTTGCCTCTGGTTCTGTCGCGTTTCTGGGAGTGCGGGGGCGGCCCGGGGTGGGGGTGACCCCCACCCTCAGCGCCCGCCGGCCGCGGTGCCTGGCGCCCCAGCCCGCACCGTGGGGCCTCCTCTTGTCCCGAGCCGTGACACCGCCGCCACGCGGCAGCATGCGTGGCTTCTGGACTGTCAGGTCTCAGACCAAAGGTCTGCTCTGTGGGAGCCGACACGCTGGAGGAAACCTTGAGAGTCTGAGAGGGGAGGGAGTTCCAGAAGAAGGCCAGGATGTCATTTTGAGGGAGTATGTGACCAGAACTCCTCCCGTTGCTTTTGGGGTTCTATGGGCTACACGTAGGAATCTTTGGTGGTGGCACCTGATGTTCGGGGATCCGGAGTCACACCCAGACCTGCTCCACAGGCCTCCTTTTACTTTTCTCTTCGGATTCATTTTTTTTTTTTTTTTTTTTTTTGAGACAGAGTCTCGGTTTGTTGCCCAGGCTAGAGTGAGTGCCGTGGCGTCAGCCTAGCTCACAGCAACTTCAAACTCCTGGGCTCGAGTGATCCTTCTGCCTCAGCCTCCCGGGTAGCTGGGACTGCAGGCATGCGCCACCATGCCCCGCTAATTTTTTATATATATATCAGTTGGCCAATTAATTTCTTTCTATTTATAGTAGAGACGGGGTCTCGCTCTTGCTCAGGCTGGTTTTGAACTCCTGACCTTGAGCAATCCGCCCGCCTCGGCCTCCCAAGAGCTAGGATTACAGGCGTGAGCCACAGCGCCCGGCCGGATTCATTATTTTTAAAAAGTGTCTCTTATCTCTATTATTGCATTTACTTTTCTCTCTCTTTTCAAGCAGATGATGGGAGTCCAAGTATTAAGGTGACATGTGTTGCCCGTGCCCCCCTCCCCCCCCCCGTGTTCTTATTCATTTACCCCTCATGTTGTTCCAGCATATTGTGGGGGCACCAATGTTAAGGACGGGTGCGTTGCCCTCTCCCAGCCTCCCCCCTCGGGTCAGAGCTTCAAGTGCGCCCATCCCCCAGTCGGTGCGTACCCACCCCATTCCTAATGGATGTGTATGCCCATCCCCTCCCCCCACCCGCCCGACACCCACCCGAAGAAGGTGATTCCTCTGTGTCCACTTAGGTGTCCATCGGTTCGTACCCATTTGCTGGTGAGCGCGAGCACGTGGTGCTCGTGTGTCCATTCTTGGGATACTTGGCTTACTGGAACGGGTTCCAGCTCTGGCCAGGAGAACCACGAGAGGTGCCCCCTCACCGCTGCTCCTCATAGCCGAATAGCACTCCGTGGTGTCCACGCGCCACATTTTATTTACCCACTCGTGGGTCGATGGGCACTCGGGTGGCTTCCAGGTCTTTGCGATTGTGACTTGTGCCCTGACACTAACCCTAACCCTTACCCAGCCCGTCTCCTCCACGGCCCCTGCCTGACTGACTCCTTCCCGCCCGGCCTATCACCTGTCACCGTCCTCTGCCCCTGCCTGACACGCTCCTCCCCGCCCGGGCCGTCACCGTCCTCGGCCCCTGCCTGACGGGGCTCCTCCGTCGCCTGGGCCTTCCAAGGGCTTGGTGTGGACGCTGGTTCCAGGACGCCCTCCCAGGAACCCGGTAGCAGGGCGGCCGCAGCGTCTCGCGCAACCCAACCGTCCGCCGGCTGGCCGCCGTGGCTAAGTGGCCTGCGGGGGACGTGCTCCCGCTGTGCCGTGGGGGCCCAGCCTGGTGTCTTCTCTGAGGCCCCGCGGCTGCCGCTCCCCGCAAGGGGAGAGCCGCGGAGGTGGGGACCGCCTCCTCATGGGGACGTACACCCAGCTCTCCACGTCGGATTCCGGGGCTCTCTGTCCTGCCAGAAGGCCCAGCTGGCCTGCGGGTCCTCAGAGTGGCAAAAACATCCGAAAACTGAGATTGAGGGTCCGGTGGGTGTCTGCACTTTTGTGCTGGGCACCCCAGGGAGGCCCGGGAGCTGGCTGGACAACGCGGTCTGCTGGGCTGGGGGGGGGGGTTTGGAGGAGCAACTGATGCCCTTTGCACTTTGGGTAGCAAGTGTCTGAGGTGTCTCTGGGCCCTGTGCCATGTGGGGGCGGGGGCGGAGGCGGGGTGGGAGGAGGAGGAGGAGGAGGAGGAGGAGGAGGAGGAGGAGGAGGAGGAGGAGGTGGGAAGGGCCGTGGCCTGCAGTCGTGTTCCCCGGGGTGGCACAGCATGTGGCTTCTTCCACGGGCTGCTTGGCCTGGGCTCCCTGCACCTGGGCCTTTGGAGGACTGGCCCTGTGCTTGCCAACACTTCCTGCAGGGACCCAGAGCTGGGAGGTTGCATCTCTCAGCCCTGGGTCGGGCAGAGCCCCAGCGGGCCATGCCCACAACCTCTCTCAGCAGGGGTCCCCCAGAAGGCTCCTTTGGGACCAGGATTCTCTTGCGGGTGACTCTTTAAGGTCTGGCCCCTGGATGGAGGGGCACCAGGAGTAGAGGAGCAGGAAGGGGAAGGGGGTGGCCATGCGAGGGGACACTTTCAGGCCAAGTCCCAGCTTCAGTCTGATCCTCCTGGGAACCCCGGGGTGGACATCACACCTCCTGGTTGCCCCGCTCTGAGACAAGGAGCCGGGCTTCGCATTCCCACAGCAGCCAGTCGTGGGCTGAGGACACCTGGGGCGTTGGGAACTCCCTGGCTTCTCCTTGGTTTAACATCTGGAGCTGCTTGTGAATCGTGCCGCCACACACACCCGAGTGCAGGTGTCTTCTGCACAGACTGCGGGCCTCGCTCTTCTGAATGCCGCTAGCTCGCGACCCACCCACGGGTGAACCTGGTCAGGGTACTTTCTCTCAGGGGCAGACTCTGATCCGGGCGGGCTACCGGTGTCTCTGTTTGCTCCTTTCTTTCTTCCACTTCGGGAAAGGCTTCCTTACTGGGTGTGGAAATCTCCTATGCCTTTCCTCGCCTATTCTGTCAGCTCTAAAATTCTCTTTCGGTTGCCACCCTCACAGATGGATTAGGAAACTCTTTGCGGTGCACTCATTAGTGAAATGACCTCAATGACGCTGGAATCCAATATCTAATCGCCAATTTTTAGCGAGTCCACACGCCAGGGTGGTCGGGGTCCAATGCAGCCCCGGCCAGGCCCAGGCCCCTTGGACTGGGCCACAGGAGGACACAGAGGAGGGTCCCGGCCCCCACGGTAGGTAGAGGTGCGGGCAGTTCTCCAAGGGCTTGGGTGTTTTCCAGAGGGAGGAGATGGAGGGGACTGATTTCTTCAGCGCCCCACAAACCACGCCACCCCACCCCACCCATGGGACACATCCCGAGAGAGAGAGAGAGACACGCCCCATACACTGGCTCCCCTCCCCCGTGCGCTGTGCCCCAGCCCTGGCCCGGGGGAATAGGCGGCCGCCGGGCCACAGGGTGGGGGGCGCAGCTGAAAGGGGTTGTGGGGGAGGGCCGCCCCTGGCTGGGGTCAAAGGGCGAGCGCCCCGCCCCTCCCGCCCGTGCGCAGTCAGCGGCCCCGGCGCGCTGGGGGTGGGGGGCGGGGAGGTGAAGGAGGCCAGGCGAGGAGAGGAGGGGGGCTGGAAGGGCTCCACCTTGGCGGGTCCAGCCGTGGAGGCGCATCTTGTGTGAGTGTGAGTGAGTGAGTGCGTGTGAGTGTGAGTGTGTGTGTATACAGAGACAGCCCCCAACCCCGGCCCGCCGCTCCCTGCCCGCCCCGCCTGTCACCCCCGTCCCTCGGAGCCCGCGGGACGCGGCCTGCGAACTCAACAGGCCCGACCCGGCGCGGGGCCTGGGGCGGGAGGAGGCGGCGGGGAAGCGCAGAGAGGCTCGGCTTCTTGAGCGGGGCAGGGGCGCCCTCCGCCGTCCACGGCCACACCACCCCGAACGCGCCCGATCCCGTCTGGTCTCGGAAGCTAAGCAGGGTCGGGCCTGGTTAGAACTTGGATGGGAGACCGCCCGGGAATACCGGGTGCCGTAGGCTTCTTCTTTTTTTTTTTTTTTGCCTCTGGTTCTGTCGCGTTTCTGGGAGTGCGGGGGCGGCCCGGGGTGGGGGTGACCCCCACCCTCAGCGCCCGCCGGCCGCGGTGCCTGGCGCCCCAGCCCGCACCGTGGGGCCTCCTCTTGTCCCGAGCCGTGACACCGCCGCCACGCGGCAGCATGCGTGGCTTCTGGACTGTCAGGTCTCAGACCAAAGGTCTGCTCTGTGGGAGCCGACACGCTGGAGGAAACCTTGAGAGTCTGAGAGGGGAGGGAGTTCCAGAAGAAGGCCAGGATGTCATTTTGAGGGAGTATGTGACCAGAACTCCTCCCGTTGCTTTTGGGGTTCTATGGGCTACACGTAGGAATCTTTGGTGGTGGCACCTGATGTTCGGGGATCCGGAGTCACACCCAGACCTGCTCCACAGGCCTCCTTTTACTTTTCTCTTCGGATTCATTTTTTTTTTTTTTTTTTTGAGACAGAGTCTCGGTTTGTTGCCCAGGCTAGAGTGAGTGCCGTGGCGTCAGCCTAGCTCACAGCAACTTCAAACTCCTGGGCTCGAGTGATCCTTCTGCCTCAGCCTCCCGGGTAGCTGGGACTGCAGGCATGCGCCACCATGCCCCGCTAATTTTTTATATATATATCAGTTGGCCAATTAATTTCTTTCTATTTATAGTAGAGACGGGGTCTCGCTCTTGCTCAGGCTGGTTTTGAACTCCTGACCTTGAGCAATCCGCCCGCCTCGGCCTCCCAAGAGCTAGGATTACAGGCGTGAGCCACAGCGCCCGGCCGGATTCATTATTTTTAAAAAGTGTCTCTTATCTCTATTATTGCATTTACTTTTCTCTCTCTTTTCAAGCAGATGATGGGAGTCCAAGTATTAAGGTGACATGTGTTGCCCGTGCCCCCCTCCCCCCCCCGTGTTCTTATTCATTTACCCCTCATGTTGTTCCAGCATATTGTGGGGGCACCAATGTTAAGGACGGGTGCGTTGCCCTCTCCCAGCCTCCCCCCTCGGGTCAGAGCTTCAAGTGCGCCCATCCCCCAGTCGGTGCGTACCCACCCCATTCCTAATGGATGTGTATGCCCATCCCCTCCCCCCACCCGCCCGACACCCACCCGAAGAAGGTGATTCCTCTGTGTCCACTTAGGTGTCCATCGGTTCGTACCCATTTGCTGGTGAGCGCGAGCACGTGGTGCTCGTGTGTCCATTCTTGGGATACTTGGCTTACTGGAACGGGTTCCAGCTCTGGCCAGGAGAACCACGAGAGGTGCCCCCTCACCGCTGCTCCTCATAGCCGAATAGCACTCCGTGGTGTCCACGCGCCACATTTTATTTACCCACTCGTGGGTCGATGGGCACTCGGGTGGCTTCCAGGTCTTTGCGATTGTGACTTGTGCCCTGACACTAACCCTAACCCTTACCCAGCCCGTCTCCTCCACGGCCCCTGCCTGACTGACTCCTTCCCGCCCGGCCTATCACCTGTCACCGTCCTCTGCCCCTGCCTGACACGCTCCTCCCCGCCCGGGCCGTCACCGTCCTCGGCCCCTGCCTGACGGGGCTCCTCCGTCGCCTGGGCCTTCCAAGGGCTTGGTGTGGACGCTGGTTCCAGGACGCCCTCCCAGGAACCCGGTAGCAGGGCGGCCGCAGCGTCTCGCGCAACCCAACCGTCCGCCGGCTGGCCGCCGTGGCTAAGTGGCCTGCGGGGGACGTGCTCCCGCTGTGCCGTGGGGGCCCAGCCTGGTGTCTTCTCTGAGGCCCCGCGGCTGCCGCTCCCCGCAAGGGGAGAGCCGCGGAGGTGGGGACCGCCTCCTCATGGGGACGTACACCCAGCTCTCCACGTCGGATTCCGGGGCTCTCTGTCCTGCCAGAAGGCCCAGCTGGCCTGCGGGTCCTCAGAGTGGCAAAAACATCCGAAAACTGAGATTGAGGGTCCGGTGGGTGTCTGCACTTTTGTGCTGGGCACCCCAGGGAGGCCCGGGGGCTGGCTGGACAACGCGGTCTGCTGGGCTGGGGGGGGGGTTTGGAGGAGCAACTGATGCCCTTTGCACTTTGGGTAGCAAGTGTCTGAGGTGTCTCTGGGCCCTGTGCCATGTGGGGGTGGGGGCGGAGGCGGGGTGGGAGGAGGAGGAGGAGGAGGAGGAGGAGGAGGAGGAGGAGGAGGAGGTGGGAAGGGCCGTGGCCTGCAGTCGTGTTCCCCGGGGTGGCACAGCATGTGGCTTCTTCCACAGGCTGCTTGGCCTGGGCTCCCTGCACCTGGGCCTTTGGAGGACTGGCCCTGTGCTTGCCAACACTTCCTGCAGGGACCCAGAGCTGGGAGGTTGCATCTCTCAGCCCTGGGTCGGGCAGAGCCCCAGCGGGCCATGCCCACAACCTCTCTCAGCAGGGGTCCCCCAGAAGGCTCCTTTGGGACCAGGATTCTCTTGCGGGTGACTCTTTAAGGTCTGGCCCCTGGATGGAGGGGCACCAGGAGTAGAGGAGCAGGAAGGGGAAGGGGGTGGCCATGCGAGGGGACACTTTCAGGCCAAGTCCCAGCTTCAGTCTGATCCTCCTGGGAACCCCGGGGTGGACATCACACCTCCTGGTTGCCCCGCTCTGAGACAAGGAGCCGGGCTTCGCATTGCCACAGCAGCCAGTCGTGGGCTGAGGACACCTGGGGCGTTGGGAACTCCCTGGCTTCTCCTTGGTTTAACATCTGGAGCTGCTTGTGAATCGTGCCGCCACACACACCCGAGTGCAGGTGTCTTCTGCACAGACTGCGGGCCTCGCTCTTCTGAATGCCGCTAGCTCGCGACCCACCCACGGGTGAACCTGGTCAGGGTACTTTCTCTCAGGGGCAGACTCTGATCCGGGCGGGCTACCGGTGTCTCTGTTTGCTCCTTTCTTTCTTCCACTTCGGGAAAGGCTTCCTTACTGGGTGTGGAAATCTCCTATGCCTTTCCTCGCCTATTCTGTCAGCTCTAAAATTCTCTTTCGGTTGCCACCCTCACAGATGGATTAGGAAACTCTTTGCGGTGCACTCATTAGTGAAATGACCTCAATGACGCTGGAATCCAATATCTAATCGCCAATTTTTAGCGAGTCCACACGCCAGGGTGGTCGGGGTCCAATGCAGCCCCGGCCAGGCCCAGGCCCCTTGGACTGGGCCACAGGAGGACACAGAGGAGGGTCCCGGCCCCCACGGTAGGTAGAGGTGCGGGCAGTTCTCCAAGGGCTTGGGTGTTTTCCAGAGGGAGGAGATGGAGGGGACTGATTTCTTCAGCGCCCCACAAACCACGCCACCCCACCCCACCCATGGGACACATCCCGAGAGAGAGAGAGAGACACGCCCCATACACTGGCTCCCCTCCCCCGTGCGCTGTGCCCCAGCCCTGGCCCGGGGGAATAGGCGGCCGCCGGGCCACAGGGTGGGGGGCGCAGCTGAAAGGGGTTGTGGGGGAGGGCCGCCCCTGGCTGGGGTCAAAGGGCGAGCGCCCCGCCCCTCCCGCCCGTGCGCAGTCAGCGGCCCCGGCGCGCTGGGGGTGGGGGGCGGGGAGGTGAAGGAGGCCAGGCGAGGAGAGGAGGGGGGCTGGAAGGGCTCCACCTTGGCGGGTCCAGCCGTGGAGGCGCATCTTGTGTGAGTGTGAGTGAGTGAGTGCGTGTGAGTGTGAGTGTGTGTGTATACAGAGACAGCCCCCAACCCCGGCCCGCCGCTCCCTGCCCGCCCCGCCTGTCACCCCCGTCCCTCGGAGCCCGCGGGACGCGGCCTGCGAACTCAACAGGCCCGACCCGGCGCGGGGCCTGGGGCGGGAGGAGGCGGCGGGGAAGCGCAGAGAGGCTCGGCTTCTTGAGCGGGGCAGGGGCGCCCTCCGCCGTCCACGGCCACACCACCCCGAACGCGCCCGATCCCGTCTGGTCTCGGAAGCTAAGCAGGGTCGGGCCTGGTTAGAACTTGGATGGGAGACCGCCCGGGAATACCGGGTGCCGTAGGCTTCTTCTTTTTTTTTTTTTTTGCCTCTGGTTCTGTCGCGTTTCTGGGAGTGCGGGGGCGGCCCGGGGTGGGGGTGACCCCCACCCTCAGCGCCCGCCGGCCGCGGTGCCTGGCGCCCCAGCCCGCACCGTGGGGCCTCCTCTTGTCCCGAGCCGTGACACCGCCGCCACGCGGCAGCATGCGTGGCTTCTGGACTGTCAGGTCTCAGACCAAAGGTCTGCTCTGTGGGAGCCGACACGCTGGAGGAAACCTTGAGAGTCTGAGAGGGGAGGGAGTTCCAGAAGAAGGCCAGGATGTCATTTTGAGGGAGTATGTGACCAGAACTCCTCCCGTTGCTTTTGGGGTTCTATGGGCTACACGTAGGAATCTTTGGTGGTGGCACCTGATGTTCGGGGATCCGGAGTCACACCCAGACCTGCTCCACAGGCCTCCTTTTACTTTTCTCTTCGGATTCATTTTTTTTTTTTTTTTTTTGAGACAGAGTCTCGGTTTGTTGCCCAGGCTAGAGTGAGTGCCGTGGCGTCAGCCTAGCTCACAGCAACTTCAAACTCCTGGGCTCGAGTGATCCTTCTGCCTCAGCCTCCCGGGTAGCTGGGACTGCAGGCATGCGCCACCATGCCCCGCTAATTTTTTATATATATATCAGTTGGCCAATTAATTTCTTTCTATTTATAGTAGAGACGGGGTCTCGCTCTTGCTCAGGCTGGTTTTGAACTCCTGACCTTGAGCAATCCGCCCGCCTCGGCCTCCCAAGAGCTAGGATTACAGGCGTGAGCCACAGCGCCCGGCCGGATTCATTATTTTTAAAAAGTGTCTCTTATCTCTATTATTGCATTTACTTTTCTCTCTCTTTTCAAGCAGATGATGGGAGTCCAAGTATTAAGGTGACATGTGTTGCCCGTGCCCCCCTCCCCCCCCCGTGTTCTTATTCATTTACCCCTCATGTTGTTCCAGCATATTGTGGGGGCACCAATGTTAAGGACGGGTGCGTTGCCCTCTCCCAGCCTCCCCCCTCGGGTCAGAGCTTCAAGTGCGCCCATCCCCCAGTCGGTGCGTACCCACCCCATTCCTAATGGATGTGTATGCCCATCCCCTCCCCCCACCCGCCCGACACCCACCCGAAGAAGGTGATTCCTCTGTGTCCACTTAGGTGTCCATCGGTTCGTACCCATTTGCTGGTGAGCGCGAGCACGTGGTGCTCGTGTGTCCATTCTTGGGATACTTGGCTTACTGGAACGGGTTCCAGCTCTGGCCAGGAGAACCACGAGAGGTGCCCCCTCACCGCTGCTCCTCATAGCCGAATAGCACTCCGTGGTGTCCACGCGCCACATTTTATTTACCCACTCGTGGGTCGATGGGCACTCGGGTGGCTTCCAGGTCTTTGCGATTGTGACTTGTGCCCTGACACTAACCCTAACCCTTACCCAGCCCGTCTCCTCCACGGCCCCTGCCTGACTGACTCCTTCCCGCCCGGCCTATCACCTGTCACCGTCCTCTGCCCCTGCCTGACACGCTCCTCCCCGCCCGGGCCGTCACCGTCCTCGGCCCCTGCCTGACGGGGCTCCTCCGTCGCCTGGGCCTTCCAAGGGCTTGGTGTGGACGCTGGTTCCAGGACGCCCTCCCAGGAACCCGGTAGCAGGGCGGCCGCAGCGTCTCGCGCAACCCAACCGTCCGCCGGCTGGCCGCCGTGGCTAAGTGGCCTGCGGGGGACGTGCTCCCGCTGTGCCGTGGGGGCCCAGCCTGGTGTCTTCTCTGAGGCCCCGCGGCTGCCGCTCCCCGCAAGGGGAGAGCCGCGGAGGTGGGGACCGCCTCCTCATGGGGACGTACACCCAGCTCTCCACGTCGGATTCCGGGGCTCTCTGTCCTGCCAGAAGGCCCAGCTGGCCTGCGGGTCCTCAGAGTGGCAAAAACATCCGAAAACTGAGATTGAGGGTCCGGTGGGTGTCTGCACTTTTGTGCTGGGCACCCCAGGGAGGCCCGGGGGCTGGCTGGACAACGCGGTCTGCTGGGCTGGGGGGGGGGTTTGGAGGAGCAACTGATGCCCTTTGCACTTTGGGTAGCAAGTGTCTGAGGTGTCTCTGGGCCCTGTGCCATGTGGGGGCGGGGGCGGAGGCGGGGTGGGAGGAGGAGGAGGAGGAGGAGGAGGAGGAGGAGGAGGTGGGAAGGGCCGTGGCCTGCAGTCGTGTTCCCCGGGGTGGCACAGCATGTGGCTTCTTCCACAGGCTGCTTGGCCTGGGCTCCCTGCACCTGGGCCTTTGGAGGACTGGCCCTGTGCTTGCCAACACTTCCTGCAGGGACCCAGAGCTGGGAGGTTGCATCTCTCAGCCCTGGGTCGGGCAGAGCCCCAGCGGGCCATGCCCACAACCTCTCTCAGCAGGGGTCCCCCAGAAGGCTCCTTTGGGACCAGGATTCTCTTGCGGGTGACTCTTTAAGGTCTGGCCCCTGGATGGAGGGGCACCAGGAGTAGAGGAGCAGGAAGGGGAAGGGGGTGGCCATGCGAGGGGACACTTTCAGGCCAAGTCCCAGCTTCAGTCTGATCCTCCTGGGAACCCCGGGGTGGACATCACACCTCCTGGTTGCCCCGCTCTGAGACAAGGAGCCGGGCTTCGCATTCCCACAGCAGCCAGTCGTGGGCTGAGGACACCTGGGGCGTTGGGAACTCCCTGGCTTCTCCTTGGTTTAACATCTGGAGCTGCTTGTGAATCGTGCCGCCACACACACCCGAGTGCAGGTGTCTTCTGCACAGACTGCGGGCCTCGCTCTTCTGAATGCCGCTAGCTCGCGACCCACCCACGGGTGAACCTGGTCAGGGTACTTTCTCTCAGGGGCAGACTCTGATCCGGGCGGGCTACCGGTGTCTCTGTTTGCTCCTTTCTTTCTTCCACTTCGGGAAAGGCTTCCTTACTGGGTGTGGAAATCTCCTATGCCTTTCCTCGCCTATTCTGTCAGCTCTAAAATTCTCTTTCGGTTGCCACCCTCACAGATGGATTAGGAAACTCTTTGCGGTGCACTCATTAGTGAAATGACCTCAATGACGCTGGAATCCAATATCTAATCGCCAATTTTTAGCGAGTCCACACGCCAGGGTGGTCGGGGTCCAATGCAGCCCCGGCCAGGCCCAGGCCCCTTGGACTGGGCCACAGGAGGACACAGAGGAGGGTCCCGGCCCCCACGGTAGGTAGAGGTGCGGGCAGTTCTCCAAGGGCTTGGGTGTTTTCCAGAGGGAGGAGATGGAGGGGACTGATTTCTTCAGCGCCCCACAAACCACGCCACCCCACCCCACCCTTGGGACACATCCCGAGAGAGAGAGAGACGCCCCATACACTGGCTCCCCTCCCCCGTGCGCTGTGCCCCAGCCCTGGCCCGGGGGAATAGGCGGCCGCCGGGCCACAGGGTGGGGGGCGCAGCTGAAAGGGGTTGTGGGGGAGGGCCGCCCCTGGCTGGGGTCAAAGGGCGAGCGCCCCGCCCCTCCCGCCCGTGCGCAGTCAGCGGCCCCGGCGCGCTGGGGGTGGGGGGCGGGGAGGTGAAGGAGGCCAGGCGAGGAGAGGAGGGGGGCTGGAAGGGCTCCACCTTGGCGGGTCCAGCCGTGGAGGCGCATCTTGTGTGAGTGTGAGTGAGTGAGTGCGTGTGAGTGTGAGTGTGTGTGTATACAGAGACAGCCCCCAACCCCGGCCCGCCGCTCCCTGCCCGCCCCGCCTGTCACCCCCGTCCCTCGGAGCCCGCGGGACGCGGCCGGCGAACTCAACAGGCCCGACCCGGCGCGGGGCCTGGGGCGGGAGGAGGCGGCGGGGAAGCGCAGAGAGGCTCGGCTTCTTGAGCGGGGCAGGGGCGCCCTCCGCCGTCCACGGCCACACCACCCCGAACGCGCCCGATCCCGTCTGGTCTCGGAAGCTAAGCAGGGTCGGGCCTGGTTAGAACTTGGATGGGAGACCGCCCGGGAATACCGGGTGCCGTAGGCTTCTTCTTTTTTTTTTTTTTTGCCTCTGGTTCTGTCGCGTTTCTGGGAGTGCGGGGGCGGCCCGGGGTGGGGGTGACCCCCACCCTCAGCGCCCGCCGGCCGCGGTGCCTGGCGCCCCAGCCCGCACCGTGGGGCCTCCTCTTGTCCCGAGCCGTGACACCGCCGCCACGCGGCAGCATGCGTGGCTTCTGGACTGTCAGGTCTCAGACCAAAGGTCTGCTCTGTGGGAGCCGACACGCTGGAGGAAACCTTGAGAGTCTGAGAGGGGAGGGAGTTCCAGAAGAAGGCCAGGATGTCATTTTGAGGGAGTATGTGACCAGAACTCCTCCCGTTGCTTTTGGGGTTCTATGGGCTACACGTAGGAATCTTTGGTGGTGGCACCTGATGTTCGGGGATCCGGAGTCACACCCAGACCTGCTCCACAGGCCTCCTTTTACTTTTCTCTTCGGATTCATTTTTTTTTTTTTTTTTTTTTTTTGAGACAGAGTCTCGGTTTGTTGCCCAGGCTAGAGTGAGTGCCGTGGCGTCAGCCTAGCTCACAGCAACTTCAAACTGCTGGGCTCGAGTGATCCTTCTGCCTCAGCCTCCCGGGTAGCTGGGACTGCAGGCATGCGCCACCATGCCCCGCTAATTTTTTATATATATATCAGTTGGCCAATTAATTTCTTTCTATTTATAGTAGAGACGGGGTCTCGCTCTTGCTCAGGCTGGTTTTGAACTCCTGACCTTGAGCAATCCGCCCGCCTCGGCCTCCCAAGAGCTAGGATTACAGGCGTGAGCCACAGCGCCCGGCCGGATTCATTATTTTTAAAAAGTGTCTCTTATCTCTATTATTGCATTTACTTTTCTCTCTCTTTTCAAGCAGATGATGGGAGTCCAAGTATTAAGGTGACATGTGTTGCCCGTGCCCCCCTCCCCCCCCCCCGTGTTCTTATTCATTTACCCCTCATGTTGTTCCAGCATATTGTGGGGGCACCAATGTTAAGGACGGGTGCGTTGCCCTCTCCCAGCCTCCCCCCTCGGGTCAGAGCTTCAAGTGCGCCCATCCCCCAGTCGGTGCGTACCCACCCCATTCCTAATGGATGTGTATGCCCATCCCCTCCCCCCACCCGCCCGACACCCACCCGAAGAAGGTGATTCCTCTGTGTCCACTTAGGTGTCCATCGGTTCGTACCCATTTGCTGGTGAGCGCGAGCACGTGGTGCTCGTGTGTCCATTCTTGGGATACTTGGCTTACTGGAACGGGTTCCAGCTCTGGCCAGGAGAACCACGAGAGGTGCCCCCTCACCGCTGCTCCTCATAGCCGAATAGCACTCCGTGGTGTCCACGCGCCACATTTTATTTACCCACTCGTGGGTCGATGGGCACTCGGGTGGCTTCCAGGTCTTTGCGATTGTGACTTGTGCCCTGACACTAACCCTAACCCTTACCCAGCCCGTCTCCTCCACGGCCCCTGCCTGACTGACTCCTTCCCGCCCGGCCTATCACCTGTCACCGTCCTCTGCCCCTGCCTGACACGCTCCTCCCCGCCCGGGCCGTCACCGTCCTCGGCCCCTGCCTGACGGGGCTCCTCCGTCGCCTGGGCCTTCCAAGGGCTTGGTGTGGACGCTGGTTCCAGGACGCCCTCCCAGGAACCCGGTAGCAGGGCGGCCGCAGCGTCTCGCGCAACCCAACCGTCCGCCGGCTGGCCGCCGTGGCTAAGTGGCCTGCGGGGGACGTGCTCCCGCTGTGCCGTGGGGGCCCAGCCTGGTGTCTTCTCTGAGGCCCCGCGGCTGCCGCTCCCCGCAAGGGGAGAGCCGCGGAGGTGGGGACCGCCTCCTCATGGGGACGTACACCCAGCTCTCCACGTCGGATTCCGGGGCTCTCTGTCCTGCCAGAAGGCCCAGCTGGCCTGCGGGTCCTCAGAGTGGCAAAAACATCCGAAAACTGAGATTGAGGGTCCGGTGGGTGTCTGCACTTTTGTGCTGGGCACCCCAGGGAGGCCCGGGGGCTGGCTGGACAACGCGGTCTGCTGGGCTGGGGGGGGGTTTGGAGGAGCAACTGATGCCCTTTGCACTTTGGGTAGCAAGTGTCTGAGGTGTCTCTGGGCCCTGTGCCATGTGGGGGCGGGGGCGGAGGCGGGGTGGGAGGAGGAGGAGGAGGAGGAGGAGGAGGAGGAGGAGGTGGGAAGGGCCGTGGCCTGCAGTCGTGTTCCCCGGGGTGGCACAGCATGTGGCTTCTTCCACAGGCTGCTTGGCCTGGGCTCCCTGCACCTGGGCCTTTGGAGGACTGGCCCTGTGCTTGCCAACACTTCCTGCAGGGACCCAGAGCTGGGAGGTTGCATCTCTCAGCCCTGGGTCGGGCAGAGCCCCAGCGGGCCATGCCCACAACCTCTCTCAGCAGGGGTCCCCCAGAAGGCTCCTTTGGGACCAGGATTCTCTTGCGGGTGACTCTTTAAGGTCTGGCCCCTGGATGGAGGGGCACCAGGAGTAGAGGAGCAGGAAGGGGAAGGGGGTGGCCATGCGAGGGGACACTTTCAGGCCAAGTCCCAGCTTCAGTCTGATCCTCCTGGGAACCCCGGGGTGGACATCACACCTCCTGGTTGCCCCGCTCTGAGACAAGGAGCCGGGCTTCGCATTGCCACAGCAGCCAGTCGTGGGCTGAGGACACCTGGGGCGTTGGGAACTCCCTGGCTTCTCCTTGGTTTAACATCTGGAGCTGCTTGTGAATCGTGCCGCCACACACACCCGAGTGCAGGTGTCTTCTGCACAGACTGCGGGCCTCGCTCTTCTGAATGCCGCTAGCTCGCGACCCACCCACGGGTGAACCTGGTCAGGGTGCTTTCTCTCAGGGGCAGACTCTGATCCGGGCGGGCTACCGGTGTCTCTGTTTGCTCCTTTCTTTCTTCCACTTCGGGAAAGGCTTCCTTACTGGGTGTGGAAATCTCCTATGCCTTTCCTCGCCTATTCTGTCAGCTCTAAAATTCTCTTTCGGTTGCCACCCTCACAGATGGATTAGGAAACTCTTTGCGGTGCACTCATTAGTGAAATGACCTCAATGACGCTGGAATCCAATATCTAATCGCCAATTTTTAGCGAGTCCACACGCCAGGGTGGTCGGGGTCCAATGCAGCCCCGGCCAGGCCCAGGCCCCTTGGACTGGGCCACAGGAGGACACAGAGGAGGGTCCCGGCCCCCACGGTAGGTAGAGGTGCGGGCAGTTCTCCAAGGGCTTGGGTGTTTTCCAGAGGGAGGAGATGGAGGGGACTGATTTCTTCAGCGCCCCACAAACCACGCCACCCCACCCCACCCATGGGACACATCCCGAGAGAGAGAGAGAGACGCCCCATACACTGGCTCCCCTCCCCCGTGCGCTGTGCCCCAGCCCTGGCCCGGGGGAATAGGCGGCCGCCGGGCCACAGGGTGGGGGGCGCAGCTGAAAGGGGTTGTGGGGGAGGGCCGCCCCTGGCTGGGGTCAAAGGGCGAGCGCCCCGCCCCTCCCGCCCGTGCGCAGTCAGCGGCCCCGGCGCGCTGGGGGTGGGGGGCGGGGAGGTGAAGGAGGCCAGGCGAGGAGAGGAGGGGGGCTGGAAGGGCTCCACCTTGGCGGGTCCAGCCGTGGAGGCGCATCTTGTGTGAGTGTGAGTGAGTGAGTGCGTGTGAGTGTGAGTGTGTGTGTATACAGAGACAGCCCCCAACCCCGGCCCGCCGCTCCCTGCCCGCCCCGCCTGTCACCCCCGTCCCTCGGAGCCCGCGGGACCCGGCCGGCGAACTCAACAGGCCCGACCCGGCGCGGGGCCTGGGGCGGGAGGAGGCGGCGGGGAAGCGCAGAGAGGCTCGGCTTCTTGAGCGGGGCAGGGGCGCCCTCCGCCGTCCACGGCCACACCACCCCGAACGCGCCCGATCCCGTCTGGTCTCGGAAGCTAAGCAGGGTCGGGCCTGGTTAGAACTTGGATGGGAGACCGCCCGGGAATACCGGGTGCCGTAGGCTTCTTCTTTTTTTTTTTTTTTGCCTCTGGTTCTGTCGCGTTTCTGGGAGTGCGGGGGCGGCCCGGGGTGGGGGTGACCCCCACCCTCAGCGCCCGCCGGCCGCGGTGCCTGGCGCCCCAGCCCGCACCGTGGGGCCTCCTCTTGTCCCGAGCCGTGACACCGCCGCCACGCGGCAGCATGCGTGGCTTCTGGACTGTCAGGTCTCAGACCAAAGGTCTGCTCTGTGGGAGCCGACACGCTGGAGGAAACCTTGAGAGTCTGAGAGGGGAGGGAGTTCCAGAAGAAGGCCAGGATGTCATTTTGAGGGAGTATGTGACCAGAACTCCTCCCGTTGCTTTTGGGGTTCTATGGGCTACACGTAGGAATCTTTGGTGGTGGCACCTGATGTTCGGGGATCCGGAGTCACACCCAGACCTGCTCCACAGGCCTCCTTTTACTTTTCTCTTCGGATTCATTTTTTTTTTTTTTTTTTTTTTGAGACAGAGTCTCGGTTTGTTGCCCAGGCTAGAGTGAGTGCCGTGGCGTCAGCCTAGCTCACAGCAACTTCAAACTCCTGGGCTCGAGTGATCCTTCTGCCTCAGCCTCCCGGGTAGCTGGGACTGCAGGCATGCGCCACCATGCCCCGCTAATTTTTTATATATATATCAGTTGGCCAATTAATTTCTTTCTATTTATAGTAGAGACGGGGTCTCGCTCTTGCTCAGGCTGGTTTTGAACTCCTGACCTTGAGCAATCCGCCCGCCTCGGCCTCCCAAGAGCTAGGATTACAGGCGTGAGCCACAGCGCCCGGCCGGATTCATTATTTTTAAAAAGTGTCTCTTATCTCTATTATTGCATTTACTTTTCTCTCTCTTTTCAAGCAG